>NC_074682.1:7464700-8708866 GCF_029448725.1 Salvelinus fontinalis
GATAGTCTTTAATAAAGAAATGTTTTGACCAAGTTAATCTGCTCATGTGTGTGTTCAATTATTTGTGACTTTGTGGTTACAATGAAGAATGTAAACAAAATAAATCCTATTCAAAATGATGTCAGATTGCAAGCATGTCATTTTTCCTTTATAGATTGTTTTTAGTAAGATTATATTTGATATTTTTAGACAATACAAAACATACACATACAAATAACAACTGCATCACACCTGCCCAGACCCACCTGCTCACACCCCCATCTCCAGCGCCCGCATCACTCTCCACCACATGGCCTCAAACTGCACCATTTTGTTTCTCTCCGTCGCCCACACGCACTTTCAACATTTGGATAATAAAGCATTTAAAGGCTGACATTGGTTGATTTTCAGTTTATAAGTATTTCTACGTTTTTTCAAGATGATTGACGAGAAAAGTATCGTCCAATTAATCTCACTGCACCCTTATATGCCACGTCTTGAAATATGCAGACGGATTAAAAGTACATTTCCAATGTAATACTTCTGAAAGCAACATTTCTAACTCCACCAATAACTTCTGGACTTTATAACACCCTGAGGAAGGCACAGTGATGCCGAAACGTTGGTAAATACCCATTAAATTGCTGGGAGATTATACATGGTGTGCGACTTTCTTTATTTTGATAGTTTATAGTTTATTCGCTGTTATTCAGCACCTCCACACAAACTATTCTTCTGGGTGTGCACCAGCTCATGTTTAAATTTTTTTTTTTTTACGGACTTTATGACATACCCAGAAGGCATGGATTATTACAACGTAGTGAAAAATGAACCTGGTAACCTCATTTCATTTCCTGCAGGCCTAAGACCTATGGGTTTAACTTTCTGAATGAATGATTATACTGAAGATAGAAGCCACCTCTTAATGAGTTCCGAGAGCCGATCCGTTACCCAACAAAATAATGTCCATTTATTTAGCCTAATTGTTTTTATGACTACAGAGAGTAGGCTATTATTCCTATTTTCCTGCATTCATTAATTTGTCTGCATGTCTATTTAATATTTGGCTAAAAAGAAACCATGCCATGAATTAAGAACAGATATATATATTTTTCCCCACAATGCAATGCGGCACATTGACAACTCCAATCGCTTTTAAGAGCCAACAATTAAATATACTAAAACAATGACTTCAAAAACAGTCCATTCGTAAATGTCTTTCTTCAAATTGCTGTGCAAGAAAATAATGTGCAGCTAGCTTCTTTTTGAAACCACGCACCCATTTGAAGGTGACGCTATATCCTTTGGTACCACACAATTACCAGGTGGACAGCAGGCCTTTTGAAGGACAAAAGGAAATCAACAAGATCCACAAGTATTATTTCACAATAGCTGGCCTTCTGTTATCTGCAGTTCTGAGCTCCACTGTCCCACTCCTTGGTGGATAACATCCACTCTCCGTTTATGTAATGGGCTGTAAGGCATAAGTATCCAATTTTTCAAAAATTGTCAGTCCACATGTCAAGTGTAATTGCGCCATTTTATTTACCCAAGTTCTCTCAACTCCAGGCATCAGGCATTTCTTTTGCTGCTTGATGCAGGACTCTAGGAGAGAGAGACTTGCGAGCATTCACACTTCCATTATTTTAGAAAAGGATAGTCTAATAGCTCACCTAGGTGTGAAAAATCCCCCAATTTGTGCCACAGTTTAAGACTACCGACAGATGCTGTGGTCTGTCAGAGTTGAGTCCTATTGTGACGTGTAGGCTAATGGCTAAAAAAGGGCAAACTTGCAATATATTTGATGCTTGAGTACTCAAGTTTTACATTTCTAGCTCAATATCACAGACCAGATTAACCCTAACAAAAAATGAATCAACCCCTAAAAATACATACATTTATTATAATCCACATAATAATTCAAATGAAATTTGCTGTAGCAAAAAGGAGATTGCATGCTAAAGACAATCAGAAAGAATGTTTATTTAACCCTGCATTATACACTGCTCAAAAAAATAAAGGGAACACTTAAACAACACAATGAAACTCCAAGTCAATCACACTTCTGTGAAATCAAACTGTCCACTTAGGAAGCAACACTGATTGACAATAAATTTCACATGCTGTTTTGCAAATGGAATAGACAAAATGTGGAAATTATAGGCAATTAGCAAGACACCCCCAATAAAGGAGTGATTCTGCAGGTGGTGACCACAGACCACTTCTCAGTTCCTATGCTTCCTAGCTGATGTTTTGGTCACTTTTGAATGCTGGCGGTGCTCTCACTCTAGTGGTAGCATGAGATGGAGTCTACAACCCACACAAGTGGCTCAGGTAGTGCAGCTCATCCAGGATGGCACATCAATGCGAGCTGTGGCAAGAAGGTTTGCTGTGTCTGTCAGCGTTGTGTCCAGAGCATGGAGGCGCTACCAGGAGACAGGCCAGTACATCAGGAGACCTGGAGGAGGCCGTAGGAGGGCAACAACCCAGCAGCAGGACCACTACCTCCACATTTGTGGCCTGCTGGAGGTCATTTTTCAGGGCTCTGGCAGTGCTCCTCCTTGCACAAAGACAATTACCCACAACCTGTCTAATGCCTATGGCTGCCTTAAATATGGCTCCCAATCAGAGACAACGATAGACAGCTGTCTCTGATTGAGAACCAGTTCAGGCAACGATAGACATACCTAGACACCTACACTGAACACAACCCCATAAACTCTACCAAAACCCCCTAGACACTACAAACACCCTCGACTAGACAAAAAACACACAAACATCCCCCATGTCACACCCTGACCCAACTAAAATAATAAAGAAAACAAAGATAACTAAGGCCAGGGCGTGACAATTACTTACTAAAACTGTTCTTACACGAAGGTTTTCATTCTAAGAATACAAAAATGGTATGTTATATTCCATTATATTCTTAAAATATATGTGTTGACAATATACGCAAGTGATGTCTGCTAAATTAACAAATTGAAAGCCTCCGCTAATAAGCACAAAAAAAAGGTTCCACATATTTTAAAGACCTGAGCTATTTAATGTAGGTGTTTTACTTATTTCATTTACTTGTGGAATGTTACCAAATAGATAACAACAATAGAAATAATCATCTGGTGGAATTGGTAGAGAGTCAGGTGGATAATGGAGTGAAAGTGCACTGTACTGTGAGGACACAACGAAGCTGTGGGCCAGGTGTAAATGGTATAGCATCCTTTCCAATGAATTGGAATAGAAAAGAAGCTGTCCACCCTCGATGGGCTATCAGCAGGACAATAGACTCTTGCAAACATACATGAATACATTTAAAGTCCCTAAACTCTGCGAGGCATGTCACTTCACCCATCTCTTTGCATAGCCCACCACATGCACTGTTTTCTAAAGCAGCAAATGGGAAACCAACTCCAAATTAATGCCCATGATTTTGGAATGAGATGTTTGACGAGCAGATGTCCACATAGACTTTTGGTCATGTAGTGTCTCTGTTCACTCGCTTCATATTACCTGAAGACACCCACCTGACCTGCTTCTCATCACACTTTTTCAGTTTTCACAAGCAACTACTGTAGTTTAAACACTGACCACAACCAGACAACTACTGACCACAACCACACAACTACTGACCACAACTACAAAACACAACTCCTGACCACAGCCACACATCTACAGATAACAACCACACAACTACTGACCACAACTATAACAGTTTTTGTGGGTCAAATTGTTCACTACAAACGTTTTTGTGAGAAGACTGACTGTCTGTATGTCTCATGGTCTTACAAACATGGCTCTGGCTCCACCTTTCACCGCAGAAGTGTGACACTGGTGGTTGTTGTACTGTATTGAGATGCAACCTATGCAAACAACAGATATCTAGCTTAAACTGATGGATTTGGGTGGGGATTTGTTTATTATGTAACTTAGATTGACGCACTGGTGTGTCAATCGACTCTAGGGGGTTAAAGAAGGATTTTTAAGCCTTGGGACAATTGAGATATGGATGAGTATGTGTGCCATTCAGAGGGTGAATGGGCAAGACATTGGCAGTGCATTCAGAAAGTATTCAGACCCTTTGACTTTTTCCACAAGTGTTACATTTTAGCCTTATTCTAAAATGTATTAAAGATGATTTTTTTCTCTCTTCAATCTACACACACAACCCATAATGACGAAGCGAAAACAGGTTTATAGAAATACCTTATTTAAATAAGTATTCAGACACTTTGCAATGAGACTCGAAATTGAGCTCATGTGCATCCTGTTTCCATTGATCACCCTTGAGATGTTTTTACAACTTGATTGGAGTCCACCTGTGGTAAATTAAATTGATTGGACATGATTTGGAATGGAACACACCTTTCTATATAAAGGTCACACAGTTGACAGTGCATGTCAGAGCAAAAACCAAGCCATGAGGTCGAAGGAATTATCCGTGGAGCTCCGAGACAGGATTGTGTCGAGACACCGATCTGGGGAAGAGTACCAAGAAATGTCTGCAGCATTGAAGGTCACCAAGAACACAGTGGCTTCCATCATTCTTAAATGAAAGAAGTTTGGAACCATCACCTGGTCAAACTGCGCAATCGGGGGAGAAGGGCCTTGGTCAGGGAGGTGACCAACACCCGAATGTCACTCTGACAGAGCTCCAGAGTTCCTCTGTGGAGATGGTTGTCCTTCTGGAAGGTTCTCCCATCTCTGCAGCTCTCCACCAATCAGGCCTTTATGGTAGAGTGGCCGGACGGAAGCCACTCCTCAGTAAAATGCACATGGCAGCCTGCTTGGAGTTTGCCAAAAGGCACCTATAGAATCCCACACCATGAGAAACAAGATTCTCTGGTCTGATGAAACCAAGATTGAACTATTTGGCCTGAATGCCAAGCATCACGTCTGGAGGAAACCTGACACCATCCCTACGGTGAAGCATGGTGGTGGCAGCATCATGCTGTGGGGATATTTTTCAGCAGCAGGTACTGGGAGACCAGTCAAGATCGAGGGAAAGATTAATGGAGCAAAGTACATAGAGATCCTTGATATGAACCTGCTCCAGAGCGCTCAGGACCTCAGACTGGGGTGAAGGTTCACCTATCAACAGGACAACAACCCTAAGCACATAGCCAAGACAACACAGGAGTGGCTTCGGGACAAATCTCTGAATGTCCTTGAGTGGCCCAGCCAGAGCCCGGACTTGAACACAATCGAATATCTCTGGAGATACGTGAAAAAAGCTGTGCAGTGACTTTGCCCATCCAACCTAAAAGAGCTTGAGAGGATCTGCAGAGAAGATAAACACCCCAAATAGCGATGTGCCAAGCATGTAGAGTCATACCCAAGAAGACTGAGGCTGTAATCGCTGCCAAATATGCTTCAAAGTACTGAATAATGGGTCTGAATACTTATGTAAATGTGATATCAGTTTTTTTTTTTATTATTAATGAATTTGCAAAAATGTCTAAAACGGTTTTTGCGTTGTCATTATGGGTTATTGTGTGTAGATTGATAATGGAAAAAATGATGTAATCAATTTTAGAATAAGGCTGTAACGTAACAAAATGTGGAAAAATTCAAGGGGTCAGAAAAAATGTCAAATGCACAGTAGCAGTATTTGCAAAACAAAAGACCACCCGATTTATAGAAGTCATTATGATAATATATACAGTACCAGTCAAAAGCTTAGACACACCCACTCATTGAAGGGTTTTACTTAATTTTTTTACTATTTTCTGCAATGTAGAATAATAGTGAAGACATCAAAACTATGAAATAATATGTAGTAACCAAAAAAGTGTTAAACAAATCAAAATGTATTTTATATTTTAGATTCCACCCTTTGCCTTGATGACAGCTTTGCACACTCTTGGCATTCGCTCAACCAGCTTCATGAGGAATACTTTTCCAACAGTCTTGAAGGAGTTCCCACGTATGCTCAGCACTTGTTGGCTGCTTGTCCTTCACTCTGCGGTCCATCTCATCTCAAACCATCTCAATTGGGTTGAGGCCGGGTGATTGTGGAGGCCAGGTCATCGGATGCAGCACTCCATCACTCTCCTTGGTCATATAGCCCTTACATTGCCTAGTAGTGTGTTTTGGGTCATTGTCCCGTTGAAAAAAAATGATAATCGCAATAAGCTCAAAACAGATGGGATGGGGTATCGCTGCAGAATGCTGTGGTAGCCATGCTGGTTAAGTGTGCCTTGAATTCTAAATAAACAACCAACAGTGTCACCAGCAAAGCACCATCACACCTCCTCCATGCTTCACGGTGGCAACCACACATGTTGAGATAATCCGCTCACCTACTCTGCGTCTCACAATGACACGGCGGTTGGAACCAAAAATCTACAATTTGGAGTCATCAGACCAAATGACACCGGTCGAATGTCCATTGCTCGTGTTTCTAGGCCCAAGCAAGTCTCTTATTCTTATTGGTCTCCTAGTGGTTTCTTCGCAGTAATTCGACCATGAAGGCCTGATTCATGCAGTCTCCTCTGAACAGTTGATTTTGAGATGTGTCTGTTACTTGAACTCCGTGAAGCATTTATTTAGGCTGCAATTTCTGAGGCTGGTAACTCTAATGAACTTACCCTCTGCAGCAGAGGATTCTCTGGGTCTTCCATTCCTGTGGCGGGCCTCATGAGAGCCAGTTTCATCATAGCGCTTGATGGTTTTTGCTACTGCATTTGAAGAAATGTTTCATATTGACTGACCTTCATGACTTAAAGTAATGATGGCCTGTCATTTCTCTTTGCTGTGAGCAGACCAAGTAATTTGGTGTTACTCTAAAGCGGAAAGGTGGAATAAACAAGTCAGGAGTAGGTTTTCTTAACTGAACAAAGTTCTCTATTGAGGGGTTTCTTTCAACTCAAAAACTCCAACACAATCAACGATGATATCCCAAGGAAAACATAAATCTTCTTCTTTACACAAAAAAGTAACAAGACGAGTATCTTTAAACTATAACGTAAATCACGTATTTGTCACCGTCTTAATGGTTCGTTCATGGATAGCTCCCCTCTCTTGGTGGCCATCCCCCAGAGGTAGTTTTTCTTCTTCTTTTCGCCTTCCGAAAGGTACGTCTTCTCCTTTGGAGGAGCAAACACTCAACTCTTTATTTTCCCCCTATCACTGACGGTTCCCTCCTCTCTGTAGTAGGGGAAAGAGAATAGGTCATTAGTACCGTCAGCTGTGCTTAATTGCCTTTGATCACTTTGACTCACATGCCTGGCTGGGCTACTATCCGTGAGCCCAGCCTGCCCTCTGGTGGTCCTTCCATATTGCTTATTTGTGCTGTTCTTGCCATAATATGGACCTGGTATTTTACCAAATAGGGCCATCTTCTGTATACCACCACTACCTTGTCACAACACAACTGATTGGCTCAAATGCATTAAGAAGGAAAGAATTTCCACAAATTAACTTTTCACAAGGCACACCTCTTAATTTAATTGCATTCCAGGTGACTGCCTCATGAAGCTGGTTGAGAGAATGCCAAGAGTGTGCAAAGCTGCCATCAAGGCAAAGGGTGGCTACTTTGAAGAATCTAACATCTAAAATATACACCACCGTTCATAAGTTTGGAAGATAAGAAAAGTTTTTTTTTTTTGTCTATTAAAATAACATCAAATTGTTCAGAAATACAGTGTAGACATTGTTAATTTCGTGAATTACTATTGTAGCTGGAAATGGCTGGTTTTTAATGGAATATCTACACAGGCGTACAGAGGCCCATTATCAGCAACCATCACTCCTGTTTTTCAATGGCAAGTTGTGTTAGCTAATCCAAGTTTAGTTTTTTAAAAGGCTAATTGATCATTAGAAAACCCTTTTGCAAGTATGTTAGCACAGCTGAAAACTGTTGTTCTGATTAAATAAGCAATAAAACTGGCCTTCTTTAGACTAGTTGAGTATCTGGAGCATCAGCATTTGTGGGTTCGATTACAGGCTCAAAATGGCTAGAAACAAAGACCTTTCTTATGAAACTCGTCAGTCTATTCTTGTTCTGAGAAATGAAGGCTATTCCATGTGAGAAATTGCCAAGAAAGATCTCGTACAATGCTGTGTACCACTCCCTTCACAGAACAGCGCAAAGTGGCTCTAACCAGAATATAAAGAGGAGTGAGAGGCCCCAGTGCACAACTGAGCAAGAGGACAAGCACATTAGAGTGTCTTGTTTGAGAAACAGATGCCTCACAGGTCCTCAACTGGCAGCTTCATTATAGTACCCGCAAAACATCAGTCGTCAACAGGGAAGAGGCGACTCCAGGCAGAGTTGCAAAGAAAAAGCCATATTTCAGACTGGCCAATCAAAATAATAGATTAAGATGGGCGAAAGAACACAGACACTGGACAGAGAAACTCTGCCTATAAGGTCCGCATCCCAGAGTCGCCTCTTTACTGTTGATGTTGAGAACGGTGTTTTGCGGGTACTAGTTGATCAAGTCTTTTAAAATGATAAACTTGGATTTGCTAACACAACGTGCCATCGGAACACAGGAGTGATGTGTAGATATTCCATAAAAATCCTACCGTTTTCAGCTACAATAGTAATTTACTGCATTAACAAGGTCTACACTGTATTTCTGATCAATTTTATGTTATTTTAATAGACAAAAAAATTGTTTTTCTTTCAAAAACAAGGACATTTCTAAGTGACCCCAATCTTTGAACGGTAGGTTATTTTGTTTGATTTAAAACTTTTTTGGTTACTACATGATTCCATATGTATTATTTCAATGTTTGGATGTCTTCACTATTGTTCTACAATGTAGAAAATAGTAAAAATAAAGAAAAACCCTTGAATGTGTGTCCAAACCTTTGACTGGTACTGTTATTTTGCCAGGTAAGCCTACTTTGCAGTTAAGACATCATTTGGAAAGTTTTATGAGAACGCCTTTACAAATGACTGTTTCTGCATCGCTAACTGGATACACAAAGTGGTAGTCACAGGCATTCCCATGGCGTTGCTTCTTCAGAAAGTTGCAAGAAATACATATCACGGGTGCGTTCTTTAATATTCTTTACACGTAGGCTTTGGATTGGATGAATCTGCTCTCGCTTTTTTCTCTACGGCCTATTATTACAACAATTATTATCTGTGTGATTTTTTCCCCTGGTTACACTGGTGTTCCCAAAATAAAATGTCAGTTTGCACAGCAAAATACTGTATCTATGAGCATATTCAACCAAAACGGTCACACCTTAGAGCCCTGGTGGTAGTCATTTAGATCTGCTATGTCCTCCCACGTCTTCAACATAAACATCTCCTCTTGAACAGATTCAATACTACACATAGATTTCTCTGCTAATAATCGAGGGCTTCTGCCAAATCCAATAATTGTATAATGCATACATTATTTTCAGTCCTTGATGATGTAACATGGGAAATATATTCTATGTAGCGGAGGCTAGATTCTCTCCATCTCTCAGATTCGTTTTTTCTGTAACACTGTGCAAGAATCAGCAAATGATCCACGTTTCGATACATTCAGTAGCGGAGGCTAGATTCTCTCCATCTCTCAGATTAGTTTTTTTCTGTAACACTGTGCAAGAATCAGCAAACTATCCACGTTTAGATACATTCAATGTACCAGTACATATGTATCTGCTGTGACAGACTGGTGAGCTGTGGCTAGTGTGGTAATTCAATCATCCAGAGGAGTGCGCTCATTTATCTCATTCAACCTCCTTTATTAACCTATAATTACCATGCAGTCGCTCGCATCGTTAAGCCTGACCTTTAGAGCTTGACCCCTGACACTGGCTATTCAAGACAAGCGTCTGTAATGAAAGTTGACCATGTATGTCTGACGAGTGATAAATTGATTCCCATGACGTTTTTATTGTTCCTGTTGTCAGTGTGTGTGTGTGTTACTACTGTGACGACACTGCGTGTTGGACTGATAAGGACAGGGCAGAGCGGTTGCACACATGAAAGACAGAACGATAGGTAACTAACGGCTCTGTGTAAGTCATACGTTTCTATGCAACACTGATAGTCATGGTCTGTTTTAACCAGCAAAGCCCTACAAAACTGATAACATGTTTGGCCCCAGAATGACACCAGAGGAAAGGGGGAAAGGGAGGAGATTTAGTGCTGGAGAGATATTTTCCCAGTCTGGTTTAATCAAAGCATGTACATTTATTTCCTCAGCATTTTTATGATATCAGTTAAGAAATGTTGATGCTTGTGAGTTGACCTGGGGAAAAAAACATGGGGAATAGTCATCTCATCCACTACCACGTCAGCTATCAATCCCTCCAATCCAATCTTGACCTCAACCCAGACCTCAATGCCACATTATGGCATGATATGGCAGATACATAAGGTTTACGTGTAAAACCCTGGTAGAGACTGATGCTTAGGTTGCGGAAATATATTCTTCCCCTACAGTTCTCAAATGCATCCTTTGTAATTCAAATCAAACTAATTACTCTCGGAACCTATTTGTCTGGTGCTGCTACCCTTTTCCATTTCGCTCATGTCCAAAGCTGCCCAGATAATGAAATTTGAGATGTCCCACTTGTGACTCATGCCTTTGCCATGAAAACATTAGAAGGTCACATTAGATGGGAATTTCAGGCCATCTACTCTGCTGCTATTCACAATACGGATTTCCACCCTTCTATTTATCTCTTACGTTGAATGTCAGAATGGTACATACCTGCTAGAGCCCTCTCGCAAATTCAATATAGACCTCATGATAGAGAATGCAGTGACGGCCCATTGGGCCGTCACATCTTCTAGTTTGATTTACATTTAGTTCAGTTGTCAACTAATGGGAATTCAACATGAAATCAACATGTCCGGTGGAGCGAAACAACTGATTGTGCTTCATGACGACTGATTGTGCTTGGTAAGTGTTGCACCTTAAACTGTTATGCGGGACAGGTGAAAGCGTCTAATTGAAACGGCAACCTGAGAAGGCAATCAATGACTACACTGGTGCTGAGAGCCCTGCATGCCTCGTGAAGTTCCTATTATTCGATTTCATATAATCTGATAACCCTGATTCATCTTCTCCATTTCAAATGTTCAGATGCTCGGATCAATGGCTCTGCTTCCCACACATCGCTGTGGAACCTGGGGAGGGAGGCCACAGCCACTGACATTCCCCTTCCATCAACACATGCACAGTCTTGTAATGTACTGAATTAGCTAACATGACTGAAACACTTACTGCAAGTCTTTGAGCGACACAACATGTCTGTTTACGCCAATGGTTGTGAGTGCTGTTCTTCTTTGGTTTCCCTGGCAGATACCTTAAAAAAAACTCCTTCCTCTCTGGAGGGAGTGACAGTGTGTCATAATTTAGGGTGACTTTAAGACATGGAATCAAATGTATTGATTTCACCTTTAATTGTGTCAAAATGGTCCAGAAGGATTGTGGTATAGTAGTCATATGATCCAACCTACTCTGCAGTATTGTTGTGAAGGAAGGAGAATGTAAAGTGGAGATAGAGGAGTGAATAAACAGGGCAAAGTGGGTGTAGCTATAAACCAAAAACTGGGATGCTACACAGTAATGATACCCCAAAAATCAAGGCAACAACATTATAGAAACAAGGAAAGTGAAAAATCATAATTTAAGCCCCTTTCAAATCAAATCAAATGGTATTGGTTACATACACATATTTATCAGATGTTATTGCGGGTCTAGCGAAATGCTTGTGTTCCTAGCTCCAACAGCACAGTAGTATCTAACAATTCACAACAATACACACAAATCTAAAGTAAAAGAATGCAATCTAAGGAACATGGTAGAGTAACCGGGTGGTAGCCAGCTAGTGCCTCGGAGGGAGTCAACATCAGCATCGCGAGACATATTCCCATTATTTGTGAATCTGTTCGGACCGAATAGCTAGCGCAACAACTAAACTGGCTTAGAATTTTTTTGGATATAAAAACAAATCAAATCAAATTGTTTGTGTCACATGCACTGAATACAACTGGTGTAGACCTTACCGTAAAATGCTTACACCAACAATGCAGTTTAAAGAAAAATAAGGGTTAAAAAAATAAAAAAAACAATAAATTGGGCTATACACACAGGATGGCAGGTAGGCTAGGGGTTAGCGTGTTGGACTAGTAATCGAAATCCCCAAACTGGCAAGGAAAAAATATTTAGTTCTGCCCCTGAACAAGGCAGTTTACCCACTGTTCCTAGGCTGCCATTGAAAATTAGAATGTGTTTATAACTGACTTGCCTAGTTAAATAAAGGTAAAACTAAATCATATAAAAGTGCAGGGGTACAGGTTTGTTGAGGTAATATGTAGGTGGGGTAAAGTGACTATGCATAGATAATAAACACCCTCTGTAGCACCTTGCGGTTGGAGGACGTACAGTTGCCATACAAGGCAGTGCTGCAGCCAGTCAGGATGTGCTCGATGATGCAGCTGTAGACATTATTGATGATCTGAGGACCCATGCAAAATCTTTTCACTCTCGTGCGGGGGAATAGGCTTTGTTGTGCCCTCTTCACAACTGTCTTTGTGTGTTTGGATCATTATAGTTTGCTGGTGATGTGGACACCAAGGAACTTGAAGCTCTCAACCTGCTCCACTACAGCCCCGTCGATGAGAATGGGGCCTCCTTTGGGCCTCCTTTTCCTGTAGTCCACGATCATCTCCTTTTTCTTGATCACGATGAGGGAGAGGTTGTTGTTCTGGCACCACACTATCAGGTCTCAGACCTCTTCCCTATAGGCTGTGTCATCGTTGTTGGTGATCAGGCCTACAACCATTGTGTCGTGCTTGGCCACGCAGTCATGGGTGAACAGGGAGTACAGGAGGGGACTAAGCACGCAACCCTGAGTGGCCCCCGTGTTGAGAATCAGCGTGGCCGATGTGTTGTTGCCTACCCTGACCATGTGGGTGCGGCCCGTCAGGAAGTCCAGGATCCAGTTGCAGAGGGAGGTGGTTAGACCCAGGGTCCTTAGCTTAGTGATGAGCTTTGAGGCCACTATGGTGTTGAACGCTGAGCTGTAGTCAATGAACAGCATTCTCACGTAGGTTTTCCTTTTGCCCAGGTGGGAAAGGGCATTGTTGAGTGCAATAGAGATTGCATCATCTGTGGATCTGTTGGGGGGGCCTGCAAATTGGAGTGGGTCTCAGGTTTCTGGGATGATGGTGTTGATGTGATCCATGACCAGCCTTTCAAAGCACTTCATGGCCTCAGACGTGAGTGCTATGGATCAGTAGTCATTTAGGCAGGTTACCTTGGTGTTCTTGGTCACAGGGACTTTGGTGGTCTACTTGAAACATGTAGCTATTACAGACTCAGCCAGGGACAGGTTGAAAATGTCAGTGAAGACACTTCCCAGTTGGTCAGCGCATGCTTGGAGTACACATACTGGTAATGTTGACCTGTTTAAAGGTCTTACTCACATCGGCTATGGAGAGCGTGATCACACAGTTGTACGCATCTCTGTGTGTGTAATAAAGGTGGTCTGGAGTTTTTTTGCCTCTTGTTGCACATGTAACATGCTGGTAGAAATAAGGTAAAACGGATGTAAGGTTCCCTGCATTAAAGTCCCCGGCCACTAGGAGCGCCAACTCTGGATGAGCATTTTCTTGTTTGCTTATGGCTTTATACAGCTCGTTGAGTGCGGTCTTAGTGCCAGCATCGGTTTGTGGTAGTAAATAACATCTATGAAAAATATAGATGAAAACTTTCTTAGTAAATAGTATGGTCTACAGCTTATCATGAGATACTCTACCTCAGGCGAGCAAAACCTTGAGACTTCATGAATATTTGATTTTGTGCACTAGCTGTTATTTACAAATAGCCACAGACCGCCACCCCTTGTCTTACCGGAGGCAGCAGTTCTGTCATGCCGATGCACAGAAAAAGCAGCCAACATGCTGATGCACAGAAAAAGCAGCCAACTGTATATTATCCATGTCATCGTTCAGCCACGAAACATAAGATATTACAGTTTTTAATGTCCTGTTTGTAGGATAGCTCATCCAGTTTATTCTCCAATGATTTCTACTTGCCCTATAAGACGGCTGGTAGAGGCGGGTTACCCACTCGCCAACAAATTCTTACAAGGCACCCGGACCTGTGTTCCCTGTATCGGCGTCTTCTCTTCATGCGAATGATGGGGATTTGGGCCTGGTCGGCTATCCGGAGTAAATCCTTTGCATCTGACTCGTTAAAGAAACAATCTTCATCCAGTTTGGGGTGAGTAATCTCTGTTCTGATATCTAGAAGGTATTTTCTGTCATAAGAGACGGTTGCAGAAACATTATGTACAATTAAGTTACAAACAACCAGAAAAAAGATACAAAAGAGCAAAATAAAATGGCAGCCATCTCCTCCAGTATCTAACAAAATAACTTCATTAGGACATTCACTTAGCTTAGACACTCAGCATGGGGTGAGTCTCTATCCACCTCATCCGCCAAAGTTGGCTTTCCGCATTTGCGGTGGAAGGTGGCAGAGCTACAGTAGTGTTTGCCAGACCAGGAGTCATCCTAAAAATCTTCTCACAAAAACCTCTGCATAGTCGGAACGGTTTTGTGTCTGCGACCCCCACAAGTATCACGAGACTTGTCTAAAGTTGGTACCACCGATGTGCCAACTTTTATCTGTAGCGTCCGAACAGTTTGGGCTACAAACTAATATGATCCCACCATCGAAAGCGAAAACGCTCATAAAATCAAATCAAATCTTATTTGTCACATACACATGGTTAGCAGATGTTAATGCGAGTGTAGCGAAATGCTTGTGCTTCTAGTTCCGACCATGCAGTAATATCTAACAAGTAATCTAACCTAACAATTCCACAACAACTACCTTATACACACAAGTGTAAAGGAATGAATAAGAATATGTACATAAAAAATATATGAATGAGCGATGGCCGAACGGCATAGGCTAGATGCAGTAGATGGTATAGAGTACAGTATATACATATGAGATGAGTAATGTAGGGTATGTAAACATTATATAAAGTGGCATTGTTTAAATTGGCTAGTGATACATTTATTACATACATTTTTTCTTTATTAAAGTGGCCAGAGATGAGTCAGTATGTTGGCAGCAGCCACTCAATGTTAGTAATGGCTGATGGCCTTGAGATAGAAGCTGTTTTTCAGTCTCTCGGTCCCCGCTTTAATGCACCTGTACTGACCTCGCTTTCTGGATGATAGCGGGGTGAACAGGCAGTGGCTCGGGTGGTTGTTGTCCTTGATGATCTTTTTGGCCTTCCTGTGACATTGGGTGTTGTAGGTATCCTGGAGGGCAGGTAGTTTGCCCCCGGTGATGCGTTGTGCAGACCCTCTGGAGAGCCTTACGGTTGTGGGCGGAGCAGTGCCATACCAGGCGGTGATACAGCCCAACAGGATGCTCTCGATTGTGCATCTGTAAAGGTTTGTGAGTGTTTTTGGTGACAAGCCACATTTCTTCAGCCTCCTGAGGCGCTGCTGTGCCTTCTTCACCACGCTGTCTGTGTGGGTGGACCATTTCAGTTTGTCCGTGATGTGTACGCCGAGGAACTTAAACTTTACACCTTCTCCGCTACTGTCCCGTCGATGTGGATAGGGGGCTGCTCCCTCTGCTGTTTCCTGAAGTCCACGATCATCTCCTTTGTTTTGTTGACATTGAGTGTGAGGTTATTTTCCTGACACCACACTCCGAGGGCCCTCACCTCCTCCCTGTAGACCGTCTCATCGTTGTTGGTAGTCAAGCCTACCACTGTAGTGTCGTCTGCAAACTTGATGATTGAGTTGGAGGCGTGCATGGACCCGCAGTCATGGTGAACAGGGAGTAAAGGAGAGGGCTGAGAACGCACCCTTGTGGGGCTCCAGTGTTGAGGATCAGTGGGGTGGAGATGTTGTTACCTACCCTCACCACCTGGGGGGCGGCCCGTCAGGAAGTCCAGGACCCAGTTGCACAGGGTGGGGTTGAGACCCAGGGTCTCGAGCTTAATGACGAGTTTGGAGGGTACTATGGTGTTAAATGCTGAGCTGTAGTCGATGAATAGCATTCTTACATAGGTATTCCTCTTGTCCAGATGGTTTAGGGCAGTGTGCAGTGTGATTGCAATTGCATCGTCTGTGGACCTATTGGGGCGGTAATCAAATTGGAGTGGGTCTAGGGTGTCAGGTAGGGTGGTGATATGGTCCTTGACTAGTCTCTCAAAGCACTTCATGATGACGGAAGTGAGTGCTACGGGGCGATAGTCATTTAGCTCAGTTACCTTCGCTTTCTTGGGAACAGGAACAATGGTGGCCCTCTTGAAGCATGTGGGAACAGCAGACTGGGATAAGGATTGATTGAATATGTCCGTAAACACACCAGCCAGCTGGTCTGCGCATGCTCTGAGGACGCGGCTGGGGAGGACGCGGCTGGGGATGCCGTATGGGCCGGCAGCCTTGCGAGGGTTAACACGTTTAAATGTTTTACTCACGTTGGCTGCAGTGAAGGAGAGCCCGCAGGTTTTGGTAGCGGGCCATGTCAGTGGCACTGTATTGTCCTCAAAGCGAGCAAAGAATTTGTTTAGTTTGTCTGGAAGCAAGACATCGTGGTCCACGACGGGACTGGTCTTCCTTTTGTAATCATTGATTGACTGTAGACCCTGCCACATACCTCTCGTGTCTGAGCCGTTGAATTGCGACTCTACTTTGTCTCTATACTGATGCTTAGCTTGTTTGATTGCCTTGCGGAGGGAATAGCTGCACTGTTTGTATTCGGTCATGTTTCCGGTCACCTTGCCCTGATTAAAAGCAGTGGTTCGCGCTTTCAGTTTTGCCCTGAAGGCTGCCATCAATCCACGGTTTCTAGTTGGGGAATGTTTTAATAGATGCTGTGGGTACAACATCACCGATGCACTTAATAAACTCGCTCACCGAATCAGTCATGTTTTGTTCTGTTTATCATTCAATGCCTGTTCTGATTATGTTTACACAGACAACTACAGTTACATTGTAAGATGTTTATAGATGTATTTGATAGAGTATATGAATTATGAATTTACCAAGTGACAGCCTTATTCTAAGGGCACTGGCTCATCACAACAATGTGCAAGAAGTTGGCCTATTGCTAAATGTATTGTTCCACATTCTAGCTAGTGTCAATCACTGATACAGGCAAGAGTTGCTTTCCTTGGCTCCCAACAAAAAGCTTTCGGGCCAACTGTTATATTGGTCGTCTAGTAGTCAGCTAGTGGGGATACTTGTAAACAAAACAGCTGAGCTCCCTTATGAAAAAAATTGCAGTCAGAGTACAGCATAACCGTAGTACACTGTAGTATAACTGTAGTTAGATTGCAGTATAACTGCAGTTATTCTGCAATTACTGTGTCCAAAATTTCACAGTCGACAGCAGTTACTGCACTTTTACCGCAGTTTCAAAACGGCACTCTTTTTTTGTAAGCGCTGTTGTGTTGTTAAGCTAGCTAGCCAGGTAGCAAACAAGGTAGCTACATTTCGAGTACACTAGCTAGTTAGCTAGCTACCAACTTCCTAACTTTTACTGTTCAGATAATGAGGTTATCAGAAAAACAGCTGAATTGTAGATAACATAGTTAAAAGTATGCTTGAAACAACTTTGGAACCAATTATACACAGTTGCTAACAGTAATGGTAGCTACCTGGCTAGCTAGCTAGCCTGTTGGGGATGGGGGCGCTGTTTAGACTATTTATGCTAATTTGGCTAATTTTTGAAACGGCTTCCCACAAAATCCTTGATCGTACAATATGCATATTATTATTATTATTGGATAGAAAACAGTCTATAGTTTCTATAGGAGTTGAAATTTTGTCTCTAAGTGAAACAGAGCCCATTCTACAGCAATTTCCCTGACATGGAGTCAGATTTGAGAAATGTTGGCCACTCTTCTGAAGTCAGTTAAAAGGGCACTGTCATTGCTATGACTATACGGACACTTCTTACGTCTTCCCCTGGATGCCTTTACGTGATGACGATTCCAATGGGGTCGATTGCGCGTTCACAGGCACTACAAATGAAAAAACCCTGTAGCTAGCAAGTCTTTTCTTGCTGCGTAACGCGCGTGGAGGACACCGACCCTCTCCTGTTCCAAGTGTTAGTTTAGCCTGTTATATTTCTCCGGTCATCTTTTCACTCATTATAGGAGTTAAAAACATCATAAGGTAGTTAATTTAAAGCGTTTTATAGCAATTTATAGCCGTTTAGTGCGATTTTGGGACATTTATTTCTTTAACGCTGTGAATAGGTGGACACGCTTTCAGTTCATCCCGAACGCAGTTGGCATTTTCACATGGCAAGAGGACAGCTTTCCACCAAAAGACGATTCCTCCCAAGAAAGGATCCTTTGCCCAAGATACTGATGGAAGAACAGCTCAAGGTAGGACATTTTTATTATGATAAATCGTGTTTCTGTCGAAACATTTTAGTGGCTTAGGACGCCATGTTTTTTGACGTAGCTTCGCTTGGCGCAAACTGTATTGAAAAGTAAGGATAAATTAAAAAATGTAATAACGCAATTGTATTAAGAATTAAATTGTCTATCAATCCCTGTCCACCCTATATTTTTTAGTCACGTTTATGAGTATTTATGTATAAGAGTAGATCACTGTCTAAGTGGCGCAAGGACTTTTTCTTTACCAGCTTGTCTACATTTCACATTGTCTAACCATGATTTTGGTGGCTAAATATAAACATTTTCGATCAAACTGTATATGCATGTTGTAATGTGATGTTACAGGAGTGTCATCGGAAGAATTCTGAGAAGGTTAGTGAAAAAATTAATATCTTTTGGCGATGTTGACTTTTATCGCTCACTTTGGCTAGAATCAATGCTGGGCTGCTAATTGCTATGTGCTAAGCTAATATAACGATTTATTGTGTTTTCGCTGTAAGACACTTAGAAAATCTGAAATATTGTCTGTATTCACAGGATCTGTGTCTTTCGATTCGTGTATGCTGTGTATTTTTACGAAATGTTTGATGATTAGTAAGTAGGTAAACACGTTGCTCTAAGTAGTTTTTCTATTCCATTTGTGACGGTGGGTGCAATTGTAACCAATGCCATCTACCTGAAATATGCACTTTTTTCTAACAAAACCTATCCCATACCATAAATATGTTATCAGACTGTCATCTGATGAGTTTTTTTGTTGGTTAGGGGCTATAAATATCTTAGTTTAGTCGAATTGGTGATGGCTACTGGTGTTGGTGGACAAATAAAAGATGGTGGATTATGCTAATGTGTTTTTAGGTAATAGATGTACATCTTTACATATTGTGTCTTCCCTGTAAAACATTTTAAAAATCGGACAAGTTGACTGGATTCACAAGATCTGTGTCTTTCATTAGCTGTATTGGACTTTAATGTGTGAAAGTTAAATATTTTAAAAAAATATTTTTTTTGAATTTCGCGGCACTGGTTTTTCAGTGGGGGGGGGGGGGTGTGCCGCTAGCGCCACGCTGATCCTAGACAGGCTAGCTTTATTGGTCCAGGGAGTAGCTAGACTCTAGCTTTGCCGGAAAAACTCCAGTAATACCGCTGAACTCTGTATTAATGCTTGATCATTCAATTCCATTGCAGAAGAGCGAGGAGGAGAGTGGATGATACTCTGCCTTGTCATAACTGGCTGTACTGTGCACCGTAACAATTAGCGAAGCTACCCTGACTGACTGTTGCCGAAGTGCTCAGGTCCGGTGCTCATAGTTTGTTTACAACTAGCTGAGTGTGGGCTGTGTCAGAGACTGTATGGGCTGTGCACACGGAGGAAGGAGGAGATGTGCATGCCCGATTTATCAATAGTCATACTGAGCCATACGTCAGTGTTTGGAGGGTGGAACTAAACAAGCATTATTGATTAACATATTTCTTGTTGAAGCTGCCTTCTCTGGTTTCATTTGAAATGAAATGTGATACATTTCCCACTTCACGTTTAAAGTACATTTCTCTTTGTAACGGCTAAGATAACTGCCATAGAGAGGCTATTCAATCTAATCTTCTCTCGCTGTCTCTGTCTCTCTCTCTCTCTCTCTCTCTCTGTCCGTCTCTCTCTGTCATGCTCTTTTTCACTCTCTCTCTTTCCACTCTCACTCTCTGGCGTGGTAATCGTCTAAATACAACTTATTTTTTAATTGGGGCTATGATAGTCTATTATAAATCAGTCTGACAGTACTTTTGACAGTAATTCAGTCAAGTATGCTAACCAAAATGCATCAGAAAATCATTGGGAAGTTCGGAAGACCATCAGGCAATACTGTTGTATGATTTCTATATAGACAAGAGCATTATCATTGATTCCTTGAGTCTGTTTTAGTGTCTTATCTTGTCCTCTCTGATCTAATGAGTCATGTGCAGCTTGTGGGCATTGTAGAGAGAAACAGAAGACACATCCCTGGGCACTAGGGTTGAATGGCGGGAACCCAGTTACTGAGATTTACCGGGATTAACCGCCCGAAACCACTCCCCTTTCCCAGGATAAATAACTGCGAGAAACAGGTCAATTCTAATAAATTATTCATATGAACAGCATGGTGTGAAATCGAACTGTTAAATTGTATGCAGTGTCTAAATCCTAAATCTGTCTTCGCTATGGCCTTTGCATGATGAATCATCAAGCTCACAGTGGAGACAGACAGCCCATCTCAGTATGGAGCGCAGTTCAAAATGAATGTAGACTTATAATAATCATCATGGTCATTTAAAAAAAAATGTGACCGCTAGGCCTGCACTTGCTGCAGCATAGTATAGTTGATTGGTTAAGATCATTGCCTCTTCGCAGACCCAGTCAATCAGTAAACAGAACCAAGACATTCTAAGGTCCAATAAACTTCCTTGTCATTCAGAGGAGGTGGGACCCAGCTAGCACAGTGGATCTGGGCCGATTCCGGCTGAGAGTTGGGGCACTCGGCTGAGAGTCAGATTCGGCTGACGTCATGTGGCCTGAATCTGGGCCGCCTTCGGCAGTGTTACTTATGGCGGGCCGATTCCGGTGTGAATTATCTGGCTCAAATGTATTACTTGGGGCTCGGGTCGATGGGGGCTACTCTCTGGCAGATGTTTACACAGCTTGCTTTCTAGAATTAACATTACATTTTTATTTGTTGATTTTTCCATATTTTCTCATTGTTTCTATGATCAAAAAATACAATTAACATTTAAATTAAATTCTTTAAGATTCCTGTTTATGTAGTATTTTAGTATTTTGATAATACTAAAACTTTGTGGAAGGAGTGTCCCGTGTGGCGCAGTGGTCTAAGACACTGCATCGCAGTGAAAATTGCGTTGTTACAGATTCTGGCTCGATACCCATGCCGGCCACGGCCGGGAGGCCCATGAGGCAATGCACAATTGGCCCAGCCTCGTCCGAGTTAGGGGAGGGTTTGGCCGGCCAGGATGTCCTTGTCCCATCGCGCTGTAGCGAGTCCTGTGGCGGGCCAGGCGCATGCACGCTGATACAGTCACCAGGTGTACAGTGTTTCCTCCGACACAATTTTTTTTGTGGATGGGTATAATTTGTTTGTTTAAAATGTATAATTGTAACATTTAAAATGACAAAATCTGATAATTTTGTATACATTTAATTAAATTTGCATTGGGACGATTCTGGTAAGATGATGGCAAAGTCGGCTGTAGTCCGGTAGACGGAAACGGCCTGATGTACTTGGGCAGATTCTGGGCAGTCATTCATTTTGATTCTGGGCCGAGTCCAACATCTGATTCAGGGCCGATTCAACCAGTTTCGGCCCCCCAAAAGAGGGCCGCTTCTGGGACGATTACTCATTGCTAGCTGGGGACTAACAATCAAGTTTGGTGCGATGCGGGAGAGATGTAAAGGGATGCTGAATAGAGTGTCATGATACAAAGCCTACAGAACAAAGATAACAAAAACCGAAATAATGTGACTTACCGGAGAACGGAAGAGAGACTTTATGTGTAATGCTATTCTCATTCTTCGGCGCCTTAAGTGGAGCGAGAGACCACCAAAGTTCTGCTGGGGCACAGAGATTGGCTAGCTTGCTAATGGCACAGGGGCTGGAGAGACTTCAAGTGCAGAGAGGCGAGTTATTAGCAGCATGGGATCAGGATCAGCAAAGTCGAGGATCGGGACACTGAATAGCGCGAGAAGTTACAGCTCGAGGAAAGTGGACATTGAACTACAGCAAAGGGAAGTAAAAACTTTCACTATTGAATTTAGGCTCAACATCATTCATAGAACAGGATCGTAGCAGTGTAAACGGACAATGATGATGTGAAATTGGCATGAATAATGATTAGCCACAGTAGCAGACAGTTCAGCTAACTCAAATACAGCTATTCTGGAAACTCATGAGCTGGAGCATATCGCTAGCTCTGACTATAGAAGCAGATTACTAACTCATTCTAGGTGAAGATAATTCGTTTGGTAACTGATATGAGAGAAGCAGACTTGTGATTTCACAGTGACTGTAAGAGAAAGAACATTATTCTATCATGGGAGAAAAGAGTTCCATGAAGGGAGCTGAAAGGACATTACCATTGAAGACAGTTTAGCTCTTGAGTCACTGGTTCATTTAGTTAAACACGGGACTTAGTTGAGACATAATCAACTTTATTATTTTATTTTAGTGACAATTTTAATTGTGACTTACTTTCAGGTTATCTGAAAATCAAGAATTGATAATAATAATTCTAAATGTTTTTCTGGACTCACCACGTGGATTGATTAATAGAGACCATACTATTGCACTCTTCATTAATAGAGACCATACTATTGCACTCTTGATTAATAGAGACCATACTATTGCACTCTTCATTAATAGAGACCATACTATTGCACTCTTACATGCACCTGTGCTCCGCTGGCCTCTCTCCTTAAAAAAACGCTCTTTAGCTCTTGGAGTCCCATGCAGGAAAAGCTAGAATAGAATAGCTTTCTGGACATATTTTTTTTGTTTGTTGCCTTTCCTATACCAATAGACAATTCGTAGAGGGACCCACGCTCTTGTTTGCTGAATGTTATACACACCGGCCAATAAGAACTCACAGGTAGTTTGAAAGAAGAGCGAACGCGCGATGGCTGTAGGCTATAGCAGTTATTTGTTCAGACCCATAACCATTCAATATTCGTAAAGAGAAGTGAAAGCCTTCTGCATCTAATTCTAGTCCTATGTTATTCAAGGATGTCATTAGAATGATGAAGATAAGGACGACAAAACTTTTTTTATTTAACTGTTAAAAGCAAGGAAGGAATGAAGTAACAATATGGATGTAATTCCAGTCCATATAAACCCATAAAAGACAATACTGTACAGTAATACAGTTCACATTGAATTTTTTTTTGCCTACTTGAGCTAGTTTCATTTATTTACCCAAGAGACCATATAGCTAGCTAGATCTATGGGCTTTTATGTTTTTCTGTCGTTCATAATGTGCAGAAGCCTATATCATATATGTATTGGATAACGGCCCAATTATTTGTTTTTTGGGGTGTTTGGCTCATTAAATGTCTTTAATTTAGGGCTCATTGAATGTATGGCTCATCAGGTTCAGGTAGCATCAGGCTTTAATGTTCGATCAATACTCTAATCAAATCCAGCCATAGGCCTATTGATATGCTTTATAATGCTTTTGAAAGACACTTCCGGTTTTGGTTGGAAATACTGGGTTACCCGGGAGAAAAGTGATTTATTCTCGGGATGGAATATTCTTAAAATACCGTGAAAATATAAAACCCTACTGGGTACACCACGTCATTTCAACGTTGAAATGTGGTTAATATTTGGTTGAGACGTTGATCAATAAGATTTCAACCTTTATTCACTCACTCAAAAAGACAGCCAGAAGTTTGTTCAATTTCCAATGTGTTATCACTATGCTTTCAACCATCTAAAAGCACAACCAAATTCCAATGTAAAAATAATGTCATATTTTGTTTAGTTGTCATTTAACCCTAGTCATAACCTTACATTTTGACCACATCGAATTGACGGTAATTACACATCCTTTTACCTCAGATTAGTGATTTTAGTATAAAAGTTAGTAATACAATGACACAATCTATTGCTTAAAACACATCAATATCATTGGTTTTACCTTTGATTGTGTCATACATGCTGGTGGTCTTAGGGCTTCTACTATCATTTTCAAACTCAAATGGCAGGGGAAATTGGGGCACTCTCTGTATAATAGCTGCTGGCCTTATACCTATACACAGTATTGGAGAAAGCACCCAGTTGTCATACTTGAGTAAAAGTAAAGATACCTTAATAGAAAATGACTCAAGTAAAAGAGAAAGTCATCCAGTAAAATTCTACTTGAGTAAAAGTCGAAATGTATTTGGTTTTAAATATACTTACGTATCAAAGGTAAATGTAATTGCCAAAATATACTTAAATATCAAAAGTAAAAGTATAAATGATTTGTCATTCCTCATATTAAGCAAAACAGATGGCACGGTTTTCTTGTATTTTTATTTATGGATAGCCTGGGGCACACTCCAACACTCAAAAATAATTTACAAACTAAGTATTTGTCTTTAGGGAGTCCGCCAGATCAGAGGTACTAGGGATGACCAGGGATGTTCTCTTGATAAGTGTGTGAATTGGACCATTTTCCTGTCCTGCCAAGCATTCAAAATGTGACAAGTACTTTTGCGTGTCAGGGGAAATGTATGGAGTAAAAAGTAGATTATTTTCTTTAGGAATGTAGTGGAGTAAAAGTAAAAGTAGTCAAACAGATAAATAGTAAAGTTAAGTGCAGATTCCCCAGAAAAAAACGACTTGAGCAATACTTTAAAGTATTTTTACACCACTGCCTATAAATGGATTTGAGAGTCAACTATCACTCAAATAACAGCCAACCCTTGTCACTGTTGATATGCTATAGCAGGTCGTGATTGGTTGAAGTTAAATAACAAAGCAGCTGACTTGTTTCCTTCCCCATTTCGGCAGCCTCAAAACATTACTTTAGATGACTGTCTTCAGCAAAATCTCTTCTAACCGGTGATAAGGAAACTATTCTCAGATTCAGTTTGGCCTTTGAATAGTGTTAGTTTAAATAGCGCATACACCCCAAATGTTTGTCCCCGCTCTATTGATTTCAAATTTATGTCAATATGAGCGATTATCAAAATAGTGTCGCATTTACCTTTCCACGTTGACGACCCACAAAATGCAACAATCCAAAATGTAGCTGGCTGTCCACTACAACTTGTCCTCTAACCAGTGATATACAGTGCCATCGGAAAGTATTCAGACCCTTGACTTTTTCCACGTTATCACGTTACAGCCATGTTCTAAAAATGGATGCTAAAAATAAAATCCTCAGCAATCTACACATAATACCCCAAAATGACGAAGCGAAAACAGGTTTTAGAAATCTTTGCAATTAAAAAACAGAAATAGCTAATTTACATATGTATTCAGACCCTTTGCTATGAAACTCGAAATTGAGATCAGGTGCATCCTGTTTCCATTGACCATTCTTGAGATGTTTCTAGAACTTGATTAGGGTGCACCTGTGGTAAATTAAATTGATAGGACATGATTTGGAAAGGCGCAAAAACCAAGCCATGAGGTCGAAGGAGTTGTTCGTAGAGCTCCAAGATAGGATTGTGTCGAGGCACAGATCTGGGGAAGGGTACCAGAAAATGTTTGCAGCATTAAAGGTATCCAAGAACACAGTGACCTTCATCATTCTTAAATGGAAGAAGTTTGGAACCACCAAGACTCTTCTTAGAGCTGGCCACCCGGAGAAATCGGGGTAGAAGGGCCTTGGTCAGGGAGGTGACCAAGAACCCGAATGTCACTCTGACAGAGGTTTATAGTTCCTCTGTGGAGATGGGAGAACCTTCCAGAAGAACAAACCTTTCTGTAGCATTCCACCTATCAGGCCTTTATGATATACTCATGTAAATGTGATATTTAATTTTTCTTTTCTTTTTTTATTAGCAAACATTTCTAAAAACCAGTTTTGGCTTTGTCATTATGCTGTATTGTGTGTAGATTGATTAAAAAAACAACAACAATTGACAACATTTTAGAATAAGCCTGTAACCTAACAAAATGTTGTAAAAGCTAGGGGGTCTGAATACTTTCCGAAGGCACTGTACATTATTATTCCCAGATTCCATCTGTTTTCTTAGTAAGGTTAGTTTGAACAGGACATGCAACCCGACTCCCCCATCTCGTTCTATTGATTTCAGCATGATAGCAATATGAGTGATTGACAAATAAGTGTTGGTTTTCTCTTTCTGTTTTGGCGACCCCCAAATCAAAATGCATCACTCCAAAATGTAGCAGGTTGTCTTCTAACAAGTGAATATTTCCAGTTTGAGTTGTGTTATATTCAAGAGCACAACCTGATTTCCCCACTAAACAATATGAGTGATTAATTGCCAATTGTCAAAACAACCGTTTTTTGTTGTTGTTGTGCAAATGCAGCTTTAAAAGGTGCTTGTTTTAAATAATAAAAGTAATATGATCACTTTTGTGGCACATGTGCACTACTGTTCAAAAGTTTGGGGTCACTTAGAAATGTCCTTGTTTTTGAAAGAAAAGCACATTTTTTGTCCATTAAAATAACATCAAATTGATCAGAAATACAATGTAGACATTGTTAATGTTGTAAATGACTATTGTAGCTGGAAACGGCAGATTTTTTTATGGAATATCTACAAAAGCGTACAGAGCCCATTATCAGCAACCATCACTCCTGTGTTCCAATGGCACGTTGTGTTAGCTAATCCAAGTGTATCGTTTTACAAGGCTAATTGATCATTAGAAAACCTTTTTTTGCAGGTATGTTAGCACAGCTGAAAACTGTTGTTTTGATTAAAGAAGAAATAAAACTGGCCTTCTTTAGACTTGTTGAGTATCTGGAGCATCAGCATTTGTGGGTTCGATTACAGGCTCAAAATGGCCAGAAACAAAGACCTTTCTTCTGAAACTCGTTAGTCTATTCTTGTTCTGAGAAATGAAGGCTATTCCATGTGAGAAATTGCCAAGAAACTGAATGGTGTGCATGTAAATGAATAGCTGGTACAACGCTGGTACAATGCTGGTACAACGCTGGTACAATGCTGGTACAACGCTGGTACAATGCTGGTACAACGCTGGTACAACGCTGGTACAACGCTGGTACAACGCTGGTACAACGCTGGTACAACGCTGAGACACCGACGCCTCACAAATCCTCAACTGGCAGCTTCAAAGATGTAGACGTGAATGCAACATATCAATTATTAAATTGTCGAGCCAGGATGATACCAGTATCTCGATACTCGTTAGTATCATGACAAGGAAACAAAACACGAACCGGATTTGACTTGTTGAGGAAAACAGCCCTATTGTTGGAAACGAGCATCATTATGTTGTCATCCAGTCACATTCATTTCCCAAGCTATAGCACACAATATTTTACATACAGAACGTTTTTAAAGGTTTGGTCTGCTTCGTGTTTTCATTTTTTGCCATGGAAAAAAATATTGCCATACTGTTTTCCCGGCCCTATTCATTTGTTGACAAACTGGAATTAAAGCCAGACTAAGTCAGTGGCACAGATGGAACTATCCAAGCAGAAGATACATCTCTTTCAAATGCATGTATTTAGTTGCGTTGACAACCAAACACAATTCAAAAGCCACTCATTCCGGTGTAGACTCCTGAACATCTAATCAAATGGCCACCCAAACTATTTGCATTGCTTTTTAATTACTTGCTTTAAAAAAAAAAAAATGCATTGTTGGTTTGGGGCTCGTAAGTAAGCATTTCACTGTAAGGTCACTGTTGTGTTCGGCTCATGTGACTAATACAATTTGATTTGAGTTTGAATATGACTTAATAATTTACATGTTGGATTCAGGTATCCATCTCAACAAAACATTTACGTTAAATAATAGAACTAAATCGAATGTAATGCACATTTAAATGCACTTTGCATAAACTTTGATTTGATTTTGTCCTATTCTTTCACGTAGATTTTTGGTTGAGATGGAAATGTGATTAAGCTTGAAGATTAGATTTGAACCCTAGGCCTATCTGTATTGTCTATTTTTAGTTGAACGCTGGGGTGAATTAAAGCAATAGGTGTTGATGATAAATGACTTATAAAGTATGATTACATTGCATCTGTTAAACCTACTCTTTGGAATGACTTCGCAAGCAACAGTGAATATATTTAGTTATTAAGAGATCTGGCAATAATTCTTACGATAGCACAGTGGTAGGAGTCAGTGACAAATATCACAGCTGGGCTTGGTTAAAACCCTGGATGGGAGACCAAATGAATAGCTCTAGACAGAGAACTCTCAGGAAGAAGGTGCTGCTCAGCCTATTGTTTATTTTTCTGATAGTGGATATAGCGTAGAAGATCTGACGTTGTTTCAAAGGTACAAAATCAACCTATTTGATTTATTTTCATAGATTTGTCTATGTTGAAAATGGGTTAGAATTATGACATAGTCCATAATGCACATACTCACGTGGTTGAAATTTCACTCTCAAAACAACAGTTTACGTTGTCTACTTTTTTCAAAACCAGTATATTTTCCACGTAGATTCCACATCACAATATGTTGACAAGTTAAGTTGAAACGACGTTGGTGACTAGTGGGATATATGTCCAATATTTTGTATCTTTAACAATTCAAAAGATAGACACAGTTGTAGTAATAAAACAGGAACATCTCTGCTTAATGCATCTATCGGCTACCGGAGGTTGCTGATGTTCTATTTCAGAGTTTCTCTCGCGACCCCATTTTCAAATCAGGGGACCCCACATGGGAAACGCTGCGTTATTGCTTTCCCAAAGCAATCATGGGGAAGGTATGACCGCTACGTTTGAACGATTAGGATACATTTATTCTCTGGGAAATATATACATTCGCCATAACCTACTGGTTTTGTCTGCATGAGGAAGTCATTTCCATGGTTTCCCAATGCAATCTACAGTTGCTTCTTTGCCCTTTAGTAACTATTTTGTCATCGTAGTTAATGGACTAGAATAGGCCATGTGAATTATAGCGATTTCTGGATTTGACTGATTCCACTGCAACACGTCAGATTCAATATTCATTCCACTGTAGTGATCATGAATAGATTACATTTTAACTCACTTTCGACTGCCCGTCATAACCGATTATCCCCAGTGTATCTCTTTGATTTGATCTGGTGGTTTTCAGGAGCAGAGCAGCCCCCGCAGCAGTTGGTGACAAAGTGTTTAAAGCTGCCCTGTCGGCCTTTTTAAGCTGAGGCACTCAACCCCCCAAGGCAAGTTATGGACTGTTACTCCCCCTTATTTGGCAAGATGCCCTGTATAAAAGATGCACCACCTAATTCCACAGTAGGTATGGTGCTATTTTCTGCCCATGCAATCTCAGTTCAACGCCAAACCTGGTGTGCGTGGCAAAAGAGCTCTATTTTCATGTCATCTGAACGAAGCACCGGTTTCAAATCAAAGTGCCAATGCCGTTTAGCAAATTCCAGGCATTTACATTTAAAGGCTTACGTGAAAATAGAGCTCTTTGGCCACGCACACCAGTGGTGAAATGAGAATGCATATGGGCAGAAAATAACACCATACCTACTGTGAAATTTGGTGGTGTATCTTTGGGGCTACAGTATTTTGCTTTCACTGGTCCTGGGGCCCTTCTTAAGGTTAACGTCATCATGAACTTTAACCAGTACATTTTGGCCAAGAAACCTGGTTGCTTCTGCCAGGAGTTTGAAACTTGGGCACAGTGGATCTTCCAGAAAGACAATAACCCTAAGCACACATCCAAATCCACAAAGAAATTGTTAATTGGCCGCAAAATCAACATTTTGCAATGGCCATCTCAGTCTCCGGACTTCAAACCCATTGAAAACATGTGGTTTGAATTGACGAGGGCAGTATACTGTATAAGCACAGACGAGGGATATCAAGGATCTGGAAGGATTCTGTATGGAGGAATGGTCTAAGATCCCTCTCAATGTGTTCTCTAAAACATTTTAGAAAAAGATCAGTGGCATTATACTCGCAAGGTGAGGTATTGAAAACGGGTATGAATACGATTTTTTTTATTACTTGTTAAACAGAATATTTTTTAGCTGAGTAATTGTATTAGTGTAAAATAATATAATTGCCCAATTTTCTTTAGCATACAATATAGTATTTGAATTATTTATTTCATTGTCATTTTTGCTCATCTTTATGAAGGCTGTCAATCATATCGAACCCCACTGTATATTTAGGAAATATGAAAAAATGCCAGGACATCATATGCCAACGCAACAAATGTCTATACATGCACGTCAGAGACCTGTGATAATAATGACATTGTGAATCCTGACAGACTTTTGATAGTGATGAAACGCCTTCATTAGGGAAAGGAACATTTCATGCAGGAAGCTCACTGCTGAAAGAACCTCCATTTCCAATGACCACATTTACACGCACACCAATATCCCAATATTATTACGCAAGAATTCTATTTTTGATTTGACACACATGGACATCATAACCCGCTTACAATGACACGAAAAAGCTTGTGTCACAGTTACGAGAAACCTGGATAAGATGCCTGGGATAGGCTGATCTAAAGATGAGATACTGTGGCATGTAAACATCGTATCCCGTTTACTGTTGTTTTTGCGGTATCAAATCAAATCAAATGTTATTCGTCACATGCGCCGAATACAACAGGTGTAGAGACCTTACAGTGAAATGCTTACTTACGAGCCCTAAACCAACAGTGCAGTTTCAAAAACTAAAGATTAGAATAAGAAATAAAAGTAACAAGAAATGAAAGAGCAGCAGTAATAAATAACCATATATAAAGGGGGGTGCCATTACAGAGTCAATGTGCGGTGGTGGTTTGTTGAGGTAGTATGTACATGTAGGTAGAGTTAAGTGACTAAATGACAGTTAAATGACTAAATGACAGTTAAATGACAACAGAGAGTGGCAGTGGTTGGGAGGGGGGGGCAATGCAATTAGTCTGGTTAGCCATTTGATGTTCAAGCTGTTTAGAAGCCTCTTGGACCTAGACTTGGCGCTCCGGTACTGCTTGTCGTGTGGTAGCATAGAGAATAGTCTATGACTAGGGTAGCTGGAGTCTGACAATTTTTAGGGCCTTCCCCTGACATCGCCTGGTATAGAGGTCCTGGATGGCAGGAAGCTTGGCCCCAGTGATGTGCTGGCCCGTTCGCACTACCCTCTGTAGTGCCTTGCGGTCGGAGGCCGAGCAGTTGCCATACCAGGCAGTGATGCAACCAGTCAGGATGCTCTCGATGGTGCAGCTGTAGATCCTTTTGAGGATCTGAGGACCCATGCCAAATCTTTTCAGTCTCCTCAGGGGGAATAGGCTTTGTCGTGCCAGCTTCACGACCATCATAGTGTGCTTGTACCAAGTTAGTTTGTTGGTGATGTGGACACCAAGGAACTTGAAGCTCTCAACCTGCTCCACTGCCACTCCGTCAATGAGAATGGGGGCATGCTCGGTCCTCTTTTTCCTGTAGTCCACAATCATCTCCTTTGTCTTGATCACGTTGAGGGAGAGGTTGTTGTCGTGGCACCACACGGCCAGGTCTCTGACCTCCTCCCTATAGGCTGTCTCGTTTTTGTCGGTGATCAGGCCTACCTCTGTTGTGTCATCGGCAAATTTAATGATGGTTTTGCAGTCGTATCTGGCCGTGCAGTCATGGGTCCTTAGCTTATTGATGAGCTTTGAGGGCACCATCGTGTTGAACGCTGAGCTGTAGTCAATGAATAGCATTCTCACATAGGTGTTCCTTTTGTCCAGGTGGGAAAGGGCAGTGTGGAGTGCATCTGTGGATCTGTTGAGGCGGTATACAAATTGGAGTGGGTCTCCAGTTTCTGGGATGATGGTGTTGATGTGATCCATGACCAGCCTTTCAAAGCACTTCATGCTTTGTGCTACGGGTCGGCTTTGTGCTACGGGTCGGTAGTCATTTAGGCAGGTTACCTTATTGTTCTTTGGCACAGGCACTATTGTGGTCTGCTTAAAACATGTAGATATTACAGACTCGAACAGGGAGTGGTTGAACATGTCAGTGAAGACACTTGCCAGTTGGTCAGCGCATGCTCGCAGTACACATCCTGGTAATCCGTCTGGCCCTGCGGCCTTGTGAATGTTGACCTGTCTAAAGGTCTTACTCACATCGGCTGCGGAGAGGGTGATCAAAAAAGTATTCCGGTAGAGCTGGTGCTCTCATGCATGTTTCAGTGTTATTTGCCTTGAAGCGAGCATCGAAGTAGTTTAGCTCGTCCGGTAGGCTTGTGTCACTGGGCAGCTCTCGGCTGGGCTTCCCTTTGTAGTCTGTAATAGTTTGCAAGCCCTGCCACATCCAACAAGCGTCAGAGCCGGTTTAGTACGACTCGATCTTAGTCCTGTAATAACGCTCTGCATGTTTGATGGTTCGTCGGAGGGCATAGCGGGATTTCTTATAAGCTTCCGGGTTAAAGTCACGTTCCTTGAAATCGGCAGCTCTAGCCTTTAGCTCAATGCAGATGCTGCCTGTAATCCATGGCTTCTGGTTGGGATATGTAGATACGGTCACTGTGGGGATGACGTCATCGGTGTACTTATTGTGTACTCCTCAATTCCATTGGAGGAATCCCGGAATATATTCCAGTCTGTGCTAGCAAAACAGTCCTGTAGCTTACCATCTGCTTCATCTGACCACTTTTTTATTGATCTGGTCACGGATGCTTCCTGCTTTAATTTTTTGCTTGAAAGCAGGAATCAGAAGGATGGAATCATGGTCAGATTTGCCAAATGGAGGGCGAGGGAGAGCTTTGTATACATCTCTGTGTGTGGAGTAAAAGTGGTCCAGAGTTATTTTCCTTCTGGTTGAACATTTAACATGCTGATATAAATTTTGTAAAACTGATTTAAGTTTCCCGGCTACTAGGAGCACCACCTCTGGGTGAGCATTTTCTTGTTTGCTTATGGCGGAATACAGCTCGTTCAATGCTCTCTTAGTGCCAGCCTCTGACTGTGGTGGTATGTAAACAGCTACAAAGAATATAGAGTAGGTAATGTGGTCCGCAGTTTATCATGAAAAACTCTACCTCAGGCGAGCAATAGCTCGAGACTTCCTTAGATATTGTGCACTAGCTGTTGTTTACAAAAATACATAGACCCTTGTCTTACCAGATGTCGCTGTTCTATCCTGCCGGTACAGCGTATAACCAGCCAGCTGTATGTTGATATTGTCGTTGTTCAGCCACAACTCCGTGAAGCATAAGATGTTAGTTTTTAATGTCCTGTTGGTAGTTTAATCTTCCCAATAACTCGTCCATTTTATTGTCCAAAGATTGTATGTTTGCTAGCAGAATTGACAGAAGGGGGGGTTTATTCGATCGCCTCCGACTTCTCAGCAGGCAGCATGCTCTCCGGCCTCTCTTTCGCCGCCTCCTCTCCACGCAGATCACGGGGCTCGGGGCCTGTTCCCGAGGGAGCCTTATATCCTCCATCTCGGGCTCGTCAGATTCGTGAAAGAAGAAAAAGGATTCTGCTAGTCCGTGGTGGGTAATCGCAGTCCTGATGCCTAGAAGTTATTTTCAGTCATAAGAGGCGGTAGCTGCAACATTATGTACAAAAATAGTTTTAAAAAATCAGTTGGAAGCACGTGAAGCGGCTGCCTTCTGCTCCGGCGCCATCTTACGGTGTCATGGGTGTTATATGATTATGTTTTCATCTGATTGTCAAACAAATGACTTCGAAAAGTAGGCTACCTGCTCAGTTCGATCCATCATAATATTTCCATAATCATTTAGCCTCTAATGAATTTACTATAATTTACTTTTGGCTACTTTCACCCCTAATTTAGACAGTTTTCTGTTTATAATTTCCAATATTTAGTAGGTCATTTGTTTGACAACTATAGTTTGATTCATGCAGCTTCTCTTGTCATAACTTGTTGGCCCAGAAGACTAAATAAAGTAGCGCTCACCAGAATGTCTTACATCGATAGAATGAATGCATTAGTTAGCTAGTTATCACCGGTACAGTTATCTGTTTTGTTTAGGGATGGGGTACAAAAGGCAATAACTCCAAAACAGTGGAAAGGTTGGTCCTGTGCAAAATGTCCAAATGTCATCAGTTTTTCCGGTTTTAATGAAATGAAAGGCTGAGGAAACGACATAACACATTTCCGATAAGACTTCAGTTCATCTTGGGTGCATATTTTATGTGGTGGAAATACTGTCTGCTTGCATATCAGTGTCAAAGATGACACATTACACATGCATTCACTTTTTCTCAAGAGGTGCTGAAGGGAAATAAATCTAATTTCTCCACCCCTGTTCCCGACACAAAATTAACATTTGTTGTATAATTTCACTGCACGAAATGCATAATTCTGCAGGAGTTAATATTATATTACTCGACATGTGAGAGGTTATAGGTCTACAGTCATTGTCACTATTTCAGTTACTATTCCATTTAACCCATATACTTACATTTGGAATATTCTGTTTATTCATGGATATCGGGATACTCGTGAGCGGAATATCAAAGGTGCATGTAAGCAGCTTATCTTGAATAAGACCTTAAGGACATAAGCTGCTATCTGGAAGACTGTGCGCATGTAAACATGTTCGTGACTTGCTGTGACCAAGCACATTTTCTCCAGCTGTTGATGTGCTTGGGCTCATTCATTGGGACCGGGAACACTATTTACTCACTTGCCAATGAAATGTCTGCTGCCGTCAATTGGTTTCACTTTATCTACCCTAAACATGCCTACCCTGACTTCATGGCTCTTCCTTTATCTTTCTTTGCAGTTTAAGATGGCTTCTCTTCTTTCTTTGAAATGTAGACATGAATTAGTGAAAATGCACGGTCAAGAGTTTTTAACAAAATCACACCAGACGGGGAGGTAATCTTGTAACAGCAAAACCTAATATATCCTACCTTCTTGAATAGAAACGTAGAAAATACATTTCACGGCAGTTATCTATGATAAGATTCAGTTTATTCATCCACCATCTATTTGTATGGTGATGAAAACGTATCTTATACAGTTTAAGATTGGACTCTAACCGTGTTCAAGATCTTGATGATTTCCAAAATATGCTATGACATTACATGAAAGCACCCCAACGGTGTGTTACTTGTTTGATAGAGAAGGTCCAAAGATGGCACATCTCTCCCAAGGCAGAGATGAGGGTAAAAAATTGTAATTCAGATCATTTTCTGAGCTTGTCACAATCTTGCGTTGCACCTCCACAAACAATTTCGAAAATATAAATGACTGAACCCCACTTGGAGAATTGGTCTGAAAGAGACCAATTGAAAGCTCATGTCACAGAGGCTAAAGCAATCAAAGGACTGTGTTTCAACTCAAAGAGGGTCATGCCAAATTGCACCGTACTCAGCCTGATAAATCCAAGACCCTCAAATCCCTCCTTGGCTCCTTCCAAGGTGTTTAAGTGTTGGTGGTGTTGTTGTGTGTCCTGGGTTGATTTTTCCGCCTCTGCGAATGAAAGATTGAGTTTTTTTCTGCTTGGGCAGTGGTGCCCGATGTGTCATAAGAGAGTAAACATGCATTGTTGCCTTGGTGGCACCCCAATCTAATTACCTGTCAAAGCTGCTAGAGCCTGATGCAGCCTGATGCATACTGTAATGCAGTTTGGTGACAAAAATCGAATAAACTGAAAATACAGACCCTAGCTTCCGGCCAACAAACTGTGGGACTAAAAGTATTTCAGGCATTTATTCTGACTCGGTTTACATTTGGGATGAAATGTGGTCACAGTGTCATAAAAAGGAGATGTCCAAAAATATTATTAGAAAATGTTTAAAAGTTCTGAGGGGCAACAATATCACATAGTGATATTTGTTTACTTGTTTACTTAGAATCCAGGAAGAAGAGAGATTGTGTGGGCTGAACGGAGAAATATATTCGGTGCATCCGGAAAGTATTCAGACCCCTTGTTTTTACGTTACAAACTTATTCTAAAATTGGTAAAATTGTTTTTTTCTTCATCAAACTACACACAGTAACACCATAAAGACAAAGCAAAAACAGGTTTTTAGAAATTGTTGCAAATGTATCACATTTACATAACTATTCATACCATTTACCCAGTACTTTGTTGAAACACCTTTGGCAGAAATTACAGCCTGAAGTCTTCTTGGGTATGACGCTACAACCTTATTTGGGGAGTTTCTCCCATTCTTCTCTGCAGATACTGTCAAGGTCTGTCAGGTTAGATGGGGTGCACAGCTATTTTCAGGTCTCTACAGAGATGTTCAACCGGGTTCAAGTCCAAGCTCTGGCTGGGCCACTCAAGGACATTCCTGTGTTGTCTTGACTGTGTGCTTAGGGTCATTGTCCTGTTGGAAGCTGAACCATCGACCCAGTCTGAGGTCCTGAGCGCTCTGGAGCAGGTTTTCATCAAGGCTCTCTCTGTTCTTTGCTCCGTTCATCTTTAACCTTGTCTGGCCACTCTACAATAAAGGCATGATCGGTGGAGTGCTGCAGAGATGGGAAAACCTTCCAGAAGGACAACCATCTCCACTGAGGAACTCTGGAGCTCTGTCAGAGTGACGATCGGGTTCTTGGTCACCTCCCTTCCAAGGCCCTTCTACCCCGATTGCTCAGTTTTGCCGGGCAGCTAGCTCTAGGAAGAGTCTTCGTGGTTGCAAACTTATTCCATTTAAGAAGATGGAGGCCACTGTGTTCTTCAGGACCTTCAATGCTGCAGAATTTATTTGGTACCCTTCCCCAGATCTGTGCCTCGACACAATCCTGTCTCGGAGCTCTACAAACAATTACTTCAACCTCATTGCTTGGTTTTTGCTCTGACATGCACTGTCAACCTTGAGACCTTATATAGACAGATGTATGTATTACCAAATCATGTCCAATCAATTGAATTTACCACAGGTCGACTCCAATCAAGTTGTATAAACATCTCAAGGATGATCAATGGAAACAGGATGCACATGAGCTCAATTTCAAGTCTCATCGCATAGGTTCCTGAATTCTTATATAAACAAGGCATTTCTGTTATTTAATAAATGTGCAAAAATGTCTATAAACCTGTTTTCACATTGTCATTATGTGGTATTGTGTGTAGATTGATGAGGAAAAACATGTTTTAATGCATTTTAGAATAAGGCTGTTACGTAATAAAATGTGAAAAATTGAAAGGTGTCTGAATACTTTTTGATTGCATTGTAGTACAAAAGTACAAAAAGTATGAAAAATGTCTGCACTCACCACTGCAAGTCGCTTTGGATAACAGCGTCTGCTAAATGGCTAAAATGTCAAATGTATATGTCACGCGGGACTAGGTGAGCGAAAGAACCAGACGCAGAGAGAGGGTTATTATTTTTATTTTTATCGGCTTATTTTTACTTTTAACAACAAACTGAATAAGCCCGAAAATCCAGGGCGCAGTGAAAACACTTGCAAACACCCAACATACACACACGGAGCGCCAGCCGAAGAGCCCCGGAGCCAGATGCTGTAACAGGAACAGGAGGTGTTGGAGGAGGGGGTGCTGGAGATGAGGTGGGAAGGCCACTCCTCTCCCATCGATCCATCCTCTCCATCATTTGGTCCATAGCCGACCCAATTCTGTGGAGAACACTGGTGTGATGGAGGACCCTTTCCTCCATCGATGGGAGAGGAGACGCGGCTGCTCCTGCTGGTTCCATTGTTCAGGTGCGGGATTCTGTCACGCGGGACTAGGTGAGCGAAAGAACCAGACGCAGAGAGAGAGAGCCGCTTGGGAAAATCCAGGGCGCAGTGAAAACACTTGCAAACACCCAACATACACACACGTAACAAAAACAATCCCGCACAAAACAAGGGGGGGTCAAACTCCTAATTATAGGGAAGCTCATAAAGAAACAAAAACAACAGGTGCAACTAATAAGACAAAACGAACAGACAAACGAAAAAGGGATCGGTGGCGGCTAGTAGGACGGTGACGACGACCGCCGAGCACCGCCCGAACAGGCAGGGGAGTCAACTTCGGCGGAAGTCGTGACAGTATATCTAAGTCAAATGTCACATGTGTTTCTACCAGACAGGTCTGGGACATTAACTGTTATAGAATTTCAACCGTCATTCATATATATACAAGTCACTGCATAGCCATGATTCTGTGTGGTGAGATGTGTTTTCTCCTCTCACACCTTTTCTCTGGCTCAAAACAGATCTGCAGCTATTTATTCTCTCCCATTAAGGACATCAGGTCCTCTGACATCACAAACTGGGAGGGGAGGTAAATCAGTAGGTGCCCATGTGATGTGGTAAGGTTGGGCCCAGGTGCAGAGACGAGACCAGATGAGGAATCAGTGGTTAAGGAAAAACATGATACTTTACTGAGATACGGCAGCCGCAGGATCACAGTACACTTGAAAAACCAACAAACACTAAACACAATTCAAGCTTCTACAAAGGACCACAGAAAACACACCTATTTTAACAAGGATACAGTTATGAAGTACTAAGACACACCTGAGTCCAATTAAAGTCTCTAGGGCGGTCTCTGCCGCCCACTGGTGCCAGGAGGAACCACGACAGCCCAATGATAATCACCACAATTAAGGAGGTCTTCTTTTCTGACGATACATCACCCACATTACCTAAAGCACATTTTTCAACCACAGGCACATTTGAATAATTAATGGTCCTGGGGATCATCAATCATTTTGTAGTTCATTAATTGAACAACAGAGGGAGAGCAACAGGGGAATTGTCATTGAAGAAGCCTCTTTCCAAGTTTGTTCCAAGGAATAATGGGAAAACAGGATGGTCTTTGTGAATGGATTTACCAAGGAGAAAGGGACAATTCATATTGATGTCAATGTGTAACTTACTGTGCGCTACTTACAGTTTCCTTAGGGACAGATCAAAATGTACTGGGAGGGAGGGGCTGGTCCAACTCAAGGTGTTATTAAAAAAATGCACCCCCCCGTCTCCAATGTTACAAATATTTTCCCATTACCTTCCCCTTGTGCTCTAAAATAAATTGAACACCATCCCGCTCATAGAACGAACTCAAAATATTATTTACAACCACAAATAGCAGTAACTGTAGAGACCCTTTGTTTATAAATGTGGATATTGACTTTGCCATTTCAGCATGCAGGGCTATGGTCCAGAAGGTTGAGGGTTAGCCGACCACCACAGACGAGCTCACTACTCTCCCTGTCTGGTTCATTACAGTACGATCAGAACCAGCTGCAGACAATGATCAGCAAGGGGAAATCAGATTTTCAACATTTTGATGCCATTTTTATAATTATATAAAATGCATGCAGTACATTTTCCACCAACAGGTTTCTGTCCCAATGCACCACACAACTTTCCTAAACTTTCCTAAAACAATAGTTGTCCACCTCACGGTTCAACTGTCAGAGATTTGAGCACTAAATGTGCAGTATCTGTCACCCCCGACCATAGAGAGCCTGTTATTCTCTATGTTGGTTAGGTCGGGGTGTGACTAGGGTGGGTCATCTAGGTAATTATATATCTATGTTGGCCTGGTATGATTCCCAATCCGAGACTGCTGTTTATCGTTGTCTCTGATTGGGGATCATATTTAGGCAGCCATTTCCCCTTTGTGCTTTGTGGGATCTTGTCGAGGTATAGTTGCCTGTGAGCACTACTCTGAGCTTCACGGTTCGTTTGTTCGCTTTATTGTTTTTGTTATTTGAGTTTTCTCTTCCTAATAAAAAGGATGGAAACATACCACGCTGCATTTTGGTCCACTCCTTGTCACGTTCTGACCTTAGTTCCTTTTTTATGTCTTTATTTTGTTTGGTCAGGGCGTGAGTTGGGGTGGACATTCTATGTTGTTTTTCTATGTTTTGTTCTGTATGTTATATTTCCATGTGTTTGGCCTAGTATGGTTCTCAATCAGAGGCAGGTGTCAGTCGTTGTCTCTGATTGGGAGCCATATTTAGGTAGCTTGTTTTCTATTGTGTTTTGTGGGTGATTGTTTCCTGCTTCCGTGTTTTCCGTTTCAGGGTTTTCATCATTCGGGACTGTTTCGGTTTTAATTTTGATTCTCTTGTTCTTTTGTATTTTGTATTCATTCTTATTAAAATATATTATGTACACTACTGACGATGCGCTCCCCAAATTTCACCAGGCTCACTGTTCTTGAACTCTTGGAAGTGCTTGCACAAAGGATAGTAAAATCTCATCCTGTGTTCTTGGAATCTGAATATCTGGACTAGTCCAGTGACTGCTGAGAAAGATCAGCTGACAACAGGGGAAAGTCCTTGTGGCGGCATGGAGAGACGGCTGACAGGAGGGAATAGACCCCACTGGGACAGTCATGGGGTAGCTTCCCATTTCTGTAGTTTCCCATGCTTCGCATTATGTTGGAAACACCCGCTTTAGCTACAGAAAGTCAACATACGAGAATACCCCTAGAGTCTGCGAGAGCGGGGGCGGAAGATGACTCATCGGCTGACAACATGGTAACGACTGGACCGGAAACGACTACGAGTAATAAGAGCACAGCACAAGAGAACACCACAGAAACTGTCACAAGTTCCGCTGCAACAGCGGGCCACAAACAGATGCAAGTATATGTCTGTGGTTGGAAGAAAGTTACATCACACCATGGGCATGAGAGACAGAGGCTTCTGTCTCTCTTTACCCAAACACCCCTTCTTCCCCCGGTGGATCCTCAACCCATGGTGTGATGTAACTTTCTTCCAACCACAGACACATACTTGCATCTGTTTGTGGCCCGCTGTTGCAGCGGAACTTGTGACAGTTTCTGTGGTGTTCTCTTGTGCTGTGCTCTCATTACTCGTAGTCGTTTCCGGTCCAGTCGTTACCATGTTGTCAGCCGATGAGTCATCTTCCACCCCCGCTCTCGCAGACTCTAGGGGTATTCTCGTACGTTCACTTTCTGCGAAAGCGATCAAATCAGTCGAATGAAGCACAGCAACTGGACACAAACCATAGTTTGCAGTGCATCAGTACCACTGTCATGGAGGACGTAAACTCAAGCACCGAAGTAACAACTGAGGTGGAACCAACAACAGGAGTGGAACTCACCCAGCCTCCCAGACCTGCAGTTGAGAGGAGACTACCAGGGCACAGACCGTATGTGAAGTGGCCTGGCGCCAGTGACAAGAAGTTGTGGGAAGCAGTGAATACTGACCTTACCTTGACCCTCAAGAAACTTCGAGGCACAGTGGAGAAGAAGTTGGAGAGGATGGGGGACATCAACTATGAGTACAGAAAGCTTTGGAGTGCAAGAGGCAAAAGGCGGGAGAAAGGTTCCAACCCCACCAGTTTCCAGGAGGCAACAAGAAATCAAGCGCCTCGTTCAAGAAAGGAGACAGCTTAAGAAACAGTGGAAGAAGGCCTCGGAAGTGGAAAAGGAGGGCATAGAGGCACTTCAGGCTGACATTAAAACCCGGTTGGCATCCCTCCGTAGAGCAGAGAACCTACGGAAACGCAGAAGGAAGAAAGAACAAACTAGAACTCGATTCTATAAAGATCCCTTCAAGTTCCTTAAAAGTCTCTCCACGAAGGAAAAAAGTGGAGCTCTTAAACCAACAAAGAAAGACCTAGAGGAGCACCTGATAACAACAAACTTTGACTCAAAGCGACATGAACATCTGGCCATCCCATCAGATATCCCACCCATTGAACCCCCGGAACATCATATTGAGACCAGCCCTCCGACATGGAAAGAGGTGGAAAACACAGTTCGACGGGCAAGAACAGCATCAGCCCCGGGGCCAAATGGAGTCCCGTACAAAGTGTATAAGAACGCACCAGACGCCCTGAGGTTCCTCTGGAGGCTTATGAGAACAGCTTGGCAAAAGAAGATAATACCCAAAGTGTGGCGTAGGGCAGGTGGGGTCCTGATCCCTAAGGAGAAGGATGCAGTGAACATCAGCCAATTCCGCCCAATCTCCTTACTGAATGTCGAGGGTAAAATCTTCTTTAGGGTCATTGCCCAGAGGATGGCCGAATACCTGCAAAGGAATGCGTAAGTTGATACATCTTTGTGCACCTCCTTGCACAAAGGCGGAGGTAGCGTTCCTGCTGCTGGGTTGTTGCCCTCCTACGGCCTCCTCCACATCTCCTGATGTACTGGCCTGTCTCCTGGTAGCGCCTCCATGCTCTGGACACTACGTTGACAGACACAGCAAACCTTTTTGCCACAGCTCGCATTGATGTGCCATCCTGGATGAACTGCACTACCTGAGCCACTTGTGTGGGTTGTAGACTCCGTCTCATGCTACCACTAGAGTGTGAGCACCGCCAGCATTCAAAAGTGACCAAAACATCAGCCAGGAAGCATAGGAACTGAGAAGTGGTCTGTGGTCACCACCTGCAGAATCACTCCTTTTTTGGGGGTGTCTTGCTAATTGCCTATAATTTCCACCTTTTGTCTATTCCATTTGCACAACAGCATGTGAAATTTATTGTCAATCAGTGTGGCTTCCTAAGTGGACAGTTTGATTTCACAGAAGTGTGATTGACTTGGAGTTACATTGTGTTGTTTAAGTGTTCCCTTTATTTTTTTGAGCAGTGTATTTATAGAGAGTATATACAGTGCATTCGGGAAAGTATTCAGACCCCTTGACTTTTTCCCCATTTTGTTACGGTACAGCCTTATTCTAAAATAGATGAAATTGTTTTTCCCTCTCATCAATCTACACACAATACCCTATAAGGACAAAGCAAAAACATCTGTTTAGAAATGTTTTCTAATTTATAATTAAATTCAATGGCATTGAGGAGTATACCACCTCAGTCACCGGCTTCATCAATAAGTGCATCGATGACATCGTCCCCACATTGACCTTATGGATATATCCCAACCAGAGGCCATGGATTACAGGCAACATCCGCACCGAGCTAAAGGCTAGAGCTGCCGCTTTCAGGGAGCGGGACACTAATCCGGACATTTAGAAGAAATACCATTATGCCCTCAGACGAACCATCAAACATGCAAAGCATCAATACAGGACTAAGATTGAATCCTAATACACCAGCTCTGACGCTCGTTGGTTGTGGCAGGGCTTGCAAACTACTACAGTATACAAAGGTAAACCCAGCCGCGAGCTGCCCAGTGAAGCGAGCCTACCAGACAGGCTAAATGTCTTTTATGCTCGCTTTGAGGCAAGCAACACTGAAGCATGCATGAAAGCACCAGCTGTTCCAGACGACTGTGTGATCATGCTCTCCGTAGCTGATGTGAGCAAGATCTTTACACAGGTCAACATTCACAAGGCCACTGGGCCAGACGGATTACCAGGACATGTACTCAGAGCATTTCCAGACCAACTGGCAAGTGTCTCCACTGACATTTTCAACCTCCACCTGACCAAGTCTGTAATATCTACGTGTTTCAAGCAGACCACCAAAATTCCTGTGCCCAAGAAAGTGAAGGTAACCTGCCTAAATGACTACCGCCCCATAGCACTCACGTCGGTAGTCATGAAGTGCTTTGAAAGGCTGGTCATGACTCACATCAACACCATCATCCCAAAACCCCTAGATCCACTCCAATTCGCATACCGCCCCAACAGATGACGCAATCTCAATTGCACTCCACACTGCCCTTTGCTACCTGGACAAAAGGAACATCTATGTGAGAATGCTATTCATTGACTACAGCTCAGCGATCAACACCATGGTGCCCACAAAGCTCATCACTAAGCTAAGGACCCTGGGACTAAACACCTCCCTCTGCAACTGGATCCTGGACTTTCTGACGGGCCACCCCCAGGTGGTAATGGTAGGCAACAACACATCTGCCATGCTGATCCTCAACCCTCAGGGGTGCGTGCTCAGTCCCCTCCTGTACTCTGTGTTAACCCACAACTGCGTGGCCAAGCACGACTCCAACACCATCATTAAGTTTGCTGACGACACAACTTTGGTAGGCCTGATCACCGACAACGATGAGACAGCCTATAGGGAGGAAATAAGATGCCTGGCTGTGAGGTGCCCGGAGAACAACCTCTCCCTCAATGTGAGCAAGACAAAGGAACTAATTGTGGACTACAGGAAAAGGAGGGCCGAACACGCCCCCATTCACATCGATGGGGCTGTAGTGGAGCCTGTTGAGAGTTTCAAGGTCCTTGGTGTCCACATCACCAACAACCTATCATGGTCCAAACACACCAAGAAAGCTGCGAAGAGGGCATGACAACGCCTTTTCCGCCTCAGGAGACTGAAAAGATTTGGTATGGGTCCCCAGAGCCTCAAAAAGTTATACAGCTGCACCATCGAGAGCATCCTGACTGGTTGCATCACCGCCTGTTATGGCAACTGATCGGTTTCTGACCGTAAGGCGCTACAGAGGGTAATGCGTACAGCACAGTACGTCACTGGGGCCAATCTTCCTGCTATCCAGGACCTATATACCAGGCGGTATCAGAGGAAGGCCCAACATTTTTTTAAAGATTCCAGTCACCCAAGTCGTGGACTGTTCTCTCTGCTACCGCACGGCAAGCTTTACCGGAGCACCAAGTCTAGGTCCAAAAGGCTCCTTAACAGCTTATAGCTCCAAACAATAAGACTGCTGAACAATTAATCAAAATGCCACCCAGACTATTTACATTGACCCCCCCCCTCTGTTTTTACACTGCTGTTACTCGCTGTTTACTCTCTATCCAGAGCCACTTTACCCCTACCTACATGTACAAATTACCTCGACTAACCTCTATCCCCGCACATTATCTCGGTACCCCCTGTATATAGCCTCATTATTGTTATTTTATTCTGTTTCTATTTTCTATTTTATTTTCTTCTTCCTATATTGTAATTTTGTCCCCTGTTCTTTCCAAACCATACTATAATCCTGCATAGTGCCAAACCATTGCCTATTTCCATGCAGGTATTGGGAATTATTGAGTCACTTGAGGTTTAACAGACATTCATAACACCCCATAACCAAGGCAAAGAGGCCACAAAATGCACAAAGGCCCATACTCTAGTCATGGATAACAAAGTTATACAATCAGAGACAACCCCCCAAAATAGACCAAAGCCTTTGTTACGGACAGCCCGTTAGTGTGTTTAGTATGTCTTTCGGAGCATCTTCTTAGGCCTAGCCATCTCCATGGGGATGTCGTTAACAAAGAGGAATCTGCTGCCTTCAGCACTCTTGAGTTATTGTAAAAGGCTCTGAGGCCAAGGTTGGGATCAATTAAAAAAATACTATATAAACAGCTATGGCCTTTAAACGGAGAGGGTGTAACTTGTTTTATTTTTATTTAACCTTTATTTAACCAGGAAAAGCCCATTGAGCCCCAGAGTCTGCCCAAGAAGGCAGCAACAATCAATACATTACATAATTAAAACATACAACAATACAACAACATGATCCAGCCTAAAAAAAAAGCATTTACACTCCTCTGTAACAGAGTCTCCCATCAATATTTGAAATTCATTCATTGGCACTAACACATCTAGATGTAGCATGGATTGTAGACTATTCCATGCGTCTGGTGCACAAGAAGAGAAGGCAGTCTTGCCTAATACTGTGAATGTCCTGGGGACTTTAAGTAGCAACCACCTAGCAGACCGGGTATGGTAACTGCTGGTGGTGAAGGAGACCAGATTACAGAGGTAAAGAGGGAGTTTACCAAAAAGGGCTTTGTAGATGAACACATACAAATGTATCTTTCGGCGCGTATAAAGTGAGGTCCAACCTACCATTTGGCACAATGTGCAATGGTGGGTGAGTGACTTGGTATTTGTAATAAAGTGCAAGGATGCATGATAAACAGAGTCCAGTCTCTGTAAGACAGAGGAGGTTGCATGCATGTACAACAAGTCACCATAATCAAATACAGAGAGAAAAGTGGCCTGAACCAGCTTATACCTAATGCATTAACCTTTACACCCAATTACAACTTCAGACCTACATGAGAAGCCTTATTTCAGGTTTATTACGGCTTTACTACGTTCAAATATAGCCTTTTCCCGTTCCCTGAATGATGTGCAAATCCAATTGGCCAGCCCATCCGCCTAGAGAAAGGTACCGAGTGAAACACTGCAACAATGACGTAATGATCACAGGGAGGGCGGGAGTGTCTCTTCTCATTCATTCCAGACGACAACATCAAGCAATCACGTTCACGAGACTAGTGTCACACTGTGAGCTTGCAAACAGCAGGTATGAGACGGTAAGCAAATTAATACCTGGAACAGATTCCATTGGTTGGAAACAAGCAGGATAACACAACCACTACAGGAAGAGCTCCATGTGACTAATAGCTGAGATGATTTATGCCTGTATGCCACATCCCACAGCAACACATTACATTTACATTACATTTTAGTCATTTAGCAGACGCTCTTATCCAGAGCGACTTACAGTAGAGTGCATACATTTTATTACATTTTACATACTGAGACAAGGATATCCCTACCGGCCAAACCCTCCCTAACCCGGACGACGCTATGCCAATTGTGCGTCGCCCCACGGACCTCCCGGTTGCGGCCGGCTGCGACAGAGCCTGGGCGCGAACCCAGAGACTCTGGTGGCGCAGCTAGCACTGCAGTGCAGTGCCCTAGACCACTGCGCCACCCGGGAGGTACTAATGGACACATTAGCTATGTGTTGCTGTGGGATGTGGGATACAGTGCTCCGTACTAGAAATTCTATTGGCCTTCAACATGTGTCCTGTCCAGGGGGTGTACTTGTACATCAAGCTGCCTCACGCTACAGAAACAGGATGCCGCTATGGGCCATTCTGGCCCGGACAAGGGTTACAAACACGGTAGACCCTGATGAGCCATCAACTCCGGTCGTGACCCCACTCTCCCCGAGGGTGTCTCAGGGAGAGTTGGGATATTCAAAAAGCACATTCACACATGCGGCTAATACACTCTTGTACATGTGTGAAATAGGAACCACCTAATTATTATTATAATCATTCATGTTTCTCCCATTGTAATATTCACGTTTAAGACCATGAGTGTTTCCCGACCAGGAACTCTGGGCCCCTTATCCTTCACCATGACAGATCTCTGGAGAGAAGTGTCATTATACAGATTCAGTCCAGTTCACAAAGATTGAGACAGTTTTACTACAGTTATTTAGCGCAGCGGAGGGAGCCTATGCTAGTTGTTACTTGAAATGATCTGCATGATTGGACCATAGTGTGATGTCAGTCTCTTTGGGAGCTGAGGGGATGGGCTAGACGTTATTGGCACTGCCATTTGTCTCAATGCAATGGAGTGCCAAAACGTTGAAGGTCAAATTTGAGAGATGGAAATACTATGAAAAGGTCTAATGCACAGTTTGAGAATGTATTATCAGTCTCTTAGAGCAAGGGTTTTAAACTAGCCAGACAGTGGCGCAATGAATGTCTCAATCGGAATTGTGAAATAAATTACGGTAGTAACCTTTACTCTCAAACTCGAAATCTCTATTCTGTCTGATAGCTGTACTCCACCAGAGCTATGGCAATTGCAGCGAAGTAAAAAAATAAATAAACTTGAAATCTGTTTTATTTCAAATTTGACTATGATACTTTTACAGCGGCACTTCATCGGTGCTGTGACATCTGAATGATGCATCAAAGTGAACGAGAGTTTGTCATTTTTTTAAATAATTAAACAAGTTGTCACCTCAATCCGTCATATTACATCAAATGATGCGAAGTGGGGATACACCTCTCCGTCTCTGTCACAGATCCACTTGGTTAGTATATGCTCCTTCCGTGAGCGGCGGCAATCTATTTTGTTCTGTCATTATGCAGACCCTTTGTTTTCCTATTCCTCAGGCTCAGCCATTTGCTGCTCCACTTAGGCTGAGAGTAACAAAGTGAAAACCTTCATCCTGTCTTAGTGTCAACACCAGCTGATACCCAATTGAGGAGATGCATTGGATACAGAACTGGGGCAGATTAGTTTACTGGCTGAAAACTTTGAGAACTTCTAGTTACTAGATAGAAAACAATCTAACTGACATCTTTCAGGTCTTAAAGGTGAGACAAATTAAATGATTCGGTAAATATTTACTTTGACTACATATTCATAAGGCATTCAATACACATCTACACGCATTTAAGGTCCCAACCGCATTATTGAGGGTTAATGAAATCAAATCAAATCAAGTTTATTTTATATAGCCCTTCGTACATCAGCTAATATCTCGAAGTGCTGTACAGAAACCCAGCCTAAAACCCCAAACAGCAAGCAATGCAGGTGTAGAAGCAAGGCGGCTAGGAAAAACTCCCTAGAAAGGCCAAAACCTAGGAAGAAACCTAGAGAGGAACCAGGCTATGAGGGGTGGCCAGTCCTCTTCTGGCTGTGCCGGGTGGAGATTATAACAGAACATGGCCAAGATGTTCAAATGTTCATAAATGACCAGCATGGTCAAATAATAATCAGGAGTAAATGTCAGTTGGCTTTTCATAGCTGATCATTAAGAGTATCTCTACCGCTCATGCGGTCTCTAGAGAGTTGAAAACAGCAGGTCTGGGACAGGTAGCACGTCCGGTGGACAGGTCAGGGTTCCATAGCCGCAGCCAGAACAGTTGAAACTGGAACAGCAGCAAGGCCAGGTGAACTGGGGACAGCAAGGAGTCATCATGCCCGGTAGTCCTGACGCATGGTCCTAGGGCTCAGGTCCTCCGAGAGAGAGAAAGAAAGAGAGAAGGAGAGAATTAGAGAGAGCATACTTAAATTCACACAGGACACCGGATAAGACAGGAGAAGTACTCCAGATATAACCAACTGACCCTAGCCCCCCGACACATAAACTACCAACTTACCATCCTGAGACAAGGCCGAGTATAGCCCACAAAGATCTCCACCACAGCACAAACCAAGGGGGGGCGCCAACCCAGACAGGAAGATCACGTCAGTAACTCAACCCACTCAAGTGACGCACACCTCCTAGGGAAGGCATGAAAGAGCACCAGTAAGCCAGTGACTCAGCCCCTGTAATAGGGTTAGAGGCAGAAAATCCCAGTGGAGAGAGGGGAACCGGCCAGGCAGTGACAGCAAGGGTGGTTCGTTGCTCCAGAGCCTTTCCGTTCACCTTCACACTCCTGGGCCAGACTACACTCAATCATATGACCTACTGAAGAGATAAGTCTTCAGTAAAGACTTAAAGGTTGAGACCGAGTCTGCGTCTCTCACATGGGTAGGCAGACTATTCCATAAAAATGGAGATCTATAGGAGAAAGCCCTGCCTCCAGCTGAAATAAATCCATAGCATATCTGTAGTGCAATCATGTCATTCTATGCAAGAGCTCATATTTAGGTATCTTAATAGATGTATCATTAAACTACAGCATAGTGTCATCATTATGGTCGTTCTCAAAAGTGTGCTTCTGCCATACCAGTATTGGTGAATATGTATATGCCAAAAGGCCAAACCAAGTTTAGAAAATTATGCTGATATATAGCTTGTGCCAGCCCCATTTCCCCCACCGGCCAGTATAGGCCAGGTACTTACCTTCTCCTTGTCACTGACGTCAATGGTGCATGAAGATCCCCACATTGTAGACTCATAGCTAGGAATAACTATTTTAGTGAGTAAAACATACTAACACAGGGTGGTAAAGCAAGCTAGAATTTTCCCCTTATTCACTAAGGGGGAAACTGTTTGGAGAGCCTTTAGGCACAAAATACTGTATATTGAAAGCTGTCAATCCGTGACATATTGGAAGGTAGAATTAAAACGTCTAATTGGGTTTAATTAAACAATAATCCTATAAATCTACTCTAGTTCTCACTAATCATTGAACTGTTTGACAACAGTCCAGTCGTCGGGAACCGTGTGCCCAAGCTCCCGGTTTAACCTGCTACGTGTGGTCTGAGTTGCATAATGATTCAAATAGGCTACATGTCTCAAATTATTGCACAACGTTAGCCTAATATGATCCAGTAATGCTAGCGACCGTCCGGAACAATTTACAAAGACGTGACAGAGAAACGAAAGGTAAACGGAATGGAATGATGCAAAAAAATCAAGTATGTTATTATTACTGATGGTGGCTCCTGATAGTGGATAATATTTAACATGATACAAATTGTAAAATAAAACGGGGAAAATCCCAGGCATATAATCAATACATCAATAAAGCGCATCCATCAACTCGTCAGGTTCAGTCAGGTTCAGCCCTACCGAAGCCTATAGCTTGGGTTTTCCAAATTTCACCCACTCAAATTATGAGGGCACATAATTAGAATTCTGAATAACGGCGACAGCTATTTATATCCCACTTCACTGTGGAAAAGGGGCCGCAATACATGCCATGTAGATATTATTTTCACTTTGCTTCCATATGGCTGGTTTCACATTCGTCCCCAGGGATCATCTATAAAAATTATCTAAAACAATTGTTATGTGTACAGTATTTACAATCCCTTTCTCCAAACGGATGACTACTTTGCCTACCTACAAAAAACATTGAAAAAACTAACAAATGAAACATTTAGTTAACCTTTCAGTAAACTATTTAATGACTGAAAGTATATGTTTGTGCATTTAAATGAACATAAATAGCTAATAAGAAGCCAGAAGTACGCTGGGCTTGTACTGAACACGAGGGGAGACAGAAAGCTGGTTTCAAGCGCAGGGCGCAGCAGGTGGAGCCCAGCACTGCTCTTCGGAACCGTACCCCTCCCAGTCGACCAGGTACTCAAGAGACCCCCCACGACGCTGTGAGTCCAACAGGCTGCGGACAGAGTACGCCGGGGCCCCCTCGGTGTCCAAGGGAGGGGGAGGTGCGTTGTGGGGTCCAGCACTAGCCAAGGGACTAGCTGCCAAGGGACCAGCTGCCACTGGCCTGAGAGATGCATGAAATAAGGGTGAGATACAGTAGTTGATGGGGAGCTGTAATCTGTACGCCACCTCATTGACTCTCCTCAGGACTTTGAACGGCCCCACAAACCACGGGCTCAGCTTCCGGCAGGGCGAGGGCAGGTCCTTCGTAGAAAGCCAGACCCTGTCACCGGGGTGAAAGACCTGCGGCTTCTGGAGACGGGTGTGCACTGCATTCCATACCTCCTCGGCAGTGCTGGAACCAATCGTCCACAGCAGGAGCCTCGATCTGACTCCGGTGCCAGGGCCGGCTGATAGCCTAGAACACACTGAAAGGGTGTGAGATTAGTGGAGGAGTGACGGAGGGAGTTTTGTGCGTATTCTGCCCAAGGCAGAAATTCAGCTCACTCCCTCGGCCGGTCCTGACAGTAACTACAGAAGTACATATCCAGTTCCAGATTGACCCTTTCCACCTGCCCATTAAATTGGGGACGGGAGGTGAACTGAGGACCACGGTCAGACACAATGTCCTCCGGGATCCCATAGTGCCGGAAGACGTGAGAGAAGAGAGCTTCCGTGGTCTGCATGGCCGTAGGGAAGTCAGGCAGAGGAATCAAACGACCAGCTTTGGAAAACCGGTCCACAACAACCAGGATGGTGGTGTGCCCCTCCGAGGTGCAAAGGTCTGTGACAAAGTCCACAGAGAAATGGGACCAGGGATGTTGTGGAACCCGGCAGCGGGTGGAGTTTGCCATAGGGGAGGTGTCTCAGTGTTTTGCTCTGTGCTCAGGTATAGCAGGAAGAAACGTAAACCCGGACATTCTGGGCCAAGGTGGGCCACCAGTACTTGGAGGAGAGACAGTCAATAGTAAGGGCTATACCCAGGGGCCCCGACACAGGTGCTGTGTGTGCCCAGGTGAGGAGACGGTCCCTCACATCAGAGGGCACGTAGGTATGCCCTTCGGGACTGTGGGCCGGTGAGGGCTCCTGTGGCAGGGCTCAGTGGATGTTACCGTTCACATTCTACACAACAGGAGCCACAATACGGGACAGGGGAATAATTGGTGTCACTTTCTCCCTCCGATCCGCTGTGTCATGCACCCGGGACAACGCATTGGCCTTGACGTTCTTAGACAGGAAAGGGTAAAGTCAAACTTGGCGAAGAATAGGGCCCACCTGGCCTGACGCGGGTTCAGCCTCTTCGCTGCTCGAATTTCCTCTAGGTTCCGGTGGTCTGTCCAAACTGCCCCTACTCCAACCTCGGAGGTGTCCACCTCCACGATGAAGGGCAGAGACGAGTCAGGAGGACTACAGGTTGCTCGCCTGTAGTGCAGTACACCAAGATGTCGTCTATGTACACCAGTACACAGTGACCCAACATGTCTCTAAACACCTCGCTAATGAAGGATTGAAAAACTGAGGGTGCATTTGTAAGGCCGTCGGGCATTACCCTGTATTCGGGTAAGGCGGTATTCCATTCATCCCTCTCTCTGATGCACACCAGGTTGTAGGCACAGCGTAAATCCAATTTGGTAAAGTACTGAGCACAGTGCACCTGTTCGATCACAGTGGGTATGAGAGGCAGGGATAACTGAATTTAACAGTTGCCTTATTCGGTGTCTGGTAATCAATTCAGGGGCGGAGAGGAATCCTTGGGCCAGCGCCTCCTGCGAGAGAGGCTAGATGTGCCCCCGCGGGAGGGTAGAACAAGGCAGTAGGTTGATTGTGCAGTAGTGCAGTCCCATCGGCGATGAGGAGACAAGGACGTGGCACGAGTCTTCGAAAAACCCACCTGTAGGTCCCAGTATTCCTCCGGGTTAGGGATGTGGGTGGCATGGTCCGGACTTTCCACGGAAGTGGCACAGATAGACACAGAGAGACATCTCCCCTGACACTCCTGAGACCAACCCAACAAACTACTCTCTGTTCACCATATCCTGGGGTTATGCAACTGTAACCAGGGAAACCTAAGATTATGGGGTGTGCAGTATGAGGAAATGAGGAAATGAGATGAGGAAAGTGATGCGTTCATGGTGGTTGTAAGAAAACAGTGAGGGAAGATGAGAATCGTGGTCTGGCACATCAGTCCTGTTCATGGGGGACAGTTGTCTAGGGCATGGACTTAGGGACGAGAGGAATGCGTAATGATAAGGCCACTGACCAGTTTAGGAAATAGGACAGGCTGGGTGGACAAAGAGGAGCAAGGCACGTCCACGCCTACCTGGGAAGGTGCAGGAGCGCTCCTCGGCCTGTCGCTTCCTCGCCTGGTTCTCCTTCTGGGACAGGTGTTCCAGGGGTGGTCCGACTCCCTGTAGTAGGAGCAGAGACCCTGTTGACGGCGGCGTTGATGTTCCTCTGGGGGAAGGTGCATCGTGCCTACCTCCATGGGCTCGTTGGAGTTTCATGGGAGAGACCCGAACCCCCGGGATGGGCGACGATGGGCATGCAGGAGATTATCCAAGCAGATGGCTATGACGATGAGCTGGTCCAGCGTGAGGGTCCTCATCGCGACAGGCCAGCTCGGTCTGGACGTCTACCTGTAGCCCGCTGCGGAAAACCGTCAACAGGGCCTGGTTGTTCCAGCCAGTGGATGCAGCCACCGTTCGAAAATCCAGAGCGTACTCACACGCTGTCCTGGAACTCTGGCGTAAATGGAGGAGATGCTCACCTCCCTCTCGGCACTCTGTAGGGTGGTCGAAAATGGCACGGAAGAGTTGGGTGAAGTGCTCTTTGGACTGCACTTCTGGACCGTCCCTCTCCCAGACGGCGTGCGCCCACTCTAGAGCCCGACCTGTCAGCTTCGCTCCTATAGCCGAGAGGTCGGGATGTCCTGCTGCTTCCTGATCTCTTGGGTCGGTCATTCTGTCACAAGTGTAGAGAGCAGTAGGCAGGAGGCAGTTGCAGGTTTAGAACACATTCATTTATTAAAGCGCTATATATATAAACGCGGGACGAATCCCAAAATGCAAAAATAATTAAGTACTCATGAAAGTGTAGGCGAGATTCCTATCAGGAAAACAAGCAACATTTACAATGACCGACAAAGACAAATGACAGAGGGAGTAGATAGAGTACAGTACAGTGATACAGTGATAGAGTGGGAATTGGAACCAGGTGTGTGTAATGATGACGAGACAAGTCCGCGGTTGATGAGTGAAGGGCGTTTGCCAGCAGCAGGTTCGGCAGCAGCTAGATGGCTGGCAACGCCGAACGCCTGAGCTGGACAGGAGGGGGAGCCAAAGCGAAGGCTGGTGTGACAGGAAGTGAGAGGATTTCCTCCGCCCAAAATCTGTCCGCGTGTGATAAGCCCTTTTTTGTATGGAAGTCTATGAAAGAGTATCAAATTAAATTAGGCTTATTTGGTTGTATAGAAGTTTCATAATGTTTAGACTGTTACAAAAGTACTGACATAAGTGGATGCACATGACATTATGGCAACTTTGAGGAAAAACGACTTGTGCCTTTTGTTAAAAGGACTATCTGCCTCCTCATTGGCTACAGTGGCCCCACCATAACTCACTTGCCTTCATTCATTGAGGAGATGTATCTCCATTGTTAAAGCGATCATTTTGTCAATATAATAAATCTTTGTCTGCAGTCAAAATGAACGCAACTGGTTTCTGTCGGTCTCTTAATTTGTCCTGTATTAAAAAGGTTTGTGATGTGCAAAAGTACAATGTAAATAATAAAATAGCTACCGTTGTTAACTAAATGTTTAATGAGTTTTATCAGAACTTTTTCGTAACGTTTATTGACCGAGTGGTAAAACATATTGACCCTGCGCCATGGGTTTAGCTAACTTAGCTAACTTAAGTTACATTAGTGAATAAGGGAAATGCTAGCTAGCTTTACCAGCCTGTGTTAGTACGTTTTACTCATTAAAATAGTTATTGCTAGCTGTGAGCCTAAAATGGGGAATTTAATTGTAATCTTTGTTAAATCTATTGAAGAAAAGTCAAACTGAAAAATGTCAATAGTATTAGGGTGTCAAATCAAAAACGAATATTTTGACCAATGGATAAAATATGTTATTTGTGTAGATAATCCTCTAAGAAAACCAATAGTCCAAACCTCATTTCTCCATCATAATCCGTTCAAAGGTTATTGTAGTTTTTACCCTTGTAGGATGGCCAGAATTAAAATACAATCGTATTAGTCACATGCTTCGTAAACACTAGGTGTAGACTAAAGGTGAAATGCTTACTTACGGGCCCTTCTCAACAATGCAAAGAGAAAGAAAATAAAGAAATAATAGAAAAGTACAACACGAAATAATGTAGTAATTTTAAATACACAATGAGTAATGATAACTTGGCTATATACATGGGGTACCAGTATCGAGTCGATGTGCAGGGGTACGAGGTAGTTGAGTTAGATATGTACATTAGAGGTATTCAATTCCGAGATCCGACCTGGGACCCGAGTGGGTCCGGGTCCTCAATTCTGACATTTGTCTCGGATCTGGGTCTGATATATTTGCCACGGGTCTCGGGTATGTGCAATTTAAAATGTACCGACTGAACCCGATCGGATCAATCCTCTGTTGATTTAATGTGTGAGGTGATGAGAACAGCGCAAACTTATGTCAGCCAATTGCGACTCAATTAAATGTATAGCTTATGTCCAGCTGAAACTGGTTCCGGCTGCTCACCTCACAGGCGCCTGCTGCTGAGAAGAGAGAGTGAAAGGAGCCTTGGCTCAGGCTACTGTTGAATGCGAAGATGGTATTTTTCATTTAAGTAAAATGAAAGCTAGAGTAGAAAGAGTATAGTGAAAAGAAGCCGACAAGAGGAATGTCCTTGTCGGCTTATTGTGTTGTGTTTTAATATTCTAGTGGACAAAGATGAGAAGGTTGGCACGGACAAATGTACTGTGTCCAACTCGCTATTCAGGTTTGATACATTTTTCTAACTTTTTTCTAATGTTTTCTGAAGGCATACAGGAGGCTAATTCGTGAATTCTCAATCAGAATATTTTTTATAAAGATAAGCATTATATTGTTCGATTAAAAGAGTACTGTAACTCTGGTAGGCCTAAAACATTCTTCCTCGCCGATATGGCCTGAATTTAAAATGGATGAAATGTAAAAAAAAAAAAAAATGGTTACTGCCCTACACACAATACCCCATAATGTCAAAATGGAATTATGTTTTTTTTTTTACTAATTAAAAGTGAAAAGCTGAAATGTCTTGAGTCAGTATGGATTCAACCCCTTCGTTATAGCAAGCCTAAATGAGCTCAGGAGTGAAAATATGCTCACATAAAGAAATCACATAATAAGTTGCATGGACTTATTGTAAACAAATATAGTGTTTACCATGATTTTTGAATGCCTACCTCATCTCTGTACCCCACACATACAATGAATTATATATGCACATTTGTGGCCTGCTGGAGGTCATTGTGCAGGGCTCTGGCAGTGCACCTCCTTGCACAAAGGCGGAGGTAGCGGTCCTGCTGCTGGGTTGTTGCCCTCCTACGGCCTCCTCCACGTCTCCTGATGTACTGGCCTGTCTCCTGGTAGCGCCTCCATGCTCTGGACACTACGCTGACAGACACAGCAAACCTTTTTGCCACAGCTCGCATTGATGTGCCATCCTGGATGAACTGCACTACCTGAGCCACTTGTGTGGGTTGTAGACTCCGTCTCATGCTACCACTAGAGTGAGAGCACCGCCAGCATTCAAAAGTGACCAAAACATCAGCCAGGAAGCATAGGAACTGAGAAGTGGTCTGTGATCACCACCTGCAGAATCACTCCTTTTTTGGGGGTGTCTTGCTAGTTGCCTATAATTTCCACCTTTTGTCTATTCCATTTGCACAACAGCATGTGAAATTTATTGTCAATCAGTGTTGCTTCCTAAGTGGACAGTTTGATTTCACAGAAGTGTGATTGACTTGGAGTTACATTGTGTTGTTTAAGTGTTCTCTTTATTTTTTTGAGCAGTGTATATACTGTATATATATATATATATATATATATATATATGTGGACACCTGCTCATCGAGCATCTCATTCCAAAATAATTAATATGGCATTAATATGGAGTCGGTCACCCATTTGCTGCTATAACAGTCTGCAGTCTTCTGGGAAAGCTTTCCTCTAGATGTTGGAACATTGCTGCGGTGACTTTCTCCCATTCAGCCACAAGAGCATTAGTGAGGTCGAGCACTGATGTTGGGCGATTAAGCCTGGCTCGCAGTCAGCGTTCCAATTCATCCCAAAGGTGTTTGATGGTGTTGAAGTCAGCGCTCTGTGCAGGCAAGTCAAGTTCTTCCATACTAATTTCGACAAACCATTTCTGTATGGACCTCACTTTGTGCACAGGGGTATTGTTATGCAGAAGCCGGAAAGGGCCTTCTCCAAACTGTTGCCACAAAGTTGGAAGCACAGAATCATCTAATATGTCATTGTATGCTGTAGCTTTAAGTTGGCACTGCATTGGGGCAGGTAACATTCTCCTGGCATCCACCAAACCCAGATTCTTCTGACGGACTGCCAGATTGTGAGGCATTACTCCAGACAACGTGTTTCCAATGCTCCAAAGTCCAGTGGCGGCGAACTTTACACCACTCCAACCGACGCTTGGCATTGAGCATGGTGATCTCAGGGTTATGTCAGGCTGCTTGGCCATGGAAATCCATTTCACAAAGCTCCCGACGAACAGTTATTGTGCTGACGTTGCTTCCAGAGGCAGTTTGGAACTCGGTAGTGAGTGTTGCAACCAAGGACAGACGATTTTTATGTGCTTCAGCACTCGGCGGTCCCGTTTTGTGAGCTTGTGTGGCCTACCACTTCGAGTCTGAGCTGTTGTTGCTCATAGACGTTTCCACTTTACAATAACAGCATTTACAGTCCACATACTTTTAGCCATGTAGTGTTTATATATATACGCACCACAACCCAATGAATCTGTTAAAGTACTAATCTAATATTTCTCTATTCTATGATGGAAATAACAAAGTAACAATAGAATATGTTTTTTTTTTTGTCAAAGTGGTGTTACTGTATATTTCCCCTCGTTGTCTCTCAGAACTGTACGTAGTACATAGGCTAGCTAGAGTGTAATCTCTACAGCCAAAACGCTATGCATCCTTAAATCAACATGAAACTGGAACGGGAAAAACTAGACTTTACATTGCAATACTAGAATGCTAGTGGAATGCTGTAACGGCAGTCTAAGTCGTCCTCCTCCGCAGACGAGGAGAGGCGAGAAGGATCTGAGGACTAATGTGCAGCGTGGTAATTTTCCATTATTTAATTAACACCAAACAAGACACTATACAAAATGACAAAACAAACTAACCGTCACAGTCCTAGCTGGTGCAGACAAAACACAAAGACAGGAAACAACCACCCACAATCCCCAACACAAAACAAGCCACCTATATATGATTCTCAATCAGGGACAACGATTGACAGCTGCCTCTGATTGAGAACCATATTAGGCTGGACACAGAAACAGACGAACTAGACACACAACATAGAATTCCCACCCAGCTCACGTCCTGACCAACACTAAACAAGCAAAACACATAAGCACTCTGGTCAGGACGTTACAAATGCAGGCTTTGCTTGACAACAGGCAGCAGGGTAGCAGTTGTGAAAGGGTTTACAGTTGTGGAGGAAGGTAATATGATTTACGGTATTTTTCCTGTAAAAGTAATTGGACAATGTTTATTTGACATTCTTACAAACAGGCCTATTTTTACCACATTCTTTCCTGCATACGCGTTTTATACCGGTATGCCGGGGGACAAGTGGTAGTAGTGATGTGCAGATGTGGGTTGGCGTCTATTTTTTTATAAATATACACCACCAAAAAGTCATCCGTTATTAATTTGTTTAGGCAGGTACTAAGAAACATTATAAGACTAACAAAATGTATTTTCTAAGTAATAGAATAGCATATTTTGAGTTGAATTAGGCCTTATGATACAGCTCTGTGCAGCCATGGCTGCGCCATCCAAATTAAATCAATAGTTTGTCATTTTGTTCATTAAACAGACAAGATCACAGTCAACAGACATATATTTTAATGTAAGAATATAATAGAATATAAAATAAATCCTATTTTTCCTACACAACTTGTCACAGGAACATGTGGAACCAATATCATAAAAAAAGTGTTATTTCAAAACAGAGCCCAAGCCCACGTTTTGTTTGATCCACATTTCATCTCCTTCCTACCCTCACTCCACTTTGTTAGGGACCAGGCATAGGGTCTTATCTGCAACATGATACCAATAGAAACTAAAAGCAATCCTGTCTTCAAAAGCATGTGAGTCTCGTGTCAATATTTCACAACCTCCGCGGGCTTTTGGAGTTGCCTAAACGCGATCGAGCAAAATACTACGTCTACTCTTGATTTAGGCTATATTATTGCATGCTAGATGTTTCTGATCAGTGATAGATGACCAAACACATAGATTAGCTCTGCCACCTCCACTTATTTGTACAACTAGAAACTAACCAAACAAATAGCCTATAGCCTACAGACGGAGATTCGGTGAAACAAAATCACATTGATTGATTATCAGAGTCAGTGAAGTCACAGGCTTTTGGTCGGGAGTAGGACTAGGCTACTGACTGCGAGTGAAGAGCAAAATAATCCACTTGTTAAACTACATAACATGGCAAAATGTTCAAATAAGTGAGCCAACTAGACAAGATGATCATGAGCAACACTCACCTCAACTTAGCTAACATTTCCCCAGCCTAATTCTAAATACCGACCTATATTGTATGCTCATACAAATGAGGCAATTACTGTTGTTGTGATATGACTTTCATTAATGTGAAGACTGCTATTTATTGAATAATTACCTGCTATGTTTAATTATTACTCTATTATTAAATTAATCATGTAACAATTAACTCATTAGCAATTTGGGGCACCACGGTATTTGGGGCACAACGCCGCATTATCCTTGGATATCTGCAAGAACCCTAACCTAAGTGATGAATCGGCGATACACAAATTGGCTTAATTAATTATTTACTAACTAACTAAATCATCACACAGAATACGTAAACACACATAGCATAGGTTATTGATTACATACATAATACAATGAAAACAGGTCCTTAGTGGACTAACCTTTTGGTTACGCAATGGAAAGGGGGGGGGTATGTAAGGAGAAAGAGAGACAAAGAGTCAACTTCTCGTACATACATTTGGGAGCTATGCTCACGGGAATATGAATACTTTGCACATGAACGACCGTTCATTCGGAAAAGAAATGCAATATATATTTACATGTAGATGTCTGTCTCTGTCGTCTCTCTGGTGAAACCACTCGATATGTCTATGGGAAGTGGTTTGATGTAAGTCTCTGGTTGTTCACCAGAGGTCACAATGTCCTTATTAGTAGTAGGCTTCTTTTGTTCTGGAGTGTCCGTTAGCATAGATACTTTGGGTGTACCGCACAGTGTTCAGAGGGATCTGTCTTCCCTCTCATCTTTGGTCAAACGTTCTAGACTACTTGACACGCACAGCTGCAGATGGTGCATGTTTTGGTCTGGTTTACAAAGTTTCTCACCATTTCAACGTGTGGACCACGGCTTCACGTTCTCTGGTCTCATTGGTTGATTATTCAGGGTACAGCTAGGACCACTTTACATGCCAGCAGCAACCCGGCATGTTTTGGTCTCATGTAAATTTCGTGAACAAGTCCTTTTGAGCCCTCTGGTATTAGGGGCGTTCCAACACGCCGACACAATGTTTGTGCTCATGTGGGCATGGTTACTGACTGGAATGTGTACACCCTCAGAGATACAGTTATTTAGTTATACCATCCTTAATGATATCACAAAATAATAATCACTTGACAGAATTGTTCTTTAAATCCACACCGACCATTTCCCATTTTGGACGTTGGAGTTTTGGCAGCAAAGTCTCTCTGTGTAACAAAGTATTTTCACCTCTCGATACATCGGGGCAAGAGAAAGAAAGTTTACGACCGGCTGTTAAGTCATTAAAACAGCCCAACTCCCCCCTCTGGTGGGAGAGAGGGGGGTCTGGCTATCTGTCAGCCATGTGCCGAGCTGATCTGCCACCTTTTATCCTCACCTAGGAGAGCGAGTCATGACACTGTACATTACTTTATATTGATACAATTGCGCAGAGGAAACAATTTTGTTTAAGAACCTGTTAAGGCTAGGGGGTGCTGTTGTCACTATTTATGGAAATCGTGTAATTTTTGAAACGGCTTCCTACAAAATTCTTGATCGTACAATATGCATAGTATTACTATTATTGGATAGAAAACAGTCTATAGTTTCTATAGGCGTTGAAATTTTGTCTCTGAGTGGAACAGAACTCATTCTACAGCAATTTCCCTGACATGGAGTCAGATTTCACACATTTTGGCCCCTGTTCTGGAGTCAGTTTTAAGGCCACTGTTATTGCTATGAGTATACGGACACTGCTTACGTCTTCCCCTGGATGCCTTTACGTGATGACGCTTTGAATGGTATCGATTGCCCAATCACAGCCACTATAAATGAAAAAATCCTGTAGGTAGGAACTCTTTTCTAGGTGCGTCAGGCGCGCGGAGGACACCGACCTACTGTTTTTCCAAGCATTAGTGTAGCCAGTTATATTTCTCCGGTCATATTTTTACTCGTTATAGGAGTTAAAAACATCATAAGGTAGTTAATTTAAACCGTTTTATAGCAATTTATATCCGTTTAGTGCGATTTTGGGACATTTATTTCTGAGCCACTGTGAATCTCTGGGCACCGTTCCAGTTCATGCCGAACGCAATGTGCATTTCTACATGGCAAGAGGACAGCTTTCGACCAAAAGACGATTAGACCCAAGAAAGGATTCTTTGACCAAGATTCTGATGGAAGAACAGCTCAAAGTAGGAACAATTTATTTTGATAAATCGTGTTTCTGTCGAAAAATGTTAGTGGCTTAGGACGCCATCTTTTTTGACGTAGCTTCGCTTGGCGCAAACTGTATTGAAAAGTAAGGATAATTTAAAAAATGTAATTCCGCGATTGTATTAAGAATTAAATTGTCTATCAATCGCTGTCCACCCTATATTTTTTAGTCACGTTTATGAGTATTTATGTATACGACTAGATCACTGTCTAATATGGCGCACGACATTTTCTGACCAGCTGGGCTACTTTTCTCATTGTCTAACCATGATTTTGGTGGCTAAATATGCACATTTTCGAACAAACTGTATATGTATGTTGTAATGTGATGTTACAGGAGTGTCATCTGAAGAATTCTGAGAAGGTTAGTGAAAAAATTAATATATTTTGGCGATGTTTACGTTATCGCTCTCTTTGGCTAGAATCAATGCTGGGGTAATGTTTGCACATGTGCTATGCTAATATAACGATTTATTGTGTTTTCGCTGTAAGACACTTAGAAAATCTGAAATATTGTCTGTATTCACAGGATCTGTGTCTTTCGATTAGTGTATGCTGTGTATTTTTACGAAATGTTTGATGATTAGTAGTTAGGTAAACACGTTGCTCATTGTAATTATTCTAGTCCATTTGTGACGGTGGGTGCAATTGTAAACTATGACATCTACCTGAAATATGCACATTTTTCTAACAAAACCTATCCTATACCATAAATATGTTATCAGACTGTCATCTGAGGAGGTTTTTTCTTGGTTGGTGGCTATCAATATCTTAGTTTAGCCGAATTGGTGAGCTACTGGTGTTGGTGGACAAAGAAAAGATGGTGGATTATGCTAATGTGTTTAGCTAATAGATTTACATCTTTACATATTGTGTCTTCCCTGTAAAACATTTTAAAAATCGGACATGTTGGCTGGATTCACAAGATCTGTGTCTTTCATTAGCTGTATTGGACTTTAATGTGTGAAAGTTAAATATTTAAAAAAACTATTTTTTTTTAATTTCGCGGCTCTGTCTTTTCATTTGGGGTGGGGGGGGTGTGCCGCTAGCGGCACCCCGGGGCTAGACAGGTTAACAAGACATTTTTTTTTCTCTCAAAAAGGTAGAGGTCAATTATTGACACCCCTGTTTTCAATACCTCACCTCGTGAGGAAAATGGCACTGATCCTTTTTTCTAAAATGTTTTATGAGATTGGAGAACACATTGGGAGTGATCTTAGACCATGCGTCCATACAGACTCTTTCCAGATCCTTGGCATCCTTCATCTGCGCTGTACTCTTCAAGTCAAACCATAGGTTTTCGATGGTGTTCAAGTTCGGAGACTGAGATGGCCATTGCAAAAATGTTGATTTTGTGGCCAAATAGCAAATTCTTTGTGAATTTTGATGTGCGCTTGGGGTTATTGTCTTGCTGGAAGATCCGCTTGCGGCCAAGTTTCATCTTCCTGGCAGAGACAGCCAGGTTTTTGGCTGAAATGTCCTGGTACTGGGTAAAGTTCATGATGTCGTTGACCTTAACAAGGGCCCAAGGGCCAATGGAAGCAAAATAGCCCCATAACATCAAATATCCCCCACCATGAATATGAATGAATGAATGAATATGAATATGCATCTTTCTTTTGACGCAAAACCCACCACTGGTGTGTGGGGCCAAAGAGCTCTATTTTCATGCCATCTGGCCAAAGCACCGGTTCCAATCCATGTGCCATTTAGCAAACTCCAGGCCTTTAAATTTGTTATATGACATGATAACAGAGCTCTTTGGCCATGCACACCAGTGGTGGGATTGGCATCGAACTGAGAATGCATAAGCAGAAAATAACACCATACCTACTGTGATGGGGGGGGGGGGGGGGGGGGGGGTTACATGTCGCAATATTATTTTTGGACAATGTCATAGTGAAGTTTCGGAAAAAACATATACATAAACTATATATATATTTTTGTTTTGTTACTGTTGGTAGCTAGCACTAGTCGGCTGTACCTGCGCCAAAACTCTGGTATTTTTCATCCTATAGCTTGTTCTCCATTATCTTTTTAATTAGTGAGCCAACATGTTTTCAGCACTTTTATTTTGCTGACTTATGAAACACGTTTTTGCATGCTCTCGCCTGTCTCTGCAGCAGACATATAGCAGACATATGTTTGGAAAACCAAATCACAAGAAAATCGCAGTATTGAATCGCTATACGTATAGAATCGTAAGAATTGCAATATATATCGTACCAGCCCTTAAGTATCGTGATAATATTGTATCGTGAGGTCCCTGGCAATTCCCTGCTCTAATACCTACTGTAAAATGTGGAGGTGGGTCTTTGATGTTATGGAGCTATTTTGCTTCCACTGGTACTGGGGCCTTTGTTAAGGTCAACGTCATCATTAACTTTACCCAGTACCAGGACATTTTAAGTTCCAAGATGTAATGTCACGTGCACAAGTACAGTGAAATGTAACAGTCCTGACCTATTTATGTTAGTTTTTATGTGTTTATGGTCAGGGCGTTAGTTTTGGGTGGGCAGTCTATGTTATCTGTTTCTATGTTGTTTTTGGTTTGCCTGGTATGGCTCTTGATTAGAGGCAGGTGGTTTGCGTTTTCCTCTAATCAAGAGTCATATTTAGGTAGGGCATTCTCACTGTTTGTTTGTGGGTGATTGTCTCCTGTGATGTCTTCGTCGTTGTCGATGTTATTCACTTTCGGAGCTGTTTGGCTGTTCGTGTGTTTTGATGTAACGTTCCTGTTCGTGAGTTTACGTTTGTGATGTTAGTTTATGTTCAGGTTCCGTTCTACGTCGTTTTGTTATTTTGTAGTTTTGAAAGTGTTTTGTTTTGTTTCGTTACCATCGTATTTATAATAAAGATGGCTTATTTCCCTGAACCCGCATTTTGGTCAGAAGATCCTTCTCTCCTCACCTCATCTGAGGATGAGGAAAGCGACAGCCTTAACATGAAATGCCTTTCTTGCAAGCTCTAAACCCAGCAATCAATAACAGTACAACAAATAACATAAGGTAGAACAAAAACACACAAATAAAAATATGAAATAACACGAGAAGGTGAGTAAGCATACTATATACAGGGTCAGTCAGTTCCAGAACCATATTTACAATGTGCAGGGATAATGGAGTGATAGAGGTAGCTATGTATAGGGGTAAGGTGACTGAGCATAAAGATATACGATAAACAGAGTAGCTGCATCATATATGATAATTGTATGTGAGTGGTGTGCGTGTGTGTAGAGTCAGTATAAATGTATGTGCACATTATGTGTGTGAGGAAATGATGAAGTGTTTGCGATGGCGTGTCAGTGTGCTTGAGTGTCTACTGTGCCTTCAGAAAGAATTTGCACTCCTCGACTTTTCCCACATTTTGTGTTACAGCCTGAATTTAAATTGGTTTAATTGAGATTATGTGTCACTCTCCTACACTCTTAGAAAAAAAGATTCAACATTATTTTTTTTCGACTGTACACATAGGAGAGCACTCTTTGGTTTCAGGTAGAACACTTTTGGGTTCTACCTGGAACCAAAAAGGCTTCTTCAAAGAGTTCTCTATGGGGACAGCTGAAGAACCCTTTTAGGTTCTAGATAGCACCTTTTTTTCTAAGAGTGTACACACAATACCACATAATGTCAAAGTGGAAATATGTTCTTAGAAATTTTTACAAATGATTTAAAAATGAAAAGCTATAATGCCTTGAGTCGGTAAGTATTCAAACCCTTTGTCATGGAAAGCCTAAATAAGCTCAGGAGTAAATATTAGCTTAACAGGTCACATAATAAGTTGTAGGGGCTCACTCTGTGTGCAATAATAATGTTTATGGCACGCGGAGCGGAACAGGTGAACCCAAGAGCAGACTCAGACGAGGAGACAGGGATGAGGTAACCAAGGTATTTATTGAAACACAGGGGGAACATTGAGTGCAGGCCAGGGGAAGCTCAGGTGGGTTGCAGAAAACCAGGTGCGGAGGCTGAGGCTGGAGCGAGAGGTGTTAGGACAGGGTGAGCAAGTCCGGAGGGGAATCATAGGGAGCCGTAGAGTGGGGGATCCAGGACAGAGTAGCAGGAATGACGAGACGTAGGACTGGAGACAGGGACCAGAGTCAGAGCGGCAGAATTGTAGAAGAGAGGAAAACAGCGTCAGGCACAACAGGATCTTAACAGGAACAAACGGCTAGAAACGTAGACTGACTGAGCAGAGATTACGATCTGGCAGCGTGGAAGCGGCAGGACTGAGTATTTGTAGAGGTCTTGGTTATGGAACAGATTGCAGCAGGTGGGGATCTGTTCTGACTCCAGAACACCTGTCTCTGCCCACACACACACACACACACACACACACACACACACACACACACACACACACACACACACACGGAGAGAGCATTGGGGGAGTGGCGGCAGGTCAAGGAGACATCGGGTGAGCACTAGCGGGAGTGGCAGGAGTAGATGTGACAGTTTAACATGATCTTTGAATGACTACCTCATCTCTGTACCCCACACATACAATTATCTGTAAGATCCCTCAGTCGTGAAGTGAAATTCAAACACAGATTCAACCATAAAGACCACAGAGTTTTTGCAGTGCCTCACAAAGAAGGGCCCCATTGGTAGATGGTTAAATTAAAAAAGCAGACATTGAATATCTCTTTGAGCATGGTGAAGTTATTAAATACTTTGGATGATGTATCAATACACCAGTCTCTACAAAGATACAGGCATTTTTCCTAACTCAGTTGCCGGAGAAGAAGGAAACCAATCAGGGATTTCATCGTGGGCCTAATTAATTTAATTAAAATTTACTGATTTCCATATGTAAAATCTTTGAAATTGTTGCATGTTGCGTTTATATTTTTGTTCAGCTGTTCAGGAGGCTGATGTTAGACTTGATGTACCCGTGCCACAGAGAGAACAATCTATGGCATGGGTGGCTGAAGTCTAACGATTTTCCGGGCTTTCCTTTCACACCGCCTGATTTAGAGGTCCTGGATGACAGATGATGATGTTGAGAGGGAGGTTGGTGTTCTGGTCATGGACCTCCTCTCTGTAAGCTGTCTCATCGTCGCCGGTGATCAGGCCTACCACCGCCGTGTCGTCAGCAAATTTGAAGAGTGTACAGGGAGTACAAGAGTGGACTAAGCACATACCCCTGCAGTTCCCCCATGGGGTCGACCCATCAGGAAGTCAAGGATCCAGTTACAGAGGGAGATGTTCAGTCCCAGGCTCCTAAGCTTGGTGGCAAGCTTGGAGTGGACGATGGTGTTGAACGCTGAGCTGTAGTCAAGGAACTGCATTCTCACATAGGTATTCCTCTCATTTTAGCCAAAAACCTGGTTGCTTCTGACGGGAGTGTGAAACTTGGTTGCAAGTGGATGTGCCATCAAGACAATAACCCCGAGCAAACATCAAAATCCACAAAGAAATGGTTAATTGGCCATCTCAGTCCATTTTTATTAGCTGCCCCTCACCTCCACTGGATGCCACATAAAAGGGGATTTTCAGACTAATGGGTAAATGTGAACGCATCACATTTAGAATGATGCTGCACAATAAGTGCATACCTACTTAAGGCTTGGATGACTCTGTTTGCATCTCATTTAATCTAAGGACATTTACACATTTTATAATTGAATGTCTTTATTTCATAGGGCAATATTTGAATTGTAAATTAGACACTTGAGAATGGGACATGAGTTTGATAACCAGAGAAGGTCCCGATGGAATAGCTAAAGCCCTCTCCCCAAATATGTGCTTTAGTCTGTAGTCTAATCTGTATTATTGTAGAAAAAATAATTAGTGACAATTAATTACAATTATGTGTCAAGATTGCCTTGTAATTTCAGTGTAATTCAACAAAAACAAAGCACAGGGGAGAGGCCTTGCAAGGTAATTGCTCTTTGTATTAGCTAATAAACATTAGTGTTAAACACGTTTTTCGGGATCATTATTGGGAGGGTGATTTACTAGTCATTAATTGACAAAGTGAGTTTCGTCTCTGCTGATGAGCAGTTCTCTAACATATGTAGGTAGTACAACAGGAGGGATAGGAAATAATCACTCAGCAAACACATTGCACAGATTCTCCAATAACAGAATACCGTTTATTTAAAGAACCTAATTCACACTGGTTATGGATGCATGGTTTTTTGTGTCCCATAAATGGTCATGTTTTCAGTAACAGATTAATAGGGCTGAAATTCTTCTTCTTACAGAGATCCTGCTATTTCTGGAGGTGTTATTTAGTGGCTGTGCAGTCACAGTAATAATAACGCTCGGAAGTAAATGTGTATCAGCTCTGCATATGTTCGCTTTCACACTTTGTGTGTGAAGTGACGTCAGAGAGCTTAGCCAGGTTGATAAAAAACAGAGTAGAAAAAAAACCACATGATGGTTTAGTCACTCAATAACTGTCTTTCAGCTTTAACTAAGTGTGATCACTTTTTACCCAACCTCATTAATATTTCAAAAAGTGCGTGATAAAATGCAGACATGTGGATTTCAAGTTCTTGCTAATTGTGCCTACAGTTCTTAACTCCTTATCTCAAGTATTCAATTACAATTTGGACTCTACCAACATAAGATAGTCTAATGCAGGGTTCCCCAACTCGCGGCCCGCGAGCCAGATCTGGCCCGCCAGCAATATTATTTGGCCCCCCAAATGAATTATGAATATTTTATTCAAAAACAAAATATATCTAATAATAAAAAATCTCAGACCCGAGATGCAAAAACTCCAACATGCAATTTCCCAAGAAGGAAGTAACCCTTACCTAAATAATGCAAAAAGTTACATTTTAACCTCATTCACGAGGAGAGAGAATGCAGGAGACAGTCAACTAATAAAGCAGGCAGCAGAACATTTTGTGGTGCTTAGACATAAAGCTGCAACCGCAGCGCAATCAATAGGAGGTGAGCAGCGCCTGGTGCTGAAAATATATCTAACCTGTTATGCAAGTGTTGCACTGAAACATATTGAGAAAACATATACCAGTTGAGTAATTCATCCAACAGTTATTCACTTTAATTTGACTTTACAAATAACAAGAGAGTTTAACTTCCGAGCCTAGGCCTATATAAAATAAAATAACTAACTGGCTGAGGTAGGCTATGAGGCTTAACAGCATCTTTCACAATAAAAAAAATATGTCCTAATATAAGCATTTTTTTTTATTAGGCCTATTTACAATTGCAACTGGCCAAAACGGTAGCATCCTACATAAAACAATCATTTAAAGACAGAATGGCAGTATCTGAACGTTTGTATCGGGATAGCCTGCTCCTGTAACTGTCACGTCCTGACCATAGTGCTTATGTGTTTTGCTTGTTTTAGTGTTGGTCAGGACGTGAGCTGGGTGGGCATTCTATGTTGTGTGTCTAGTTTGTCTGTTTCTGTGTTCAGCCTAATATGGTTCTCAATCAGAGGCAGCTGTCAATCGTTGTCCCTGATTGAGAATCATATACAGGTGGCTTGTTTTGTGTTGGGATTTTGTGGGTGGTTGTTTCCTGTGTCAGTGTTTGTGCCACACGGGACTGTGACGGTTAGTTTGTTTTGTTATTTTGTAATTATATATTGTTTTCATGTTCATTAAATCATGGAAACTTACCACGCTGTACATTGGTCCTCCGATCCTCCTCGCCTCTCCTCGTCCGATGAGGAGGACGACTTAGACTGCCGTTACAGTAACGACAGAACAAACAGAAAATACTGTCAGCTTAAGACCTAAATATCCCTGGATAAGCACTCACAATAATATTAGTATTTAATAATTAGTCATATAGGCCACTAAGTTACTTACTCAATGGGAAAAGTTGCATTTCCCCTCGGACACAATCTTGTGGATGTCCGGTGAGATGGACGTGATATTGATGCACAAGCAGTCCTCGATTGACGTATGTGAAAGCCAGTTCCTGTCGTGAAGCTATACTGCGGTCATAGAGGAAAATGAGGACTCGCAGGTGTAAGTCGATCCATTCATTGTTAGCTAAAATACAAGTTTGTTCATTGTGCTTTATTCCTCACATAAGGACTTGGCACTCCTTAGTGCATCCCTGAGATGGCTCGATGTCTGGAATTCAATCAACTCCGTTTGAATTGCGGCCTCATCACGCGAGGGTATTGTTTTCTTAGCAAGGGAGGAGAATCTTCCACCTGGGCGGACTGTGAGAGGATCACGTACTAACGCAACGATATCCTTGGGCATGCTGTAGTCTTCAAATCATGTGGAGAAGTTGCCTGGTCCCTCTGCCTGTCGTTCTTCAGTGTGCTAAAGTGCAGTAGCCTTCCAGATGACAAGTCCAAATTGAGCATCTCAAGCTTCCTAGTAAAGGGCCTCAAGTTTCTCCACCATGTCCACAACTTTTTTCCCTCTTCCTTGTAACTGCAGATTTAACTCGTTTAAGTGACAGAATTTGTCAGCCCGAAAAGCTGTGTGTGTAACACTTCAATGTTTCTGCGTCGGGCATCTGTCTGTGGTGGGAAAGTCATTTTGAAAGTTCCCATGCTTCGGTTCACAATGAAGTCTGAGATTTAATTATTTGCAAACGGCGACATTTTCATTGCAAATAAGACCCACTCGCTTGGCATTGGGAAAATAAGGTAATATGAGCACATACCTCTCTGTACATTCTTCCCTGAAACTTCGATTTTCATTACCCACCTTTGTTTTGATGCTTTTTGAGAGCGCCATTTTCTCTTGCTATCAAGCTAATTATTCTGAAATAATGTGATGTTAAAAACAATAGTGTAGCCAACAGTAGGCTACATAGACCTGTTTTTCCCCACCAATCAATGCACAGAGAAATAGACAAAAATAATAACTGAATAGAGACATGTTGAATTTATGAGCATAATCAGATCGAAATGATTGGTATTATAACTGAGTACTAATCAGATGTGTTAACCATTTTGTTTAATTTGTTGTGTAGGCCAATTAATTGTGCTAATATCATATACTAATTATGCTCTGGCTTACCAACTTTTAGCTCAGAAAAAATTTGACCCAAGGCCAAACTTACTGTAGTTGACGAACCCTGGTCTAATGCTTCAGAGTGCGAGAACTTAGCAGGAATGGCACCCAAAGGAAAATATGGTTAACAATAGTAATACACAATAATCACCCTTTCAAATCTGTTTCCAGTTTTTAACACCGAAGACCCCATCAACTCAATACCTACTTGGCCTAGACAGACACATCTTGGCTTATTTGGGAGGGATTACAACACTTTCAAATGTTTTCAGCATCTCAAATGAGATATTCCTGAATAGAGAATTTGAAGTAGCTAAGTGCTTTTAATGGTTACATTTTAAATGTTCAATGGTATGTCTATGTCGTTGACCTAGTCTTGTTAAATGTTTTTAGAATGTAGAGTTTCCAATCACAGTCCCTGCAAGGCAATCTCACTGCCATTAACAGCCATTTTAAGTGTATTAAACCTGCTGTGCCTTAATTTTGTAGGTGTACTCTATAACAGTTGTATGTGGATTCTATGGATACAAATGCATTTCTTAGAGAGAGATTTCTTAGAACATGAATTACTCTTATCTAATTTCGCTGGTTTAATAATTTGGGACCATTAGCTTTCTTGCTTTACTATACTGTATGTTGGTAAGACATAATAGAAAGTAACAAACAGTAGGCTTGTGCTGCCGATCAGGACATTGGCTTCCTCCGGTCTGTGGAAGCAATGCTGTTTCATTCACTAATTAGCTGTCCTCCTTTAATTACAACAACATCACAGGCAGTCAACCCCCTAGCGCGAGGTTAATAGCAACCAACAAAGCATTAGAAGCATTTAAAATGGATCCCTGTTCTTAGGCCTGGAACTAACTCTACTCGGCACCCTACAGACGCCATAAAATTCAGCTGAGAATACTGCTGGCACCCTAAGTAGCAAGTCTGTATCTGCTCATACAATTAGTATGTACTGGGTAAAGGCATAATTCAACTATCTAGTGTGAAACATTTCCCTTTCCCTTGTTTTTTGGTGAACCCTTTATTGATGCTAACTACTACAGTAGCAGTGAAGTGTTTCAACTATCAACTCTACTTCCTGACTCTACCCACATCCAGTACAGTACTGTGGGCAACACAGGTCTATTATTGTGTACTTCATTGCAAGACCACTACTACGACAGAGAAATAGGGCCAAAGCATATTTTGGTTCGTGCTGGAGCACTTCAGGGACTCTGCCCTCTAATCGGTCTCTTTGGATACTTTTCAAACAGGACTGGCAGTGGTGTGTGATGGCCAACACCATCGACCTACAGTAGCTACTGCACGGCAGGCTACCAAACAGCCAAATAAAGAGAGAGGGGAAAAAAAGAGGAGTGCGTTTTCTTCACTGCACTGTGCAGTAGCTTTTAACCCACCCGTATGACATCTTACTTCATCTGAGCATAGATTTAAAGGGTTATCCAAATGCTGAAATGTATTTGTGCATTTTCATGTGCTGCTGCATACAGATAAAGAACAGTAACATCCACTGACCAGGGCCATAGCTAAATTACAGCTCAGTGTTGTCCGATGCACAGATTGCATGTGTCAGGCTTTTAAAGGGTGTAATTAGTGCTGAACTGGTGTCATAAAAAATTGTCTCATTGTTTTTATAAAGTGCGGTAGGGAAATGTGTGTCAAAAAAATGATGATTGAAAGGAAATGTTATTTGTAGAACTCTAATAACAGTGATTTGATGAAAATCACCGGTAATTGTGTTTCCAGAAGGGCCCATAGGGCAGGAGCCTATCTCCTGTTTCTGCAGCGCGGGAGGAATGTGCCAGGACTTTTTAGAGTCTTTGGTATGACTCGACCGGGGATCGAAACCCCAAACCTTCTAGTCTCAGGACGGACACTGACGACAAGGCCACTGAACTAACAATGCTAGTCGTCTTAGAATTCATCTTCCACTCAACATTGGTAAAACATGAGGATCCCGAAAGGACGTGGTGCCAACAGGGAGGCACAGTACTGAGTCGGTGACTCAGTCCAATGGCTGCCCAGATAGGTTTGGTATGGGTCTCTGGTGGGTGTTAACTTGGCAGAAGGATGGCAATGGGTCAGATTGAGTGTGCCTCTGAGCTTGCTGCCCATGATAATGAACCACCTAGCTGTGGATGAGATGGAAAGCTGGATCCAGCGGGAAATCAGAGCTGTTTTTAGTATCCGGGTTCCCTTCCCCTAGTGTCACAACCACAAAAATAGCATGATAAGTCATCAATCACTGGACACACTTTATCACACCCAGAAAAACAGCTCTGCCAGTTGCACTGTGTGCTACATCAATATAGGACACATTGAGATATTTTCATGAGTACATTTTAGATGCATCCGAAACCTTACAGTCGGCTGTAATAAACAGTGAAAACAAAGTACTACAAAATGTTAGATGAATGAATAAATGAATGGATATGACTACTCAGGACCAGAACATCTGCACTGAATGAATGAGCATGTATATGAAAAGCCTCTCATACAGTGTTATTGCCATTGGCTTCATCTCCCTGCTTGTGTGCGGGTTGCCGATCCCCGTGCAGAAGCCTGACACGCTCATCTTCTCGCTGAGTAATCCCCCCCCCCCCAGTTGTTTAAAGGAGACCCCTGCGGTCTAAAGGAGGCCCATGCGGTGCACGGTACAAGCCAGCCGAGCTGGCAGGATGAAATAATTTTTCAAGTCCCCTAAGACAGAGAGTGATTGCTGATCCGCTCTCCCCCTGTCCCCACCCCCTTCCTGCTATGACGTCTTTGCCTCTTCTCCATCTTAACTCATCCCTTCTTCCCTCTCTCCCCTCTCTCCTCAGATCCCCCAGGTGAGTTATGCCTCCACGGCACCGGAGCTGAGCGACAACACACGTTACGACTTTTTCTCGCGCGTGGTGCCACCAGACACCTACCAGGCACAGGCCATGGTGGATATCGTCAAGGCCATGCACTGGAACTTCGTCTCCACCGTGGCGTCCGAGGGGAACTATGGAGAGAGCGGTGTGGATGCCTTCATACATAAGGCTCGAGAGGACGGTGAGTGGGTTCTCTGTGGTTTCCTTCTGTTCATTCATCATTCCTCTTGCCATATGATCTGAAGATGACTCAATAGAAGTTGGCCCCTAGTGGTACAACTGACCTATTTTCCCTGGGTTTTGTCTTCTGTACGTGTAAATCCATATAAATTCCACCCAAAACAAAAACTTGCACAAATACATTAACAGATCAAGGATAATACAGTAGTGTTTCTCAAAAATATTTGAATATGTGTGAATCTAACTTCAGATATGGAATATACGCTATATACAGTTGAAGTCGGAAGTTAACATACACTTAGGTTGGAGTCATTAAAACTCATTTTTCAACCACTCCACACATCTCTTGTTAACAAACTATAGTTTTGGCAAGTCGGTTAGGACATCTACTTTGTGCATGACACAATTAATTTTTCCAACAATTGTTTACAGACAGATTATTTCACTGTATCACAATTCCAGTGGGTCAGAAGTTCACATATACTAAGTTCACTGTGCCTTTAAACAGCTTGGAAAATTCCAGAATATGATGTCATGTCTTTAGAGGCTTCTGATAGATAAGCTTCTGATAATTGACATTATTTGAGTCAATTGGAGGTGTACCTGTGGATGTATTTTAAGGCGTACCATCAAACTCAGTGCCTCTTTGCTTGACATCATGGGAAAATCAAAAGAAATCAGCCAAGACCTCAACATTTGTTTGCAGACCTCCACAAGTCTGGTTATTCCTTTGGAGCAATTTCCAAATGCCTGAAGGTACCACGTTCATCTGTACAAACAATAGTACGCAAGTATAAACATCATGGGACCATGCAGCAGTCATACCGCTCAGGAAGGAGACGCGTTCTGTCTCCTAGAGATGAACGTACTTTGGTGCGAAAAGTGCAAATCAATCCCAGAACAACAGCAAAGGACTTTGTGGAGATGTTGGAGGAAACAGGTACAAAAGTATCTATATCCACAGTAAAAAGAGTCCTATATTGACATAACCTGAAAGGCCACTCAGCAAGGAAGAAGCCACTGTTCCACAGCCGCCATAAATAAGTCAGACTACGGTTTGCAACTGCACACGGGGACAAAGATCGTACTTTAAGAAATGTCCTCTGTTCTGATGAAACAAAAATAGAACTGTTTGGCCATAATGACCATCGTTATGTTTGGAGGAAAAAGGGGGAGGCTTGCAAGCCAAAGAACACTCTCCCAACCGTGAAGCACGGGGGTAGCAGCATCATGTTGTGGGGGTGCTTTGCTGCAGGAGGGACTGGTGAAATTCACAAAATAGATGGCATCATGAGGTAGGAAAATGATGTGTATATATTGAAGCAAATCTCAAGATATCAGTCAGGAAGTTCTACTTCATCACAATCCCGGATCCGGGAGCACCCCCATCAGTAAAAAAGCTGACTAGCATAGCCTAGCATAGCGTCACAAGTAAATACTAGCATCTAAATACCATTCTAATCACAAGTCCAAGACACCAGATGAAAGATACACATCTTGTGAATCCAGCCATCATTTCAGATTTTTTAAATGTTTTACAGGGAAGACACAATATGTAAATCTATTAGCTAACCACGATAGCAAAAGACACAACTTTTTTTCCCCACTATTTTTCTCCTGCATAGGTAGCCATCACAATTTCGACCAAATAAAGATATAAATAGCCACTAACCAAGAAACAACTTCATCAGATGACAGTCTGATAACATATTTATTGTATAGCATATGTTTTGTTAGAAAAATGTGCATATTTCAGGTATAAATCATAGTTTACCATTGCAGCCACCATCACAACTCTCACCAAAGCAACTAGAATAACTACAGAAACCATCGTGTATTACCTAAATACTCATCATAAAACATTTCTCAAAAATACACAGCGTACAGCAAATGAAAGACAAAGATCTTGTGAATCGAGCCAATATTTCAGATTTTTTAAGTGTTTTCCAGCGAAAACACAATATAACATTATATTAGCTTACTACAATAGCCAACCACACAACAGCTTTGATTCAGGCCAACAATAGTGATAACGAATAAACCAGCAAAATATATAAATTTTTTCACTAACCTTCTCAAACTTCTTCAGATGACAGTCCTATAACATCATATTACACAATACATATAGAGTTTGTTCGAAAATGTGCATATTTAGCGGCACAAATCGTGGTTATACAATGAGAAAAGTAGCCAAGCTGCCAACAATATGTCGGGAGAAATCTTGGGAGAGGCACCTAACCTAATCAGTAACTAATCCTAAACTTGACTAAAAAATAAAGGTTGGACAGCAAATTAAAGATACATTTGTTCTTAATGCAATCGCTGTGTTAGATTTTTAAAATAAACGTTACTACGACATACAGCGTGCGTTAAAGCGAGACCGCACCAAAATTAATGGCGGAATATGAGTTTAACATTTTTCAACAGAACAACGAATTAACATCATAAATAGTTCTTACTTTTTGATGAGCTCCCATCAGAATCTTGGGCAAGTTGTCCTTTGTCCAAAAGAATCGTTGCTCGGTTGTAGAATGTAGTCTTCAACGTTGGAATTAGCAGTAAACATTAGCCATGTGGCAAAGACGTGTCCAACTCACTATAACGCAGCACTAATAAATATCCGAAAATCGCAATATACTGATTTAAAGCTTGGTCGCAAATGGGTCTTCCAAATGAACAATGACCCCAAGCATACTTACAAAGTTGTGGCAAAATGGCTTAAGGACAACAAAGTCAAGGTATTGGAGTGGATATCACAAAGCCATGACTTCAATCCTATAGAACATTTGTGGGCAGAACTGAAAAAGCATCTTCGAGCAAGGAGGCCTACAAACCTGACTCAGTTACACCAGCTCTGTCAGGAAGAATGGGCCAAAATTCATCGAACTTATTGTGGGAAGCTTGTGGAAGGCTACCTGAAACGTTAGACCCAACTTAATCAATTTAAAGGCAATGCTACCAAATACTAATTGAGTGTATGTAAACTTCTGACCAACTGGGAGTGTGATGAAAGAAATTAAACCTGAAATAAATAATTCTTTCTACTATTATTCTGACATTTCTAATTCTTAAAATAAAGTGGTGATCCTAACTGGCCTAAGACAGGGAATTTTTATTTGGATTAAATGTCAGGAATTGTTAAAACTGTGTTGAAATGTATTTGGCTAAGGTGTATGTAAACTTCCGACATCATCTGTATACACAACAGTATGTGGACACCACTTCAAATTTGTGGAGCTATTTCAGCTACACCTGTTGCGGACAGGTGTATAAAATCAAGCACTCATCCATGCAATCCCCATGGCAAAACATTGGCAGTAGAATGGTCTTACTGAAGAGCTCAGTGACCTTCAACGTGGAACTGTCATAGGATGCCACCTATCCAACAGGTCAGTTCGTCAAATTTCTGCCCTGCTAGAGCTGCACTGGTCAACTGTAAGTGCTGCTATTGTGAAGTGGAAACGTCTAGGAGTAACAACAACTCAGCCGCGAAGTGGTAGGCCACACAAGCTCACAGAATGGGACCGCCGAGTTCTGAAACGCATAGTGTGTAAAAATCGTCTGTCATTGCCACACACAAGCCTAAGATCACCATGCGCAATGCCATGCGTCAGCTGGAGTGGAGCAAAGCTCGCCGCCATTGGACTCTGGAGCAGTGGAAATACATTCTCTGGAGTTATGAATCACGCTTCACCATTTGTCTGTCTGACAAACGAATCTGTGTTTGGCGGATGCCAGGAGAATGCTACCTGCAATGCATAGTGCCAACTGTAAAGTTTGGTGGAGGTGGAATAATGGTCTGGGGCTAGGCCCCTTAGTTCCAATTATGGGACATCTTAATGCTACAGCATACAATGACATTCTAGACGATTCTGTGCTTCCAACTTTGTGGAAACAGTTACTATTTCAGCATGACAAGGCCCCCATGCACAAAGCAAGGTCCATACAGAAATGGTTTGCCAAGGTCGGTTTGGAAGAACTTGACTGGCCTGCACAGAGCCCTGACCTCAATCCCATCAAACACCTTTGGGATGAATTGGAACGAGCCAGGCCTAATTGCCCAACATCAGTGCCCGACCTCACTAATGCTCTTGCGGGTGAATGGAAGCAAGTCCCGACATAAATGTTCCAACATCTAGTAGAAAGCCTTCCCAGAAGAGTCGGGGCTATTGTAGCAGCAAAGAGGGTACCAACTCAATATTAATGCCCTTGATTTTGGAATGAGATGTTCGACGAGCAGGTGTCCACATACTCTTGGTCATGTAGTATATCCTAACTTGATTTAAGCATTATGGCTCCTTTTACATTTCAATTCCCTTCTGCATTTAAATTCCCCTTAGAGGGTGGAAATAGGACTGTTTCACGGAATTCAACTCTTGATGTTTGATATGGTACGTACAGGGCCTTCAGAAAGTATTCATAACCCCTTGACTTATTCCACATTTTTTGTTACAGCCTGAATTCAAATAGGATTAATCATAAATAAATTATAAATAAAAGATCAACCAATCTACACACAATTTGCCATAATGATGAATTGGAAACATGTTTTTAGAAATTGTTGCAAATTTATTGAGAATGAAATACAGAAATATCTAATTACATAAGTATTCACACCCATGAGTTACTACATGTTAGAATCACATTTGGCAGCATTTCTGGGTAAGTCTTTAAGAGCTTTATACACCTGGATTGTACAATATTTGCACATTATTCTTAAAATTATTCAAGTTCTGTCAAGTTGGTTGCTGGTCATTGCTAGACCGCCGTTCTGCACAATCCACAATGGCACGAAAGGCTAAATACACAGCACAGGTTCTCACACGCACCAACGGACATAGTAACAATAATGGACTGCCCAATGGAAACCAATGGGCACACTTATACAGGTACTAATCAGTGGGAATAGGGGACAGGTGTGCATAATGAAAGTTCTGGAGGGATCCGTGACAGTACCCCCACCCCCGCCCCCCTGATGCACTGCACCAGCAGTACAACGACACCGGCCTCAAGGACGATCACAGGAACGCAGTGCGGGTTGATCAGGACCTGATGCAGCTGCCGAAGTTGCGTCGTTGTCGGATGGGCCAGTTGCCGCTGCCAAAGTTGCGGTGGTGTCGGACGGACCAGTAGCAGTGGCGTCAGACGGACCAGTTGTGGCGGCGTTGGACGGGCCAGTTGTAGCTGCTGAAGTTGCGTCGGACGGACCCGTTGTGGCAACGTCAGACGACCCAGTTGCGGCTGCCGAAGTTGCGGCGGCGCCGGACGGACCAGTCGCAGCGTCGTTAGACGGGCCATTCCTGCTGTCTCCCTTAATGGTCCATTATTCTATTAGCTGGTATAAATGATTCGTTAGACAGGCGCAGGAATGCTTAATAGGGTTTTTTATTAAGCCAAATTACTGTGTCGTGTAAAGGCACAGGGACGAAGACCAAACAAACACGTAACAAAACACAGGGTAGAAACCCAAAACAAAAGAGCGAGGAGTACCTCGAATAAATAACACAAAGCGTACAATGATTTAAGCCTTTAAGGGCTTTATACACCTGGATTGTACAATATTTGCACATTATTCTTTTTAAAAAAGTATTACAGTTCTGTTGATCATTGCTAGACCGCCACTTTCAAGTCTTGCCATATATTTTCAAGTCAAAACTGTAACTAGGCCACTCAGGAACATTCAATGTCGTCTTAGTAAACAACTCCAGTGTATATTTGGCCTTGTGTTTTAGGTTATTGTCCTGCTAAAAGGTGAATCTGTCTCCCAGTTTATGTTGGAAAACAGACTGAACCAGGTTTTTCCTCTAGGATTTTGCCTGTGCTTAGCTCTATTCCGTTTTTTTTTTATTCAGAAGAAATCTATACTCCTTGCGGATGAAAAGCATACCATGATGCAACCACCAACATGTTAAAAAATATGAAGAATGGTGCTTAGTGATGTGTTATGTTGGATTTGCCCCAAACATAACGTTTTGTATTCAGGACATAAAGTTAATTTCTTTGCCACATTTTTAGCAGTTTTACTTTAGTGCCTTTTTGCACATAGGATGCATGTTTTGGAATACTTATTATTCTGCACAGGCTTCCTTGTTTTCACTCTGTCATCTCCTATCACAGCCATTTAATGTCACCATTTGCCTCATGGTGAAATCCCTGAGTGTTTTCCTTCGTCTCTGGCAACTGAGTTAGGACCGTATCTTTCTAGTCATTGGGTGTATTGATACACCATCCAAAGTGTAATTAATAACTTCATCATGCTCAAAGGGATATTCAATGTCTGCTTTTTACATGTTTCCCATCTTCTAATAGGGGCCATATTTATCTCTTTGCGAGACATTGGAAAACCTCACTTATTTAGGCTTGCCATAACAAATGGGTTGACTACATATTGACTCACGACATTTCAGCTTTTCATTTTTAATTAATTTGTAAAAATGTCTAAAAACATGATTCCACTTTGACATTAAGGTGTATTGTGTGTAGGCCAGTGATACAAAATCTCAATTTCATCCATTTTAAATTCAGGCTGTAACACAACACGTGGGGAAAAAATCAAGGGGTGTAAATACTTTCTGAAGGCAATGTATATCTTCGGCTACCAGGAGATTTACTGAATATCAAGTGCACAATAAAACTGTCCAGAGAGATAAATCAGTTGCATAGTAGAAATGTGGCCTCAATATAGAAATTAATACTATAAGTCGGTAATAATTGATGGTCCATTTATGGCCTCAAGTGGGTTTTGAATAATTTGTGACTACAATAAGCTCTAAAGTTGGTCTGTCATGTTTATTAGTAGAACGAGGCAAAAGAGTATTTTGAGAAACCCTTCCTTTGCATGATGCTGTCTGTTTCAATACTCTTTATAACTCCATCTTTTTTGTTGTTAGAGAAGCTTAAGATGTCAAGTGCCCTGTCACCTCCATCTTACACAACTGCCTAACAGCCCCTCCCTGTTCTTTCCTCCTCTTTTAATCAATATGTGACTGAAAAAGTGTAACAGTATAACTTTAGTCCGTCCCCCCGACCCTGGCGCGAACCAGGCACCCTCTGCACACATCAACAACAGTCACCCGCGAAGCATCGTTACCCATCGCTCCACAAAAGCCGCGGCTCTTGCAGAGCAAGGGGAACCACTACTTCAAGGTCTCAAAGCGAGTGACATCACCGATTGAAATGCTATTAGCGCGCACCACCGCTAACTGGGTAGCCATTTCACATCGGTTACACTCACCCCCCTTTCGACCTCCTCCTTTTCCGCAGCAACCAGTGATCCGGGTCAACAGCATCAATGTAACAGTTTAACTTCACGTCTGTCCCCTCGCCCATACCCGGGCTTCACATCGGTTACAAAAGCACAAGGATATTGTTTTGGTTAAGTGTTAAAGTCAATCACATCAGCCTTAGTGTATGATGAACTACTCCACACCTGTAATTCCATTGGTACTAAAAACAGTGAAACTCCATCAGATTTTTGTCTAACGTCAACCCCGTCAGAGTGCTGAAAGATCTGATAGAATGGTCCTGTCTTATTGGGAATTTTCAAATGAACCATTTTCCATATTTTACAAATGTTTGTTTCAAACGTATTCTTAGAGGGCAAAAATATGTCTGTTTTGAGTATCTGTTGTCAAGTAGGTTTCCATCCAATTGGGACAGATTTTCATAAGAATATAAAAAAAATCAACATAAAAAGAATTATGCGCATTTTCCCACCAGAGATGTGTTTCCATCAAATTGACTTGGTGCAGATACAAGTCTGTGCACAATGACATAGTGCACATAAAAATACATTTTGTGGTTAAATTCCCAAGTACTGAATAAAGAATACAAGTTAAATGGGTTTCCATCCTATTTTCAACTCTACTGATGGTATTCTCACCAAAAATGATGTGTTATATACGATAGCAAGTGTGCCCACTCCAGTATTGGTATCTGCACTCTAGCCAACGGCGAGAAAATACTGTATCTATGCGCTGTTGGCTAAAGCGTACATGTAGCGTACATGATGAGATTATTTTTATTTGTCAAACGGTAGTCAAGCATCGATTATCATGTCATCAGAATAAGACCCTCAATATTTATTGGAATGAAGCATATAGCTCATCACCTTGCACTTTCACCACCCTGTGAAGTTCATCATCATTTATTTCATCTGTAGCCTAATAAAACTTCATGCTTTCCCGAAGAGCCATAGTGATAGGGCCACACAATATGCCATCGTGTGACTCCAAGTTGACTTTGATATGATGGTTATGATATTAATATTTCCACATAAAAGTGTGTCTGCTGACATTCCTCACATAATTCTTTTTACCGAACACGAAAAGATCCCACCTGGTCTAACGTATTTCGTTTTGTCGACATTTGGAAAGTTTACAGATTTTTAACATTTCCATCAGTACGTACGACATGTACTTTGCTCACATAAAAAGGTTGGATGGAAACCTGATTACTGATGGAGTACATTTTTTTTGTCAATATTCCCAAAATATATTTGAATCACTATTCTGCATGGATGCTTAAACAATTGAAGTATTTGCTGTGCTAGATAATGTTTGCTTTATAAATGTTGGTTTATGTTCTAAATCTAGAAAAACATCCTAACGAAATTAGCCCTGGAGCATTTACTAGTGCTATAAAACAACACAAAAAGAAGTTTGGAGATTATTCAAATATATAATCAAATTTTAGAATCTAATCTTAGAATGTAACACTCAATGCCTTTAAACACAATAATTATGAAAATCAAATGCCTTTTATGGTAAAATAGCATGAGATTAGCTATAATCCTGAAGTATTATTCTCTCCGCTCCATGACAAAAGAATACAAATTATTGTTAGGAGGGGTGAGGCTTGCTCTAAACTTGCACCTACACCCACTTTACATTTGGTCGTAGTTCTTCCCTCACGGTCATCGAGGAATTCAGATTTAGAGGTGTGCTTATTGACAAACATTGCAATGCATTACACAATCTGTCATTATACAATGGGTGGGTTTAATCCTGGATGCTGGTTGATTAAAACCGCATTCCAGCCGGTGTCTATTCCACAAATTACCACCGGCTAAAACTATGATGTTGATATGCCTATTTATCTGTTCCATCTCACTGTGCAATCCACTGTCTCATCATCCCAGCCAGGCAATTTATAAAATTGATCTCCACTATAAAAAGCAGCTAGACATTATCTCACATTTCTTTTAGACTAACATTTAGTTTTCAACAGAGGAGACTTGTATAAACCTTGTCTGTCTCTCCAACATTTGTAACAATGTTTCAATATTGAAATTCGATTTCCAGCTGTCCCATAGTAATCGGGACGAGGCAGACAGGAAGACAGCTTTTCTTAGCCAGTCTAAATCATGAATCAGCTGGCATAATTTTTATGGATATATACAGAAATGTCAATAGTAAACAGGTATAACAAAACGAAATGCAGTTAGTTTGCAGTCTTTCCAGCTTCAGTTTGAAGTGATTGTGTTAGCTGTGTTATTGGCTAGCTCCTCTGAACAACAGTGTCCTGACGAGTGAGCACATTTTCTATGCCAGGTGAAATCGCGCATCATTAGATCATTTGTTATGGATGAATCCAAATAAATGTCACTAGAAAACAGCTTAAACAAATGCAAATGCAGCTACTCTGCTGTTATTCTGGCTGCACTGTTTGATGTGACTGTAAGTTAGTCTTAGTTTGCTAGCTAGCAAGCGATAAGAACGTTGCCAGCCAGTATGGCAATGGAACATTTAGAACGAACGACTGGGTCGCATCCATAGATACAGAACAAACAGGCTGAACGACTGGGTCACGTCTCTGGCAACCGAACCAATAGAACGAACGACCAGCCGGCTTGGGTACTAACCCTATATTTGTGTCGGGACCATATCTCGTGGAAGGATGAAATCATTTGAATAAATTCATCAAAATATATATATTTTATGAAAATATGTAAATCATTATTTTAATATGTTGGTAACCCGTTATATTAAAGTGATTAATGCCCTCGAAGCCAGTGTTTGGAGGATATATTTGCACGGTTTGCTGGCCCGAGACGAACAACACCCGTGCCAATATATCCTACAAACACCGGCTTCTCTGGCATTATCAATTAAATAGTCTCTTACCAACTCCATTGACAAACTCCCTAAAACCCCAAAACATAACGCTCTCTCTTGAGGCTTTTTCCCAGGCATGTGGGTGTGTTTCTGCGTTCAGGTAGGCGGTAACAAAAACCGACCACATTGCACACGGCTGCCAGTTTACAAATGCTACCCGTCAGTCTGTCTAACGTTCATTTAGCAATATGTCACTAGTGCATAGCGACAACACTTATCGAGGTACGATATTTTATTTTGAACTTTCAACTGCTACAAGCTGTGTAAATTCTACAATCTGCATTTGTTTCCTGACCGTCCATTGTAACATCTGGATATCTCTGCATGACAGTGCAGGGAACTAGAAACCGCAGGAGTTAGAATCCATAAACTAGGTTTCATTTGTGGAGAGGAAACAAGGGAGCAGAAAATCAGTAAAAGATCAATTGCTGTGTCCTAACACATTAGGCCTTTCCGTACACCACAACCAGGTGCTTAACCAACAGCAGATGTGATTATAAGTGTACGGTAAATTATGCCAAAAGGTAGATTATGTTATTATATTATCATATTTAGGTAATAATAAATCATAATACATTACATATGCATATACAAAGTGCTTTTCTAGAACCCAAAGTAGAGGCTTTACAATATTGCAGCAATAAGGTAATGGGTTTTACCTTACTGTAGGTTCATCATGTTCCTGTGATGCTGGCATAAATTATTTGGGAGACAGATGCAGGAATGCGTAATAGGGGCTAATATTTAGCCCAAATACACAGCACGGGGACGAAGACCAAACAAACACGTAACAGAACACAGGTTAGAGACCCAAAACAAAAGAGCGAGGAGTACATCGAATAAATAACACACGCGCGCAATGATTATCACACGGGACAAGACCCGTAATCACCTGCGCAATCCACAATGGCACAAAAGCCAAAACACACAGCACAGGTACTCACACGCACCAACGGACATAGTAACAATACTGGACTGCCCAATGGAAACCAACAGGTACACTTATACAAGTACTAATCAGTGGGAATAGGGGACAGGTGTGCGTAATGAAAGTTCTGGAGGGATCGGTGACAGTACCCCCCCCCCCCCCCACCCCACCCCCCCCTGATGCACTGCACCAGCAGCGCAACGACACCGGCCTCAAGGTGTCACTACATTTCACTATGACTAGCTGTCACACTAGAATGGTACAATTTTCAAATAAAATCTAATTTTATTTGTCACATACACGTGTTTGGCAGATGTTATTGCGGGTGTAGGGAAATGCTTGTGTTTCTAGCACTAACAGTGCAGTAATATCTAACAGTAATATATAACAATTTCCCAACAATACACACAAATCTAAAGTAAGGAATGGAATTAGGAATATATAAATATTGGGCTGTCACGTTCCTGACCTGTTTTCTCTTGTTTTTGTATGTGTTTAGTTGGTCAGGGCGTGAGTTGGGGTGGGCATTCTATGTTATGTGTTTCTATGTTTAGGTTCATTGTCTGTTAGCCTTATATGGTTCTCAATCAGGGACAGGTGTTATTCATTTCCTCTGATTGAGAATCATATATAGGTAGGCTGTTTCACACTGTTTGTTTGATATGAGGAGGCAGCAAGGCAGCGCGACAGGTACGAGAGGCAGCCTCATAATTTTTTTTTGGGGGGGGGGGGGGGCGCTAGAGAGGAGTGTGGCTAAGCCAGGTAGCAGACCTGAGCGCACTCCTCGTGCTTATTATAAGCAACGCGTCACTGGTCAGGCACCGTGTTATGCGGTTAAGTGCACGGTGTCGCCAGTGCGTGCCCATAGCCCGGTGCGCTATAGCGCAGCCCCCCGAAAGTGTCATGTGAGTGTGGGCATCCAGCCGGGGTGTATTGTGCCTGCTCAGCACGGCTGAATCTCCGGTACGCAGTTTCGGTCCAGGGTATCCTGCGCCGGCTCTGCGTGCTGTGTCTCCGGGGCGCTGGGAGGGTGCAGTGCGTCCTATGCCTACGTGCGTCCTACGTGCGTCCTACGTGCGTCCTATGTGCGTCCTATGCCAAATGTGGGAGTGGAGCCTAAGGGAGATGTGCGCGTAGTAGGCACTAGATCCCCAAGTGCTCATCCACAGCCAGGTTCAACCTGTGCCTGCACTCTGGAGGGTACGGGCTGAAGTAGTATTCCAGCCTGGGGGAGTGGTGCCAAGGCTGCGCACCAGAGCTCCAGTGCTCCCTCACAGCCCGGTCCTTCAGGTGCCTCTTAACATCAAGCCTCCTATAGGTCTCTCTAGCCTGGTGGGTCCTGTGGCAGCCCCACGCACCAGGCTGTCTCTCCGTCTCCTCTCTACAGGTGTGCCCGTCTGCCCAGAGCCGCCTGCACTGCCAGTCTGCCAAGAACTGCCCGTCTGTCCCGAGCCGTCAGAGCCGCCCGTCTGTCCCGAGCCGTCAGAGCCGCCCGTCTGTCCCGAGCCGTCAGAGCCGCCCGTCTGTCCCGAGCCGTCAGAGCCGCCCGTCTTCCCGAGCCGTCAGAGCCGCCCGTCTGTCCCGAGCCGTCAGAGCCGCCCGTCTGTCCCGAGCCGTCAGAGCCGCCCGTCTGTCCCGAGCCGTCAGAGCCGCCCGTCTGTCCCGAGCCGTCAGAGCCGCCCGTCTGTCCCGAGCCGTCAGAGCCGCCCGTCTGTCCCGAGCCGTCAGAGCCGCCCGTCTGTCCCGAGCCGTCAGAGCCGCCCGTCTGTCCCGAGCCGTCAGAGCCGCCCGTCTGTCCCGAGCCGTCAGAGCCGCCCGCCAGACGGGAGCCGTCAGAGCCGCCCGCCAGACGGGAGCCGTCAGAGCCGCCCGCCAGACGGGAGCAGCCAGAGCCTTCCGCCAGACGGGAGCAGCCAGAGCCTTCCGCCAGACGGGAGCAGCCAGAGCCTTCCGCCAGACGGGAGCAGCCAGAGCCTTCCGCCAGACGGGAGCAGCCAGAGCCTTCCGCCAGACGGGAGCAGCCAGAGCCTTCCGCCAGACGGGAGCAGCCAGAGCCTTCCGCCAGACGGGAGCAGCCAGAGCCTTCCGCCAGACGGGAGCAGCCAGAGCCTTCCGCCAGACGGGAGCAGCCAGAGCCTTCCGCCAGACGGGAGCAGCCAGAGCCTTCCGCCAGACGGGAGCAGCCAGAGCCTTCCGCCAGCCAGCCATGAGCAGCCAGAGCCGCCAGCCAGCCATGAGCAGCCAGAGCCGCCAGCCAGCCATGAGCAGCCAGAGCCGCCAGCCAGCCATGAGCAGCCAGAGCCGCCAGCCAGCCATGAGCAGCCAGAGCCGCCAGCCAGCCATGAGCAGCCAGAGCCGCCAGCCAGCCATGAGCAGCCAGAGCCGCCAGCCAGCCATGAGCAGCCAGAGCCGCCAGCCAGCCTTGAGCAGCCAGAGCCGCCAGCCAGCCTTGAGCAGCCAGAGCCGCCAGCCAGCCTTGAGCAGCCAGAGCCGCCAGCCAGCCATGAGCAGCCAGAGCCGCCAGCCAGCCATGAGCAGCCAGAGCCGCCAGCCAGCCATGAGCAGCCAGAGCCGCCAGCCAGCCATGAGCAGCCAGAGCCAGCCAGCCAGGAGCAGCCAGAGCCAGCCAGCCAGGATCCGCCAGAGCCAGCCAGCCAGGATCCGCCAGAGCCAGCCAGTCCGGAGCGGTCCCGCAGTCCGGGGCTGCCCCTAAGTCCAGAGGGACCCATGTCTAGAGTTCCCAGTCCAAGGTCGGTGGCGAGGGTCGCCACCTTGAGGAGGCCACAGAAGCGGACAAAGGCTAGGGTGAAGAGGGGTCCACGTCCTGCGCCAGAGCCGCCGCCGCCGCGGACAGATGCCCACTCAGACCCTCCCCTATAGGTTTAGGTGGTGCGGTCGCAGTCCGCACCTTGGGGGGCGGTGGGGGGTTATGTCCCGTTCCTAACCTGTTTTCTCTTGTTTTTGTATGTGTTTAGTTGGTCAGGGCGTGAGTTGGGGTGGGCATTCTATGTTATGTGTTTCTATGTTTAGCTTCATTGTCTGTTAGCCTTATATGGTTCTCAATCAGGGACAGGTGTTATTCATTTCCTCTGATTGAGAATCATATATAGGTAGGCTGTTTCACACTGTTTGTTTGATATGAGGAGGCAGCAAGGCAGCGCGACAGGTACGAGAGGCAGCCTCATAATTTTTTTTTTTGGGGGGGGGGGGGGGCGCTAGAGAGGAGTGTGGCTAAGCCGGGTAGCAGACCTGAGCGCACTCCTCGTGCTTATTATAAGCAACGCGTCACTGGTCAGGCACCGTGTTATGCGGTTAAGTGCACGGTGTCGCCAGTGCGTGCCCATAGCCCGGTGCGCTATAGCGCAGCCCCCCGAAAGTGTCATGTGAGTGTGGGCATCCAGCCGGGGTGTATTGTGCCTGCTCAGCGCGGCTGGTCTCCGGTACGCAGTTTCGGTCCAGGGTATCCTGCGCCGGCTCTGCGTGCTGTGTCTCCGGGGCGCTGGGAGGGTGCAGTGCGTCCTATGCCTACGTGCGTCCTACGTGCGTCCTACGTGCGTCCTATGTGCGTCCTATGCCAAATGTGGGAGTGGAGCCTAAGGGAGATGTGTGCGTAGTAGGCACTAGATCCCCAAGTGCTCATCCACAGCCAGGTTCAACCTGTGCCTGCACTCTGGAGGGTACGGGCTGGAGTAGTATTCCAGCCTGGGGGAGTGGTGCCAAGGCTGCGCACCAGAGCTCCAGTGCTCCCTCACAGCCCGGTCCTTCAGGTGCCTCTTAACATCAAGCCTCCTATAGGTCTCTCTAGCCTGGTGGGTCCTGTGGCAGCCCCACGCACCAGGCTGTCTCTCCGTCTCCTCTCTACAGGTGTGCCCGTCTGCCCAGAGCCGCCTGCACTGCCAGTCTGCCAAGAACTGCCCGTCTGTCCCGAGCCGTCAGAGCCGCCCGTCTGTCCCGAGCCGTCAAAGCCGCCCGTCTGTCCCGAGCCGTCAGAGCCGCCCGTCTGTCCCGAGCCGTCAGAGCCGCCCGTCTTCCCGAGCCGTCAGAGCCGCCCGTCTGTCCCGAGCCGTCAGAGCCGCCCGTCTGTCCCGAGCCGTCAGAGCCGCCCGTCTGTCCCGAGCCGTCAGAGCCGCCCGTCTGTCCCGAGCCGTCAGAGCCGCCCGTCTGTCCCGAGCCGTCAGAGCCGCCCGTCTGTCCCGAGCCGTCAGAGCCGCCCGTCTGTCCCGAGCCGTCAGAGCCGCCCGTCTGTCCCGAGCCGTCAGAGCCGCCCGTCTGTCCCGAGCCGTCAGAGCCGCCCGCCAGACGGGAGCCGTCAGAGCCGCCCGCCAGACGGGAGCCGTCAGAGCCGCCCGCCAGACGGGAGCAGCCAGAGCCTTCCGCCAGACGGGAGCAGCCAGAGCCTTCCGCCAGACGGGAGCAGCCAGAGCCTTCCGCCAGACGGGAGCAGCCAGAGCCTTCCGCCAGACGGGAGCAGCCAGAGCCTTCCGCCAGACGGGAGCAGCCAGAGCCTTCCGCCAGACGGGAGCAGCCAGAGCCTTCCGCCAGACGGGAGCAGCCAGAGCCTTCCGCCAGACGGGAGCAGCCAGAGCCTTCCGCCAGACGGGAGCAGCCAGAGCCTTCCGCCAGACGGGAGCAGCCAGAGCCTTCCGCCAGACGGGAGCAGCCAGAGCCTTCCGCCAGCCAGCCATGAGCAGCCAGAGCCGCCAGCCAGCCATGAGCAGCCAGAGCCGCCAGCCAGCCATGAGCAGCCAGAGCCGCCAGCCAGCCATGAGCAGCCAGAGCCGCCAGCCAGCCATGAGCAGCCAGAGCCGCCAGCCAGCCATGAGCAGCCAGAGCCGCCAGCCAGCCATGAGCAGCCAGAGCCGCCAGCCAGCCATGAGCAGCCAGAGCCGCCAGCCAGCCTTGAGCAGCCAGAGCCGCCAGCCAGCCTTGAGCAGCCAGAGCCGCCAGCCAGCCTTGAGCAGCCAGAGCCGCCAGCCAGCCATGAGCAGCCAGAGCCGCCAGCCAGCCATGAGCAGCCAGAGCCGCCAGCCAGCCATGAGCAGCCAGAGCCGCCAGCCAGCCATGAGCAGCCAGAGCCAGCCAGCCAGGAGCAGCCAGAGCCAGCCAGCCAGGATCCGCCAGAGCCAGCCAGCCAGGATCCGCCAGAGCCAGCCAGTCCGGAGCGGTCCCGCAGTCCGGGGCTGCCCCTAAGTCCAGAGGGACCCATGTCTAGAGTTCCCAGTCCAAGGTCGGTGGCGAGGGTCGCCACCTTGAGGAGGCCACAGAAGCGGACAAAGGCTAGGGTGAAGAGGGGTCCACGTCCTGCGCCAGAGCCGCCGCCGCCGCGGACAGATGCCCACTCAGACCCTCCCCTATAGGTTTAGGTGGTGCGGTCGCAGTCCGCACCTTGGGGGGCGGTGGGGGGTTATGTCCCGTTCCTAACCTGTTTTCTCTTGTTTTTGTATGTGTTTAGTTGGTCAGGGCGTGAGTTGGGGTGGGCATTCTATGTTATGTGTTTCTATGTTTAGCTTCATTGTCTGTTAGCCTTATATGGTTCTCAATCAGGGACAGGTGTTATTCATTTCCTCTGATTGAGAATCATATATAGGTAGGCTGTTTCACACTGTTTGTTTGATATGAGGAGGCAGCAAGGCAGCGCGACAGGTACGAGAGGCAGCCTCATAATTTTTTTTTTTGGGGGGGGGGGGGGCGCGAGAGAGGAGTGTGGCTAAGCCGGGTAGCAGACCTGAGCGCACTCCTCGTGCTTATTATAAGCAACGCGTCACTGGTCAGGCACCGTGTTATGCGGTTAAGTGCACGGTGTCGCCAGTGCGTGCCCATAGCCCGGTGCGCTATAGCGCAGCCCCCCGAAAGTGTCATGTGAGTGTGGGCATCCAGCCGGGGTGTATTGTGCCTGCTCAGCGCGGCTGGTCTCCGGTACGCAGTTTCGGTCCAGGGTATCCTGCGCCGGCTCTGCGTGCTGTGTCTCCGGGGCGCTGGGAGGGTGCAGTGCGTCCTATGCCTACGTGCGTCCTACGTGCGTCCTACGTGCGTCCTATGTGCGTCCTATGCCAAATGTGGGAGTGGAGCCTAAGGGAGATGTGTGCGTAGTAGGCACTAGATCCCCAAGTGCTCATCCACAGCCAGGTTCAACCTGTGCCTGCACTCTGGAGGGTACGGGCTGGAGTAGTATTCCAGCCTGGGGGAGTGGTGCCAAGGCTGCGCACCAGAGCTCCAGTGCTCCCTCACAGCCCGGTCCTTCAGGTGCCTCTTAACATCAAGCCTCCTATAGGTCTCTCTAGCCTGGTGGGTCCTGTGGCAGCCCCACGCACCAGGCTGTCTCTCCGTCTCCTCTCTACAGGTGTGCCCGTCTGCCCAGAGCCGCCTGCACTGCCAGTCTGCCAAGAACTGCCCGTCTGTCCCGAGCCGTCAGAGCCGCCCGTCTGTCCCGAGCCGTCAAAGCCGCCCGTCTGTCCTGAGCCGTCAGAGCCGCCCGTCTGTCCCGAGCCGTCAGAGCCGCCCGTCTGTCCCGAGCCGTCAGAGCCGCCCGTCTGTCCCGAGCCGTCAGAGCCGCCCGTCTGTCCCGAGCCGTCAGAGCCGCCCGTCTGTCCCGAGCCGTCAGAGCCGCCCGTCTGTCCCGAGCCGTCAGAGCCGCCCGTCTGTCCCGAGCCGTCAGAGCCGCCCGCCAGACGGGAGCCGTCAGAGCCGCCCGCCAGACGGGAGCAGCCAGAGCCTTCCGCCAGACGGGAGCAGCCAGAGCCTTCCGCCAGACGGGAGCAGCCAGAGCCTTCCGCCAGACGGGAGCAGCCAGAGCCTTCCGCCAGACGGGAGCAGCCAGAGCCTTCCGCCAGACGGGAGCAGCCAGAGCCTTCCGCCAGACGGGAGCAGCCAGAGCCTTCCGCCAGACGGGAGCAGCCAGAGCCTTCCGCCAGACGGCAGCAGCCAGAGCCTTCCGCCAGACGGGAGCAGCCAGAGCCTTCCGCCAGACGGGAGCAGCCAGAGCCTTCCGCCAGACGGGAGCAGCCAGAGCCTTCCGCCAGACGGGAGCAGCCAGAGCCTTCCGCCAGCCAGCCATGAGCAGCCAGAGCCGCCAGCCAGCCATGAGCAGCCAGAGCCGCCAGCCAGCCATGAGCAGCCAGAGCCGCCAGCCAGCCATGAGCAGCCAGAGCCGCCAGCCAGCCATGAGCAGCCAGAGCCGCCAGCCAGCCATGAGCAGCCAGAGCCGCCAGCCAGCCATGAGCAGCCAGAGCCGCCAGCCAGCCATGAGCAGCCAGAGCCGCCAGCCAGCCATGAGCAGCCAGAGCCGCCAGCCAGCCTTGAGCAGCCAGAGCCGCCAGCCAGCCTTGAGCAGCCAGAGCCGCCAGCCAGCCTTGAGCAGCCAGAGCCGCCAGCCAGCCTTGAGCAGCCAGAGCCGCCAGCCAGCCATGAGCAGCCAGAGCCGCCAGCCAGCCATGAGCAGCCAGAGCCCCCAGCCAGCCATGAGCAGCCAGAGCCGCCAGCCAGCCATGAGCAGCCAGAGCCAGCCAGCCAGGAGCAGCCAGAGCCAGCCAGCCAGGATCCGCCAGAGCCAGCCAGCCAGGATCCGCCAGAGCCAGCCAGCCAGGATCCGCCAGAGCCAGCCAGTCCGGAGCGGTCCCGCAGTCCGGGGCTGCCCCTAAGTCCAGAGGGACCCATGTCTAGAGTTCCCAGTCCAAGGTCGGTGGCGAGGGTTGCCACCTTGAGGAGGCCACAGAAGCGGACAAAGGCAAGGGTGAAGTGGGGTCCACGTCCTGCGCCAGAGCCGCCGCCGCGGACAGATGCCCACTCAGACCCTCCCCTATAGGTTTAGGTGGTGCGGTCGCAGTCCGCACCTTGGGGGGCGGTGGGGGGTTATGTCACGTTCCTAACCTGTTTTCTCTTGTTTTTGTATGTGTTTAGTTGGTCAGGGCGTGAGTTGGGGTGGGCATTCTATGTTATGTGTTTCTATGTTTAGGTTCATTGTCTGTTAGCCTTATATGGTTCTCAATCAGGGACAGGTGTTATTCATTTCCTCTGATTGAGAATCATATATAGGTAGGCTGTTTCACACTGTTTGTTTGTGGGTGATTGTCTTCCGTGTCTGTATGTATGTTCGTACCACACGGGACTGTAGCGTTGGTTTGTAGTCTGTACCAGTTCGTGCGTTCTTCGTGTATTTGTAAGTTCTCATGTTGTAGGTCAGTCTACGTCGTTTATTTGTTTTGTAGTTTGTTAACCTGTTTGGGGTGCAGCCCGACACCGGTACACTTATGACAACATCCAGCTCAAGTGCAGGGCGCGAAATTCAAAATAAATATTTTTTTAAATATTTAACTTTCACACATGCCCGCCATTCACTTTGAAAATGCCCTCCATTCACTTTTTATGATGACAATACCACCCTTTATTTGCTGTATAATTTGGAACTATTGGAATTGGGCCAGGAGCAAGTTTCTACATTTACATTTTCACCATAAAACAATGTGAGCATGTCTCATTGCCAACAATAGCTAAGCAGGCATTGTGATGTTGAACAAGAAGCTGGGAATAGAACGTTCAGAAGGCGAGTTGGTGCCACGGTGCTCAATAGAACTAATAGGAGCTGGCATTAGTTGTCTAATGAAGGCAAACAATTTAGAATCCCCCAATCTTCTAGCCTACTCCCGACAATCACTTGTACAGCGTCATATTTTCCAGTCCATCCTAACAGAAACCCTTAGGGTTTCGTTTTTCGTTTTTCTCTGAATGGAAACACCATAATATTAATCAAATTTATGCACCTGAGCTCAATTTATTCAACTCTATCTTCACCCATCTCAAGTAAAACCCCCTCTTCTCCCCACTCCTGGACAAGCTCACTGAGGGGAGTGAGCCTCTAGGTCATACGCTATCTCAAGATAAGTGCAACATCAGAGGGGACATACAATGGTTCTAGACACTGCCATACTCCTCCCCCCAATGGGAAAAGGACATGTAAAAGACAAGCCTGACCTCTCCCCTCTCTGGGCCCCAAGTGACTGAGCCCCTAGCTGAGAAGGGAAAAGTTCAACTGCCAACAGTATAGTCCAAAGGGAGACATTCTAAAGACAATTATCTCACATAAGCATATTATGTAAATAAAACATCTTATTTATCTATGTTACCCAACTTATTCTGATTCATCCCCCACAATACACAACGCATATTTAAATACTGGAATCTTGACATAGCTCACTCTGATGTAGTGTTATTTGGGTTGTTAATTGGATTCATTCTGACATTTCTTGATTTCTTGTTTGTGAACTTGCTTCACATTTTACGGCACTGTTAGGCGCTACAGTGGTAACACAAGCATTTCGCTGCACCCGCACTAACATCTGCTTAACTGTGTACACAACCAAAAAACGTGTATTTGATTCATGTGTAATAGCCATCAAATGCTGATGGGGTAAAAGTTGTAGTAGGACAGGAGCAATGCTAAGAGTTATTGCTGTGGTTTGGTGCAGGGATATGGATGACAATCTGTTACTTTTAGTTGCTGCTTCATGTGTAGTTGGGACTTTAAGCAGACACCTCTGATCATATACAGTACATTACAGCATAATTATCTCATATTTTGGATACCTCTCACTCTGAACAACATCTCTTTCTTTTCAATTAAATATTAACCTTTACAAAGGTTAGCCAGAGGTTATTCTAATACACTTCCCAGAGAGTGAGCAGAACAAGCTAATCATCTGAGTCAGCTACCACAGCAGCCACCTGCTTGGACCAAAACTACTTTTACCCCTGAAGGAAGACAGCAAATGACTTTGGAGCTGAATAGTTTCTAAAGATAGGAGATGAGAAGTAAGTACGCATGGCAGGTAGGTGATTGTTGTCGATGTGGCCTGGGTGTACCCCCAGTAAACAGTCTGGAGAAGGATTTTTAGTGTCCCTCAGCCTCCCCCTCTTAGGCAAAGGCCAGTCTGTGGTGAGCAGCTGCTCGTCACCCACACATATTGACCCTGGACTTGACTTCACATAATGGGAAAGAGGGTGGGCATAGGAGCAAAGAGATGGAGGGACATCAAACATTCAGATATCAATTAATATTATCAGTTCACGATTTAAGGATTCATACCCAGTTTGGATTCCTTTGATAAACCTCATGTTGCAATTTAGATGATATTTGAGAATTTATGACATGAGCTAATGCAATTCAGTTTTCACCATCTGAGCTGAATCTGTGTGAAATGGTTTCTGGGAAACTGAAAGACATGGTTGGGTAATAACGTAAGTCTGGAAGTAACAGCAAATAGCAATAGAAAGTGTAGTATAGATACTGTTACACAACCTCATGAGCCCTTCACTGTGGGACCTGCAAAAATGTGTGTGTGTGTGCACCTGCATATGCCTGGGGGGCAGTGAGCGTTGCTTTTGAGAGAGGGTTCTTAAATAAATGTATAAAATACTGGCAAGTTGGAACACAGGCAGGGCACAGCAGTGGTAGTAAAGTGTAGGCTATTAGGGCCAAACCTCTGGAGAGTCATCTTTGACTGCAGACATGACACCCCTCTTTGGTGCAGAGCTCTTGATTACTGTTGAACCATGCCTTAAGAGATATAATCGATCAAGTTAATGAAACACAATGTCAATAAAGGCCCTAACGAGATTCGAGCTAGCCAACAGGCTGTCTGACATCAACATGAGAAACTCTCCTAATGTAGTCACTGTCTACGTGTGTGCAGAATCACTCATGTTGCGCACAGGGCTGTTTCAGAACATGTTCAGAATCTATATGGAAACAGAAATAAGCAACTGAAGCTATGATGGAGGTTATTATATGATGTGGGTCAGGCTTCTCTATGACACAGTGAATGACTGTGTCTTGACAGATTATATGCAAGTAGAGGCAAGCCAAGTACAGAAATCTCCAAAGTATCAGGACAGTGACATATTTTGTCTCTGTACTCCAGCACTTTGGATTTTAAATGATACAATGATGACTACGAGGTTAAAGTGCAGACTGTCAGCATTAATTTGAGCGTATTTTCATCCATATCGTGTGAACCGTTTAGAAGTTACAGCACTTTTGGGACAAAGTCCTGCCATTTTAGGGTACCAAAAGCATTGGGACAAATTCACTTATATGTGTTTTAAAGTAGTCAAATGTTTAGTGTTTGGTCCCTTATTTCTGGCATCAAGCGTGTGACTCTACAAACTTTTTCGATGTATTTGCTGTTTGTTTTGGATGTGTTTCAGATTATTTTGTGCCCAAAGAAATTAATGGTATATAATTATATTTGTGCATCTGTAACTTTCTCACTCATTATTCACAATTCAATCAGGATTATCTGTACAATAAAAGTGACTCTAAAACTACAAAATACATTATTTACCATTTATTTCTACTTGGCACAAAATAATCTGAAACCAAAACAACAAATGTATCCAACAAGATTACCCAAGGAGGCAGTACAAATTGACCACAAAAGACGCTATGAATTGCTATAGATAAGGTTAGCATTAGCCAGGGCCGTGCACATGCCTTTCAGATATATGGTTAGCTGGCTAGTGGCTTGTGTGGATATTTTAGAATATGGTGGCTAGCAAGAGTATAAACTACCTTTGTTCCTGCTGCAGAATGAGGAACGGATGGAGTTGGGTTGGAACGAGGGTCGTTGATGCAGGTGCTCCTCTCTGTCTTTCCGCCTCTCTCTGATGCACGTCTCAGCCAACCAGACTGAATATTGATGATGTAAATGAAGTATTAATCAAACCGTATACTGCTGTGATAGTACTGTTTATATTTAAACTAAGTAGCTAGCTACACACGATCGTCTACCTGTGACCACATCTCAAGCCATGCATGTTTGGATACCGTGCGCAATCTCTGGACAGGGCAGACTGAAGGGGGGGGGGGAACCTGGGTGTGTGAGCTCTGTACAGGGCAGACCAAAAGGCGTAACTTGACGATGTCATGACGATTTGCGGGCAATGGGTTCAGAACAACAAGGACAAAACTTTAAGCCCAAAATTATAATACCAACACCCAAAAGGGCGCTTGGCGATTAGGAGGGCAAAGGGTCATGCGCTTGGCACAGTTTGCCTCCTATCTGTGCACATGCCTGCCGTTAGTTAACCTAATATATGACTAGAATTGTTGGCGGGCTGTGGAAGAGATCCACAGTAAGCGGGCCCCCGAACTACTCGGCTGCTTCGTCATGTGCCCAGGAATGCAGTTTCGATTCATTTTGTGGGTATTAAATTGCAATTACCAACAGGAGAGACAATCAATTTGGAGGGGAAGAAAAAGCCAAAGAGCAGAAAATGAAACATTAGTGTCAAAAATTCAGAGACAATTGGACAATCCAAACATGGAATGGTGATACGACTCTGAACGTCCTGACCACTGGGACAATGATAGTGTAAACAGGACTTGGAGTAGCGTGTGTGCATTTGTACAATATGTGTAACGGTAGTTTTCCTCCTCGTCTGAAGAGGAGCATGGATCGGACCAAGACGCCGCGTTTATTAATAATAACGAAGACGGAAAAACGCTTAAACAAACTACAAAACAATAAACGACGTGAACAGACCTGACCAACTAAACAAAGACAAAACAAAGGAAATAAGGTCAGGAACGTGACAATATGCATGCATGGATACGCGCGCGCGTGTGTGTGTGCTGGTTTTATAAAAAAATCCAGGCACACTTGTGTGGGTGGCTTGTAGGCAGAAGTGATTTTTTTTCTTCTCCATTGCAATAAAAATGTCTTAAGGAAAGGAACGTGTTTTTGTGAAACAGAATCAGAAGATTATGGAAATTGACCAGCTCATGCAACTAATCTGGATTACAATTCCACTGTTACCAACTCATCATTAGAACACATTGATAGCGCTTTTGTAAAGGGGATCTGATATAGAGCTTACACTAATCATGTTTAAATGTCTTCATATTGTTAATAAAGCAGGACAGTTCTGATATTATTATACTGAACAAAATGTTTGACTCAACATACACTGATTTTACTGAGTTACAGTTCATCTAAGGAAATCATTACATTTAAATACATTCATTAGGCCCCGATCTATGGATTTCACTGGGAATACAGATATGCATCACAGGTAGCTTAAATAAAATAGGTGCGTAGATTTAAAAAAACAGTCAATATCTGGTGTGACTGCCATTTGTCTCATGCAGCGCGACATCTCCTTCGCATAGAGTAGATCGGACTGTTGATTGTGGCCTATGGAATGTTGTCCCACTCCTCTTCAATGGCTTTGCAAAGTTGCTGGATTTTGGCAGGAACTGGAACACCCTGTCGTACACGTCGATCCAGAGCATACCAAGCGTGCTCAATGGGTGACATGTCTGGTGAGTATACAGGCCATGGAAGAACTGGGACATTTCCAGCTTCCAGGAATTATGTACAGATCCTTATAACATGGGGCTGTGCATTCTCATGCTGAATGGTGATTGCGGTGGATAAATGGCACCTGAATGGCCCTAAGGATCTCATCAAGGTATCACTGTGCATTCAAATTGCCATTGATAAGATGCAATTGTGTTTGTTGTCTGTAGCTTATGCCTGCCCATACCATAACCCCACCACCACCATGGGGCACTTTGTTAACATCAGCAAACCGCTCGCCCACACGACATCATACACTGTCTGCCATCTGCCCTGTAGTGTTGAAACCGGGATTCATCCATAAAGAGCACACTTTTCCAGTGTGCCAGTGGCCATCAAAGGTAAGCATTTTCCCATCTGAAGTCAGTTAGGGCCTACATTTGTAGTTGTATTTATTAGGGATCCCACTCTTCCTGGGGTCCAGCAACATCGGAGGCGAGGTGGAATCCTTGAGCAAGTGTTTGAAATCGAATCTCCTCTCCTTCCTTTGTTCCCATAGTCGCCCATCAATCCGAATGGTCCGTCGGTAGTTCCCGGGCTGCAAGCTTGTCCTTTACTTCCTCCGAAACTCCATGCAGGAACATGTCGAACAGTGCTTCCGGGTTCCAGGCACTCTCGGCTGCCAACGTGCGGAAATCCACTGCATAGTCTGCCACACTGCGGGAGTCTTGCCAAAGCTGGAGTAACTTCCGAGCAGCCTCTCTCCTGGACAATGGAGCATCGAAAACTTTCTTTATCTCCGCCACGAACTCCTCCAGACTGATGCATACGGCCGACTGTTGTTCCCATACTGCCGTAGCCCAGACGAGAGGCCTCCCGGACATCAGCGTGATGAGGTACGCTATCTTAGAGCGGTCCGAGGAGAAGGAGGAGGGTTGCAGCTCGTTGATGAGGGAACACTGAGCGAGAAACGCCTGACAGGTGACCGACTCTCCATCGAAGCGGGGTTCCCAGGAAACCGGGATGGCCGGGGAAGAGGCGCTGCTAACAGCCAGGTTACTGAGAAGCTGGGAGGTTACCGTCGTGGTAGGCTGCCTAACAGACAGCACGCGGAATTGCTCCAGCAATGTGTTCTACACTCAGTCATGGTGTTCGGTCAAGGTCGGAAACCCTTCCACGAGACCACAATGCAACTCCTCATGCCTTCCGATGGTGGCTCCTTGAGAGGAGATGGCGTTGCGGAGCTGGTCCGAGTCTGCTGGGTCAGTCATGGCCAGTTCGTACTATCACGTTTCAGGGAAGTCCCAGATGCAGACAGTGTTGAAGTAACAAAAGTAAATTACTAGAACAGGGGGCAGGTAAAACAACAGGTCAAGGGCAGGCAGAGGTCAGTAATCCAGATCAGAGTCCAAAAAGGTACTGTCGTGACGTTGGTATCATAAATTTGACGACTGTTTATCGAATAATTAACTATGTTTTATAATTATGTGATTAAATTAATCAGGTTATCATCAACCTGGGGAACCATGGGAAAACTTTGTTTTAATGAGTTTCTGTTTCCCACATTAACTCAAAGAATATCAGAATATCAATTTTACAGCAGTCGCTAATTCAGTAATTTCTTCTACAGTCTCATTCGCAACGTCGCATAAGTAGTAAATCTGCACAAACCCGGGGTCTCACTAAATCATTCCGTACCACACCAATTGAGTTGATACAATGCTTTTAGTTTACTATCTTATTCCTTTCCACCCATTCTGAAACTAACTGCAGCTCTTTGTTAAGAGTTGCAGTGATTTCACTTGCTGTAGAAACGGTGTGTTAGACAGGTATCTCTTTATTAACAATATAGCAGGGGGTGTAAAGCCAGTACAAGTGTTTCCATCAGCAGACTATGATCAATAATGTCAAATCCACACTGAAGTCAAACAAAACAGCTACCACAATAATTTTATCATCAATTTCTCAACAAGTGATGTGCTTGTTGAATGTCCTTCCAATGAGCGTGCTGAAAGTCTGTTGTCAATTTGTTTACGGTAAAATAGCATTGTATCTAGTCATACACCATTTTTTCAAAAGTTTACTCAAGGTTGGTAACAGGCTGATTGGTTGGCTATTTGAGCCAGTAAAGAGGGCTTTACTATTCTTGGGTAGCGGAATTATTTTTGCTTCCCTCCAGGCCTGAGGGCACACACTCTCTAGTAGGCTTAGATTGAAGATGTGGCAAATAGGAGTGGCAATATCATCTGCTATTATCCTCAGTAATTTTCCATTCAAGTTGTCAGACCCCGGTGACTTGTCATTTTTGATAGACAACAACATTTCTTTCACACAAGTTGTCCCAACAGCAGAGCTTTCTTTACAGCACCATAGAGTGAATCCTTACCACTGCTACACCTGGCTATCAGCGGAGCCTTGTCTGGCAGCGAAACAGTTCAGCCTTATTTACTGCCTTTGTAAAATACATAGCTGAAATGGCTGACTTGCTTAACCAAATGTGGTTTCCACTGACAATTGAGATGTACTACGCGCAAACCAGATTGGATGGCATATCGCTGCAGAATGCTATGGTAGCCATGCTGATTAAGTGTGCCTAAATAAATCACTGACAGTGTCACCCGCAAAGCACCCCCACACCATCACACCTCCTCCTCCATGCTGCACGGTGGAACTACACAGAGATCATCAGAGATCATCCGTTCACCTGCTCGGCATCTCACAAAGACACGGTGGTTGGAACCAAAAATCTCACATTTGGAGTCATCAGACCAAAGGACAGATTTCCACCGGTCTATTGTCCATGTTTTGTGTTTCTTGGCCCAAGCAAGTTTGTTCCTCTTATTACTGTCCTTTAGTAGTGGTTTCTTTGGAGCAATTCGACATGAAGGCCTGATTCACCTTGTCTCCTCTAAACAGATGATGTTGAGATGTGTCTGTTACTTGAACTCTGTGAAGCATTTCTTTGGGCTGCAATCTGAGGTGTAGTTACCTCTAATGAACGTATTCCCTGCAGAAGAGGTAACTCTGGGTCTTCCTTTCCTGTGGCGGTCCTCATGAGAGACAGTTTCATCATAGCACTTGATGGTTTTTGTGACTGCATTGAAGAAACTTTCAAAGTCCTTGAAATTGTCCGTATTGACTGACATCCAAGTCTTAAAGTAATGATGGATTGTCGTTTCTCTTTGCTTATTTGGGTTGTTCTTGCCATAATATGGACTTGGTCTTTTACCAAATAGGGCTATCTTCTGTATACCACCCCTACCTTGTCACAACACAACTGATTGGCTCAAACACATTAAGAAGGAAAGAAAAAAGTAACTTTTTAAATAGGCATACCTGTTAATTGAAATGCTTTTTCTTCATGATGCTGGTTGAGAAAATGCCAAGAGTGTGCAAAGCTGTCATCAAGGCAAAGGGTGGCTACTTTGAAGAATCTCAAATATAAATTATACTTTGATTTGTTTATCACTTGTTTGGTTACTACCTGATTCCATTTGTGTTATTTCATAGTTTTGATGTCTTCACTATTATTCCATAATGTAGAAAATGCCAAAAATTACGAAAAACCCTAAAATGATTAGCTGTGTCCACACTTTTGACTACATTTACATTTACATTTAAGTCATTTAGCAGACGCTCTTATCCAGAGCGACTTACAAATTGGTGCATTCACCTTATGACATCCAGTGGAACAGCCACTTTACAATAGTGCATCAGATCTTTTAAGGGGGGGGGGGGGGGGGGGCAGAAGGATTGCTTTATCCTAGGTATTCCTTGAAGAGGTGGGGTTTCAGGTGTCTCCGGAAGGTGGTGATTGACTCCGCTGTCCTGGCGTCGTGAGGGAGTTTGTTCCACCATTGGGGTGCCAGAGCAGCGAACAGTTTTGACTGGGCTGAGCGGGAACTGTACTTCCTCAGTGGTAGGGAGGCGAGCAGGCCAGAGGTGGATGAACGCAGTGCCCTTGTTTGGGTGTAGGGCCTGATCAGAGCCTGAAGGTACTGAGGTGCCGTTCCCCTCACAGCTCCGTAGGCAAGCACCATGGTCTTGTAGCGGATGCGAGCTTCAACTGGAAGCCAGTGGAGAGAGCGGAGGAGCGGGGTGACGTGAGAGAACTTGGGAAGGTTGAACACCAGACGGGCTGCGGCGTTCTGGATGAGTTGTAGGGGTTTAATGGCACAGGCAGGGAGCCCAGCCAGCAGCGAGTTGCAGTAATCCAGACGGGAGATGACAAGTGCCTGGATTAGGACCTGCGCCGCTTCCTGTGTGAGGCAGGGTCGTACTCTGCGGATGTTGTAGAGCATGAACCTACAGGAACGGGCCACCGCCTTGATGTTGGTGGAGAACGACAGGGTGTTGTCCAGGATCACGCCAAGGTTCTTAGCGCTCTGGGAGGAGGACACAATGGAGTTGTCAACCGTGATGGCGAGATCATGGAACGGACAGTCCTTCCCCGGGAGGAAGAGCAGCTCCGTCTTGCCGAGGTTCAGCTTGAGGTGGTGATCCGTCATCCACACTGATATGTCTGCCAGACATGCAGAGATGCGATTCGCCACCTGGTCATCAGAAGGGGGAAAGGAGAAGATTAATTGTGTGTCGTCTGCATAGCAATGATAGGAGAGACCATGTGAGGTTATGACAGAGCCAAGTGACTTGGTGTATAGCGAGAATAGGAGAGGGCCGAGAACAGAGCCCTGGGGGACACCAGTGGTGAGAGAGCGTGGTGAGGAGACAGATTCTCGCCACGCCACCTGGTAGGAGCGACCTGTCAGGTAGGACGCAATCCAAGCGTGGGCCGCGCCGGAGATGCCCAACTCGGAGAGGGTGGAGAGGAGGATCTGATGGTTCACAGTATCGAAGGCAGCCGATAGGTCTAGAAGGATGAGAGCAGAGGAGAGAGAGTTAGCTTTAGCAGTGCGGAGCGCCTCCGTGATACAGAGAAGAGCAGTCTCAGTTGAGTGACTAGTCTTGAAACCTGACTGATTTGGATCAAGAAGGTCATTCTGAGAGAGATAGCAGGAGAGCTGGCCAAGGACGGCACGTTCAAGAGTTTTGGAGAGAAAAGAAAGAAGGGATACTGGTCTGTAGTTGTTGACATCGCAGGGATCGAGTGTAGGTTTTTTCAGAAGGGGTGCAACTCAATATAGTTAGTACAATATAGACTAGTACTGTATATGCCAGGGGCACCGGTTTGAGTGTGTCAAGAACTGCAACACTGCTGGGTTTTTCACGCTCAACAATTTCACTGCTTACTGTATGTAGCCCATGCTATTTAATAAACTGCAGTATCAATCCAAAATGGACTAGGACGAAAATATTCCGTGCCCCCAGATGAATTGAGTTGATGACAACGCAAAGACCGTCAATAACTTTCCGATCTTGAGACAAACGCATGCGGTATTAAGCCATGGAACCCCTTGATTGGCCAGTTAGTGGCCAAGCTCTCGACACACATACAACATGTCTTTCGCACCACAGTCAGCTATTGTGCTCATTATAATGTATGCGAAAATAGCAAAAGTATTTCTGACATATCCCCGGACCTATAGCGCCACTGCCAGCGCATAGATTTACCATTGCGTTGAGATGGTTCAAATAGAACCCTTAAAGTGAATAGTTAATACTTGGACTGGTTAAAAATTTGACTGGTTTGAGTCATTACAATAACTCTGTTTCAGTTGGGTTGTTTAAAATGGTCATTCAACATTTTAAATCAGTACAGAAACTATTTGACCAATTTCCTCATGGCTGGGCTCCTAGTGGTCAGGTTACTGGTAGCATCCAGCTGTCCATAAGCATAATATAATACATCCCTGTAGGTCTGGCTGGCATGCAGAGCTCCAGACTGTGACTATTTAGTTGTATTTTACAACCATTTTACTTGGCTGTGCAAGTTACATTTTAATTGGTCGCACTGGTGCGAACTGCACATTCTAACCTGATCACCTCAATCAAAACGTCCTATTTTTGGGGAAGATAAAACCATGCATTTGTAAAACAGTACAGTGCATTATCCTAGGATTCCTGTAATAAATGCCTGCCCTGCCGCTGTACATGCCTTTTTCGGTGGCGCCGGCTACTGTAATAAGCAAGCCTCTCACATTCTCTCTCCCCCATCTTTTGCCCCTCGTGATTGTATAACACTTCAAAATGCATTTGCGGGGAAAAAAACAACTCATCTTTAAATAGGTAGAATGTTTTATTTCTGAACAATCATTTTTGAGCTCAAAGCACACTGTTTTACTATCAATATACCTGGTATGTCACTGGGCACAAACTGTTTGAATCAATGTTGTGTCCACATAATTTTTATGAAATTACGTTGTACCAAGATGGAATAGACATTGAATTGACGTCTGTGCCCAGTCGGATGGCTTTGAAATAAGGAGCGTATGAAAATGTGCATTGGCCATCGTCATTGCAAAGATTTTTTTTAGCACATTACATTTACTGTTTGAGTAATACATGGCTAGCAGCAGTAGGTGTTAAATTTAGAGGTAGCGTATGTTTGAGTTTCCATTTCCTCAGCTGGTGAACTAACACCAATTGAATTAGGCCTACATACTATATTAGTGCACATAAAGAAACAAAGGCAAATTCATCTATTGAAAAAAAAATAGAATCTGGAGGCCCATTTTGACCGTAAAATTAAAAAAATGGCCTAAATGTAAACAAACCATTTATTCGATGATTTTTCAAATGAATAAAAAGAAAAGCTGAAATGTCTTGAGTAAATAAGTATTCAACCTCTTTGTTATAGCAAGCCTAAATAAATTCAGCAGTAAACATGTGCTTAACAAGTCACATAATAAGTTGCATGGTCTCACTCTGCGCAATAGTGTTTAACATACTTTTTTGAATGACGAGCGCATCTCTGTAACCTACACATAAAATGTTCTGTAAGGTTCTTCACTCATTCTGTGAATTTCAAACACAGGTTCTATAATGGCACCAGGCGAGACCCAAATGCAGACACAGGAGGCAGATGGTTGAGCTCCGCTTTTTATTATAACAAAAGGCAGGTCAGATACAGGCGAGAGTTCATAAACCAGGTTAGAGTCCAAACAGTACCAGGCGATAAGCAGGCTTGAGGTCAGGCAGAGCGGTCAGGCAGGGCGGGCTCAGGGTAGGTAAGGGTCAAAACCAGGAGGGCGAGAAAAGAGATACTGGGAAAGCAGACGCTGAGACAAAACCGCTGGTTGACTTCACCAACAAGACAAAATGGCACAAAGAGACAGGAAACACAGGGATAAATACACTGTGGATAATAAGCGACACCTGGAGGGGGTGGAGACAAGCACAAGGACAGGTGAAACAGATCAGGGCGTTGCAGATTCAACCACAAAGAACAAGGAGGTTTTCCAATGCCTCACAAAGAAGGGCACCTGTTGGTAGATGGGTAAAAACAAAAAAAGCAGACATTGAAAATCCCTTTGAGCATGGTGAAGTTGTTAATTACACTTTGGATGGCATATCAATACATGCAGCCACTACAAAGATACAGGAATTGTTCCTAACTCAGTTGCTGGCGAGGAAGGAAACTGCACAGGGATATCAACATCAGGCCAATGGTGACTTGAAAACAGTTACAGAGTCTAATGGCTGTGATAGGAGAAAACTGAGGATGGATCAAAAACATTGCAGTTACTCCACAATACTAACCTAATTGACAGAGTGAAAAGAAAAAAGCCTGTACAGAATAAAACTATTAAAAAACAATCATCCTGTTTGCAACAAGGAAATAAAATAATACTGCAAAACATGTGGCAAAGCAATTCACTTCTTGCCCAGAATACAAAATTGTTATGTTTGGGGCAATTCCAATACAACACGTTACTGAGTACCATTCTCCATGTTTTAAATTGTAGTGGTGGCTGCATCATGTTATGGCTATGCTTGTAATCAATAAGGATTGGGGAGTTTTTCAGAATAAAAACATACATGTAATGGAGCTAAGCACAGGCAAAATCCTAGAGAAAAACTTGGTTCGGTCTGATTTCCACCAGACACTGGGGAGATTCATTTACCTTTCAGCAAGACGATAACCTAAAACTCAAAGCCAAATCTACACTGGAGCTGCTTACCAATAAGACAGTGCATGGTTTTGAGGGCCTAGTTACAATTTTGACTTAAATCTACTTGAAAATATATGGAAAATGATTGTCTAGCAATGATCAACAACCAATTTGACAGAGCTTGAAGATTTTTGAAAAGATTAATGGGCAAATATTGTACAATCCAGATGTGCAAAGCTCTTATGAGACTTACCCATAAAGACTTGCATATGTAATTGTTGCCAAAAGGTGATTTTAACATGCATTGACTCAGTAGTGTGAAAACTTACAGTTGAAGTCAGAAGTTTACTTGCCCTTAGCCAAATACATTTAAACTCAGTTTTTCACAATTCCTGACATTTATTCCTAGTAAGATTTCCCTGTCATAGGTCAGTTAGGATCACCACTTTATTTTCAGAATGTGAAATGTCAGAATAATAGTACAGAGAATGATTTATTTCAGCATTTATTTATTTCATCACATTCTCAGTTTGTCACACGTTTACATACACTCAATTAGCATTGCCTTTAAATTGTTTATCTTGGGTCAAACGTTTTGGGTAGCTTTCCACAATAAGTTGGGTGAATTTTGGCCAATTCGTCCTGACAGAGCTGGTGTAACTGAGTCAGGTCTGTAGGCCTCCTTGCTCGCACACACTTTTTCAGTTCTGCCCACACATTTTCTATAGGTTTGAGGTCAGGGCTTTGAGATGGCCACTCCAATACCTTGACTTTGTTGTCCTTAAGCCATTTTGCCACAAGTTTGCAAGTATACTTGGGGTCATTGTCCATTAGGAAGACCCATTTGCGACCAAGCTTTAACTTCCTGACTGATGTCCGTTCCGAAGTAAGTTCATCTCTAGGAGACAGAACGCATCTCCTTCCAGAGCGATATGATGGCTGCGTGGTCCCATGAAGTTTATACTTGTGTACTATTGTTTGTACAGATGAACGTGGAAATGGCTCCCAAGGATGAACCAGACTTGTGGAGGTCTACAATTTATTTTCTGAATTCTTGGCTGATTTCTTTTGATTTTCCTATGATGTCAAGGAAAGAGGCACTTAGTTGGAAGGTAGGCCTCGAAATACATCCACAGATAAACCTCCAATTTACTCAAATTATGTCAATTAGCCTATCAGAAGCTTCTAAAGCCTTGACATAACTTTCTGGAATTTTCCAAGCTGTTTAAATGCACAGTCAACTTAGTGTATGTAAACTTCTGACACACTGGAATTGTGATACAGTGAATTATAAGTGAAATAATCTGTCTGTAAACAATTGTTGGAAAAATGACTTGTGTCATGCACAAATTAGATGTCCTAAACGACTTGCCAAAACTATAGTTTGTTAACAAGAAATTTGCGAAGTAGTTGAAAAACGAGTTTTAATGACTACAACCTAAGTGTATGTAAACTTCCGACTTCAACTGTATTTCAATTACATATTTCATTTTCAATACATTAGCAAACATTTACATATTTTTGACATATTTTCATAAAATGTTTTATTTTAAATAATTTATTCATAATAAATTATTTCATGAGATATACTCTCTATTGGTTACGTTGCCAGAGACGCAACCCAATCGTGAAGTATTTTTTTACAAATCCAATTTTATTCATCATATACATGTGTTTAGCAGATGCTATTGCATGTGTAGCGAAATGCTTGTGTTTCTAGCTCTAACAGTGCAGTAATATCTAAAAGTAATATTTAACAATTTCACAACAATACACACAAATCTAAAGTAAAGGAATGGAATTATCAATATATAAATATTGGGCGAGCAATGTCAGAGCGGCATAGACTTCTGTATCTGTCGTTTGTTCTAAATGTTCCGTTGCCACTTTAGCTGGCAACGCTCTTATCCCTTGCTTACTAGCTTGCCAACTACAACTAACAGTCACATCAAACAGCAAAGTAGCTGTTTTTTAGTGACATTTATTTGGATAAATCCAATAACAACGAGCTACTGATGCGCTATTTCGCCTGGCATAGAACATGTGCTCTCTCGTCAGGACACTGTTCAGACAAAAGGAAGACAATCCATAACATTCATTTGAACTGATTTTAATAAATGAAACCATACATTCTCTTTGTTGTCTACCATAGCTGAGTTAGCTCGCTACTTTTTGTATGTTACATTTATTTGCATATCCCCCTGAATGGTGCATTGGATTAAACATCTGTGGGGGTCTGTGCTACTACTAGTACTGCTGCTTTGCTTCAGCCTTTTGGGTGTTGATGGTGCTGTGGTGTTCTCTTTGTTTTTGGCGAGGACGTTGCTCCAGCGTTTTTTGTCTGTCAGTGAGGGACGCCAGTAAGTCTGGAGCCAACTTTTCTACTGATGCCCACTCTTGACAGTCTCCCTCGCTTCTAAACCAGCATTGGCCAGTTTCTGGATTGCAGTGTTCCTGATGTTGTGATTTGTGTATTTAGTTGTTCCCACTGCCCTACAGATCTTGGGTAGCAGTGCTGACAGAGTTCCACGCCCACCAGAGTCCCCGATACACTCTCCTCTCCTTGGATGGAGATGAAACGCAGGGGCATTCTCTGGGCATTTCGATAGATATTTCCCCAGTCATGCTGCCAACAAAGATCAAGAGAAATGTTCCACTCATCCATGTTTCGTTTTCGCAACAAAGTATCGATGTAGCCAGTCAACTGAAAGTTTTTGTATGTTGCACTGACAACCAGCTCAAATTTCTGTCTTTTACTCGTTCGGACACATTCACTTTCTATGGGACAGTGGAGATCACAATTCAATATTGAAACAATATTGCAAAGGTTGGAGAGACAGACAGCAAGGATTATAAATCTCCGCTGTTGCAAACCAAACGCTAGTCTAAGAGCAAATGGAGATAATGTCGAAATGCTTTTTTACAGTGGAGATCAAGTTTAGAAATTGCCTGGCTGGGCTGATGAGACAGTGATTTGCGCAGTGAGATGTAATAGTGAATAGGCATTTCAACGTAATAGCCTTAGTCAGTGGTAACTTGTGGAATAGATACCTGCTGGAACGCGGATTCGACCCATCCGTTGTATAATTATTATTAGAAACTGGGTGGTTAGAGCCCTAAATGCTGATTGTCTGAAAGCTGTGGTAAAGCTGTGGTATATCAGACTGTACGTGTATGAAAAAAAACACTTATTTATACTGCTCTAATAACGTTGGTAACCAGTTTATAATAGCAATAAGGCACCTCAGGCATAAGAACAGCCCTTAGCCATGGTATATTGGACATACACCACACCTCCTCAGGCCATATTGCTTAAATAAAGTTTTCTGAATTACTTTATGATGACTTTTTTTTGGGGTGCCACCAAATCATGGGCTGGTGCCACCAACTGACAGAGTTAGTGGCACCAGTGCCACCAGGGGGAAATGTTAGTCTGGAGCCCTGCTGGCACGTGTTCAGTAACAACATGTTCTCTATGCTGAGGTTGAAGAGGAGCCTAAGGATATACACATCCTCTGTTGCTTTACCTTCGGGTAGGGGCTAAGAGCATGACAAGGGATCTATCCTCCCACAGAATAGCCATGCATTACCTTGGAACAAAGATCCTTTGTCTACACAACAAGGTCTTATTGAAGACAAATGACACTTTCCCATTCATGAAATGAATGTCAATGCATCTCTCCTGAATGGAATGAACTGAAATGGGATTGACCCTAACACTGCTACATAAATCCCTACAGGGCGAGGGTAAATTCTGCATCTTCTAGTTCCACACACATTGTGTGACAAAACCTCCACTATGTTGTGAATGGGCTTTGAAGGTCTGAGAGGGTTGCCTTGGATTATAAAAATATGTCACACAAATGTCTAGAACGGGATCCTAAGTGCTTCTGCCATGCCCGTAACCATACATTCCCAATCTCCTTTTATCAAGTATGGGTGGACGTTAAGTGGAGAATAATAAGTGAAAATATCAGGATCTCGTTGTGCAGCAGCACAAATGGAATGAATGTGAGCACCTGAAGCCCATTGTGGTTGAGCACATGAATCAGTGTTCCCAGTAGACTATCTGGAGAGAAATGCTTACACCTCCACTAAGAGACCTTGTTGCGGGTACTTGGCCCTTTGCGACAATGGAAACCCGACCTTTCGGCTAATTTACAAAATCATTACATTATTCTGCAGTGTCGGACAGTTTCAACTATTTTAACCCCCCCCCCTCCGGGCTTCTTGTAATGGGTGAACATTTAATTATGTTTCGGCACGATGACCTTGAAGAGTCCATTTTAAAATGGCATGGAAGATGGGCTGTTCCCCTATTAGAGGCAGGGGGAGACAGGCTGCTATCACATGTGACACACAGGACAGATTTTAGCCTGATGCCACGAAAAAATATCAGCAACAATGACTAGTGGAATGAGCAATCTTCCAGCACAGCCATCGGAAATCACCCGAACTACGGAAACTGGATTCAAAAGGCAAAAAAACGTTCACACTTAATGCAGCAAAATGAATACGATTTCCATGAGGTAATATGTTGCACACTGAGATACAAATAAGATTGTGATTGGCCTTTTAGTGCTGATGACATTGGTCTGAAATTTGGATTGATGGCTCAACCGTGAGGATTGATTGAACGGGGTGTAGAAAAATAAACAACTTCTGTTTAGCACTGTCTGTGAGGATTCCCACTTTGACCTTCATTGGAAGAACCCTGACCACATGGAACTCTCTGCCACCCCAGGTAACTCAAGCTAGCAATGAAACCAGTTTTAAAAAACAGATAAAAGATCACCTTACTGCATATATATCTTCTATTGTAATTTGCTCTAGACCTAGATATTGTAGGCTGTGTGACTAATAATGTCCTGTACTATGTATTATGTCATGTTTCATGTGGACCCAGGAAGAGTAGCTAATGCAGCGGCTAATGGGGATCCTAATAAACACCAAACACCCTGCACTAAAACTCCAAACAATTCTTTCGATTTTATGAAAATGAGGAATCTGAAAGAAAAGCCAAATTACTCTTACTTATGCAATATTCTATTCACGGTTGATGGGTTAGGAGTTGATGGATTTCAGCATCACAACAAAAGCAGTCAAGGTAGATCGTTCCTCTTTTGATAAAAAAGTAAACAAACAAGATACTTAAATCAACCCTGTTGAATTGAGCATCTTGTTGATGGAATATTCTTTTCTGTTCCTTTTCTACAGTAGCAATCATCGTCCTTGTGCTAGACTAGCTGTGTGGAGTTGCAGCCGACTTGACACCCACGCATTTGTGATAGTTCCCCTTTGGCTTTACACATCACAGTTTCATTTATTCAGCTACAACAGATCCACACAAACAGTGGACCTCTCACTGTTTCATGAGAATGTTTTGCAATCTATCAGCTTCCTAGACAAGCAGCAGGAGTTTAGCATAATCCTCCTGTTCTCTTTGACCGAATTGAAACTCAGTCAAAGGAATAGCAAGCAGCTAAAGAGGTTTCTTTGTCTGCGAATCTCATCTGAATGTCTGGCTTGGGGTCTATTTAAATGTTATTGGAGACATTATGCTGGAGTCTTCAGGAGTTATGGAGGCTTTGCAAGAGTTCCAATTTGATTTTGAATGAGGTACACAGCAAAAGTGAATGAGTCTGACAGGAATCACAGGATACAATTCTGACATAATGTCACTTTCACTCAGGGCGTGTCATATCCATTCCAAATGACAATGCGCCATACAGAACCTGCTAAAAAGGAGAGGGAGACGGGTGGGAAGTGAGAGAGAAAGAGAGAGTCATTGCAAGTAGGGCTGTGATGGTCATAGAGTTTTGGATGACAGTTATTTGTCAGCCAAATGACCACAGTCACCGCTATAACCGTTTGAATAGCATTTAAAAAGATAAAATATATAATGTCACATCTACTCCCGCTTCTTCCCTCCAGCTTTTGACATTGCCCGTTACCGACCACCGGTCCTGGCAACCATCATTAAGCGCACCTGGCATCAATCATTACGCACACCTGCGCTTCATCGTGAGGCACACCTGGACTCCATTACCTCACTCATTACCTCCCCTTTATCTGGCACTCCTTAGGTTCATTCCCCAGGCAGTATTGTTTCTGTGTTTCATGGCAAGATGCTACTCCTATGTTGTATCGGTCCATGTTCTTTGTTATATTAAACTTACCACATGCTTCTCGGATCCCAGCATCTACGTTACATATATGGCTATGTGGTCACTCTTTCAAGATTATTGGAGAAGCATTCCAGGTGAAGCTGGTTGAGAGGATGCCAAAAGCGTGCAAAGCTGTCAAGGCAAAGGGTGGCTACTTTGAAGAATCTCAAATATATTTAGATTTGTAAACACTCTTTTGGTTACTACATGATTCCATGTGTGTTATTTCATAGTTTTGATGTATTCACAATTATTCTACAATGTAGAAAATAGTAAAAAGGAAGAAAAATCCTTGAATGAGTAGGTGTGTCCAAACTTTTGACTGGTACTTTACCTGTTGAAGGAAATTGATACAACTACCAGTATTCTAGCTAGTTTGAGATAGTGTAAATTAGACAGGACAGCCCTCTTTAGTAGTCTACCGATTAATGTAAACCAAAAATAAACGTGCTAGATTGAATTTTTTAAATAGAGATTGGAAATTGTAATTTAATGGCAGTTGTAGCTAGGCATGCCAACATAGAAGAAAAATAGCCGTGTCAGGGTACAGAAACAATTAGCTAGATTGCATTGCCCAAAGAGTTTATTAATACTAAATAACCTAACCTGTTTTTGGCAAGCTGTGTTGTATGTAAACATGTCATTTTTTTAACATTATCACTGCAATTATAAAACAAACAATTACAATAAAATGTTTCTCAACTATTATTATTTTTATTATTACCTTTCTGTCAAGCATGGAACTGATAAAGAAAATGTTTGCCTGGACCCACGGGCCACGGCCATGTGCAATTCTAGCCATGAGCGATTTTAGCTAGCTAACTGGACAACAAGCTAAAATCATAGCTTTCATCCAACTGTCTAGATCAATGTTTAAAACAATTTTACCTAACAAAAAAAGATAGCATATGACAACCTACTTATCAATTCAACTTTGACTAGCTAGCTAAATACTTTAAAATATTCTTACCAAATTCTTTGTGGACTCTTTGGCGGTGAATTCCTATCTGGTATCTGAAAAGTAATTGACTCAGTATAACAATGACTACCATCCTCAACAAATACAGCTCACCTAGCACATTCCAGTTCAAACATAAAACATGACATAGCTAACTAGCACTGCCTCCACGATTAATTTAACTGTTTTCATCATTAGAATTTAAGATAGCTAACATCACTAAAACGATGTATCCTCTGCCATCAATCCTTGGAAATGTTTAGCCAGATATCAAGTAGCTAGCTAGCCAACTAACTGACTCGCTGCCAGAGCTAGTTTGCTAGCCAAGTAATTGATGGGAGAAACTTACATGGCCCAAGCTGAAACTAGAACACAATTTGACTGGTTTTAAATTGAGCTGTCTGGCTGTCTAAGAACGGGTGTGACAAACATGTTCCGCCATCATAAATGATGTCTAGCTACCAAAAGATGTCTAGCTAACATCATTAGTGAGCTAGCTAACGTTGGCTAGCATAGTTGAAAATAACACATGCCCGATCAATAGCTACTTCTGCTAGTTGGTGTCTTCAGCCTAGCCTGCTCAACCAAACATAAACGAGTAAATCACAATAACCTAGCAAGACATCGCATTATACGAATATGTTTATGTAAAAATGCAAAGACATTCCACGTTTGAATGGAAACTTCATCTTGCACATCAAACTTTCTCAGGGGGGAAAAAATATGGCATCGTCTCAACACTGACATTTTCTGAAACTGGCGACGTCATCTGTTTTATTATTGCGCTGTGCAGAGAAAAAAAATGGAGTCGTCTCAAGACTGACATTTCTTGAACTGGTGATGTCATATCTTATTCAAGTCGAGTGACAACTATACCACGCAATGTTGAAAGCACTGTGATTCAAGCAACACTTCATTTATTTACCATAGTCAATTTCAATCCCATTGCTGTAAATCTCACTAGAATCAACACGCAGATATAACACACTATTTACAGTGCATTCAGAATGTATTCAGATGACTTTTTCCACATTTTGTTATGTTACCGCCTTATTCTAAAATGAATTAAATAAATACATTCCTCATCAATCTACACACAATACCCATAATGACAATGCAAAAAATGTTTACATTTTTTGTTTGCAAATGTAATAAAAAGAAAAAACAGAAATACCATATTTACACAAGTATTCAGACCCTTTGCTATGAGACTCCAAATTGAGCTCAGGCTCATCCTGTTTCCATTGATCATCCTTGAGATGTTTCTATAATTTGATTGGAGCCTACCTGTGGTAAATTCAATTGATTGGAAATGATTTGGAAAGGCACACACCTGTCTATATAAGGTCCCACAGTTGACTATGCATGTCAGAGCAAAATGGAAGCAGTTTGGAACCCCCAAGACTTCCAAAAACTGTCCGCCTGGCCCACCTGAGAAATCGTGGGAGAAGGGCCTTGGTCAGGTAGGTGACCAAGAACCTGATGGTCACTTTGACAGAGCTGCAGAGTTCCTCTGTGAAGATGGGAGAACCTTCCTTGAAGGACAACCACCTCTGCAGGTGAACGTCACCAGCTGTGCCAAGCTGATTACTTCACACATTGGCTACCATGGCTATTTGGCTATAGTGAACATTATTAGTTCATCACAAAGCTTGAATAGCTCTTTATTTTATCATGAGCCCAACAGCCCCTGGTTGAGGTGCATTGGAGACAGCAGTAAGCCAGTAGCAACAGGAAGTCCACATGGGACATTTTTCAGGTGGTTCCACATTAACAAAACCCAGCCCCGAAAAGAAAGTCGGGGAAACACACAGCATTGAAAAGGAAAAATCTGAATTTCCCACTTCGAATTTCCTACTTCAAGCCTAAATATATCATATTTTGTGGTCATCATCTACCACCAACACCATGTATTGCATAAAGGAGAGACATTCAGCGATGGCAGACTGTATTATACTGGACAGGGTTGTGTAACAGGTGCTGTTTCACTGTCTGCAGAATAAAAAGGCAAGGCTAAATGTTTTTCTCTTGTTGGAGGAAGCTCTGCTTAGTTTATCTCCTCCTCATTGGCTTTTCAGTGCTTTTCACTAACCAATTAGAGTTGAAGGACCTTGGCTTGGCCCGATGATACCGTATCTGCTTCAGGGATTATCCCTACTTTACTAGGGCTCCGCCACCTACTCCACTCCCGACCAGCAGACATGTAGAAGGGGCAGTCCTGTTTGACACGTCCTGTTCTGGAGCTTGAGCCTAGATTACTGTGTTTGGGTTGGCTGTGTCGAGGAGTGAGGAGTCAAGTCATGACTGGTATAACAAAGAGCTCTGACTGATCCCTTCCCTATAACTTCTCTCTCTGTTTCCTTTACTTTCAGAGAGCTATATAGTATACACAAAGAGGCCTTGGTTTGGCACTACCTGACAAGACTTTCAGTTTGGCCACGTTTGGTATAATTTGTAAAGTGTTTTTGTTATTCCTTCTGCAGGTACGGTATCAATCGGTGTCTCTGCATTGCCTCTTTTACTCATTGCATATATTTTTTGAAGAGTATAAGTCTGACGCAGCACCCAAAGTAACATAGCTCATTTCTCTATGCCATAGAGCACAGCCTCTAAAAAGTAATTTTGCCCAAGCCAAACATGTCATGCAGTCATTTGTTACTCATTGTATGGTTGGCCTGGACTCCCCTGTCAAGTGCTCTTTTATTTTGGAAGTGTGAGCTGAACAATGTACGCACTCTTCTATGAAATCTCTTCTGGGGCCTGATTTATATAAAACTTTAGATAAAGCTGGCACTGAACAGTGCCATTGTCACGTGTGCTCCCTCTCTGGCCTCTAGGTCACCAGGCTGCTCGTTATGGCACACCTGTCACAATCATTACGTGCACCTTCGTGTCATCAGACTCACCTGGAGTCCATCACGTCCCTGATTACCTTCCCTATATATGTCACTCCCTTTGGTTCCTTCCCCGGGTGTTATTGTTTCTGTGTCATGTCTGTGCATTGTTCGTGTTTCTAACTTTGTATTAGGTTGTGTTTATTTATTAATACACTCACTCCCTGAACTTGCTTCCCGACTCTCAGTGTTACAGCCATCTTCCAAGTTTCTTTTAAAACTGTAAAATAACATTCCCCTCATACATTATGGGAATCTTATGCATCCTACTTGTTATTTAGTAATTTCCATTTGTGAGTAGTCTCCGGGTATGCAGCTAAGCTGACATATTGTCACGCCCTGACCTTAGAGATCCTTTTAATTCTCTATTTGGTTAGGTCAGGGTGTGACTAGGGTGGGCAATCTATGTTTTCTATTTCTTTGTTGGCCTGGTATGGTTCCCGACCAGAGGCAGCTGTCTATCGTTGTCTCTGATTGGGGATCATATTTAGGCAGCCTTTTCCCACCTGTTGTTTGTGGGATCTTGTTTTTGTATAGTTGCCTTGAGCACTGCGATACTGCACGTTTGTTATATTCTTTGTTGTAAGTTTCACTATTAAATATAATGTGGAACTCTACGCACGCTGCACCTTGGTCCACTCATTTCAACAAGCGTGACACATATGAAATTGTTTTAACATGGTCATACTATGGATCATTTAATTTAGAATTTTAGGACCCCCTAAAACAATTATTTGATAAAATATATATTTTGGCTATTTGTATCTGTATTTATTATGTATCCCCATTATCTGCTACCAAGGCAGCAGCTACTCTTCCTGGCGTCCAACAAAATTAAGGCAGTTATCCTGTCTAGCTCCGGGGTTCCGCTAGCGGACATTCCACTGAAAAGGCAGCACGCGAAATTAAAAATATATTTTTTAGAAATATTTAACTTTCAGACATTAACAAGTCCAATACAGCAAATGAAAGGTACACATCTTGTGAATCCAGCTAACATGTCCGATTTTTAAAATGTTTTACAGCGAAAACAGCACGTATATTTATGTTAGCTCACCACCAAATACAAAGAAGGACAGACATTTTTCACAGCACAGGTAGCATGCACAAAGCCAACCTAACTAACCAAGAACCAACCAAACTAACCAAGAAACAACTTCATCAGATGACAGTCTTATAACATGTTATACAATAAATCTATGTAAATCTATACATCTTCGAAAAATGTGCATATTTGAGGTATAAATCAGTTTTACATTGCAGCCATCATCACAGCTACCGTCAGAAATAGCACCGAAGCAGCCAGAGTAATTATAGAGACCAACGTGGAATACCTAAATACTCATCATAAAACATTTCTGAAAAATGCATCGTGTACAGCAAATGAAAGACAAGCATCTAGTGAATCCAGCCAATATTTCAGATTTTTTAAGTGTTTTACAGCGAAAACACAATATAGCATTATATTAGCTTACTACAATAGCCTACCACACAACCGCATTCATTCATCAATACACGTTAGCGATAGCAATAGGCACGTTAGCGTTAGCGAATAAACCAGCAAAAGATATAAATTTTCGCTAACCTTCATAAACCCTCCTCAGATGACAGTCCTATAACATCAGGTTATACATACACTTATGTTTTGTTTGAAAATGTGCATATTTAGAGCTGAAATCAGTGGTTATCCATTATGCTAACATAGCTTATTTTTCCCAGAATGTGCGGATATTTCTATTAGACTCTCACCTATTCTGACCAAATAGCTATTCATAAACATTGCAAAAAAATACATGTTGTATAGGAAATGATAGATCCATTAGTTCTTAATGCAATCGCAGTGTTAGAATTCTAAAAATATCTTCATTACGACATAAGGCTTATGTTATAGCGAGAGAGTGGCCAAAACCTGGGCGCAAAACTACTAGTACACAGTTCGACAGATATATGAAATAGCATCATAAAATGTTTCTTACTTTTGGTGATCTTCCATCAGAATGTTGGACAAGGGGTCCTTTGTCCAGACCAGTCGTTGTTTGGATTCAGAACGTCCATTTTCCCTCTTGAATTAGCAAGCGCACTGGCCAAGTGGCACGAAGCTCTCCTTTCTGAACAAAGGCACACAACGCAACACGTCTAACGTCCCGAATAAATTTCAAAAATCTAATAAAACTAAATTGAAAAAACGTACTTTATGATGATATTGTGACATGTATCAAATAAAATCAAAGCCGGAGATAGTAGTCGCCTATAACGACAGCTATTCAGAAAGCAAATCCAGGTCCAACTTCGCGCCTTCCTGAAAACAAAAAATGGGTGACTCGTCGTGCCAAGAGGATTAATTCCACCTCAGACCAAGATAAACATTTCTTTTTTTCTCTCACTTCCTCTTGACATCTAGGGGAAGGTGTATGACGTGCATGTATAACCATACGTGTCATGCCCATTTATAGGCAGGCCCTTGAACGGAGCATCATTTTCAGACTTTCCACTTCCTGGTCAGAAAGTGTGCTGCCAAATTAGTTCTGTTTTACTCACAGACAAAATTCAAACGGTTTTAGAAACTAGAGAGTGTTTTCTATCCAATAGTAATAATAATATGCATATTGTACGAGCAAGAATTGAGTACGAGGCCGTTTAAATTGGGCACGTTTTTCCCCCAAAGTGAAAACAGCGCACTCGGTCCTCATCAGGTTAACCATGGAAAGACGACTGGGAATATGGCCGAATACGAACAGCGTAGTTATTCCCTCCGCAAGGCAATCAAACAAGCGAAACGACGGTATAGGGACAAAGTGGAGTCGCAATTCAACAGCTCAGACACGAGACGTACGTAGCAAGGTCTACAGGCAATCACGGACTACAAAAAGAAATCCAGCCACGTCACGGACACCAACGTCTTGCTTCCGGACAAACTAAACACCTTCTTTGCCAGCTTTTAGGATTTGCCCGCAAGAAGGCAAAGGTAACTGAACTAAATGACTATTGCCCCGTTGCACTCACTTCTGTCATCATGAAGTGCTTTGAGAGACAAGTCAATGATCATATCACCTTACCTGCCACCCTAGACCCACTTCAATTTGCATACTTCCCCAATAGGTCCACAGACAATGCAATCGCCATCACACTGCACACTGCCCTATCCCATCTGGACAAGAGGAATACCTATGTAAGAATGCTGTTCATTGACAATAGCTCAGCATTCAACACCATAGTACTGTACTCTCCAAGCTCATCATTAAGCTTGAGGCCCTGGGTCTCAACCCTGCCCTGAGCAAATTGGGTCCTGAACTACCTGACGGGCTGCCCCCAGGTGGTGAAGGTAGGAAACAACATCTCCACTTTGCTTAACCTGAACACTGGGTCCCCACAAGGGTGCATGCTCAACCCCCTCCTGTACTCTCTGTTCACCCATGACTGCGTGGCCATGCACGCCTCCAACTCAATCATCAAGTTTGCAGATGACACAACAGTAGTATGCTTGATCACCAACAATGACAAGACAGTCTATAGGGAGGAGGTGAGGGCACTTGGAGTGTGGTGTCAGAAAAACAAAGGAGATTATTGTGGACTTCAGGAAATAGCAGAGAGAGCAGACCCCTATCCACATCGACAGGACCACAGTGGAGAAGGTGGAAAGTTTTAAGTTCCTCGGCGAACACATCACGGACAAACTGAAATGGTCCACCCACACAGACAGTGTGGTTAAGGCGCAACAGCGCCTCTCCAACCTGAGGAGTCTGAAGAAACGTGGCTTGTCTCTTAAAACCCACAAACTTTTACAGATGCACAATGGACAGAATCCTGTCGGGCTGTATCGCCGCCTGGTACGGCAACTGCACCGCCCACAACCACAGGGCTCTTCAGAGGGTGGTGCGGTCTGCACAATGCATCACCGGGGGCAAACTACCTGCCCTCCAGGACACCTACAGCACCCGTTGTCACAGGAGGCCAAAAGATCATTAATGACAACAACCACCCGAGCCTCGGCCTGTTCACCCCGCTACCATCCAGAAGGCAAGGTCAGTACAGGTGCATCAAAGCTGGGACCGAAAGACAGAAGCTATTTTTCAGTCTCAAGGCCATCAGACTGTTAAACAGCCATCACTAACACACAGAGGCTGCTGCCTACATACAGACTTGAAATCATTGGCCACTTTAATAAATGATCACTAGTCACTTATAATTATGTTTACATATCTTGCATTAGTCATCCCATATGTATATACTGTATTTTTATACCATCTATTGCTTCTTGCCTATGCCGCTCGATCATAGCTCATTTATATATTCTTATTCCATCCCTTTACTTGGAATTTTTAGATTACTTTTTAGATATTTCTGCACTGTCGGAACTAGAAGCACAATGTAACAATGTAAGCTGAGTCGTGAAGCAAGTTCATGGAGTTAAAATATTTAATTAATAAATTAACAAGAAACGCGAACAGCGCACCGACATGGAACAGGAACAATGACAACTAGGGAAAAAAACAAAAGGAGTGACATATAGGGCAGGTAATCAAGGAGGTGATGGAGTCCAGGTGAGTGTCATTATACACAGATGCGCGTAATGCTGGTGACAGGTGTGCACCATAGCGAGCAGCCTGGTGACCTAGAGGCTGGAGAGGGAGAACATGTGACAGTAACCCTTCCCCAACGCCTGGCTCCAGCCACAGGACGCCTACCAAGATGACGATCCCGTGGATCAGGAGCGGACCGGTCACCTCTGCTAAGGCGCGGGACCTGTCGGTCCGGCTGAGGCGCGGGAGCATGACGACCTAGAGCGCCAGAAAGGGAGCAAGCATGACAGTACCCCCTCCCGGCGCGTTCATTTCAAGCCGCAGGATGCCAACCACAGTGACGATCCTGGGGATCCGGAGCGGACCGGTCGCATCCGCTGAGGTGCAGAAACCTGACAAACAGGCTAAAGAGTGAGCCGGCTGAGACCTCCCCCATTACCTCGGTCGAGGTACGGGAACCTGTTCACCCAGCTGAAGTATGGGAGCCTATCGAACCCGCTGAGTAAGCGAGGGCATGAGAATCCGTCAAACCGGCTGAGGCCTCCCAGGTTTTTTTTTTTAAACTCCCTGCTGCTACCCTTTGGTGAGTCGTCATTCTTTAACGACGTACTCTGAGAGTCGGGAAGGAAGTTCAGGGAGTGAAAATACTCTGCTCAAAAAAATAAAGAGAACACTTAAACAACACAATATAACTCCAAGTCAATATAACTCCTCGCCTTTGTGCAAAGAGGAGCACTGCCAGAGCCCTGCAAAATGACCTCCAGCAGGCCACAAGTGTGCATGTCAGCATATGGTCTCACAAGGGGTCTGAGGATCTCATCTCGGTACCTAATGGCAGTCAGGCTACCTCTGGCGAGCACATGGAGGGCTGTGCGGCCCCACAAAGAAATGCCACCCCACACCATGACTGACCCACCACCAAACTGGTAATGCTTTAGGATGTTGCAGGCAGCAGAACGTTCTCCACGGCGTCTCCAGACTCTGTCACGTCTGTCACATGTGCTCATGTGCTCAGTGTGAACCTGCTTTCATCTGTGAAGAGCACACAGCGCCAGTGGCGAATTTGCCAATCTTGGTGTTCTCTGGCAAATGCCAAAAGTCCTGCACGATGTTGGGCTGTAAGCACAACCCCCACCTCTGGACGTCGGGCCCTCATACCACCCTCATGGAGTCTGTTTCTGACCGTTTGAGCAGACACATGCACATTTGTGGCCTGCTGGAGGTCATTTTGCAGGGCTCTGGCAGTGCTCCTCCTTGCACAAAGGCGGAGGTAGCGGTCCTGCTGCTGGGTTGTTGCCCTCCTACGGCCTCCTCCACGTCTCCTGATGTACTGGCCTGTCTCCTGGTAGTGCCTCCATGCTCTGGACACTACGCTGACAGACACAGCAAACCTTCTTGCCACAGCTCGCATTGATGTGCCATCCTGGATGAGCTGCACTACCTGAGCCACTTGTGTGGGTTGTAGACTCCGTCTCATGCTACCACTAGAGTGAAAGCACCGCCAGCATTCAAAAGTGACCAAAACATCAGCCAGGAAGCATAGGAACTGAGAAGTGGTCTGTGGTCACCACCTGCAGAACCACTCCTTTATTGGGGGTGTCTTGCTAATTGCCTATAATTTCCACCTTTTGTCTATGCCATTTGCATAACAGCATGTGAAATGTATTGTCAATCAGTGTTGCTTCCTAAGTGGACAGTTTGATTTCACAGAAGTGTGATTGACTTGGAGTTACATTGTGTTTTTTAAGTGTTCCCTTTATTTTTTTGAGCAGTGTATATAATAAATGAACAAAACAAGAAACACGAACATGCAACAGGAACAATGACGACTGGGGGAAAAAACCAAAGGGAGTGACATATAGGGCAGGTAATCAAGGAGGTGATGGAGTCCAGGTGAGTGTCATTATACGCAGATGCGCGTAACGCTGGTGACAGGTGTGCACAATAACGAGCAGCCTGGTGACCTAGAGGCCAGAGAGGGAGCACATGTGACACACAAGCATTTTGCTACACTCGCAATAACATCTGCTAACCATGTGTATGTGATAAATACAATTTGATTTAAACAAAAATACTTTAGAAATGTAAATGTCTTTGTTAAACAACTAACAAGCTAACGCAAAAGGGTATATAAACTATGGCTTCCAGTACACAGTAAAGTCATTGATTTTTGTATAAGTGGCATCACCAGCTAGCTAATTTGTCCTGGGATATAAACATTGAGTTGTTATTTTACCTGAAATGCACAAGGTCTTCTACTCCGACAATTAATCCACACATAAAATTGCCAACCAAATCTTTTCTAGTCGTCTCCACTGAACTCTGTCAGAGAAGTAGTTGGTAATCCAGGCGAGGCAATCATTTGAGAAACCAAGGCTGTCGAGTCTGCCAATAAGAATGTGGTGATTGACAGAGTCGAAAGCCTTGGCCAGGTCGATGAATACAGCTGCGCAGTAATGTCTCTTATCGATGGTGGTTATGTAGTTTAGGACCTTAAGCGTGGCTGAGGTGCACCCATGACCAGCTCTGAAACCAGATTGCATAGCGGAGAAGGTACGGTGGGATTCGAAATTATCGGTAATCTGTTTGTTAACTTGGCTTTCGAAGATCTTAGAAAGACAGGGTAGGATAGATACAGGTCTGTAGCAGTTTGGGTCTAGTGTCACCCCTTTTGAAGAGGGGGATGACCGCGGCAGCTTTCCAATCTTTGGGAATCTCAGACGATACGAAAGAGAGGTTGAATAGGCTAGTCATAAGAGTTGCAACAATTTCAGCAGATCATTTTAGAAAGAGAGGGTCCAGATTGTCCAGCCCGGCTGAAATGTAGGGGTCCAGATTTTGCAGCTCTTTCAGAACATAAGCTATCTGGATTTGGGTGTAGAAGAAATGGTGGGGGCTTTGGCGGGTTGCTGTGGAGAGTGCCGGGCAGTTGACTGGGGTAGGGGTAGCCAGGTGGAAAGCATGGCCACCCGTAGAGAAATGCTTATTGAAATTCTCAATTATAGTGGATTTATCGGTGGTGACAGTGTTTCCTACCCTCAGAGCAGTGGGCAGCTGGGAGGAGGTGCTCTTATTCTCCATGTACTTTAGTGTCCAGGAACTTTTTTGAGTTAGTACTACAGGATGCAAATTCCTGTTTGAAAAAGCTAGCCTAAGCTTTCCTAACTGCCTGTGTATATTTGTTCCTAACTTCCCTGAAAAGTTACATATCACGGGGGCTATTCGATGCTAATGCAGAACGCAACAGGATGTTTTTGTGCTGGTCAAGGGCAGACAGGTCTGGAGTGAACCAAGGACTATATCTATTCCTAGTTCAATTTTTTTTGAATGGGGCATGCTTATTTAAGATGGTATTTCATCATAAAACTATTTATGTATGACTTCAGTCGTCAGATGCCCTAATTGTTCCATTCCAGTTCTTTTCACAGCGCTTTTATGCAGTCTTTTTATGCAAATCTCTTCTGTTTGATTAGAACTTTTACCACTCTGCGTAATGAATGGGTAGAATGTTGTGGTCCTATTTGTTGTAGGCCTATTTAGCCCATATCTGTGCATTGGTGATTTCAGTTTTCTGGGGGACCTGGCAACTTAAGGGCTTGGCTTTTCCTCTTCTGAAGCCACTCTGCTTCCCGAGCAACGGGTCTCCCTAATATTGGGAAATTATGCTTGTGGCATGTCAGTTATAAGGGTTAAACTGTCTGGAATAAATTCTTGATTCATACAGTAGCTGGGGGTACAGCATTTTCTTCTGTTAAGAGGTTTTCCGTTGCAACTGCATTTTCCTTCCTGCTCAACTGAAAGCCTTCTCATTAGAAGTCCATAAACATTAAGAATTGTTAAACAAAGATGAGGAACAGTTGGTTTGTGTAACATGTACGCTGGGAGTCGGGAAGCAAGTACAGGGAGTGAATGAATGAATAAAGAAATAGAACATGATCCAAAACAAGAAACAGGAAAAGTACAGACATGAAACTGAAACAGAGTCAATAACGCCTAGGGAAAGAACAAAGGGGAGTGCGAGATATAGGGAAGCTAATCAGGAAGGTGACTCTGAGGCACTGGTGCGCGTAACGATGGTGACAGGTATGCGTAATAATGAAGCAGACTGGCGAACTCGAGCGCCGGAGAGGGAGTATATGTGACCTAATTGACCTCAGATCATTTGAATAATGAGTCATGCCTTTCCCTGCATCAAACAAGCTGTCTGCTATCAACCTTATTCCAAACATGAATCATAATAAATTACACTTCATAGATTTTTTTCTAGATACTGTACGTCTAGAGAGAAAACAGTAAATAGAGAACAAACAGCTGAATTAATAAAAAACAACTTATTTTGAAATGTTAATACAATATTATACCATAGGAAAACTAAAAGCACACGCAGTCCAAAGGTAGAAGAAGAACATGTCATTTGTATTATTTTGGTTCTGACCAAGACAGTGAATGTGATCGTGATTTGCCTAGCACAGTTTCATTGGCCCAGTACTTCCTGACTACTTGCAGACACCTTATCATTCTGGATGACTCCGTATCCACAGTGACATACGAAGGCAGAGGAGTGACTTAGTAGAGTTCTAGGATCCCGCTGTCAGGCAGTCTCCTCCATATGGCACCCCAGTCCGTTTCCTCTGCCTTTTAAATAACACCAGTAGAAAGAAATGACGGTCCCTTTTTCTGGAAGGACAGGTCAAACCTGTTCAAAATGCTTTCCCAAGGAGGGGCATTTATAGGCTGTCTAGATTTAACTGGCATGGGTTGTCCTATTCACACACACAATTATCAGGTATCAAGTAAGACCCAAGTGCAGACTGTGAAGTACAGTTGGAGTCGGAAGTTTACATACACTTAGGTTGGAGTCATTAACGTCTTTGGGCTGCAAGCCCGAAGCCGGGCACAATATGACAACAGCCACTTCAAGTGCAGGGCGCGAAATTCAAAATATATATATTTTGAAATATTTAACTTTCACACATTAACAAGTCCAATACAGCATAAGAAAGATAAACATCTTGTGAATCCAGCCAACATGTCCGATTTTTTAAATGTTTTACAGCGAAAACACCACATATACTTATGTTAGCTCACCACCAAATACAAAAAAGGACAGAAATTTTTCACAGCACAGGTAGCATGCACAAAGCCAACCTAACTAACCAAGAACCAACCAAACTAACCAAGAAACAACTTCATCAGATGACAGTCTTATAGCATGTTATACAATAAATCTATGTTTTGTTTGAAAAATTTGCATATTTGAGGTATAAATCAGTTTTACTTTGCAGCTACCATCACAGCTACCGTCACAAATAGGACCGAAGCAGCCAGAGTAATTACAGACATCAACGTCAAATACCTAAATACTCATCATAAAACATTTCTGAAAAATCAATGGTGTACAGCAAATTAAAGACAAACATCTTGTGAATCCAGCCAATATTTCCAATTTTTTAAAGTGTTTTACAGCGAAAACACAATATAGCATTATATTAGCTTACTACAATAGCCTACCACACAACCGCATTCATTCATCAAGGTACGTTATCGATAGAAATAGGCACGTTAGCAATAGCGAATAAACCAGCAAAAGATATATAATTTTTGACTAACCTTGATAAGCTTCATCAGATGACAGTCCTATAACATCAGGTTATACATACACTTATGTTTTGTTCGAAATGTGCATATTTAGAGCTGAAATCAGTGGTTATACATTGTGCTAACGTAGCATCTTTTTCCCAGAATGTGCGGATATTTTTATGACACTCAAACTATTCTGACCAAATAACTACACATAAACGTTACAAAAAAATACATGTTGTATAGGAAATGATAGATACACTAGTTCTTAATGCAATTTTTGAATTCTAAAAATAACTTCATTACGACATCCAGCTTAGTTATAGCGAGAGAGTGCCCAAACTCTGGGCGCAAACTACTACTACAACATGTTCGACAGATATATGAAATAGCATCATAAAATGGGTCCTACTTTTGACGATCTTTCATCAGAATGTTGTACAAGGGGTCCTTTGTCGGGAACAATCGTTGTTTGGATTTAGAATGTCCTCTTCTCCAGTCAATTAGCACGGAAAGCTAGCAAAGTGGCGCAAAGCTCTCCTTCCTGAACAAAGGCACACAACGCAACACGCCTAACGTCCCGAAAAAATTTCACAAATCTAATAAAACTATATTGAAAAAACATACTTTACGATGATAGTCACATGTATCAAATAAAATCAAAGCCTGAGATATTAGTCATCTATAACAACAGCTGTACAGAAGGCAAAACCAGGTCCCTTCACGCACTCTCCAGAAAACAGGAAACTGGTGACACGTCATACAAAGAGCTTTTGTTCGACCCCAGATCAAGTTACACACTCCATTTCTTCTCTCACTGCCTGTCGACATCTAGAGGAAGACGTATGAAGTGCATGTATACTGATATATATCAAGGACATTTATAGGCAGGCCCTAGAACAGAGCATCGATTTCAGATTTTCCACTTCCTGTCAGGAAGTTTGCTGCAAAATTAGTTCTGTTTTACTCACAGATATAATTCAAACGGTTTTAGAAACTAGAGTGTTTTCTATCCAATAGTAATAATAATATGCATATTGTACGAGCAAGAATTGAGTACGAGGCCGTTTGAAATGGGCACCTTTTATCCGGCTACTCAATACTTCCCCTGCAGCCCAAACAGGTTAACTCGTTTTTTCAACCTCTCCACAAATTTATTGTTAACAAACTACAGTTTTGGCAAGTCGTTTAGGACATCTAATTTGTGCATGACACGTACATTTTCCAACAATTGTTTACAGACAGATTATTTCACTTATAATTCACTGTATCACAATTCCAGTGGGTCAGAAGTTTACATACACTAAGTTGACTGTGCCTTTAAACAGCTAGGAAAATTCCAGAAAATTATGTCATGGCTTCAGAAGCTTCTGATAGGCTAATTGACATCATTTGACTCATTTGGAGGTGTACCTGTGGATGTATTTCAAGGCCTACTTTCAAACTCGGTGCCTCTTTCCTTGACATCATGGGAAATTCAAAAGACATCAGCCAAGACCTCAGAAAAAAATTGTAGACAAGTCTGATTCATCCTTTGGGAGCAATTTCCAAACGCCTGAAGGTACCATGTTCATCTGTACAAACAATATTACGGAAGTGTAAATACTGTGGGACCACGCAGCCGCCATACCGCTCAGGAAGGAGACGCGTTCTGTTTCCTAGAGATGAACGTACATTGGTGCAAAAAGTGCAAATCAATACCAGAACAACAGCAAATGACTTTGTGAAGATACTGGCGGAAACGGGTACAAAAGTATCTATATCCACAGTAAAAAGAGTCTTATATCGACCTGAAAGGCTGCTCAGCAAGGAAGAAACCACTGCTCGTAAACCGCCATTTAAAAGCCAGACTACGGTTTGCAACTGCACATGGGGACAAATATTGTACTTTTTGGAGAAATGTCCTCTGGTCTGATGAAACAAAAATAGAACTGTTTGGCCATAATGACCATTGTTATGTTTGGAGGAAAAAGGGGGGGCTTGCAAACTGAAGAACACCATCCCAACCGTGAAGCACAGGGGTGGCAGCATCATGTTGTGGGGGTGCTTTGCTGCAGGAGGGACTGATGCACTTTACAAAATAGATGGCATCATGAGAGAGGAAAATGATGTGGATATATTGAAGCAACATCTCAAGACATCAGTCACGAAGTTGAAGCTTGGTCTAAATGGGTCTTCCAAATGGGCAATGACCCTAAGCATACTTCCAAAGTTGTGGCAAAATGGCTTAAGGGCAACAAAGTCAAGGTATTGGAGTGGCCATCACAAAGCCCTGACCTCAATCCTATAGAACATTTGTGGGCAGAACTGAAAATGCGTGTGTGAGCAAGGAGGCCTACATACCTGACTCAGTTACACCAGCTCTGTCAGGAGGAATGGGCCAAAATTCACCCAACTTATTGTGGGAAGCTTGTGGAAGGCTACCCGGAACGTTTGACCCAAGTTAAATAATTGAAAGGCAATGCTACCAAATATTAATTGAGTGTATGTAAACTTCTGACTCAATAGGAATGTGATGAAAGAAATTAAAGCTGGAATAAATAATTATATTATTCTGACATTTCACATTCTTAAAATAAAGTGGTGATACTAACTGACCTAAGACAGGGAATTTTTACCAGGATTAAATGTCAGGAATTGTGAATCACCTTAGCCAAATACATTTCAACTCAGTAAATGTTATCTTCCGACTTCAACTGTAAATGTTTATTGTAACGGGCAGGCAAATGACAAGTCAAGGCAGGCAGTGGTCGATAATCCAGAGTAGGAGCAAAGGTTCAGGGCGGCAGCCAGGTTCAGGGACAGGCAGTGGTCAGGTGGGCGGGTACAGGGTCAGAACAGCCAAGGGTTCCAGGAGAACAAGAAAAAGAGGCTGGGAAAAGATAGGCGCATACAGAACAAACGCTGGTAAGCTTGACCAAACAAACCGAACTGGCACAGACAGAACCCAAGTATAAATACCCATTGGATAATTGGGGAAGATGGGTGACACCTGGAGGGGGTGGATACAGGCACGAGGACAGGTGAAACAGATCAGGGCGTGACACAATACCGTTTTTAAATGACTCAAACCCCTAAATGCTTGGCTCTCAATCTACAGAACAAACAAGCATACCTGGCAGTTCCTGAGACATGTTTGCTAGAAAACACCTAGACTTGAGCTCAACAAGCAAACATTGTATTGTGGTGCATCAATGACCTAGGTTTCCATATGGTCCGTGACCCTATCAGCTTGCTTGAGAGAAGGTAGTCAAAGGGAGCTTTGCTTGATACATAGTCAGTTATATGTGAGTTGTGTTTTGCTCTAAACATGCAGCTAGTTTTCTACTACTTTCGTTTTATATCAAGCCTGATGTGAGATTAAAGAAAATGGCAGATTTACATATCGGCTTGTCTGTGCTATCTGGAACCTAAAAGGGTTCTTTCACCGTCCCCATAGGATAACCCTTTTTGGTTCCAGGTAAAACCATTTCGGTTCCAGGTAGAACCCTTTCCACAGACGGTTCTACATGGAACCCAAAAGGCTTCTACCTGAAAACAAAAATGGTTGTACCTGGAACCAACAAGGGTTGTCGTATGGGTACAGCCGAAGTATCCTTTTGGAACCATATTTTCTGAAAGTGTACTGATATGGCAACAAATATAATCAAACAACAAAACATTTGAAGAATTCCCAGCTCTCCCATTCTAAAGGCTTGTTGTGCACATAGATTGCATAATACTGCACAGGGGACAGGCCGTCTGCCAAGGCAGCTCTGCCTATTTGAGGTTTTGATTGAGGTCAGGAGGAAATCAACTGTTTTGCTTGAAACCTCTGCCACCCAACACAACTTGGTCCCCTTATGCAGGAGATTTTCTCAGTCTGTCAGGTTTGGGCCACTCCTCTAGTGGTGTGCACAGAGTCCAAAGGCTCTGGTCAGTTTAATTTATGGTTCAGAGTAACCTTCCAGGTACAGTTGTCTATGTGATCTACAGTACGCTACCCTAGCCTGTAAAGTAACATCATAAGCTTACTTGAGGCAACAATAATCTGTGAATGTATTGTAATGTCGCATTAAAATTGTATTAACTGCCTTAATTTTTCTGGTACGCAGGAAAAGTAGCTGCTGCCTTGGCAACAGCTAATGAGGATCCATAATACAAATACAAATACAAATAATATGCTCTTAATCACAAAATATCGATAGTTTGATAGAACATCAATATAGGAGTGCAAGTGGTTCAATTGGCAATTAGGGGTGCACCTAATCCAATGCAGATCCCAAGCATTTTTAAACCACCATGACATGCAGAATATATCTATTGTTATGATATTATGCTAATGGATATGTCAAATAAAAGGGAGGGATTCAAGGGCATCTGCCGCTATGTCCAAAAAATAGTTAACTGGTCATTTGTTGTTTTTTGCCGAGGGGGCGCTAATTGTTTACATGAAATGAACAGACATATATTTTGCTAATCATTTTTGTGAAATTAAGCACATTCATTTACTACTGTGTCAAAACAATATTGTTAAATACTGTATAATACAGGAAAAACATGTATTCAGTCAGAGCATTGAGGAGAGTTACTGGAGTGTGTGGTACTAACACACACTCACTGACTTAATGACTACTTGTGGAGTGAGCTAAACATTGCTTGAGGGGAGAACACAATGGCATGGTCCAATTATAAAGTGACTCAAGAGGATCAAGTAGACAATGCTATGAATGACCACACAACCGAAAAGACAACAACCATGAGAAACTACTCGATCAAATGTACCAGGCCACCCACCCAAAAGGTGAGAATGTAGAATGTTTAATCCCTCTGTGAAGCTGCACAGGCTAAACAGGGGTTCTATTAAGCTATATGGAATTGTTTTAAGGCCACACCAAGGATAATTTAGCTATTTGATTTTTAATTTTTTATAAATAATAAGATTATTTGATAAAATGTAGCCCATATAAATGCATTGAATAAAATATTCACTACATGGAACAACAAAGTCCCCCCCCAAGATAGCCTAGTGGTTAGAGTGTTGCACTTGTAACCAGAAGGTTGCAAGATCAAATCCCTGAGCTGACAAAGTAAAAATCTGTCTGTTTCTAGGACGTCATTGAAAATAAGAATTTGTTCTTAACTGAAGGTAAAAAATATAAATATATATATAAAAAAGCAGTCTGTTCTATATCTGAAAGATCAGGAAACGTAAAAAAATGTGACCCGTATTTAACCCCTAATTTTTGGCACTAAACAATCTCCCTATATACATTACTTCAATAAAAAAGATTCAGCTGGTAGAATAGAATAAGAATATGCACATCCTTGCTTCAGGTCCTGAGCTACAGGCAGTTAGATTAGAGTATGTCATTTTAGGTGAAAATTGAAAAAAAGGGGCAGAGAAAATGTTCAGCTGCCCCTTTAAGGGCAAGAGTTTACCATGGTAACGGGGCCACTTGAGTCCTGTCACTTGTGTGTGAGATTTGGGATCTGTCTAGCGTGTCTCTTTGCTATCAGTTGAAGCAGCAGACTCAAACTAACGTTAAAAAACAACCGAGCTTGTGAACTTAACAATGTAAATAGCCAAGAAACATGAGGACAAAGTCTCACTTTGTAGACTTTCGAGTAAATTTGACCAACTTTGTGTCTGTGCGCAGTGCCTCCAAAAATGTATCTATCAGCACTTCCCTCAGTGAGCTCAGCTCCTCTGCCAGGCAGTGTTGCTACATGAGGTGGGAAATAGGATTAGTATTTATTTGTGCAATTAACAGCTTTGAAACAAAACAGGAGAAATACTTTGAAAACAGTAACAGCAGCATTTTTCTAAGTCTAACTCGAATGTGCTTATACTTTTTTTTTTTTTTTGCGAATGTAATACTCGCACTGTAGAGCTCTGTAAATTGACCACCTACCAACATGGCTAGTGAAAAAGATATTCTTACCCACCAAGGTTGGTGGCACCTTAATTGGGGAGGACGGGCTCGTGTCAATGGCTGGAGCGGAATGGTATCGAATACTGTACATCAAACACGTGTTTGATGCCATTTCATTTGCTCCGTTCGAGCCGTCCTCCCCTCAGCAGTCTCTGTTCTCCTCGCAGTGTCTGGATAAAAGTTATCCTTGGTAAGGACATTTTCAGAATGAACCTGGTTCAAGTGATGTCCGCTGCATTAGATTTCCTCTCTACCCCCCCCACTGGGCAGTTCCATAAGAGTCACAGCAGGTGGATTTAAAGGCCCTTATTAAAGGGGTAATCTGCAGGTCAAACAACCCCAAAGAGCACCCCACCACTGTTTTTGTAAACAACCGAGGGATGGGGCTGGTGAAATATAACCACTCTCGAATTTATAGACAGAGCAATATATGTAAGGACTGACCATTCATGAGATCAAAATTATATATTTTTTTTAGCCATCTTTTGATTCCAATCTCTCTTTCAAAAATCAGTTGGAAAAGGTCAATCAAATAACAAAATTCAAACTAGCACATTTCTGATACAGAATTGTTTGACTACAGAGGCAGCAAAAGAGCTTCCCATGTCTGGAATACACTGCGTTTAGACACATGCAACTGTGCCACCTACCGCACATAACCTAAAGAACAATCATGTGTGTCAACACAATCTCTAGCTGTGTATAGCCACTTTCCAAGTTGTTTTGCTTTTTGTGTTATTGCTCTGTATGTGTTGCTTGTCATATTTTATCTAGACAAGTCAGTTAAGAAATAAATATTATTTCCAGTGACAGCCTACTGGGGAACAGTGGTTTGTTCAGGGTAGAATGACAGATGTCTACCTTATCAGCTCAGGGACTTGATCCAGCAACCTTTTGGTTTCTGGCCCAATGCTTTAACCACTAGGCTACCTGACGCCCCCATATTGTTCTGTGTTTGCTTATTGTCTGCATTGTAATTTTATGAGATTTTAATAACCTGCCCGGGACTGCAGTCGAAGATTTGTTGGCTGGCTAAATCCTGCACTTTTACTGAAATGTTTATGTGCAATGTCATTGTCAAAATAAACTTCAAAGCTATACAGTGTTTGGATTATATTTTTTGCTTCTGATGGGTTTTAGTTGACCTAAGCTCATGAGGCATTTAAAAGTTATATTCTTCAAGAATGAATGGCTATATAGCATTCTTTGAAAAGTCCATGGATGTTGCAAATGCAGATTGCCCCCTTAAGAGTTTAGCCAAAGGATTCATGCTCAGTCACAAACCTCAGGGAAGAACGTTGTTGGGAGCTCTGCGCTTATTGGTGATCTACTGATAGCTCAAGTTGAGCATCTGTAAAGTGTGAACCTACCAATCCTGGACTTAAACTTAAACTGCCACTCAACTGCTGTGTGTTTCCTCTGTCTCTGTTGTAGGAGGTGTGTGTATCTCTCAGTCGGTCAAGATTCCCCGGGAGCCAAAGCCTGGAGAGTTTGGCAAGGTCATCCGCCGACTAAGAGAAAACCCAAACGCAAGGGTGGTCATCATTTTTGCCAATGAGGATGATATTAGGTAAGGGTATTATCATAGCATTGACATGTTGAATATGAAATATACTAAAATAATAATTTGAAGAAACATGAATGGAAGATTGTTAATTAAAGGGAGAAGAGTCAATCGGCAGAAAGCTTGACATTTAAATTATGCACTGTAGAATTACTTTAAAATGTTATAGGTCAAGCGCTATCATAATTATCCCTTTTAGGCTCTATCGGTAACTCATGTTAATATGTGACTTACCACCTGGATTCGGTCTTATGTAGCAAAATTAGAATCATTTTTTTTTGCATTGGATAAAAGTAGAGACTCAGAGCCACAAAATGGTATATCATACACCGCATTTTTGAGGAACAATGGGAAAGTAATTCTGCTTTGAAAGTTGATACACTTGTAAACTCACTTTTGAGAAAAGGGCAAGTGAATGTTCTGGTATCTACTAGAGCTCTCCTTTGTCTACACCCATTCAGCATTGTTCACGCCCTCTTAAACAAGCCCCACCCATCTCTTTAAGGATTCACATGAGGTGATGTGCTAAAGACTACAAGTGGTAGTAGCCTACAATAAGGAAATATTCCAGGTAAACAGAAAGTGTCCAGATACAAATATTTTATAAATAGATAATGCTTACCCAGATACACTTGTCTAAATTGATGGGTCATGTGAAAGAATTGCTATAACCCCCAGCCACATCCAGTGGTGGAAAAAGTACTACATTTTCATACTTGAGTAAAAGTATGCATTTCAAATTCCTTATTAAACCAGACGGCACAATTATATATATATATATTTAAAATAGCCAGAGGTACAATGTACTTAAGTATAAACCATTTCAACTTCCTTATATTAAGCAAACCAGGCGGCACTATTTTTTTTAAATTGTTGATGGATAACCAGGGATGTTCTCTTGATAAGTGTGTGAACTGGACCATTTTCCAGTCCTGTTAAGCATTCAAATTGTAAAGGGTCCTTTTGGGTGTCAAGGAAAATGTATGGAGTAAAAAGTACATTTTCTTTTCAATAGCAGTTGACTAAAAGTTGCCAAAAATATAGATAGTAAAGTCATGTGCAGATAACACAAAAAAACGACTTAAGTAGTACTTTAAAGTATTTTTACATCACTGCCCAAATGCCTTCACATACTGTTACACATTCACTTAAGTATGGAATACTATGTGATAAGGCCATGCAACCTGAGTAAGATGCACATGTACATAAACAAATGCATGCACCATATATTTAAGCGGTGGACACCTGATACGGTCACATAATATTGTTGCGTATGTCACAAAATCATGTTAGGACCACACATATCAATATTTTGCTAAGTCTTGCTAAGTCGATAGTCTCTCCGGAAGGTGTAAACGGTACAGCCAAATGGTTACTTGCATAGTAGCAACATCAGAAATAGATTGTGTCAATATAAATAAAATATACAGTATGTACAAGAACAATAACGATAGTGATAGACAAGGTAGTCATATGCACACAATCAGGGGCAAAGTGGCTGAGCAGCAGGATAAAGAAAGGAAGCAACGTGTGTGTTATAAGAGAGTCATGTGAATACTGCAGATGGTACTGATGACTGGTCCGTCCAAATCCACGCATGAACAAGGGAATACCAGAGCACAAACTTATTCTTGTTTTGGCCATTGCAGTTATCACAATTCAGGTCCACACGTGTTTTTCCAACTCCATAGTTGAAGAAACGGTGTGTGTAGTTGATGACTGCGCTGCTGCCTTTGCTTGGGCCAGCTCTCTTTTTGATCACTGACTGACTGGTGGATTAGTCAGGCGTGCTCTACTGATTTAATGCTGAAGGACATTCCAGATATAAATATTTTAGCATTATTATACAATAGATGCAAAATGGCATTCTGAGATAACATCACTACACACAGTTCATACACGTAATTTTAGCTACTGTAGCTAGCCAGCCATCTAACGTCAGCTGGCTAGCTAACAGCAAGCTTTAACTACCAATACAAACCGATTGTCATAGCTATCTAAAGTTAACCGATAAGTTCAATGTTAGTTAGCTAAGATTAGGCTATAACTAGCCATGCGAAATGGCATTCATAGAAAACATCAATAACGTTACACAAGCTTCATACACAAATTAATGTTAGCAGGCCAAACAAACCGATTGTCATAGCAAGCTAAAGTTAACCAAATAACTTTAGGTTCACTGTTAGTTAGCAAGCCAGCCATCAAACTCCAACTGGCTAGCTAACAGCAAGCTTTCGATTGTTATGCAAGTAACTTTTGTTTTGCCCATTGTGTTCCACTTATTTCAAAACATGTCATGAAACGAGAGAGTCAGCATTGCATGGCATGATCGTCGTTCAGAAAGTTGTCCATCACAACTTTTTCCCACTGACGATAGTGCCTGATAAATTCAGGGCAACAATGTTATTGAGAGCAGTAGCAACATATTTTCAGTTATCCATGCTGCAGTATGAGCAGCTCATTTTATAGAAACAAGATGCAACACTGACCAATCCAAACTCATCTCTCGGCATGTCCAGCCCCCTCATTATCTCAGCCAATCATGGCTAGCGGGAGGTTGCTGACTTTTTCTGTGGCTAAACCAACTAGGCTCGTAATATAGCAATTTTATTCTTATTTACATATGACATAGAAGTTTGATATTAATGCACATGAAAGTCCACAAGTTCGAGAAGGCATTTCTGCCAAAAAAACGTAGTTTGATGAAAAAATATTTGTATGTGACTTGCGACATACGCCTAGTTTCCCGAATCGGGTCACATATGCTTCCTTACTTTATCTTAGTGACACTGGATACATTTGGGAATAATCTTATTAATTTAGCTCTCTGTTGTCCTGACATTAGTGAAAGTTACCTGCCACTGAGCAATCATCTTGCTTTAGCAAACTAAGGTGACAAACTAAAAACCTGGAGAAAATATTTGCTATTGATCTATTGTTAACATTAGTTCGTATAAAATGTGGATGATTTCTCTGGGTATACAACACACCAGACCATACACATCACTTTGTTATAGTGCAGGCTAGCCAGACCAATACAATGGAATCCAAATGAGTTTGTACCTTCAAGTTGAATCATGAACGCTGTGTACTACAGTATATCAGTGACTATTGTGTAGTTATTTTGCAGTACTGCTCATACAGTTAGCTCATAGAAAGTGGTACCAAAATATCAAATTCATTATTATTAGCTAAATGTGTTTATCCACTTGTGCCAGGCGGCTACTCCAAGCAGCCAAGAAGGCCAACCAGACTGGCCATTTCATCTGGGTGGGCTCAGACAGCTGGGGCTCAAAGATATCCCCAGTGTTACACCAAGAGGAGATGGCAGAGGGAGCTGTCACCATCCTGCCCAAACGCCAGTCCATCAGAGGTGAGGGGGAACAGAGAAATATTCTCGGTTGCTGTAATCAACTTTGTAATTGGCTGATTGATTGCTTGATTACTTAATTGATTGGTGGGGAGGTAGGGGGAACCAATAAATGTTTTAGGTTGCAGGGATCAATTTAAAATTGTCCGATTGATTGATTCATTTGGTAGATCTCATGTAGCTTTCGCTCAGTGCACAAGGATAAAGTGATTGAGATAAGTAATGCCATTGTAGATTATATTACAGAATATTAGAAAACATTACATTTTGTTTACAAACTTAGACATGGGTCAGTAGTGCGTTATTGTGTCAGCAGCTATTCCCCGTTACATAGAGATATCTCTGGTAGAGCTAGAATCCTTAACTGAAACAATAACAAAGCATATCCCTGCCCCTGTTTCGCTAAAAAGCTCAGGGATGGGGCTGGAGAAATGTAACCACTCTCAAATTCATAGACAGAGCTATGGACGCAAGGAATGACCATCCATGATATCAAATGTATAGTTGAACCATGTTTTGAGGCTATAGAGTGTTTGTTTAGATTTGAATTGTTTAGAAACATTGGATTAAAACAAGCTTACATTTTGGGTTCTGATGGGGTACAACAGTTGAATTGAGCTCATAAGGCATTTATAAGTTATATTTGTTTAAGAATCAATGGGTATATATACATTTATAAGTCAAGAAATTGGTAGTGTACTGTAGCAACGAAGTACTCCTGCTTTAAATATCAAGAGATCTTGTTCCTGTTAACACAGAACACTTCCAAGTCCTGATAAGGCATTTACTGTCCCACACTCTTAAAAAAAAGGGTTATTCGGGTGTCCCTAAAGGATAATCATTTTGGGTTCCATGTAGAACCCTCCGTAGAAATGGTTCTACATGGAACCCAAAAGAGTTTCCCTGGAACCAATAAGGGTTCTCCTATGGGGACGGCCAAAGAACACTTTTAGGTTCTAGATAGCACTTTTTTTCCTAAGAGTGTGTGTCATTACCCACTCAGTCTGCCAGCCAAGCCAAAACTCTGGTCTATAACACAATCAGCTATTATCAATACATTCACTGTTCAAAGCAATGCTCACCCTGTCAGGAAAATGTACTTTAAAGAGTTACCCAAACGCATCATTACAGAGCATGTCACTACATTCCCCCACATGTCAATATCCATGTTAGCACTGACACTGTTGCCAGAGCCAGTGCACTTCAATGACAATCTGATCAATCTCTTCCAGGGTTTGATCGTTACTTCATCAGCCGCACACTGGAGAACAACAGGAGAAATATCTGGTTTGCTGAGTTCTGGGAGAACAACTTCGCTTGCAAGCTGAGCCGACACGCTTTGAAGAAAGGTTCCGGGCTGAAGAAATGCACAAGTAAGACAATTCTCCTTTCCTTTCATACCATTGCAGCTTTACTGATTTTAACTACCATTGGAAAAGTGTTATGTTTCACAGGTAAGGACAGGAAATGCCTGTCCTTATCTTAGAACATAACAGCTTTGGCACATGGCTAATGTGTGTACACCAGTTAAAGCTAGAGAGGTACAGCATTAGCTGGATTCAAAATGTATCTCCTTGTGATGAGGTATTACTAGAGCCATGTGTTTCTGCTGAGTAGACTGTTCGACCGTCCTCCCAGATAGCAACAGAAGGATGTAATAGCAGGTCTGCATGGTTAAACATCTCCACCTCCAGGCTCACAGCCATATGCTATCCAGCTGTGTCCTGGAGTGTTCCGTCTTCGTGAGCTGGAGATTGTTTGATCATCACATATTTACTTGAGCCTTTCAATCAGGACTTGGAGCTAAAGACCTCTATAGCTGTTCTGAGAATCTATCTGTACACGAGAGAAGATGTGTAGGCTAGTAGTATATTGATGGTTTGAAACACAATTAACCGCAAAATGAAAATATTGTCTCGTTGGTTTTAAACCTATTGGTTTCAAATTAAATGAAGCCTGTTGCTATTGCAGTTGTCAAATTGTTTGATTTCTTACTCGGGAAACTTGCCTTCACGGTGGTGCAATAATAGCTATCACTGTATCAAAGTGTGGAAACAACAATTAGAAAACACAGAACACTAAAAATCATATAATAGGCATTCACTTGCATTCAAAATGCATGTAGCAAATGGAAATCCTTAAAATTCATGAAGCAAGCATAATTCATAGTCATGTTGTAATTGGCTTTCAATAAAAGCCAATAATGGTAATACGTTGTAAGTGTGTTTGTTTAATCACACTGCTCCATAGAATAGCAACCAAGTTCTCATAATGTACTACAGAACTGGCAAACGCTGCACTAATAGCAGAATTTCCTCCCTTTGTTCTCTGTTGTGTGGGTTTTAGGTCCTTAGGCTAGTACTGCTGTCTTAATGGGAGTGCAGGAAGGCATTCAACTGAAAACTATAAGTTGATTAGAGGCCATCTCTCTTCACCCACACCAGTAATAAAAAAATCCACAATTAAACATGGACATATCAAGATTTAAACATTAATGTTGTCCGTCTATACAGAAGACTAATGCCAGTCACTTCTTTTCAGTGCAGCTGTCTACTGCACCACTCTCTCATGGATTAACTGGCTCTGTGTGAATGACCAATCTGGGAGAAGTAAAAACCATTGTCAGGATATAGCTATATGTCTATAGCTACCCACAAAATAATTGACTCATATGATGACAAGTTAGCAATGAGCTGAATGATCTGAGTAGACGTTGGAGAAATGGGACCTGGAGGAGGAAGTGCTGGGGGACTGAGACATCATCAGCTCATTGACTCATCAACTCAACCATGCATGATCGTTACACACTGAGAGATTGGTTTCAATGCATTCTGACACAGCTGCTCTGGACTAATGTGACAACAACTCAAAGGATATGTTTGTGTGAGGAGGTGAATCATATGTGGCTGAATGTTATGTTTTGGCACTTCTTGACATCCAAATTGCTCTTTGTGGCTGAAGCCTTGGCTAATCTAAAAGCTTGAACTCAAATGGACTACAAAACAAGACAGTTGGAAGCCTGCCCGGTCTTTTCTTTAAAAATGGAACAACACGCTTGGAAATGGGAGATGTCAAAAGTAATCATTGTTGGAGACACCTACAGTAGCAGATTTGGAGACACTGTCGAGTTTGCTAGCAAACCGATTTTTTCGGAATTTAACATTAAATAAATAAATAATTTCGCCTTTTGTGCAACATGATTATCCAGCTAGCTAAAATTGCTTACAGTTAGTTAGCAATCGCTTGTCTGCTACACTATTCTGCTAGATACAGTAGCACTACCTTGTTAATAATGTCCTGTGTGGCTCAGTTGGTAGAGCACTGGCATTGATCCTTGCAATGCCAGTGTTGTGGGTTCACTGCTCACAGGGGACCAGTATGCAAAAAGGTATGCACTCATTATTGTATGTTGCTCTGGATAAGAGCGTCTGCTAAAAAAAAAAAAAAATGTATACTGAACAAAAATATTCATGCAATCATTTTACTGAGTAACAGTTCATAAAAGGAAATCAGTCAATTAAAATAAATGCATAACACTCTAATCTATGGGTTTCACGTGACTGGGAGGGCAAAGGCCTTGCGAAAGAATTTCACCCCCCTTGGCATTTTTCCTATTTTGTTGCCTTACAACCTGGAATTAAAATTGATTTTTTGGGGGGGTTTGTATCATTTGATTTACACAACATGCCTACTACTTTGAAGATGCAAAATCATTTTTCTTGTGAAACAAACAAGAAATAAGACAAAGTCAATACTTTGTAGAGCCACCTTTTGCAGCAATTACAGCTGCAAGTCTCTTGGGGTGTGTCTCTATAAGCTTGGCACATCACGCCACTGTGATTTTTGCCCATTCTTCAAGGCAAAGTTGCTCCAGCTCCTTCAAGTTGGATGGGTTCCGCTTGTGTACAGCAATCTTTAAGTCACACTACAAATTCTCAATTGGATTGAGGTCTGGGCTTTGACTAGGCCATTCCAAGACATTTAAATGTTTCCCCTTAAACCACTCAAGTGTTGCTTTAGCAGTTTGCTTAGGGTCATTGTACTGCTGGAAGGAGAACCTCGTTCCCAGTCTCAAATCTCTGGAAGACTGAAACAGATTTCCCTCAAGAATTTCCCTGTATTTAGCACCATACACCAGTACCTGCCGATGAAAAACATCCCCACAACATGATGCTGCCACCATCATGCTTCACTGTAGGGATGGTGTTCTCGGGGTGATGAGAGGTGTTGGGTTTGCGCCAGACATAGCAATTTCCTTGATGGCCAAAAAGCTACATTTTAGTCTCATCTGACCAGAGTACCTTCTTCCATATGTTTGGGGAGTCAACCCACATGCCTTTTGGCGAACACCAAACATGTTTGGTCGCCCCTCTCTTGGCAGGTTTGTTGTGGTGCCATATTCTTTCCATTTTTTAATAATGGATTTAATGGGATGTTCAAGGCCACCCTCTGTTAGAATTTAAACAACTGAATAGCCAGACGTCAGGTCCATTCAATATGGAGAACGTACTGGAAGCTTCAGGCAGAGGTTTATTTAGTCAGCTGTCTGTCTGCCCTGTCGTTGGCCACTGTTACAGTCCTGCTGAGCTACAGCACAGTCCTCCACACCAAGAGACTATTACTGCGTCCCAAATGGAACCCTATTCCCTATATAGTGCACTACGTTTGACCAGAACCCTATGGACCCTATTACCTATATAGTGCACTACGTTTGACCAGAGCTCTATGGACCCTATTCCCTATGTTGATGTTCAAAGTTTCGGATATTTTTTTATAACCCAACCCTGATCTGTACTTCTCCACAACTTTGTCCCTGACCTGTTTGGAGAGCTTGTTGGTCTTCATAGTGCCGCTTGCTTGGTGGTCCCCCTTGATTAGTGGTGTTGCAGACTCCGGGGCCTTTCAGAACAGGTGTATTATTATACTGAGATCATGTGACAGATCATAATGCACTGAGGTGGACTTTATTTAATTCATTATGTGACTTCTGAAGGTAATTGGTTGCACCAGATCTTATTTAGGGGCTTCATAGCAAAGGGGATGAATACATATGCACGCAACACTTTTCCATTTATTTATTTTTATTCTTTGAAACAAGTAATTTTTTTTCATTTCACTTCACCAATTTGGACTATTTTGTGTGTGTCCATTACATGAAATCCAAATAAAAATCTATTTAAATTACTGGTTGTAATGCAGCAAAATAGGATAAACGCCAATGGAGTGAAGACTTTTGCAAGGCACTGTAGGCCTATTGTTTACCTTTTTGTTGGTGACAGTGACATCTTGATAATATGCAGCTGTTTAAAGGGCAAATCCACAGATTAAGAAATAATAAAACGGTCACCCCGAGGGATGAGCCTGGAGAAAAGTAACCACTCAGATTATTAGACAGAGTTATGGATGCAAGGACTGACCATACATGATATCAACATTATTGTTTCAACAATGTTATGAGGGTATACAGTGTATGTTTACATTTACAATGTTTACAAACATTGGAGAAAAACAAGCATATTTTGGGTTCTCTTGGAGTGTGACAGTTTAACTAAGCTCATGAGGCATTTAGAAATATTATTCTTCAAGAATTAATGGTTATATGTATGTGTATGTATATGTATATATATATATATATATATATATATACATATATATATATATGTATACATATGCATACGTATATATATATATATATATATATATATACACATATGCATACATATATATATATACATACATATATATATATATATATACACATACATATGTATGTATACATGTATACATATATAAATATATATATACACATATACACATACATATACACATACACATATACATATATACACACTGCTCAAAAAAATAAAGGGAACACTAAAATAACACATCCTAGATCTGAATGAATGAAACATTCTTATTAAAAACTTTTTTCTTTACATAGTTGAATGTGCTGACTACAAAATCACACAAATTATCAATGGAAATCAAATTTATCAACCCATGGAGGTCTGGATTTGGAGTCACACTCAAAATTAAAGTGGAAAACCACACTACAGGCTGATCCAACTTTGATGTAATGTCCTTAAAACAAGTCAAAATGAGGCTCAGTAGTTTGTGTGGCCTCCACGTGCCTGTATAACCTCCCTACAACGCCTGGGCATGCTCCTGAGGGATCTCCTCCCAGACCTGGACTAAAGCATCCACCAACTCCCGGACAGTCTGTGGTGCAACGTGGCGTTGGTGGATGGAGCGAGACATGTTGTCCCAGATGTGCTCAATTGGATTCAGGTCTGGGGAACGGGCGGGCCAGTCCATAGCATCAATGCCTTCCTCTTGCAGGAACTGCTGACACACTCCAGCCACATGAGGTCTAGCATTGTCTTGCATTAGAAAGAACCCAGGGCCAACCGCACCAGCATATGGTCTCACAAGGGGTCTGAGGATCTCATCTCGGTACCTAATGGCAGTCAGGCTACCTCTGGCGAGCACATGGAGGGCTGTGCGGCCCCACAAAGAAATGCCACCCCACACCATGACTGACCCACCGCCAAACCGGTCATGCTGGAGTATGTTGCAGGCAGCAGAACGTTCTCCACGGCGTCTCCAGACTCTGTCACATGTGAACCTGCTTTCATCTGTGAAGAGCACAGGGCGCCAGTGGCGAATTTGCCAATCTTGGTGTTCTCTGGCAAATGCCAAACGTCCTGCATGGAGTTGGGCTGTAAGCACAACCCCCACCTGTGGACGTCGGGCCCTCATACCACCCTCATGGAGTCTGTTTCTGACCGTTTGAGCAGACACATGCACATTTTTGGCCTGCTGGAGGTCATTTTGTAGGGCTCTGGCAGTGCTCCTCCTTGCACAAAGGCGGAGGTAGCGGTCCTGCTGCTGGGTTGTTGCCCTCCTACGGCCTCCTCCACGTCTCCTGATGTAGTGGCCTGTCTCCTGGTAGTGCCTCCATGCTCTGGACACTACGCTGACAGACACACCAAACCTTCTTGCCACAGCTCGCATTGATGTGCCATCCTGGATGAGCTGCACTACCTGAGCCACTTGTGTGGGTTGTAGACTCCGTCTCATGCTACCACTAGAGTGAAAGCACCGCCAGCATTCAAAAGTGACCAAAACATCAGCCAGGAAGCATAGGAACTGAGAAGTGGTCTGTGGTCACCACCTGCAGAACCACTCCTTTATTGGGGTGTCTTGCTAATTGCCTATAATTTCCACCTTTTGTCTATTCCATTTGCACAACAGCATGTGAAATGTATTGTCAATCAGTGTTGCTTCCTAAGTGGACAGTTTGATTTCACAGAAGTGTGATTGACTTGGAGTTACATTGTGTTGTTTAAGTGTTCCCTTTATTTTTTTGAGCAGTGTATATACACACAGTGTCTTCGGAATGTAGTCAGCCCCTTGACTCTTTTCACATTTTGTTATTCTAAAATGTAATAAATAAATACAAATTCTCAGCAATCTACACACAATACCCCATAATGATAATTTGAAAACAGGTTTAGACATTTTTACAAATATTTTCAGAATAAAAACAGAAATGCCTTATGTATATAAGTATTCAAACTCTTTGCTGTGAGCCTCGAAATTTAGCTCAGGTGCATCCTGTTCCCATTGATTATCCTTGAGGTGATTGGAGTCCACCAATCACAAATCCAATTGATTGGACATGATTTGGCACACACCTGTCTAAATAAGGTCCCACAGTTGACAGTGCATGTCAGAGAAAAAAACAATCCATGAGGTCGAAGAAATTGTCCATAGAGCTCCGAGACAGGATTGTGTCAAGGCACAGATCTGGGGAAGGGTACCAACACATTTCTGCAGCATTTAAGGTCCCCAATAACACAGTGGACTCCTTTATTTTTAAGTAGAAGCAGTTTGGAACCACCAAGATTCTTCCGAGAGTTGGCTGCCCGGCCAAACTGACCAATCGGGTGAGAAGGGCCTTGGTCAGGTAGGTGCCCAAGAACCCGATGGTCACTCTGACAGAGCTCCAGAGTTCCTCTGTGGAGATGGGAAAACCTTCCAGAAGGACAACCATTTTTGCAGCACTCCACCAATCAGGCCTTTATGGTAGAGTGGCCAGACGGAAGCCACTCTTCAGTAAATGGCACATGACAGCCCGCTTGGAGTTTGCCAAAAGGCACCTAAATACTCTCAGACCATGAACAACAAGATTCTCTGGTCTGATGAAACCAAGATTGAACTCTTTGGCCTGAATGCCAAGCATCGCGTCTGGAGGAAACCTGGCACCTACTTTGAAGCATGGTGGTGACAGCATCATGCTGTGGGGATGTCTTTCACCGGCAGGCACCGGGAAACTAGTCAGGATCGAGGGAAATATGAATGGAGCTAAGTACAGAGAGATCCTTGATTAAAAACCTGCTCCAGAGTGCTCAGGACCCCTGGCTGGGGCAAAGGTTCACCTTCCAACAGGATGATGTCCCTAATCACACAGCTAATACAACGCAGGAGTGCCTTCGGGACAAGTCTCAATGTCCTTGAGTGGCCACGCCAGAGCCCAGACTTGAACCCGATCGAACATCTCCGGAGAGACCTGAAAAAAGCTATGCAGCGACGCTCCCCATCCAACCTGACAGAGCTTGAGAGGATCTGCCAAGCTTGTAGTGGCATACCCAGAAGACTTGATGCTGTAATCGCTGCCTAAGGTGCATCAACAAAGTACTGAGTAAAGGGTCAGAATTCAGTCTGCCTGAGAATTGAACCCTGTGGATTCCGGACAACAGGCCCTCCGATTTGACAAACTGAACTCTATCTGAGAAGTAGTTGGTGAACCAGGTGAGATAATCATTTGAGAAGCCAAGGCTATTGAGTCTGCCGATAAGAATGCGGTGATTAACAGAGTCAAAAGACTTGGCCAGGTCGATGAAGATGGCTGCATAGTACTGTCTTTTATCAATGGCGGTTATGTTATCGTTTAGGACCTTGAGCGTGGCTGAGGTGCACCCATTGACCAGCTCGGAAACCAGATTGCATAGTGGAGAATGTACGGTGGGATTCGAAATGGTCGGTGATCTGTTTGTTAACTTGTCTTTCGAAGATTTTAGAAAGGCAGGGCAGGATGGATGTAGGTCTATAACAGTTTGGGTCTAGAGTGTCTCCCCCTTTGAAGAGGGGCAAATTGGGTGAATTTTGGCCCATTCCTATTGACCGAGCTGGTGTAACTGAGTCAGGGTTGTAGGCCTCCTTGCTCGCACACGCTTTTTCAGTTCTGCCCAAAAATGTTCTATGAGATTAAGGTTAGGGATTTGTGATGGCCACTCCAATACCTTGACTTTGTTGTCCTTAAGCCATTTTGCCACAGCTTTGGAAGTATGCTTGGGGTCATTGTCCTTTAGGAAGACCCACTTAAGACCAAGCTTTAACTTCCTGACTGATGTCTTGATGTTGCTTCTATATGTCCACATAATATTCCTACCTCATGATGCCATCTATTTTGTGAAGTGCAGCAGTCCCTCCTGCAGCAAAGCATCCCAACATGATGCTGCAACCCCGTGCTCACAGTTGGGATGGTGTTCTTCGGCTTGCAAGCCTCCCCTTTTTCCTCCAAACATAACAATGATCATTATGGATAAACATTTCTATTTTTGTTTCATCAGACCAGAGGACATTTCTCAAAAAAGTATGATCTTTGTTCCCTATGTGCAGTTGCAAACCGTAGTCTGGCTTTTTATGGTCGTTTGAGCAGTGGCTTCTTCCTTGCTGAGTGGCATTTCAGGTTAAGTTGATACTGTGTTTTACTGTGGATATAGATACCTTGGTACGTGTTTCCTCCAGCATCTTCACAAGGTTCTTTGCTGTTGTTCTGGGATTGATTTGCACTTTTCGCACCAATGTAGGTTCATCTCTAGGAGACAGAACGCGTATCCTTCCTGAGCGGTATGACGGCTGCGTTGTCCAATGGTATTTATACTTGCATACTATTGTTTGTACAGATGAACATGGTACCTTCAGGCATTTGGAAATTGCTCCCAAGGATGAACCAGACTTGTGGACGTCTACATATTTATTTTTGAGTTCTTGGCTGATTTCTTTTAATTTTCCCATGATGTCAAGCAAAGAGGCATTGAGTTTGAAGGTAGGCCTTGAAATACATCCACAGGTGTATACCTCCAATTGACTCAAATTATGTCAATTAGCCTATCAGAAGATTCTAAAGCCATGACATCATTTTCAGGAATTTTCCAAGCTGTTTAAAGGCTCAGTCAACTTAGTGTTGTCACGCCCTGGCCTTAGTATTCTTTGTTTTCTTTATTATTTTAGTTAGGTCAGGGTGTGACATAGGGAATGTTTGTGTTTTGTTGGTTTTGGGTGATTCTATGGTAAAGGGGTTGTTGGGTGTAGTATATGGGTTTGTGTTGAGTTCATGTGTCTAGCGTTGTCTATGTATGTTTAGTTGTCTAGGAGAGTCTATGGTTACCTGAATGAGTTCCCAATTAGAGACAGCTGATTTCGGTTGTCTCTGATTGGGAGCCTTATTTAGGGTAGCCATAGGCTTTCATTTGTTGTGAGTAGTTGTCTATGTGATACGTTTGTAGCCAGTGTGTGCACATCGTTGTTTAGCTTCACGATCGTTTTCTTGTTTTGTTTAGTGTTTAAGTGTTTTTGTTTCGTTTGCCTTCTTCATTAATAAAAAGGAGATGGCTTATTTTCCTAAAGCTGCGTTTTGGTCCGTCAATCCTCCACACGATCGTGACAGAACTACTCACCAATACAGGACCAAGCGGCATGGAAAGCGGCAACAGGACCCACCTACACAGGATTCGTGGACATGGGAGGAGATACTGGATGGTAAGGGGCCGTGGGCACAACCGGGAGAATATCGCCTTCCTCGTGAAGAGCTGGAGGCAGCTAAAGCCGAGAGGAGGCGATATGAGGAGGCAGCACGGAGACAAGGCTGGAAGCCCGTGAGTACAACCCAAAAATTTCTTGGGGGGGGCCTTAAAGGGAGTGTGGCGAAGTCAGGTAGGAAACCTGCGCCTACTCCCTGTACTTACCGTGGAGAGCGAGAGTACGGGCAGACACCGTGTTACGCAGTAGAGCGCACGGTGTCTCCTGTACGCGTGCATAGCCCGGTTCGGTACATTTCAGCTCCACGTATCGGCCGGGCTAGACTGAGCGTTGAGCCGTATGTCATGAAGCCGGCCCAACGCATCTGGTCACCAGTGCGTCTCCTCGGGCCGGCGTACATGGCACCAGCCTTACGCATGGTGTCCCCGGTTCGCCTACATAGGCCGGTGCAGGTTATTCCACCTCCCCGCACTGGTCAGGCGACGGGGAGCATACAACCAGGTAAGGTTGGGCAGGCTCGGCGCTCAAGGGAGCCAGTACGCCTGCACGGTCCGGTATTTCCGGCGCCACCTCCCCGCCCCAACCCAGTACCACCAGTGCCTCCTCCACGCACTAGCTATATGGTGCGTGTCTCCAGCCCTTTACCACCAGTGCCTAAACCACGCACCAAGCCTCCTGTGTGTCCCCAGTCCTGTGCGTCCTGTTGCTGCTCCCCGCACTAGCCCTGAGATGCGTGTCCCCAGCCCGGTGCCACCAGTCCCGGCACCACGCACCAGGCCTACAGTGCGCCTCAGCCGGCAGGAGTCTGCCGTCTGCACAGCGATGCCTGAACTGCCCGTCTCCCCAGCGCCATCTGAGCCATCCGTCTCCCCAGCGCCATCTGAGCCATCCGTCTCCCCAGCGCCATCTGAGCCATCCGTCTCCCCAGCGCCATCTGAGCCATCCGTCTGCAATGAGCCTGCAAAGCCGCCCGTCTGCCATGAGCCTGCAAAGCCGCCCGTCTGCCATGAGCCTACTGAGCCGCCCTCCAGACAGGAGCCGCTAGAGCCGCCAGCCAGACAGGAGCCGCTAGAGCCGCCAGCCAGACAGGAGCCGCTAGAGCCGTCCGTCAGACAGGATCTGCCAGAGCCGCCAACCAGACAGGATCTGCCAGAGCCGCCAACCAGACAGGATCTGCCAGAGCCGCCAACCAGACAGGATCTGCCAGAGCCGCCAATCAGACAGGATCTGCCAGAGCCGCCAGCCAGCCATGAGCAGCCAGATCAGTCAGCTAGCCATGAGCAGCCAGATCCGTCAGCTAGCCATGAGCAGCCAGATCCGTCAGCCAGCCATGAGCAGCCAGATCCGTCAGCCAGCCATGAGCAGCCAGATCCGTCAGCCAGCCATGAGCAGCCAGATCCGTCAGCTAGCCATGAGCAGCCAGATCCGTCAGCTAGCCATGAGCAGCCAGATCCGTCAGCTAGCCATGAGCAGCCAGATCCGTCAGCTAGCCATGAGCAGCCAGATCCGTCAGCTAGCCATGAGCAGCCAGATCCGTCAGCTAGCCATGAGCAACCAGATCCGTCAGCTAGCCATGAGCAGCCAGATCCGTCAGCTAGCCATGAGCAGCCAGATCCGTCAGCCAGCCATGGGCCGTCCCTCAGTCCGGAGCTGCAGTCCCTCAGTCCGGAGCTGCCATTCCTCAGTCCGGAGCTGCCCCTTATCCTGGTGCTGCCCCTTATCCTGGTGCTGTCCCTTACCCTGGTGCTGCCCCTTAGTTCGGAGCTGCCCCTGACCCTGGTACTGCCCCTTACCCTGGTACTGCCCCTTAGTCCGGAGCTGCCCCTTAGTCTGGAACTGCCCCTTAATGCAGTGGGGTTAATGTGGAGGGGGGTCATTTGGAGGAAGCTAAGGAGGCGGTTAGGGACTGTGGTGACGTGGGGACCACGACTAGAGCCGGAGCCGCCACCGTGGATGGAAGCCCACCCAGACCCTCCCCTAGACTGTGTAATGGTGCGTCCGGAGTTCTCACCTTAAGGGGGGGGTTATGTCACGCCCTAGCCTTAGTATTCTTTATTATTTTAGTTAGGTCAGGGTGTGACATGGGGAATGTTTGTGTTTTGTTGGTTTTGGGTGATTCTATGGTAAAGGGGTTGTTGGGTGTAGTATATGGGTTTGTGTTGAGTACATGTGTCTAGCGTTGTCTATGTATGTTTAGTTGTCTAGGAGAGTCTATGGTTACCTGAATGAGTTCCCAATTAGAGACAGCTGATTTCGGTTGTCTCTGATTGGGAGCCTTATTTAGGGTAGCCATAGGCTTTCATTTGTTGTGAGTAGTTGTCTATGTGATACGTTTGTAGCCAGTGTGTGCACATCGTTGTTTAGCTTCACGATCGTTTTCTTGTTTTGTTTAGTGTTTAAGTGTTTTTGTTTCGTTTGCCTTCTTCATTAATAAAAAGGAGATGGCTTATTTTCCTAAAGCTGCGTTTTGGTCCGTCAATCCTCCACACGATCGTGACAAGTGTATGTAAACTTCTGACCCACTGGAATTGTGATGCAGTGTGATACAATTATAAGTGAAATAATCTGTCTGTAAACAATTGTTGGAAAAATGACTTGTGTCATGCACAAAGTAGATGTCCTAACCGACTTGCCAAAACTGTAGTTTGTTAACAAGAAATTTGTGGAGTGGTTAAAAAACGAGTTTTAATGACTCCAACCTAATGTAGACTTCCGACTTCAAATGTATATATGTTTTTACAGTGTTTGCAAACTAATATGTGACACGTATTAATGCAAAAAAATAACATTCAAAACAGGCAAGCCCACATTTGTTAATTTATATATATCAAAAAAATTGTTGCTAGAAATGTGGGACTCAAGAGTCCCACCTGCCCTGATTGACGGGTCGCCACTGCCCCCAGGACTCGGTTCTAGACCGTCTCCTCTTGACTCTCTTATCATTGCTATGCGGATTACACTCAGCTACTTTTTACATTTTTCCCTTCTAACACCCAGGTGGCAACACACATCTCTGCGTGCCTGGCAGACATCTCATCTCGGTTGTCGGCCCACCACCTTAAGCTCCACTTTGACAAGACGTAGCTGCTCTTCCTCTCAGGAAAGGGCTGCCTGCTCCAAGACCTCTCCATCCCGGTCAACAACTCAACTGTGTCCTCCTCCCAGAGTGCAAATAAACTTTGCGTGACCCTGGACAACATCCTGTCATTCTCTGCAAACATCAAGGCAGTGACTCGCTCCTGCAGGTTCATGCTCTTTAACACCTGTAGAGTACAACCTCTCCTCACACAGGAATCGGTGCAGGTCCTAATCCAGGCATTTGTCATCTCCCATCTGGACTACAGTACTTCAACTATCTGTTGGCTGGGTTCCGCGCTTGTGCTGTCAAACCCCTGCAACTTATCCAGAATGCTTCATCCCACCTGGTGTTCAACCTTCCCAAGTTCTCCCATGTCATCCTGATCCTCCGCACACTCCACTGGCTTCCAGATTAAGCTCGCATCCACTACAAGACCATGGTGCTTGCCTACGAGCCAGCAAGGCGAACTGCCCCTCCCTACGTTTAGGCTATGCTTGGGGCGTCAGCGTAGCCTAGGGGTTAGAGCGTCTGGCCAGTAACTGAAAGGTTGCTGGGTTGAATCCCCAAGCTGACAAGGTAAAAATCTGTTGTCCTGCCCCTGAACAAGGCAGTTAACCCGCTGTTCCTAGGCCGTCATCGTAAATAATATGTTTTTCTTAACTGATTTGCCTAATTAAATTAAGACATATATATATATACACTGCTCAAAAAAATAAAGGGAACACTTAAACAACACAATGTAACTCCAAGTCAATCACACTTCTGTGAAATCAAACTGTCCACTTAGGAAGCAACACTGATTGACAATACATTTCACATGCTGTTGTGCAAATGGAATAGACAAAAGGTGGAAATTATAGGCAATTAGCAAGACACCCCAATAAAGGAGTGGTTCTGCAGGTGGTGACCACAGACCACTTCTCAGTTCCTATGCTTCCTGGCTGATGTTTTGGTCACTTTTGAATGCTGGCGGTGCTTTCACTCTAGTGGTAGCATGAGACGGAGTCTACAACCCACACAAGTGGCTCAGGTAGTGCAGTTCATCCAGGATGGCACATCAATGCAAACTGTGGCAAAAAGGTTTGCTGTGTCTGTCAGCGTAGTGTCCAGAGCATGCAGGCGATACCAGGAGACAGGCCAGTACATCAGGAGACGTGGAGGAGGCCGTAGGAGGGCAACAACCCAGCAGCAGGACCGGTACCTCCGCCTTAGTGCAAGGGGGTGCACTGCCAGCGCGCTGCAAAATGATCTCCAGCAGGCCACAAATGTGCATGTGTCTGCTCAAACGGTCAGAAACAGACTCCATGAGGGTGGTATGAGGGCCCGACGTCCACAGGTGGGGGTTGTGCTTACAGCCCAACACCGTGCAGGACGTTTGGCATTTGCCAGAGAACACCAAGATTGGCAAATTCGCCACTGGCGCCCTGTGCTCTTCACAGATGAAAGCAGGTTCACACTGAGCACATGAGCACATGTGACAGTCTGGACACGCCGTGGAGAACGTTCTGCTGCCTGCAACATCCTCCAGCATGACCGGTTTGGCGATGGGTCAGTCATGGTGTGGGGTGGCATTTCTTTGTGGGGCCGCACAGCCATCCATGTGCTCGCCAGAGGTAGCCTGACTGCCATTAGGTACCGAGATGAGATCCTCAGACCCCTTGTGAGACCATATGCTGACACATGCACATTTGTGGCCTACTGGAGGTCATTTTGCAGGGCTCTGGCAGTGCACCTCCTTGCACTAAGGCGGAGGTACCGGTCCTGCTGCTGGGTTGTTGCCCTCCTACGGCCTCCTCCACGTCTCCTGATGTACTGGCCTGTCTCCTGGTAGCGCCTGCATGCTCTGGACACTACGCTGACAGACACAGCAAACCTTTTTGTCACAGTTCGCATTGATGAACTGCACTACCTGAGCCACTTGTGTGGGTTGTAGACTCCGTCTCATGCTACCACTAGAGTGAGAGCACCGCCAGCATTCAAAAGTGACCAAAACATCAGCCAGGAAGCATAGGAACGAGAAGTGGTCTGTAGTCACCACCTGCAGAATCACTCCTGTTTTGGGGGGTGTCTTGCTAATTGCCTATAATTTCCACCTTTTGTCTATTCCATTTGCACAACAGCATGTGAAATTTATTGTCAATCAGTGTTGCTTCCTAAGTGGACAGTTTGATTTCACAGAAGTGTGATTGATTTGGAGTTACATTGTGTTGTTTAAGTGTTCCCTTTATTTTTTTGAGCAGTGTATATATATGCTAGAGCCATATATCCCAACCCAAGCACTCCGTTCTGCCGCATCCGGACACTTGGCCGTCCCACCCCTACTGAAGGCCAGTTCCTGCTCAGCCTAGTCAAAGCTCTTCTCTCTCCTGGCACCCCAGTGATGGAACCAGATTCCCCCTGCCCATCTTCCCGAAAACTTCTTAATTAAACCTTACGCCCCCCCCCCACAAAAAATTTAATTAATAAATTGCACTTGTGTTTTCCTACTACCACCTACTTTGCTGATAACTTCTTTATTGGAGAAAACATTTACTTACTACGACTGTGATATGTGGTTGTCTCACCTAGTAAAAATTGTCTGCTAAATGACTAGAATGTAAACGATAGAATGATCTTTGTACCTATTGCTTGGGGAGGGGGATGCTAAAATGGCTAAATGTGCAAAGGAGAATGCTGTTCAGACAAAGATGAAGCTCTGATGAAGGGCTTTGACATGTGAAGAGGCTGTGCAGTATTCATTTGACTGACAGTGTGAGTTGAATACAAGGTCGCAGCTCTGTTTGCTGAAAATATGGTGCAGTGTTGTTTTTCTAAGGCTGTGTGGAAGTTTGTTGACGTAGCAGACAGTTCTTTGGCTTTGCAATCCACTTTCCCTTTTGTCTAAGGGAAGGATGCCACTCAGGGAGCACGTTTCAGGGCCACATGCAATTCTCCAGGGGCCCCTAGTGGTGCTGGCGAAGGCTTTGTACCTCCCTTCAAGCAGACCACATGAGGTATGGGTGAGGAATAATCAATGTCCTGAGAGGGCTCTGTGTGTTCACAGTGATCAAAGAGAGAGCGAGTGTGCGAGTGAGTTGGAGACAGAGCGAGACTCGTCTTGTATCTGTGAATGACTGAGACACACAGCTGATATTGATTAAGGTGGAGATGAGCAGGAAGGTAGAATGGGGGCCCAGCTCCCTCTCCTGGGGTTTGATGCTTCCAGCTAGTTTCTACAGGGGAGAACAGCATGCAGCAGAGCAACACAGACACAATGGCTGAATCTTTTCTCCATGTGCATGTCATATTTCCATAATGAAAAGAGTTATGGATTTAATGTACCAAACTGTGACTATCATAGGAGGGCAAGAATGATCTCATGTGTGTCTAATGGACAGTTTGTTAAAATGTTTTGATCATCCTGTTTCAGCTTGGCGAGTTTTGAGTTGGAAAAGTCAGGACATATGAATTGGGAATGTTCCACGATGGGCATCAACCAAAACATGCTATATATTCCCTAAGGCACACATAAGGAGATGTTCTCATGTGAAGGAATGGATGAAGACTGGCTATGGGTGAAGTCCAAGTTCTCTGGACGATGAAGGGAAACATGGTCTGTGGCCAAACCCAAACATGCCGAATTTAACAGCGTTAGAGCCAACCCACTCTGTTACAAACTCCCTTCTGTGGCACCCTGGTAAAGGGAGACACCCTCACTGTGCTGCTACTCCTAATCTGAATGGATTTCTCTGAAGCCAGAGAGCCAGCCTCGGGTGTGCGTGGGCGTGCTCTGACTCCCAATGAGATGAGAGGCCTTGCTGGGAAAGAGAGAGGCAATACCAAGTTTGTGTGTGTGGGCCGCCATGCCTCAGCCTCAGAGATATATCACTCCCTCTCTCGCTCCCGGGCTGCCCTACAGCCCAACCGTGTCAGCCAAACCGTGACAAATTTTGTCTGTCCAATATGGGTGCCTGTGGCACTCAATTACCACAGTCGTAACCTGTCTTTTTAATTCATGGATTTCAAAGTTGCATGGGCTAATCAGAGATGTTAAATTGCCTTTAGTTTTGGCTGTAGCAGAGATACACTACCGTTCAAAGTTTGGGGTCACTTAGAAATGTCCTTGTTTTTGAAAGAAAAGCTTTCTGTCCATTAAAATAACACAAAATTGATCAGAAATACAGTGTAGACATTGTTAATGTTGTAGCTGGAAACAGCAGTTTTATTTATGGAATATCTACAGAGGCCCATTATCAGCAGCCATCACTACTGTGTTCCAATGGCACGTTGTGTTAGCTAATCCAAGTTTAGCAGTTTAAAGGGCTAATTGATCATTAAAAAAAACTTTTGCAATTATGTTAGCACAGCTGAAAACTGTTGTTCTGATTAAATAAGCAATAAAACTGGCCTTTAGACTAGTTGAGTATCTGGCGCATCAGCATGTGTGGGTTCGATTACAGGCTCAAAATGGTGAGAAACAAAGAACTTTCTTATGAAACTCGTCAGTCTATTCTTGTTCTGAGCAATGAAGGCTATTCCATGCGAGAAATTGCCAAGAAACTGAAGATCTGGTACAACGCTGTGTACTACTCCCTTCACAGAACAGCGCAAACTGGCTCTAACCAGAATAGAAAGAGGAGTGGGAAGCCCCGGAGCACAACTGAGCAAGAAGTGCATTAGAGTATGTACGCCTCACAAGTCCTCAACTGGCATCTTCATGAAATAATACCTTCAAAACACTAGTCTCAACATCAACAGTGAAGAGGCGACTCCGGGATGCTGGCCTTCTAGGAATCCAAGTACAGTACATTCAACACATTCTCCTCCCCAACTTACATCACTATGGACCCCCCCCCCAGCCATGCACTTTTAAACTCACAATACTTAATTCAATTCCATTTGGCAGGTGCATGAATATATTCAGCTAGCTCATTAGTACATCCCTGATAATTACTCTATTGTTCATTTTAAATTGAACACTCATGCATTCTTTATCTCTCCGTCACATACAGTAGAGTTGTGAGCAAAACTGCTTTCAGACCAACAGCTCCTGAGGTAGAAGACCAGGACGAGTTTGGAATGGCATGTCTTCTCTCAACCCAGGCCCCCTAATTCCTGACAGCAAATAATGTGAAAAAATAAAACTGCTCCATGATTATTTAAACACGTATTAGAAGTCCAATAGTTGATTACTCCCCTTGCTAGACTGGCTGTCCTCATTCACTGCTTGTCTGTATACTTCCAAAAAGTAATTGTTTCCCTTGCTGAAGGTGATTATACCGTTCTAGCGCTGGTTGTGAATGTAGTGCAGTCAGAATGGGGTGGGAATCAGAGTAGCTACAGTATTTCAACATACAGTGGCGTGCGAAAGTATTCACCCCCTTGGCATTTTTCCAATTTTGTTGACTTACAACCTGGAATTAAAATTGATTTCTTGGTTTGTATCATTTAATTTACACATGCGTACCACTTTGAAGATGCAAAATATGTTTTTATTGTGAAACAAACAAGACAAAACTGAACTTGAGCGTGCATAACTATTCACCCCCCAAAGTCAAAACTTTGTAGAGCCACCTTTTTCAGCAATTACAGCTGCAAGTATCTTGGGGTGTGTCTCTATAAGCTTGGCACATCTATCCACTGGGATTTTTGCCCATTCTTCAAGGCAAAGTTGCTCCAGCTCCTTCAAGTTGGATGAGTTCCGCTGGTGTACAGCAATCTTTAAGTCATACTACAGATTCTCAATTGGATTGAGGTCTGGTCATTGACAAGGCCATTCTAAGACATTTAAATGCTTAAACCACTCGTGTTGCTTTTATTAGTATGCATAGGGTCATTGTCCTGCTGGAAGGTGAACCTCCGTCCCAGTCTCAAATCTCTGGAAGACTGAAACAGGTTTCCCTCAAGAATTTCCCTATATTTAGCGCCATCCATCATTCCTTCAATTCTGACCATCCCTGCCGATGAAAAACATCTCTGCAGTATGATGCTTCCCCACCATGCTTCACTGTTGGGATGGTGTTGTTGGGGTGAAGCGAGGTGTTGTTGGGGTGAAGAGAGGTGTTGTTGGGGTGATGAGGTGTTGGGTTTGCGCCAGACATAGCGTTTTCCTTGATGGCCAAAAAGCTAAATTTTAGTCTAATCTGACCAGAGTACCTTCTTCCATATGTTTGGGGAGTCGACCCACATGCCTTTTGGCGAACACTAAATGTGTTTGCTTATTTTTTTCGTTAAACAATGTATTTTTCTGGCCACTCTTCTATAAAGCCCAGCTCTGGAGTGTACAGCTTAAAGTGGTCCTATGGACATATACTCTAATCTCTGCTGTGGAGCTTTGCAACTCCTTCAGGGTTATCTTTGGTCTCTTTGTTGCCTCTCTGATTAATGCCCTCCTTGCCTGGTCCATGAGTTTGTGTGCGGCCCTCTCTTGGCAGGTTTGTTGTGGTGCCATATTCTTAAAACATTTTAATAATGGATTTAATGGTGCTCCGTGGGATGTTCAAAGTTTCTGATATTTTTTTATATCCCAACCTTGATCTGTACTTCTTTACAACTTTGTCCCTGATCTGTTTGGAGAGCTCCTTGGTCTTCATGGTGCTGCTTGCTTGGTGGTGCCCCTTGCTTAGTGGTGTTTCAGACTATGGGGCCTTTCAGAACATGTGTATATATACTGAGATCATGTGACACTTAGATTGCACACAGGTGGACTTTATTTAACTAATTATGCGACTTCTGAAGGTAATTGGTTGCACCAGATCTTATTTAGGGGCTTCATAGCAAAGGGTGTGAATACATATGCACGCACCACTTTTCCGTAAAAAAAATAATATATTTTTTAAACAAGTAATTTCTTTCATTTGACTTCCCCAATTTGGACTATTTTGTGTATGTCCATTACATGATATCCAAATAAAAGTATATTTAAATGACATGTTCTAATGCAACAGAATAGGAAAAACGCCAACGGCGGTGAATACTTTTGCAAGGCGCTGTAGAACAAACGTCCCTTATGCAGCATTTAAGTACATTATATGTCGCTTATGCAAAGCATTACTTGTTTCTTATACAGCATATTACTTAAACTTCGCTTATGAGAAATAAGACTTATATGTTGTATATTTGACAACTTATTTATGATTCACATATATGACATCAACCAACATAAACGTCACTGGACATCGACAAACAGAACGTTTTAGTAAAAAAATGTTTAGTTTACTAATGTGATTTCTCTGAGAAGAAGACCTTACACTCCTCATATTGGAATTGATTGGCTCCTCTGCAGTGGTCTAACTAAACATTTATCTTCTAGCCAATTGTGAGAGGCAGTCAGTGCATGAAGGCCTATACGCTAAACTAATGGAGAGTAATGCATTTTGCTCGATGCCTTCTGGCCCTCTGCCACGACTTCCATTAAAAGGTCTTACTCTTTTTAAGTGGGTCAAACAGAACTGGCTTAGTTGCGTACTGTACTTTGCTGACTTACTTTACACACTGAGTTCCTAACATTTCAGATTGACAAGGAACTGGTAGTGTGACTGTGGACCTGGCATTGTGAGAGTATACAGTGTCCAGTTGATGGTGATTAAATAGACATAGGATGTGTCCCAAATAGCACCCTAATCATTATGTAGTGCTCTACATTTAACCAGGGCCCATAGGGCTCTGGTAAAATGTAATGCACTGTATAGGGAATAGGGTGTCATTTGGGAAACAGCCATAGGCATAGAGTAACTTCCAAACATGACCACCTGTCTGTCTGTCTGTCTGTCTATCCTTCTCATCAGCCCTCTTCATACCTGAGTAAACATAGGTCACACAGCTCACAAAACCAATGACAGTCTTCAGTATCAGGCTCCCGAGTGGCGCAGCGGTCTAAGGCAATGCATATCAGTGCCTTAGAATTTGTTCTTAAAAAGCTCTTAGGGAACCCCTACGGCTAGAATCCCGTTAACGGGATCGATTTGACAACATCCGGTAAATTGCAGAGCGCGAAATTCAAAAATACTACATTCGTAATATTAAACATTCATGACGATACAAGTGTCTTACATCATTTAAAAGATAAACTTCTTGTTAATCCAGCCTCGTTGTCAGATTTCAAAAAGGCTTATGACAGCAGCATACCATGCGACTATCTGAGGACAGCGCCCCGCATACAAAAGCATGTAAAACATTTTCCAACCAAACAGATGCATCACCAAAAGTCAGAAATAGCGATAAAATAAATTGCTTACCTTTGAAGATCTTCATCTTTTTGCAATCCCAAAGGTCTCAGTTACACAATGAATGGTTGTTCTGTTCGATAAAGTCCTTCTTCATATACCAAAAATGTCTGTTTATTTGTTGCATTTGATTCAGAAATACACCGGTTCCAACTCTCACAACATGCCTACAAAGGATCTAATAAGTTTCCTGTAAACTTGGTCCAAACATTTCAAACAACGTTTCTAATCCAACCTCAGGTACCCTAAAATGTAAATAATCTATCAAATTTAAGACGGAATAAACTGTTTCCAATACCGGAGAAAAACAACAAGGAGCGCGCTCTCATTCACGCACACCAAAAGACTAGAGTCCACCTGAGTGACACTTAGAAAGATTACGACTTAACATTGAACAATTTCTAAAGACTGTTGACATCTAGTGGAAGCCATAGGAACTGCAATCTGGGTCCTAATAATTCAGGTTTCCCATAGAAAAGCATTGGAGAATCCAATGATCTCAAAAAAATGATTTCATGGATGGATTGTCCTCGGAGTTTCGCCTCCCAAATCAGTTCTGTTATACTCACAGACATATGCATATCCTAGCTTCTGGGCCTGAGTAACAGGCAGTTTACTTTGGGCACCTCAGTCATCCAAACTTCCTAATACTGCCCCCTAGCCTTAAGAAGTTTTTAACTGACTTGCCTGGTAAAATAAAAAAGTAGATAATTGTAAGACTTTTCCCCCCAAACAAAGGACCCACTTCACCCTTTAATTAAGGATCCACCCCTTTTTTTAAATGTTTGCCTAAAATGACATACTCAAATCTAACTACCTTTAGCTCAGGACCTGAAGCAAGGATATGCATATTCTTGATACAATTTGAAAGGAAACACTTTGAAGTTTTTGGAAATGTGAAAGGAATGTAGGAGAATATAACACATTAGATCTGGTAAAAGATAATACAAAAAAAAAACGTTTTGTACCATCTTTGAAATGCAAGAGAAAGGCCATAATGAATTTATCTAGCCCAGGCAGAATTTAGACTTTGGCCACTAGATTGCAGCACTGTAGGTGCAACGTTTTTTAGATTGATCCAATGAACTATTGCATATCTGTTCAAAATGTTGTATCAAGACTGCCCAAATGTGCCTATTCATACATTTTTCAATTGTGTACTCTCCTCAAACAATAGCATGATATTCTTTCACTGTTATAGCTACTGTAAATTGGACAGTGCAGTTAGATTAACAAGAATGTAAGCTTTCTGCCCATGTCAGATATGTCTATGTGCTGGGATTTTTTTTGTTTCTTACAACCTCATGCTAATCACATTAGCCTACGTTAGCTCAACCGTCTCAAGGACGGTACACGGATCCTGAAGAAGTTTTTAAAGTGGACTCTTATTTTTGATATGGTACCGCAGCTGATGGAATAACAATCTGCAATTATTTAGTGCCAGATTGATGAGCATTGCAAATACACATTTTAAAGACCAAATTGAATATGGGTGCAACGATTGCCTCGTAGCAGTCACACTAGTGTGGCCTTGAATTAACACTTGCTTGACAAGGCTATCAATGTAGAAATTGAGTACCAGCAAAAGGATGTTATTTCCTTTCTTGATTTGTAACTCCAAAAACCATCACAGCATGGAGGCTAATCGCTACCTGCGTGTAATAATCACCCACTGTTAGGATCAACACAATAGAAATTCAATACACCCATAAAATGCAATTTGACATAATGCTCAAAGACATGTAGTTCTGTTTACCTGATACTGCATTGCTGTATTATTTCTCCTTTTATTTTTTTGAACCTAATGTGAACTATCACATGTAATACTCTTTATATGATTTGGATCCACTTTTCTATGAAGCAAAAGATGACACTGGGGTTGGTAACCAATGCTATAACGTATTGCATTTCTCAGATACCTAACTTGGTTCTCTCTCTGCTCTACAGATCAGGAGCGGATAGGGAAGAACTCCAACTACGAACAAGAGGGGAAGGTGCAGTTTGTGATCGATGCAGTCTATTCCATGGCCCACGCGCTGCACAACATGCACAGGGAGCTCTGTCCAGGGAAGGTGGGCCTTTGCTCTAGGATGGATCCCATCAACGGCACTCTGCTGCTCAAACACATCCGGATGCTTAACTTTGCAGGTCAGCCGCTTACTTGGTGCACACACCCACATCCACAGGCTCGTATGTACTGTATGTACACACACGCAAATAGGACATCCAGACATGCATGCACAAACACAAGCACGCACTATGTAAAGCAATCATTTCATCAGATTGTGGTGTGTTTTTCTATGATTATTTCATAGTGAGATTATTTACATGATGTGAAATATTTCCCCGAGGTTGGAGACATATATCTAAACGGAGAGGAGGCGAGGAAGAGACTAAAAACCTAACGTAAAAACCTTGTTTTCGGATTCCTTCCAAATAACAAAATGTCAAGAGAGGGTCTCTTGAACACATAGCGGAAATATCTTTCTAGGTGTTACAGAGATTAGTTTCAAATCGATTAAATGGAGAGACAAAAATGCCGCTCTCTGGAGAGCACAGAAAAACCCTTGAAGGGGGGCAGCCCCTTGAAATACATCATCCTAGTGAAACATATTTAATAAATGTTTGGCAAAAAAAAAACACTTATGGGGGCTGTTGATTTACGTTTATTACAAAATACCCCATTGTACTGTATTTGTGAGAAACATCTATCACCTAAGGGGTGGTCCCGTGTGGCTCAGTTGGTAGAGCATGGTAGAGCATGGCGCTTGCAACGCCAGGGTTGTGGGTTCAATTCCCACGGGGGGACCAGAGTTCAATTCCCACGGGGGGACCAGGATGAATATGTATTAACTTTCCAATTTGTAAGTCGCTCTGGATAAGAGCGTCTGCTAAATGACTTAAATGTAAATGTAGATAGATCAAAACAGCAACTGCATGTGTTTGCTAGACTTATTTGAAGACACCATCTAGGGAAACGACACTAACTACACTAACAACTAGACCAATCTGGATGTAGATGCTGTGCCACACAAGTGGGTTGCTTCTGGGTTACACGCAGCTTCATCCTGTTGCATCATCAGCAGCACACGTCAGTATGCTTAACATGGCCTCGTACAACCAACCACCTGGGCGATGGGGATAGCACACTGGAGGGCAATTTCTAAAAACAATATTTATCTTCTTCTCATCAGATAAGTATTTACAACCAAAACACACACACAAAAAAAAACGTTTTGTCTGTTTGTTGAATTTGTGTTTGGTTTTCGGGGTCTCCGTTGAAATGTAATTATAACCCAGTCTGAGTTTTAACCGTAGAGCTTTCATACAGGGTCTAATGTGTCACTCCTTTTTAACAATGTAATGTTTTAAGCATCCAGCATCAAGTACAAACGACAACAGCCTCCCAAGCAAAGCATTTTGGCAATGTAATTACTCATAGTGTGGCGGCCATATCTCTGGCGAGTCGACAATCATCAACAATCTTATCTAGGAATATCGGTGGACTTCCACTCTGGACTATCTATATACAGTTGAAGTCGAAAGTTTACATACACCTTAGCCAAATACATTTAAACTCAGTTTTTCACAATTCCTGACATTTTATCCTAATAAATACTCCCTGTCTTAGGTCAGTTAGGATTGCCACTTTATTTTAAGATTGTGAAATGTCAGAATAATAGTAGAGAGAATTATTTATTTCAGCTTTTATTTCTTTCATCACATTCCCAGTGGGTCAGAAGTTTACATGCACTCAATTAGTATTTGGTAGCATTGCCTTTAAATTGTTTAACTTGGGTCAAACGTTTCAGGTAGCCTTCCACAAGCTTCCCACATTAAGTTGGGTGAATTTTGGCCCATTCCTCCTGACAGAGCTGGTGTAACTGAGTCAGGTTTGTAGGCCTCCTTGCTCGCACACGCTTTTTCAGTTCTGCCCACAAATTATCTATGGGATTGAGGTCAGGGCTTTGTGATGGCCACTCCAATACCTTGACTTCGTTGTCCTTAAGCCATTTTGCCACAACTTTCGAAGTATGCTTGGGGTCATTGTCCATTTGGAAGACCCATTTGCGACCAAGTTTTAACTTCCTTACTGATGTCTTGAGATGTTGCTTCAATATATCCACATAATTTTCCTACCTCATGATGCCATCTATTTTGTGAAGTTACTAGTCCAACATTCTAACTACTAGGCTAACTGTTAGCCTATCAGAAGCTTCTAAAGCCATGACATACCTTTCTGGAATTTTCCAAGCTGTTTAAAGGCACATTCAACTTTGTGTATGCAAACTTCTGACCCACCGGAATTGTGATAAAGTGAAATAATCTGTCTGTAAACAATTGTTGGAAAAATTACTTGTGTCATGCACAACGTAGATGTCCTAACCGACTTGCCAAAACGATAGTTTGTTAACAAGAAATTTGTGGAGTGGTTGAAAAACGAGTTTTAATGACTCCAACCTATGTGTATGTAAACATCCGACTTCAACTGTATCCCAACACACACAGTAGGAGAGAGAACTCCTCTTTTCTCAAGTGTGAGGATGCTTATCCTTCTGTCATTTCAATAAGTACGTTCTAAGTAGGCTCTTTTGATGTCTTGCTGTTATTATTTTTCTAGAATCTCCCACTTATCAAATGTCTCATTTTGGCTCACTCAGTAGCCAAGGCAGAGGAATCAAAGTTTCCAACCTCACTCTAGCCCCTGGTCCCAACCCCTCCTAGCACCTCCTCCCATCTCGTGCCTACCTCTCCCTTTTCATGCTCTAAAGACTAGCTTGACATTTCATTGGGCGGCGATCGAATGAAGCTTTCTGTCATTGTTCTGCATCTGAGAAACATTTGTATGTTTTGTATTTTTTATTTGTACCTCTACTGCAGACAGAATGCAGTGGCCTTTCGACTGTCAGTCTCCACAGACACTGCAGTAATGACTATGGAACAATGACAAAGCACTGTGTGCTTCTTTTTCCCTCTTCTCAGGGAAGTGCACAAAAAAATGTTAGCTTGTTCGGTTTACCCAATTGCTGGTTTGCAGGAGTTGGGTCACTTAGTTGGGTTGTTTCTTTGAAAACTGCTGGGTTATTGAGATCAGAACACTGCATAGTGTAGCAGGGGCACGGCTTTCAGACAGTTGTTTTTAGCTACCCACGAGAGTAAATGCCATTCCTGTTCATCTGTTCTGTTGTTATCACATGTTAAGGTTGAACATTTACATTTTTGTATCTTCAATAACACTTACAGAAGTTTATTAGTTCCATAAAAGCCAATGTAAATCTCATTGTTGGGATGCAGTAAGGTGGTATACCTTATTATAATAAATAATCATAATGCTATTTCAGTTGCATTTGCAGTATACAAACGTAATATCATGAACAACAATGGCATTTGTGCTCATGGGTGGCCAATAAGATCTAGCTGAAAGACATGCCCCTAATAAGCCAGACCTCTCGAAAAGAACCTAAGGATTATATTAAAAAAAGACCCAGGTGCTAAATCAACCTGGCATTAGATTAAAAAATACCCACCTGATGGTTAAATTAGCCCATGTTTGGGTAATCCCAACAACCCAATTTGTTGTGTTATTCACGCAACCCACCTGGCTGGGTCAAAAATAACCCAACGTGTTCTGTCCATTATTTAACCAGGTTTTTGTTTTTTCCTTTGAATTTAGACAAGAGGTGTGGGGAGTTCATTACCAATTAGTGATCTTAGTTCATCAATCAAGTACGAAGGAGGAGTAAAAACCCGCTGCCACTCGGTCCTCTGTGGAATGACTTTGACACCTGTGCCTTAGAACCAATGCCAATATGGGGCACTTTCTTCTTTAGATTTTTATGTTAAATTAATAACTGAACTTTTTTTAAGCCCATGTTTTATCAGTATTATTTATAAAAAGATCTGCCAGCGGTATTTTGCGGAGTAAGCACACTGACTGGACCAGGCTCCTATGTCCCTAGTAAGTTGTTCCTTCAAAGGTGCACCACAGAGCAAAGATATGCAAGGCAGGACATGCAAATAGTATCGTCAGTGGAGAACGAGAGTGTTGAGTAATGCACACAGCATTTGATTTGATTTGAGCTTCCAGTGATGGGCAGGACTCACATGAGGTATGTTTGTGAATTAATTTGATCAAGCTATGTAGCCGATTGAGTCCTTTTTGATGAATAAATAAAACTATTTTTTTTTCTCTTGTTTCTCTGTAATAATTGGCACCTAGCAATTTATGAAGTTGGCTTTAGCTAACCATCTCTCAACTCATAACTAGCTACGAAGCCATTTAAGGCTATCAATCAAGTTAGAGTACCTTGTCTAACTATCATAGCTGGCATGCCTGCTGGCAAGGTTGCTAGACTTTAGGAGCGACTAAAATTGCTTTAATATGATACTTTATACCACAGCATTGTTGAATACTCGTTTCTGATTGGCTAGAAGGGCATTCTAGAATGGACATTAAAAACAGACAGTTGGAAAATATATTGGGACACGTTGCAATAATGATGCAATATGCGCCGACACATGCAGACCGTACTTGCTACAAATTTACAGAAAGCTAAACCAACAGCTACACAATCTGAAATTTGATACATTATAAACGCAGGTCCAATGAGGAAGAAATATAGCTAGCTAACTTGCATTGATTTTTGCAGAGACATATTTTTTTGGAACATCTGATGACCTGGTGAGTGATGAACATGCATTTATCTTGTCCACTCAGCCGCTAAAGCTGTCAAATCCTCCTACATATTTCCAGTTTGACCAGCTGTTTTCAGCAACTGATATTTTAGAATTTGCTTGTCATATTGGCAGGTTTGCTAGCAACAAACTATTTAGTTAGCTTCTAACCTAGTGTTTGATATACAATGCGATCTCCTCGTAATTAACAGTCAGTGTTGTTGAGTGTCCTGATGAGAAGACAAACTATTATAGCTATGCAAGGCAAAATTGTACATAATCAGGTCATTGTTATGGATGTATTCAAATGAATGTCAATAGAAAATTGCTACTTTGCTGTTATTTTGGCTGTGTTAGCCGTAGCTATCTGGCTAGCTAGCAAGCAAGGGATAAGAACGATGCCAGCGAGCATGGCAACTGAACATAAAGAATGAATGAGTCCATAAATATCAAACTAATCGATTGAGTTTGAGTTTATTTTATTTTTACAGGGACAGTGCACATTAATCAACGTTGCAGTAAAAGTGCCGGTTTTAGCCACCCGGCTAATTTTTAACCGCAGTCCCTGGGCAGATAATTAAAAACAATTAAAATAACAATACAGGCAAACAATGATCAGTCAGCACATGCAGAGCAACATAGGAGAAGCAACACGTAGCACACAGACGGAGCAATAGCACAAAAAGCAACAACAAAAAAATACTTAAAATAACAAACAGTGTTTCCACACCTCACAAACTGCAGACAATGGATAACATTGAAAGTGGCAATACACTTCTGATTGTCCTTTTGCAATGTCTATATGTTTTTCTGTGAAGGTGTGATAGGTGGTGCAGTTGTGTGTGTCTGATGGCAGTGTGTTCCAGACATGGGAAGCTCTCACAGAGAAAGCAGATTGCCTTAAGGAAAAACACCTTTAGTCAGTCAGAGTCACCTCTCATAGCTTGGATATGTGTTTTCTGTTTGACAAAAGTACTAAGTGGAGGGGAAGCTAGGCCCTTTAGGATCTTAAATACAAGATATGCGTCGGTCTATTGCACAAGAGTTTCCCAACACAGGAGCTCATTTTTGAGGATGTAACAGTGATGATGGCTATTGAGCCTGTTTGTAGACAGACTGAATGGGTTTTAATGTTATACAGCAAGCTTGGGACCAACTAGTCAATCAGTATGTTGTGGGTGAGTATAATAGCATTGAAGTACAGTTTTGCTGCCTCTGTTTTCAAACAGTTCAGAATGTATCGGAAATGAGTTCGTGTCACGAACCGGCCGAAGACCGTAACAAAAAAGAGACAACGTTAGAGATCAAGGAATAGCAAAAATTAGATTTAGTAACTGAAGTAACCTGTATACAATTAACAATGGTGTCAGTAGTGTAAGTGAGTAGTTGCGTGCATAGATGTGATAATAAGGGGTGTTGAATGGTGCCAAAGCAAACAAACAAACAAAACGGTCACAAAAATGCCACAACCAAAATCCAACAGTGTGTCTGCATGGAGAGAGTCTCCTCCATGAATGGGGGAAAGGTGTATTTATCCTGGGACCCCTCCGGGTCCAGGTGTGTCCCATTTTGCTGACAACCCTCCCTGCTCCGCCCAACAACATCCTATTAAGGAAAACAAGAGCAAAGGAGAGAGAATTTGTCAGACAGAGTGGGTCGTCACACTCGGTTGAATTTGATTATTCTAGGTACCTTTTTTCACCTGATTTTTAAAAGAGAGGTTGGAATCAAGTCTGCTGCCAAGGTACTTAAAAACAGATACCAACTGGAGCGACTGGGTTGTGCGGGACATCAGCGTTTATCCCTTACATGTGGCAGTTCTACTAAACTCCTAAGGCATACAAGTTCTTAAAGAATCAATGTGCATCATTAATTAAAATGACAATGGAACATGTAAAGAGGAATGCTTAGATGATAATGGATCTAGAGTGCAATAAAAATCTGTTTCAGGTGATTTAAAATTTTCTAGGGCGGCCAGCCCTGATCCAGACCCAGCCTCTCTCCCCTGTCCATCCTCACGTATTTTGTACCCTCTCGAAAATAATAGGGGCTTGACGCCCCTTCAGAAGAGTCAGATTTGCTAGTTTTTCACAAGAACTTGAAGATCAAGCCTTCACGTCAGCCAATGACTTTACACTAAAAGTGTGATGATATTCAGTTCCCTAGTTCAGTTTCTTGGAGCGTTTGTGAGATTTTTACAAAATGTTTTCCTTTCACAACACCTGAAAATAACTGTTCCAGGATGCAATTTGCGATACGCACATTCTACATGACGTTAGCAAGCTAGCTTGTTTACAACGGGCAAAAAGTTCCATGCGACTCTCGCTGCTGCATCACAATAGCTAGTACTCTGGTCCTGAAATGTATACCCGCTACTCACACAAGTCCAGGATTCGATTCAGCCAGGGTTCATTTGTGTAGAGCTCCACGACAGGATTGTGTCAAGGCAGAGATCTGGGGAAGGGTACAAACACATTTCTGCAGCATTGAAGGTCCCCAAGAACACAGTTGCCTCCATTCTTAAACTAAATAACCTTTGAACCACAAAGACTCTTCCTAGAGCTGGTCGTCCGGCCAAACTGGGCAATTGGGGAAGTGACCAAAAACCCGATGGACAATCTGACAGAGCTCTAGAGCTCCTCTGTGGAGATAGGAAAACCTTCTAGAAGGACAATCATCTCTGCAGCACTCCACCAATCAGGCCTTTATGGTAGAGTGGCCAGACGGAGGCCACTCCACAGTAAAACGCACATGACAGCCTGCTTGGTGTTTGCCAAAAGGCACCTAAGGACTCTCAGACCAGGAGAAACAAAATTCTTTGGCCTGAAGAAACCAAGATTGAATGCCAAGTATCACGTCCGGTGGAAACCTGGCACCAACCCTACGGTGAAGCAAGATGCTGACAGCATCATGCTGTGGAGATGTTTTTCCTCGGCAGGGACTGGAAGACTTGTCAGGATCGACGCAAAGATGAACGGAGCAAAGTACAGAGAGCTTCCTGATTAAAACCTGCTCCACTGCACTAAGAACCTCAGACTGAGGCGAAGGTTCACCTTCCAACAGGACAATGACCCTAAGCACACAGTCATAACAATGCAGGAGTGGCTTTGGGACAAGTCACTGAATGTCCTTGAGTGGCCCAGCCAGAGCCCGGACTTGAACCTGATCTAACATCTCTGTAAATAGCTGTGCAGCGATGCTCCCCATCCAACCTAACAAAGCTTGAGAGGATCTGCAGAGAAGAATGGGAGGAATTCCTCAAATACAGGTGTGCCTAGCATTTAGCGTCATACTGAAGCAGACTCAAGGGTGTAATTGCTGCCAAAGGTGCTTCAAAAAAGTACAGAGTAAAGGGTCTGAATACTTATAGTATGTAAATGTGATATTTCCGTTTTAAAATTTTAATACATTTGCAAAAATTTCTAAAAACCTGTTTTTGCTTTGTCATAATGATGTAGATTGAAGAGTAAAAAACAAACAATTTAATCAATATTAGAATGAGGCTGTAATGTCACTTTTTGGGGAAAAAGTCAAGGGTCTGAATAGGCACTGTATACCCTTGAGTTATTCTGCATTTTGTTGTGTCACAGCCTGAATTCAAAATGTATTCAATTTATTTTTTTATTTTTTCTCACCCACCTACACACAATATCCCATGACAATGTCAAAACAGGTAAACATTTTTGGGCAAATGTATTGAAAAATAAATACAGAATTATCTAATTTCATAAGAATTTATACCTGAATCATTACCTGTTAGAATCCCATTTTGCAGCGATTACAGCTGTGAGTCTTTCTGGGTAAGTCTCTAAGATCACCTGATGGTACAATATTTGCCCATTATTCTTTATGAACTGTCAAATTGGTTGTTGATCATTGCTAGACAACCATTTTCAAGCGTTCCCATAGATTTTCAAGCAGATTTAAGTTAAAACGAACTCGGCCACTCAGGAACAATCACTGTCTTCTTGTAAAGCAACTCTATTTTGCCTGTGCTTAGCTCTATTCCGTAAAAAAATGTAATACTGAAAACTCCCCAGTCCTTAACGATTACAAGCATATCCATAACATGATGCAGCCACCACTATGCTTGAGATTGGTAGTCAGTTATGCGTTTGATTTAAAAAATAAATAATAATAATATTGGTCATATACACATGGTTAGCAGATGTTATTACAAATGTAGCAAACATTACTCCCAAACATAACTCTTTGTCACATGTGTTGTAATGTTGTTCATACAGTAAATCCTCAGCTTTTTCCTATAGAAAGCCATTAAACTCCCTGAGGGGTTTCCTTCCTCTCCGGCAACTGAGTTAGGAAGGACGCCTGTATCTTCGTAGTGACTGGGTGTATTGATACACCATCCAAAGTGTAATTAATACCTTCACCATGCTCAAAGGAATATTCAATTTCAGATTTATTTTTACCCATCTATCATTTGGAAAACATTGGAAAACCTCCCTGGTCTTTGTGGTTGAATCTGTCTTTAAAATGCACTGCTCTGAGGGACCTTACAGATAATTGTATATGTGGGGTACAGAGATGAGGTAATTCAAAAATCATGTTAAACACTAGTATTGCACAGAGTGAGTCCATACAACTTATTACGTGACTTGTTAACCAAATGTTAACTTCTGAATATATTTAGGCATGCCATAACAAAGGGGTTGAATACTTATTGACTCAAGATATTTCAGCTTTTCACATTATATGGTATTGTGTGTAGGCCAGTGGCCCAAAAAATCTAAATGTAATCCATTTTAATTTCAGACTGTAACACAACAAAAAGTGAAAAAAATCAGGGGGTGTGAATATTTTCTGAAAGCACTGTGAATTGTATATTTTTTTAAATGTAATCTCAACTAGTTCCTACTTCATATTGTTTCTCAATTACATGTACACATACAAGATAGCAAATTACAGTAAATGCTGTATCATAAATTAATCAGTACAAAACATTTAGATGGTAATAGGTGTACTCTGAGGAATTTAACCATGGTCCTCTTCTCACGAGTCTGGTCGCTGCGTATTACAACAGCTGGAGTGCACTTGTACATAGACACGTTTCATTTACTGAAATGGAGTAATCATGCAGACAGAAGGAAGGTGAGAGCGCGAGAGAGAGAGAGAGAGAGAGAGCGTATGGGAGAGAGCTTGCGAGAGAGCAGGAGAGCACAGTGTAGTGGAAGATGTGTGTGTTTCTTTCTGCACTTGGGCCTCGTGATGTACATTTCATTAGGCATTCATGACTAGTGTGTTGTGGCGAGCTGCGCTGCCTTCTATCAACCAAGGTGTCGCACCTGCAAAGTCATACAAAACAAGCACATGTTGGATTAATGATCATTACTCTAACCATAATCATCACCTTGTAAACTAGAAACAGCAGTCAGTGGACCGAATAGGACCGAGTTACAGTTTACTGCATGATCACTCCATCACTCTAGTGTAGCCTTCTGTGTGCTTGTCTGTACGCGCACCAGCGGAGGTCGCTAAGGGCCTCGTTAGGTTTCATTGTCATAGAATTACTTAATCAGAGAATTAATAATGAGTTTGAAAATGTGGAAAATAGAGAGTGAATGGAAAGGTACTGTAACTTAACACGGAGCACACATGAGCACATGGCAGTGCTGATGTGAAACATTAAGGAAAGAGAGACAGGGATAGGACACAATGTTTTGTTCTTTGAATTCCAAGGTTTAGTTTGTAACAACCAGAATCCCCCATTTAAATATGTTCTTAACCTTTGCACGGAATACCTTTTGGGGAATTGTGAACATGACAATCACACAAGATTCACATACCTCTATCAAGTTGAATCAGCTTATCGTGTCTGTCGAACCTGACATTTAGCTCATGATTGTTGGTATATAGCCTACTGTATATTGTTTCTGCTCTCCAGGGAGACTCAACTATAGTATTCAGTCCAGTGACATACTATTCATGTACAGATTAATGAGAGGTTGAATCACGAGGGTCAAAGCAACTATAAAATAGCAGGAAAAATACAGTGATTAATGATTGCTGAACTTCTCTGCAGCTAATATCACAAATGGAGTGTGAGTGAGTCCACAGGCTAAGTATGTGGAAGTGTGAATGTGGGAACTGTTAGATGGGATCGGTCGGCTCAGCTCGGCTTGGCACCTGCACAAGAAATGACTCAGAGGAGAATGGACTGCATGAAGAGAACGCTAAATAATGTGCACAGAGTGCATTCAATTACATTTCCATGACTGCAAATGGTTGCTTTTTGAAGATTGCTCTCAGGACCCTGTTTCTGTGGTCGGAAATATCCTTCAGGAAACTTCTGAAGAAAACTTATTGAAATGTTTTGTAGGTTTTAAGTTTTCAGGTGTGGTGACTGAAAGAGGAGATATACAGTTGAAGTTGGAAGTTTACATACACCTTAGCCAAATACATTTAAACTCAGTTTTTCACAATTCCTGACATTTAATCAGAGTGAAAATACCCTGTCTTAGGTCAGTTAGGATTACCACTTTATTTTAAGAATGTGAAATGTCAGAATAATAGTAGAGATAGTGATTTATTTCAGATTTTATTTCTTTCATCACATTCCCAGCGGGTCAGAAGTTTACATGCACTCAATTAGTATTTGGTAGCATTGCCTTTAAATTGTTTAACCTGGGTCAAATGTTTCGGGTAGCCTTCCACAAGCTTCCCACAATAGGTTGGGTGAATTTTGGCCCATTCCTCCTGACAAAGCTGGTGAAACTGAGTCAGGTTTGTAGGCCTCCTTGCTCGCACACGCTTTTTCAGTTCTGCCCACACATTTTCTATAGGATTGAGGTCAGGGCTTTGTGATGCCCACTCCAAAACCTTGACTCGTTGTCCTTAAGCCATTTTGCCACAACTTTAAGTATGCTTGGGGTCATTGTCCATTTGGAAGGCCCATTTTCGACCAAGCTTTAACTTCCTGACTAATGTCTTGAGATGTTGCTTCAATATATCTACATAATTTTCCTCTTCATGATGCCATCTATTTTGTGAAGTGCACCAGTCCCTCCTGCAGCAAAGCAGCCCCACAACATGATGCTGCAACCCCCGTGCTTCACGGTTGGGATGGTGTTCTTCGGCTTGCAAGCCTCCCCCTTTTTCCTCCAAACATAACGATGGTAATTGTGGCCAAACGGTTCTATTTTTGTTTCATCAGACCAGAGGACATTTCTCCAAAAAGTAGGATCTTTGTGCAGTTGCAAACTGTAGTCTGGCTTTTTTATGGCGGTTTTGGAGCAGTGGCTTCTTCCTTGCTGAGCGGCCTTTCAGGTTAGGTCGACATATAACTCGTATTACTGTGGATATAGATACTTTTGCACCTGTTTCCTCCAGCATCTTCACAGGGTCTTTTGCTGCTGTTTTGGGATTGATTTGTACTTTTCGTATCAAAGTACATTCATCTCTAGGATACAGAACACATCTCCTTCCTGAGCGGTATGACGGCTGCTTGGTCCCATGGTGTTTATACTTGCGTACTATTGTTTGTACAGATGAACGTGGTACCTTCAGGCGTTTGGAAATAGCTGTATAGCAACGCTCTCATCCAACCTGACAGACCTTGAGAGGATTTGCAGAAAAGAATGTGAGAAACTCCTCAAATACAGGTGTGCCAAGCTTGTAGTGTCATACCCAAGATGACTCGAGGCTTTAATCACTGCCAAAGGTGCTTTAACAAAGTACTGAGTAAAGGTTCTGAATACTTATGTAAATGTCATATTTCAGTGCAAACATTTCTAAAAACCTGTTTTTGTATGGTCATTATCGGGTTTTGTGTGTAGATTGACGAGGGGGGAACAAACATTTAATCAATTTTAGAATTAGACATTCATGTAACAAATTATGGATAAAGTCAAGGGGTCTGAATACTTTCCGAATTCACTGTATGTGTTGCACATCGACTCGGTACTGGTACTCCCTGTATATAGCCATGTTATATTCTACTCCCTATGTATAGTCATGTTCTTTTTACTCTTTATTTTCATTTGTTTTTCACACTATTTATTCCTTGTCACAATTTTTTATTATTATTATATATATATTTTATTTTATATTTAACTCTGCATTGTTGGAAAAGGACCCGTAAGTAAGCATTTCACTGTTAGTCTACACCAGTTGTTTACGAAGCATGTGACAAATACAATTTTATTTTCAGTTTAGTTTTACTTAATACTTCACTTAACCGGGAACAACTCTACTCCCTCGTCATAAAATCACACCAAAAGCATTTTAAGTGAAGTTCTGGAGAACACTGATAAAGCAAAGTACCATAAAATACATGAGAAGTTCTCTGAGCTGTAAGTCTGGACTGGCATGTTTCTGTCGTGCATCTGAAGGCATGTACTGTAACCTGCCCCAGTGGCGATTTTAGCATGTCAATCTTGGTTGGACAAACTCAACAATTTTTTTTGCATTTCAGCAAAGCCACAACACTAAACAATACATGAATTGCACTATAACGGTGATAAATGGTTCCCACAAACTGTTAGGGCCTACATAAAGCTGTCCCAACAGTGGAGCTTTCCTTTTAGCACCATGGAGTGAATCGTTAACACCGCTACAACTGGCTTATCAGTGGAGCCTCATCTGGCAGCGAAACAATTCATTCAGTCTCATTTAATACCTTTTAAAAACAATAGCTGATATGGCTGACTTGCTTAAATAAATATGGTCTCTACTAGGGTTGAATCGGTTACCAACAGTTACTGAGATTTATCGCCAAAATAAATTTTAATGCATTACAGTATTTATATGAACATTATGATGTGAAATGGAACTGTTAAATTATATGCAATGTCTAATTCTGGCTTCTCTACGGCCTCTGCATAATGAATCAACGTTCAGGGGGGACAGACAGCCCATATCTGTATGGAGCGCAGTTTACAATGCATGTAGACCTATCATCTCATCATGGTCACTTTTGAAATAGACAGCAACAGAATACACAACATGGACCGTTCTTACAGTATTCTCTCTGTACACCAAGTCAGAACTGTAGGATAAATAACGGGGGCATATAAGCAGACAATGAAAGATCGTACAATATTCAATGATGACATTTCTCTAAAACAGGCTATAGGCTAAATGTGCACCACCAAGTCAAAACAGTAGGTTAAGTTCTGAGGGGGAGTGTGAACAAATTCTTTGGGTGAGAAACATGGCCTACTAAACTCAGCAAAAAAATAAATGTCCCTTTTTCAGGACCCTGTCTTTCAAAGATAATTCGTAAAAATCTAAATAAGTTCACGGATCTTCATTGTAAAGGGTTTAAACACTGTTTCCCATGCTTGTTCAATGAACCATAAACAACTAATGAACATGCACCTGTGGAACGGTCGTTAAGACACTAACAGCTTACAGACGGTAGGGAATTACGGTCACGGTTATGAAAATTTAGGGCATTAAAGAGCGCTTTCTACTGACTCTGAAAAACACCAAAAGAAAGATGCCCAGGGTCCCTGCTCATCTGTGTGAACGTGCCTTAGGCATGCTGCAAGGAGGCATGAGGACTGCAGATTTGGCCAGGGCAATAAATTGCAATGTCCGTACTGTGAGACGCCTAAGACAGCGCTACATGGAGACAGGGTGGACAGCTGATCGTGGCAGATAACGTGAAAAAACATCTGTACAGGATCGGTACATCCGAACATCACACCTGTGGGACAGGTACAGGATGGCAACAACAACTGCCCGAGTTACACCAGGAACGCACAGTCCCTCCATCAGTGCTCAGGCTGTCTGCAATAGGCTGACAAAGGCTGGACAGAGCTTGTAGGCCTGTTGTAAGGCATGTCCCCCAGACATCACTGGCAACAACGTCACCTATGGGCACAAAAACGGATTCGCGTTTATCGTCGAAGGAATGAGCGTTACACCGAGGCCTGTACTCTGGAGCGGGATCGATTTGGAGGTGGAGGGTCTTGGGCGGTGGTAATGGTCTTGGGCGGTATGTCAGAGCATCATCAGACTGAGCTTGTTGTCATTGCATGCAGGTAATCAACGCTGTGTGTTACAGGGAAGACATCCTCCTCCCTCATGTGGTACCCTTCCGGCAGGCTCATCCTGACATGACCCTCCAGCAGGCCAATGCCATCAGCCATACTACTTGTTCTGTGCGTGATTTTCTGCAAGACAGGAATGTCAGTGTTCTGCGCCATGGCCAGCGAAGAGCCCTGATCACGTCTGGGACCTGTTGGATCGGAGGGTGAGGGCTAGGGCCATTCCCCCCAGAAATGTCTGGGAACTTGCAGGTGCCTTGGTGGAAGAGTGGGGTAACATCTCACAGCAAGAACTGGCAAATCTGTTGCAGTCCATGAGGAGGAGATGTACTACAGTACTTAATGCAGCTGGTGGCCACACAAGATACTGGCTGTTACTTTTGATTTTTACCCCCCCCCCCCCCCCCCCCCCCCTATGTTCAGGGACACATTATTCACATTATTATTTCTGTTAGGCACATGTCTGTGGAAATTGTTCAGTTTGTCTGTTGTTCAATCTTGTTATGTTCATACAATTATTTTCACATGTTAAGTTTGCTGAAAGTAAACTCAATTGACAGTGAGAGGACGTTTCTTTTTTTCTGAGTTTAATAGCTTACAACAAAACATACACTCAGTATTACTTTCTTAGCTACAGTATACATATCCTGGAATGTTGCATAATTTGTGCAGCAGCATACAAGACATATTTTTGGACTCACAATTGTTGTGCTGTGCTCACTTGAACAGAAAGGGGGCGTGGCAGTCCTTCTTGTGGGAAAACTTTGTCATCAAAGTCTGGTATTCTCTGGATTCATGGTGCTTTCAAGATAACTGGAAATTTGGTGTAACATTTGGTTGAATAATGACGTCAGTGATCTTCAGGTCGAAAGAGAGGAAAGAAAAGAGAAAGAAAAAAAAAAGAAAAAAAAAAGAAAAGAGTCGAAAGAGGCCTGAGATTCCGAGTTGGATGAACGTTCAAAACTTATTTTCCCAGTTGGAGCTCGTTATTTTCAGAGTTCACAGTTGTCTTCAATGCAATGAAGTCAGAAGTCAGAGATTTCAGTTTTGACAGCATGGCCGACGTAGTCAACTTTTTCTGGTCCGTGACGTTGTGTGTGAATGTTTATCCTTTTAAGGTTGGAAAAGAGACCCTTTCAGACAGATTTTTAAAAATCCTTAATCCCAGACTTGGAACACATACCTCTCCACTGAATAGCAGGCAGGGGAAGCAAAAATAGTGTTTAGCCACTGATTCCTATAAAACCACTCTGTACTTTAGCTGGCTGCCCCTCCACCACAGAAAGCACTGAGCTCGGCTGAAGCACCTGCATTTTGGAGCTGCCTTACTCAACAGAGTATGCTCCTTTATTAACTCAAGGATAACTGATAAGTGACACTGATGAATGCCAAAATGAAATGCAAAACATGTGGTGCTCAAAAAAGGCTCTGCCCCACCTGAACCTGAATGACGGGTCACCACTGACCTGTCCCTACATCTGCATGAGCTTTAGCCAGCTTCTCTGACTATTGCTGTCATACCATGACAAGATTGCATGACAACAACATGCCTGCATGACAACACTAGTCAGAGGAGTTGGCTAAGACTCATACAGATATGATGCCATGCATACTAGAAGGCATACAATGAACATACAGTTCGTTTTGAGAACAGCTTGGCTAAGAGATGACAATAAGCTTTGGGCCAACCTCCGAATGGAGCACTAAAAGACTATAAACTGTTAAATGTAATTACATCTGCAGTGGCAGACTGTGATGCTGCATTAGTGTCTGAAAGGACCAATGTGGAGGTCAGGATCCATTTCCCTCTCACAGTGACAGCATGATACCCAGTGGCATGTCATGGGCTACGGCCCCAAAGCCTCAACAAGCCCCTTTAATACACAGTATCAACTAGGCTGGGTGAAAAACTATATTCCTTAGTTTTCTTTTTTTTACGGAAAAATACTATGATTGAACTACAGGATACAAACGCAGATCAACACTTCAGCTGTGGAGAGTGCTTGTATAAACATATCTCCTTCAAACATAAAATCTGTTCTAATCCCTCTCATCTGTTCCTATAACTGTGAGATGTGGGCTGCATTGTCACTGAGGCACGGCTGAGTACACAATAGTGCCTTAATCCAGAGCGGCTGACTCATCGAGATGTGGATTAGGCTGCTGTATACGTTTTTCCACCCTACGCTAAACAAAAAAAACCCAGTCATCAGCAGAAACCCAAACCGCCACGATCATCCACGCTTTTTCCGTTGTTCGTAAAATGGAACGCCGATTGTGCTTGGGGAGACGTAATGATAAGCTTGGGCATAACGAGAAATGCCAGCGCCTTATGCCTTTCATCAGTGGATGGCGGTTTGCTGGTGCATGTTCAAACTTGAGTTTTGAAGTGGAAGTTACTCCTCTGTATCCTCAGCAGAGAGCAGTGATGCTATACCTAATCTATTCAAGGGAAATAAATGTTGTGTCGTTTTATTATCATAAAGGAGTATCTCAGGAACAGAAATGTGGTTGTGTGGTTTTAATGTTTAATATTTAAAATGTCATATTTTGTCTAATGATGTTCTGTATTTTGTCATTCTGTATTATGTTTCATGTTTTGTGTGGACCCCAGGAAGAGTAGCTGCTGCTTTTGCAACAACTCATGGGGATCTTAATAAAATACCAAATATAGTTATAATATCATAAAAAGGCTATCTAATAAATAAGTGTCTTATATCGGCTGAAAGCTTAAATTCTTGTTCATATAACTGCACTGTCCAATTTACAGTAGCGATTACTGTGAAAAAATGCCATGCTATTGTTTAAGGAGAGCTCCTAACAACAAAATACTTTTTTCACCATGATAGGTTTGATAAATTCACCTCTGAAGGTGAAATGTGTACTTACAATCTGAAATCTTGATGTGATTTATCAAACAAAGGGTCGCAGAGATAACATGAAGGGTCTTTTTGTTAGATGAGATCCTTTTTCATATCCTAAAAAGGTCCATATAGCATGCATGACTGATTTTGTATTTCCACTCGTTCAATTTGCTAAGAAAGGAATCTGTGAAAATCTAACCCTAAACGTTGTTTCAACCAGTCAAATCACGTTCGTATTTATTCATCAGAGATCCTAGAATGTAACCAGACTTCCCTATATCATTAGGGGTGTAGTATATCCTATGGGACACCAAATTTGGTCAGAGAGTGACACCTTCATGGCACGCCAATGACGCGGGCAGTCTTCACTTGATCAACTCTAACTTTGTCAAAATAAGAACCAATCAGGGGTCAAACAAAGCTAGCTAGATAGCCAATGAGCTGGGCTTTATGGGAGTATCTTGAAACCTTGTATCTGTCGCAGAATGTAGCTACTAACCTTGTACGACAGCATGCCTTTTCCTTTTGGACAAAAATTAAAAGAATTTTCAGAGTTATGAAGTTATGAAAACTGGTTGTTTTGCAAATGTTTAACTTATAATATGGCTACTAATACTGGAAAATCAAAGTCCAAGTATACAGATTTGACGATATTCTTGCAGAAAAAAGTAATATGAATGCAAATGTCTCCATGATTTGTCCAAATGTGCCTGGGTGACTTCACACTAAATGTCATGTAGTTTGCTCATACTTCAAGTTTTCCGTCTTTGCACATTCACTGCACATATACTGCTGCCATCTTGTGTACACCATCGGAATTCCAACCAGATTGATGGCTGGAAGTGTAACCTTTCTGTTGCATTTCAAAGATGGTGGTAGGAAGAAAAAACGGTTGTTTTTTTTCTTTGTATTTTCTTCTGCCAGATCTATTGTGTTATATTCTCCTACATTCAATTCCCATTTCCACAAACGTCAAAGTGTAAACTTTCAGGCTCCGGGCACATCACGCACCGCTCCCGAGCATACTACTCGCCAATGTCCAGTCTCTTGACAACAAGGTAGATGAAATCCGAGCACGGGTAGCATTCCAGAGAGACATAAGAGACTGTAACGTTCTTTGCTTCACGGAAACATGGCTCACTCGAGACACGCTATCGGAGTCGGTACAGCCAGCTGGTTTCTTCACGCATCACGCCGACAGAAACAAGCATCTTTCGGTAAGAAGAAGGGCAGGGGGTATGCCTTATGAATAACGAGATGTGGTGTGATCATAACAACATACAGGAACTCAAGTTCATCTGTTCACCTGACTTAGAATTCCTCACAATCAAATGTCGACTGCATTATCTACCAAGAGAATTCTCTTTGATTATAATCACAGCCGCATATATTCCCCCCCAAGCAGACACATCGATGGCCCTGAACGAATTTCATTTGACTCTATCTAAACTGGAAACCACATATCCTGAGGCTGCATTCATTGTAGCTGGGGATTTTAACAAGGCTAATCTGAAAACAAGACTCCCTAAATTCTATCAGCATATCGATTGTGCAACCAGGGCTGGGAAAACCCTGGATCATTATTATTATTATTCCGCAACGCATATAAGGCCCTCCCCCGCACTCCCTTCGGAAAAGTTGACCACGACTCCATTTTTTTGCTTCCAGCCTATAGACAGAAACTAAAACAGGAAGCTCTCGCACTCAGGTCTGTTCAACGCTGGTCCGACCAATCTGATTCCACGCTTCAAGATTGCTTCGATCACGTGGACTGGGATATGATATATCCTTATCCCAGTCTGCTGTCCCCACATGCTTCAAGAGGGCCACCATTGTTCTTGTTCCCAAGAAAGCTAAGGTAACTGAGCTAAACGACTACCGCCCGTAGCACTCACTTCCGTCATCAAGAAGTGCTTTGAGAGACTAGTCAAAGACCATATCACCTCCACCCTACCTGACACCCTAGACCAGGGGTGTCAAACTCATTCCACGGAGGGCCTAGTGTCTGCAGGTTTTTGGTTTTTCCTTTCAATAAAGCCCTAGACAACCAGGTGTGGGGAGTTCCTAACTAATTAGTGATGTTAATTCATCAATCAAGTACAAGGGAGGAGCGAAAACCCGCAGACACTCGGCCCTCCGTGGAATGAGTTTGACACCTGTGCCCTAGACCCAGTCCAATTTGCTTACCGCCCCAATAGGTCCACAGACGACGAAATTGCAACCACATTGCACACTGCCCTACCCCATCTGGACAAGAGGAATACCTATGTGAGAATGTTGTTCATCAACTACAGCTCAGCATTTAACACCATAGTACCCTCAACTCGTCATCAAGCTCGAGTACTGGACTTCCTGACGGGCCGTCCCCAGGTGGTGAGGGTAGGTAACAACATCTCCACTCCGCTGATCCTCAACACTGGGGCCCTACAAGGGTGCATTCTGAGCCCTCTCCTGTACTCCCTGTTCACCCACGACTGCGTGGCCATGCACGCCTCCAACTCAATCATCAAGTTTGCAGACGACACTACAGTGGTAGGCTTGATTACCAACAACGACGAGACGGCCTACAGGGAGGAGGTGAGGGCCCTCAGAGTGTGGTGTCAGGAAAATAACCTCACACTCAACATCAACAAAACAAAGGAGATGATCGTGAACTTCAGGAAACAGCAGAGGGAGCACCCCCCTATCCACATCGACGGGACAGTAGTGGAGAGGGTAGTAAGTTTTAAGTTCCTCGGCGTACACATCACAGACAAACTGAATTGGTCCACCCACACAGACAGCGTGGTGTAGAAGGCGCAGCAGCGCCTCCTTTAACCTCAGGAGGCTGACGAAATTTGGCTTGTCACCAAAGCACTCACAAACTTTTACAGATGCACAATCGAGATCATCCTGTCGGGCTGTATCACCGCCTGGTACAGCAACTGCTCTGCCCACAACCGTAAGGCTCTCCAGAGGGTAGTGAGGTCTGCACAACGCTTCACCGGGGACCTGTCCTCCAGGACAACTACACCACCCGATGTCACAGGAAAGCCATAAAGATCATCAAGGACAACAACCACCCGAGCCACTGCCTGTTCACCCTGCTATCATCCAGAAGGCGAGGTCAGTACAGGTGTATCAATGCAGGGACCGAGAGACTGAAAAACAGCTTCTATCTCAAGGCCATCAGACTGTTAAACAGCCACCACTAACATTGAGTGGCTGCTGCCAACATACTGACTCAACTCCAGCCACTTTAACAATGTAAGAATGTATGAAAAAAATGCATCACTAGCCACTTTAAACAATGCCACTTCATATAATGTTTACATACCCTACATCACTCATCTCACATGCATATAGTGTACTCTATACCATCTACTGCATCTTGCCATCTTGATGTAAAACATGTATCACTAGCCACTTTAAACAATGCCACTTTTATATGTTTACATACCCTACATTACTCATCTCATATGGATATACTGTACTCGATACCATCTACTGCATCTTGCCTATGCTGTTCTGTACCATCACTCATTCATATATTTTTATGTACATATTCTTCATTCCTTTACACTTGTGTGTATAAGGTAGTTGTTGTGAAATTGTTAGGTTAGATTACTCGTTGGTTATTACTGCATTGTCGGAACTAGAAGCACAAGCATTTCGCTACACTCGCATTAACATCTGCTAACCATGTGTATGTGACAAATACAATTTGGTTTGATTTGAAGAATATGCATATCCTTGCTTCAGGGCCTGAGCTACAGGCAGTTACATTTGGGTATGTCCTTTTAGGCGGAAAAAAAAAAAAAAAAGGGGGGCTATCCCTAATATATATATATTACCCTTTGGCAGCTTTATCAGAAAGGACAGCATTGATTTTCACTGCTACGCAGATGACACAACAGTTTCCATATCTGTGTCACCAGAGGATTTTAGCTCCACGGATAAACGTCGCTGTACTAGCTGCCTGTGAGTTTTAAGATTCTTCTCTTGGTTTTTAAATCAATCCACGATTGTGCAACCCAATACATGTTCGACTGCTTTTAAGTTATGTACCCAGTAGGTCCCTCAGGTCCTCTGGCACTGGCCTTTTAACTGTCCCAAAGCCTAGGACCAAGAGGCATGGAGAGGCAGCCTTCAGTTACCATGCCCCCAGCCTTTGGAATAGCCTGCCAGAGAACCTGAGGGGGGCCGGAACTGTGGGCATTAATAAATAAAAAAACACACCTTTTTAGCTTTGCTTTCCTTAGGGTGCTTTTTAGTCATTCAGTTTCTTTTGTTTTTTTATCCTCTTATATTTGTTGTGTAGTAAATATATATATATTTTTTTCCATTGTTTTTTATTGAAAAAATTGCCTGTGAAGAATATTGTGTTGCCTTCCATGTCTGAAATGTGCTGTACAAATGAAGCTGGGTTTGATTTGATAGTTTGTTTTGTAGTGGGGGCTCCTTTTGGCTGCTAAGTCATATGACATACGATTACTATATATCTCATGCCAAAACATATTGGAACAATATCTTGTCTTGTTGCTTTTTGTTCTATGTTGCTCTGTCTATATGCTACGTCTTGCGTGTCCTCGCTGCTCAATGATTGTCTATGTTGTAATTGTTTTTAATAACCTGCCCAGGGACTGCGGTTGAAAATTAGCCGGCTGGCTAAAACCGGCAATTTTACTGAAACGTTGATTAATGTGCACTGTCCCTGTAAAAATAAACTCAAACTCAACACCACCAAAATATTGCAGGGTGCGATAACACCACACAGTAACACAGTGCAGTTAACGTCAATCGAAAAATAATCCCCACACACAAAGTTCTCAATTAGAATAGAGTATGGAAGAACAATTTTAAATCAATGGAGTGACTGCAAATATGATTTGACTAAAGGCAGATGCCTCTAGACAGAACAGAGCAGAGAGAGAGAGTTTAAAATCAGCCACTTATTCTCTCCTCAGCCCACAAGCTAAATTTCACACTTTCATGAATTGAGAAATTGCATTTCAACACCGTTTCTTTTGGTCAGCCGCAAACATTTGCACATTCCACACACTGATCCTGTGACAATTACACAATACAAAATTAAGCAAGAAAACACTTGTTTTTTTTGTTGAATGATGAATTGACTCTCTCCTTTGTCCTTCAGGTATTGCTGGCAACCCAGTGCTTTTCAATGGGAATGGAGACGCCCCTGGTCGCTATGAGATTTACCAGTATCAGATCAGAAACCGAACAGCTGAGTACAAAGTCATCGGGCGCTGGACCGACAAGCTATATCTGAATGTAAGAACTAGTTTTTTTATAGTTAATACAGCAGCTGCAGATACTGTACTTTAGATATATTATCAGACTCCACATTACCTTCATGGGTTTCAACCATGTGTGTCAGTGACTCTCCTCCTGACACAGCTACGATTGGTTGTTATCGTCTGTTGGTTCTACTGCAGCGCTTCCTCGGCTCAGTAATTCCTCCTGATCCATTTGCTACTGGCTTTGTGCACACATCTTTTAAAGTTGAAAACATCCAGAGGGTGCTTTAATGATTAACAACAACGACTGAAATGAAAAGAAAGCAATAAGAGCTTAAAAACCGATACATTGCTATCGTGACTTCAGACACCATCCACTGTCTTAGGGAAACAATAGTGTGCAATTGTGGACACATGGGGGTTACAAAGCTATAACAATGAATTACATGAAGCCGGCCCCGCAAATAATGCTTAAATGGAATAAGAAGAGATGGCCTTGGGCTAAGAAAGATAGAAAGAAAAAAATAAGCAGGTTTCTATGGAGTTGACCTGGTTTCTATGGAGTTGACCTGGTTTCTATGGAGTTGACCTGGTTTCTATGGAGTTGACCTGGTTTCTATGGAGTTGACCTGGTTTCTATGGAGTTGATCTGGGTCTGTACCTCTTTCAATGCTGTGTACACAGAATTCATGGAATGGTGTTGTAAATTGTAGCACCTACTGTAGGGTGCACCAATTCTCTTTCCTAAGGATATTTTAGTCAATTAGGATTCTTCAATCTGTTAATGAAATACACATTTGGGGATGAGTTTGCCGCCTATGAATTTAACAACCACCATCGATGGCAAAAAAAGTGAATAACATGATGCTAAATATACTGTTTTAAAAAGGCAAACAGAGTTTGGGAGAGGAGAATCCCCAAAACGAGCCGCATGCCAGTGGCAATTTTCATTAAACAAGAAGAGACTGTGTATGGGTTATAGTGTTAGTTATTTGAGAAGTGTTTGACTGTACCCCTCTCCTCTCCATCTCAATCAGATCCGAGCAATGCACTGGCCAGGTGGAGGTCGTCAGATCCCTTACTCCATCTGCAGCCACCCATGCCAGGCCGGAGAGCGCAAGAAGATAGTGAAGGGCATCCCTTGCTGCTGGCACTGCGAGCGCTGCGATGGCTACCAATACCAGGCAGACACTTACAGCTGCAAGATGTGTCGCTTTGACCTGCGTCCCAACGAGAACCACACGGCCTGCCGTCCCATCCCCATTGTCAAGCTGGAATGGAGTTCCCCCTGGGCCGTCATACCTGTCCTCATCTCCGTGGCGGGCATCATGGCCACTCTGTTTGTGGTGGTCACCTTTATCCGCTACAATGACACTCCCATCGTCAAGGCGTCAGGCCGCGAGCTCAGCTACGTTCTACTGACAGGTATCTTCATGTGCTACGCCACCACTTTTCTCATGATATCTGCCCCTGACGTGGGCATCTGCTCCCTCAGACGGATCTTCCTGGGTCTGGGGATGAGTATCAGCTACGCAGCCCTGCTCACCAAGACTAACCGCATCTACCGCATCTTCGAGCAGGGATCCATGTCGGTGAGCGCCCCCAGGTTCATCTCCCCAGCCTCCCAGCTGGTCATCACCTTCAGCCTGACTTCGGTGCAGCTACTGGGGGTGTGTATCTGGTTTGGCGTGGACCCGTCTCAGGCCATCATCGACTACGAGGACCAGCGCATGGCCAATCCGGACATGGCCCGTGGCGTGCTCAAATGTGACATCTCTGACCTTTCTCTGATTTGCCTGCTCGGCTACAGCATGCTGCTAATGGTCACCTGTACAGTGTACGCCATCAAGACTCGAGGCGTGCCGGAGGCCTTCAACGAGGCCAAGCCCATCGGCTTCACCATGTACACCACCTGTATCATCTGGCTGGCCTTCATCCCCATCTTCTTTGGTACCTCCCAGTCCACAGAGAAGGTAAGCTCAGAGGTGTGTTTTTTTTCTGGTCTGTTTGTTTTTGTACTTTTTTGTACTATCCAAAAGGATGGCATAAGCACAAAGAGGATGTCTCTGTGTCTCTCTGTTTCTCTTTTCTTGCTCTCTCTCACTCTCACACTCTCTCTCTCTCTCTCTCTCTCAATCACACACTCACACTCTCTCACTCACTCTCACTAACTCTCTCTCTCTCTCTCACACTCTCTGTCTTTTATGTCTTGGTTGAAATAAAATGCTTTTTTATAATGCTTTGTTTATAGAGAGGCCTTTTTACCATTGTTCGTTATGGAAGGAGTGTGCTGGGGAGTCAGTGTACGTAGGTGGACATGACTGGATGAAAAAAGCATTATGCTATGGCTTGCACAAGCCTTTTCTGGCAGAGCTTAACTCTCTAGAGTTGAACATGCTGACCACACTGACTAGGTATCTCCCTTTTCCCTTTCCTGCCTTTTTTTAAACCTTTTATTTAACTAGGCAAGTCAGTTAAAGAACATTTTTTTTTTACAATGACGGCCTACACCCGCAAAAGCCCACACCCGCCAGTTGTGCGCCACCCTATCGGACTCACAATCACGGCCGTTTGTGATACAGCCTGGAATCAAACCAGGGTGTCTGTGGTGACGCATCTAGCACTGAGATGCAGTGCCTAGACCACTGCGCCACTCGAGCATGCATTGCGTACACGAGCGTTGCAAAATACAGTCGAAGTCGGAAGTTTACATACACTTAGGTTGGAGTCATTAAAACTCGTTTTTCAACCACTCCACAAATGTATTTTTAGCAAACTATAGGTGTTTCATGTCAGTTAGGACATCTACTTTGTGCATGACACAAGTACTTTTTCCAACAATTGTTTACAGGCAGATTATTTAACGTATGTATCAGGAAACTATATATGTATTTTACATGTATTTATCTCCTTATTTTTGGTCTTAAACTAATTCCATTTACAACACCAGTCAAAAGTTTGAACACACCTACTCATTCCAGGGGTTTTCTTTATTTTACTATTTTCTACATTGTAGAATAATAGTGAAGACAACAAAACTATGAAATAACACATATAGAATCATGTAGTTACCCAAAAAGTGTTAAACAAATCAAAATATATTTTATATTTGAGATTCTTCAAAGTAGCCACCCTTTGCCATGATGACAGCTTTGCACACTCTTGGCATTCTCTCAACCAGCTTCATTAGGTAGTCACCTGGAATGCATTTCAATTAACAGGTGTGCCTTGTTAAAAGTTAACTTGTAGAATTTCTTTCCTTCTTAATGAATTTGAGGCATTCAGTTGTGTTGTGACATGGCAGGGGTGGTATACAGAAGATAGCCCATGGTAAAAGACCATGTCCGTATTATGGCAAGAACAGCTCAAATAAGCAAAGAGAAACGACATACTTTAAGACATGAAGGTCAGTCAATCCGGAAAATTTCAAGAACCTTGATATTTTCTTTAAGTGCAGTCGTAAGAACCATCATGCGCTGTGATGAAACTAGCTCTTATGATGACCGCCACAGGAATGGAAGACCCAGAGTTACCTCTGCTGTAGAAGATAAGTTCATTAGAGTTAACAGCCTCAGAAATTGCAGCCCAAATAAATGCTTCAGAGTTCAAGTAACAGACTAATGGAGACTGTGTGAATCAGACTGTCATTCTGCAGCGATACGCCATCCCAGCTGGTTTGGGCTTAGTAAGACTATCATTTGCTTTTCAACTGGACAATGACCCAAAACACCTCCAGGCTGTGTAAGGGCTATTTTTTCCAAGAAGGAGAGTGATGAAGTGCTGTATCAAATGACCTGGCCTCCACAATCCACAAACAAGTGCTTAGCATATGTGGGAACTCCTTCAAGACTGTTGGAAAAGCATTTCAGGTGAAGCTGGTTGAGACAATGCCAAGAGTGTGCAAAGCTCACGGCAAATGGTGGCTATTTGAAGAATCTGAAATATAAAATATATTTTGATTTGTTAAACACTTTTTTGGTTACTACATGATTCCATATATGTTATTTCATAGTTTTGATGTCTTCACTATTATTCAAACATTTTCAAAATAAAGAAAAACCCTTGAATGAGTAGGTGTTCTAAAATTTGGACCAGTAGTGTAAGGAATTTGAAATGATTTTTACTTTTGATACTTAAGTATATTTTAGCAATTACATTTACTTTTGACACTTAAGTATATTTAAAACCAAATACTTTTAGACTTTTACTCAAGTAGTATTTTACTGGGTGACTTTCACTTTTACTTGAGTCATTATCCGTTAAGGTATCTTTACTTTTACTCAAGTATGACAATTGGGTACTTTTCCCACCACTGCCTTTCACCGCAGATGCAGAAGTTCGATATCGCTTGATGATGTGGATTGAGATGCAGCCCATGCAAAACAGATATCTTTGGTTTAAACAGACAGATTGACAGATTGTTTCCATTATGTTAATTAGATTTCTGCGGGGGTGCGGAAACCGTAGGCTAAGGGATGGTGAATTTTTCTGTTATACTCTGTGTCAGAGCACCAATTTTTCATTTTGTAATCATTAAGTTTTAATCTCCCCTGCAGTCTTGGTTTTATGAAGACTAGAATTACAAGCTGAGGATTGCATAATTCTGTGATTACAGTATATCTGAGATACAATTACATTGAGGAGGTATGTATCAGTATAAAACTGCTAAGCCATTAATTACTTAAAAATTAAAAGTTCTGATCTGAAGAAATGTCCTATTCTACATGCAGAGGATTTGAAGATAATTCCTATAAACTCTGCAGGCCCTTTGCATACAGTAGCCTGCTTGTTATTCTGTGACTCATGCGTATGTGACAGCCATGTGCCACAGTGTATTAGTGACCGTTGAGCTGTTTACACAACCACAGAGCTCACACTCGTGTCATTGTGTCAAATCAATGATTCTGGCCTGGTGAACGGCAAATCCACTGAACACTGGGATTCACACCTAGGGGCAATTGTATTGGTTTTCATTCAAAAACGTTCAAGCCTTCGATTAAGCCTGCCTGGAATGGAGTGTCAGATGGGTGGGGTTTGCACTTTTTGGGACTATTCCATTGGTTCTGTTGTGACAACCAAGCTGAATCAAGTGCAGCATAAGAATTAGAAAGAAACCAAATACTGTTTGAACCATTTGAACTGTGAGAAATGGATGCACTGTGAACCCCAATGTGCTGTCATTAATTCAAACGTTTGAGGAAACCTGTTGCAGTTAATATATCTGAGTATATTTATTGGGATTTTGTAGTCATTACTCAAACTGATGGAGTCACTGTGACCCTGTAGATCAGGGGTAGGCAACCCTGGTACTTGAGTGCCAAAGGCACTTCATGTTTTTGATTTAACCGACCTGGAAGACCAGGTGTGTTGAATGTAATACAGTGGGCTGAAGCTCATGGTTTACAGGCCTGCAAATAGGGTTGCAAAATTCCGTTAACTTTCCCAAAGTTCCCAGATTTTCAAAAAATCCTGGTAGAAGAATTTCCAGGAATCTTCCACCCAGGATTTCTGGGAAACCTTGGACATTTACCAGAAGGTTGCAACCTTAGATGCAAGTCACATTATGCTGGTTTACAAAGTGATGTGAAAATCCTATAATCCAGCCAGAGTTAAGCTATCTAACAGCTGAATGTTTTATTCACCTGCAACCTGCACTCATAATGACTGCCAGGATTAGGAACAGTGTGAGGAGACTACCTAAGCTATTTAAACTGGAACAACCATTTTCGGAACGGGTGCAAAAAATCCAACAAAATTATTGGATTAGTTCACAACAATGTATGTTATTTATCTTTGTGTAGTGTAAGATTAATCAATCAACCACTCAATGTAAATGCAAAAACACAGATATTAAAAACAATAATTTTAAAAAGTACATTTGTTAACATAACTTTTTTTTAATGTAGTTGATATTTAATGTAGTTGACTCATTTCGTTTTGATTCAGTACATCATTAACATTTTAAGTAATAGGCCTAATCACTTTTCATTGACTATGAGTTCAATTTACCAGAAGTATTTGAGTTAAAAATGCCTTGGGGTTTACAGTGTGGATGTTGAGTTTTTAGCACATAACCATAGCTGCAGTACAGTGTACTGTAGGGCTCCACAGCCTTGAGATAAAAACAATGGTTAAAATGAGTAGGTGGAAGCAGATCTATTTGGCAGATAGACAAAGAATGGGGCCTCGGTAGCTGTCGTGAGCACTGGTTATTTACTCAGGGGCGAGAGGCTCGTGAATGCATTGCACTGGCAGGGATGACACCATCGGTGGGGCTGGAGTAAAACAACAGAAAGAGGGGGGGTCTAAAGAGCTATACTATAATGTCATCATCATCACCGTCTTCCCACTAAGGCTGCAGAGGCAGGAAAAAAACCCCAGAGAACATTCTGCTAGGATCTCTACTCAGCTTGTACATGGCTAAAATGTATATCTTCTAAGACTGACTATCACTTATGAACTGCGTTCAACATGTGTATTCTTCTGCAGTGCGTTAATGTGCATTGCATATGGCCATTGCGAGTAAGATGCACTCGGTCATTGTGCAAAATGTCCATAGAGTCCACTGTGTGTTAACGTAATGAAGCCCTTACTGAGCCCGATTAATTGTGTGTATCGGTCAACTTCCTTTATCAGTATGACCTGTTGTGGAGTTAACACAATGCATACTCATCTGAAGAACAGAAAGATACCTCCAGGGATCAAAAGGGGAGAACATATTTTACAAGAAGATTATGCCGCTTTTGCTTAAGCTCTTCTAAGTCTTGTCTGCTACCATCACATTGTGTTAATAATGGTGCATAAATACTGGCACATGGATCATCCTTTAAAGGCTCGTTCATCATTTCATTAATAAGAACAAGGTAAACGAACACAAACCGCAAAAGCTCCACATGTACTGAATAACAGACATTGACCTGAACATTGCGTATCTCTTGTAATCAGTAGCAAACCGCCATGCATGTCAATAACTACTGTCTTCCAGCTGTCCATCTTCTGCTTTGAAAGATAAAAGAGAATCGTGAAGTAGACTTAACGTAAGCTTATTCCTAGATGAGGTAATCCATTAGCTAGTGTGGCTTTGAATCACAAAACAGGAGGTGCCCTACTTTTTGTTTCTCCTCACAATCCTGCAGAAACCCAGCCCTGCTAATTCAATTTGAAAACCTGGAACAAGTTATCTTATAGAGGCTTATGATAAGAGGTGGCTTTTCTTCTCCCTTCATATATTAAACATTCATTAATTCGTTTTTCCTCTGGAAAGGGGCGGACACAGTTGTGAAGACAACTTTAGTTCTTTTTGGAGGAGGAGTGCCACCACTGCCAGGAGACTGGAGCTCTGTTACTGTAGGTGAGAGAGAAAATACAGCGGCGAGGCTGAGCTAAGACTTCCCTTATACTGCTCTCTCTGCTTCCTCTATCGTCTTAACATGCATGACAGTAGCTAGTCATATTATACACATGCGCACACAGGAAACGTTGAACGTAGCGGAAATATGCCTCTGCAGTATGATTAGAAGATTTAGTGTTGAACTACTGTGCTATTTGTTCTACAAAAATTCTCTTTTGAGCTAAAATATTCCGGATGATGCCACCCACAATCAACAATATTGGGCTGCAGTACACACAAACTTCTCGATTTTCCAATCAATTGGAATAATTCTGTGATAGATCATCTGCGCTGTTATGTAAACAATGTTCCTTTATAAGAAATTAACATGCAAACACAAAAGCACCTCGTAATCATCCAAAGTGACAAGCCCGACAAAGCCTTGCAGCTGGAAATGACATGTCTTTTAGAGCAAATTAAATGCTTGAGTTGCTCTGGGTCTTGATTTAGCTTATCTGTCCGCCTATGTGCTCATCACCAGTTTACTGCAAGCCTCCCTCGCCTGGCACTCCAATTACACTAATTTATTTGTCATCCTGTGTCAGGAGAAATGTAACACACGCCATATAGGAGGCCTTCTCTATCAGTCGAATCTGGTCTATCTATAAGTGTGTGATCACAGAGCATGATGCCGGATGTGGGATTCGATGTGGCACTGCCTCACCTGGAGAGGTGCAGTAAATCAGAGGATGTCGGTCAGGTAGCGGGAGTGGGAGGAGTGGTAGGAACGTCTCACAATGGAGTCCAAGGGGAAGGTTTCTCGCCTCACAATGGACACAATTCCAACGCAATCGGGCCGCCTTAGAAAGAGCTGCCATTACGGTGCTCGGACAGCTGGCTGCTAGTGAGTGGTTTTGTCCATCTCTTTTATGTCATCGAGTTTTCATTACGCTGTTTACAGTGTTCTTGTGGTTGCCTCTCGGCTGTTCAAAAAGTAGGTTAGTTCAACAGCCTGAGATTACGTGCTGTGATCTCGGGTCCTTCTTCTGTTTATTTTATGAACAAGTCTTATAAGTAAATATTTTCTATCTACAGCTTATTAGCGTACACCTAATATGTCCCCCCCTGTTGATGATACTCATTATACATTAAGGTTGAACCAAAAGATTACATGTATCAAATATGAAATGAAATACAAAACAATGAAATATGTGAAATTGAATTAAGCAATAATGTATGTTGATGTACATGATGTACAATATTCAAATATGTTTCTATATCATAACAATAGCCTAATATTTAATTTGCCATATTTTTTTTTTTTTTTAAGTTTCACATTGTCATTGGTTGCACTAATTGCACTGTTTGTCTTCATAACCTGGTTCAAGTATTCATGACATTAACCTGAGGAAGGCACAGTGATGCCGAAACGTTGGTAAATACCCAATAAATGACTGGGAGTTTATATATGGAGTGTGTGACTTTCTTTATTTTTATGTTTTTTCACATGTAAACAACATTATTCGTTGTACAGCTGTCCCAGAGGCCTAATAGAACACAATGAGGATCAATGGGACAGAGCACAGAGGCCTGGATAAGATCTAGGATTTCATACTGGTTGCATCGGCTACATGGCACAAGCATGTAGTTGTCGTCCTGTGCTTTCCTAGAGGGAGAGGGGATTGGACAAGAAGCTAATCAAGGCCAAAACATTGTAGCCCCTTTGTAAATCACGTTCTTCAGCAGCACCACATTAGAGTCCCCGGGGGAAGGGAAAAATCCTTATTGGTTTAATTAGACTATAACCACAGAAACCATGTGAGGCTGTGAAATTGAAATGAATATTGAAATGATTCATAGCCTGTTGTTTGAATTTGCCATACTGAACTATGAGTAAAACAAAGAAGCGTCATTGTTTCCCCAGGAAGAATGTTAGTCAATAACGGAAAATGAAAGTGCTTTTTATCCATCAGTCTTAAGATGGAGCATATGTGATGCCGCTCGCATGTTAGCGTTTATTAGGATGAATCTTATCCTGGAGGCAGAGCTGAGCGGTTTTCACTAGATGGGCCAGCCGCAAAGTCAGAATTGGCTATACCGTAAAAAATGTATTGAAAACAAAAATGTGCTTTTTTTGTCTTAAGGTGAGGCGTAAGGTTAGCAGTGTGGGAAGGTTGGTGTTAAAGGGGAGCTGAACTTCCTGATTTGACCTTGTTTTTCAGTGGCCATGACTGAAGCCAAACGATAGTTGTCTAGGGGGGGGGATTTAATGTGGGTGTCTCTTGTGTATGTATTGCACGTGGCAAGCATTTGTACATTCACTCTGCCAAGACAGTACACAGTTACTAGATAACGTGAAACAACCTAACCTGTGTCTTGAAGTTGCCTCGGCTAGCTAACTTCATTCGCCAATTAGCTTTAGCTTTAGCTTTACATTTACAATGTAAATGGGACAATATTTTCATGTTGCACATCTTTTAGTTGTCTCATTAAATGCTTTCAATATTTGTATGTGCATGTCTACAATTTATAGTTGGTTTGACGTTTTTAAGTCATTGAAACTTGAAGCTATAGACCTTTTCAAATATTGTCTCATGTACGTGGTGTGATTTACTGATGGTCCCTAACTACCCCTATACGGATATCGAATGTCAAACCAAATTGACCATGGGCATTACGATCGGGTCGTGTGCAGCTATGCTCCGAATTGAAGATTACTTGGGTGCTGCAAGCTGTGGGCATGTGGGTAGGATTGAAATAAACCCAACCCTAGGAAAACTGTTACAGTTCTCTTCATTCCGTTACATACGCATTTTTCCTTTTAAATCTCGCAAACCTCAGTTTTGGACAAGACTGACTTTATGACCAAAATGATCCTATTTAGACTTTGTAGCCAATTTGATACTAGAATAAATAAATGAATAAATCATATTGTTGCCACATAGGCCGTTTTCAAAACAAGAAGTTGCTTTTTAGGGGCAGTCACTCTCTAAGGTTAGGGTTAGGTCTAAAATCAGATGTTATGACCGTGCCAGCTAGTATGACCACCCTGCACAGCTGACTTCAGTACATGAGTCATCCCAATAAATGCCAACCTACATCCAGCTCGCTAAACAAATGCAGGTTCATAGAAATCACATATTCTATATGTGCAGGTCTGCCAATAGCACTCCTCCAATATGCGCTGTTCTGAATGTGCTGAGGAAGAGGCAGATTAGGGGAGAAGTACAGGCGAATGATACAGGCGAATGAAGTACAGGCGAATGAGGTTTTGTAAACACCAGGTGTAGTAGACTAACAGTGAAATGCTTACTTACGGGCTCTTCCCAACAATGCAGAGACAAAATATAAAAAAAAATTATGGAATGATAATAACACAAGGAAAAATACACAATGAGTAACAATAACTTGGCTACAGTACCAAGTCGATGTGCAGGCGTACGTGGTAATTGAGGTAGATATGTACATGTAGGTAGAGGAACTAGGCAACAGCATAGATAATAAGCAGTAACAGCAGCATATGTGATGAGTCAAAAGAGTTAGTGCAAAGGGGGTCAATGCAGATAGTCCAGGTAGCTATTTGGTTAACTATTTAGCAGTCTTATGGCTTAGGGATAGAAGTTGTTTAGGGTCCTGTAGGTTCCAGACTTGGTGCATCGGTACCGCTTGCCGTGCTGAGGCAAAGAGAACAGTCTATGGCTATACATTGTATACGGAAAGTATTCAGACCCTGTCACGATCGCTGACGTCGTGGAAATGACCGGACCAAGGTGCAGCATGGTCCGGTCATTTCCACGACGACAGCGATCGTGACAGAACTACCCACCACAAGCGGACCAAACAGCATGGCCGGGAGGAGCAGACAGAGTGGACATGGAAAGACATTCTGGAAGGAAAGGGATCCTGGATGTGGGAGGAGATCCTGGCTGGAAAGGATCGCCTGCCGTGGGAGCAGGTGGAAGCAGCGAGGAAGGCGGAAGCAGCTAGAAAAGGGGACCAGCGTTACACGGCCACTGCTGGCAAGGAAGACCGGGAGGCCACTCCCCAAATCCCCAACTCCCCAAGGTTGGCGGAGCTAACTCCCCGTGCTCACGGTAGGGAGCGTGGTACTAGTCAGGCACCGTGTTATGCGGTGAAGTGCACGGTGTCTCCAGTGCGCGTTCACAGCCCGGTGCGCTATATTCCAGCTCTCCGCATCGGCCGGGCTAGAGTAGGCATACAGCCAGGATGGATTGTGCCAGCACAGCGCTCCTGATCTCCGGTGTGCCTCTTCGGTCCAGGGCATCCTGCGCCGGCTCTGCGCACTGTGTCTGCGGTGCGCTGTCACAGCCCAGTGCGTCCTGTGCTTGCGCTCCACATGTGCTGGGCCAAAGTGGATATTCAGCCCGGACGAGTGGTGCCAGCTCAGCGCTCTAGACCTCCAGTACGCCTCCACAGTACAGTATGTCCTGTGCCTCCTCTCCGCACAGGACATAGCCCGGTGCCACCGGTACCGGTCCCACCATGCATCAGACATCCAGTACGCCTCCACAGTCCAGTACGTCCTGTGCCTCCTCTCCGCACTCGTCCTGAGGTGCGGGTCAACAGCCCGGTGCCACCGGTACCGGTCCCACGCATCAAGCCTCCAGTGCGTCTCCACAGTCCAGAGCTTCCGGCGACAGTTCCCAGTCCAGAGCTTCCGGCGACAGTTCCCAGTCCAGAGCTTCCGGCGACGTTTCACAGTCCGCAACCTCCAACGACGGGCCACAGTCCGAAACCTCCAACGACGGGCAACAGTCCGAAACCTCCAGCGACGGTCCCCAGCCCGGGACCTCCAGCGACGGTCCCCAGCCCGGGGCCTCCAGCGACGGTCCCCAGTCCAGAGCCTGCAGAGAGGGTCCCCAGTCCCAGTCCGGCGCCTGCAGAGAGGGTCGGCAACGAGGGTTCCCGCACCAGAGGCGCCACCAAAGTGGGGGAAGCCAGAGGTGAAGCGGGGTCTGCCTCCAACACCGGACCCCCCCCTATAGTGTCAGGTTTGCGGTCATGCCCTGACGGTAGAGATCTTTTTGTTCTCTATGTTTGGTTGGTCAGGGTGTGACTCGGGTGGGAAACTCTATGTTCTTTGTTTCTATGTTTTGGCCGGGTATGGTTCTCAATCAGGGACAGCTGTCTGTCGTTGTCTCTGATTGGGAATCATATTTAGGCAGCCTTTTTTCCTTTGGTATTTGTGGGTAGTTGTCTTTGTTAGTGGCATTATAGCCTAAGTAAGCTTCACTGCCGTTTCCTTTGTTCAATGTTTTGTTGGCAACATTTATCAATAAAAGAAATGTATGCTCACCATGCTGCACCTTGGTCCGGTCATTTCCACGACAACAGCGATCGTGACAGACCCCTTCCCTTTTTCCACGTTTTGTTACGTTGCAGTCTTATTCTAAAATGGATAAAATACATGTTTCACTCATCAATCTACACACAATAACCCATAATGACAAAGCGAAAAAACAGTTTATTTGCAAATGTATTAAAAATAAAAAACAGAATTACCTTATTTACATAAGTATTCAGACACTTTGCCATAAAGACTTGAAATTTAGCTCAGGCGCATCCTGTTTCCATTGATCATCCTTGAGATGTTTCTACAATTTGTTCACCTGTGTTAAATTGATTTGATTGGACATGATTTGGAAAGGCACACACCTGTCTATATAAGGTCCCACAGTTGACAGTGCATGTCAGAGCGAAAACCAAGCCATGAGGTTGAAGGAATTGTCCGTAGAGTTCTGAGACAGGACTGTGTCGAGGCACAGATCTGGGGAAGGTTACCAAAGCATTTCTGCAGCATTGAAGGTCCCCAAGAACACAGTGGCTTCCATCATTCTTAAATAGAATAAGTTTGAACCACCAACACTTTGGTCAGAGAGGTGAACATGAACACGATGGTCACTCTGACAGAGCTCCAGAGTCCCTCTGTGGAGATGGGAGAAACTTCCAGAAAGACAATCATCTCTGCAACACTCCACCAATCAGGCCTTTATGGTAGAGTGAGCAGATGGAAGTTACTCCTCAGTAAAAGGCACATGACAGCCTGCTTGGAGTTTGCCAAAAGGCACCTAAAGGACTCTGACCATGAGAAACAAGATTCTCTGGTCTGACAAAACCAAGATTGAACTGTTTGGACTGAATGCCAAGCGTCACGTGTGGAGGAAACCTGGCACCATCACTACGGTGAAGAATGGTGGTGGCAGCATCATGCTGTGGGGAAGCTTTTCAGCGGCAGGGACTTTGAGACTAGTCAGGATCGAGAGAAAGATGAACGTAACAAAGTACAGAGAGATCCTTGATGAAAACCTGCTCTAGACTGCTCAGAACCTCAGAGTGGGGCGACGGTTCACCTTCCAACAGCACAATGACCCTAAGCACACTGCCAAGACAAGGCAGGAGTGGCTTCGGGACAAGATTCTGAATGTCCTTGAGTGGCCCAGCCAGAGTCCGGACTTGAACCCGATCGAAAATCTCTGGAGAGACCTGAAAATAGCAGGGCAGCGACGCTCCCCTTCCAACCTGACAGAGCTTGAGAGGACCTGCAGAGAAGAATGGGGAAAACTCCCCAAATACAGGTGTGCCAAGCTTGTAGCATCATACCCAAGAAGAATCAAGGCTGTAATCGCTCCCAAAGGTGTTTCAAGAAATTACTTAGTAAAGGGTCTGAATACTTATGTAAATGTAATATTTCTTTTGTTTAATACATTTGATAAAATGTTTTTGCTTTGTCATTATGGGGTATTGCGGGTAGATTGATGAAGGACATTAAAATACACTGCTCAAAAAAATAAAGGGAACACTTAAACAACACAATGTAACTCCCAAGTCAATCACACTTCTGTGAAATCAAACTGTCCACTTAGGAAGCAACACCGATTGACAATAAATTTCACATGCTGTTGTGCAAATGGAATAGACAAAAGGTGGAAATTATAGGCAATTAGCAAGACACCCCCCAAAACAGGAGTGATTCTGCAGGTGGTGACCACAGACCACTTCTCAGTTCCTATGCTTCCTGGCTGATGTTTTGGTCACTTTTGAATGCTGGCGGTGCTCTCACTCTAGTGGTAGCATGAGACGGAGTCTACAACCCACACAAGTGGCTCAGGTAGTGCAGTTCATCCAGGATGACACATCAATGCGAACTGTGGCAAAAAGGTTTGCTGTGTCTGTCAGCGTAGTGTCCAGAGCATGCAGGCGCTACCAGGAAACAGGCCAGTACATCAGGAGACGTGGAGGAGGCCGTAGGAGGGCAACAACCCAGCAGCAGGACCGGTACCTCCGCCTTAGTGCAAGGAGGTGCACTGCCAGAGCCCTGCAAAATGACCTCCAGCAGGCCACAAATGTGTGTCTGCTCAAACGGTCAGAAACAGACTCCATGAGGGTGGTATGAGGGCCCGACGTCCACAGGTGGGGGTTGTGCTTACAGCCCAACACCGTGCAGGACGTTTAGCATTTGCCAGAGAACACCAAGATTGGCAAATTCGCCACTGGCGCCCTGTGCTCTTCACAGATGAAAGCAGGTTCACACTGAGCACATGAGCACATGTGACAGACGTGACAGAGTCTGGAGACGCCGTGGAGAACGTTCTGCTGCCTGCAACATCCTCCAGCATGACCGGTTTGGCGATGGGTCAGTCATGGTGTGGGGTGGCATTTCTTTGTGGGGCCGCACAGCCCTCCATGTGCTCGCCAGAGGTAGCCTGACTGCCATTAGGTACCGAGATGAGATCCTCAGACCCCTTGTGAGACCATATGCTGACACATGCACATTTGTGGCCTGCTGGAGGTCATTTAGCAGGGCTCCTTGCACTAAGGCGGAGGTACCGGTCCTGCTGCTGGGTTGTTGCCCTCCTACGGCCTCCTCCACGTCTCCTGATGTACTGGCCTGTCTCCTGGTAGCGCCTGCATGCTCTGGACACTACGCTGACAGACACAGCAAACCTTTTTGCCACAGTTCGCATTGATGTGTCATCCTGGATGAACTGCACTACCTGAGCCACTTGTGTGGGTTGTAGACTCCGTCTCATGCTACCACTAGAGTGAGAGCACCGCCAGCATTCAAAAGTGACCAAAACATCAGCCAGGAAGCATAGGAACTGAGAAGTGGTCTGTGGTCACCACCTGCAGAATCACTCCTGTTTTGGGGGGTGTCTTGCTAATTGCCTATAATTTCCACCTTTTGTCTATTCCATTTGCACATCAGCCTGTGAAATGTATTGTCAATCGGTGTTGCTTCCTAAGTGGACAGTTTGATTTCACAGAAGTGTGATTGACTTGGAGTTACATTGTGTTGTTTAAGTGTTCCCTTTATTTTTTTGAGCAGTGTATATATATTTTAGAATAAGGCTGTAACATAACAAAGTGTGGAAAAAGTCAAGGGGTCTGAATACTTTCTGAATGCACTGTAACTTCTATTTTTTGAAAAATACACACCAATATAGCACTATCTGTACATTGAGGGTAGCTGGTTTCTGTACTACAATTCTACCAAGTATTTGTACCACTGACAGACTTTTATGAGCTGTTTTGACTGCAACTAAGCATATATCTAAGGTAGGTTTGATTTTGTTCACAACCATACTTAGTTATTACCAGTTATAACCATAGGCGAGTACACAAGGTGCTCCATCTATATCAGGTCAAGATCACTCCAACTGTTCCCCTCCGCCCTCTGAGGATATGTATAATTGAATATTATGTCTCCAGATTCAAATATATACTTTTTTAGATTTGCCGTACAGTAACTACTTTTCTGAGAATACTCACCAATACAGCTCTCTGTGTAAATTCAGAGCTTATCCGAGTTCTTGTATTGCAGTTATATATCAAGTATTATACCATTGTCACGATCGTGTGGAGGATTGACGGACCAAAACGCAGCATTAGGAAAATAAGCCATGTCCTTTTATTGATGAAGAAGGCAAAACGAAACCAACACACTTTCAAACTAACCAAAACAATAAACGATCGTGAAGCTAAATAAACGATGTGCACACACAGGCTACAAACGTTTAACATAGACAACTACTCACAACAAATGAAAGCCTATGGCTACCCTAAATAAGGCTCCCAATCAGAGACAACCGAAATCAGCTGTCTCTAATTGGGAACTCATTCAGGTAACCATAGACTCTCCTAGACAACTAAACATACATAGACAACGCTAGACACATGTACTCAACACAAACCCATATACTACACCCAACAACCCCTTTACCATAGAATCACCCAAAACCAACAAAACACAAACATTCCCCATGTCACACCCTGACCTAACTAAAATAATAAAGAAAACAAAGAATACTAAGGCCAGGGCGTGACATAACCCCCCCCTTAAGGTGCGAACTCCGGGCGCACCATTACACAGTCTAGGGGAGGGTCTGGGTGGGCTTCCATCCACGGTGGCGGCTCCGGCTCTAGTCGTGGTCCCCACGTCACCACAGTCCCTAACCGCCTCCTTAGCTTCCTCCAAATGACCCCCCTCCACATTAACCCCACTGCATTAAGGGGCAGTTCCGGACTAAGGGGCAGCTCCGGACTAAGGGGCAGTACCAGGGTCAGGGGCAGTACCAGGGTCAGGGGCAGTACCAGGGTCAGGGGCAGTACCAGGGTCAGGGGCAGCTCAGAACTAAGGGGCAGTACCAGGGTAAGGGACAGCACCAGGATAAGGGGCAGCTCCGGACTGAGGAACGGCAGCTCCGGACTGAGGGACTGCAGCTCCGGACTGAGGGACGGCCCATGGCTGGCTGACGGATCTGGCTGCTCATGGCTGGCTGACGGATCTGGCTGCTCATGGCTGGCTGACGGATCTGGCTGCTCATGGCTGGCTGACGGATCTGGCTGCTCATGGCTGGCTGACGGATCTGGCTGCTCATGGCTGGCTGACGGATCTGGCTGCTCATGGCTGGCTGACGGATCTGGCTGCTCATGGCTGGCTGACGGATCTGGCTGCTCATGGCTGGCTGACGGATCTGGCTGCTCATGGCTGGCTGACGGATCTGGCTGCTCATGGCTGGCTGACTGATCTGGCTGCTCATGGCTGGCTGACTGATCTGGCTGCTCATGGCTGGCTGACTGATCTGGCTGCTCATGGCTGGCTGACTGATCTGGCTGCTCATGGCTGGCTGACTGATCTGGCTGCTCATGGCTGGCTGACTGATCTGGCAGATCCTGTCTGATTGGCGGCTCTGGCAGATCCTGTCTGGCGGGCGGCTCTGGCAGATCCTGTCTGGCGGGCGGCTCTGGCAGATCCTGTCTGGCGGGCGGCTCTGGCAGATCCTGTCTGGCGGGCGGCTCTGGCGGCTCCTGTCTGGCGGGCGGCTCAGTAGGCTCATGGCAGACGGGCGGCTCAGTAGGCTCATGGCAGACGGGCGGCTTTGCAGGCTCATGGCAGACGGGCGGCTTTGCAGGCTCATTGCAGACGGATGGCTCAGATGGCGCTGGGGAGACGGATGGCTCAGATGGCGCTGGGGAGACGGATGGCTCAGATGGCGCTGGGGAGACGGATGGCTCAGATGGCGCTGGGGAGACGGATGGCTCAGATGGCGCTGGGGAGACGGATGGCTCAGATGGCGCTTGGCAGACGGGCAGTTCAGGCATAGCTGTGCAGACGGCAGACTCCTGCCGGCTGAGGCGCACTGTAGACCTGGTGCGTGGTGCCGGGACTGGTGGTACCGGGCTGGGGACATGCATCTCAGGGCTAGTGCGGGGAGCAGCAACAGGACGCACAGGACTCTGGGGACACACAGGAGGCTTGGTGCGTGGTTTAGGCACTGGTGGTAAAGGGCTGGAGACACGCACCATATGGCTAGTGCGTGGAGGAGGCACTGGTGGTACTGGGTTGGGGCGGGGAGGTGGCGCCGGAAATACCGGACCGTGCAGGCGTACTGGCTCCCTTGAGCGCCGAGCCTGCCCAACCTTACCTGGTTGTATGCTCCCCGTTGCCTGGCCAGTGCGGGGAGGTGGAATAACCCGCACCGGCCTATGTAGGCGAACCGGGGACACCATGCGTAAGGCTGGTGCCATGTACGCCGGCCCGAGGAGACGCACTGGTGACCAGATGCGTTGGGCCGGCTTCATGACATAAGGCTCAACGCTCAGTCTAGCCCGGCCGATACGTGGAGCTGAAATGTACCGAACCGGGCTATGCACGCGTACAGGAGACACCGTGCGCTCTACTGCGTAACACGGTGTCTGCCCGTACTCTCGCTCTCCACGGTAAGTACAGGGAGTAGGCGCAGGTTTCCTACCTGACTTCGCCACACTCCCTTTAAGGCCCCCCCCAAGAAATTTTTGGGTTGTACTCACGGGCTTCCAGCCTTGTCTCCGTGCTGCCTCCTCATATCGCCTCCTCTCAGCTTTAGCTGCCTCCAGCTCTTCACGAGGAAGGCGATATTCTCCCGGTTGTGCCCACGGCCCCTTACCATCCAGTATCTCCTCCCATGTCCACGAATCCTGTGTAGGTGGGTCCTGTTGCCGCTTTCCATGCCGCTTGGTCCTGTATTGGTGAGTAGTTCTGTCACGATCGTGTGGAGGATTGACGGACCAAAACGCAGCATTAGGAAAATAAGCCATCTCCTTTTATTGATGAAGAAGGCAAAACGAAACCAACACACTTTCAAACTAACCAAAACAATCGTGAAGCTAAATAAACGATGTGCACACACAGGCTACAAACGTTTAACATAGACAACTACTCACAACAAATGAAAGCCTATGGCTACCCTAAATAAGGCTCCCAATCAGAGACAACCGAAATCAGCTGTCTCTAATTGGGAACTCATTCAGGTAACCATAGACTCTCCTAGACAACTAAACATACATAGACAACGCTAGACACATGTACTCAACACAAACCCATATACTACACCCAACAACCCCTTTACCATAGAATCACCCAAAACCAACAAAACACAAACATTCCCCATGTCACACCCTGACCTAACTAAAATAATAAAGAAAACAAAGAATACTAAGGCCAGGACGTGACAACCATTTGAAGACTTTGCATCCCATTGGCAGATTATTATATGCACAAAATGACCTTATTACAGTCATACTAAATGTACATGGCATAGAAAAGTACAATATTAGGCTCGCTAAAGAAATGCAGGTCCATAGAAAAATGTAAGTTCTATATGTGCAGGTCCGCCAATAGCACTCCTCCAATATGTGCTGTTCTGAATGTGCTGAGGAAGAGGCAGATGAGGAGAGAAGTACAGGCAAATGATCCAGCCAGTCTACTGTCTGAGTCACAGTCTTTCAGACTTGCTCTGATATACACTCACAGCCCCATGGTGGACAATTCATTTCAGGCTTACTCAACAGAAATGCAATGCCAAACAGTAATTAAAATGTTCAGAGTGTACAGTGAATGAATTCTAATGGTCAACTCTGCATTAACGGATGACATGCTTTGTATTTGTATTTGTATTTATTATGTATCCCCATTAGCTGTTGTCAAGGCAGCAGCTACTCTTCTTGGGGTCCTGCAAAATGAAGGCAGCTACAGTGGGGCAAAAAAAGTATTTAGTCAGCCACCAATTGTGCAAGTTCTCCCACTTAAAAAGATGAGAGAGGCCTGTAATTTTCATCATAGGTACACCTCAACTATGACATACAAAATGAGAAAAAAAATCCAGAAAATCACATTGTAGGATTTTTTATGAATTTATTTGCAAATTATGGTGGAAAATAAGTATTTGGTCACCTACAAACAAGCAAGATTTCTGGCTCTCACAGACCTGTAACTTTTTCTTTAGGAGGCTCCTCTGTCCTCCACTCGTTGCCTGTATTAATGGCACCTGTTTGAACTTGTTATCAGTGTAAAAGACACCTGTCCACAACCTCAAACAGTCACACTCCAAACTCCACTATGGCCAAGACCTCTTCACCTAGATGGTAAGCAAAGCAATCTGGAGAGAAAGCGGAGCGTCTTAGAGGGTTAGACATGACAAAAACAGACAAAGACACACTAGCGGAAGTAAAGTCTGGGGATGCTACACTCTGTTGATGAAACAGCAGGAGGGAATCTCTTGCTGCATTAGATAGCGAGCTACAGAGAAAGGTCTAGTCCAACCGAACAGATTTGAATTATAATGATCTCTCAGTCAAGTACCTTACAGGTTAACACACTATTGGTATTTATTGATTTCATTACATGTTAAACGAGATGTGTCAGTGTGGATTATGTTCATTGTAGGTTGGGTCATAGTGTCATGGTATAAAACCATTAGGGTCTACACCATCTTATATTAGCTCAACCTTTAATTGCTTTTCCCTGATCAAGTCAGGCGATCAGTATTTGTAACAATGTACTGTATACATTACAATTCATACGAGCCTGTCCCTCCCCTTTAAATGTTCTCAATAAGATGGCCTAATTAACACAGTTCTGCTTTGCCAACACTTAAAATGGAGTGAGGGAGACTGCTGATCAGCAAGGCCCTCCCCTGTGGGTCACAATGTTCAGCCATGGATAAAAAATTCATGAGGTTATTTCGGTTTTTTTTATGGAGCAGCTTGTAGTGAATCAGAACAGGGCAGATAGGCTGGTGTTATGACATTCCGTTTTAAAGGTTGACGTGATGGCCATGTTAAAACAAGCACTGCCGAAAATCAACAAACAAGAGTGTCTTGGTTGCTTGGTTTTGTGCACCGTGGTGGTACTGGTGTGTGTGTGTGTGTGTGTGTGGGGGGGGGGGGGGGGGGGGGGGGTTGTTATGAAGAGAGGATCAAGCCATCCTACCAACAGATACCTTTGTTAATAATTTACTTGTGTAATGTGAATTGTAATTAATAATAGTGATACACCACAAACATGTCTTATACGCTTTAGGCTTACAGTATATACTATATACTCGTTACACGTTCACAAGAACTTTGGTGAAGAGCAAAGCTCTGTCACGGATTGTACGGTGTCTGTGTCCTTCACAAATCATTTCCGTCTCTTCATGAAGGACAAATGGACAGAAGTATTTAACCTCAGATAAGTAAAGAGGGTTTGACATGAGCATTAACATCTAGAGTAAACCACCAGGGATGCGGTGAAGCAGTAACTGTCGATTCCCGACACCGGTTACATTAACCCTAAACTTAACCCTAAACTTAACCAACTTCGATCCGTAGGTCTAACACAGTCTCCTTGACATTACTTTACAGATGTACATCCAGACAACCACGCTGACCATCTCTGTGAGCCTGAGTGCGTCTGTCTCTCTGGGGATGCTGTACATGCCCAAGGTCTACGTGATCCTCAGGCACCCAGAGCAGAACGTGCCCAAACGCACACGCAGCCTCAAGGCTGTGGTCACAGCTGCCACCATGTCCAACAAGTTCAACCCCAAGGCGAGCCTACGTCCCAACGGAGAAGCCAAGTCCGAGTTGTGTGAGAGCCAGGAAACACAAGGTGAGTTATAAGGTGAAGACAAATATATGCTATATATACTGAACAAAAATATAAATGCAACGTGCAATAATTTAAAAGATTTTACTGAGTTACAGTTCATATGAGGAAATCAGTCAATTGAAATAAATTCATTCGGCACTATTCTATGGATTTCACATGACTGGGAATACAGATATGGGAATACAAATACCTTATATGGGAATACAAATACCTTAAAAGAAATGGGCCTCTCAATGGGCCTCAGGATCTCGTCACGATATTTCTATACATTCAAATTGCCATAGATAAAATGGAATTGTGTTCGTTGTCCGTAGCTTGTGCCTGCCCATACCATAACCCCAATGCCACCATGGGGCACTCTTTTCACAATGTTGACATCAGCAAACCGCTCACCCACAATTCTCTAAAACAACGTTGGAGGCGGCTTATGGTAGAGAAATTAATTTCTTACTCTCTGGCAACATTCCTGCAGTCAGCATGCCACTTGCACACTCCCTCAAAACTTGAGACATCTATGGCATTGTGTTGCGTGACAAAACTACACATTTTAGAGTGGCCTTTTATTGTCCCTAGCATGAGGTGCACCTGTGTAATGAGCATGCTGTTAAATGTATTTTACCCTTCAGGCACTGTAATTGAAATGAATAAATTGGTTTAAGAGGTGGAAAGCAAAGTATCCAAATCATTATTTACTGGCCACCATGCGCCGTTGTTATTTTACACTTCGATTGATGTAGGAAATGTGCTGCCGTGTTTTATTTTAAGTCAGTTTGTGAGTTGTGGGAGGCATTTAAACATTCCATGATAGGCTCAAAATATCCACTGTGTGTGGCTATCACTAAGGAGGGCATTAATACCAGGAGCGGTGTACTGTGTAGTCTTACTTCAACAGCTACCTCAACGCCATACACAATTAACCTATTGTATTGAATGTATGAGATCCATTTCAATGTTTGTTATACACCATGTACAACAACCATATTTTATTTTATAATTTCAATGCATTCAGTTGACTATCACAGAAAGACACTACTCAATATGCTGAACAGGTATATTTTCAGCAGTTTGGCTCAGATTTGTGGCAGTGTTCAAAGCCCGGTGTAATTAATTGAGAGGTAAATGAGTTTCCTTTCTGAACCAGCTGAACCTCTCTCTGCCTGAGTCCATCTCCCTCTAATTTCAATAGCAATAAAAATGCTTGGTGGTTTCTGGGACAGACTCTGGCTTTATACAACGGTGGTAAATAATGATTTCAACCATTGACTCAGCAGAAAATGTCTCAGGTGATGGCCAAAACACTCACCCACACGGCTGGCTCGTTTCCCTCAGAAAAGAAAAGAGTGGTCTGAGTCGGTAATGTCTGTCAATAGACATAGACTCCCTGTTTGTGGGTAAATCTTAATGACAGATGCATATCGTGATGATTCACTGTTCCCCGAGAGCTAGCTTACAGTATTTGGGGGATTATTTAGCCCCTGCAATTTGTATTCCACTGATAACAAAAGTACAGAGATGTTCCCCAAAAATACATTGTTGACAATTTACTGTAGTTGTTTATATTGAATGCAACATTGCAAATATTTGATGGCAAACTGATGAGGATGCTGAGCATGGTGTGGCGTTACATAACATCTACACATAAGCCTTTATCTTAAAAACATTTATTTACTTTAACGACAACAGTTACGATGTAACAATAAGTGAGGACAGGGAGGTTTGATAGCAAGCACAAATTCCTCGCCTATCTGTTTACAAGGGGCATACAGTGCATAGGTATTTGAATAAGCACCATTTGTCATTGCCATTACGGACACATTGTATGATGATGTGGCAAGTAGCCTAGTGGTTAGCGCATTGGGCCAGTAACCAAAAGGTTGCTGGATGAAATCCCTGAGCTGACAATGTAAAAATCTGTTATTCTGCCCCTGAACAAGGCAATAAACCCACTGTTCCCTGGTAGGCTGTCATTGTAAATAAGAATTTATTCTTAACTGACTTGCCTAGTTAAATGTAAAAATTATTTTGGGAAAAATTCATGTCTCACCATCTCTCTGACTGGCTGACATTGGTAGCAGGGATGGTACAATTTATACGCTCCGGCTCAGCAGATCAGATAAGACGGTCAGGAGAGAACTGGAGAGTTGAGGCCTGATTACCCAGTAGACAGGGTAGGAAGAGGTGGAGGTCTGGGAGGGGATTGAGAGCCCACCCACTGTACAAATACGACAGGGACAATATACTGTGTGTGTCTATATATATATATCACACACTACCGTTCAAAAGTTTGGAGTCACTTAAAAATGTCCTTGTTTTTGAAAGAAAAACTCTATATAGTCCCCCAGAATATTTTTTCACAAAAAAAGTATTTTGTTGACACAGCTTCTAAAATGGAGTATTACGTTAAGCATTTCATTAACTGCAAAACCACCCATGTCATCTATAGATTGGAACGTCCACAGTGCAAGGTGTTCTACATTGGACCGACAAAGAGACGCCTTCAAGACCGCTTAGCGGAACACAAGTACTCCATACGGGTAGGCAATGAAGAGTACCCCAAGGCAAGAAACTACAAGTCCTTACACCATGGCAACCCTGCCTCCCTACAAGCTATGGGTATTGATCATATTCCGGCATCAATTAGAAAAGGGGACCGTCTGAAACAGTTAAACCAAAGGGAAAGTTTATGGATTTACAAACTACAGGCCACTAAGTACCCTGGTTTAAATGAAGATATGGATTTCTTACCCTTCCTGTAGGGTCGTGATAGGTCCATTTGCTGTTATCTAGTGCTATGTTTAGACTGTTGCTGTTCATGTTTTGCTGTGTTCTAGTGTACTATGGAATATATTGCTTTCTTATTCTTGACAACAGTCATATTTAAGGTTAGAACTACCTTTCTAGGCGTTCTGATACTTCTAGCTTGGAGTTGAATTTTTTGATAACATAGCTACAGTATTTCACTTTTTAATGTGTATAGTATTGCTTACTAGGTACGTCCAATCAATTTTGTAACCACTCCCTCTTCAAATTAGGGCTAATTGGAAAAGCTGTTCAAAAGAGGACATTGTATTAGTTCTTTGTACTCCCTGATGAAGGCCATGCAGCTGAAACGCGTCGGATTTTTAAACTTTGTTTCTATTGAACATGCCATACAAAGGCATTTTAATTAATTATAGAAAGGAAGAAGGAAGAGTGCCTTGGTCCTCCTTTATTTTTTTTGTCTAAAGGCCAGTTTTAGTGCTTCTTTAATCAGAACAACAGTTTTCAGCTGTGCTAACATAATTGCAAAAGGGTTTTCTAATGATCATTTAGCCTTTTAAAATTATAAACTTGGATTAGCTAACACAAAGTGCCATTGGAACACAGGACTGATGGTTGCTGATAATGGGCCTCTGTCCGCCTATGCAGATATTCCATAGGAAAAAAAACACATTTACAGCTACAATAGTCATTTACAATATGAACAATGTCTACACTGTATTTTTGATCAATTTGATGTTATTTTAATGGACCTAAAATGTGTTTTTCTTTCTAAAACAAGGACATTTTTAAGTGACCCCACACTTTTGAAGTATATATATATATATATATATATATATATATATATATATACACTGCTCAAAAAAATAAAGGGTACACTTAAACAACACAATGTTTGATTTCACAGAAGTGTGATTGACTTGGAGTTACATTGTGTTGTTTAAGTGTTCCCTTTATTTTTGAGCAGTGTATATACATACATTGAGTATTCCATACTTTAAGAACACCTTCCTAATATTGATTCTTCCCTCCTTCAGAACATCCTCAATTTTTAAGGGCATGGACTCTACAAGGTGTCAAAAGCGTCCCACAGGGATGCTGACTGATGTTGACTCTATTGCTTCCCACAGTTGTGTCAAGTTGGCTGGGTATCCTTTGGGTGGTGGAAAAATCTTGATACAAACAGGAAACTGTTGATTGTGAAAAACCCTGCACCGTTGTAGTTCTTGACACAAATTTGTGCGCCAGGCACCAGCTACCATACCCCGTTCAAAGGCACTTCAATTGTTTGTCTTGCTCATTCACCCTCTGAATTGCACACATAAGTACATAATCCATGTCTCAATTGTCTCAAGGCTTAAAAATCCTTCTTTAACCTGTCTCCTCCCCTTCCTCTACACTGATATAAGTGGATTGAACAAGCGACATCAGTAAGGGATCGTTGCTTTCACCTGGATTCACCTGGTCAGTCTATGTCATGGAAAGAGCAGGTGTTCATAATGTTTTGTATACTCAGTGTACCTACAGATACATCTATATATGAAACTTGGTCCAACCTGTAGCTGAAATGACATGGTATTTACTCTTAGGTGGATATAACATAATGTATATTTCTGGATATGTCATCATTGATATCCACCTGTCGATGTACTAAGCACAAAGTAGAAATTCGGCACCACTACTTACAAACCACAGTGTACAGCAATAACTTTGATGTTGCGCTGACCTCGTCTCTGTGTTGATCTCATCTCCTTCTTTCTCTTCTCTTTCAGCTTTCTCCACAAAACAAACATACATCAGCTACAGCAACCATGCAATCTAGGAGAGGAAGGCCATGGTCATTGCTCAGGACGGTCACCTCGTGGAGCATTTTCTTATGCAGTGGAAATGGGGGGGGGATAGGGCAAGAAAATGGACATGGGACATGTGAGAATCACTAAAGAATTTCATAGGGAGTAGTCATTGTTAAGGACAGAGAAAAGACAAACAGAGATGCAGGAAGGGACCCTCAGGGGGCCCCAACAGAACAAATACAGTATAATTGTGATGTTCCATCTTGTGTTGGCCATGGCAGACAAGACAAACACTTCCCTCCTGGCCAGAGTCCAGAGTACAGAGAGGATTCATGCAGGATGGGGCTTCTAATCCCTTCTCGTTGTTTACATTGCTGCATTTCCTTCTCTTTCACTATGACTTTTCATCTCAAGCTGACAATTGAAAGAATCTGTTTAGGTGTGTGCGATGCAATGTTGTAGTCTGCCAGTGTTGTCATCAGTAAGTGACATTGCTCTCAATGCTTCGGGAAGTTGCAGAAACACCAGTTTAAGAGTGGTCCGTACTTAAATGTCTAGGAAGACTTTAAATTATGTCATTGTTAAAAAATATATTTCTAAAATTATTCCATTTTTTTTTGTAAAGACTGGATGGAAAAAATAATTCCAACAATGCAGGATACTTGTACCCCATCATAAAAAATATATAATGATGTTGACAACAAAGAATATGGTCATTATTGATTTTAAGCATGCCAGTTTGAACATCCTGTGTTGTGTTGTTAAAAAAAATATATTTAGAATGCGTTCAAACTATGTTGCAGTGTCGTTCCCATTGTTCGGGCCTGAGCCTATTGTACGTAATCTCCAAACTGGTGAAGGTCTAGTGATTGATCTTTGTTTACTGTGCTAAAGTGAGGCCCTACCAGCTATCCAAAGGCTGCCATTGCCCTCTTCCCACTATGTCCGTGCTTTAATACTAAAATGAAGAGCCTGAAAGAGGCCCTACATTGAAATACCATAGCTGACCCCAATCCACGTCCACCAGCTATACTCCTGGTCACACAAAGGTTTTCATTGATTGATATGATTTATTTAAGCGCCATACACCTACCAGTGCCCAGTCCACATGGGATAGCACAACACTACTAAATACAATATTCCTTTTACTCAAGGTACAGCTAAGTTGTACAGATCTAAATAAAGTATGCACTTGCCACACAGTATTCATTCACCCAAGATAATATCCATAACGAGACTAATTCATCACAAAAAAATGTTGTCTCTGAGGACTGTCATGTTCTGTAAAATGCTTCAGGGATATGTTCGTATACTATATGACTGATGCCTCAAGCTGCAGAAAATAACCTACTCAAGACAAAATGCTCTCTGAATAAATACAATATATGACCCAAAGTATATGGATACCTGATCGTCGAACATCTCATTCCAAAATCATGGTCATTAATATGGGGTTGGTCCCCCCTTTGCTGCTACGCTCTTCTGGGAAGGCTTTCCACTAGATGTTGGAACATTGCTTCAAGAACTTGCTTCAATTCAGCCACAACAGCATGAGTGAGGTCGGGCACAGATGTTGGGCGATTAGGCCTGGCTCGCAGCTGCCGTTCCAATTCATCCAAAACATGTTTGATGGGGTTGAGGTCAGGGCTCTGTGCAGGCTAGTCAAGGTTTTCCATACTGGTTTCAACAAATCATTTTGTATGGACCTCACTTTGTGCACGGGGGAATTGTCAGGCTGAAACAGGAAAGGGCCTTGCCCAAACTGTTGCCACAAATTTGTAAGCACAGAATCATCTAGAAAGTCATTGCGTGCTGTAGCGTTAAGATTTCCCATCACTGGAACTAATAGGCCTAGCCCGAACCATGAAAAATAGCCCCAGACCATTATTCCTCCTCCACCAATCTTTGAAGTTGGCACTATGCATCCGGGCAGGTAGCGTTCTCCTGGCAACTGCCAAACCCAGATTTGTCCGTTGGACTGCCAGATGGTGAAGCAAGATTCATCACTCCAGAGAACTTGTTTCCACTGCTCCAGTCCTATGGCAGCAAGCTTTACACCACTCCAGCCGACACTTGGCATTGCGCATGGTGATCTTAGGTGTGTGTGCCACTGCTTGGCCATGGAAACTAATTTCATGAACAGTACTTGTGCTGACGTTGCTTCCAGAGGCAGTTTGGAACTTGGTAGTGAGTGTTGCAACCGAGGACAGACGATATGTGCTTCAGCACTCAGCGGTCACATTCTGTGAGCTTGTGTGGCCTACCACTTCGAGGCTGAGCCGTTGTTACTCCTAGACATTTCCACCTCATAATAACAGCACTTACAGTTGACTGGGGCAGCTCTAGCAGGGCAGAAATTTTACAAATGACTTGTTGGAAAGGTGGCATCCTATGACGGTGCCACATTGAAAGTCACTGGGCTCTTCAGTATGGTCATTCTACTGCTATTGTTTGTCTGGTGATTGCATGGCTGTGCGCGCAATTGTATACACCTTTCAGCAACGGGTGGGGCTGAAATAGCCAAATCCACTAATTTCAAGGGTTGTCCACATACTTTTGTACATATAGTTTATATCAGAGGTGGGTTCTGTAAATCTGAGCAGCCCTTTAGTTTTTCTAGGGAAAAATTGTGAGGTCATTTTGTGATGTGAATTCAATGCTTCTTTTCCATCTATCCTTCTGTATTACTTTCAACACCATTTGTGTTGCAGAAATAAAATAACGTGAGTGCTGACGAAATTAGTTAATGTATGTTATTAAATAGATTGATGATGTCTGCTTTTATGTCCCGACAAAACTTAAAAGGGAAAAATGTGAACAAAAAATAAACAGTGCCTGACTATCTGACTATGTATTTGTAAAACCTATTGAAAACTAATGAAGTGTGTGGAGCATGTCCAGTTATTTTTCTACAAAATCACATTTCTAATTAAAATGTTTTTAAAATTCCAAGCCTCTCTTCTTTCTTTCAAATGTTTTCTCTCAGTATTGCATTTTTATGACCGAAAGAGTCTGTTGTTCAGAATGGGAAACAGGAAAGTAATAATTGACTGTAAAGTGCAACATTTGCCTGTTCCGTTATGAGAAGAGGCCTCGCTCCCCTGGTCTGGAGAAGGAGTCAGACATGTCAGACCTGGCTGTCTCGTAGAGGGCAGTAGAGGGCAGTAGTGAAGTTATATATTTAGATGCAGGAAGTTCAGGAAGATTCAGGCTATGACCAGATAATGTTTTGTAGATAAGCCAAGGAAAGATGTATTTTTAAAAATAAGTAAATTATTATAAAAATAAATAAAAATTACAGGGTATAACAGCAGAATGTTCTGTCTTTTCCATTGATAAGGCAAAGTAAAGACAGTACAGTATGAAGATAGGTAGAAACTGCTTCTCCAATAGAAATCCCCAATCACGCTTCTAGGCAATGTCATGGGCAGAAACACGTCATCAGGTCTAACCGTCTTCTCACGCCAAACTATGAATGTGCAGGCCATCAAATCAAAGGCACTCCTTTGATGTAAAGCTGTTTTTGAGAAAAAGGAAAATGGAAAATGTGTCAGTTTGTCACTTTCTGTCTCGACTTCCACCGAAGTCGGTTCCTCTCCTTGTTCGGGCGGCGTTCAACGATCGACGTCACGGGCTTTCTAGCCATCGCCGCTCCATTCCTCATTTTCCATTGGTTTTGTCTTGTTCCATTACACACCTGGTTTTCATTCCATAATTACTGCATGTATTTAGTCCTCTGTTTCCCCTCCATGTCTTTGTGTGTAATTGTTTGTGATGTGGATTATTTTCGGGCGCTTTACTTTTGCCATGTTCCGTATTTTTGGAACGTTATTGTTTTTACGTGCTGTATTTTGTAGAACGTAATTAAAGTGCGCCTGTTCACTACACTCTGCTCTCCTGCACCTGACTTCGCCTCCCGTACACACCATTGACACTTTCACAAGGTTGGAGTAATAAGATGTTCAACTACTTAAGACTCAAATCTAGGTTGTGCCTTTAGATTTCGAGAAACAACTAAGGAAGAATGGGAAGTCAATGATAGAAGTGAAACAAACCCCGGGTTGGTCTGCTTCGCAAGCATTCCTGGAAGTCTCACGATGTTGCACCTCTGGGTCTAGAAAATCTGTGCTATTACATTAACTTAACAGGTGAAATAATATCACTATTTGGCAAAAACCAAACCAACAAACACACAAACTTGGTAACACTTTATAATAACTCCACATAATAAAGCATTTATAATGGATTAGTAAATAGTTTATTCATAATTTATTAATCATCACTCCCACATTTGCAAATGTTAGTAATCTAGCTGTTCACACTTTAATAAGCAACTTTTAAAGTATTTAATAATGATTCATGAGAATTTAAAAATTGTTTAATGTAGGTCCTTATAAGCCATTTACTAATCATGAATTTAGTATTTTTGTGTGGTGTGGGCTACTAAATTTTATTAACGCTTTGAGTGACCAGTGTAATTTCTATCAAAAAGATGGACATGCCATTGGAAGACATTCCAGCTGGGTGTCAGCAAGGCATGTGTCAGTAAGGTATGGTGTCAGTGTCAGGTGTCAGTAAGGTATGTGGGCACCAGTGCTTTGGATGAGTAATTTGAAGATGATCCTGTATTGGATTGGGAGTCAGTGGAGCTTGATTGGGATTGTTGCAGTTGTTGGTTTAGAGCTTCCACTTTGTTTTGAAAGTAGGCCAGAAAACTGTCACAGAGGTCGGAGGCGATCGTGAGACAGGGGTTTTCCAATGGGCGGAAAAGTTTGTTGATGGTTGAGAAGAGCACTCTTGGGTTTCCTTGTTCATTCCTTATAATGTTGGAGAAATAGGTAGATTTCAAGTTTAAATGTTTAATGTCTCGTGCACAAGTACAGTGAAATGCCTTTCTTGCAAGCTCCAAAGCCAACAATGCAGTGATCAATATCAATGTAGGACTAAAAAATAATATATGGTAGAACAATAACACACAAGAAAAAAATAAGAATAACACAAGAAAGTAAGAAGCATAGAGACAGTACAGTTCGCCCCCTCCTGTCTCAGCGTCCAGTATTTATGCTGCAATGGTCTGTTATATCTGGAGTATTTCTCCTGTCTTATCCAGTGGCCTGTGTGAATTTAACTATCCTCCCTCTAATTCTCTCTCTTTCCCTCTCCCTTTCCCTTCCGTAGGACCTGAGCCCTGGGACCATGCCTCAGGACTACCTGGCCTGATGACTCCTTGCTGTCCCCAGTCCATCTAGTCGTGCTGCTGCTCCAGTTTCAACTGTTCTGCCTGCGGCTATGGAACCCTGACCTGTTCACCGGACGTGCTCCCTTGTCCCGGACCTGCTGTTTTCAACTCTCTCTACCGCACCTGCTGTCTCTAACTCTGAATGATCGGCTATGAAAAGCAAACTGACATTTATTCCTGAGGTGCTGACCTGTTGCACCCTCGACAATCACTGTGATTATTATTATTTGACCCTGCTGGTCATTTATGAACGTTTGAACATCTTGGCCATGTACTGTTACATGTACTGTCTCCACCCGGCACAGCCAGAAGAGGACTGGCCACCCCTCAGAGCCTAGTTCTTCTCTAGGTTTCTTCCTAGGTTCCTGACTTTCTAGGGATTTTTTTTGCCTAACCACCGTATTTCCACATCTGCATTGCTTGCTGTTTGGGGTTTTAGGCTGGGTTTCTGTATAGCACTTTGTGACATCTGATGATGTAAAAAGGGCTTTCTAAAAACATTTGATTGATTGATTGATACTCTATAAGGTAATCAGTCAATATTTGAAATAGATTAATTAGGCCTTAATCTATGGATTTCACATGACTGGAATACAGGTATGCATCCGTTGGTCACAATTACCTATAAAAAAAGGGGCGTGGATCAGAAAACCAGTCAGTATCTGTGTGGCCACCATTTGCCTCATGCAGCGCAACACATCTCCTTCGCATAGAGTTGATCAGGCTGTTGACTGTGGCCTGTGGAATGTTATCCCTCTCCTCTTCAATGACTGTGTGATGTTGCTGGATAGAGTATCCCAAACATGCTCAATGGGTGACATGTCTGGTGAGTTTGCAGGCCATGGAACAACTAGGCCATTTTCAGCTTCCAGGAATTGTGTGCAGATCCTTGTAACATGGGGCCGTGCATTATCATGCTGGAACATGAGGTGATTGTGTTGAATGGCATGACGATGGGCCTCAGGAGGTCGTCACGGTATCTCTGTGCATTCAAATTGCCATTTATAAAATGTAATTGTGTTCATTGTCCTTAGCTTATACCTGCCCATACCATAACCCCACTGCCACCATGGGGCAATCTGTTCACATCAGCAAACCGCTCACCCACACAGCCATAAAAGCTGTTTGCCATTTGCTTGATACAGTTGAAACTGGATTCCTACATGAAGAGCACATTTCTCCATCATGCCAGTGGTTATCGAAGGTAAGCATTTGCCCATTGAAGTTGGTTACGACGTCGAACCGCAATCTGATCAATACCCTGGTGAGGAAGATGAGCACGCAGATGAGATTCCCTGAGATGATTTCTGACAGTTTGTTCAGCTATTCTTTCATTGTGCAAACCCACAGTTTCATCAGCTGTCTGGGTGGCTGGTCTCAGATGATCCTGCAGGTGAAGAAGCGGGATGTGGAGGTCCTGGGCTGGTGTGGTTACACGTGGTCTATTGTTGTGAGGCCGGTTGGACCTACTGCCAAATTAACATAGAGAAATGAACATTCAATTGCCTGGCAACAGCTCTGGTGGACATTCCTGCAGTTAGCATGCCAATTGCATACTCCCTCTAAACTTGAGACATCTGCAGCTTTGTGTTGTGTGGCAAAACTGCACATTTTAGAGTGACCTTTTATTGTCCCCAGCACATGTTGCGCCAGTGTAATAATCATGATGTTTAATCAGATTCTTGATATACAACACCTGTCAGGTGGAAGAATTATCTTGGCAAAAGAGAAATCCTCACTAACAGGGATGCAAACAAAATTTGAGAGACCTAAGCTTTTTGTGAATATGGAACATTTCGGGGATCTTTTATTTCAGTTCATGAAACATGGGACCAATACTTTATATGTTTCATTTATATGTTTGTTCAGTGTAAATACAAGGGTCAACTCAGATAGTCCGTGTAGCCGTTTTATGGCTTGGGGATGGAAGCTGTTCAGAAGCCTGTTAATGGCATATTTGATGGGGTTTCCTTTCACACTACCTGATATAAAGGTCCTAGACGGCAGGGAGCTCGGCCCCAGTGATTTACTTGGCTGTCAGCACCACTCTCTATAGAGCCATTCGATCGAGAGCGGTTCTGTTGCCATACCAAGCAGTAATTCAGCCAGTCAAGATGCTCTCAATGGTGTAGCTGTATAACCTTTTGAGGATTTGAGGGGCCTATAGCAAACTTTTTCAACCTGCTGAGCGGGAAGAGACGCTATCGTACCTTCTTCATGACTGTACGCGTGTGTGTGGACCATTTTAGGTACTTAGTGATTTGGACTCCGAGGAACTTGAAGTTTGTGTGCTCTCCCCCTTGTTTCCTGTAGTCCACGATCAGCTCCTTGGTCTTGCTGACATTGAGGGAGAGGTTGTTGTCGTGGCACCACATTGCCAGATCTTTGACCTCCTCCCAATAGTCTGTCCCATCATCGCCGTTGATCAGGCCTACCGAAGTCACGTCGTCAGAAAACTTGATGATGGTTTTGGAGTCGTGCGTGGCCACGCAGTCGTGAGTGAACAGGGTGTACAGAAGGAAACTAAGCACATAACTCTGTGGGGCCCCCGTGTTGAGGGTCAGCGTGGCACAGGTACCTGGGGTCGGCACATCAGGAAGTCTATGATCGAGTTGCAGAGGAAAGTGTTCAGTACCAGTGTCCTAAGCTTGGTGACAAGCTTGGAGGAGACGATGCTTAGCTGTAGTCAACGGACAACATTCTCACATATGTATTCCTCGTATCTAGGTGGGTTGAGGGCAGTGTGGAGTGCAATTGAGATTGTGTCGTCTATGGATCTGTTGGGGTGGTATGCAAATTGGAGTGGTTCTAGGGTGTGGCAGGTGTGTCCTTGTAGTTGTGAAGGTGCTTATTAACCCTTGTGTAGTCTTAACATTCTCTTTACTCCCCTTGTCCTAAGGGTACAAAATGACCCACCATCAATAAACCCCCTAAAAAAAAGCATCTTAACTGAATTTTAAACCCCAAATATATTTTGCATGAAGAAACAATCTGTCATTGTCACGATCGTCGTAATGTGGAAGAGAGGAGGACCAAGGCGCAGCGTGAAGTGAATACATACTTCTATTTATTTAAGAAGAAACACTAACCAAACTAATATAAAACAACAAAACGAACGTGACGCTATATATAATAGTGCAGACACAAGCAACTAACACATAGACAACAACCCACAATACAAAACAGGCTACCTAAATATGGTTCCCAATCAGAGACAACGCAAAACACCTGTCTCTGATTGAGAACCATATCAGGCCAAACACATAGATGTAGACAAACCAGACATACAACATAGAATGCCCACTCAGATCACACCCTGACCAAACAAAGCATAAAACATACAAAGCAAACTATGGTCAGGGCGTGACAGTCATTCTTCACACACTTTGTGAATATCTTGGTTTTCCCTCTTCACAATGTAGAAAGACTGCATTTAATCAGTGGACACCACTCGTTTTTTTACAACACACCTGTCGGAATTGTTTTCTTTACTAAAGTAGAGGTTTATTATTATTATTATTATTGCTAAAGGTACTGCATACGTGTTAACATGAATTTTTTTAGCAAGAGATAGCACTTGTATAGCTTAAGAAGGTAGCAGAAATGTGCAGAAAGTAGTTTTGAAAGCATTTTATTGAAGGGAAACAATAAGCCTTGATTCTTTTGGAAACATAGTGATATATTCTTATATACTGTACAATGAGGAATTCAAACACAAAATACTAGTCTTCTCACATTTTTTTTAACCTTTGCCCCCACCCACAAGGTGTATAAACAACAACAATAAATAAGACTAAAATAAGATAGTAGATAAAACAAAAATGTGAAGAACATATATCGATCAACTCTAATTAGCACATGTAGAACAGTATGCAAGTGTGTGTGCATGGACTTTGCAGATGTATTTCTCACATGTGCAGCACATAGTATTTGTTTTACACTTCTTCTTTGGGGGCAGAATTGACATCTCCTCCTCTTGCCTACCCCAGCTGCAGCCTCAGGTGGATCAGGACAAGATTCAGCCCCCTGAGCAGAACTTGTTACCCCACACATTCAAAGAAGGGAGCGCCTCCTTCTTTGAATGTGTGGGGTTACAAGTGCCTTTCCCTGCTGCACCAGGAACAATGATGTTATGGAAGATGACCAGGGGTCAGCGGGCAGTCATCCTCTTGCAGCTGTAAGTTCCAATCGCCTTGTCCAGGTTGTCCACGCCTCCTTTGTTGTGGTTGTAGTCCAGGATGATGGCTGGCTTCCTGTCCTCAATATCACTGACCTCAGCCGTTTTGTGCAGTGTGCTCAGGAGGACCACATTCTTGTTCCTCTTTGGGAGGTAAGAAACTAGAGGGGTGGTGGGGGTGCAGGCAAGCTTTGCTGAGAAGGCCTCTCCCCCCCATGTTGCGAGGAGTGCAGGGGGGAGCTCAGGCTTGTTCTTTCTAACTGTGCTAACTATGGTGATTTTTCTCTTCAGGAGCTGCTGGCTGAGTTCAATCGGTAGCACACATAATCTACGTTTTTCATTGTGTGTGTGTGTGTCTTTGTGGTTTTTGTGGTGTGTAAATTATTTTGGAACTGCCGGGTCAAAAATAACCCCAAGACAATCTTTGTACCCTGGTCGTGTACAGCTTTCATAGAAATATGAACAAATATGAACTTTTTCTAATGTTGGGGTCACTATAGGAAAAGTCATCAAATTTCAAGTTGAAAAAATATAATTTAGGGGGGTTTCTCTGCTGTTAGACATAGTGGCGGGTCATCTTTGACCATTGAGACAACTCAAGGGTTAATAATGAGCCCTGTCCATTTGTAAAGCAGTTCTAGTCCTGTCCTGTGGCTTTCATGGCACGCTGCTCAGGAGTGTACCATTGGATGTTGAAAGAGACCACCCTCGTTTAAATGGGAGCCAGAACATCCAGGTTGGAGGAGAGCTCACTATTGTAATGAGCCACCAGGTCAGTCACTGAGGATACATGAGGGCCAGGGGAGTCATGCGATTGCAGGATATCCATTTGGCCAGCAGTGTTAATCCTTTTAAAATTCCTGTAGGTAATGATGAGCGTGTTGGTGGGCTTGGGCATGAGGGCAGGCTCACTGAACAGAATGGCCTTGTGGTCAGAGATGGGTATGTCCAGACCTGAGAGGTTGGAGGGAGCCGTGTTAGCACACAAGGCCAAGCACATGGCTTCTGTCATGGGTGGGGAAGTAGACATGCTGTGTGAAGTTGAAGCAATCCAACAAGGCCATGATGTGTAATGATGCATAATACACGTTTGTTTGTATGCGTTTAAACATGCATTTGTGTGCGTGTGCGTGTGTGCGTGCATGCGAGTGTGTGTATGGCTACGACAAAGGATGGAGCAAACAGAAGAAAGAAAAGCGGATGAACACCAAATGAATGACATAGCAGTAAGAAATAGGATCGTCAACTTTACAAGTGATAACAGCATGTCAGGGTAACAGAATTTCTGGTGGAAAACAAGCAATTATTTCAAATGAATGGTTAGTAGGCCATATTTTTATACTTCAATCCATGGTCCCTGCAGTGGTAATGTCCAGTCATGAGCGTCTCTGTTCATCTCAAGCCTACAGAATGATTGCCTCTCAATAGGCCAACAAAACGCCGAAAAATAACACCGTCTCATACTGCTAAATACATGTTATTTGTGCACTGCAATATAGCTGAAATGTTTTGCAAAAGCATAAGGTGCAATCTAAATGCCATCATTCTCAAATGCTTTACTTAAGGTGTGGGAGTAGAAGGCCTGTCTGTCTCTTCTACCTCTTAGTATTTAGAACATAATAAATAAAAAGACTTTGTAATAAACTCAATGAAACACATTGCTCATATCACGTAAAACAAATCAAATCAAATGTATTTATATAGCCCTTCTTACATCAGCTGATATCTCAAAGTGCTGTACAGAAACCCAGCCTAAAACCCCAAACAGCAGGCAATGCAGATGTAGAAGCACGGTGGCTAGGAAAAACTCCCTAGAAAGACAGACATTTAATCAATGTTCATTTATTCAACAGACTGAAAGTGTTCAAGTTTTAATGAACATATAAATAGACGACTGACAGAATGTTGAAGGCATCGCGTTTTTATACAAACACACACGTTCTTCAACATAAACACACTGAAATACAGATTGTCAAGACGAGCGCATCGAGGTCAGAGCAAAACTATACTGACTGAAACTACTCAAGATCACTGAAAGCAGGACTTCCCTCCTTGCCATCGGGAACAATTGTGTAAAAATAGATGAATATCTGACAGCATTTTTTACTCGAGCATCTGGCCCGTTATTTGCTTCAATAAGTCTCAATCTGAAAGCCAAACATTTTCAACACATCAAGCGTGTTTAGGACAAGTTCACCCGCTGTTCTGCAAACTAAGAGCGACGCACACAGATAATGGAATGTATGAGCTGTCAACAACAAAAAACGACAGTCCGACCATTCAACTGAGAAAAGTATTGAGGAGTTCAATGCAGTCCTCTGAACTGTGTAATTGCAGATTGAGTGATACACTTGTTTTGATTGAAGTTGAGACGCATCTGTCCTGAGCCAGTGAATCCTATAAGCACTGATGCGTCTGTAATGGACAGCCATATAGTTTATCTAAAGATCTGTAGGTGAAAGCACCAGGGGACATATTGTTCCAAACAGCAGTTTGACAGACAATCTTTCAGATCCACAGATAGAAAATACAAAACATGTGGCAGGATTCCCAACCCTGTCAATGTCACTCCACAGCAGAGGGGTGAACTCAGTGAACTGAAGATAGTTTTTTGCCAGATTATTCCCGCATCACGTATACATTTCCAAGCATCATCCATGCATCACATATACATCCATCGGTAAAAATGAACATTGGGCAAAATCCATTCCATAGCTAACTTGAACATGATGGCCAATATGTGGGATACTTGAACATTTCCAACAGAGATTCCCATGTCTTGGAACTGACAATACAGTCGGTGGTGTAAATAGGTGAAGGGAATTTCTTATTTACAATGTACTTTTTCTTCAGTTCACTGTCTGCCAGCACACGATAGAGCCGCCTCACATGACAGAATGAGTCCAACCAATAGATATAGCTATAGGAAACACATTTTACTTGCATTTAGCAAGAAAGTACAGAGACCCGGCATTGCAGCATTGTTTGTCTCCTCTCATGACTCCTCCTGAGCTCAATCCTGAGGTTCCTTAGGACTCTCCTGAATTCCCTCTGCTGTGGTGCACTGTACTGTCTCCATAGCCTCAAACAAATGGCACTGTTCTGCTCCGCTCTGCTGTGAAAACCAGGCCTAGCTTTTCAAGAGGAGAGCCACACATGCTCTTTCATAAGGTGAACAACATACAGTTAAAAATGATGAGACATCACATCATCCTACCGTGGCCTCTCTCTTTACAAAGGGGGCTTTCAGAAACCTCAAATAAAATACCTTAAATTCAGTGACTCACTCCATCTATATTTCCCCAAACGGTATAATTGTTCTAGGCAAATTATGAACTGTGTTGACTGCATTGGTCTGGGTTTGAGGGAGGGAGCGAGCGAGAAATGGGATACATCTTTCATACTTTATGTTGCTAAGAAACACAGGGCTTGCATCATGAATACCCAGAATTTGACACCGTGATCGCAGAAATCAAAGCTGTGATGTCTTCACAGTTCACTGATCGGTTAAAAGCCCTGTTTTGAGGCCAATGTCGTACTTACAGAGACACATAACCAGCTATACAGATGTTGAATTCATACTAATTACTTTACATATGCAAGCTGTTAAAACGCGTAAAACACATCCCACTCAATCTTTACAAAATGGCATATCATCATGCCACAATTAGGGAAGAGGAAACTGATGTATAGGCAGGCATGATCTGTTGATGATGATAAATCGAATAGCAATTCTGGTTAATTTGAATTTATGCTAATTCCTTCAACTCAATTGTACTTGTTTCCCTTCCATCGTGTGTACCCAGCTAACAAAATTACATTCCAGGATGTGACCGCAGAGTTATTTTAGCCCCCACATAATTCATGATAACGTCATTGTGAAACGTGCCTTCTATGTAGCCGTGGTGTCCGCTGACAAAACTCACGTCCCAAGTCTTTTCAGGACGTAGAAATGTGGGGGATTTTAAACAGCTGAATAACGTTATCCTGTAACGTTATATGAGATGTCCGTGAATCTTCCCTGAACGTGCACACTGTTATGTGCCGTATTGCTACTGCAGGTACCCACTGACAAAAGTTACGTTCCCAGTGGTTATCTCAATGTACTTCCTGACCTTTAGCACCATTATGCGGTTGACCTAAAAAGAATTTCTTCATGAAACGTCTCCTACAGTACATGTACCTGTGGCGTCAGTCATGTCCCAAGTCTTTTTAGGACGTTGAAATGTGGGGGATCTTATGTACTTATTTAGTAACATTATAAGAGATGTCCTTGAATCTTTCCTGAACGCTCACACTTACGTGTCTTGTTGGTGCTGTAGGTAAACACTGACCAAAGTTAAGTTCGCAGTGGCTACCAGAAACTGCATTTTATGGGGCTCTCATTGTACTTTCTGACGTATAGCAACGTTATGAGGTTGACCTAAAAATAATGTTTTCATGAAACGTCTCCTAGATGTACCTGTGGTGCCAGTTGACAAAAGTCACTTCCCAAGTCACTTCAGGACGTTGAAATGAGGGGGCCCCTGAATATCCAATGACATTATAAGACACATAATTGAATCTACCCTGAACATCAACCTGGTAACTTGTCGGTTGTACTAGCACAATCATTTAGCTATACTGACCGGCTGGATTAAAGTGAAGTAAAAAAGTGTTCTTTTTAATCATACCTTTCGCTTACTCTTGAGTCAAGCTGGTGCATGTTTGAGGGCGTCTGCTATTTTGTCATCTACCTCTTGGTAGGTAGCCTTAGGAGCGTCCATGAAAGCACACCCCATGTTGTGATTTTTTTTGCTACATGGTACGTTCCGTGTCATATCACTACTTTTCCACCTATGCGACAGACAGAGGTTGGCTATTGTCCATCTCTTCCTTCATAGGCAGTTTTGACCATGAGACTTCTCTCCTTCACCTTTCCTTTCTCCTCTCTCTACGAACTTTACAGGTGGTAGGATTTTAAATGTAGTTTGTAACTGCCTTGTTACTGATTTCATTCATTCGACATTTTTATAAATACACATTTGACTTACCATATAATGCTATCTACTAAATCATTTGTAAGTTGAGAACAAGTTCTCATTTACAATTGCGACCTGGCCAAGATAAAACAAAGTAGTATACATATACAACAACAGAGTTACAAATGGAGTAAAACAAACATACAGTCAATAATACAGTAGAAAAATAAGTCTATATACAATGTGAGCAAATGAGGTGAGATAAGGGAGGTAAAGGCAAAAAAAGGCCATGGTGGCGAAGTAAATACAATATAGCTGTCACGCCCTGACCTTAGAGAGCCTTTTTTATTCTCTATTTGGTTTTATTCTCTATTTGGTCAGGGTGTGACTTGGGTGGGAAAATCTATGTTTCTATTTTTTTGTTGGCCTAGTATGATTCTCAATCAGAGGCAGCTGTTTATTGTTGTCTCTAATTGGGGATCATACTTAGGCAGCCCTTTTCTCACCTCAGATTGTGGGATCTTGTTTGTGTGTAGTTGCTTTCTGCACTGCATGTAGCTTTACGTTTGTTTTGTATTTTGTTGTTTTTTGGTGTCATTTAAAATAAAAGTTAAATGTACGCCTACCACGCTGCACCTTGGTCCAATCCATCTTTCAACGAGCGTGACAATAGCAAGTAAAACACTGGAATGGTAGATTTGCAGTGGAAGAATGTGCAATGTAGAAATATAAATAATGGGGTCCAAATGAGCAAAATAAATAAATAAATAAATACAGTAGGGAAAGTGGTAGTTGTTTGGGCTAAATTATAGATGGGCTATGTACAGGTGCAGTAATCTGTGAGCTGCTCTGACAGCTGGTGCCTAAAGCTAGTGAGGGAGATAAGTGTTTCCAGTTTCAGATATTTTTGTAGTTTGTTCCAGCCATTGGCAGCAGAGAACTGGAAGGAGAGGCGGCCAAAGGAGGAATTGGTTTTGGGGGTGACCAGGGAGATATACCTGCTAGAGCGCGTGCTACAGGTGGGTGCTGCTATGGTGACCAGCCAGCTGAGATAAGGGGGGACTTTACCTAGCAGGGTCTTGTAGATGACCTAGAGCCAGTGGGTTTGGCGACGAGTCTAACCAGACACCTAGGTATTTGTAGTTGTCCACATATTCTAAGTCAGAACCGTCAAGAGTAGTGATGCTGGACGGGCGTGCAGGTGCAGGCAGCGATCGGTTGAATAGCATGCATTTATTTTTACTTGTATTTAAGAGCAGTTGGAGGCCACGGAAGGAGAGTTGTACGGCAAAAGTTGCATATCACGGAGGCTGTTCGATGCTAATGCAGAACGCCATAGGATGTTTGTGTGTTGGTTAACTTCTCTAGGATAGGGGGGAGCATTTTCACGTTTCGATGAAAAGCATACCCAAATTCAACTGCCAGCTACTCATCCCCAGAAGATAAGATATGCATATCGTTAGTAGATTTGGATAGAAAACACTCTGAAGTTTCTAAAACTGTTTGAATCATGTCTGTGAGTATAACAGTACTTATCTAGCAGGCGAAACCCCGAGGACAAACCATTCAGATTTTTTTTTTGGAGGTCACTCTCTTTTCAATGAGATTTCAATGGGTAACCAGATTTCTAATTGACCTGCTTGCAGTTCCTACCGCTTCCACTGGATGTCAACAGTCTTGAGAAATTAATTGAGGTTATTCCTTTGTGTAATGAAGAAGTACGGCCATAAACGAGAGTCACGTTAAGTGTCCAGTTAGATAGAAGCGCGTATGTCACGCCCTGACCATAGTTTACTTTGTATGTTTCTATGTTTTGTTTGGTCAGGGTGTGATCTGAGTGGGCATTCTATGTTGTATGTCTAGTTTGTCTGTTTCTGTGTTTGGCCTGATATGGTTCTCAATCAGAGGCAGGTGTTAGTCGTTGTCTCTGATTGGGAACCATATTTAGGTAGCCTGTTTTGTCATTGTGGGTGGTGGGTGATTGTCTATGTTAGTTGCTTGTGTCAGCACTATTCTTATTATAGCTTCACGTTCGTTGTTCGTTTTATTGTTTTCTATAGTTCGTTCAGTGTTCTGTTTATTAAATTCATGATGAACACATAGCACGCTGCATATTGGTCCTCAGATCCTTCAAACTTCTCCTCCTCAGATGAGGAGGACGACGAGCGTGACAGTGTACCAATTCCCTAAACGATTTGTCATCTCTGATGCACAGGTTTTTTACCTGTGGGTACGTCATCCTCCCATCATCCCTGCCTTTTTGTCTGCACCTGTCACAGCCATAGTAGCCAGAATACATCTTTATGCATTTTACCATGGCTTTTGGAGGTGCATCACGTGTTACAGAACAAACTTTCACTTGCAGTGTTTTGTCTCCCCACTTCAAGCCGGTCTGCATCAACTCTTTCAGCTCCAACAAAGTGTCATTGAGGAATTCCAGGGAGCTTGGTTTCGATGATGCCAATGCACGTGACAGATGAAACACTGTCACAAAAGTGGCCTTAACGACATATTGGTACTTTTGAACAAAGGGAGACCCTCCAGAATAAGGGATATTTACAAGACATACAAATCTCCAACTACAGAATGAGGATAGATGCTTAGATGTTTTACTAACTCCACCTTCACTTTAAACCTCTTAAATCTGACAAACTCCACATCAGACTTGACTTCAACACAAACATTGGTCATTCTAGGAGAGTTTTAGTAGTGGAACGCAAATCTGGGTGACCACTAGACTGCAGCATCTTCATAAGTGCATCAACAGCATTGTGTTTTACTTGGAAATCACTTATCCAGGTTGTCAGGTCCTATCTGAAGGTAGAATATTTTTCAACATCGTCAGAGTCAGTTGTCTCCTGAATTGCACAACCAGCATTAGCTTCAGTCTCTGAATCTATGTCACTGTGTGATGGCAGTCTTGGAGGAGTACCACATACTGCCTCAAGTTCACCATCTGACTCTTCCTCAGCGTGTGTTGGCAGTCTTGGAGGAGTACCACCTACTGCCGCAAGTTCACCATCTGATTCTTCCTCAGCGTGTGTTGGAAGTCTTGGAGGAGTACCACCTACTGCCTCAACTTCACTATCTGACACACAGATTCAGCAGGACTGGTATCTTCGTGTCAGACTGGTTGATGAGAATATATCCACTTTGATTGTCATTGTCTTCCTTCTCTACCCTTTTTTTCTTAAGGGTGGTTTCTCTCTTGACAATTTAGTCCAGATTCTATTGTATTATCTCTTTCTTGAAGTACTTGACATCTGTATTAACGGTCTGAAAACGATTAAACAATGATATGACAATGGCTCTACACACACAGTACAATATGAAATTGAATAACCAGTTAGACAACACATAGGTTTACCTTTTTTGAAGATATTTTCAATCTTCCGAACACTAAGTAAAGAAATGGAAAGAACATTCATATCTACTGCCCAAGACATTATCCATAATATCCATCTTGAATCAGAACTTGAATGAGGAAAGAGGTGACTAGAGCTTCTCAGGATATCATGATACTGCAAAGCGTTTCAATAATGTTGGTGTTATAGAACGGATACATTTATCAAGGCACAAGGCGAGACCCAAATGTAGACGGTTGGATTCTTACAATGTTTATTAATCCAAAGGGGTAGGCAAGATAATGGTCAAAGACAGGCAAAAAGGTCAAAACCAGATCAGAGTCCAGGAGGTACAGAGTGGCAGACAGTCACGTGTTCAAGGCAGGCAGAATGGTCAGGCACAAAGTCCAGAAACAGGCAAGGGTCATAACAGGGAGGACTAGAAAAAGGAGAATGCAAAAAGCAGGACAACGGGAAAACCGCTGGTTGCTCTGAAACATACGAGAGACAGGAAACACAGGGATAAATACACTGGGGAAAACAAGCAACACCTGGAGGGGGTGGAGACAATAAGGAGGACAGGTGAAACTGATCAGGGTGTGACAAAATGGCACTTTTCATAATCTGGATTGTGCAAATTTAGACAGCCCTTCAGTAAAAATGTATGTATCAAGCCTGCATTGTATTTGTTTACATGTTTATGCTAGTAATAGACCAAGAACACCTGTCAATGTTGTATTCATTAGAACCTAAGAACCCGATTACTGAACCCTGTAACACAGGCTGTGATTATGCAATTTAACAAAGCTGTGCAAGACACATCTTACTCACAATAGCTTTTTCTTATTTTACAAAGTTTATTTTATTTTATTAAAGTTCGTAGAAATATGTCAAACGATGTAAATAATCAATCTTTAGGATGCTTTTATCATAAATCTTCAATAATATTCCAACCGGACTATTCCGTTGTCATTAGAATGGAAAGGGAACGGAGCTTGCGCTCACGGCCGTGCACGATAAACAACTCATGGCTTTCAGCTGAGCCACTTACTGTGAGTGGTCTTATTCTCTCCCCTTTCACAATAGAAGCCTAAAACAACTTTCTAAAGACTGTTGACATCTAGTGGAAGCCTTAGGAAGTGCAATCTGACCCCATTTACACTGGATATTGGATAGGCAATCACTTGAAAAACTACAAACCTCAGATGTCCCACTTCCTGGTTGGACTTTTCTCAGGTTTTCACCTGCCATATGAGTTCTGTTATACTCACAGACATCATTCAAACAGTTTTAGAAACTTCAGAGTGTTTTCTATCCAATACCAATAATAATATGCATATATTAGCAACTATGACATAGGAGCAGGCCGTATGCATATTCTAGCTTCTGGGCCTGAGTAGGAGGCAGTTTACTCTGGGCACACTTTTCATCCGGATGTGAAAATACTGCCCCCTAGCCCAAAGAGGATTTATTAATAGGGCGGTCTATTTAAACACTGGGAACACACACACACAACAATGTGCCACACTATTGTGCTATTGCTTTACTGCTGCCTCCACCAGCCTAGACTCCACATTTTGGTTCTTATACTGTATGTCTGGGGGATTGATGCATAGGCAGCTCTCTGTCATTGCTTTTACCATTTAAAGCATAGAAAATCTGAGCTAAGAGCTTTTGTGATGCAGAACCATACCGTCAAAAAATAATGTATATTTATTCGTTACTGATTAAATAAATTCACCAATGTTAAAGCTAATGCAGGAGTATGCTGACTCAACTGGATAACAATAGTCCACTAGCTGAGGTTCGGCTTTGTCTGTGTCAATGTAGGGCTACACTGGACAGGTAGACCTTCAAAGACTTCAGAATGTAAAAGTAGATCTGGTCAGTAGGCTGGGCACCACTGCCCTAGACCAAGTAATTGCTGATACGTAAGATGCACCTGTGACATAGCCATACAGCTACGAGAGCTGGGAGTACACTAGCATACCTGTAAGGCTTAAGGGGCTCGCGGACCGTTAGCGGTCCAACACGACAACATCCGGTGAAATTGCAGAGCGCCAAATTCAAAATGCAAAGATTTTAATATTAAACATGGATGAAAATACAAGTGTCTTTCATCATTCTTTAGCTTAGAATCTTAGTAATCGAACTGCGTTGTCCGATTTACAATAGGCTTTACGGCGAAAGCATAGCATTCGACTATCTGACGACAGCGCCCCACAACAACATATTTTTTCAAACCAGCACAGGTGTTACAATTTTTTTTACAAATAGCAATTAAAGAAATCACTTACCTGTGAAGATCTTCCTCTGTTTGCATTCCCAAGGATCCCACCAACACAATGAATGGTCGTTTTGTTCGATAAAGTCCTTCTTTATATCCCAAAAAGTCTGTTTAGTTGGCGCCATTGATTTCAGTAATCCACTCGTTCAACATGCAGACAAAGGAATCCAAATAGTTACCGGTTAAGTTCGTCCAAACAAGTCAAACAATGTTTCTAATTAATTCTCAGGTACTCTAATATCTAAATAAACAATAATATTTAAGACGGAGATTAGTATGTTCAATAGGGAAGTTAAATAACGAAGAGCACCTCATTCACGCGTGCAACAAGGCTACTTTTCTAATGAGGTTCACCTTGGATAAACTACAACTTCTTGTTTTCGTTTTTCAAGAAACAAGCCTGAAACCTTGTATAAAGACTTTTGACATCTAGTGGAAGCCATAGAAACTGCAAGTTGGGAGCTATGTATTTGTATATCCCATAGACTTCTATTGAAAAGGCCTCCAAAAAACAAACAAAAATTCCGAATGGATTTTCCTCGGGTTTTTGCTTGCCATATCAGTTCTGTTATACTCACAAACATTATTTTAACAGTTTTAGAAACTGTTTTCTATGAGTTTTTTCTATCCAATGCTACCAGTTATATGCATATCCTAGCTTCTGGGCCTGAGTAACAGGCAGTTTACTTTGGGCACATCAGACAGCCGAAATTCAGGATACTGCCCCCTAGCCCTAAGAGGTTTTAAATAGTACACACTGGATAACTTACCTTTCGTAAAAACTTCCAGGAGGTGGTCTGTGTTGGGTGTTCGCTGTTCAGCTGTGTTGTTTCACTTTCACCAATTAGTAGCATAGCTGCTTTTTTATGGCCAGCCTCAGAATTGTTAGGAGCCACGCCTACTTTTATGTTTGCAATGACGGATAATGGAGTCAAAAGGAATATTCAGTATGCAGGCCACCACTACTGCTAGCTACTCTATCTGTCTGTAGTTCAGCATGGTGGGGCATACAGGATCTGCCCTTTTGGACTTATTTCCACTTTTTACACATAGTTTAATAATGTATTTACATACAGCTATTACTAACATACGGGTACAGGTGTAATCTCCCTTTTAGTACACATATAACAAATCCTTTTGGCTGAACATGAATGAAAACACACTAACAAGGTTTTAACAGGATTTTTGGCTCACAAAAAACACAAGCCATGCCACCAATGTTTTTTTCAAATTATTATTATTGTTATAGGCTATATTCATAAAATTATATAATAAACAAATATTATTTTCAGGTATCGTTCCCTCATCCATAGGCCTATACTAAGGAACAAATTACATTATGAATCTCCATACATTTATTAAATCGATAAAATGATGGAAAATGTATTGCGGAGGGGAAAAGCTGGATCCACTTCCTTTACTCCCAACTCAAGTATACTGGCCCCAATATCTTGGTATCTCTGTTGAGGAGTGCTATTCAAAGCTCAGGGTAGATATCCTCTCTGAATAACCTCTGTTGCCTTGAATGGCCTGTTCAACAGCATCGGCCAACGAACCTCCAGCCGGTTATTTCCATATGGATGATTTTGGATGGTTATTTCCATATGGATGATTTTGGATGGTTATTTCCATATGGATGATTTTGGATGGTTATTTCCATATGGATGATTTTGGATGGTTATTTCCATATTTTGATTTTGTACCTTGCTGCTCTCTAACAAAAGTGATTTACTCAGCATTGGGTCATGCTTGTGATAAAGTAAAATCCTCTTCACTAGGAAAATGCAGAAAGGTTGAATCTGGATTTTTTTTTTTACAAGACACGCAAATTATGTAAGCATACAAACATTAATGAATGGAGATGATGGGTACACAGTCCACGGTGGTGAGTCCAAGCATCTCTGACCTGTATAGACATTGATGGAACATGAATGATGAGGGCACTTAGATCAGAATGATGATTTCAGCATGGGTTACATCGTGGAGCCGAGAGCGTTTTGTGTCTAGATAGCTAGGTCCTGTGTGCAAGGAAAATTACATCGAGGGCACATCATTCAACAACACAGCATACAGCGTGATCAAAACAGACCAAATTGGTTACACACAGGGAAACAGGCTTGGTTAAACACTTCTGGTATTCTGCTTCAAAGGCACAAAAGGCATTCCTTCACAATATACTTGCTGGCCGATGCCGATTCCTGGACATGCCGCCAACCCACTCCCACAGGCTTTGGGTTGCATCTCAAGATGTGCTTCAGCAAACGTAATCTGGAGCAAAGCCGGCATGCTAGAGACTCCAAATGAACAGGTTAGATAGGCTGCGTTGAACCTCACAAATGTCCTGGATATGGGACTTGATGCACTTTCCTCTCAACTGTCTGCTTCTACCAGGCTCCTTGCTTCCTCATACCCCCTATTTGACATATCTTATCTCCCTCCACTGCTGCTCTTACTTTATCCTACACTAAAGGCCCTCTTTCCATTGACAGTCATATTTGGGGATAGGTTCCAAGACCAGCTCTCCCCCAGAGTCACTGCTGCCACAAGACTATTGTGGAGCAGTCAGTTATTTATCCTCGCTTGGCCGCAAGTTTTTTCACACACGGGATTACTCCATTACACAAGGAACAACTTCACATGGATCCACAACCACAAGCAGCACTATCCAGGGCTCCATGCAGGCTGTCATCCATGGCCATTAGCAATCTGGTCCCTGACATGAAAGCATAGCTGCATTGTGTCACATTCAAGTTAATGTTGAGACTTAAATTCCTGACTTTTCCACCATGTCTTCTTTAGAGAATAGAGAAAGAACAGCCCTTACAACATTTTACTTTATATGTTTCTTTGATTTTAGCAATGTTTTAATATATGTATTATTGTATACACTGTATTTACTTCAAGTGTATATATTCCAGAATGTCTATGTATTACTCTAAATGTTTCTTTAGTAACACAATTGAAACATTGATTGTAGACACATCACAACTCTCAAATAAACATTCCAAAATGTTCTTTGGATATTCACAAAGTAGTCTGACATTCTGTACATTTGAGGATTCTGTACATTTGAACATTACAAATACTACTACAATGTCACCAAAGTGCCCTGACATTCAGAACCTCCAAAGTACTTACTGAAAACGTAACTAATATCCATATGTAGTCAGATATACCACCACTTGACATACTGACAATGTTCCATGAAGTCTATGTATAATTCTCATTGCAACTTTAGATGTAACTATGCATGGCTCTATACCAAGCATACTGAATTCTTATATCCAAACATTTACCTGACACCTGTCACCTGTCACCAAAATCATCATATTGTGAAGTAATTTTAGAACTTGCCTAGACTTTAGAAATAACGTTTCTAATATCCCCTTATGCTCAGATAGAAAATGTGACAAATATATCACTAAGGGACATACTGTACAATAAATATTTTTCAAAGATTTTTGAGTGACACAACTGTTGTTTGTAGACACACCAGGGCTCTCAAAGGAATATTCTTAAATGTTCTTTGGATATCCCAAAAGTGATCTGACATTCACTGGACTCATTGGGAATGTTATGTAGAATATTGACAAAGTGACCTGTCAATCAGTACATTTTAGGAACCTTCTGTGAACGTTACAAATACTACTAAAATGTCACCAAAGTGCTTACTGAAAATGTAACTGACACTCATATGCACTCTAGTCAGAAATACAAAGTTACAAGTACACCACCACTTGACTTACTGACAATGATCCATAAAGTCTATTTATAATTGTCTTTGCAACGTTAGTTAACTATGCATGGCTCTTTAGCAAACATTCTGAAATTCAACATTATAAAAACATTATTTTTAGGTCAACCTCCAAATGTTACTAAAAGTCAAAAAGTACATTGTGAACCCCACAAAATGCAGTTTCTGGTATCCACCGGGAACGTAACTTTCGTCAGTGGGTACCTGCAGTACCAATATGGCACGTAACCGTGTGCACGTTCAGGGAAGATTCACGGACATCTCTTTGTAACAATATTCAGCCTTTCAGGGTACACCCACATGTCAATGTCCTGAACAGACTTGGGATGTACAGTATATCACAAAAGTGAGTACACCCCTCACATTTTTGTAAATATTTGAGTATAACTTTCATGTGACAACACTGAAGAAATGACACTTTGCTACAATGTAAAGTAGTGAGTGTACAGCTTGTATAACAGTGTAAATTTGCTGTCCCCTCAAAATAACTGAACACACAGCCATTAATGTCTAAACCGCTGGCAACAAAAGTGAGTACACCCCTAAGTCAAAATGTCCAAATTGGGCCCAATTAGCCATTTTCCCTCCCTGGTGTCATGTGACTCGTTAGTGTTACAAGGTCTCAGGTGTGAATGGGGAGCAGGTGTGTTAAATTTGGTGTCATCGCTCTCACACTCCCTCATACTGACTGGTCACTGGAAGTTCAACATGGCACCTCATGGCAAAGAACTCTCTGAGGATCTGAAAAAAATAATTGTTGCTCTACATAAAGATGGCATGGGGTATAAGAAGATTGCCAAGACCCTGAAACTGAGCTGCAGCACGGTGGCCAAGACCATACAGCGGTTTAACTGGACAGGTTCCACTCAAAACAGGCCTCGCCATGGTCGACCAAAGAAGTTGAGGGCATGTGCTCAGCGTCATATCCAAAGGTTGTCTTTGGGAAATAGGCGTATGAGTGCTACCAGCATTGCTGCAGAGGTTGAAGGGGTGGGGTGTCAGCCTGTCAGTGCTCAGACCATACGCCGTACACTGCATAAAATTGGTCTGCATGGCTGTCGTCCCAGAAGGAAGCCTGTTCTAAAGATGATGCACAAGAAAGCCCGCAAACAGTTTGCTGAAGACAAGCAGACTAAGGACATGGATTACTGGAACCATGTCCTGTGGTCTGATGAGACCAAGATAAACTTATTTGGTTCAGATGGTGTCAAGCGTGTTTGGCGGCAACCAGGTGAGGAGTACAAAGACAAGTGTGTCTTGCCTACAGTCAAGCATGGTGGTGGGATTGTCATGGTCTGGGGCTGCATGAGTGCTGCCGGCACTGGGGAGCTACAGTTCATTGAGGGAATCATGAATGCCAACATGTACTGTGACATACTGAAGCAGAGCATGATCCCCTCCCTTCGGAGACTGGGCCGCAGGGCAGTATTCCAACATGATAACGACCCCAAACACACCTCCAAGACGACCACTGCCTTGCTAAAGAAGCTGAGGGTAAAGGTGATGGACTGGCCAAGCATGTCTCCAGACCTAAACCTTATTGAGCATCTGTGGAGCATCCTCAAACGGAAGGTCTCTAACATCCACCAGCTCCGTGATGTCGTCATGGAGGAGTGGAAGAGGACTCCAGTGGCAACCTGTGAAGCTCTGGTGAACTCCATGCCCAATAGGGTTAAGGCAGTGCTGGAAAATGATGGTGGCCACACAAAATATTGACACTTTGGGCTCAATTTGGACATTTTCACTTAGGAGGGTACTCACTGTTGTTGTCAGTGGTTTAGACATTAATGGCTGTGTGTTCAGTTATTTTGAGGGGACAGCAAATTTACACTGTTAAACAAGCTGTACACACTACTTTACATTGTAGCAAAGTGTCATTTTTTCAGTGTTGTCACATGAAAAGATATTCTCAAATATTTACAAAAATGTGAGGGGTGTACTCACTTTTGTGATATACTGTAACTTTTGTCAACTGACACCACAGGTACATCAAGGCAACGTTTCATGAAAACATTATTTTTTAGGTCAACCGCATAACGGTGCTAAACTTCAGAAAGTACATTGAGAGCCCCGCAAAATGCAGTTTCTGGTATCCACCGGGAACGTAACTTTCGTCAGTGGGTACCTGCAGTACCAATATGGCACATAAGTGTGCACGTTCAGGGAAGATTCACGGACATCTCTTATGACCTTACAAAATAACGTAATTTAGCTATTTAAGATCCATGACGTTTTAACATCATGAAAAGACTTAGGACGTAACTTTTGTCAGCTGACACCACAGCTACGTACAAGGCACATTTCACAATAACGTTATCATGAATTATGTGGGGGTTAAAATAACTTTGTGGTCACGTCATCAAATGTAATTTTCGTAGCTGGGTTACTACAATATCCCGAAATTGACCTGACATTTAGGGATATGACATTCACAACATCTACCAGACTCATTGGAACGTTATGTAAAATATTGCCAAAGTGACCAGACATTCAGTACATTTCAGAAACCTTCTGTGAACGTTACAAATACTGTACTACTACAATGTCACCGAAGTGTCCTGACATTCAGAACGTCTAACGTACTTATTTAGAACACAGTAAATGTTCCTACATACTTAGAAAGACAACGTTACAAGTGTACCACCACTTGACTTACAGACGACGTTCCAAAATGTATTTCTATCATTCCGATTTGTACCATTATATGAAGACAAACCATAGCTCTAAATCTAACGCGATTAAATGTTCCTAGGATATCTCCAACATGATACTTAGAACCTTTCATGGACTACCAAGGAACGTTTTTAATGTTCCCATGATATCTGTATAGCGACCAGCTATTTATAACCTCTATAATACTTATTAGAAACGTTATGAATGTGCCTATAATATCCCAAACAGGCTATGACATTCAGTACCTCTAGAAGACTTCAGGGGAACGTTACAAATGTCCCAGTTATGTTCCTTGTTAGCTGGGTATTCAATATCGACTTAGATGTAGCCATAAGAAAAATAACATTTTGAAATTGGTTGTCTCATCTCCAAAGTTGTGGTTTTACAAAGTACTCATCCGAGTGGCTGAATATCACAAGATTCCTACTAAACCACTGTCCAGTAAACACTGTCTAATTGAGCCAAAGGGGGAGGGAGAGAGAAGGCAGAAGTGTGGTAACAAAGGCACAGGTTAAGGACATACTCTGGTAGCATTTTCCCAACAGGGAGGAAAAAGCCAAGAGTTGGGAGGTGGGTGAATGCTTTACCATGAAAGTAGGCCAACGTGACAGTGACCATCCAGAGGCAATACAGTGCATAATGCACCACTGCAAGGGCTGAATCAATTTACTGCCAGGACATTTGGTATTGGTAATGCTTCATTTTACAGCCCTATTCAATCATACCTGGTTTTCACTTGGAAATTATGTGGTAACGATAGGGCCTTCTTGGTACTTCCAATAACATTTTAATTTTAGTAATTTAGCAGACACTCCTATCCAGAGCGACTTGCAATTAGTGCATTCATCTTAAGATAGCTCGGTGAGACACAACATATCAGTCGTAGCAAGTACATTGTCCTCAACAAAGTATCTATCTGCAAAGTCAAACGCTTGTTTTGGGCTCCCGAGTGACGCAGGCACTGCATCTCAGTGCTAGAGACATCACTATAGACCCTGGTTCGATTCCAGGCTGTATCACAAATGGTTAGGGTTTGGCCGGGGTAGGCCGTCATTGTAAATAAGAATTTGTTCTTAACCAGCTTGCCTAGTTAGATCAAATACAAATAAATATTAAGAAAAGGGGTTGAGGGCTCTGTGGGATTTATGTTAGTCCTCCTCCACTCTCCTTTTCAGTTCATTTAAAACCTGATTTACTTAAGGGTAGGGGGCAGCATTTGGAATTTTGGATGAAAAGCATGCCCAAATTAAACTGCCTGCTACTCGGGACCAGAAGACATGATATGCATATAACTGGTAGATTTGGATAGAAAACACTCTAAAGTTTCCAAAACTGTTAAAATATTTTGAGTATAACAGAACTGATTTGGCAGGCGAAAACCTGAGAAAAAATCCATTCAGGAAGTAGTTTTTTTTTGTCTATTCAATGCCATTACAGTATCCATTGACTTAGGACTCAAATTGCAGTTCCTATGCCTTCCACTAGATGTCAACAGTCTTTAGAAATTGTTTCAGGCTTGTATTCTGAAAAATTAGGGAATAAGAGCAGTCTGAATGAGTGGACCTGCCGTGTCACAGAAATTTTTCACATGCGAGACCAGAGAGAGTGCCTTTCTTGTTTACCTTTTATATTGACGACGTTATTGTCCGGTTGAAATATTATCGATTATTTAGGCTAATAACAACCTGAGGCTTGAATATAAACATTGTTCGACATGTTTCTATGAACTTTACGGATACAATTTGGATTTTTTGTCTTCCTGTTTTGACTGCGTTTGAGCCTGTGGATTACTGAAGAAAACGCATGAACAAAACTGAGGTTTTTGGATATAAAGAGACTTTATTGAACAAATGGAACATTTATTGAGTAAATGAATGTCTTCGGAGTGCACCCATATGAAGATCATCAAAGGTAACTGATTAATTTTATCTCTATTTCTGACTTGTGTAACCGTTCTACTTGGCTGGTTACTGTTTGTAATGATTTGTCTGCTGGGTTATGTTCTCAAATAATCGTAAGGTATGCTTTCACCATAAAGCATTTTTAAAATCTGACATCGTGGTTGGATTCACAAGAAGTTCATCTTTAAACCTATGTAAAATATGTTTTGTTTTCTGAATTTTTATAATGAGTATTTCTGTATTTGAATTTGGCGTCCTGCAGTTTCACTGGCTGTGGGAGGGGTGGGACGCTAATGTCTCACGTCCAGGTCAGACATGACAAGATACTGTTTGTCAAGCAAAGGGGAGGCTGATGACATCATGTTTGGCCAATGCCTTGAACGCCCTACTCCTTGAAGTTTGCAGTTGTGTCTAAAAACACTATTTTGCTTTGGATATTGCTGTTTATCAGGAAAAGTAAAACAAATTGCTGGACTACATCTTTAAGATACTCTTTGAAGAGGCAGAGATTCAGACTCCCAGACTCCCCTGTCTTGATATTAGGGGGAAGCTTGTTCCAAAATTGGGGTGCCAGGACAGAAAATATCTTTGACTGAGCTGACCCCCTGTAGCGATGGGAGGAAGAGATCAGAGGTGGCAGAACGGAGTGCTCGGGTTGGGAGCATGCTGCATGCTTACTAATATTTGGCTGGCTTTCCAGTGATTTACCATGTCTTTCAGCCCTAACACCTCAGCTTTGCCCTGGGGTCAGCACAGAACATGAAAAGCCGCTGGTGAGAGAATAAATTAGGTCCCAGCAGGGACAGGGAGGGGATAGTCCTCTTATTTAAGTAGGGAAGTCACCATGTAGTTAGCAGAAGATAGGTTTACAAATTGCATTGGCCAAGGATGTGGAGCCCTGTTTTGTAACTTTAAATAGATGAATGAGTCAATGGTCTTGTGTTCGTTTTGCTTTGCTTTGAGTCAATTAAAAGCAACCAGGAAGAGCATCTTAATTGAAATAGTCTATGTCTACAACATCGAGAGAGGTCTATGGAGTGGTCTCATTAAATATCTGGAGGGTAGTCAATCAAGTGGGGAGCCCAGCCAAAAGAGACAAAGGGTTGTCTTATGATTGACAAAGGGCTCTATTCAATCCGTATCGCAGAAGTTCAGTGTTACAGCGAGATTTCAAATTAAAAGCAATATTCCCACATTAGCGGAGACTAGTCTCGTAAACGCTGCATATGTCAGGTCAATAGGAAAGGAGCCGACATATGAATCGCGGAATCTGTAACGCTTCAGCGATACAGATTGATTAGAGCCCTAAGTACACTGAATGCAATGACCACCTTTCTGATGCTTTTTAAAACTCAAGCATGGCAGGACTCTTATATCTTTTCTTATCTGGAGGCGCATACAAAGCTCTCCCCCACCCTCCATTTGGCAAAACTGACCATAATTCTATCCTCCTGATTCCTGCTTACAAGCATCTGTAAATCCAGTGACTCGGTCAATAAAAATGGTCAGATGAAGCAGATGCTAAGCTACAGTACAGTATTGTTAGCACAGACTGGAATATGATCCCGGGATTCTTCAGATGGCATTGAGGAGTACACCACATCAGTCACTGGCTTCATCAATAAGTGCATCGAGGACGTCGTCCCCACAGTGACTGTACGTACATACCCCAACCAGAAGCCATGGATTTCAGGCAACATCCGTAGTGAGCTAAAGGGTAGAGCTGCCACTTTCTGGACACTAACCCGGGAGCTTATAAGAAATCCTGCTATGCCCTCCGACGAACCATCATACAGGCAAAGCTTCAATACAGGACTAAGATTGAATTGTCCTACACCAGCTCTGACGCTCATCGGATGTGACAGGGCTTGCAAACTATTACAGACTACAAAGGGAAGCACAGTCGAGAGCTGCCTAGTGACACAAGCATATGAGCTAAATAACATCTATGTTCACTTCGAGGCAAGTAACACTGAAACATGCATGAGAGCATCAGCTGTTCCAGATGACTGTGTGATCATGCTCTCCGCAGCCAATGTGAGTAAGACCTTTAAGCAGGTCGACATTCACAAGACCGCAGGGCCAGACGGATTACCAGGACGTGTACTCCGAGCATGCGCTGACCAACTGGTAAGTGTCTTCACTTACATTTTCAACCTCTCCCTGTCTGAGTCTGTAATATCAACATGTTTCAAGAAGACCACCATAGTCCCTGTGCCCAAGAACACTAAGGTTAACCTGCCTAAATGACTACCGACGCGTAGCACTCACATCTGTAGCCATGAAATGCTTTGAAAGGCTAGTCATGGGTCACATCAACACCATTATCCCAGAAACACTAGACCACTCCAATTTGCATACAGCCTCAACAGATCCACAGACGGTGCAATCTCTATTACACTCCACACTTCCCTTTCACACCTGAACAAAAGGAACACCTATGTGAGAATGTTATTTATTGACTACAGCTCAGTACCATAGTGCCCTCAAAGCCCATCACTAAGCTAAAGACCCTAGGACTAAACACCTCCCTCTGCAACTGGATCCTGGACTTCCTGATGGGCCTCCCCAAGGTGGTAAGGGTAGGTAACAACACATCTGCCATGCTGATCCTAAACACGGGGGCCCCTCAGTGCTCAGTCCCCTCCTGTACTCTCTGTTCACTCACGACTGCACGGCCAGGCACGACTCCAACGCCATCATTACGTTTGCCAATGACTCAACAGTGGTTGGCCTGATCACCGACAACGATGAGACAGCCTATAGAGAGGAGGTCAGAGACCTGACCGTGTGGTGCAAGGACAACAACCTCTCCTTCAACGTGATCAAGACAAAGGAGATGATTGTGGACAACAGGAAAAGGAGGACCGAGCACACCCCCATTCTCAACAATGGGGCTGTAGTTGAGCAGGTTGAGAGCTTCAAGTTCCTTGGCGTTCACATCACGAACAAACATGGTCCAAGCACACCAAGAGAGTCGTGAAGAGGGCACAACAAAACATATTTCCCCTCAGAAGAGTGAAAAGATTTGACATAGGTCCTCAGATCCTCAAAAGGTTCTACAGCCGCACCATCGAGAGCATCCTGACGGGTTTCATCACTGCCTGGTATGGCAACTGCTCGGCCTTCGACCGCAAAGCACTACAGAGGGTAGTGCGTACGGACCAGTACATCACTGGGGCCAAGCTTCCTGCTATCCAGGACCTCTATACCAGGCGGTGTAAGAGGAAGGCCCTAAAAATTGTCAAAGACTCCAGCCACCCTAGTCAAATACTGTTCCTCTGCTACCGCACACCAAATGGTACCGGAGCGCCAAGTCTAGGTCCAAGAGGCTTCTAAACAGCATCTACCCCCAAGCCTTAAGACTCCTGAACATCTAATCAAATGGCTAGCTGGGCTATTTGCATTGACCCCCCTCCCCTTTACACTGCTGCTACTCTCTGTTATCTATGCATAGTCACTTTAATAACTCTACCTACATGTACATATAACTACCTCGACTAACCGGTGCCCCCGCACATTGATTCTGTACCGGTACCCCCTGTATATAGCCTCGCTATTGTTTTTTACTGCTGCTCTTTAAATATTTGTTACTTTTATTACTTTTTTTGTTGGTATTTTTCTTAACTGCATTGTTGGTTAAGGGCTTGTGAGTAGGCACTTCACTGTAAGGTCTGCTACACCTGTTGTATTTGGCGCATGTGCATTTTGATTTGATATAATAGCAACATTTGACAATGGCCTCCTGAATTTTCAATATTTCAAATAAAACTTCAGATATAAGTTGGTTGGAATTTTTTTTAAATCCCATTCCAAACACCTGGGCTTTGACTAAGCCGTACAGAGGCATACTTCCAACTTTAGAGTTTATTATATCCTATATCCTTCTCCAATGTAAGATGTTAAGCCTATAACCCATATTTATACCAATGCGATAATGAAATTCAGTTCTAAATCAGATAGATATTCGAATTCAACTTCATATGGCTATTATCCTATATTATTAATGTTCAAAACATATCCTATTTACATGTTATGTAGAGAACACTTTAGGTATTTTCTTTTCCCACCAACAACTCTCAGCTCCCATCATGGGGCACCTGTATGTGGAGCATGGAATGTGTGAGCTCACTCTTTGTGGAGTGGCCCAGTCTCTACAGCAAAGCACAGCTTTCAACCCCCCATATCCTAATTGCCTACAGGTGTTTGGCTAATTTGATAACTAAAAGATATTTGGAGCTCCATCCCACTGACTTCTTGTCTCTTACAGCTCACAAGTAGTTTACCTTTCCTTCCTCCAACATACATGTTTGGACAGTATTAATAAGTTAAAAGAGGGACGTCAACTCCAGCAAGAATCAAAAGAAGAATACAACACAGACTGTTCATTTAATTCTGAGCATGTGTGACTATAAACTTTTGCTCACACGGGGTTAATTTTCACTGTTTTCCAGGCTGTGCATGCTTCCACAGTAATAATGTACAATCAGGAGAACATTTGTGACCCACCACCTCAATTCGTTCTTATGTATCAATATTCTAAATGGTGTTTTTTACATTGGATAAAAGTACAGACTAAGAGCTACAAAATTATATATCACACACTGCAGTTGAGGAACAATGGAATAGTAATTCTGCTTTGAAAATTCATAAACTTGTAACCCCACTTTTGAGAAAATGGCCCTCGAATAGGTTGTTACACTTACTGGAAACCTCTGCAAACATTTCAAGACTAAAAGTAGTGAAAGTAGTAGTAAAAATACACTTTATCTAGACAGTTGGCACAATGCATTCGGGCAGGTAGCACCCTAGGGTCCAATGACGGCGAGCTTTACACCACTGCAGCCAAAGCATGGCATTGCGGAAGAGGCAAACGCTTCCTGCTATGTAGAAGTTGTGTTCACTATGCTCTTTTCTGGATTTTTGATATAACAGCTGCCTAGTTGCGGAGGACTATAGGACCTAGCTGTCTACCCTAAGCTAGCAAATCTGTGTTGCACAATTTGCTGGGGAAACCATGTCCACCTACCTTTTCCTCTACACCTCAGGCTGGATGTCGTTACGATATGGGGAGAGCATCACCTCCCCGTCACCACTCTTTTAATGACTGGCCAATGCTTCACAGGGACCTCTCACCAAGGATATCTCCCCCGGCTGTGGAAAATGGAACAGGACCGACACTTCTAGAGGACCTAGTGGATGCCACTGTCTCCAATCCCGCTTTACAGCAATGGAATTGCGTCACCCGCCGTAATCCTAATGGAAGGCAGCGGTCAATGGTGAACAGTGCTTCCTTGGCTTTGGGAAGCCCAATCCAGACATCAAACAAATTTGCCCCCTGGCCTCGGAGGTTGCTACGCCATCGTCCTCCACCCTGTTTCTAACCCAGGGGGATTCTACCTCGTGTTCAGATCTTCCGAGTTCCTCCTCATCGGACCATGAGACTCCGGGCCCTGTGTCTGAGACTTCGGGCCCTGTATCAGCCATGATGGATTCGACGGCTGGCTTGCGTCCAACAGGCCCCACCTCCCATCGATCCTCGAGGTGTCTTCTAATCTACTTGAGGAAAAAGAATGGCTGGTCCTCCTCAGCCATCATCAGCAGCTCTATGGTGAGAAACATCTTGGTTCCCGGGGCAAAAGCCTGTGCTATCTTGGAGCACGAGCACAGGACATTACAAGGCTGCTTCCTACTGTTCTATGACAGCTTCCAGGGGCTGACGCTGTCGTAGTCCATGTGGGGTCAAATGACATTAGGAGGGCTAGTTCAGGACTGCTGAAAAATGATTTTAAAGAACCGATTCAGGCCGGTAGCATCGCTGAGTTGTGAAAAATTGAGCAGGCTACTGGCATTAAACATCTGGCTAAAAGACTAGTGTAGCTCTGTTGGAATAACTTCTATAGATAACATTGAGACCTCTTGGAAATAGAAGATGATCTACAGGAATAACGAGTCCATCCAAATAATCTTGGCTCCTGGACCCTGCCTGCGGATTTCAAGGCTGCGTTGAGACAATGACTTATCAGTTACCCAAGCCCTGCTCAGATAATCCCAACCATTATGTCGCTTGTCATAGTACTGCTGCAAATGTACATTGTCCCAGGGCTGTTCAAATAAAATAAAATACAATGTTTTTGGTCATATACACATATTTAGCAGATGTTATTGGGGGTGCAGAGAAATTCTTGAAAAAAAATGACTGTTGGCAGTCAACGTAAGTAACCTAATTTCTGTCCCTCTAACTCCCCTGATTGCCTCTGTCAATCCTACAGCTATTGTATGCAGTAATCATGCGCCTATGAACCTGTTATACTCTTAGCACTGAGGCGGTTTTCCCTACTAGGAAGCCCTGTGTATTGCTGACCCTGCAGGATCAACTCAAACACAAACATCACTGTCATGTGTACCTTTTGATAAGACTCCCAAGTAGTGCAGCAGTCTAAGGCACTGCTTCTAAGTGCTAAAGGCATCACTACAGACCCTGGTTTGATTCCAACGTGTATCTCAACCATCCGTGACTAGGAGTCCCACAGGGTCGCGCACAATTGGCCCAGCGTCGTCCGGGTTAGGGTTTGGCCGGGGTAGGCCATCATTGTAAATATGAATTGGTTGTAAAATAACTTCCCTAGTTAAATTACATTTAACTAAGAAATACAGAAAAGTGCTAAAACTTGCCAACATATACAGTTCCAGTCAAAAGTTTGGACACACCTTTTAATTCAAGGGTTTTTATTTGTTTCGACTGTTTTCTACATTGTAGAATAATATTGAAGCCATACAACTATGAAATAACACATGTGGAATCATGTCGTAACCAAAAAAGTGTAAAACAAATCAAAATATATTTAATATTTTAGAATTCTTCAAAATAGCCACCCTTTGCCTTGATGACTGCTTTGCACACTCTTGGCATTCTTTCAGCCAGCTTCACCTCAAATGTTTTTCCAACAGTCTTGAAGGAGTTCCCACATATGCTGAGCACTTGTTGGTTGCTTTTCCAACTCATCCCAAGCCATCTCAATTGGATTGAGTTCGGGTGATTGTGGAGGCCAGGTCATCTGATGCAGCACTCCATCACTCTCCTTCTTGGTCAAATAGCCCTTACACAGGCTGTAGGTGTGTTGGGTCATTTGAAAAACAAATGATAGTCTCACTAACCGCAAACCAGATGGGATGACGTATCACTGCAGAATGCAGTGGTAGCCATGCTGGTTAAGAGTGCCATGACTTCTAAATAACTTCACGACAGTGTCACCAGCAAAGCACCCCCACACCATCACACCTCCTCCTCCATGCGTCAAGGTGGGAACCACACATGCGGAGATCATCCGTTCACCTACTCTGCGTCTCACAAAGACATGGCGGTTGTAACCAAAAATCTCAGATTTGGACTCATCAGACCAAAGGACGTATTTCCACTGGTCCAATGTCTATTGCATGTTTCTTGGCCCAAGCAAGTCTCTTCTTATTATTGGTGTCCTTTAGTAGTGGTTTCTTTGCAGCAATTCGACCATGGCCTGAATCACACAGTCTCCTCTGAACAGTTGATGTAGAGATGTGTCAGTTAACTTGAACTCTGTGAAGCATTTATTTGAGCTGCAATCTGTGGTGCAGTTAACCTCTCTTGGGCACGTGAGACGGTAGCGTCCCACCTCTTCAACAGCCAGTGAAACTGCTGGGCGCCAAATTCAAATACAGAAATACTCATTATAAAAATTCAGAAAACAAAACATATTTCACATAGGTTTAAAGATGAACTTCTTGTGAATCCAACCACGGTGTCAGATTTAAAAAATGCTTTACGGCGAAAGCATAACTTACGATTATTTGAGAACATAGCCCACTAGACAAATCCTTACAAACAGTAGCCAGCCAAGTAGAACGGTTACACATGTCAGAAATAGAGATAAAATGATTCCCTTACCTTTGATGATCTTCATATGGTGTCACTCAGCAGACATTCATTTACTCAATAAATGTTCCTTTTGTTCGATAAAGTCTCTTTATATCCAAAAACCTCCGTTTTGTTTGTGCGTTTTCTTCAGTAATCCACAGGTTCAAACGCAGTCAAAACAGGAAGATAAAAAAATCTAAATTGTATCCGTAAAGTTCATAGAAACATGTCAAACGATGTTTATATTCCATCGTCAGGTTGTTTTTAGCCTAAATAATCGATAATATTTCAACCGGACAATAACGTTGTCAATTTAAAAGGTAAACAAGAAAGGCACTCTCTCGGTCTCGCGCATGAAAAAGCTCTGTGACACTTTAGGGTCCACTCATTCCGACTGCTCTTACTTCTTCATTTTCCAGAATACAAGCCTGAAACAATTTCTAAAGACTGTTGACATCTAGTGGAAGGCATAGAAACTACAATTTGAGTCCTAAGTCAATAGATACTGTAATGGCATTGAATAGAAAACTACAAAACCAACAAAAAAAACTACTTCTTGAATGGATTTTTCTCAGGTTTTCGCCTGCCAAATCAGTTCTGTTATACTCACTGACACTATTTTAACAGTTTTGGAAACTTTAGAGTGTTTTCTATCCAAATATACCAGTTATATGCATATCATATCTTCTGGGCCCGAGAAGCAGGCAGTTTAATTTGGGCATGCATTTCATCCAACATTCCGAATGCTTCCCCCTACCCTAGTGAAGTATAACTCTAATTAACTTATCATCTGCTGAAGAGGTCCTGGATCTTCCTTTCCTTTGGTGGTTCTCATGAGAGCCTATTTCATCATAGTGTTTGACGGTTTTTGTGACCGCACTTGAAGAAACTTTCAAAGTTCTAGACATTTTCCGCATTCACTGACCTTCATGTCTTAAAGTAATGATGGACTGTCATTTCTCCTTGCTTATTTGAGCTTTTCTTGCCATAATTTTCCATATAGGGCTATCTTCTGTTTACCACCCCTACCTTGTCACAACACAACTGATTGGCTCAAATACATTCAGAAGAAAATAAATTCCACAAATTAAGTTTTAACAAGGCACACCTGTTAATCGAAATGCATTTCAGGTGACTACCTCATGAAGCTAGTTGAGAGAATGCCAAGCGTGTGCAAAGCTGGCAAAGGTTGGCTACTTTGAAGAATCTACAATCTAAAATATATTTTGATTTGATTAACTTCTTATGGCTGCAGGGGCAGTATTGAGTAGCTTGGATGAAAGGTGCACAGAGGTGCCCAGAGTAAACTGCCTGCTCCTCAGTCCCAGTTGCTAATATATGCATATTATTATTCGTATTGGATAGAAAACACTCTGACGTTTCTAAAACTGTTTCAATTATGTCTGTGAGTATAACAGAACTCATATGGCAGGCAAAAACCTGAGAAGTTCCACTTCCTGTTAGAATTTTTTCTGAGGTGGCAGATTTTCAACCAAGCTCTCATTGAAATTAGAGTGGGATATTGATGGTTTTCACTTCCTACGGCTTCCACTAGATGTCAACAGTCAATAGAACTTTGTCTGATGACTCTAATGTGAAGGGGGGCCGAAGGAGACAGGAATTAGTCAGGTCTGCAATGAGCTGACCATGCTTTCACTTGCGCGTTCACATGAGGAGGACCTCCGTTCCACCGCTCTTCTGAAGTCAATCGAATTCTCCGGTTGGAACGTTATTCAAGATGTATGTTAACAACATTCTAAAGATTGATTCAGTACATCGTTTGACATGTTTCTACTGACTGTTACGGAACTTTTGGACATTTCGTCATGTTATAGGGGACGCGCTTTGTGACTTTGGAATTGTTTACCAAAGGCGCTAACCAAAGTAGCTAATTGGACATAAATAACGGACATTATCGAACAAATCAAGCATTTATTGTGGACCTGGGATTCCTAGGACTGCATTCTGATGAAGTTCATCAAAGGTAAGGAAACATTTATCATTTATTTTCTGGTTTCTGTTGACCCCAACATGGCGGCTAATTTGGCTATTGTTCTGCGCGCCGTCTTTTTCCGTAAAGTTTTTTTGAAATCTGACACAGCGGTTGCAGTAAGGAGAGGTATATCTATAATTCCATGTGTATAACTTGTATTATCATCTACATGTATGATGAGTATTTCTGTTGAAACGATGTGGCTATGCAAAATCACTTGATGTTTTTGGAACTAGTGAATGTAACGCGCCAATGTAAACTCAGATTTTCTGTTATAAATATGAACTTTATCAAACAAAGCATGCATGTATTGTGTAACATGAAGTCCTATGAGTGTCATCTGAGGAAGATAATCAAAGGTTAGTGATTCATTTTATCTCTCTTTCTGCTTTTTCTGACTGCTATCTTTCACAGAAAAAATGGCTGTGCTTATTGTGGTTTTGTGGTGACCTAACATAATCGTTTGTAGTGCTTTCGCTGAAAAGCATATTTGAAATCGGACACTTTGGTGGGGTTAACAACAAGATTACCTTTAAAATGGTATAAGACACATGTATGTTTGAGGAATTTTAATTATGAGAATTCTGTTGTTTGAATTTGGCGCCCTGCACTTTCACTGGCTGTTGTCATATCGATCCCGGTAGCGAGATGCAGCCATAAGAAGTTAACAGTTTTTTGGTTACCACATGATTCCATATTTCATGGTTTGATGTCTTCACTATTATTCTTCAATGTAGAAAATAGTAAAAAATAAAGAAAAACCCTTGAATGAGTAGGTGTGTTCAAACTTTTGACTGGTACTGTATAGCCTAAGAAACAAGGTCCATGAAATGGATAACTTGCTAGTAACAGATAACATTCACATACTGACTCTCTGAAACTCACTTAGATCATACCTTTGATGATACAGTAGTAGCAGTACATGGTTATAACATATACAGACATGCCAATGGGGGTCTATCAACAATGACAAGCCACCTGGGACTGACAACTTGGATGGACAATTACTGAGGATGATAGAGGACGATAATGCCACGCCTATTTGCACTTCTCATCAATCTAAGCTTACAGGAAAGTGTGCGCCCTCAGGCCTGGAGGGAAGCAAAAGTCATTCCGCTACCCAAAAATAGCAACTCAACCTTTACTGGCTCAAAAAACCAACCAACCAGCCTGTTACCAACCCTTAGTAAACTTTTGGAAAAAATGTGTTTGACCAGATACAATGCTATTTCACAGTAAACAAATTAACAACAGATGTTCAGCACGCTTATAGGAAAGGTCATTCAACATGTTTGGCACTTACACAAATGACTGATGACTGATTTACTTACACAAATGGCAAATGACTGATTTGCTTAGAGAAATTGATAATAAAAAGATTGTGGGAGCTGTTTTGTTAGACTTCAGTGCAGCTTTGACATTATCGATTATAATATGCTGCTGGAAAATCTTGTGTATTATGACTTTACATCCCCTGCTACATTGTGGATCGAGAGATACCTGTCTAACAAAACACAGAGGGTGTTCTTTAATGAAAGCCTCTCCAACATAATCCTGGTAGAGTCAGGCATTCCCTAGGGCAGCTGTCTAGGCCCCTTACTTTTAAAAATCTTTACCAATGACTTGCCACTGGCTCTGAGTAAAGCCTGTGTATATATGTATGCAGATGATAACACTGTACACGTCATCTATCACAGCAAGTGAAATCACTGCAACAATTAACAAACAGCTGCAGACAGTTTCAGAATGGGTGGCAAGAAATAAGTTAGTCCTAAATATTTATAAAACTAAAAGGGTAATTGGGACAAATAATTGACTAAACCCTAATCCTCAACTAAATATTGAAATGAATAGTGTGGAAATTGAGCAAGTTAAGGTGTAACACTGAATTGTAAATTGTCAGGGTCAAAATATATTGACATAATGGTAGCTAAAATGGGGAGAGGCCTGTCTGTAATAAAGCGCTGCTCTGCTTTCTTGACATCACTATCGACAAAACAAATCCTACAGGCCCTAGTTTTGTTGCACCTGTACTACTGTCCAGTCATATGGTCAAGTGCCACAAAGACAGACATAGTCTTGGGAATGTGGTAAGGTTAGGTTCTTGCTCCAGTCCATCAACGGGACCAAGCAATCTATTATTAAGTCTGACTCAATTAGCAGTGGATCTATTTCGAGGCTGGAAACGTACACTGGGTGAACAAAGGACACGTTCTGGAAGGCTAGTTTTAGGAGAATCCGCATTGTGAGATGTGAGGTTGTTTGAGTGAAACCTCGCAGTTTAGTGTCACATTGTTCCAATTTGAACTCATGTTTATCCGGGTTGATGATCATTTTAAGGTTGTCCAGCAATATCAGAGACATTAGAGAAATGGTCAAACCAGAATCTACCAGAGCTTCACAGGGCAGACAGTTCTCAAGGACTGTCGCAAGTTAAGGTCTCTTATAGTTGTTTTTCCTTGTCATCTAACCAACAAAGCTAGGGTTGTGGTGCATCACTGGTGTTTGTTTTGATGGTTATTACAGACCGGCTTATTTCGGGATCTGGAGGACACGTGACTTGATTTTGACTGGAGGCGGGAACCAAAATGTCATTAATGTTACTACTATTGAGGTTAACCTGAGCAAGGTTATGTATTGCTTGTTCCATGCCTAGTCATAGTGATTGGTTTCCCCTGTTTTCCTCTAGCTGTTCACACACTTAGCATTGTGCTTAACCATGCTTAGCATTGCACCCCCCCTCCCATGTTTTCATATTTTTGGTCTGACCCTTTTTTTGAGTGGTTAGCAGCGTGTGTTTTATTATGTTGGCTGTCGTACTGCCTATTTTGCGCATGTTGGTGGTTAATCTGACAGCTGCCACGACAGGAGGGGGAGTTGGAATTATTGCGTTGTGGTTGTAAGTCAGGTTAATCATTTTGGGGTTCTCTGGCTGTCGTGTGGGCACCGTCCCTTCTAATTATAAGGAAGGTTCATGTTGAACAGTGAACAAAGAGGGGTAAGGAGTTTTAGTGTGTCTCACTTTTGAGGCGTTGTAAGCGGTACTGGCGAGTTCACCAAGTTCAGAAATGGGCAGACCCATATGAACCATTGGTCCTAGGAAGGTAACGTGAGTGGTATACATGTTTGCTAAAAACATCTGTTTTAATGCTAAGAGTTCTTCCATGCCTGGTTCAGCGAGGTTATTAAAGTAGGCTTGTAAGTTAACGATGTTCTGCCCTAGCCTGCTTGATGATGTGAGCCATGGAGCTGTCTAGGAATCGCAGAACCAGAAAATTCGATCTTCAGGGTGTTGGAAAGTTGCACATAATCATTCTGCATGTGGCTATGTTGACGGACAAAGTTCGTAACATGCTTATTGGATGTGCATTTCAGCAGGTAAAGCCTGTCTGCATCGGTTGCTAAGGGCATCACTTAGATCAGCCAAGTATGCCTCCATGTCATTTGGCTACCCGGGCATTGGGTCAAAAGTGTTTTTGACAATTCTATCCAAGCGTTTCCCGGTAATGTTGCAGTGAGGAATGACGTTGCCAGGAGCGAAGTCTGGGGCCGAGAGGCCAAGAGGAGCAGCGTCGCCTGAGCCTGAATGAGCAAGTGGGCGACCGTTGCTCCAGGCATGGTAACAGGGAGGGAGAGAGAATTGGGTCACCTGTTTGAGGATAAGATTGGAATCTTCCGTCATCCTTCATCCCAGGGTTCGTCAACTAGGTTTGGCCTCTGAGCTAATAGTTGGCGGGCCAGAACATAATTTGTATATATTATTAGCACAATTAATTGGCCTACACTACAAATTAAACAAAATGTTTAACTTATCTGTCGGTTAAACGGGTTAACTCTGCAGTTACAAGGAAGAGGGAAAACAGTCATGGATATCGTGAAAGAATTGAGGCCTTTACTAGGAAGCTTGAATTGTTCAATTTGGACTTGTCATCTGGTAGGCTACTGAACTTCAGCACACTGAAGAACAACAGGCAGAGGGACCAGACAACTTCTCCACAAGATTTGAAGACTACAGCATGGCCAAGGATATCATTACATTTGTTTGTGATCCTCTCAGTCCTCCCAGGTGGAGAATTCTCCTCCCTTACTAAGAAAACGATACCTTTGCTGGATGCCGAGTCCTTGTGTGCAATTTGGGTGGCATGCTCAGAGGAATACAGCACAATAAAGAAACTTTGATTTTATGTGGTAACAATGTCTGGATCGACTTACATCTGCGAGTCCTCATTGTCCTCTATGAACGCCGTATGTGACAGGAACTGGCTTTCACATAGGTGACGTAAAGAGCCCTTGTTGAAACACTGTGCGATGTTTAACGGTGAGAAATCGGAGAATGGTGATTTTACCAAATGACTGAAAAGTTTGACTGTGTGATATTAGGTGGCTTCTTGTGTAAATTTGTCTTGTGTAAAAAAAAATTCAATGAAACCTACTTAACAGCAAGAGAACCAGCTGCGAGAAACCATTACTTATTTTCTTTTTTTTTTTCTTTTAATTTTTTTTTTATTTCACCTTTATTTAACCAGGTAGGCTAGTTGAGAACAAGTTCTCATTTGCAACTGCGACCTGGCCAAGATAAAGCATAGCAGTGTGAACAGACAACAACACAGAGTTACACATGGAGTAAACAATAAACAAGTCAATAACATGGTAGAAAAAAGAGAATCTATATACAATGTGTGCAAAAGGCATGAGGTAGGCAATAAATCGAGTAATTACAATTTAGCAGATTGTAAGCACATCCTTGAGCACATCTTGGCATCTAATGATCTACCTTTTTTTTAGACTAGAAAAATGTTGTTTATTCATCGTTACTGTTTGTTTTCATGGTTGCTGGGGTTTTGTCATACTTTATGGAAAGAAATTACAATGTGTAAAATAAACAACAAGAATCATGGTTTTGATGAGAAATAATGATGATAATAATGAAATAATTTATTTCACTGATGGTAATATGGTTTGAGAATTTTTGTTGAATTTCAAAATGAATTGTTGAAATGAAACTAAAAAGGAAGTCATGATTTCGTCAGTTTGCTGTAAAGGAAGTCATGATTTCGTCAGTTTGCTGTAGAAGGCATTATCACACACACGAGGACAAACCTGCGCATCAAAATCCCATTCATCACACGACATCCACAAGATTGTGTCCGAGGGGAAATGCAACTTTGTGGCCTATATGACTGTAATTAGTAAATACTAGTATTATTGTGAGCGCTTATCCAGAGCGATGTTCAACTCAAATTGATTGCGCTACGGTTGCAGCTTTACGTTTCAGCACCACAAAATAGTCCGCTGTCTGATTTATGAGTTGACTGTCTCCTGTATTCTCAAATGTAACTTTTACATTATTTAGGTAGGGTAACTTTGTCAATTTGTCAACTTTGTCAATTGTTTACATACAGATTATTTCACTTATAGTTCACTGAATACCAATTCCAGTGGGTCAGAAGTTTACATAAACTAAGTTGACTGTGGCTTTAAACAGATTGGAAAATTCCAAAAAATAATGTCATGGCTTTAGAAGCTTCTGATATGCTGATTGACATAAATTGAGTCAATTGGAGGTGTACCTGTGGATGTATTTCAAGGCCTATCTTCAAACTCAGTGCCTCTTTGCTTGACATCATGGGAAAATCAAAAGAAATCCGCCAAGACCTCAGAAACAAAATTGTAGACCACCACAAGTCTGGTTCATCCTTGGGAGCAATTTCCAAATGCCTGAAGGTACCACGTTCATCTGTAGAAACAATAGTACGCAAGTATAAACACCATAGGACCACACAGCCGTCATACCACTCAGTAAGGAGACGCGTTCCGTCTGCTGGAGATGAACGCACTTTGGTTCGAAAAGTGCAAATCAATCCCAAAACAACAGCAAAGGATGTTGTGAAGATGCTGGAGGAAACAGGTACAAAAGTATATATTACAAAGGTAAAAGTATATATATATTGGAGCAACATCTCAGGACACCAGTCAGGAAGTTAAAGCTTGGTCGCAATTGGACAATGACCCCAAGCACACTTCCAAAGTTGTGGCAAAATGGCTTTAGGACAACAAAGTCAAGGTATTGGAGTGGCCACCACAAAGCCCTGACCTAAATCCCATAGAAAATTTTTGGGGCAGAACTGAAAAAGCGTTTGCGAGAGCAAGGAGGCCTACAAACCTGACTCAGTTACACCAGCTCTGTCAGGAGTAATGGGCCAAAATTCACCCAACTTATTGTGGGAAGCTTGTGGAAGGCTACCTGAAACGTTTAGCCCAAGTTAAACAATTTAAAGGCAATGCTACCAAATACTAATTGATTGTATGTAAATTTATGACCCACTGGAAATGTGATGAAAGACATAAAAGCTGAAATAAATCATTCTCTCCACTATTATTCTGCCAATTCACATTCTTAAAATAAATTGGTGATCCTAACTGACCTAAGATAGGGAATTCTTACTAGGATTAAATGTCAGAAGTTGTGAAAAACTGAGTTTAAATGTATTTTGCTAAGGTGTATGTAGACTTCCGACTTCAACTGTACATTTGTGAATGATGGGGAAATGTTAGCTAGCTTCCTTTCTATTAGGCAAGATATTGTTCCATATGTATTCTCTGTGTCTGTACACATGCATGCATGTTCTTATAGTCTACCATAATGTTGTTATGCTGGCACAGTTCAACTGTCGTTCAAACTGTGCAATGGAGTATAACTTATGATAATTTTTCCTTACGGACAATACCGTGTGGTGCCTGAACTTCTTCTTGGAGTGGATTCTTGGAGAGAAACAGAATTCCTCTGCCTACATGTGTCTTTGTAGCAGAACTGTATTCTGTGAACTGTATCCCTCTCAATGGATTAGACATTATGCTGGATTTCAAGCAGAAGATGGCTCAAGAGGAGCTAAATGGTTTGTTACACCATATGTGATTTAACCAAAGATCTGGGAGTTACAGGATGGGTACTATTTGGTGTAGCACAGAATTTTCTACCACCATGAGCTTCGTCCTCGATTTGTGGAAACATGAGTCTGTGTCCAGTTGGAGTGGTCCGTTTGAATGAGATAAGACTTTAAATAGATAAGATTGCAGCAGATAAAAACAATAATTGTCAACAATATATACAAAATACTCTAATATCAAAGTGGAAGAAAAAAGCTTTTTTTCCGTATAAAAATGCAATAATTAAAATAGTCGTAGCATAATAGTCGTTGGATTAATCCAGAGAAAAATCGAATCGAGGATGAAGACAGCGTCGCCAAGGTTGGTAGAAAATTGACAGTGCTAGACCAGACAGTACCCATAACCTTTCAAACGAGATTCGATTATTTCTCAAGCTACAGTATGTTTATAATTGAGGGGTAATGACAAGCATTGACCCCATTTTTCTTTTAGACAAAGTGCACAATTGGGTGCCAGACTGATCCCCTGGTCATGAACCGGCACCTACAAGAAGGAGCAGGTGGGTATTATAACACATCCAACAATGTGATTGCAATGGCTTAGCAACCTCCAAAAACAATTTCATTCACTGTTCACTTGCTTTTTTTCACAGCTTGTGACATCTCTTCCGTTGCAGCCAAAGTCTCCCTCGACTCCTATGAAAAGGACACGCCATCAAGAGGCCTCTGATAGTGACCCGAGTTAATGGCCTGATGACAGATTGCTTCATCAACAACAGGTAATGAGTGTTATGTGAAAAGTTGTATAAAAAAATAGCTGGCTTGATAAACCTATAGGCTAATTCCCCAGCCAAGCAGCAGATACAACTATTCAAGTCATTTTGTTTGTGAAGTGCATTAGCAAAAAGATTTGTCCTCTCTTATTGAACAAAATGCAATTTAACACTTGGCTGTCTATTATATCACCCTGTCAACGGCCTTCCCGGTCAACACTATTTTATAAGATTGCCAGCTGAGGTTGTTCGAGAGATGTCCAGTTTGCAGCCGAACATGCATCATAGAGAAAACCAGCAAGGGAGCTCTGATCAGCATCGTGCAGACATGCCCTTGCTGTGAGCATTCCTATGAATGGAACAGTCAGCCACATGTTGGCAAGTATCTGGCTAGCAACCTTCAACTGTCATCGGCAACAGCTTTCACATGCTCATCATTTGCACAAATACAGACCTTAACCCACTTCATTACTACACCCAATTGTGAAGCAATTTATGTAAACTGACAATTTGTTGCTTATTTTCTACTTAGATGCAAATAATGTCCAGGGCATAACCTGGCCTGGTGGAACAAGTGTTCACTATTCTATTTCACATCTGAAGCGAAATAGAATACTGAACACAGCGAACAGGTGTGTTCCACCAGGCTAATCATAACCACCATTGATAATGTAGTCAGTGCTCGGTGTGTGTGACCGACCAGTATCTTTGATGAGGGGCCAGTAGCTGATTTACACTGCAATGCCAATCAATGGGGCTCTGGCAAAGACCGGCAACTCCAGCCTCACCTCTTGCATGCTCACCGACGGTCGATGGGGAGAACAGAATCCTAACTGCCATTGGTAATAGAACAGTGACTATTTGTTCACAGATACCAGCACTTGGGAGACTTGCAAGATGATGTGATGGAGCCCAGACAGGCTTGATGCTGATGTCTCTGAATGGAGAGAAACCTTGCACTCAGCAATACAATACACATCTATTACTTTTTTATAAGGGGAAGGTATGATGACTGACATGTTTGGCTGACTGTGCATGTCTATAACCTGTAATACATTCAATAGATGAAAGTGACTTCATCACCCACTGGAGGCATGAAGACAGAACCTCAGTCAGAGAGCTTTGCCTTTCATTGTTAGACAACCAAATCCTTAGATTTGGGAAAATAGACCATAGAAATGTCATTCTAGTTCTGGTTAGACAGCTAAAGTTGTATGTATATATACACACACACACACACAGTTTGAGTTGTTAGTGTAGGCATACTGTCTTTAAGCACCTCAATATGATATTTACAGCAGAAAATGGTTGGTCTTTAACACATCCATCGATTCTTTTGTTGATGCATCTATACTCAAGCTGGCGATGTTTGTGCAATGTCCACATGTACAGTTGAAGTCGGAAGTTTACATACACCTTAGCCAAATACATTTTAACTCAGTTTTTCACAATTCCTGACATTTAATCTGAGTATAAAAATCCCTGTCAGGTCAGTTGGGATCACCATTTTATTTTAAGAATGTGAAATGTCTGAATAATAGTAAAGAGAATTATTTATTTCAGATTTTATTTCTTTCATCACATTCCCAGTGGGTCAGAAGTGTACATACTAAATTAGTATTTGGTAGCAATGCCTTTAAATGGTTTAACTCTTCCAGAACTTGCAAACTGCTTTTTATACTGTTCAACATACCTTGTGTCAATTGAAGCTTATCCTCAATACTGACAAAACTAAACTAATGGTGTTTTCTAAAGCAATAAATAGACCTCTGAACCTTTCACCTATTACTACCTGTCAGGGCAAGGAGATTGAGGTTGTAACCTCATATAAATATCTTGGAATTTTAATTGATGAAGGCCTCTCTTTTAAATTGCATATTCAACAAGTTACAAAACAAATTAAGCTGAAATTGGGATTTTATTTTAGGAATAAGGCCTGTTTTTCTTTTGAAGCCAGAAGAAGGCTAGTGTCAGCTACATTTATGCCTTTACTAGACTATGGGGGTATTTTATATACATTGCTCAAAAAAATAAAGGGAACACTTAAACAACACAATGTAACTCCAAGTCAATCACACTTCTGTGAAATCACTTAGGAAGCAACATTGATTGACAATAAATTTCACATGCTGTTGTGCAAATGGAATAGACAAAAGGTGGAAATTATAGGCAATTAGCAAGACACCCCCAATAAAGGAGTGATTCTGCAGGTGGTGACCACAGACCACTTCTCAGTTCCTACGTGTCCTGGCTGATGTTTTGGTCTCTTCGTTCGCTGGACTTTATCCTGCTAACTGTTCCAAATGTCCGAACTGAATTTGGTAAAAGGGCTTTTATGTACTCTGCGCCATCGTCTTGGAACGCCTTAAATACTTTTAAACTGGAAGAACTTGGCCCGATTGGTATTTTTAAATCACTGATGAATGATCTTTAGACTGATTCCCTGAGCTGTCAATGTTTTTAATTTGCTGTTTTTGATTTTTGTTATACTCTTGTGAATTCTATGGTTTTTACTAGATTACTTGTAGTTTTTCATGTTGTTTGTCTGTAATTTTTGTAATGACTTGGTGCTGCCTATCTTGGCCAGGACGCTCTTGAAAAGGAGAGTTTAAATCTCAATGAGCCCTTCCTGGTTAAATAAAAGGTGAAAAAATAAATAAAATAAAAAATAAAAAACTCTGGTCAAATGTTTCGGGTAGCCTTCCACAAGCTTCCCACAATAAGTTGGGTGAATTTTGGCCCATTCCTCCTGACAGAGCTGGTGTAACTGAGTCAGGTTTGTAGGCCTCCTGGCTCACACATGCTTTTTCAGATCCACCCACAAATTTTCTATGGGATTGGGGTCAGGGCTTTGTGATGGCCACGCCAATACCTTGACTTTGTTGTCCTTAAGCGATTTTACCACAACTTTGGAAGTATGCTTGGGGTCGTTGTCCATTTGGAAGACCCATTTGCGACTAAGCTTTAACTTCCTCACTTATGTCTTGAGATGTAGCTTCAAAATATCCACATAATTTTCCTACCTCATGATGCCATCTATTTTGTGAAGTGCACCAGTCCATAAAAAAGCCAGACTACGTTTTGCAACTGCACATGGGGACAAAGATCATCCCTCCTGCAGCAAAGGACCCCCACAACATGATGCTGCCACCCCCGTGCTTCACGGTTGGGATGGTGTTCTTTGGCTTGCAAGGTCCCCCTTTTTCCTCCAAACATAACACTGGTCATTATGGCCAAACAGTACTAGTTTTATTCCATCAGACCAGAGGACATTTCTCCAAAAAAGTATGATTTTTGTCCCAATGTGCAGTTGCAAAATGTAGTCTGGCTTTTTATGGCGGTTTTGGAGCAGTGGCTTCTTCCTTGCTGAGCGGCCTTTCAGGTTGTGTTGATAAAGGACGCATTTTACTGTGGATATAGATACTTTTGTACCTGTTTCCTCCAGCATCTTCACAAAGTCCTTTGCTGTTGTTCTGGGATTGTTCATCTCTAGACAGAACACGTCTCCTTCCTGAGTGGTATGATGGCTGCGTGGTCCCATGGTGTTTACCATTGCATACTATTGTTTGTACACATGAATGTGGTACCGTCAAGTGTTCTAAATTGCTCCCAAGGATGAACCAGACTTGTGGAGGTCTACAATTTTGTTTCTGAGGCCTGGCTAATTTATTTTGATTTCCCCACGATGTCAAGCAAAGAAGCACTTAGTTTGAAGGTAGGCCTTGAAATACATCCACAGGTACACCTCCAATTGAATCAAATTGACGTCAATTAGCCTATCAGAAGCTTCTAAAGCCTTGACATATTTTCCTGGAATTTTCAATGCTGTTTAAAGGCACAGTCAATTTAGTGCATGAAACTTCTGACCCACTGGAATTGGTATACAGTGAATTATAAGTGAAATAATCTGTTTGTAAACAATTGTTGGAAAAACTGTATTGTGTCATGCATGAAGTAGATGTCCTAAACAAATTGCCAAAATATAGTTAGTTAACAAGAAATTTGTGGAGTGGTTGAAATATGAGTTTTAATGACTCCAACCCAAGTGAATGTAAACTTCTGACTTCAAATGTAGACTACAACGGTAGGGATATTAGTTATGGGATATGTCTCCCGGAAAAGATCAAACATCAGACATAAGGATAGACAAAACTAGCTATTTATAGAATGTTGTAGGACAGCTGAGCTGACTGAAGACATTCATTGAACTAGCAGTAGTTGATATTGTTTTCACAGTAACGTGATGAAAAGTTGAAACTAAGTTGCAGTCTACTTTCGTAGCAATGCATTTAAGAACATATATTTTATGAAACAGATTCCAGACCCTGGCTCTTGCTAGCTTGCCATAACTGATCATTTTAAGATAGCTAGGTGGGACAACCACATCTCACAAGCATAGTAAATTCACTTTTCCTCAAATAGCTATCAGCAAAGTCAAAGATAGAAAGGAGGGGGAGATTGTTTGACATACTCTTTGAAGAGGTGGGGTTCCAGTTGCTTTCGGAAGATTGGGATGGACTCTGCAGCCTTAGCTTCAGGGGGTGCCACCATTTTGGTGCAAGGACAGAGAAGAACTTGGACTGAGCTGAGCAGGAGCTGGCGTCCTGTAGAGGTGGGAGGGCCAAGAGACCAGAGGTGGCAGAACAAAGTGCTCGGATTGGGGTGTAGTGTTTGAGCATGGCCTGAAGGTAGGGAGGGGCAGTTCCACTTGCTGCTCAATAGGCAAGCACCTTGGTCTTTTAGTTGATGCGAGCTTCGACTGGAAGCCAGTTTAGTGTAGGTAGGAGTAGGAGCCGGGTAACATGAGAGAATTTAGGAAGGTTGAAAACCAAGAGAGCTGCAGTGTTCTGGATAAATTGCAGGGATTTTATGACAAGCGGGCAGCACAGCCAACAGTGAGTTGCGGTAGTCTAGACAGGAGTTAACAAGGGCCTGGATTAGGACCCGCGTTGTTTCCTGTGTGAGGGAGGATTGTATTCTACTGATGTTGTAGAGCAGGAACAAGTCACTGCTTTGATGTTTGCAGAGAACAAGGTGTTGTCCAGGGTCACGCTGAAGTGCTTTGCACTCGGAATGGCGACACTGGAGTTGTCAACCGTGATGAGAGGTCTTTGAGTGGGAGACCTTCCCTGGGAGGAAGAGCAGCTCCATCTTCTTGAGCTTGAGGTTGTGGGCCAACATATAAGCTGAGATATCTGTCAGGCACGCAGAGATGCATGTTGCCACCTGTGTCTCAAAAGGGGGGAAAGAGAAAAGTAGTTGAGTGTCATCCGCATAGCAATGACAGAAGACCATGTGAAGATATGACAGAGTCGAGTGACTTGGTGTATAGAGTGAAGCGGAGAGGGCCTAGATCCAAGCCCTAGGGGACACCAGTAGTGAGAGTAAGTAGTGCAAACAGATCGTCTCCACGTCCCATAGGGCGGCGCACAATTGGCACAGTGTCGTTAGGTTTTGGCCAGGGTATACCGTCACTGTAAATAAGAATTTGTTCTCAACTGGCTGGCTTAGTTAAATAAAATAAAAAAATAAGTCACCTGGTAGGAGCTACCTGACAGGTAGGATGCAATCCAAGAGTGTGCAGAGCCTGAGACGCTCAGCCCTGAGGTTGGACAGGAGGATTTGATGGTTCAGTGGTGAAGGCAGTGGATAGATCTAGGAGAATGAGAACAGAGGAGATAGTCAGCTTTGGCAGTGCGGCAAGCCTCTGGTTAGGGTCAAGAAGATTGTTCTGAGAGAGTTGATCAGAACCAGCACACTCAGTTCTTTTGGAAGGTAAAGAAAGGGAAACAGGTCCATAGTTTGACATCAGAGTTGTGTTGGTTTCTTGAGGGGAGCAACTAAGGAAAGTGGCTTTAGCAGCAGATAGAGGAAGAAAAGGTAGAGAGAAGGGAGTGAAAGGAAGATAGCCCTGTTCTGTAAGCTTGTAATGAGTCACTCAGCAAGAGGGGAGGCCCGAGCCGGCCAGGAGGAAAGGGGACAGTGCGAGTCATAGGATGTGGGAAGGGAGGAGTAGGGTCGAAGAGGCAGAATCAGGAGGGAGAAGGATTTAGCAGAAAGGAGAGAGGATGTACTTCTAGTAAAGATGCGTATTGCCTGCTTCGAGAGTTGGGAAGGATTGGGAAAGGGTGAGATCAAAAGAGACAGAGGGAGAGTAGGAACGAAGTGGTCAGCGATCATCAGGAAATGAGCTTATCAAGGTGTCAACCTCATGAGAAACTCTCCAAGGGCACCTCGTGGGCGATAGATGCCAACAATGTTAAGCTTGAGTGGACAAGTGACAGTGTCAGCATGGAACTCAGATGAGGAGACAGACACGTGAGAGGTAGAAAAGAGAAAAGCTCCAGTTAGGAGAAATGAATATGGGGTGTTCAGGGCCAAAAAGCCAAGGGACTGAAGGGCTGTATAAACTGAGATGAACACTGCATTCTTGACCGCAGATTAGATGTTCCAAATGCTGCCAGAGACCTGCAATTCCACATGGGTGGGCACGCAGGGTACACAAAATTATTAGTGTTGCAGCCAAGGGGTGGGGAGCGTCTGTAAATCCTACAGGGAGAGGAGTGAACAGGTATAGAAAACACAGTTGCAAAAGCTACAAAAGGGCAAAATGACATCATCAGAATATAACTAGGCAAGATACTCAAGTAAGAGAGTGGTGTGTAGCATTCCTCGAAGAACAACTCGGCATAACTGGCTTAGCTTTGCAGACGAGCCCTCACCTGACACAACCACCACTTACAGTTGTTGCTGAGAAACACCTCCCGGTACTAATTGCTGATTGCCTAGGAGAGGAGAAACCACTCCCCCGCCAATACAGCACTGATTACCAAAACAAGTCACAAATTGCCCTGCCCCTTAAACCTGGTTGATGTGTCAACAATCATCGGTTCAAAGCCACTTAAAGGCACTTCAATCTTTTGTCTTGCCCATTCACCCTTAGAATGGCACACATACACGATCCATGTCTCAACTGTCTCAAGGCTTAAAAATCCTTCTTTAACCAGAGTCCTCCCCTTTTATCTACACTGATTGAAGTGGATTTAAGTGACATCAATAAGGGATTATAGCTTTCAGATGGATTCACCCAGTCAGACAGTCATGGAAATAGGTGTTTCTAATGTTTTGTACACTCAGTGTATATTAAACATGGGCAAATCACGTTTTTGACTGCACTGGGCCTTTAAATGATTTCAGAAAATTCCGGAGAGAGCAATCTGTTAACCACGTCATTGCAATGTGCTAAATACCTTTTTCGTTGTATTGCGGTTTGACTTTGTGCTGTAATATACTGAGAGAAGTCCAGCATAGCAGCAACAGGATGAATGATTGTTATGATGGGATGTGATGGATTGCACACACACATTTAGTTTTCCCTCCATATTGCCTTGTCCAAGGTCGGAAACAGCCCAGGCAGCAGCAAAAACATTATATGAGTACACAATCCCATTCCAAACAAGCCTTAAAATGAACAAGCATTTTTTTCACACTTTGCTTCCAAAACTACAATTTATCTCTAAAACTGGCAATCCGTCATCTTTTAGGAGCTGGCAAGTGCCTGTGAAACACCAACTTACCTGGTAAAATAAGAGTTAAATATAATAAATAAATAAATAAATAAACAGCCCACCCACAATCCGGACAAAGGCAATACAGACACTGGAACAAACCTTCAACGTTTTAGGGATTACTTTCCACAAAATGTGTAATAATGTTTTGAGAGGATTTGGACAGAAGATTTCAAACAGACTTTCAATTTGTTTCCTACTGTAGACTTTGAGAGAAACTTTGAGAGAAACATACAACGTATAAATGGGAACTTCAAGTCTAATATTAAACACTACATAAATGTATTACAAACCATCTATAACCATATATCATAATTTATAAAGGGTTTATAAATGTGTCATAACTGTGGAACATAACCACCAATGTAAATTGTGACATAACCCACCAGGTCAAATATTAAATAAACCTGGTCTTTATAAAGGATGGCATAAGCGCCACTTAAAAAGGCCTTATAAAGTATATTCAATTAAAAGTATTTATAACCCTGTTATGCATCTTGGTAGAGCATTGCAATGCCAGGATATTGGGTTTAATTCCGTAAAAATATGTCCACGCATGATTGTAAGTCACTTTGGATAAAATCATCTGCAAAATTGTATAAACTATATTTCACTTAAGCATTTCTTGGATCGTACAATGTCTTTCCCTCTTGGGTGCATATATTGGCGCTGATCTCAACTTCCCCCAAAATGTTGTGTTGCAGGATGACATAAATTCCAAAGTGCAGTCACGCACAGCAAAAAACACATTTTTTTGTTGCCTACTTCTGTTTTTTTTCACCAAATTCAATTTTCTTGCTTTCGTTTTTCTATGTTTCGGATTTCCCCCATTTTTTTCTGCTATACCCCATTTTTTTCACACATTGGATTTTCTCTGTTCACTTAAACAACATCAGGGAATGACTTTTGAGGTCTGGGATTTTTTTTTTTTAAAGTTCATTTTTTGAGTGTAGTTGCCCTTTTATTCATTGAGCATGCCCGGCACTGTTTTTAGTTTAGCGCGTTTTCTGTAGTGCAATAAGGGCTCATGTGATGTGATTCGGCCTCCAATGAAATGGGTGGTGTAAAAATCCAGTAGCACTCCATATTATTCAGAGCCCCATGTAATGACACCATATGTGACTTGTTTCAGGAAACTAGGCGTATGTCGCGCGTCACTACTTCACAGGAGAGCCATTTGAATGTAAACTTTTTTTTATCCCCCAAAAAATTATGACATTTTCTAAGTGGCCCCAAACATTTGAATGGTATTGTATTTATATATACATAAACATTTTTTACACATATTTAACACTTTATTTTTGTTGCCACAAATTACCTCCATACATCCATTCATTTGTATGGGTAACATTCAGACGAGTCCTGTGACACTTCGTGAGAGTCTCATCTCTCCATAGAGTGGTCATATCAGTTTGTTCAGATGCTACAGACGTTTTCATTAGAAGACAGACTTTCGGGATGTCTAAGGGTCTGACGAACACAGCATTAGCTCGGCCACCTTCCACCGCAGATGCGGAAGGCCGTCATAAGCGGATGCGACGGATTGTCATATCTCCAGCTTAAACTGATGGATGTTGATAGAGATTTATTTTTATATTACTTAGATTGAGGGGAACTAGGCGAACATTCACAAGGAAAAACACTCAGTCCAATCATCTATATTTTCATTCAATATCAGAATATTTAGTTTTCAAGTGGTTTAGTTTTCAAGTGTTTCACCCTGCAGTACTTAATGTCTTAATGGGCTGTGCATCATATCATACACACTCCTGCATTATACAATAGGGCAGTATGCATTGAATCCCGAAGCATTTATTTTGTGATAATTAATGGATGTTTGTCTCTGCACCAAGGCAACAGACCACAGAAAAAGCAGGGACAGTGGAGGAAACCCTCCTACTGTATTTCCAAAGGCCTTTAGACACCACTCAGGAAGACTATTGCTTTGTTCAGGCTGAAAATGAGAGCCTTTTCTTTCCAGCAGTGCTCTTATCCGCAGCATGAGATCCATGGCTCCTCCATCACTGCTTACACGTTTGACTTATGGACTTGACAAACATCAAAAGATCATTCCCCATCCAAAGTCCTATTGCCCTTTTATGCATGCTGATCCAAGCCACTGCCAGAGAACAGGGGGATCTCAAGAGGCCATTACCGTGTGGTATATCAGACAGCTCATCAGCCTGCACTGGATGGATGGCATTCTGTGAAGCTCAAGCAACGCCTAAGATGGGCACTTAAGCATGTTAGCCTAAAGAATGACAATCATTTCCTTCAGTCAAAGGGTAAGGTCTCTCAATATGGCTGGAGCTAAGTGACGGTCATAAAGCCAAAAGTATGGTCATAAAGTCATTATGAAAAGACAATGATTTACTGAGGCCTGGGATCCCAAATTTCATTTACACCTTTATCAAATTGTTTCTGAAGATAAGAGGAAGAAATATGTTCCATGGGCAGGGGGCAGGGCGTGATAAGCAGCCAAGACCTTCCAAGGAACTGGGACTAGCTACCTCTTCAGGAACAGCCAACAATAGTAGCGGCACTGCCACTGCAGGAGCTGGGATAGTTTCACTGTTTTGAAAGGTTGTGGTTATATGGGAAGGTTTTTGAAAAGGGGTCACACATTGTTTTAGGCCTCTTTGGTGAGAGGACCAAAAAGTTACTTCCAGGCCATGCCATAGTGAAGTACTGTATGCATTCCTCTAGCGAATGAATTGCATTGTGGGGATGGAGTGCTTCTGAATGCCAACTCATTCACAGCTGATATTAGATTCTATGAACCTCAACTTTCTTAGGCACAGGTGAGGTTGCTCATGATTTGGGGTCTCTCCTCTGTCAGAGTGGACTCCACGGAGTGTTAACAATGACAAAGGAGGCAACGAGAAACACTGAGATAGGCTGGCCACCAAGTGGCGGTTTTATTCTCCACTTTTTCAAAAATATAAATTTTTACTAGACAAAATAAACCAAAAAGTGAATTGAAATGGGGGGGGGCGGACTGTCCTATAAAGTAGCAACTTAAAAAAGAACTGAGAGCTACGGTACAGGAACAGAACAAACAAAAATCATAACTCAACTCACAAGAAAGGGGATGACACAGAGAATATATAGGGAGTGGTCAGTTCCATTGTCAACATGAAGGGGATTCTGCAAAACATCCATCTGCAATTACAGACTATAATGATATAAAGTTTTAACATAATGATCAGATTTTAAATACAACCTTTATTTTAGCATTAGCAGTACATAACATCAATGGAGAACGGTACTTTACCATTTTAATATCGTCCCTGGAAACAGAGTTCCCCTGCGTTGACCAGAGAGGTGGCATTTCCCAATGCTCCTCCAGAACAATACTTTAGTGGTGGATTTCCACACGGACCTCCTTTACCAGAACACAGCTGGCTTACCTGCTGCAGACATGGTGCCGGTAACTGCTGAGACAAGGAGGTAAACAGAAGACATTATATAGCTAGAACATTGATTGTGTATTTGAGAATAATAAATGGTTAAATAATAATAAAGTTGGATGATAGAGTTAAATTATACCCGTGACTGTTACCAAAAGCATGCACTCAACATAAAGAAACAAAGTTGACACGATTTGTAATGATGAATTCCTGCAATAGTGTTACGCATGGGATATAAGAAACACAAGCTATGTGATGCGTCATCATTTATATACTATGTGTATCACCATGAGTATAATTCAAAGTGAGTGTTAATAACGTGCATTCAATTGAAATGACATTTGGTTGGCCAGGGTTGTTATTTAATACTACAAGAGGGTCTAATCCATCATGACTTCTATGGTACCGTTATTATTAGAGTCGAGGTTCCGTTCGCGTCTGTGGTAACACTGCACCACTCAGACTGGCAGAGCTATTGGGCCAACGACAGAAAGATTTATGGCAGTCCAGACAGCTCATGATGAATTACTGCTTTGGCTGAGTTTATTCGCTGGTACTTAGGGTTGCCAGTGATATACACCAAATAGCCAAATGATTGGGAGGTCACTTGAGTCAGTCTGTCAAGAGAGCAGGCTATCAGACAGTCTGTCCTAGGTAGACAGCGTGAGAGGAGGGTGGTGTGAAAGACGATCCCAGACGGGGACCTTTGATGAAGTTACTCTTTCTGCCATTGTCCAAAATGATTGCAGTCCTCTCCTCACCAGACATGATTTAAATATGGCACATAATAGTATTAGCATAACAGTAATTGTACCCACCGGCAGTCTCCCCCGTGTCACATATCCTAAAACATGTTCCTTGAGTTCATAGCATGATCGTTTTTCCCCAGTCTCATATCAGGGCCAAAGTGACAAAGCAAAGTTAAAATGTGACACTATCCTTCATATTTCACATTCTAACAAGACTCTGAGTGGTTGAGCTGGTTTAAGAAGCGTGGTGCAGAAAAAAACAGCAAGGTGAATCAGAAAGTCAGTGCTTAGGAAGAACTTTCTTTTAGGGACCCCAAAAAATCCTTCAATAACGTTTTCAGATAGAAAAACTTTAAACAGTTCGGGAGTACTAATGTCCTTTCGTCTGCGCAAAAACGTTTCAAGCTTCTCAAGGTCAGTTCTCGTTTTACATTACTGAAGTGTACAAAAGAAATGAGGAACTCCAAATAACCCTCCCGCTTCAGCAGAAATGGAATATTTTCAGTTAATATTTCACCAGGGTATCCGGCTCAGATTTTCCTGAAGAGAGAATTGGCCGACCTGACTATTTGTCTGGATATCCACTTGGCAAATAAAGATAGCAGCAAAGATAACGTCAAAGCTGTTTTCATTAGTAGGGAACACAATCCGGTGTATGTGACAATACATTTTTTATTTTATTTAAATCAATAGATCAATACCATTTTTATGAATAGTCGTGGTAAGGGTTTTCCCTTTTATCAGTACAAATGTGCAGTACCCAAGCCCCCAAGTCCAGCTCTCCAGAACCAACTATACAGCATGGGCCTCTTTCTTTAGATGTTAATATTAGAATACTGTATAAAGCGTGTGGTAACAATGGGTCTTCAAATTCTACACACCCCCTCAGAATGTGTTCATATCTCTTTCCAACAATTGTACAGTAACATCTTGAAGTAAATCCTGGCGTTTCCATCCAATTGTCGACAGATTTTCATGCAAATATGATAAAAATCTGCATCAAAACAATATGGCATTTCCCCTTCAGAGATGTGTTTCCATCAAATTGACTTGTTGCAGATTAAAGGATGTGCGTGATGATGTAGTGCACATAAAAATTACTGTTATGGTTAAATTCCCATGTACTTAATAAAACGTGTTTCCATCTTAATTTCAACTCTAGTGATGGTTTTGTCACCAAAAAAAGCATTATATAGCTAATGTTCAAAATCTGGTCTGGGTATGTGTGCTTTAGCCAACATTATTACGGGCGAGCGAGAATATTTTGATTTGTCAAACGGCAGTCAAGCATCTATCATCATGTCACAGGAATAAGACCCTCCATATTTATTGGAAAGGAGCATCAAGCTCATCACCGTACACTTTCACCACCCTGTGGAGTTCATCCTAACTTATTTTATTTGTAGCCTAATAAACTGCATGGTTAAACGCGCATAAAGGCGTTTCCACCTCCATTTCAAACAAACAATTTATCTGTTGGTTTTTCCATCATTTGCTCTCAAGATTTGTTTTATATGGGATTACATTTGTGTTGTAAAGTGATGGCTGCTCTTCCTCCAAGTAGTTTTATAAGTGCAATAGCCTACTCTTTTCAAAGTGTACTCTAGGGTACTCAATTACTATTTGAGAAGGTCTGGATGTATATGGTAATTTATCAGGGTAGTAACAAACCCCCACCTCACGACTCAAGCAACCCCAAACTGTTCAATCTGTTCACACCTCTCTTTTTGGCGGAGAGAAAACATTGCTAATTTCCTGCAATTATACACATTTTGCCATGGGGAGGAGAGAAAATGTTGATGTTTTCAAGCAAATTTCTTACAATTATACACAGCTTGCTACAGCTTTGGTATCCTATTATGATACCAAAGTGATTCAAAAATATCAAATGTGGGCCCGCTTGGGGTCGAGGCCCATGTGCATGTAATATGGCCATAATAACGACAAGATTTAGGCCGAGATTCATTCAGTTCCAGCGTTAATCCAAGATAACCCACAACTTCATAGCATATTTCTATTATTTAGGCGATGTCGGTGATGTAACTGTGTTGGAGCTGTCCCCTTTCTCCGTCTTAGCTAGCCACTGACTACATTTTAGCTTGCTGGTTAGCAGAGCAGTAGATAAACAAATATGTTTATATTATTTAGCCTAGATAATTGTTTGTACAGTATGTCGACTTTGGTGTCTGTTTCAGACGTTATGGCATTTTTTTTAAGGATGAGCATAAGAGCATTAAAAGGGGAGAAGACCACTATAACTCTGGCCATGTGGAAAATGCAGCTATAGTGAGGGACAATTTACCGGTTTGGTCAGAGCAAGCATGAGAAATAAAGATTATCCTGTGTCGGTGAGTGTAGCTATTAAGTTAAGTTTGAGCGTCTTAGCAATACAATGTGATCTATACAACTGTCAGCATTCTACAAGGAAAGATCCACTTAATCAATGTTATAAACATTAACCAGATTATCCTGGATACCAGACTTAGATGAGTGCTATAACTCAGTTCTAGAATGTTGTAATTGATGAGAATCGAAAAAACTATTGACATTCAGAATTGTCTTAGTTTAGACATCCAGCCTGTACTGTAGTTGCATGACCAGAGACAAATCTTCAAAGGCACAGTATTTTTTTTTTCATAGCGGTACATGGATTCAAAGGTCTGGATTTATAAAATCCTTCCCACTGTATGATTGATATGTCAAGTGATAAAATCCCTAGTTATCAAAAAGTGTCAATTACAGTTTATTTAATTTTCTACAGCTGTAATGCCATCAATCAGATCAAACTTTAATTACAGTGGCAAGAAAAGTATGTGAACACTTTGGAAATTTCTGGATTTCTGCATAAATTGGTCATACAATTTGATCTGATCTTCATCTAGGTCACAACAATAGACAAACATAGTCTGCTTAAACTAATAACACACAAACAGTTATACATTTTCATGTCTTTATTGAACACACCATGTAAACATTCACAGTGCATGGTGGAAAAAGTATGTGAACCCTTGGATTTAATAACTGGTTGACCCTTCTTGGCAGCAATAACCTCAACCAAACGTTTTCTGTAGCTGCGGATCAGACCTGCACAACGGTCAGGAGGAATTTTGGACCATTCCTCTTTACAAAACTGTTTCAGTTCAGCAATATTCTTGGGATGTCTGGTGTGAACTGCTCTCTTGAGGTCATGCCACAGCATCTCAATCGAGTTGAGGTCAGGACTCCGACTGGTCCACTCCAGAAGGTGTATTTTCTTCTGTTGAAGCCATTCTGTTGTTGATTTACTTCTGTGTTCTGGGTTGTTGTTCTGTTGCATCACCCAACTTCTGTTGAGCTTCAATTGGCAGACAGATAGCCTAACATTCTCCTGCAAAATGTCTTGATCAACATGGGAATTCATTTTTCCGTCGATGATAGTAAGCTGTCCAGGCCCTGAGGCAGCAAAGCAGCCCCAAACCATGATGCTCCCTCCACCATACTTTACAGTTGGGATGAGGTTTTGATGTCGGTGTGCTGTGCCTTTTTTCTCAACACATAGTGTTGTGTGTTCCTTCCAAACAACTCAACTGTAGTTTCATCTGTCCACAGAATATTTTGCCAGTAGCGCTGTGTAACATCCAGGTGCACTTTTGCAAACATCAGACGTGCAGCAATGGTTTTTTTGGACAGCAGTTTCTTCTTCTGTGGTGATCTCCCATGAACACCATTCTTGTTTTGTGTTTTACATATCGTAGACTCGTCAACGGAGATGTTAGCATGTTCCAGAGATTTCTGTAAGTCTTTAGCTGAGACTCCAGGATTCTTCTTAACCTCATTGAGCATTCTGCGCTGTGCTCTTGCAGTCATCTTTGCAGGACGGCCACTCCTATGGAGAGTAGCAACGGTGCTGAACTTTCTCCATTTAAAGACAATTTGTCTTACCGTGGACTGATGAACATCGAGGCTTTTAGAGATAATTTTGTAACCTTTTCCAGCTTTATGCAAGTCAACAATCGTTAATCTTAGGTCTTCTGAGATCTCTTTTGTTCGAGGCATGGTTCACATCGGGCAATAATCTTGTGAATAGCAAACTCAAATTTTGTGAGTGTTTTTTATAGGGCAAGGCAGCTCTAACCAACATCTCCAATCCCGTCTCATTGATTGGACTCCAGGTTCGCTGAGTCCTGATTCAAATTAGCTTTTTTAGAAGTCATTAGCCTAGGAGTTCACATACTTTTTCTAACCTACCTTGTGAATGTTTAAATGATGTATTCAATATCGATAAGAAAAATACAATAATTTGTATGTTATTAGTTTGAACACACTATGTTTGTCTATTGTTGTGACTTAGATGAAGATCAAATCAAATTTGATGACCAATTATGCAGAAATCCAGGTAACACATACTTTTTCTTGCTACTGTAAATCATGTGTAACATAATGGCGCCGGAGGGGATGGCTGTCGTTTTATGGGCTCCTAATCAACATTTTTTCCCCCGTTTGTTTTTGCTTTAATGAGTCCAACACAAAGGTTATACTGCTTTCCCGGGACCAGGCCCAAATCCACGTCATTCGTGTGAAGAAAATACTGAAATAAAGGGGGTGGCGATCGGGGTGCCTTGTGAGAATTCGTCGGCGAGTGGTTAACCAGCCTCTACCATCCGTTCTATTGGCTAACGCGCAATCATGGGAAAATATCCTACAAATGAGACATTAAAAACTGTAATATCTTATGTTTCATCGAGTCGTGGCTGAACGACGACTCAGATATATAGAGCTGGCTGGGTTTCCGTGCATCAGCAGGACAGACTGTCACGATCGTCTATGGGTGAGAGAGAGGACCAAGGCGCAGCATGTGGAAAATACATCTTTTATTTAGAAGAGAGAAAACACGAAACGAACACTATACATAAACTGAAACAAAACAACAAACGACCGTGAAGCTACAAACGTTAGTGCACACACAAGCTACAAACGTTCAACATAGACAATTACCCACATTAACCTAGTGCCTATGGCTGTCTTAAATATGGCTCCCAATCAGAGACAATTAACGACATCTGTCTCTGATTGAGAACCATTCAGGCAACCATAAACACAGCTAGACACCTACACTAAACACAAACCCATCTACTCTACTTAACCTCCTAAACCATACAACCACCCTAGACAATACAAAAACACATACCTTCCCCATGTCACACCCTGACCTAACTAAAATAATAAAGGAAACAAAGAATACTAAGGCCAGGGCGTGACACAGACAGACATGTCTGTTAAGATGAGGGGGGGGGGGGTCTATTTGTCAACAACATCTGGTGCGCAATGTCTAATTTTAAAGAAGTCTCGAGGTATGGCTCGCCTGAGGTAGAGTACATCATAATAAGCTGTAGACTACACTATCTACCAAGAGAGTTTTCATCTATATTACTTGTAGCTGTCTCTTTACCACCACAAACCAATGCTGGCACTAAGACCGTACTCAACAAGCTGTAAAAGGCCATAAGCAAACAAGAAAATTCTCATCCAGAAGTGGCGCTCCTAGTGGCCGTGGACTTTAATGAAGGCAAAATGAAATTTGTTTTACCTCATTTCTACCAGCATGTCACATGTGCAACCAGAGGAAAAAAACTCTAGACCACCTTTACTCCACACACAGAGACGCATACAAAGCTCTCGCTCGCCCTCCAATTGGCAAATATGACCATAATTCTATCCTCCTGATTCCTGCATACAATCAAAAGATAAACCACAAAGTACCTGTGACTGCCTCCATATGAAAGTGGTCAGATGACGTAGATGCTACGCTACAGGACTGTTTCGCTAGCACAGACTGTAATATGTTCCGGGATTCATCCGGTGGAGCAGCAGGAGGCTACAGTATATGGCAGGCAACAATTGGACAGCGCACCAACCCCAACTGGCACACCATGAGGAGAGGGTGGTTGAATGGACAGCAATTTTAGAGCAGTGGTTAGGGCCAAGTGCGTTACTTCGTCACTGCTAAAATGGGTCCTCAGACCACAGTCGTTGGATGGGGTATTCTCTGTAAAGTTGGGCACAGAAAACAAAGAGGAGGGCATCAAGGCATTTAAAATAGCGGGGTCTGGGATCTTGGTGGCCTCACTGGATGGTCTGTTGGGCACCACAGCAGTGGTGGAGGTCAAGTATCTGTATTGTGCAGGGACCTTACCATTGAAGAAGGAGTGAAGCCCAAGAATTTCGATATCTAGGAAGAAGGAGGGGCTTACCGCCACCGTGAAGACCATCCTAACTGTCACTAGGCCAAGGGCAGCTCCACATCACTGGAAGAGACACTTGAATCTTCATTGTTTGTACCAACAAAGCCTCCATCACCATCCCCATCCAGTGTGACAACCTCTGGCAGATTCATATTGCTGGACTAGAGAAGTTTTTCAAGGACCAAATGCTTCCAAATATGGCACTGCAACAGCGAACATGTGTAAATTTCTTGTAAATAGTTTCTGCACACAAATCAGTTTTTGCTCTTACTGGATCAGCGTTCTTGTCATGCATCCTGTCAGTACCTGTTTTCAACATTAGCTAATGTTAGCTAGCTAACATTGCACCATAATCTCACGTGGTGTTGTTGGACTTTCCCAACAGGCGGTGGCATGCTAGCGAATATGCCTAACGAAAGCAATTAGCGCTAACTAGCTAACATTGAATATCCCTGCCCTGGTGGACTAGGGGCGGGGGTGTGACCACCCGTGGGGTCAGGGGAAAAGTCTGACTACACAAATAATGAGCTAACGTAAGCACCTAGCTAAATGTTAGGTAAATATCCTTGCCCTGGTGGGCTAACATTAGCTAGCATGTCACCACGTGGAAAAGTGTGACTGCACGAATGGTGAGCTAACATTAACTAGTTGGCTAGCTAGCTCAGAAAGGACTTGTGGGTTTTCCCATGAGAAAACACAAACTGTTGTACATGACTAAACAAATGACCTGTGATGTCAGTTATACATGTAGGGATGGAAATTAAGCTAGCCCAAGGCTAGTACTTTTCATACTGGGCTAGTAGACAATGTGCCAAACTAGCTTGACAATGCAGTGCGATTTAGAATCAGATGTACAGTAGTATAGTTCATCGCAATACTTCACCTCTTCAGGCAAATAGTACCCTAGACTGTCCTGATCATCTAGTTGAGCATTCCAGAAAATTCCTCCGTCCCAGCAGAAATGTTCCATCCACAGAGTAGGGTTTTAGGATGTGCAGATAGACCAAAGCCCAGTCTATTTTACCGTTACTATAGTCAAGTCTGTGGGTTATGGTATTTTAATATATATTACAATTTTCGTAATCAACTTAGCTAGCTAGTAAAAGTAACTTTTTTTTGGTCTTTCAGATGAGCAGACCAGAAACCCAGTGACAGCACTTGGTTCTGCAGCTGCCATTTTCCGGTGGGAAAGAGAAATGGCCCTGTATTTACCGTAAAAGGTAACTCATCCACAATGGTAAAAGAGGAAGAGCCAGACTGTGGATTGGGATAGAAGAACAAACATTGAAGCAGGATTGGGTGTTGAGGGACCACTTGTCACACTGGCCAAGGTGGGTTTGTGTTAAGATAAACAATAGATTTTCTGTCCAGATACAGAATTGAAAAAGACCCACCACTGACCAAATGTCTCTTTGTTTTCCAGTCCAACATGAGTGCATCCCTCGGACCATCTGATGCATTGACATCCTGTGCCAGTGAGATCCGGTTGAGCACATCGAGTCTGTGGACAGTAACTCGTCAAATATGATACCGTATTGTGTAAAACTTTGAATTTCTAGATGCATCAAAATGTAGACTTTATGTTTCCTTTTCCCCATGTTTTAGACATGAGGCGTGACATGCAGAACATGTCTCACCCCACGAGAAGCAGTGATCAATGCTACCTTTAGCAAGGAGGTCTGCTGGAAGTGATGTCTCTCCCATCCTTAGATTTAGATGTACTCTCCCATCTCTCTCTCTCAATTCTAACATTGAAGTTCCAGACACGAGGAATGATGCCAGATGTTGGGATAGCAGGTAGCCCTTTGCTTTGATGTTGCTTTGATGTTGGCAGTTAATTTGAAATATTGTCAAAATTTAAATATTGTCTGTTAATCATTCCATTTAAATTGTCTGGCTAGTTAGTTAATAAACAAACACTGTGCAGATATCTCTGACAAATTCACCTGTCTAATTGATAGTTTGAGGAGTGACATGATGCTGTGCTGTTACATTAGTAAATGACAGCAAAATTAGCTGAACGGAAACATCTGCATGCTACTTTAATCATTACATTATTGCAAATGCTCAGACGCCTGCCATTTACCAGAAAAGGAAGCTCCACACAACGAAGGGGGTAAGAAATAATTGAAACATCACAGATATAAATTCCCACTGTGCCCATGATAAAATGTAATGTGAATTGTGTTATACTACTAAATGAAACTGCGAGGAGATGCACAGACCAGCCTTTTTGATTGAACTTACATTAACCTGTTTGAGCTGCAGGGGCAGTATTGAGTAGCCAGATAAAAGGTGCCCATTTCAAACGGCCTCGTACTCAATTCTTGCTCGTACAATATGCATATTATTATTACCATTGGATAGAAAACACTCTCTAGTTTTTAAAACCGTTTGAATTATATCTGTGAGTAAAACAGAACTCATTTGGCACAAACTTCCTGACCAGGAAGTGGAAAGTCTGAAATCGAGGCTCTGTTCTACGTCCTGCCTATAAATGGGCATGATACGTATTAGTATACATGCACGTCATACACCTTCCCCTAGATGTCAAGAGGCAGTGAGAGAAGAAATTAAGTGTTTATCTTGGTCTGAAGTGGAATAAATCCTCTTGGAATGACGTGCCACCCATTTCCTGTTTTCAGGAAGGCGCGAGAAGGAACCGGGGATTGCCTTCTGAAAAGCTGTCGTTATAGGCGACTACTATCTCCGGCTTTGATTTTATTTAATACATGTGACAATATCATCGTAAAGTATGTTTTTTCAATATAGTTTAATCAGATTATTGATATTTGTTCGGGAGTTTTGCCGTGTTCCGTTCTCTTCCGTTTGTTGACATGGAGAGATTCGCGCCACTTGGAAAGTGTGCTTGCTAAATAGAGAGGGAAAAAGGCCGTTCTAAATCCAAACAACGATTGTTCCCGACAAAGGACCCCTTGTACAACATTCTGATGAAAGATCAGCAAAAGTAGGACCCATTTTATGATGCTATTTCATATATCTGTCGAACATGTTGTGCTAGTCGTTTGCGCCTAGCTTTTGGGTACTCTCTCGCTATACCTAAGCTGTATGTCGTAATGAAGTTATTTTTTGAATTCTAACACGGTGATTGCATTAAGAACTAGTGTATCTATCATTTCCTATACAACATGTATTTTTTAGTTATGTTTATGAATAGCTATTTGGTCAGAACATGTGTGTCAGAAAAAGTGTCAAAAATATCCGGACGTTGTGGGAAAGATATTCTAAATTAGCACAATGTATAACCACTGATTTCAGCTCTAAATATGCACCTTTTCGAACAAAACATAAGTGTATGTCTAACCGGATGTTATAGGACTGTCATCTGATGAAGCATATCAAGGTTAGTCAAAAATTATATGTCTTTTGCTGGTTTGTTACGATCGCTAACCTTTGCTACTGGGGAATGGCTTGTGTTTCTGGCTATTGTGGTAAGCTAATATCACGCTATATTGTGTTTTCGCTGTAAAACACTTAATAAATCGGAAATATTGTCTGGAATCACAAGATGCCTGTCTTTCATTTGCTGTACACTATGTATTTTTCAGAAATGTTTTATGATGAGTATTTAGGTATTTAACGTTGGTGTCTGTAATTATTATGGCTGCTTTCGGTGCAATTTCTGATTGTAGCTGCAATGTAAACTATGATTTATACCTGAAATATGCACATTTTTCGAACAAAACATAGATTTATTGAATAACATGTTATAAGACTGTCATCTGATGAGGTTGTTTGTTGGTTAGTTTGGTTGGTTCTTGGTTAGTTGGGTTGGCTTTGTGCATGCTACCTGTGCTGTGAAAAAATGTCTGTCCTTTTGTGTATTTGGTGGTGAGCTAACATAAATATACGTGCTGTTTTCGCTGTAAAACATTTTAAAAATCAGACATGTTGGTTGGATTCACAAGATGTGTACCTTTCATTTGCTGTATTGGACTTGTTAATGTGTGAAAGTTAAATATTTCTAAAACATATATTTTGAATTTCGCGCTCTGCCTTTTCAGTGGAATGTGGGAGGAGTTCCGCTAGCGGAACGCCTGGGCTAGACAGGTTAAATGTATTTGGCTAAGGTGATTCACAATTCTTGACATTTAATCCTGGTAAAAATTCCCTGTCTTAGGTCAGTTAGTATCACCACTTTATTTTAAGAATGTGAAATGTCAGAATAATATAATTATTTATTCCAGCTTTAATTTCTTTCATCACATTCCTAGTGAGTCAGAAGTTTACATACACTCAATTAATATTTGGTGGTATTGTTTAGAGACAGATTATTTCACTTATAATTCACTGTATCACAATTCTAGTGGGTCAGAAGTATACATACACTAAGTTGACTGTGCCTTTAAACAGCTTGGAAAGTTCCAGAAAATGATGTCATGGCTTTAGAAGCTTCTGATAGGCTAATTGACATAATTTGAGTCAATTGGAGGTGTACCTATGGATGCATTTCAAGGCCTACCTTCAAATTCAGTGCCTCTTTGCCTGACATCATTGGAAAATCAAAATAAATCAGCCAAGACCTCCACAAGTCTGGTTCATCCTTGGGAGCAATTTCCAAATGCCTGAAGGTACCACGTTCATCTGTACAAACAATAGTACGCAAGAATAAACACCATGGGACCACGCAACCGTCATACCGCTCAGGAAGGAAACGCGTTCTGTCTCCTAGAAAGGATCGTACTTTGGTGCGAAAAGTGCAAATCAACCTTGTGAAGATGCTGGAGGAAACAGGTACAAAAGTATCACAGTAAAACGAGTCCTTTATCGACTTAACCTGAAGGCCGCTCAGCAAGGAAGAAGGCACAGCTCCAAAACCGCCATAAAAAAGCAAGACTACGGTTTGCAACTACAAATGGGGACAAATTTTTGGAGAAATGTCCTCTGGTCTGATGAAACAAAAATAGAACTGTTTGGCCATAATGACCATCGTTATGTTTGTAGGAAAAAGGGGGATGCTTGCAAGCTGAAGAACACCATCCCAACCGTAAAGCACGGGGGTGGCAGCATCATGTTGTGGGGGTGCTTTGCTGCAGGAGTGACTGGTGCACTTCACAAAATATAAGGCATCATGAGGAGCAAAATTGTGTGGATATATTGAAGCAACATCTCAAGACATCAGTCAGGAAGTTAAAGCTTGGTCGCAAATGGGTCTTCCAAATGGACAATGTGTTATGCTGATGAAGGAGGACCCAAAAGCGACGTAATAGAAACAGAGTCTTTATTCCAGTCTTAAACAAACAATGATGTTCCTGGCTATAATCCAAAGGTAATCCAAAACAGGAAACTGAAAACCTCTTGTCAGTAGAGAGGAACGACTGGAGACGCGACCACCGACTGCAGGTCGCTTCAGGAAGGCACAGACCGTAGCTGACATAGACACCTGCTCACACGCAACATCTGACAAATGCAAAAACAACAACAGGGCGGAACAAGGACACAGAGCAGCTAACCTCAAACAAGAATCCGACAAAGACAGAAGCGGAAAACAGAGGGAGAAATAGGGACTCTAATCAGAGGGCAAAATAGGAGACAGGTGTGAAAGAGTAAATGAGGTCGTTAGGAGAAAGAGAAACAGCTGGAAGCAGGAACGGAACGATAGAGAGAGAGAGCGGGGGAGGGAGAGAGAGGAATAGAAAGAGGGAAAGAACCTAATAAGACCAGCAGAGGGAAGCACAGGGACAAGACATGATGATCAAAGCCAAAACATGACAGTACCCCCCCACTCACCAAGCGCCTCCAGGCGCACTCGAGGAGGAACCCTGGCGGCGACGAAGGAAATCATCAATCAACGAACGGTCCAGCACGTCCCGAGAAGGAACCCAACTCCTCTCCTCAGGACCGTAACCCTCCCAATCCACTAAGTACTGGTGACCACGTCCCTGAGAACGCATGTCCATGATCCTCCGTTCCTTGTAAATAGGAGCGCCCTCGACAAGGACGGGAGGGGGGGAGGGAAGACGAACGGGGGCGCGAAGAAAAGGCTTGACACAAGAGACATGGAAGACAGGGTGGACGCGACGAAGATGTCGCGGAAGAAGCAGTCGCACAGCGACAGGATTAACGACCTGAGAGACACGGAACGGACCAATGAACCGCGGAGTCAACTTGCGAGAAGCTGTCGTAAGGGAAAGGTTACGAGTGGAAAGCCACACTCTCTGACCGCGACAATACCTAGGACTCTTAATCCTACGTTTATTGGCGGCTCTCACAGTCCTCCCCGCAGACGAAGACAGACCGGTCATAAAGTCTAAGGCGATCTGAGACCGTGGTCGAGAAGGAATGGGAAGCGGTCTAAGACGACCGGCAGGAGAAGAGTTACCTGACTTAGTCTGCGCGCAGTCCGAACAAGCAGCCACGAAACGGCGCGTGTCCCGCTCCTGAGTAGGCCACCAAAACCGCTGGCGAATAGAAGCAAGCGTACCCCGAACGCCGGGGTGACCAGCTAACTTGGCAGAATGAGCCCACTGAAGAACCGCCAGACGAATAGAGACAGGAACGAACAGAAGGTTACTAGGACAAGCGCGCGGCGACGCAGTGTGAGTGAGTGCTTGCTTTACCTGTCTCTCAATTCCCCAGACAGTCAACCCGACAACACGCCCTTCAGGGAGAATCCCCTCGGGTTCCGATGGCGACAATTGATGAGAAAAGTAAGCGCAAGGATGGACCTTATCGTCAGACTGGAAGCGCTGGGACAGAATGGCTCCCACGCCCACCTCTGAAGCGTCAACCTCGACAATGAATTGTTTAGTGACGTCAGGAGTAACAAGGATAGGGGCGGATGTAAAACGCTTCTTGAGGAGATCAAAAGCTCCCTGGGCGGAACCAGACCACTTAAAGCAAGACTTGACAGAAGTCAGAGCTGTGAGAGGGGCAGCCACTTGACCGAAATTACGAATGAAACGCCGATAGAAATTAGCGAAACCGAGAAAGCGCTGTAACTCGACACGTGACTTAGGAACAGGCCAATCGCTGACATCCTGGACCTTAGCGGGATCCATCTGAATGCCTTCAGCAGACAGATAATCATCGAGAGCCTTACGTTCTGGAGCCGACAGAGAGAATAATCTACCCCGAGGAGAAGTGGTCCCCGGATGGAGATCAATACAACAATCATACGACCGGTGAGGAGGAAGAGAGTTGGCTCTGGACCGACTGAAGACCGTGCGTAGATCATGATATTCCTCCGGCACTCCTGTCACATCACCAGGCTCCTCCTGAGTAGAGGGGACAGAAGAAACAGGAGGGATAGCAGACATTAAACACTTCACATGACAAGAAACGTTCCAGGAAAGGATAGAATTACTAGACCAATTAATAGAAGGATTATGACATACTAGCCAGGGATGACCCAAAACAACAGGTGTAACAGGTGAACAAAAAATCAAAAAAGAAATGGTCTCACTGTGGTTACCAGATACTGTGAGGGTTAAAGGTAATGTCTCATATCTGATACTGGGGAGAGGACTACCATCTAAGGCGAACATGGGTGTGATCCTCCCTAACTCTCTGAGAGGAATGTCATGTTTCCGAGCCCATGCTTCGTCCATAAAACAACCCTCAGCCCCAGAGTCTATCAAGGCACTGCAGGAAGCAGCCGACCCGGTCCAGCGTAGATGGACCGACAAGGTAGTACAGGATCTTGATGGAGAGACCAGAGTAGTAGCGCTCACCCGTAGCCCTCCGCTTACTAATGAACTCTGGCCTTTAACTGGACATGACATGACAAAATGTCCAGCAGAACCGCAATAGAAGCAAAGGCGGTTGGTGATTCTCCGTTCCCTCTCCTTAGTCGAGATGTGAACACCTCCCAGCTGCATGGGCTCAGTCTCTGAGCCGATGGAAGGAGATGGTCGAGATGCGGAGAAGGGAAACCCCGTTAACCTGTTGGGGATGGGGGCGCTGTTTAGACTATTTATGCTAATGTGGCTAATTTTTTAAACGGCTTCCCACAAAATCCTTGATCGTACAATATGCATATTATTATTATTATTGGATAGAAAACAGTCTATAGTTTCTATAGGAGTTGAAATTTTGTCTCTAAGTGGAACAGAGCCCATTCTACAGCAATTTCCCTGACATGGAGTCAGATTTGAGAAACGTTGGCCACTTTTCTGAAGTCATTTAAACGGGCACTGTCGTTGCTATGACTATACGGACACTTCTTACGTCTTCCCCTGGATGCCTTTACGTGATGACGATTCCAACGGGCTCGATTGCTCGTTCACAGGCCCTACAAATGAAAAAAACCTTTAGCTAGCAAGTCTTTTCTTGCTGCGTAACGCGCGTGGAAGACACCGACCCTCTCCTGTTCCGAGCGTTAGTTTAGCCTGTTATATTTCTCCGGTCATCTTTTCACTCGTTATAGGAGTTACAAACATCACAAAGTAGTTAATTTAAAGCGTTTTATAGCAATTTATATCCGTTTAGTGCGATTTTGGGACATTTATTTTTGCAACGATGTGAAAAGTTGGTCACGCTTTTCAGTTCATCCCGAACGTAGTTGACATTTCCACATGGCAAGAGGACAGCTTTCCACCAAAAGACGATTTCTCCCAAGAAAGGATCCTTTGCCCAAGATACTGATGGAAGAACAGCTCAAGGTAGGACATTTTTATTATGATAAATCGTGTTTCTGTCGAAACATTTTAGTGGCTTAGGACGCCATGTTTTTTGACGTAGCTTCGCTTGGCGCAAACTGTATTGAAAAGTAAGGATAAATTAAAAAATGTAATAACGCAATTGTATTAAGAATTAAATTGTCTATCAATCCCTGTCCACCCTATATTTTTTAGTCACGTTTATGAGTATTTATGTATAAGAGTAGATCACTGTCTAAGTGGCGCAAGGACGTTTTCTTTACCAGCTTGTCTACATTTCACATTGTCTAACCATGATTTTGGTGGCTAAATATAAACATTTTCGATCAAACTGTATATGCATGTTGTAATGTGATGTTACAGGAGTGTCATCGGAAGAATTCTGAGAAGGTTAGTGAAAAAATTAATATCTTTTGGCGATGTTGACTTTTATCGCTCACTTTGGCTAGAATCAATGCTGGGCTGCTAATTGCTATGTGCTAAGCTAATATAACGATTTATTGTGTTTTCGCTGTAAGACACTTAGAAAATCTGAAATATTGTCTGTATTCACAGGATCTGTGTCTTTCGATTCGTGTATGCTGTGTATTTTTACGAAATGTTTGATGATTAGTAGTTAGGTAAACACGTTGCTCATTGTAATTATTCTAGTCCATTTGTGATGGTGGGTGCAATTGTAAACTATGCCATATACCTGAAATATGCACTTTTTTCTAACAAAACCTATCCCATACCATAAATATGTTATCAGACTGTCATCTAATGAGTTTTTTTGTTGGTTAGGGGCTATAAATATCTTAGTTTAGCCGAATTGGTGATGGCTACTGGTGTTGGTGGACAAATAAAAGATGGTGGAATATGCTAATGTGTTTTTTAGGTAATAGATGTACATCTTTACATATTGTGTCTTCCCTGTAAAACATTTTAAAAATCGGAAATGTTGACTGGATTCATAAGATCTGTGTCTTTCATTAGCTGTATTGGACTTTAATGTGTGAAAGTTAAATATTTTAAAAAAATATTTTTTTTGAATTTCGCGGCACTGGTTTTTCAGTGGGGGGGGGGGGGGGAGTGCCGCTAGCGCCACGCTGATCCTAGACAGGTTAACGCGAGCTCTCTTCCACGAGCTCGGTGACGAAGATCTACCCGTCGTTCTATGCGGATGGCGAGTGCAATCAAAGAGTCCACGCTGGAAGGAACCTCCCGGGAGAGAATCTCATCCTTAACCTCAGCGTGGAGTCCCTCCAGAAAACGAGCGAGCAACGCCGGCTCGTTCCAGTCACTGGATGCAGCAAGAGTACGAAACTCTATAGAGTAATCCGTTATGGATCGATCACCTTGACATAGGGAAGCCAGACCCCTGGAAGCCTCCTTCCCAAAAACAGAACGATCAAAGACCCGTATCATCTCCTCCTTAAAGTTCTGATAAACGTCAGAACACTCAGCCCTTGCCTCCCAGATAGCTGTGCCCCACTCCCGAGCCCGCCCAGTAAGGAGTGATATGACGTAAGCGATCCGAGCTCTCTCTCCAGAGTATGTGTTGGGCTGGAGAGAGAACACAATATCACACTGGGTGAGAAAGGAGCGACACTCAGTGGGCTGTCCAGAGTAACATGGTGGATTATTAACCCTGGGTTCCGGAGACTCGGAAGACCAGGAAGTAGCTTGTGGTACGAGACGAAGACTCTGAAACTGTCCTGAGAGATCGGAGACCTGAGCGGCCAGGGTCTCAACGGCATGACGAGCAGCAGACAATTCCTGCTCGTGTCTGCCGAGCATTGCTCCCTGGAACTTGACGGTAGTGTTGAGAGAATCCATAGTCGCTGGGTCCATTCTTGGTCGGATTCTTCTGTTATGCTGATGAAGGAGGACCCAAAAGCGACGTAATAGAAACAGAGTCTTTATTCCAGTCTTAAACAAACAATGATGTTCCTGGCTATAATCCAAAGGTAATCCAAAACAGGAAACTGAAAACCTCTTGTCAGTAGAGAGGAACGACTGGAGACGCGACCACCGACTGCAGGTCGCTTCAGGAAGGCACAGACCGTAGCTGACATAGACACCTGCTCACACGCAACATCTGACAAATGCAAAAACAACAACAGGGCGGAACAAGGACACAGAGCAGCTAACCTCAAACAAGAATCCGACAAAGACAGAAGCGGAAAACAGAGGGAGAAATAGGGACTCTAATCAGAGGGCAAAATAGGAGACAGGTGTGAAAGAGTAAATGAGGTCGTTAGGAGAAAGAGAAACAGCTGGAAGCAGGAACGGAACGATAGAGAGAGAGAGCGGGGGAGGGAGAGAGAGGAATAGAAAGAGGGAAAGAACCTAATAAGACCAGCAGAGGGAAGCACAGGGACAAGACATGATGATCAAAGCCAAAACATGACACAATGACCCCAAGCATACTTCCAAAGTTGTGGCAAAATGGCTTAAGGACAGCAAAGTCAAGGTATTGGAGTGGCCATCACAAAGCCCTGACCTCAATCCTATAGAACATTTGTGGGCAGAACTGAAAAAGCATGTGCGAGCAAGGAGGCCTACAAACCTGATTCAGTTACACCAGCTCTGTCAGGAGGAGTGGGCCAAAATTCACCCAAGTTATTGTGGGAATCTTGTGGAAGGGTACCCGAAACGTTTGACCCAAGTTAAACAATTGAAAGGCAATTCTACCAAATACTAATTGAGTGTATGTAAACCTCTGACCCACTGGGAATGTGATTAAATAAATAAAAGCTGAAATAAATCCTTCTCTCTACTATTATTCTGACATTTCACATTCTTAAAATAAAGTGGTGATCCTAACTGACCTAAGACATGGATTTTTTACTAGGATTAAATGTCAGGAATTGTGAAAAACTGAGTATAAATGTATTTGGCTAAGGTGTATGTAAACTTCAGACTTCGACTGTGTATATACATATACTTGTCACGCCCTGATCTGTTTCACCTGTCCTTGTGATTCACATCAAATCAAATTTATTTATAAAGCCCTTACATCAGCTGATACCGCAAAGTCCTGTACAGAAACCCAGCCTAAAACCCCAAACAGAAAGCTATGCAGGTGTAGAATCACGGTGGCTAGGAAAAACTCCCTAGAAAGGCCAGAACCTAGGAAGAAACCTAGAGAGGAACCAGGCTATGAGGGGTGGCCAGTCCTCTTCTGGCTGTGCCGGGTGGAGATTATGACAGAACATGGCCAAGATGTTCAAATGTTCATAGATGACCAGCAGGGTCAAATAATAATAATCACAGTGATTGTCGAGGGTGCAACAGGTCAGCACCTCAGGAGTAAAGTTGGCTTTTCATAGCCGATCATTCGGAGTATTGCTACCGCTCCTGCTGTCTCTAGAGAGTTGAAAATAGGTAGCAAGTCCGGTGAACAGGTCAGGGTTCCATAGCCGCAAGCAGAACAGTTGAAACTGGAGCACCAGGACGGCCAGGTGGACTGGGGACAGCAAGGAGTCATCAGGCCAGGTAGTCCTAATGCATGGTCCTAGGACTCAGGTCCTCCGAGAGAGAGAAAGAAACAGAAAGAATTAGAGAGAGCATACTTAAATTCACACAAGACACCGGATAAGACAGGAGAAATCCCCCAGATATAACAGACTGACTGATTGTCTCCACCCCCTCCAGGTGTTGTTTATTCTCCCCAGTGTATTTATCCCTGTCTTTCGTTTCTCTCTGTGCCAGTTTGTCTTGTATCTTAGTCAAGTCAACCAGCGTGTTTTTCCCGTACTCCTTTTGCTATTCTCTTTTTGATAGTCTTCCCGGTTTTGACCCCTGCCTGACTCTGGACTACTTTCCCATCCTGCCTGCCCTGACCTTGATTCTGCCTGTCCTTTGGTACCTTTTGGACTCTTAACTGGTTTTGACCCTTTTGCCTGTCCATGACCATTCTCTTGCCTATTGGATTAATAAATATTGTAAGACTCCAACCATCTGCATCTGGGTCTCGTCTTGTTTCATGATAATACTACCGTTCAAAAGTTTGGGGTCACTTAGAAATATCCTTGTTTTTGAAAGAAAAGCTCATTTTCTTGTCTATTAAAATATCCTCAAATTGATCAGAAATACAGTGTAGACATTGTTAATGTTGTAAATGACTATTGTAGCTTTAAACGGCAGATTTTTTTATGGAATATCTACATAGGTGTACCAAGGCTCATTATCAGCAACCATCACTCCTGTTTTCCAATGACACGATGTGTTAGGGGTGGCAGGTAGCCTAGTGTTTTGTGCGTTGGACCAATAACCAATAGGTTGCTAGTTCAAATCCCTGAGCTGACAAGGTAATAATCTGTTGTTCTACCCCTGACCAAGGCCGTTAATCCACTGTTCCTAGGCCGTCGTTATCAATAAGAATTTGTTCTTAACTGACTTGCCTAGTTCAATTTAAAAAAAAAGGTGTTAGCTAATCCAAGTTTATCATTTTAGAAGGCTAACTGATCATTATAAAACCCTTTGAAATTATTTTAGCACAGCTGAAAACTGTTGTGCTAATTATAGAAGCGATAAAACTGGCCTTCTTTAGACTGGTTGAGTATCTGGAGCTTTAGTATTTGTGGGTTCGATTGCAAGCTCAAAATGGTCAGAAACAAAGCACTTTCTTCTGAAACTCGTCAGTCTATTCTTGTTCTGAGAAATGAAGGCTATTCCATGCGAGAAGTTGCCAAGAAACTGAAGATCTCGTACAACGCTATGTACTACTCCCTTCACAGAACAGCGCAAACTAGCTCTAACCAGAATAGAAAGAGGAGTGAGAGGCCCCGGTGACCAACTGAGCAAGAGGACAAGTATATTAGTGTCTAGTTTGAGAAACAGACGACTCACAAGACCTCAACTGGCAGCTTCATTAAATAGTACCTGCAAAACACCAGTCACAACGTCAACAGTGAAGAGGCGACTCCGGGATGCTGGCCTTCTAGGCAGAGTTCCTCTGTCCAGTGTCTGTTCTTTTGCCCAACTTAATATTTTATTTTTATTGGCAAATCTTTGCAACTCTGCCTAGAAGGCCAGCATTCCAATAGTAATTTTCAACATTAACAATGTCTACACTGTAGTTCTGATTAATTTGATGTTATTATAATAACAAAAAATGTGCTTTTCTTTCAAAAACAAGGACATTTCTAAGTGACCTCAAACTTTTGAACAGTAGTGTATATATATTACAGGTAACTGCCAAAATAAAATAAACACTTGAGTAAATGAAGGACAAAAAGTACATTGAAATTAGGTGACTTCACACAGGTTTGGTTCATACAAGCATTTCACTACAAGGCAATAACATCTGCTAAATATGTATATGTGGCCAATAAAATGTGATTTTAAGTTAATTAATTAAGCAATTAACATCCCATCATGCTTAGGGTCATGTAAAAAACGCCCAGTTGCCCATTCATTTGGCTACAATGGCTAAACAATGAAATCTCAGTGACTTTGAAAGAGGGGTCTCAAAGGAGCATAGGGGGTTTAAAGAGTGTTTGTGTACACATGTGTCTGTATGTGTGTGCGTTTTGTGTCGTGTGTGTGTGTCTGAACCGAGTTGAACACTTAAGGTAGATTGTGGATTAAATTGAGCTCTTTTGTCACTGGCCTAAACACAATACCCGATAATGTCAGAGTGGAATTATGTTTTGCTAAATGTTTACAAATGAATAAAAAATGAAAAGTTGAAATGTCTTGAGTGAGTTTGTATTCAACACCTTTGGTATGGCAACCCTAAATAAGTTCTGGAGTAAAAATGTTCTTAAAAAGTCACATAATAAGTTGCATGGACTCTTATCTGTAAGGTCAGTCAAGCAGTGCATTTCAAACACAGATTCTGCCACAAAGACCCTGTTGCTCCTTCTTCACCACGCTGTCTGTGTGGGTGGACCATTTCAGTTTGTCCATGATGTGTACACCGAGGAACTTAAAACTTTCCACCTTCTCTACTACTGTCTCGTCGATGTGGATAGGGGGGTGCTCCCTCTGTTGTTTCCTGAAGTCCACGATCATCTCCTTTGTCTTTGTTGACATTGAATGTGAGGTTATTTTCCTGACACCACACTCCGAGGGCCCTCACCTCCTCCCTGTAGGCCGTCTCGTCGTTGTTGGTAATCAAGCCTACACACTGCAGTGTCGTCTGCAAACTTGATGTTTGAGTTGGAGGCGTGCATGAACACGCAGTCATGGGTAAACAGGGAGTACAGGAGAGGGCTGAGAATGCACCCTTGTGGGCCCCCAGTATTGAGGATCAGCGGAGTGGAGATGGTGTTTCCTACCCTCACCACCTGGGGGCGGCCCGTCAGGAAGTCCAGGACCCAGTTGCACAGGGCGGGGTCGAGACCAAAGGGTTGTGTCATCTGTGGACCTATTGGGGCGGTAAGCAAATTGGAGTGGGTCTAGGGTGTCAGGTAGGATGGAGGGGATATGATCCTTGACTAGTCTCTCAAAGCACTTCATGATGACGGAGGTGAGTGCTACTGGGCGATAGTCATTTACCTCAGTTACCTTAGCTTTCTTGGGAACAGGAACAATGGTGGCCCTCTTGAAGCATGTGGGAACAGCAGACTGGGATAAGGATTGATTGAATATGTCGTAAACACACCAGCCAGCAGGTCTGCGTATGCTCTGAGGACGCAGTTAGGGATGCCGTCTGGACCGGCAGCCTTGCGAGGGTTAACACGTTTAAATGCTTTACTCACATTGGCTGCGGTGAAGGAGAGACCGCAGGTTTTGGTAGCGGGCCATGTCGTTGGCACTGTATTGTCCTCAAAGCGAGCATAGAAGTTGTTTTAATTTGTCTGGGAGCAAGACGTCCGCGACGGGGCTGGTTTTCTTTTTGTAGTCCTTGACTGACAGACCCTGCCACATACCTCTCGTGTCTGAGCCATTGAATTGTGACTCTACTTTGTCTCTATACTGACGCTTAGCTTGTTTGATGCCTTGCGGAGGGAATAGCTACACTGTTTGTATTCGGTCATGTTTCCGGTCGCCTTGCCCTGATTAAAAGCAATGGTTTGCGCTTTCAGTTTTGCGCGAATGCTGCCATCAATCCACGGTTTCTGGTTGGGGAATGTTTTAATAGACGCTGTGGGTACAACATCACCGATGCACTTGCTAATAAACTTGCTCACCGAATCAGCGTATTCATCAATGTTATTGTCCGACGCTCTGCGGAACATATCCCAGTCCACGTGATCGAAGCAATCTTGAAGCGTGGAATCAGATTGGTCAGACCATCATTGAACAGAACCGGGCACGTGCATTTCCTGTTTTAGTTTCTGTCTATAGGCTGGGGGCAACAAAATGGAGTCGTGGTCAGCTTTTCTGAAAGGAGGGAGGGGCAGGGCTTTATATGCGTCGCGGAAGTTAGAGTAACAATGGTCCAGGATTTTCCCGCTCGGGTAACGCATTCGATATGCTGATAAAATTGCATATAAACATGCATCCTGTTTCCAACAAGGCATTAAAGTAATACTGCAAACAATGTGGCAAAGCAATTCACTTTTTTTCCTGAATACAAAATGTTATGTTTGGGGCAAATCCAAGGCAACACATTACTGAGTATCACGCTCCATATTTTCAAGAATAGTGGTGGCTTTATCATGTTATTGTTATGCTTGTTATCGTTAAGGACTGGGGAGTTTTTGAAGATAATAAAATAAATGGAATGGAGCTAAACACAGGCAAAATCCTGGAGGAAAACTTGGTTCAGTCTGCTTTCCACCAGACACTTGAAGATGAATTCACCTTTAAGCATAACAATAACCTAAAACACAAGGCCAAATCTACGCTGGAGTTGTTTACCAAGAAGACAGTGAATGTTCCTGAGTGTCCGAGTTACAGTTTTGTCTTCAATATACTTAAATCTACGAACAACCAATTTTACAGAGCTTTGAAAATAATAATGAGTAAAATCCAGGTGTGGAAAGCTCTTAGAGACTCTTACCCAGAAAGCTCCTAGAGCTCTTACCCAGAAAGATATACAGCTGTATTTGCTGCCAAATGTGCTTCTACAAAGTATTGACAGCGAGGTTTATAATATACAGTCAAATTGAACAGGTAGATTTTTTTTCTTTAACATTGTTTAAAAAAAATAAAAATGTGAAATTGAGGGTCAGATATAATCTACTAAAAGGAAGGATGTCTTTATTTATAAATCAAGCCTGTAATGCAGAATTTAAACTAGCTGTAAAAAATTAAACATGGTGTAAAAATTGATTGTTCGAAAAACGCACCCGATATAATTCCTACTTTGAGACTCTTGATATAGTCCCTCCTGTCTCATCATCTGAAAAGGAAAAGTAATCTTAGATCAGCACTCATATTCTTGGATGCCCAGCAACATAAAAAGAGGATGGGGGAAGTGATGGGTAATAACTCAGATAACAGTATTTCCTTGGGTTAGTTATTCCTATGAAGGCTAAAAAGGAAGCATGGAATCCTTGATTGACCATACTGCCATGGCTATATACTGAAAAAATAAGATGTAAGTGAGCTTCCCTACTGGAGCAGAGGATAAAAGACCTGCCTTCGGGTCCAAATACTGCTGGTTCAAACCCCACGTGTGAAGAATGTCAACATGGTTAGTGTAAAAAAATATATAATCTCCCATGATTTAAATAATGTACAGCTTGTCAATGTATGAAGTGTAAAATATATGGTTGTCTGTAAGATTAAATGCTATTTTAATGTCCTATGAATGAAATGAATATGCCATGTGTCTCTATATCACCTTCAAATACAATGTGCTGTTAAATCTGGAGAGGAAACAGGAGCTACAACTTTGAATGTTGAGGTAATATTAGGTAAAACTTAAATATAACATTTTCCAAATGTTCTTGAAATGTTCCAAGGACCTCTAAGACAAGGTAAATATATATTGGGTGAATATCAATGTAATATTATGTTAAACCTAAAACAAATATTCTATGAACGCCATAAAAACTGACTTATTTGGAAATTGTGGAACATTATGCAACATTGTGTAAATGTTCTGTGCAACCTATGTCAATATCACAAGAATATTCTTGCATAATCCCAGACAACTCCCATAACTTCATTAAAAGTTTTGGGAACTTAGACCAGGTGTTCTGTCAACATTTTTACAACATTATTGAAATGTCCTATGCAACGTAACTTAAACATTGCATGAATGTCATCACAACTGAGCATATTTTGTGTTTTTGGAACCTATCTCTTATAATGTACCCACACTCTTCTCACAACCTAAGTAAATGTTCTGGGAACCTTTAAAGAACTCAGAAAGGGCAACATTCCTGCAACATCAAAATAATGTGTTGTGCACCCCTGAGACAAACATTATCTGAATGTCAGCACAACTGGACAGCTTTAGTGTTTTGGGAACATATCTCTTGTCATATCCCCACAATGTTCCCTCAACCTAATGAAACATTCTGGGAACCTTTAAAAAAAAACTAAATGTGTTCTGGGAACATTCTTGAAACATTAGCTGAATGTTTTATACAAACATTCTATCATCATCAGAACGACTGGACCGGTTTTGTGTTCTGAGAGTGAATGTTCTGGGAACCTATTTTGGTTTGATGAGATTGCTCTTTCTTTCAGAAACCGTCATGGCCTAATTCCATAAAGCAAATAAAGGGCGTTATTGTCACTATAAAAGGTGAACGGAGGGCGTTTTCCATGCAGAGTTTGAATGCTAGTTCACCCTTTGCACAGTTTCTACGATGTGCATGCGTACATATGGCGTGTACTTTTCAGAAAATGTGCACTCAGAAATGTAGTGTGAAATGTACTCAACGGTTATAAATGAGGCTCCTGGTGCTGGACAAGCAGAATTTCCAGTGCCTCCGTGTGCAACTGCCATGAGCAGCACTTTGAGGGACTTCTGAGAGAAAATGCTTTGCAGAGGATTGTCTGAAGCAGGACGGCACCCAGGAGATGGACGCAGAAGGGTGTGGTCCTCCTCCAGCAGCTCTCTCATGAGGTTCTCTCTGTACTTTTGGTAATCACCTCACCTATGGGGTGAAGGAGAGGGAGTTGGAAGGATGATGAGGGAGTGGGTAGGGGGGTGAGATTTTGTCAACATAATAGCGTCATGGAATGGAAAGGTATGTGATTTGTCCATGAACTGCATGTCCAATTACAGAAAACTTTGTTATGTAATCATCTCACTTGTAAGCTGGCGGTGAACTATGTGGCCATTGACAGCAGTGCCGATCAGATGGGAAAAATATCTTCTTATACCATGTGGTTGTTTTCTGAGTGTCACAAAGCTGTGTATTATATCTGCCTTATCCACTGCCCCCTTTTTGCTATTATTGTCAAGCACACGGTCTGGTTTGATCTTTCTCTCTCCCGTCAGGTAGTCGGCCTTCCCTGTGGCTCTCTCTTCTCCTGTAGCTCCAAGGCATAGCGATTGGTCTCCTCCACTATGTCTCCCACCAGCTCCTCTGTCAGAAACTGCTTGAAGCACTCTGCCTCATAGGGAGATGGCAAGGAGCTTTTCACTCCAGTGTGGGGCTCATCAAAGCAAACAGTAGGGTCAGGAGGGGTGAAATAGCTGGCGGCCTTCCAGCTACCGCAGACTCCATGTACTTCACCCACTGTTGGTCTGCCTCCATTCAGCATCTTCAGAGGGACCTGGGACTTCCTCGGTGGGAAAGGGGTCCTCAAATTCAATGTTCTCAATAGCCAAATGATTGGGGGGCAGCTCCTCAATGTCACTGGCAGAATCTGATTGCTCACTTTCATTTTCAGACTTATTGTCTGAATTTACAAAAATCTCATTTTTGAGTTGTCTCCTTTTGAAATAAATGTCTAACGCTACAGCTTAGCCCACTAGCTACATACATAAACAACAACACATAGTGAGTGTCAGGGGTGACGTGATTGGCTGCCGGCACCAACACTTGTATTAATAAATCACTATCAGAAAAATGGTTTCTGTGGTTATAATTTTTTTATTTACTGTTTCATTCACATTTTCAAGTACTGGTGACAAATCATGCATTCCGATTCTTGCATACATTGTAATGGACTCATATGACCTGTGTACAACACTTTTTTGAAGGTTGTACATATTATGATGAGCTAATGCTAAGCTAATTGACGGCAATGTGTGGCGCCATGTTTGCTGTTATTGTCATCATTCGATGCATTATGGGTGTCACGTAAACATTTGTCAGACCAAAGATGTTATAACAAAACGAGGTGAAAGGAATGGTTCACTTGTCTATCCGGTAAACCACCAGACGCTAATGATGTGAAGTGAATGATGGGAGTGACCTATCTTGTCCTATGCAACTCCCCACATGACAGACCCCCTTCAACATCTATACTGTAAACAGACCCAACTTATCTTGTCACCTTGACTTACCTTTGGTTGACATGGAAAAACAAACATGGCGGCGCACACAAACTCTAGCCACCGTCGGGTTACTTTAGTCTTTTAGAAAGTGTTTTACTCAGTTATTTCAATCACTGGTGAGCTCACCGATGATGTGATGAATTGTAAATAGTAATTGCTATTAGCTTATTCATATGATGGTTTCTGTCAGCCAAGAGTTAGCTAAATATGACCGCTTGTGTTAGCTCACTCTTTCCTCAGTCATGGTTAGGACTAACATAAACAGACTACATTAACTAACATAAACAGACTACATTTTCTCTGTTTGTCAGAGAACTGTGTTATGTTGTTGCTACAGCATTTCTGTGAATGTTTGAACATCTGCATCTGAAAATAAACTGCTCACATTGAGCACATACAGTTGTAAAGACTGTGTTTGTGCACAGTGTTTCTGTGAAAAAGCAGTGAAGCCAGCTCGAATGCTGACTGTTGCGTCAATCGTAACTAGACTTTCTAATGAGGTGCTCGAATCACACCAGTTTGAGCATACACTTCACGAACCACTGTCGAATTATCACACTTGTTTGATTGTGCGCGTCATAAGGTAACTAGACTTTCTTTACGTTGGTATTTCTTTCATTTTGGCAGTTACCTGCATATATACGGTATATATCCTTTTTTGGTTGGGACCTGCGGTTTGTATTGACCCCATTCTGGGTCCATATCCAGACCGCAATCCACCAGTTGAGTATAGATGGTGTACTCTTTTCAAAGCTAGTTGAGTGCTTTGGTACAGTGTATCCTTTGTCCTCTTCCAGAAGCAAAGCATTACTTTATTGTTCTCCTCTTCATTTCAAAAACAGATTCCAACAATCCTTCAATTTATAGGTATAAAAGATTGATGCATTAGATCAGTGGATATATATTTATCGTAAACACATACATTGAGTATACCAAACATTAGGAACACCCTCCCCCCCTTTTTGCCCTCACAACATACTCAATTCATCAGGGGATGGGCTCTACAAGGGATGCTGGCCCATGTTCACTCCAATACTTTCCACAGTTTTGTCAAGTTGGCTGGGTGTCCTTTGGGTGGTCGACCATTGTTGATACACACGGAAAAATGTTGCGCCTGAGAAACCCAGCGGCATTGAAGTTCTTGACACAAACCGGTGTGCCTGGCATCTACTGCCATACCCCGATCAAAGGCTCTTAAATATTTTATATTGCCCATTCATCCTCTGAATGGCACATACACAATTCACATCAAATGTCTCAAGGATTAGAAATCCTTATTTAACCTATCTTCTCCCCATCTACACTGATTGAAGTGGATTTAAGAAGTGACATCAACAAGGGATCATAGCTTTCACCTGGATAGTCCATGTCATGGAAAGAGGAGGTATTCATAATGTCTTGTACACTCAGTGTATGTATATTCAGTGTGTGAGGGCCCACGCATTTTGTACTCAAGGAAATGTCAAAGTTATTTCCATTTCATCTGATTGATCTTGGGTTAGAGGAGGATGAATCATCTCTTTGCTTGGGTTAGAGGAGGAAGAATCATCCCCACAATGCACTGAGTTATGTGACTTCACAGTGTGGAAATACAGTTTTAAGGCCAACCTAAATTAGTTTTCTGAGCTAAATGGTTCTGTAAAAAAAGGATTGCCACATAAAAGCCTATTCCAGCTCAAGTCAGCTCATAACATTATTGTGCATTCTCTATTGCTTAATACTTCACAGTAAATATTATTCTCAAACCAAGATGAATGAGATGGACAGCCTGTGTTGAACTGATACAGTACCCCATTTACAGAAAACCTAAAGCATAACAATGCCACCTAGTGGAATTCATTTAGATTTGATAAATTAGGATAGAATACAATAATCGCTAAACTGGAATGTTCACCTCTCACATTGTCAACTGCAGATGCAAAGACTGACTGTATTCAACCAAACTAGGACAGCATTTCAAACACTGAATGATTTCATACGACGCACACAGAGATGATTGATGTTGTCGTCCAATATCAGCTCTCGACAGAAACCTGACGCAGGTGATTTTCAATTATGCTCAGCACTGATGATCAGTTTCCCTGAGCCTATTTTAAACTGAAAGCAGACACATACAAGGAAATGCCTGGTCCACACCTGGAGACTCAATCAGTAAGGCTGGTCTGAATGCTTGTTTAACTTCCTCCAGTAAGCATAACATAATTCACATTGTTTCCTATTCTACAGGCACAGTGGGAATGAATACAAACGTGTCATCATAAGCATAGCATCGTGTTTCTTCTCCTCTTTACTTTAAGCCATGTGCAGAATGTCATTCACCTATTTACCTTATAGCCTATAAGCACAGCACAATAATGCCAGCCTGGTATCTACATGGATCAACAAAGATGTTGCTTATGTGAATACATTGAGTTAAATTGGGGGGGGGGGATTAGCCTCACACTAGGGATGCCTAGAGAAAGTCATCACTGACATGATGCTTAAGTGCATTGCATTGCATGGGGGGGAGATATGCATCTAGGTTAAATACATTACATTAAACTGCTCCTGACCAAAGGGGCTGGGTCAATTCTGAGTTGAAAAAGTGTTTTTAATTCAAATTCAATTCTTCAATTTAAATTGAATTTGAATTGTCAACACCCAACAGGAAGCAGCATGTAATTAAATGAAATGCATTGAAATTCAAACAGTTAATTTATTCCATAGATCATTATGCACATGTTTATTTTGAAATAACATATGATTACCAATACTATGTTTAACATGTTCTTGAAAAATCCTCCTAAAAAGTTGTAAATAATTACAGTGGTCTGGAAATACTCCAAGAAAATGTTATAGTTTGTCAGTAATAATTAATAAATCACTTACATGTTATTAAATATTAGGGGGAAAAAATTCATTCCTCAGAATGCATTAGTGTCACGGCATTCAAGAGAAGAAGATGAGGACCAAGGGGCAGCGTGTTCATATTTAATAACAACCGAACACTAAACACGGAAATTACAAAAAGAATAACCGAAACAGTTCTGTCTGGTACAGATACGAAACAAAACAAAACAACTACCCACAAACACTGGTTGGAACAAGCTACCTAAGTATGGCTCCCAATCAGAGACAACGATAGACAGCTGCCTCTGATTGGGAACCACACCAGGCCAAACACATAGAAACACAACAACATAGAAAAAAGAACATAGACTGCCCACCCTAGTCACACCCTGGCCTAACCAAAATAGAGAATAAAAAGCATCTCTATAGCCAGGGCGTGACAATTAGATCAAAATGCTGTTTGGCATCTTGTAATTATAATGAATCTAATATGTGATGGCCCAATCCAACTGGGGTTTATGTTGTACAATCTGAAATGATTGTTTGACAGATGACAACAATTCAGATTCAGAACCCCAAAATGGTATTTCATACAATGTGAACTTTTCTTTTGTTTATGCCCATTCAGCATTGTTCACACCCCCTTAAGCCATAGACCCACCCAATTGTTTAAGAATTCACATGTTAATGCATGTCCAACCGTCAGCATTGTCAACCCCTCCATTATCTCAGCCAATCATGGCTAGCCAGGAAGGATCCTGTCTTTCTCCCTATATATATAAATATATATTTTATTTATTTAACCTTTATTTAACTAGGCAAGTCAGTTAAGAACAAATTCTTATTTATACAGCTCAGTGCTTTCTCCTTGTGTCACGTTCCTGACCTGTTTTCTGTTGTTTGGTATGTGTTTAATTGGTCAGGGCGTGAGTTGGGGTGGGTAGTCTATGTTATGTGTTTTCTATGTTGGGTTAATGGGTTGCCTGGTATGGCTCTCAATTAGAGGCAGGTGTTTGGCGTTTCCTCTGATTGAGAGCCATATTAAGGTAGGTTGTTCTCACTGTTTGTTTGTGGGTGATTGTTCCTGTGTCTGTGCAATCCACATGGGACTGTTTCGTTTGTTCGTTCGTTTTAGGTAGTCTGTTCTTGCGTCCTTCGTCTATATGTAAGTTTGATTGTTTCAGTTCTGTTGCCTTCGTTTATTGTTTTGTAGTTTGTTCTAGTGTTTTGTCAGTGTTTCGTCTGTTTGTAATAAATCGTTATGTATTCATCACCCGCTGCGCCTTGGTCCGTTCATACACCACCAGACGAACGTTACACCTTGGCTGAACTAGGCTCATAATTTTAAATTTGTATTAATATTTAAGGATCCCATACAAGTTTGTTGTACTTTACTGGAAGAAATAAACTGCAAAAAAAGACATAGGCCCATATGTAATGGTTGTCTATTTTATTGAAGTAGTACTAGTAGACCAAAGCAAAAAAACTAGTTTTACTTCAGGAAAAATCTGCAAGAAAAGACTCATTTCATTTTAAATATGCATAACCCATATTTCAAAATTCATGTGGTGATTGAACAACAAAAACTGAAATCCCAAAATTTGATAAATACAAAAGTATTCCAGTTACATTTCAGGCCCAAAAGATTGACAGCTGTGCCTCGGCGGTCGACGTCACCGATCTTCTAGCCATCACTGATCCATTTTTCATTTTCCATTGGTTTTGTCTCGTCTTCCTTCCTGGTTCATATCCCATCAATTACTTGTTGTGTATTTAACCCTCTGTTTCCCCTCATGCCCTTGTTGGAGATTGTTTGATTGTATGTTAGTGCTAGTATGTGTTGGTGTGCGACGGGTTTTGTACCCATTTAATTTTTTTTTGTATATTTTGGTTTTTGGAGTTTGTTTGTGAGTTCTTACTAATGACTCCTTTCATACCAAGTTTGTTCTCCTGCACCCGACTTCCCTGCCACCAACACGCACACCACACCTTACAATTCCATGACACATGGTTTATGAACTGATACTCCAAATGTCACCGGATTGAACATTTTGAATTGTTCTATTTAAATTATTGCCACCAATATCATTTTATATATACAGTTGAAGTCAGAAGTTTACATACACCTGTAACGGCTGTCTTCGGGTGAAAGAGAGGAGGACCAAACTGCAGTGTGATGATAATCCATATTTTAATAGGCTACTTAAACAACGAACAAAAACAACAAACTGACAGAAAGAACCGAAGACGCTACAGTCCCGAACTAGTGAACACAGACCAGATGAACACACGAAAAGGAACAATCACCCACAAAACACACTACAAAAACAGGCTACCTAAATATGGTTCCCAATCAGAGACAATGAATAACACCTGCCTCTGATTGAGAACCATATCAGGCCAAACAAGAAACCCCACATAGAAACAGACAACATAGATAATACCCACCGAGCTCACGTCCTGACCAACTAAATAAAGACTAAACAAAGGAAATAAGGTCAGAAACGTGACAACACCTTAGCCAAATACATTTAAACTCAGTTTTTCACAATTCCGAACATTTAATCCCAGTAAAAATTCCCTGTTTTAGGTCAGTTAGGATCACAACTTTATTTTAAGAATGTGAAATGTCAGAATAATAGTAGAGAGAATGATTTATTTCAGCTTTTATTTCTTTCATCACATTCTCAGTGGGTAAGAAGTTTACATAGTCAATAAGTATTTGGTAGCATTGCCTTTAAATTGTTTAACTTGGGTCAAATGTTACGGGTAGCCTTCCACAAGCTTCTCACAATAAATTGGGTGAATTTTGGCCCATTCCTCCTGACAGAGCTGGTGTAACTGAGTCAGGTTTGTAGGCCTCCTTGCTCGCACACACTTTTTCAGTTTGCCACAATAGTTCCATAGGATTAAGGTCAGGGCTTTGTGATGGCCACTCCAATACCTTGACGTTGTTGTCCTTAAGCCATTTTGCCACAACTTTGGAAGTATGCTTGGGGTCATTGTCCATTTGGAAGGCCCATTTGCGACCAAGCTTAACTTCCTGACTGATGTCTTGAGATGTTGCTTCAATATATCCACATAATGTTCCTTCCTCATGCAGCCATCTATTTTGTGAAGTGTACCAGTCCCTCCTGCAGCAAAGCACCCCCACAAGATGATGCTTCCACCCCCATGCTTCACGGTTGGGATGGTGTTCTTCAGCTTGCAAGCGTCACCCTTTTTCCTCCAAACATAACGATGGTCATTATGGCCAAACAGTTCTATTTTTGTTTCATCAGGACACAGGACATTTCTCCAAAAAGTACGATCTTTGTCCCCATGTGCAGTTGCAAACCGTAGTCTGTCTTTTTTCTGGCGGTTTTGGAGCAGTGTCTTCTTCCTTACTGAGCAGGCTTTCAGGTTATGTCGAAATAGGACTCGATTTACTGTGGATATAGATACTTTTGTACCTGTTTCCTCCAGCATCTTCACAAAGTCCTTTGCTGTTGTTCTGGGATTGATTTACACTTTTTGCACCAAAGCACGTTCATCTCTAGTAGACAGAACGCATCTCCTTCCTGAGCGGTATGACGGCTGCGTGGTCCCATGGTGTTTATACTTGCATACTATTGTTTGTACAGATGAATGTGGTACCTTCGGGCGTTTGGAAATTGCTCCCAAGGATGAACCAGACTTGTGGAGGACTCCAATTTTGTCTTGGCTGATTTCTTTTGATTTTCCCATGATGTCAAGCAAAGAGGCACTGAGTTTGAAGGTAGGCCTTGAAATACATCCACAGGTACACCTCCAATTGACTCAAATTATGTCAATTAGCCTAACAGAAGCTTCTAAAGCCATGACATCATTTTCTGGAATTTTCCAAGCTGTTTAAAGGCACAGTCAACTTAGTGTATGTAAACTTCTGACCCACTAGAACTGTGATACAGTGAATTATAACTGAAATAATTTGTCTGTAAACAATTGTTGGCTAAATGTCTTATGTCATGCACAAAGTAGATGTCCTAACCAAATGGCCAAAATATAGTTTGCTGTCTAGGATCAGCGTGGCGCTAGCGGCACTCCCCCCCCCCCCCCCACTGAAAAACCAGTGCCGCGAAATTCAAAAAAAATATTTTTTTAAATATTTAACTTTCACACATTAAAGTCCAATACAGCTAATGAAAGACACAGATCTTATGAATCCAGTCAACATTTCCGATTTTTAAAATGTTTTACAGGGAAGACACAATATGTAAAGATGTACATCTATTACCTAAAAACACATTAGCATATTCCACCATCTTTTATTTGTCCACCAACACCAGTAGCCATCACCAATTCGGCTAAACTAAGATATTTATAGCCCCTAACCAACAAAAAAACTCATTAGATGACAGTCTGATAACATATTTATGGTATGGGATAGGTTTTGTTAGAAAAAAGTGCATATTTCAGGTATATGGCATAGTTTACAATTGCACCCACCATCACAAATGGACTAGAATAATTACAATGAGCAACGTGTTTACCTAACTACTAATCATCAAACATTTCGTAAAAATACACAGCATACACGAATCGAAAGACACAGATCCTGTGAATACAGACAATATTTCAGATTTTCTAAGTGTCTTACAGCGAAAACACAATAAATCGTTATATTAGCTTAGCACATAGCAATTAGCAGCCCAGCATTGATTCTAGCCAAAGTGAGCGATAAAAGTCAACATCGCCAAAAGATATTAATTTTTTCACTAACCTTCTCAGAATTCTTCCGATGACACTCCTGTAACATCACATTACAACATGCATATACAGTTTGATCGAAAATGTTTATATTTAGCCACCAAAATCATGGTTAGACAATGTGAAATGTAGACAAGCTGGTAAAGAAAACGTCCTTGCGCCACTTAGACAGTGATCTACTCTTATACATAAATACTCATAAACGTGACTAAAAAATATAGGGTGGACAGGGATTGATAGACAATTTAATTCTTAATACAATTGCGTTATTACATTTTTTAATTTATCCTTACTTTTCAATACAGTTTGCGCCAAGCGAAGCTACGTCAAAAAACATGGCGTCCTAAGCCACTAAAATGTTTCGACAGAAACACGATTTATCATAATAAAAATGTCCTACCTTGAGCTGTTCTTCCATCAGTATCTTGGGCAAAGGATCCTTTCTTGGGAGAAATCGTCTTTTGGTGGAAAGCTGTCCTCTTGCCATGTGGAAATGTCAACTACGTTCGGGATGAACTGAAAAGCGTGTCCAACTTTTCACATCGTTGCAAAAATAAATGTCCCAAAATCGCACTAAACGGATATAAATTGCTATAAAACGCTTTAAATTAACTACTTTGTGATGTTTGTAACTCCTATAACGAGTGAAAAGATGACCGGAGAAATATAACAGGCTAAACTAACGCTTGGAACAGGAGAGGGTCGGTGTCTTCCACGCGCGTTACGCAGCAAGAAAAGACTTGCTAGCTAAAGGTTTTTTTCATTTGTAGGGCCTGTGAACGAGCAATCGAGCCCGTTGGAATCGTCATCACGTAAAGGCATCCAGGGGAAGACGTAAGAAGTGTCCGTATAGTCATAGCAACGACAGAGCCCTTTTAAATGACTTCAGAAAAGTGGCCAACGTTTCTCAAATCTGACTCCATGTCAGGGAAATTGCTGTAGAATGGGCTCTGTTCCACTTAGAGACAAAATTTCAACTCCTATAGAAACTATAGACTGTTTTCTATCCAATAATAATAATAATATGCATATTGTACGATCAAGGATTTTGTGGGAAGCCGTTTAAAAAATTAGCCACATTAGCATAAATAGTCTAAACAGCGCCCCCATCCCCAACAGGTTAACAAGAAATATGTGGAGTGGTTGAAAACGAGTTTTAATGACTCCAACCTAAATGTATGTAAACTTCCGACTTCAACTGTATTGCTATGAGAAAATATTGGTGGTACTGTACCCTTGGTGGTTCTGTACCCTGTACCCTGTACCCTCACAGTGTGCATATTTGTTTGCAGAATTTTCTGCATATTGGTGCCTTGAGTCTAGAAACCTAAGATAGGTCAGAGAGATATTAACCCCTTGAGGACAGCACTTCTCAGGTTAGACATTAAAGGGAGAAGGCCCTTAGACACCACCCCTTGGGGATTACAGTTAATTCAATTACACATTGATTAAAATGGAATGCCCCCTGATTAAAATGTTTTTCTTTTAAACGGGAATAGGCCTCTTGTCACCAGGCACTCCCTCTCATGAGCTGCCAGCAAGATGGATGGCATCCTGGAGTGAAACGTTTGACGCCTCAACAACCCAAACCCCCCTGTAAGCACCAACAGAGGTTTCTTTCGACATTGGATATGCCAGCGCCTTGTCACAGGCACAGCTGCCCTCCTCAATTTTTCTTTGTTTTGAGACCTCTCGAACGGACTTGCAGTTATTCACTACCAAGTTAAAGTTAAGGTACTGTAAACAAAATGTTGTTTTTCTCCACTTCCAATAGTGATCTCTTTCTCAGAGGGATGATCTGCTCCAGGATTCTTTGCACAGTATGTGGGAGCGGACGGATGTCACTCTGAGAAAATCAGGGGTCAGGTGGTGTTTGTCTAGAGCTAGGTCATACTGTACTTTTCAATGATAAGGATTGGGAGGAAATGCAATTAGGATGATAAAAGCTTAAGTGAATCTACTGCATGGTAATCATACTGCATAATATCATTCTACAGAATGTACCACGTTGTCCTTTCCAATACAAGCATATACCAATCCTTAAATTACAGTTACCCTGATGTAACCCATATTTTGAGAATTGAATGCCATACGCTAAGTCTTGTCCTCTTCTACTATATAATTAACATTTTTGAGGCTGTTTCCATGACTACGGGAACCTAGGAGGACATTGAAATGATCAACGGATTTTCCTTTATCAATGTTTAATTCTCTATTTTAAATGCTGCATAATCTTCTATCCACATTTTTGGGGGGAGTAGATGGTCCTTGTTCCTGTCTCTATTACTTCTTCTGCATACGTGTTTTAGTACTGCATCAGGGTACTTGATGGTAATGTCAAGAGGCTCATCAAGTTTTTCTTGTTGCAAGCATTGAATGTGATAGTTCACCACTACATATGAATAGCTCAATCATTTTAAATCATCTGGAAAGCATGCATGACGACGGGATTCAATCAGTCAATTTCTGCACTTTTTATTTGTTTGACTGGCAAACATCCATTTTCACCTTCAATATTTTTATACTGAATGTATTGGCGTTAGAACACAAGGGTACAGTATATCCAATACTAGAATGGGCCGTTTGAAATGTTGGTATAACTGAACAGGACGAATGGTTTTGAACTTGAAGTTATGACTGACAATGTGTAAGATGAAGTCTGGGTCAATAGGACTTGCCATCAGAGGCATTGACCTCTGGCTCTATTGACATCCCTGGATGATCACCTTCTTATTGAGGGACAAGATCTTCACGCAGAACGACATAAAAGCAGAGACTCGCCAAGGAACAGGATTCCGTGGTTTTCGTTTCAAAAAGTACAGGCTTAACTGAATGAACGACAAAGACGGAATGTTTGCTGAAAAACAACAAGTGAGAGAACAAGGGAAGGTTGACATACGAATGCATCCCAAGATTTACGCCCATTGCTTGAGAGAGACAGGTCACAATTGCAAAGAGTGAGCCCATACGTTAAACAGCAAACACGAGGAATGTGCATTAACAATATGTTTCCATCTGGTACGAATTTGCTAAAATACACACGTCTCTAGATGCTTACACGGAACCCAAACCGGCTGCACGTGTGCGCCATCGTGTATAATTGTGTTTTATCCCCCCCAAACCAAACACGATCACGCAGTAAATATCAAAACAAACTCTCAACCAATTATATTAATTTGGGGACAGGTCGAAAAGCATTAAACATTTATGGCAATTTGCACTTGTTAGCTAATTTATCCTATTTAGCTAGCTTGCTGTTGCTAGCTAATTTGTCCTGGGATATTGAGTTCTTCAAAGGGTTCTCCTATGGGGACAGCCGAATACCCCTTGTGTAGGTAAATACAAGTATTCAATGGGGGCAGATTAGTGTCACGATATGGACGCCTAGAGAAAGGCATAACAGATATGATTCTTAAGTGAATTCTTTGCATTCAATAAGGGGGAGTTAAGCATCGAGCTATGGACACCGAGAGAAAGACATCACGGACATGAGGCTTATGTGAATACATTGCATTTAATGGGGGGATATACTGTAAGCTTCACACTATGGATGCCTAGAGAAAGGCAGACAGACAGACATACAGACATGTCTGTAGATTTTTATAGCTGTTCTCTCTCTCTCTATTCTCTAATCCGCCCTCTCCCTATCTATCTTCTCTCCCTCCCTCCCACCTTCTCTCTCCCTCTCTTTGCCTCCCTCTGTATCTCTCTACGTCTTCCTTTTCCCATCTTCCTTCTCTTCCTCCCCCTTCTTTCAACACCTTCCCCCTCTCTTTCTTGGTCCCCCTCTCCCCCTCCCTTCTTAACCCTCTCTCTCCTCTCTCCCACTCCCTTACTCTCCCCTTCACCCCTCCATTCTCTCCCCTCCTTCTTTCCCTCCCTCTCTCCCCCTCTTCTCATCTCTCTCCCTCCTCTCCCGCCTCTACGTCCCTCTCCTGTCTCCCACCTCTGTAGACAGGATATTGACACATAGGTCAATACATTACCAAAAAGGTGGTGATACGCTGCAATGGGGTACATTGGTGAAAGACAGACAAACAGGCATTTTCAAGTCAATCTAAAAAACATGTGACTGATATTCTCTTCAGAATTCATTCTAGCAAAGTTCTTAGTTTCTTGAACTGCAAGTATTCAATGGAGGTCAAAAATGCTTTGGAGTTAATTTTATTTTTACAGGGACAGTGCACATTAATCAACGTTTCAGTAAAAGTGACGGTTTTAGCCAGCCAGCTAATTTTCAACCGCAGTCCCTGGGCAGGTTATTAAAAACAATTACAATATAAACAATCATTGAGCAGTGAGCACACGCAGAGCAACATAGGCCAAGCAAGACGTAGCATACAGACAGAGCAACATTGAACAAAAAGCAGTAAGACAAAATTCATAAAAGCAAAAAAGTGTTTCCACACCTCACAAGCTACAGACAACAGACAACATTAAAGTGGCAACACACACCTAGGGAATATGTTCACAAATCTGATTGACCTTTAGCCATGTCTTCATGCATTTTGTGAAGGTATGATATGTGGTGCAGTTATGTGTGTCTGATGGCAGTGTATTCCAGACATGGGAAGCTCTCACAGAGAAAGCGGATTTACTAAAGGTGCTTTTTTTAACCTGTTGAGGCTGGGGGCGCTGTTGTCACTATTTATGCTAATCGTGTAATTTTTGAAACGGCTTCCCACAAAATTCTTGATCGTACAATATGCATATTATTATTATTATTGGATAGAAAACAGTCTATAGTTTCTATAGGAGTTGAAATTTTGTCTCTAAGTGAAACAGAACCCATTCTACAGCAATTTCCCTGACATGGAGTCAGATTTCAGAAATGTTGGCCCCTGATCTGGAGTCAGTTAAAAGGCCACAGTTATTGCTATGAGTATACGGACACTGCTTACGTCTTCCCCTGGATGCCTTTACGTGATGACGATTTGAATGGGGTCGATTGCGCGTTCACAGGCACTACAAATTAAAAAACCCTGAGGCTAGTCACTCTTTTGGAGCTGCGTCATGCGCCTGGAGGACACCGACCCGCACCTGTTCCAAGCATTAGTGGAGGGAGTAATATTACTCTGGTCATGTTTCTACTCGTTATAGGAGTTAAAAACATCATAAGGTAGTTAATTTAAAGCGTTTTATAGCAATTTATATCCGTTTAGTGCGATTTTGGGACATTTATTTCTGAAACGCTGTGAATGGCTGGGCACGCTTCCAGTTCATCCCGAACGCAGTTGGCATTTCCACATGGCAAGAGGACAGCTTTCCACCAAAAGACGATTAGACCCAAGAAAGGATCCTTTGCCCAAGATACTGATGGAAGAACAGCTCAAAGTAGGACATTTTTATTATGATAAATCGTGTTTCTGTCGAAAAATGTTAGTGGCTTAGGACGCCATGTTTTTTGACGTAGCTTCGCTTGGCGCAAACTGTATTGAAAAGTAAGGATAATTTAAAAAATGTAATTCCGCGATTGTATTAAGAATTAAATTGTCTATCAATCCCTGTCCACCCTATATTTTTTAGTCACGTTTATGAGTATTTATGTATAAGAGTAGATCACTGTCTAATATGGCGCACGGACATTTTCTCACCAGCTGGGCTACATTTCACATTGTCTAACCATGATTTTGGTGGCTAAATATGCACATTTTCGAACAAACTGTATATGTATGTTGTAATGTGATGTTACAGGGGTGTCATCTGAAGAATTCTGAGAAGGTTAGTGAAAAAATAATATATTTTGGCGATGTTTACGTTATCGCTCACTTTGGCTAGAATTAATGCTGGGGTAATGTTTGCACATGTGCTATGCTAATATAACGATTTATTGTGTTTTCGCTGTAAGACACTTAGAAAATCTGAAATATTGTCTGTGTTCACAGGATCTGTGTCTTTCGATTCGTGTATGCTGTGTATTTTTACGAAATGTTTGATGATTAGTAAGTAGGTAAACACGTTGCTCTATGTAGTTATTCTAGTCCATTTGTGACGGTGGGTGCAATTGTAACCTATGCCATCTACCTGAAATATGCACATTTTTCTAACAAAACCTATCCCATACCATAAATATGTTATCAGACTGTCATCTGATGAGTTTTTTTCTTGGTTAGGGGCTATAAATATCTTAGTTTAGCCGAATTAGTGATAGCTACTGTTGTTGGTGGACAAATAAAAGATGGTGGATTATGCTAATGTGTTTTTAGCTAATAGATTTACATCTTTACATATTGTGTCTTCCCTGTAAAACATTTTAAAAATCGGACATGTTGGCTGGATTCACAAGATCTGTGTCTTTCATTAGCTGTATTGGACTTTAATGTGTGAAAGTTAAATATTTAAAAAAAATATTTTTTTTGAATTTCGCGGCTCTGCCTTTTCAGTGGGGGTGGGGGGGGAGTGCCGCTAGCGGCACCCTCATCCTAGACAGGTTAAGGGAGCTATACAGTCACTTGTAGATCTGCTGCCATATGTTTGGGTTTTCTGTTTGACAAAAATATTGAGTGGAGCGGGAGCTAGGCCATTTAGGATCTTGAATGACATGCGTCGGTGTATTGCACAAGATTTTCCTAACTCAGGAGCTCATGCTTTCTGAGGATGTAACAGTGATGATGGCTATTGGGCTTCCTATCAAGCACTTTGAGAGCCTGTTTGTAGACAGACTGAATAGGTTTTAATGTTGTACAGCAAGGGCTGATTGATGGGCCGATTGATGTCAAATTTCATAGAAATATGTCAAATTAGGGAAGATACAACGTTTTTAAACCTTCACAACCGCCCCTATGACCCCAAATTAAGTAACTTCCTGCAATTGCAGGAACTTCCAGCCTCCTTGAGACACTCTTTAACATTGCCCTTAGTTTCAAGTCTTTATGTTGAAATTTTACAGAGGATGGAAGACATTGTTTTTGTGTAACTTCAGGGAGAGAATGAGGGACCATGTTGAGGATGAATTATTCCACTTCCTGTGGCAGGAAGCTGAAAATCAGCACAAGGCATTTCTATAAGTCCATGACGCTTTACGTGGAAGGACAGTTAGCTATCCCAATCGGTTATGTAAGTATTGTAGGTTAAGCTTTTCTAAGGAAGAAAGACCTTATTCACTGTAGGACAACATTTTTACTGTGAATAGTTATTTTCACATGGTCAAGTGTAGGTTTGTATTTATTGGGAGTGTCTACTGAATGCCCCAGTACATGAATTGGGATTCTAGCCTCAACCGTTTTGCCAATGTCACTCAAAAGAGAAATAACTCTAGGTCAGGCTTCAAGTGGGCCTACTTTTCTGCCATCTAGTGAGGGAAAGGTGAATTAATGAATTGTTAATTGGATTAGGGTTAGAATTATGTGTAGGGTTAACCCTTTGACATGTATGAGCACACGGGTGTGATCATTCTACAGTTGTCCCTGCAGCGTACGCTCAAACTGATGTGATTATAACACTTCATTGGAATGTCTAGTTATGAATGACAAAACAGTCAGTGTTTGAGCTGGCCACATGTTTTTTTCACAAAAACATTGTCCACAAACACAGTCTTTATGTCCTCAATGTGAGCAGTTCATATTCGGATGCAATGTTCAGACGTACAGTTGAAGTTGGAAGTTCACATACACTTAGGTTGGAGTCATTAAAACTGTTTTTTCAACCACTCCACAAATTTCTTGTTAACAAACTATAGTTTTGGCAAGTTGGTTAAGACATCTACTTTGTGCATGACAAAATTAATTTTACCAACAATTGTTAACAGACAGATTATTTCACTTATAATTCACTGTATTACAATTCCAGTGGGTCAGAAGTTTACATACATTAAGTTGACTGTGCCTTTAAACAGCTTGGAAAATTCCATAAAAGAATGTCATGGCTTTAGAAGCTTCTGATAGGCTAATTGACATAATTTGAGTCAATTGGTGGTGTACCTGTGGATGTATTTCAAGGCCTACCTTCAAACTCAGTGCCGCTTTGCTTGACATCATGGGAAAATCAAAAGAAATCAGCCAAGACCTCAGAAAAAAATTGTAAACCTCCGCAAGTCTGAAAATCAAAAGAAATCATCCAAGACAAAATTGGAGTCCTCCACAAGTCTGGTTCATCCTTGGGAGCAATTTCCAAATGCCTGAAGGTACCACGTTCATCTGTACAAACAATAGTATGCAAGTATAAACACCATGGGACCACGCGCCTGTCATACCGCTCAGGAGGGAGACGCGTTCTGTCTCCTAGAGATGAACGTGCTTTGGTGCGAGAAGTGCAAATCAACCTTGTGAAGATGCTGGAGGAAACAGGTACAAAAGTATTTATATCCACAGTAAAATTAGTTATATGTAGACATAAGCTGAAAGGCCGCTCAGCAAGGAAGAAGCCACTTCTCCAAAACCGCCATAAAAAAGCCAGACTACGGTTTGCAACTGCACATGGGGACAAAGATCGTACTTTTTGGAGAAATGTCCTCTGGTCTGATGAAACAAAAATAGAACTTTTTGGCCATAATGACCATTGTTATGTTTGGAGGAAAAAGGGGATGCTTGCAAGCCGAAGAACACCATCTCATCTGTGAAGCACGGGGGTGGCAGCATCAGGTTGTGGGGGTGCTTTGTTGCAGGAGGGACTGGTGCGCTGAACAAAATAGATGGCATCATGAGATGGAAAATAATGTGGATATATTGAAGCAACATCTCAAGACATCAGTCACGAAGTTAAAGGTTGGTTGCAAATGGGTCTTCCAAATGGACAATGACCCCAAGCATACTTCCACAGTTGTGGCAAAATGGCTTAAGAGCAACAAAGTCAAGGTATTGGAGTGGCCATCACAAAGCCCTGACCTCAATCGCATAGAAAATTTGTGGGCAGAACTGAAAAAGTGTGTGCGAGCCAGGAGGTCTACAAACCTGACTCAGTTACACCAGCTCTGTCAGGAGGAATGGGCCAAAATTCACCCAATTTATTGTGGGAAGCTTAAGTTAAACAATTTAAAGGCAATGCTACCAAATACTAATTGAGTGTATGTAAACTTCTGACACACTGGGAATGTGATGAAAGAAATACAATCTGAAATAAATGACTCTACTATTAGTCTGACATTTCACATTCTTAAAATAAAGTGGTGATCCTAACTGACATAAGACATTGCATTTGTACTAGGATAGCGTGTCAGGAATTGTGAAAAACTGAGTTTAAATGTATTTGGCTGTGGTGTTTGTAAACTTCCGACTTCAACTGTATATCTGCTATAAAGCAGTGACTGTCACTGTATTGCATCTAGTAGAGGGTCGATGTCACACAGATCATGTTCACACATCTGTAGCTAAACTGGTAATATTGACTGATACAGAAGAATCATCTTGATGCTTACACTACCTAGTTATCAAGGACAACTCATAGCGGCCATGAGGCCTATAAATAATGCCGTACTGTACTGGATAATGATAAAAAAGTACCCAGATTCACAAGAAATGCACAGATTATTTATGAAGCATCTTCATGCTAACAGCTGTTCTGTAATTTATGAAATGTATAATTTCGTGTTCCCATGTTTTTCTTATGTGTCATCATTAATTTTACTGTGTGGGTCCCCCGGTGGCAAGCTAGGTTTAATATTGAATGTTTCACAAATCTTAATCATGTTTATCACGTGCCCCCCTCAGACTGTTACACAATGCCTTTATGAGGTGGACACTTTTAACTCAAAGGGATTTTGTTGTGGTTTGATCCATAGAACCTTAAAAGGATTGACAAGACGAACCACAATGCAATCATATAGTCGTTAACTCAACTAAAATGATAGCGGGGGAAACAATAGCAGTGCTGCTGTTTGATTGATTGCCAGAGAACTGTTGCACATAAGGATCTGACCTTTATTTTCACATACCCAAATCCAACTGCCTGTAGCTCAGGCATTGAAGCAAGGATATGCATATTCTAGATACCATTTGAAAGGAAACACTTTGAAGTTTGTGAAAATGTGAAATTATTGTAAGAGAATATAACACATTTACATCTGGTAAAAGATAATACAAAGAAAAAAACATGCGTTTTTGTTGTTGTTTCTTGTTCCATCAGCTTTGAAATGCAAGAGAAAGGCCATTTATTCACTTAGGAATCTAGGTGCAATTTAGATTTTGGCCACTAGATGGCAGCAGTGTATGTGCAAAGTTTTAAACTGATTCAATGAACCATTGCATTTCTGTTTAAAATGTATCAAGACTGTCCAAATGTGCCTAATTAGTTCAATAATACATTTTCAAGTTCATAACTGTGCACTCTCCTCAAACAAATAGCATGGTATTATTTCACTGTAATAGCTACTGTAAATTGGACAGTGCAGTTAGATTAAAAAGAATTTAAGCTTTCGGCCCATATCAGATATGTCTATGTCCTGGGATTTGTTTTTGTTACTTACAGCCTCATGCTAATCACATTAGCCTACGTTAGCTCAACCATCCTTCCGGGGACCCACCGATCCAGTAGAGGGTAATACACAGCTGGGTGCGAGTGTGTCATTCAATGGTCTGGTATAATTTCTTGTTTTTAAGTGTCTGCAGATTCCCAGTGAGTAAATCAGTACAATTATCAACAGATCCAGCAACTTAACCTACAATTTAAGCCTTGTTTCAAGGTCTTTACAGTAGATGATAGCATGTAGTTGTAACTGTATGACGTTCTAAGCAAGGAACAAAAAATATACACTACATGACCAAAAGTCAGTGGACACCTGCTCGTCGAATGTCTCATTCCAAAATCATGGGCATTAATATGGGGTTGGTCCCACCTTTACTGCTATAACAGCCTCCACTCTTTCTGGGAAGGCTTTCCACTAGATGTTGGACCACTGCTGCAGGGACGTTCTTCCATCCAGCCACAAGAGCATTAGTGAGGTCGGGCACTGATGTTGGGCGATTAGGCCTGGTTCGAAGTCGGTGTTCCAATTCATCCCAAAGGTGTTTGATGGGTTTGAGGTCAGGGCTCTATGCAGAACTGTCAAGTTCTTCCACACTGATCTTAACATACTATTTATGTATGAACCTGAAACGCACCTATTTATGTATGGACCGCTTTGTGCACGGGGGCATTGTCATGCTGAAACAGGAAAGGGTCTTCCACAAAACTATTGCCACAAAGTTGTTAGCACAGACTTATAGAATATCATTGTATGCTGTAGCGTTAAGATTTCCCTTCACTGGAACTAAAGGGCCTAGCCCGAACCATGAAAAACAGCCCCAGACCATTATTTCTCCTCCACCAAACTTTAAAGTTGGCACTATGCATTCGGGCAGGTAGCATTCTCCTGGCATCCTGGCGTGATTCGTTTCTCCAGAGAACTTCAAAATAACAGCACTTACAGTTGGCAGCTCTAGCAGGGCAGGAATTTTGCAAACTGACTTGTTGGAAAGGTGGCATCCTATGACAGTACCACGTTGAAAGTCACTGAGATCTTCAGTAAGGAGAGCAACCTTAACCATAAAGAGACAGATCACCCAAATATACCTGGGTTCATATACAATTTAGGGTATTTCAATTACTTTCAAAGACATTTCAAAGTAAGTATTTGGATATTTTCTTGTTGAATATGGAAATGTGCTTGGAAGTATTGGCATGCATTTGAAAATAATCATATACATAGACAAGTGTATTTTCAAATACAAATATTTAAATAGTATCATACATTTGAACCTAGGTCGGTTTGGTCCAAGCGTATTTGAGATAATGTATTTTGAAATAAGTATTTGAAAAAAGCTGTGGCTATTTATAGGAAGTTATTTGAAAATACTTTCAAGTACTTCCATTAGCAGTAACGGATTTGGCCTAATCATTTAAAAAAAACACAGACCAAGTATTTAAATAGCTAAGAATTAATAGGCATGTATTTTAACCCAGATCTGCACCCAAATAACAATGAATTTTTCACAGATATTATTAGCATTTTTCATTTTATTCATGTCCAAATCATCCCAACGTTTCGAAAATTCATTGTGTAGCTCAATAGTTTGTTGTGTTACATCCTTAATTGGTAAGGAACGACGCTGGTAGACGAGAAGCAAGTACAGGGAGTGAATATTCAATTAACAACAGACATGGAACAGGACAGGACAGTTTCTGGACAAGAAAACACAACGACATTAATGCTGACACGGGGAACCAACGGAGGAACAGACAGATATTGATGGGGCAATCAACAAGTGAAGGAGTCCAGGTGACTCTAGTGAGTGATGATGCGCGTAATGATGTTGACAGGTGTGTGTACTGAAGGGTTAGCCTGGCGCAAGAGAGGGAGAGCAGGAGCAGGCGTGACACTATCGATGATAGTGTAAATTATTATCAAACTGAGGTTCCAAACTCAGTTTTTGACGAGACTTACTTTATGACCAAAATGATCCTATTTATACCTTGCAGTCAAATTATAATACATACAAAGGCTTTTTGGGGGGGGGGGCAGTCGCTCTTCAACCATAACATTCTAGGTCCAATCAGGTCCACTCCCCCGCTGAACTTTTGAAAAAGGTTTCTATGCTAAGTTCATATGCAACTTATTTTAACAAGTAATTAAATGGAACATAGACATGATTGTAGCAACAGAATGTGGGATGGGATGGAAAAATGTGTTGGCCGTGGAAGGTGGAAAGCCATATTGTGTGTTTTTATTTGAGAATGTCAGATTTCATTCTGTCGTCATTACATTCTCTCTTGTCAACAATCACGAAAGCCCTCAGCATAACCCAGATCGTCATAGTGAGACAACCCACCCACTGAGCTTACCGACAATGGCTATCCCCATCTCTGGGCCCCCGTAACACTGCTCGCTGACAGATGCATACATGCACATGTATCCTTTTTAGAGAGTTGATGCAAGAACGAGGGAATGTCCTTTTCAAATCCTTTTCAAATCAAATCAAATTTTATTGGTTACATACACATGGTTAGCAGATGTTAATGTGAGTGTAGCGAAATGCTTGTGTTTCTAGTTCCAACCATGCAGTAATATCTAACAAGTAATCTAACAATTTCACAACAACTACCTTATACACACCAGTGTAAAGGAATTAATAAGAATATGTACATATAAATATATGGGTGAGCGATGGCCGAACGGCAGAGGCAAGATGCAGTAGATGGTATAGAGTACAGTATATACATATGAGATGAGTAATGTAGGGTATGTAAACATTATATAAAGGGGCATTGTTTAGTGACTAGTGATACATGTATTACATCCAATTTTTTATTATTATTAAGTGGCTAGAGATTTGAGTGAGTATGTTGGCAGCAGCCAGTCAATGTTAGTGATGGCTGTTTAACAGTCTGATGGCCTTGAGAAAGAAGCTGTTTTTCAGTCTCTCGGTCCCAGCTTTGATGCACCTGTACTGACCTCGCCTTCTGGATGATAGCGGGGTGAACAGGCAGTCCCGAGCCACTGGTTGTTGTCCTTGATGATCTTTTTGGTCTTCCTGTGACATCGGGTGGTGTAGGTGTCCTGGAGGGCAGGTCGTTTGCCCCCGGTGATGTGGTGTGGAGACCTCACTACCCTCTGGAGAGCCTTACGGTTGTGGGCGGAGAAGTTGCCGTACCAGGCGGTGATACAGCCCGACAGGATGCTCTTGATTGTGCATTTGTAAAAGTTTGTGAGTGTTTTTGGTGACGAGCCAAATTTCTTCAGCCTCCTGAAGTTGAAGAGGCGCTGTTGCACCTTCTTCACCATGCTGTCTGGGTGGGTGGACCATTTCAATTTTTCCGTGATGTATACCGAGGAACCGAAAACTTTTCACCTTTCCGCTCCCTCTGCCGTTTCCTGAAGTCCACGATCATGTCCTTTGTTTTGTTGACGTTGAGTGTGAGGTTATTTTCCTGACACCACACTCCGAGGGCCCTCACCTCCTCCATGTAGGCTGTCTCATCATTGTTGGTAATCAAGCCTACCACTGTAGTGTCGTCTGCAACCTTGATGATTGAGTTGAAGGCATGCATGGCCACGCAGTCATGGGTGAACAGGGAGTACAGGAGAGGGCTGAGAATGCACCCTTGTGGGGCTCCAGTGTTGAGGATCAGCGGGGTGGAGATGTTGTTTCCTACCCTCACCACCTTGGGGCGGCCCGTCAGGAAGTCCAGGACCCAGTTGCACAGGCCGGGCTCATGACCCTGGGTCTCGAGCTTAATGAGTTGCAATAACAGTGACAGACCATGTGCGAGGCATCAGCGGTGTTCGAGTTTAGAGTTCAATGGTAGGCATCTAGTATTCCCCACAAGTGATAACTACCAACTGTTCTGATTGCTGGTGGGATACACATTTAGTCCTGGCTTCTGTTGGGGAAAGAGCTGTGAGGTGGAGCTGGAGGCTGGGAGCGTACTGTAGCAGTACTGAGCAAACTACAGAGCTCAAGAGAGTCTGAGAGTGACACTCGTCCATTCATCATGATACTATGTTGATCCCTCGTAGTAGCAGCCAAGTCACGGGCCTGCTATCTTTAACCTTTTCCAATTATATTTTTCTTGTATTAGTACTGGATTGAGTGCCATTAGTTGGACACGCCACCAGTAAATAGATATTAGAGAGGTCAAGTCAACTGGGGAGTGCCGTGTTAGCAGTTTTCCAACTTAAGCATCACGGCATTCACAAGCAACAGGCTGTCCCTATATGAGTGCGCTGGGAGCTATATCACAGGGACAGACTCGGGGCTTATCACTCTTGTCAGGGGAAGAAAGGGTGAGGGGAACAGGGATTTAATGTCAGGGAATGAGCCACTAGAGGTGTAGGTAATAGTGAGAAGCGAAGAGCATTGAGGGGAAAAAAACACAATCGCACCCAGATGGGGAGTGGGACTATTAGGTATTGCCTTCTCTTATTGCAGGATGATGACTAAAAATGAAACAGAACGTCCCATGGCTGGAAATTAGAGATCTCAGTTATCCCCTGCCCTCCATCCACACCTTGACCACATGATGCAGAGAAAATACCAGGGAGGCCACCTCCCCTGACTAACCCAAAGGCTTCTGTTCTGCTCATGATTCCAGCTGGGGAAAGGACCCCTAAGGTTCTAGACTCAATCATGGTTCAAGAGCATGAGGCTTACTATAAACGGATCTGTAACTAAATCAGTAATATTATCACGTTTCAGGTAAGACCCAGGTGCAGACTGTCGAAGTAACAATGTTTATTACAACAGGGGCAGGCAAACGACAGGTCAAGGCGATCAATAATCCAGAGAGGATGTAAGGCACCGTAACAGCAGGTGGGCTTAGGGTCAGGTCAGGCAGAGGCCGGTGATCCAGAGTAGTGGGGCTAGGGTACAGGATGACAGGCAGGGTCAGGGTAGTCAGAACAGTCAGACTGGGAAACTAGAAAACAGGAACAATCAAGAGGCAGGAACAGAGGGGAAAACGCTGGTAGGCTTGACAAAACAAAACGAACTGCCAACAGACAAACAGAGAGCACAGGTATAAATACACAAGGAATAATGGGGAAGATGGGCAACACCTGGAGGGGGGAGGAGACAAGCACAAAGATCAGGGCGTGGCAAATATAGCCTCTGACTATTCCACAAAACACGTGATCCGAACGAGCTACAGCCTCAATGCTCCGTGCTGTGCTTAGTACTGCCTTATGTTTCCATCTCATTAATCCACAGAAACAAGAGGATCATTCAACATGAAAACACCATGTATAGGGCAGAAAAAGTTACTCTAGTATGTTTTGAAAACAGTTTGATAAATGATAGAATAACACTCATTAAAGATGTAGAGTAAACATCACAGAATTATCAAGAGGAAATGTTTCTGCTTGCACTTTGAGGTACATAGTTTTTTATATATTTTTTTGGCCCATTGTTCAGTGTAGGGATCTTTATTAGAAGAAATTATACAATCACCTTTGATCACAATTTTAAACATATAATTACCCCAAGTATCTAATTATGGATTTTCTCTCTCTAGTACTGGATTTTGAAACTAGGTCAAAAGCTGTGTTCAACCTCTTTCAGCATCTTGTGAAATAATACGTGCTTGACATCAACTCCCACGGATAGTGGCAGAGTGCCAAACAGTGGAACATTTTGCGCTAAATTCTTAATTAATATGTTTGTAATTGGTATCATCCCACTCCCTCTGCTGCTACATGCCAGAGCGAGATACTGCATGAGTATTTATAGACATGAGCGACACTTTAAAATCCACATCTTCTTATTTGGAATTGAATACACTGTATCTGTATAGTTTGTGACTTGAACAGTATATGGTGCAAACAACTCAAAACACACCACAATCACCTCTCAGTGGATGGTTGGTCTTACCAAATGGTCTAGCAACTACAGTAACACTAAGGCTACATTGAAACATTTCAAATATCCAATATATTTTGATTTGTTGAACACTTTTTTGGTTACTACATGATTCCATATGTGTTATTTCATAGTTTTGATGTCTTCACTATTATTCTACAATGTAGAAAACAGTAATAATACAGAAAAACCCTTGAATGAGTAGGTGTGTTCAAACTTTTGACTGGTACTGTATTTGTATGTTTAGTGTTAGAGAAAATGTGCATGTTTTGTAAAGTTCTCTTTTGATCAAAACCACTGTGAATGTCACACACAGTTCTAGCTTGGATTCCTGAACTCGTTCGGAACTCGCCTTTCGTCTCATATGAATATGACAAACAGAAAGTTGTTTTTGTGTTTAAAATCTATTCATTATTTTAGATTACTTTGATAAAGTTGGCTTTAAATCGATCTCCGAATGTGCTACATCAACGAAGCCACTCTCTCCTGCAGCGCCACGATGTAGGGATTGCAGGCACGTGCTTTGTCAGTGGCTGGAACGTAGGGTTCAGCCAGGAGTTGATGGACAGTCGGAAGAGCAAATTAAATGGTAGGAGGGGCATCCCAGCATGTTAGATTTCACATCCTGGAAATTGGCACTGTAAGGTTGGAAGCCTGAGCTAGATCCCCCAGCAGATTTTTCATGATGAGTCGTACCTTCAGAATACATACGACCTCGGATACTGTTGCAATAAAAGAGGAAGTAATTCTGTGGAATTACATTTTGATTTCACTTTATTAAAAAATAAAGAATTTTGCTTTTTGGTTCCTTCCAGATTGCTTGGTATTCATTAAACTAATTTGGAGCATGTAGTCAGGGTTGGGGAGTAGCTGATTACATGTCATTAATTAGATGTAATCTGATTACAAAAAAACTGCAACTGTAATCAGTTAAATTACCAGCAACAATATTGTAATCATATAACTGACACGTTTGAAAAAATGTATTATTACTTTTCGGATTACTTTTAAATTAAGGAAGGATGTTTGCGGAAAAAAACAACTTTGACACCTTTCCATTTTCTCAATGACATTCAATTCAGCGTTTAAAAACGTTTGTTTGCTCCACCCGATTGAGTCTGGCCACATGCCAGAGACTGCTATAAAGACACACTAAATGTGTTGAATGGATCATTTTCATCTTCTTCTTCTATCAAATTAAATCACATTTTATTTGTCATATACGATGGTGCAGTTGTAAAACCTTTTGAGGATCTGAGGACCCATGCCAAATCTTTTCAGTCTCCCGAGGGAGAATAGGTTTTCTTGTGCCCTCTTCATGATTGTCTTGGTGTGCTTGGACATTGTTAGTTTGTTGGTGATGTGAATGCCAAGGAGCTTGAAGCTCTCAACCTGCTCCACTACAGCCCCGTCGATGAGAATGGGGGCGTGCTCGGTCCACCTTTTCCTGTAGTCCATAACCATCTCCTTTGTCTTAGTCCCGTTGAGGGAGAGGTTTTTGTCCTTGCACCACATGGTCAGGTCTCTGAACTCCTCCCTCCCTATAGGCTGTCTCATTGTCGTCGGTGATCAGGCCTACCACTGTTGTGTCATCAGCAAACTTAATGATGGTATTCCAAAAATGACATTGCTGATTACAATTTTGGACAAGTAACTAGTCTATTCCCAGGGGAAAACATTTTTTTGTGTCAATGTAACAGATCACTTGAAACGAACAGCTCAGTGGAGGAAAACAGCTTGGAAATGTTCAAGGTCTGCTCCTCGGGGTATCATTTTGCTCTCCAATGGCATGATCTGATCCAACTCTATTGCTAAGTGTGTTGGTCGGTTTCACCAATGGTCAAAAAATACACCATAAAATAGAAAGTCTCAAAACACCATGATTGTGTAATGAAACCATGAAAGGTAGTGCACCTAAGCTGAGATCTGGCCTTGGGTGGGTGTTTGAATGTAAACCCAAGGTACGTGTTTTAATACACAAAATGTGTTTTAAAAACAAAAATGTAGTACGTCAACCTGAATATTGGTGTTTTTAACAGTGAGTTGTGAAAACACTTGTTGGGGTTTCAGTGCATGTAAACACAAAAACGGTGTTTTTCGTACAATCAATGGTTTACAAGTGCAAATGGTTTATAGCCTAAATATTGATTGATGATAAGGGCCTATGGGGGATATTTTTTGTGGAATTTCACCTTTTATTTTTTTATGCTTTATTTTGACAGATTATAAACAGGAGGGGCAGTAAGATGGAACATTACCCACTCAACCACACAGCCACACTGCAATCAATTATTCTGGGGTGAATTGAAATAAAAAAAGAACACATACTTAATCAAAATGAATGCAGAGCCTGTGGTCTAGCAGTAACGCACCTGATTTAGACAGGTCACCAATCTCGCCACTGAAGACTGGAGTTAGTTTCCCAACTCCAACCCTTCAATCTGTTTTTCCCAGCTGTATCCCCTTTGTGATTTCATAAATGTCTGTCACGCCCTGGCCTTAGTATTATTTGTTTTCTTTATTATTTTAGTTAGGTCAGGGTGTGACATGGGGAATGTTTGTGTTTTATAGGTTTTGGGTGGTTATATGGTAAAGGGGGTGTTGGGTGTAGTGTATGGGTTTGTGTTGAGTGCATGTGTCTAGCTGTGTCTATGTTGGTGTAGTTGTCTAGGAGAGTCTATGGTTACCTGAATGGGTTCCCAATTAGAGACAGCTGATTTCTGTTGTCTCTGATTGGGAGCCATATTTAGGGTAGCCATAGGCTTTCATTTGATGTGGGTAATTGTCTATGTTACACGTTTGTAGCATGTATGTGCACTTCGTTCATAGCTTCACGATCGGTTTCTTGTTTTGTTAGTGTGTAAGTGTTTTTGTTTCGTTTTTGCCTTCGTATTCATTAAAAAGAATATGGCTTATTTTCCTACTGCTGCGTTTTGGTCCGTCAATCCTCCACACGATCGTGACAATGTCTCAGTGTCAAAATATCCCAAATATATATATAAAACATTTATTCAAGTCATTTGAAAGATGTATTAATTGAATTTTATCAAATAATATAAGTCCTTTTTGAGCGACATTAAATTCGAAGTATCTTTCACGACGGTAACCAATTAGAGAGACAATAGAGTAACTTTGTTTTTAGATGATTGTGGGTAACTCAACACATTTGGACTTCACGATTCTTTCACACAATGTTGTACACATGTTTGAAGAAAGCAAAGTATATTTTTGAAATTAGTCTTAAGCTTGTTGTGCCATGAGGTGCAATGGATCACGATGAACGGATATGAAAACCGTCAGTCAAATTTACGCTCAATGAGGACAGCACCCATTCCCGAATCTGAAACTGTCAATGAAAGAAACAAGTGCTGAAACGTCAGTTCTAACTGTTCAACATCCAGTTACTGCTGGTGGTTTGAACACTGTGCTTGACAACGCCTTCAAAAACAGTATGTAATGTCAAATGATGAAACACATAAAACAAAACTATAGTGAAGTTGAGATTGGCTCCTTCAACTTGATGGCAGCTTGCCACTCGTTTAGGTGTTAAAAGCGCTTTGTTTTAACAGCGTATGAGGTCATTTAAAATTTACAGCCAATGTGCTGGGTGCGTTTTCTCTGCAAGGAGACAGTCATCAATCCAAACTCATAAGTCCAGGACATTGGACAGTGCTTCTAACCATTATGGGGCAAGACCTTGAATTTGACCATACAACCATTTACAGTACATTCGGAAAGTATTCAGACCCCTTGTCCACATTTTGTTACGTTACAGCCTTTTTCTAAAATTGATTAAATAAAAATCTTCATCAATCTACACACAATACTCCATAATGACAAAGCAAATAAATGTTGTAAGAAATGTCTGTATATGTATGTAAAAAGCAACAACTGAACAATCACATTTACATAAGTATTTTAAACCTTTACTCAGAACTTTGTTAAAGCACCTTTGGTAGCGTTTACAGTCTTGAGTCTTCTTGGGTATGACGCTACAAGCTTGGCACACCTGTATTTGGGGAGTTTCTCCCATTCTTCTCTGCAGATCCTCTTAAGCTGTGCCAGGTTGGATGGGGAGCATCGCTGCAGAGATATGTTCAGGTCTCTCCTGCGTTGTCTTGGTGCTTAGGGTCATTGTCCTGTTGGAAGGTGAACCTTCCCCCTAGTCTGAGGTCCCGATGTCTTTCCTTCACCGTAGGGATGGTGCCAGGTTTCCTCCAGACGTGACGCTTGGCATTCAGGCCAAAGATTTCAATCTTGGTTTCATCAGACCAGAGAATCTTGTTTCTCATGGTCTGAGAGTTTTTAGGTGCCTTTTGGCAATCCCCAATATTTTATTGATACATTTTCAAGTTCATAATTGTGCACTCTCCTCAAACAGTAACATGGTATTCTTTCACTGTAATAGCTACTGTAAATTAGACAATGCAGTTAGACTAACAAGAATTTAAGCTTTCTGCCCACATAAGATATGGCTATGTCCTGGGATTTGTTTTTGTTACTTACAACCTCATGCTAATCACATTAGCCTATGTTTGCTCAACTGTCCCGCCGGGGGGACACCGATCCGTAGAGGTTATTTGGGGCTTGTGGTAATGGCTGGAGGGGAATTAGTGGAATTGGTATCCAATACATATTTGATGCCATTTCATTCGCTCCCTTGAAATTATTATCATTATAGGAGGCATGGGGCCTCAGACCCTAAAAAAGTTGGACTGCGGCACCGATGAGGGAGCATCTTGACTGGCTGCATCACCACTTGGTAAGGCAAGAAGATCTCATGTAGAATGTTGTTGAAGTGTTGTGGTTGCAGGTTCACTTGGCACATCTAAAGCCTTTTCTTTTGGGGTGTTGCTATAGGCCACCAAGTGCTAACAGTGAGTAACTAAATAACATGTGTGAAATTCTTGATAGTGTATGTGATGTAAACAGAGAGGTCTACTTTCTTGGGGACCTGAATATTGAATGGTTTTCATCAAGCTGTCCGCTCAAGAGGAATCTTCTCACTGTAACCAATGCCTGTAATCTGGTTCAGGTTATTAATCAACCTACCAGGGTGTTTACAAGCACTACAGGAACAAGATCCATCCACATGTATTGATCACACGTTTACTAATACTGCAGAACTTTGTTCTAAACCTGTATCCGTACCCATTGGATGCAGTGATCGCTATATAGTGGCTATATCCAGGAAAGCCAACGTTTAAAAGGCTGGCCTTAACATGTGGATGATATTAAAAATATTAGTTGGTCTGATGTGATTAATAAGGAGCATCCAGATGATGAATTTATTAAATTGCTTCTTCCAATTATTGATAAACATGCACCTGTTAAGAAAACGACTGTTAGAACTATAAAGGCTCCATGGATTGATGAGTAATTGGAAAAAATGTATGGCTGAACGAGATGGTGCAAAGGGAGTGGCTAATAAGTCTGGCTGCACATCTGACTGGCTAACTTACTGCAAATTGAGAAATGATGTGACTAAACTTAACAAAAATAAGAAGAAACTGTATTATCAAGCCAAAGCCAAAATCAATGATATAAAGAATGATGGAAAAAATACTGGAAAATACTTTGGATAATTATGTGCAGAAAGACTAGTTCAACTCCATCTTTCATCGAATCAGATGAGTTATTCTTCACAAAACCATTTGATGTTGCCAATGCTTTTGATGGTTACTTCGTTGGCAAAGTGGGCAAAGTTAGGCAGGAAATGCCATCGTACTCATGCATAAAAACACAAATAATGAAAGAAAAGCATTGCAAGTTTGAATTTTGTAAAGTTAGTCCAGGAGAGGTGGAAAAATAATTGCCATTGATCAATAATGACAAACCTCCTGGCATTGACAATCTAAATGGAAAGCTACTGAGGATGGTAGCTGATTCTATAGCTACTCCTATCTGTCGTATCTTTAATCTGAGCCTAGAGGAAAGTCTTTGTCCTCAGGCCTGGAGGGAAGCCAAAGTCATTCCACTACCCAAGAGTGGTAAAGCGGCCTTTACTGGTTCCAACAGTAAACCTATCAGTATGCTGACAGCTCTTAACAAACTGTTGGGGGGAAAAAAGTTTGACCAAATGCAATGCTATTTCTCTGTAAACAAACTAACAGACTTCCAGCAATTCTTATAGAGAAAGGCACTCAACATGTACTGCACTGACACAAATGACTGATGATTGGTTGAAAGAAATTGATAATGAGGAGATTGTGGGAGCTGTACTGTTAGCTCTCAATGCAGCCTTTGACATTATTGACAATAACCTGTTGTTGAGAAAAAGGAAGTGTTATGGCTTTTCAACCTCTGCCATATTGTGGATTTAGAGATATCTAATAGAATGTTTTCTTTAATGGAAGCTTCTCTAATGTCAAAAATGTAAAGTGTGGTGTACCGCATCTACTGTTTTCTATTTTTACCAATGACCTGCCACTGGCATTAAACAAAGCATGTGTGTACATGTATGCTGATGATTCAACCATATATGCATCAGCAACCACAGCTAATGACATCACTGAAACCCTTAACAAAGAGTTGCAGTCTGTTTTGGAATGGGTGGCCAGTAATAAACTGGTCCTGAGCAACTTTAAAACGAAGAGCTTTGAATTTGGTACAAATCATTCCCTACGTTTTAGACCTCAGCTGAATCTGGTAATGAATGGTGTGGCTGCTGAACAAGTTAAGGACACTCAATTACTTGGTGTTACCTTAGATTTTAAACTATCATGGTAAAAACAGATAGATTCAATGGTTGTAAAAAAAAAAGTGGAGAGGTCTGTCCGTAATCAAGAGATGCTCTGCTTTTTTGACACCACACTCCAAAAAGCATGTCCTGCATGCTCTAGTTTTGTATAATCTGGATTATTTTCCAGTCGTGTGGTTGAGTGCTGAAAGGAAAGACCTAGTTAAGTTGCAGCTGGCCCAGAACAGAGCAGTGTGTCTTGCTCTTCGTTGTAGTCAGAGGGCTAAAATACATACTATGCATGCCAGTCTCTCTTGGCTAAGAGTTGAGGAGAGACTGACGGCATCACTTCTACTTTTTATAAGAAACATTAATAACTTGTTGAAAATTCCAAATGGTTTGCATAGTCAACTTACACACCAATCTGACACACACTTATCCCACCAGACACGCCACCGGGAGTCTTTTCACAGTCCCCAAATCCAGAACAGATTCAAAAAAAGCATGCAGTATTATATAGAGACATTATCGCATGGAACTCCATTCCATCTCATATTGCTCAAATGAACAGCAAACCTGGTTTCAAAAAACAGAGAAAGCAACACCTCACAGCACAACGCCTCTCCCCTATTTGACCTAGATAGTTTGTGTGTATGAATAGATATGTAGGCTACGTGTGCATTATTTTAAACTTATGTAGTTCTGTCCTTGAGCTGTTCTTGTCTATAAATGTTCTCTATTTTGTCATGTTCTGTGTTGACCCCAGGGAAAGTATGTGCTGCTTTCGCAATAGCTAATGGGGATCCTAATAAAATACCAAATACCAAAGCTGAGCTTTTGTCGATGAACAGCATTCTCACATAGGTATTCCTCTTGTCCAGGTGGGATAGGGCAGTGTGTAGTGCAATGTTGGAATGGTAGGCAAATTGCAAGGGTCTAGGGTGTCGGGTAAGGTAGAGGTGATATGGTCCTTGACTCTCAAAGCACTTCATGTAACAACAAATATCTACCCTATTAAGATAAACTACTCACAGTTGGCACGGCTATGAGTACTATGCCAAATGTCCACCAGTACTGTAACAGTCATCGTTGCATGAAGAAGTGGACCAAAGCGCAGCGTGGTAAGTTTTCATGATTTAATAATAAAACTGAACACTGAATAACAAAAAAAACATCAAAGAGAACAAACGAACCAGAAAATGTGTTCTGTCTGGTACAGACACAAAACACAGGTGGGAAAAGGCTACCTAAGTATGGTTCTCAATCAGAGACAACGATAGACAGCTGCCTCTGATTAAGAACCACACCCGGTCAAACACACAGAAATAGAAAACATAGAACACAAAACATAGAATGCCCACCCCAACTCACGCCCTGACCAAACCAAAATAGAGACATATAAAGGATCTCTAAGGTCAGGGCGTGACAAGTACCTAAATCAATTGTACTGTAAAACTAAACACTTTTGACACAATGCTGTAAATCTAAAATACCTGTCTAGCTATAATTGCACAGCGAGCATGTAGAGTATATGAACATATTGTACTAAGAAACTGTTAGAATAACCTTCTCAAGCTACATATGGTTTGCAAATTTGTCAACTCTTGACATATATACGTATGTGTAATGAGTGATGGTCAAAATTATACCATAATCCATGTTAGTACCTTCAATATTTTTGTTTCTTAATCCCAGGATTGTGAGCTGTAACTAAGAATGTAAATAGAGCTTAGGCATTCTATTGTGTCGTTATTTCTTAATGAGACATGTTAATGTGAAATATTGCAACATATTGCTTCATCTTTAAAATGATTATTAAGAAACATCAAACACTGTATTTAAAACAATTATAATTGTGTTGACTGCTTTATTGAAATCAACAATTTACATCTTACTACAATTTATTCACACACAAAACATTACATTTATTAGCAAAATCTATTGAAATACACACAGATATTCTTACTTCTAGTAAAAAAATAACCACTATAGATCCAGACAGACTTACAGTGTTATAGTCACTGTATATACATTATTAGCACATATCACCATATTATTTGTAATCTATCTTTAATGATTTTAAGTGAAGGTGTGGTTATGGGAATGGGTTATTAAGCATTATGAGGGTACCACTCTAAAGGAAGTGTTAGTTAGACCCTCTTTCTACTGACCCATCCTCAGTGCAGTGGAGTACCACAGTTTTCGCAGGGCCTCCCGCAAGGTCTGAGCAAGCTAACGTCCTACAATTCTACACATTTTGCTATGGGATTATTTTTGGTGAAAACAGCTATCTTCCTACAATTCTACACATTTTGCCATTGGGCAAAGATAAAAATGTGCATGTTTATAGCTAATCTCATGCTGTTCTATACATTTTGCCATGAGACTGAGAGAAAATGTTGCCGTTTTACAGCTAATTTCCTGTATTTTTTATATTTTTTTGCTCTAGAGCCTGTGGGCCCCCACACCCCTCGGGGCTGTGGTAGTGTGTGGTACGCCAGTGCCTCATGGGTGCCCCCTCTTCACTGTCCACCCAACCAAACGTCTACCTAGAACAACTTGGAGGAGGCACTCAAATATCAGAGTAGTCACATTGCTGCTTGAAAGGAGCATAGCTCAGGTAGGTCGTTATTACCTCCTCTCTGGCAGAATATTACTACTAAAGTAGAAGTTTTAGTGTTTAACTTCTTCGGGATCAGTTATTACAGTGAAAGAATACCATGCTATTGTTTGAGGAGAGTGCACAATGTTGAACATGAAAAGTTATTAATAAACACATTAGGCACATTTGGGCAGTCTTGATACAACATTTTGAACAGAAATGCAATAGTGCATTGGATCAGTCTAAAACGTTTCACATACGCTACTGCTATCTAGTGTCCAAACTCTAACTTGCACCTGGGCTGGAATAATACATTGTGGCCTTTCTCTTGTATATCAAAGATCATGGTACCAAAAAAATTCAAAAGAACGGTTGTTTTTTTCTTTGTATTATCTTTTACCAGATATATTGTGTTATATTCTCCTACATTCCTTTCACATTTCCACAAACTTCAAAGCGATTCCTTTCAAATGGTACCAATAATATGCATATCCTTGCTTCAGGGCCTGAGCTACAGGCAGTTAGATTTGGGTATGACATTTTAGGCAAAAATAAATAAAAAAAGGGGCGGATCCTTAAGAGTTTTTAATGGTTCTGGAAAATATAGTGATTATGCTATTCTGAATATGAGTTTGTAAGGTGGAGGGTACTAAATATTGCAACTATTTGCTTTGTGGTCTTACATTTTGTAATGCCCTCTAATTTCAGTTACTCAAGTAACTGAATAGCTCATTAAGTTTGTTATGGACTTGCACTTACTTTCTTATGTGTCTGACACTGTACTGTACATTTGAATGGGATTCCATATGAAGAGGCACAGCTGATTTTGGTGATGGTGCACAAAATAGTTTGTTGGGCGTGTGTGTTCTGCAGTTTGAATTTACAGTTCTGGAATCTGTGGTGCTGGATCAGAGTCGTGAGGTCATAGCAGTGAGGTTGCAGAGTTGCAGCTAACAATAGATAGAGGTGTCAAATAAAAATGCAGCCTAAGGTATAAGAGATGCGATGGCGGGCACTGACTGGTTTTAAAGGCAAATAGCAAAAAGCAATTATGTATTCAGTACAGTTTAGACAATACATATATGTACACTGCCTTGCAAAAGTATTCATCCCCTTTGGCATTTTTCCTATTTCGTTGCATTACAACCTGTAATTTAAATTAATTTTTATTTTTATTTCATGTAATGGACGAACACAAAATTGTCCAAATTGGTGAAGTGAAAGGAAAAAAATAACTTGTATAAATCCTCTCTAGGGTACGTGAGATGTTAGCGTCCCAACTCTTCAACAGCCAGTGAAACTGCTGGGCGACAAATACAGAAAATCTCATTATAAAAATTCAGAAAACAAAACACATTTTACATAGGTTTAAAGATTAACTTCTTGTGAATCCAACCACGGTGTCAGATTTAAAAAAATGCTTTACGGCGAAAGCATACTTTACGATTATTTGAGAACATAGCCCAGCAGACAAATCATTACAAACAGTAACCAGCCAAGTAGAAGAGTTACACAAGTCAGAAATAGAGATAAAATTAATCCCTTACCTTTGATGATCTTCATATGGTTGCACTCAGCAGACATTCATTTACTCAATAAATGTTCGATAAAGTCTCTTTATATCCAAAAACCTCTGTTTTGTTCGTGCGTTTTCTTCAGTAATCCACAGGCTCAAACGCAGTCAAAACAGGCAGACAAAAAATCCAAATTGTATCCGCAAAGTTCATAGAAACATGTCAAACGATGTTTATATTCAATCCTCAGGTTGTTTTTAGCCTAAATAATTGATAATATTTCAACCGGACAATAACGTCGTCACTTTAAAGGTAAACAAGAAAGGCTATCTCTCGGTCGCGCGCATGAAAAAGCTCTGACAATTTAGGGTCCACTCATTCAGACTGCTCTTACTTCCTCATTTTTCATAATACAAGCCTGAAACAATTTCTAAAGACTGTTGACATCTAGTGGAAGGCATAGGAACTGCAATTTGAGTCCTAACTCTAACAAATTCCCGAATTGATTTTTCTCAGATTTTCGCCTGCCAAATCAGTTCTGTTATACCCACAGACACTATTTTAACAGTTTTGGAAACTTTAGAGTGTTTTCTATCCAAATCTACCAGTTATATGCATATCATATCAAAATTACGAATGCTGCCCCCTACCCTAGAAAAGTTTTAAAAATTCAACAACACAAAAATAAGGAAAAGTGGTGCGTGCATATGTATTCACCCCCTTTGCTATGAAGCCCCTAAATAAGATCTGGTGCAACCAGTTACCTCCAGAAGTCACATAATTAGTTAAATAAAGTCCACCTGTGTGCAATCTAAGTGTCACATGATCTGTCACTTGATCTCAGTATATATACACCTGTTCTGAAAGGCCCCAGAGTCTGTAACACCACTATGCAAAGGACACAACCAAGCTATCGGCACCATGAAGACAAAGGAGCTCTCCAAACAGGTCAGGGACAAAGTTGTGGAGAAGTACAGATCAGGGTTGGGTTATAAAAAAATATCCAAAACTTTGAACATCCCACGGAGCACCATTCAATCCATTAGTAAAAAATGTAAAGAAAATGGCACCACAACAAACCTGCCAAGAGAGGCCCGCCCACAAACTCACGGACCATGCAAGGAGGTTGTTAATCAGAGAGACAACAAAGAGACCAAGGATGAAGGAGCTGCAAAGCTCCACAGCGGAGATTGGAGTATCTGTCCATAGGACCACTTTAAGCTGTACACTCCACAGAGTTGGGCTTTACGGAAGAGTGGCCAGAAAAAATCCATTGCTTAAAACCTGTTGGGGATGAGGGCGCTGTTTAGACTACTTATGCTAATTTGGCTAATTTTTTAAGCGGCTTCCCACAAAATCCTTGATCGTACAATATGCATATTATTATTATTATTGGATAGAAAACAGTCTATAGTTTCTATAGGAGTTGAAATTTTGTCTCTAAGTGGAACAGAGCCCATTCTACAGCAATTTCCCTGACATGGAGTCAGATTTGAGAAATGTTGGCCACTCTTCTGAAGTCATTTAAAAGGGCACTGTCGTTGCTATGACTATACGGACACTTCTTACGTCTTCCCCTGGATGCCTTTACGTGATGACGATTCCAACGGGGTCGATTGCTCGTTCACAGGCCCTACAAATGAAAAAACCCTGAAGCTAGTCATTCTTTGGGAGCTGCGTAACGCGCGTGCTGGACACCGACCCTCTCCTGTTCCAAGCGTTAGTTTAGCCTGTTATATTTCTCCGGTCATCTTTTCACTCGTTATAGGAGTTACAAACATCATAAAGTAGTTAATTTAAAGCGTTTTATAGCAATTTATATCCGTTTAGTGCGATTTTGGGACATTTATTTTTGCAACGATGTGAAAAGTTGGGCACGCTTTTCAGTTCATCCCGAACGCAGTTGACATTTCCACATGGCAAGAGGACAGCTTTCCACCAAAAGACGATTTCTCCCAAGAAAGGATCCTTTGCCCAAGATACTGATGGAAGAACAGCTCAAGGTAGGACATTTTTATTATGATAAATCGTGTTTCTGTCGAAACATTTTAGTGGCTTAGGACGCCATGTTTTTTGACGTAGCTTCGCTTGGCGCAAACTGTATTGAAAAGTAAGGATAAATTAAAAAATGTAATAACGCAATTGTATTAAGAATTAAATTGTCTATCAATCCCTGTCCACCCTATATTTTTTAGTCACGTTTATGAGTATTTATGTATAAGAGTAGATCACTGTCTAAGTGGCGCAAGGACTTTTTCTTTACCAGCTTGTCTACATTTCACATTGTCTAACCATGATTTTGGTGGCTAAATATAAACATTTTCGATCAAACTGTATATGCATGTTGTAATGTGATGTTACAGGAGTGTCATCGGAAGAATTCTGAGAAGGTTAGTGAAAAAATTAATATCTTTTGGCGATGTTGACTTTTATCGCTCACTTTGGCTAGAATCAATGCTGGGCTGCTAATTGCTATGTGCTAAGCTAATATAACGATTTATTGTGTTTTCGCTGTAAGACACTTAGAAAATCTGAAATATTGTCTGTATTCACAGGATCTGTGTCTTTCGATTCGTGTATGCTGTGTATTTTTACGAAATGTTTGATGATTAGTAGTTAGGTAAACACGTTGCTCATTGTAATTATTCTAGTCCATTTGTGATGGTGGGTGCAATTGTAAACTATGCCATCTACCTGAAATATGCACTTTTTTCTAACAAAACCTATCCCATACCATAAATATGTTATCAGACTGTCATCTAATGAGTTTTTTTGTTGGTTAGGGGCTATAAATATCTTAGTTTAGCCGAATTGGTGATGGCTACTGGTGTTGGTGGACAAATAAAAGATGGTGGATTATGCTAATGTGTTTTTAGGTAATAGATGTACATCTTTACATATTGTGTCTTCCCTGTAAAACATTTTAAAAAATCGGAAATGTTGACTGGATTCACAAGATCTGTGTCTTTCATTAGCTGTATTGGACTTTAATGTGTGAAAGTTAAATATTTTAAAAATATATTTTTTTTGAATTTCGCGGCACTGGTTTTTCAGTGGGGGGGGGGGGGGGTGCCGCTAGCGCCACGCTGATCCTAGACAGGTTAAAGAAGAAAATAAGACAACACGTTTAGTGTTCACCAAAAGGCATGTGGGAGACTCCCCAAACATATGGAAGAAGGTACTCTGGTCAGATGAGACTAAAATTGAGCTTTATGGCCATCAAGGAAAACACTGTCTGGCGCAAACCCAACACCTCTCATCAACCCGAGAATACCATCCCCACAGTTAAGCATGGTGGTGGCAGCATCATGCTGTCGGGATGTTTTTCATCAGCAGGTACTGGGAAACTGGTCAGAATTGAAGGAATATTTTCCACCATAATTTGCAACTAAATTCATAAAAAATCCTACAATGTGATTTTCTGGATTTTTTCTGTCATAGTTGAAGTGTACCTATGATGAAAATTACAGGCCTCTCTCATCTTTTTAAGTCGGAGAACTTGCACAATTGGTGGCTGACTAAATACTTTTTTGCCCCACTGTATATAAAATGTGTGTGTGTGTTCCGAAATTAAACTTTTTCTATGGAGGGCAAACTGTTAAGAAAATAACAATGACTTGTGTTGTTTATGTTATTTAATAGAAACATAAATAAAAGGCAAATTATTGTACTGCTGTTTGGATACAATGCAGTGTAACAAAAGGAACATAATACATTGTCAAAATGCCATATTTCTCATATTGGTGAAGCATGTGCCAAATGTACCTTCACTTTCTATGTAATTTATGCATGAACTTGGCAGCCCTCCACTTGGAAGTTCAAATACTACACTTAGAGATAGATCAACATTTACATAATGGGTACCTGGAGGAAAATGGGGGGGGGTCATGCTTTTCAATTTCCTTTAAAACTTGTTAGGGCTAGGGTCCTTTTTTCTCAATTTCTGCCTGACTGACGTGCCCAAAGTAAACTGCCTGTTGCTCAGGCCCTGAAGCCAGGGTATGCATATAATTGAAATGTTAAAATAAAGTAGGAGACTATAACACAATAGATATGGTAGGAGAAAAACCAACTGTAATAATTCTTTTTTGAGAGCCCATGCTCTTACAATGGAACGTATAGGGAAATAATTCAATCTAGCTCCCAGTATGCAATTCCTATGGCTTCCACTGGGTGTCAGTAGTCTGTGTTCAAGGTTTAAGGCTTGTTTCTTCCAAAACGAGTAAGAATAGTGAGTTTTAGTGCAAGGACATCTGCTTGGAAATTTGTGTGTGTGCGCGCCATGAAGACAACGCGCACCTGCTAATACGCCCAGCCGGCTTGGGTAGCAACTCCAGATTTGTGTCGGGACTATATCTTGTGGAAGGATGAAATAATATGAATCAATTATCAAAATAACATTTTTTTTATGAAAATATGTATATCATTGTTTGAATATGTGGTAACCCATTGTATAAAAGTTAGAATGCCCTCGAAGTCGGTGTTTGGAGGATATATTGGCACAGTTTACCGGCCCCCCAACTTTGTCTCTGGCATAATAACAACCGTGCCAATATATCCTCCAATGCTCTAATGCTTCTCGGGCATTATCACTTAACCTGTCTAGGATGAGCGTGCCGCTAGCGGCACACCCCCCCCACCCCCACTGAAAAGGCAGAGCCGCGAAATTCAAAAAAAATATTTTTTTTAAATATTTAACTTTCACACATTAAAGTCCAATACAGCTAATGAAAGACACAGATCTTGTGAATCCAGTCAACATGTCCGATTTTTAAAATGTTTTACAGGGAAGACACAATATGTAAAGATGTACATCTATTACCTAAAAACACATTAGCATAATCCACCATCTTTTATTTGTCCACCAACACCAGTAGCTATCACCAATTCGGCTAAACTAAGATATTTATAGCCCCTAACCAACAAAAAAACTCATCCGATGACAGTCTGATAACATATTTATGGTATGGGATAGGTTTTGTTAGAAAAAAGTGCATATTTCAGGTAGATGGCATAGGTTACAATTGCACCCACCGTCACAAATGGACTAGAATAATTACAATGAGCAACGTGTTTACCTAACTACTAATCATCAAACATTTCGTAAAAATACACAGCATACACTAATCGAAAGACACAGATCCTGTGAATACAGACAATATTTCAGATTTTCTAAGTGTCTTACAGCGAAAACACAATAAATCGTTATATTAGCATAGCACATAGCACATAGCAGCCCAGCATTGATTCTAGCCAAAGTGAGCGATAAAAGTCAACATCGCCAAAAGATATTAATTTTTTCACTAACCTTCTCAGAATTCTTCCGATGACACTCCTGTAACATCATATTACACAATCCATATAGAGTTTGATCGAAAATGTTTATATTTAGCCACCAAAATCATGGTTAGACAATGTGAAATGTAGCTCAGCTGGTCAGAAAATGTCCTTGCGCCACTTAGACAGTGATCTACTCTTATACATAAATACTCATAAACGTGACTAAAAAATATAGGGTGGACAGGGATTGATAGACAATTTAATTCTTAATACAATTGCGGAATTACATTTTTTAAATTATCCTTACTTTTCAATACAGTTTGCGCCAAGCGAAGCTACGTCAAAAAACATGGCGTCCTAAGCCACTAACATTTTTCGACAGAAACACGATTTATCATAATAAAAATGTCCTACTTTGAGCTGTTCTTCCATCAGTATCTTGGGCAAAGGATCCTTTCTTGGGAGTAATCGTCTTTTGGTGGAAAGCTGTCCTCTTGCCATGTGGAAATGCCAACTGCGTTCGGGATGAACTGAAAAGCGTGCCCAGCTATTCACATCGTTTCAAAAATAAATGTCCCAAAATCGCACTAAACGGATATAAATTGCTATAAAACGCTTTAAATTAACTACCTTATGATGTTTTTAACTCCTACAACGAGTAAAAAGATGACCGGAGAAATATAACAGGCTAAACTAACGCTTGGAACAGGAGCGGGTCGGTGTCCTCCACGCGCGTTACGCACCAAGAAAAGACTTGCTAGCTACAGGGTTTTTTAATTTATAGGGCCTGTGAACGCGCAATCGACCCCATTGAAATCGTCATCACGTAAAGGCATCCAGGGGAAGACGTAAGCAGTGTCCGTATAGTCATAGCAATAACAGTGCCCTTTTAACTGACTCCAGAACAGTGGCCAACATTTCTGAAATCTGACTCCATGTCAGGGAAATTGCTGTAGAATGGGCTCTGTTCCACTTAGAGACAAAATTTCAACTCCTATAGAAACTATAGACTGTTTTCCATCCAATAATAATAATAATATGCATATTGTACGATCAAGGATTTTGTGGGAAGCCGTTTCAAAAATTACCCAATTAGCATAAATAGTCACAACAGCGCCCCCATCCTCAATTAAGAAAACCAGAGATCTTTGTCAATCTTCCCTCTGAGGTGAAATATACACATTTACATGCACACTATTACAATGCTTTTGTGTTAGGACAGTGTGTGAATGTTTACTACCAAATGGATAAGTTAAACATTAAATCAAAATCGCAGAAAGCAAGGCGTGCTTTATATCAACACATTTAGCAGTGAACAGGACATGTTTAATGTATTCACGAAAGTCAGTTGAATGCACTCCATCATACCTGGACACAGCTTATATGGCCGCGACCCCACCCTAATAGAGTGTCTCAGAGAGAGTTGGGGCATGCAAAAAAACACATTTCCAATTCACACATACGCGTAATAATACATACTTGTGTAAAATGGGACAAATATCAGCACCCACCAAATTATTATTATTCTACATTATTTAAAGTGTTGTTTATTAATGCAGTTTCATGACTGCATGTTGGTCGTCCGGGCAGGGCTGCATCTGCAGCTGCCCATAGTAAGTGTTGCAGACTGGTGGCTCTTGAGGAGCATGTAATGGCTTTGTTTGGTGAGAGCACATGGCTAAAATTGAGTTGTTATGATTGTTGCTTGATAATTGTGTCCCTTCTTGTGCCACTATTTGTTTGGTTTGTGTTGGTTTGTTGTGTTATGTTAAATAGCATGGTTTTTAAAGCTAAAAGTATATGGACCCGGTATCGGACAATCGGGCTGACCTACTCCTGGCCTACCCCGTAGGGTAGGGTAGACCATAAGGCTATAACCAAATACCTTAAGCCTATATTGAACGTAAACTCTACAAAGTAACCCATAGCGGAGCCGCGAAAGCACTTCTGTGAGAGCGTGTTTATTTACAAAAGCACTACAGAAATATTATTCAATTCAATTATTGGGCCTGCTAGCTAGCGGTGCCCATCAAAGTATCAATGGAAAGTCAAGCCTTGAACTGATAGAGAGGCTCATTTTGTAGGGGAAGCCCCTACCATCAGAACATTACAAACTCATGTTAATTAACCAAACTATTACACACATTACAGCATAGATTATCTGAGTGGAAAATGATGTCATGAATTATCCATAACTCAATATAGGACTTAATATAACACATTTACATAACACCACCGTGTCTTCCAACACATCCATTGACACGAACACACAATTCGGGACAGGCTCAGGTCCTTATTCCAGCATACCTGGAAGCTACAGAGACGGAGAGAGAAGAACAGAATCAAACAAATAGAGTGCATAATGAATATTAATTCGGAGGGCAGAAATGATTAAATATTAAAGCATTAGACCTCTCACTAAAGGGTTCAGTCATACAAAAGTTGTACTTAAATCTGAACTGGTTCTCTAGCAGATTAGGAAGAATGTATCACCCCTTGTTTAAGAATGCCATTTTAACCTTTTATTCAGATTACAAACTCTCACTTTTGGTTATTTGAAAATGAAATCATCTCCATAATAAAGTCATAGAACATTGGTTGCACATTTCAGTTTAATCCACCAGAAAGGACAGAACAAATAATACAACAGATATTATGGTTAAACTCAAATACTAATTGATAAAAAAAACACAAAAAGCATCATCTTGTAAATTATACCATAAATAGTACTGGTGGAATTATGTTACACATGCAGCAAAACAAAAATATATGGAAATGTCTGCTCTATCTAAAAATACAACCAACCGTTTCCGGCATTACTGCAAAAATGGAAGAGGCAAGTGGAAGGGGGGGGGGCGGGAAGTAAGGAACTTGTCTGCTGGACCTGCATTAAAGACAACAATTGGTTAAAGAACATTGTGATAAATAAAAAAGTATACCAGTTTAATTTAAGGACCAAAAAATGGAACCCTGTGCCTTTATAGATTGCAAAATAGTTGGGAAGAGATTTTCGCTTTACCGATTCCATGGCACATGATTTATGAGCTGATACACAAAACAATGCCGTATTCCAAACTTAGAATTTTCCAAAGGAAATGGTTATACAAAATTCTACACAATTCTACACACTACACAGTACACAATACACCCAGCACGAAAGCCGAAACCACAAAGCACATGTGCTCACAAGACCAACGGACATGGGCACAATAACTGGCCAAGACAATGGTGAACAGAGAGCACATATATACAATTACTAATCAGGCGAATTTGGAATCAGGTGTGAATAATGAGACAGTTCAGTGATGCCTAGAGACCGGTGACGTAGACCGCGGAATGAGCAGGAGTACCGGGGGAATCTGTGACAAGGGCTTCACATTAACCTGTTTATCCATTTACATTTACATTTTAGTCATTTAGCAGACGCTCTTATCCAGAGCGACTTACAGTAGAGTGCATACATTTTATTACATTTTACATACTGAGACAAGGATATCCATACCGGCCAAACCCGGACGACGCTATGCCAATTGTGCGTCGCCCCACGGACCTCCCGGTTGCGACCGGCTGCGACAGAGCCTGGGCACGAACCCAGCCCAGCCTGGGCGCGAACCCAGAGACTCTGGTGGCGCAGCTAGCACTGCGATGCAGTGCCCTAGACCACTGCACCACCCGGGAGGCCTTCAGACAAGGAGGTGGCTGAAAATGTGAAACCACTTTACAAAACAACTTTCATTATTCCCACAGGGGAGGTTAGGATTATTTTTTTTATTATTACAGAGAATCAGACAAATTATGCTACCCTCTGCCTATTGGCTACAACACAAATAACAACACTGCCCATCTAAGGTAGAAAAAAAATGCTCTTTACCTGACTCGCCTTTCAAAGATGAAATGCACACGTTTGGTGCTCTTTTAGGAAGCAACCACTCCCCCACTGCTGACTAGAAAGGAGCTATAACTGGGCTAATAACCCACTTACTAGCAAAGAATATGAACAAATGTGCACGTGTCTACATGCAGCTCTCGCTTTGATCTCAAAACAAGCGCATCTACTCACTACCACTCATGCTGTAAACACAGTCTGATTGGTTATGGTCTGTAGAGTAGGGGCTGAGTCATGCCTGTCAATGCAATAGAATCCTACTCCATTGCGTTCTGCCTACAAGAACATATCTTGCATAGCTGGTTTAACATTCTAAGTCTTGCATAGTTCATTTTGTTTCGGTGTGTTGCATTGAAAGTGGCTAATATTGGTTGGCAATTGCCACAGTAGAGGGAAACGCTGACAGTGTTAACTAAAGGGGAAAACTAGAAAGTTGAGTGAAGTTCAATCTCGTGCTTCTCTGAGGGGTGATATTTCTTCTGTGTGGCAGTCCTGGGGGACCTGCACGTGCACAGCTTAGAGGAAACATTGTTTGTGAATATACTAGGCATTCTGTATTCTACTGCAACATCAGTCTAACTAAATATGGATGTTGTGTTGGCTGAATGTTCCAGTCAGGGTCCTGAATATTCTTCAGCTGGTGAACCTCATCTTGTGTTGGGCAATGGCAGCTGGTTTAGCAGGCATTGGCACTGTGGCGATGTTGGCAAGGATGTTGGGTTTGGGAAGCTGTGCTCCACAGCCAGGTGGACAAGCCTCTCCCTAAAGCGGCCGGTTCTTGGCTGGTACACTTTCTTCACCACCCACTGCTTTGACCTCTTGCAAAAGATTTGTTAGTACTGAAAGTCTCCTGGAAAGACATGAAGACAGATCACGAGGAATTGTAACCATACAAGAAACTACATAAATCTGTAAACAAAAAAGGGTACTGTAAACTGGTATGTGTTTTGCTACACTCTTAGTCAATAATGTGGCATTAAGATGGGCTGTTAGCAAATGTGTGAAAAGTTTAAGGGGGCGCTTGACCTGTAGACAGTCTAGTGTATTGTCTGTAGACAGTCTAGTGTATTGTTTCGTATGAGCACCTACAGCGCTGTTGCGTAGACAAGCACTGCCCACAACAGAGTGAATAGGCTAGAAGAGCCTGTGAACAGCCCCCCTCCCCCATTCGTGAGAGATCCCTTGTCAAGCATTTGTCCAACACATTTGCCGAGAGGTCTACAAACACAACTGAGTCCATGGACAGCTACTTCTTCTTGACAAGGTCATCATCGGATAGGTCAGGGTGTTGACAGTGGACTTCCTCCCCCTCCTCTTTCCAGCTGTGTGTGTCACAGATGTGTATGACAGTTACAGAGGCATAAATATTATACCCCCCCCCCCCCCCCCCCCCCCCCACAAAAAAAAGAATCCTAACCTCCCCTGTTATTTGCTGCCAGCCACCGTTGGCCTTGAGGAATATCTCCGGCAGGTAACCGATGAAATGTTACCTCAGCAGCCTGTGCTTGCTTGTAGTGTGCACATTCAGGTACTGGGCACCACACCATGACTAAACTTTACAGTTGTTGTCGACCCCAAAATGAAATGAAATAGTTATTTGTAATCTGATGTTCTACGAACGAGTGGCTGGTCCAGTGAGTAATGTTAGCTACCTGTTGACGCCTATTCTCAACTGGATCCATCTCGACAGGGGTGGTACCACATCCTGAAATCGCTTTGAATGAGCTTACTAAAACGTGCCAGAGACGGGCATCTTCATCACATTCACTCTGTAATACAATACCGTTATGAGTTCATGTGAAACACCATGTGGAAACACTATTTGGAATATCTGCAAGATGGAGGAGCTACAAGACAAAACTGCATCACTGATCCAATAAACACTTTTTAATATAATTTTGTTATCAAGTTATCAAGTAAGCACTTCTGACAATTATTTAACATAGTACAAAACACATGTCACAACATGAATAATACTGTAAGTATACACATAAAAATAAACAGAAGTGATCAAGAAATTGGTATAATGACAGAGGAGTCTTCTTTCCATCAACAGTAGCAGCACATTTCAAGACAGCCTGCCTCCATTGTGCAATGGTGGTAAACTACTTATGCTGCCAGTGGTGGCAGTTGACCCACATACTGGTGGGGTGTAATTTTGTTATAGAGCATGGTTCCTATTTCTCACTGAGACAGAAATTGTTCCTTTTATAAATTTATGCAGCCTTATCAGAGAAACAGGTGAAGATCAGTGGGAGAGCACACAGCATGGCATAGCCTGGATCTATTGACAATTACTTTGTTCTGCAGAAGGTTGCATATACTAATATTAATACACATGTGTAACCAATGTGAAATGGCTAGCTAGTTAGCGGGGTGCGCGCTAATAGCGTTTCAATCGGTGACGTCACTCGCTCTGAGACCTTGAAGTAGTTGTTCCCCTTGCTCTGCAAGGGCCACGGCTTTTGTGGAGCGATGGGTAACGATGCTTTGAGGGTGGCTGTTGTCGATGTGTGCAGAGGGTCCCTGGTTCTAGCCCAGGTAGAGGCGAGGAGAGGGACGGAAGCTATACTGTTACACATGTGTGAATTGGAAATGTGTGTTTTGCATATCCCAACTCTCCCTTAAATACACTAGGAGAGTGGTGTCACAGCCAGGGTCTGCCATTATCAACCGCGACCCTGTGGTGAACTCTCCCTTTAATCCTGTAGACTCTTGGATTTAAAATCAAACAATGACAATTTGGTTAAAGTGCAGACTGTCATCTTTAATTTTATTTTTATTATTTTTATTACAGCTCTTTTTGTACATAGTCCCCATTATTTTAGGATACCACAATTCTTGGGACATATTCACTTATATGGGTATTAAATTAGGAAAAAGTTAACCATTTGGTCCCATAATCATAGCACGCAATGACTACAAGCTTGTGCCTTTACAAATTTGTTGCATGCATTTGCTGTTTGTTCTGGTTGTGTTTCAGATTATTTTATGCCCAATATAAATTAATGGTCAATAATGTTATAATATTGTGTAATTTTGGAGTCACTTTTATTGTGAATAAGAATAGAATATGTTTCTAAACAATTCTACATTAATGTGGATGCTACCATGATTATGGATAAACCTGAATTAATCGTGAATAATGATGAGTGAGAAAGTTACAGATGCATACATATTCAAGACATGCTAACCTCTCACCATGACATGCTAACCTCTCTACATTATGCCTAACGTTCAAGCACATCTTATTCAACCCCTTTGTTATGGCAAGCCTAAATAGGTTCAGGAGTAAAAATGTGCTTAACAAGTCACATGATAAGTTACGTGGACTCACTCTGTATGCAATAATAGTGTTTAACATATTTTTTATCTCTGTACCCCGCACATACAACTATCTGTAAGGACCCTCAGCCGAGAAGTGAATTTCAAACAGATTTAACCTGTCACTCCCTGACCTTAGAGAGCCTTTTTATGTCTCTATTTGGTTTGGTCAGGGTGTGATTTGGGGTGGGCATTTTTGTTTTGTTTTCTATGATTTTGTGCTTCTGTGTTTTGGCTGGGTGTGGTTCTCAATCAGGGACAGCTGTCTATCGTTGTCTCTGATTGGGTGTAACAGTCCTGACCTGTTTTATGTTGTTTTTATGTGTTTATGGTCAGGGCATGTGTTTTGGGTGGGCAGTCTATGTTATCTGTTTCTATGTTGGTTTTGGTTTGCCTGGTATGGCTCTTGATTAGAGGCAGGTGGTTTGCGTTTTCCTCTAATCAAGAGTCATATTTAGGTAGGGCATTCTCACTGTTTGTTTGTGGGTGATTGTCTCCTGTGATGTCTTCGTTGTGTTCGATGTGTTTTCACTTTCGGAGCTGTTTGGCTGTTCGTGTGTTTCGATGTACGTTCCTGTTCGTGAGTTTACGTTTGTCTATGTAAGTTTATGTTCAGGTTGCGTCAACGTCGTTTTGTTATTTTGTAAGTTTTGAAAGTGTTTTGTTTTGTTTAGTCGACGTCGTATTTGTATTAAAGATGGCTTATTTCCCTGACTCCGCATTTTGGTCTGAAGATCCTTCTCTCCTCACCTCATCTGAGGATGAGGAGAGCGACAGCCTTAACAGAATCACCCACCTACAAAATGTGACCAAGCGGTATGGGAATGCTCGACGGAGCAACAGGAACTTCTGGACTTGGGAGGAGATCTTGGACGGTAGAGGACCTTGGGCTCAACCAGGGGAATATCGCCGTCCAAAGGAGGAATTGGAAGCAGCGAAGGCTGAGCGGCGCTGGTATGAGGAGGCAGCGCGACGACGCGGTTGGGAGCCCGTGAGTAAGACCAAAAAATTTCTTGGGGGGGGGCACACGAGGAGTGTGGCAAAGCCGGGTAAGATACCCGAGCAAACTCCCCGTGCTTACCGTGGAGGTAGAAGGCGTCGTACTGGTAAGACACCGTGTTATGCGGTAAAGCGCACGGTGTCCCCAGTACGCGTGCTTAGCCCAGTGCGGGCTATTCCACCTTGCCGCACTGGGAGGGCTAGGTTGGGCATCGAGCCGAGTGCCATGAAGCCGGCCCAACGTATCTGGTCTCCAGTACGTCTCCTCGGGCCGGTGTACATGGCACCAGCCTTACAGGTGGTGTCCCCGGTTCGCCTGCATAGGCCAGTGTGGGCTACTCCACCTCGCCGCACTGGCAGGGCTACGGGGTCCATTCAACCTGGTAGGGTTGGGGAGGCTCGGTGCTCAAGAGCACGTGTCCTCCTTCACGGTCCGGTAGACCCGGTGCCACCTCCATGTACCAGTCCTCCGGTGGCAGCCCCCCGTACCAGGCTGTCTCTCCGGGTTCTCTCTCCTGCTGTTTCCTCCTCTCCAGCGCAGCCGGTGCCTAGACCACGCACCAGGCTGTCTCTCCTTCTCCTCCCTACAGAGCTATCTGTCTCCCCAGCGCCATCTGAGCCATCCGTCTCCCCAGCGCCATCTGAGCCATCCGTCTCCCCAGCGCCATCTGAGCCATCCGTCTCCCCAGCGCCATCTGAGCCATCCGTCTCTCCAGCGCCATCTGAGCCATCCGTCTCCCCAGCGCCGTCTGAGCCATCCGTCTGCCATGAGCCTGCAAAGCCGCCCGTCTGCCATGAGCCTGCAAAGCCGCCCGTCTGCCATGAGCCTACAGAGCCATCCGCCAGACAGGAGCCGCTAGAGCCGTCAGCCAGACAGGAGCCGCTAGAGCCGTCAGCCAGACAGGAGCCGCTAGAGCCGTCAGCCAGACAGGATCTGCCAGAGCCGCCAACCAGACAGGATCTGCCAGAGCCGCCAACCAGACAGGATCTGCCAGAGCCGCCAACCAGACAGGATCTGCCAGAGCCGCCAACCAGACAGGATCTGCCAGAGCCGCCAACCAGACAGGATCTGCCAGAGCCGCCAACCAGACAGGATCTGCCAGAGCCGCCAGCGAGCCATGAGCAGCCAGAGCCGTCAGAGAGCCATGAGCAGCCAGAGCCGTCAGAGAGCCATGAGCAGCCAGAGCCGTCAGAGAGCCATGAGCAGCCAGAGCCGTCAGAGAGCCATGAGCGTCGAGAGCCGTCAGAGAGCCATGAGCGTCGAGAGCCGTCAGCCTGCCATGAGCGTCGAGAGCCGTCAGCCTGCCATGAGCGTCGAGAGCCGTCAGCCTGCCATGAGCGTAGAGAGCCGTCAGTCTGCCATGAGTGTCGAGGGCCGTCAGCCTGCATGGACCTGCCAGAGCCGTCCAGCCAGGACCTGCCAGAGCCGTCCAAACAGGACCTGCCAGAGTCCTTCAGCCGGGATCTGCCCCTTGTCCCGGTGTTGCCCCTTGTCCCGGTGCTGCCCCTTGTCCCGGTGCTGCCCCTTGTCCCGGTGCTGCCCCTTGTCCCGGTGCTGCCCCTTGTCCCGGTGCTGCCCCTTGTCCCGGTGCTGCCCCTTGTCCCGGTGCTGTCCCTTATTCCGGTGCTGGTCCTTATCCTGGTGCTGCCCCTTGTTCCGGTGCTGCCCCTTGTCCCGGTGCTACCCCTTGTCCCGGTGCTGCCCATTGTCCCGGTGCTGCCCCTTGTTCCGGTGCTGGCCGTTTATTTAGGGGAGGGTAGTGTTAGGGTGGTCAGTAGAAGGGGTAGACAGAAGAGGGGAGTGACTATGGTGGTATGGGGACAGCGTCCTGAGCCGGAACCACCACCGTGGTCAACTGCCCACCCGGACCCTCCCCTGGACTTTGTGCTGGTGCGCCCGGCGTGCGCATCTTGAGGGGGGGGTACTGTAACAGTCCTGACCTGTTTTATGTTGTTTTTATGTGTTTATGGTCAGGGCATGTGTTTTGGGTGGGCAGTCTATGTTATCTGTTTCTATGTTGGTTTTGGTTTGCCTGGTATGGCTCTTGATTAGAGGCAGGTGGTTTGCGTTTTCCTCTAATCAAGAGTCATATTTAGGTAGGGCATTCTCACTGTTTGTTTGTGGGTGATTGTCTCCTGTGATGTCTTCGTTGTGTTCGATGTGTTTTCACTTTCGGAGCTGTTTGGCTGTTCGTGTGTTTCGATGTACGTTCCTGTTCGTGAGTTTACGTTTGTCTATGTAAGTTTATGTTCAGGTTGCGTCAACGTCGTTTTGTTATTTTGTAAGTTTTGAAAGTGTTTTGTTTTGTTTAGTCGACGTCGTATTTGTATTAAAGATGGCTTATTTCCCTGACTCCGCATTTTGGTCTGAAGATCCTTCTCTTCTCACCTCATCTGAGGATGAGGAGAGCGACAGCCTTAACATTGGGAACCATACTTAGGTTGCCCTTTTTCCCTCCTTTCGTTGTGGGTAGTTCACTTTGTTTGTGACGCCCTGTAAGCTTCACGGTTGTTTTTCATTTGTTGTTTTGTTGGCGACATTTTGAAATAAAAAAGGAAAATGTACGCTCACGACGCTGCACCTTGGTCTTCTTCCAGCAACGACCGTGACACAACCACAAAGAACAGGGAAAACAGGGGTTTTCCAGTGCCTCGCGAAGAAGAGCACCTATTGGTCGATGAGTAAAAATTTAAAAGCAGACATAGAAAATCCCTTTTAGCATGGTGAAGTTATTAATTATAGTTTGGATGGTGTATCAATACACCCAGTCACTGCAAAGATACAGACGTCCTTTCTAACTCAGTTGCCGCAGAGGCCTAGCGGTGGTGTAGTGGTGGTAAGGAAAAGAAAGCTCTGCAGTTGGGACATCTGTATGTAGGCCCTAACAGTTTTTCACCGTTATAGTGCAATTAATGTATTGTTTAGTGTTGTGTTGTTTTGTGTAGTGGCTTTGCCGGCTTGCATTTAAAAAACATTTGGGGGGAGCTTTCACCATCAACATTTACATGCTAAAATTGCCACTGGTGGGAGGACAGATTGGTCCCTTCATGACCAGGGTTTTAGATTATGGGCTTCCAAAAATGTTTCATATAAACTATTTTTGCTGATGATTACTCAGTGGTTTGGAATTATTTATATTCAGTCACAGTTGTCAAGTTATATATCGAAATATGGATTGATACAATTTTAAAAAGTTGGTGTCAGATTGACTAAGCATCTGCAGGGGTGCTAAGTTTGCAATGGTTATAATGAAGAAGAGAGAACCAATAAAGCTGAAATCCGCTAAGGGGGAAAACAGTGCCACTGTTCGCCCGAGCACGTTATTGTTTTTGTTTTGTTGCTGAAATGGAGGAGAGGAGCGTCCAGCAGTGTGGTAAAAAAAAGTTGCAGTACATATTCTGCTGTTCTATCACGCGTGCAATGATGTCTGAGGGACAAAAAAACTATGTTCATTGTTTGTTGATATTGTCACAAGCCGGCTCATAGCCTGTGACAAAAATGAGGGGACACGAACAACAGGTATAGGCCAATTTAAAAGTGTTCTTTATTATAAACAAACTACACTGCTCAAAAAAATAAGGGAACACTTAAACAACACAATGTAACTCCAAGTCAATCACACTTCTGTGAAATCAAACTGTCCACTTAGGAAGCAACACTGATTGACAATACATTTCACATGCTGTTGTGCAAATGGAATTGACAAAAGGTGGAAATTATAGGCAATTAGCAAGACACCCCCCAAAACAGGAGTGATTCTGCAGGTGGTGACCACAGACCACTTCTCAGTTCCTATGCTTCCTGGCTGATGTTTTGGTCACTTTTGAATGCTGGCGGTGCTCTCACTCTAGTGGTAGTATGAGACGGAGTCTACAACCCACACAAGTGGCTCAGGTAGTGCAGTTCATCCAGGATGGCACATCAATGCGAACTGTGGCAAAAAGGTTTGCTGTGTCTGTCAGCGTAGTGGCCAGAGCATGCAGGCGCTACCAGGAGACAGGCCAGTACATCAGGAGACGTGGAGGAGGCCGTAGGAGGGCAACAACCCAGCAGCAGGACCGCTACCTTCGCCTTTGTGCAAGGAGGTGCACTGCCAGAGCCCTGCAAAATGACCCCCAGCAGGCCACAAATGTGTTAGTTTCACCAACTACAGATTTCAGCTCAAAAATGGAAGAACCTACAGTAACATAAATGTTCAGAGAATGATGATACATTGGTTTAACGTGATAATAATGATAATGTCATGTTGTTTGCTTAGTTTGCTTAAAGTTGCTCTGAAAAAAACACATGTAAGCGTTGCATATACTGTAGGTGCGATCTCTTGGTAGATCTGGCATGTGATTTAGGGCTGTATTCCGACCTGGTGTATCAGCCATTGCTTTATTAACAAGACCTTCCTGGGATTAGTGAAGTTCTACTACTTCTACACTATTATTGAGTCTGAATATGGCCTTTAATCACTGACATTGAAAATGTACAATATTGAATGATATTGATGGATGTAATAATATAGTGATTATAATTGTATCTGATTATAAGTATGCTACACTTGGTCATCCATTAACGTACATCTCAAGTGTTTTGAGCAGTAAGTCATACCAATTTTATCAAATAATTTTGCCATTTTTTAATTATTTGTGTGTGATCAGGAAAGAAATTCAGATCGACAGTCCCTGGGGTTATGATCACAGGGATCAGCCACCCAGACTTCCTCCTGCAAGGCCATTGTTTTGACGATTCAGAAACAGTTTATCATGTAATATCCTGTAGAGCTAGCACTGTTTTCCTATTATCAAAAATGGAACCCAGTTGCTGGAGAGGAAAGATCCCACTCAGGGATTTCCTCATGAGGTCATTGGTCACTTTAAAACAGTTACAGAGTTTAATGACAATGATACGAGAAAACTCAGGATGGATCAACAACATTGTAGTTACTCCACAATACTAACCTAATTGACAGAGTGAACAGAAGGAAGCCTGTACAGAATACAAATATTACAAAGCATGCATCCTGTTTGCCAGAGGTGTACGAGGCCCACGGCATAAACCCGAGGGGGGCGCCCACCCGGACAGGAAGATCACATCAGTGTCTCAACCCACTCAAGTGATGCACCCCTCCTAGGGACGGCATGGAAGAGCACCAGTAAGCCAGTGACTCAGCCCCCGTAATAGGGTTAGAGGCAGAGAATCCCAGTGGAGAGAGGGGAACCGGCCAGGCAGAGACAGCAAGGGTGGTTCATCGCTCCAGTGTCTTTCCGTTCACCTTCACACCCCTGGGCCAGACCACACTCAATCATAAGACCTACTGAAGAGATGAGTCTTCAATAAAGACTTAAAGGTTGAGACCGATTCTGCGTATTTCCACTGGATAGGCAAGATTCTAGCAGCCGTGTTTAGCACTAACTGAAGTTTATTTAGTGCTTTATCCGGGTAGCGAAAGTAGAGCATTGCAGTAGTCTAATCTAGAAGTGACAAAAGGATGGATACATTTTTCTCCATTTATGGACAGAAAGTTTCTGATTTTTGCAATGTTACGTAGATGGAAAAAAGCTGTCCTTGAAACAGTCTTGATATGTTCGTCAAAAGAGAGATCAGGGTCCAGAGTAACGCCCAGGTCCTTTCAGAGTTTTATTTGAGACAACTGTACGACCATCAAGATTAATTGTCAGATCCAACAGAAGATGTCTTTGTTTCTTGGGACCTAGAACTAACACCTCTGTTTTTTACGAGTTTAAAAGTAAAACATTTGCCGCCATCCACTTCCTTATGTCTGAAACACAGGCTTCCAGGGAGGGCAATTTTGGGGCTTCACCATATTTCATTGAAATGTACAGCCAGGGTTCGTAAAGATAACCAAGAATTTACAACTTTCAGATGAGACTGAAATAAGGTGACGATTAATATTGACTGCTTTTGATATTACTAGGTCTTTAAGATTTTATTCGGAAGATAACAGCTCCGTAAACATTATTTCGTGGTGCCCCGACTTTCTAGTTAATTATCTACCTGATTAGCTTAATCAGGTATTATTAATTACAGAGATTTTTTAAAAATAGAATTGCATATCACTTAATCCGGCATAGCCGAAGACACGACACTGTTGCGCTTGGTGATCTCTGACTGTTTCATCCTAACATCGTTGGTGCCGACGTAGATAACAATATCCCTATACTCTCTACACTCACCAGTTTTAGCCTTAGCCAGCACCATCTTCAGATTAGCCTTAACGTCGGTAGCCCTGCCCCCTGGTAAACAATGTATGATAGCTGGATTATTCTTTTTAAGTCTAATACTGCGGGTAATGGAGTCGCCAATGACTAGGGTTTTCAATTTGTCAGAGCTAATGGTGGGAGGCTTCGGCGTCTCAGACCCCGTAACGGGTGGAGGAGAGACCAGAGAAGGCTCGGCCTCTGACTCCAACTCATTGCTTAATGGGGAAAACTGTTTGAAAGTTTCTGTCTGCTGAATGAGTGATTCAGCATTCCTACAGCATTTCCTTCCAGAAGCCATGAGAAAATTGTCCGGCTGCGGTTAATGCGAGGATATTTATACTACTATCTGTACTTATTGGTGGCACAGACGCTGTTTCATCCTTTCCTACACTTAAATTACCCTTGCCTAATGATTGTGTCTGAAGCTGGGCTTGCAGCACAGCTATCCTTACCATAAGGCGATCGTTCTCCTGTATATTATGAGTACAGTGACAGCAATAAAGGCATAATGTTAATGTTACTACTTAGCTTCAGCCGGTGGTCGTGAAGAACCATGTCCAGATAAAGTGCCCGGGGTGAAAAAGTTGAATGAAAAAGTCGAGTGAGGGAAAAAATTGAAAGATAAAACGAAAATTAAAAAGTAAAAAGCATCAAGTTGGCAGGTAGCAAAGTAGCGTTAGCAACAAACCGCACAGCAGCACGTAAACAAGTCCACAAGTTGTGGCCAGAAAATGCTCAGCCCCCTGTACTCCCTGTTCCCCCATGACTGTGTGGTCATGCACGCCTCCAACTCAATCATCAAGTTTGAAGACGACACAACAGTAGTGGGCTTGATCACCAACAACAACGAGACAGCCTACAGGGAGGTGAGGGCACTCGGAGTGTAGTGTCAGGAAAACAACCTCTCACTCAATGTCAACAAAACAAAGGAGATGATTGTAGACTTCAGGAAACAGCAGAGGGAGCACCCTCTCTATCCACATCGACGGGACAGCAGTGGAGAAGGTGGTACGTTTTAAGTTCCCCTGCGTACACATCATGGACAAACTGAAATGGCCCACACACACAGACAGTGGGGTGAAGGCGCAACAGTGCCTCTTCAACCTCAGGAGGCTGAAGAAATGTAGCTTGTCACCTAAAACCCCCACAATACAAGGCTCTACAGAGGGTGATGCATTCTGCACAATGCATCACCGGGGGTAAACTACCTGCCCTCCAGGACACCTACAGCACCCCATGTCACAGGAAGGCAAAAAAGATCATCAAGGACAACAACCACCCGAGAGCCACTGCCTGTTCACCCCATTACCATCCAGAAGGCAAGGTCAGTACATTTGCATCAAAGCTGGGACCAAGAGACTGAAAAACAGGCCATCAGACTGTTAAACAGCCGTCACTAACACGGAGTGGCTGCTGCCTACATACAAGCTCAAAATCATTGGCCACTTTAAGGGCAACAAAGTCAAAGTATTGGAGTGGCCATCACAAAGCCCTGACCTCAATCTTATAGAAAATGTGTGGGCTGAACTGAAATAGGGTGTGCGAGCAAGGAGGCCTACAAACCTGTCTCAGTTACACTAGCTCTGTCAGGAGGAATGGGCCAAAATTCCACAAACTTACTGTGGGAAGCTTGTGGAAGGCTCCTCAAAATGTTTGACCCAAGTTAGACAATTTCATGGCAATGCTACCAAATACTAATTGAGTGTATGTAAACCTCTGACCCACTGGGAATGTGATGAAATACATTTAAGCTAAATTAAATAATTCTCTCTACTATTATTCTGACATTTCCCATTCTTAAAATAAAGTGACGATCCTAACTGACCTAAAACAGTGAATTTTTACATGGATTAAATGTCAGGAATTGAGAAAAACTGAGTTTAAATGTATTTCGATAAGGTGTATGTAAACTTCCGACTTCAACTGTATGATATAATGAAATGTTATAATAAATACATAAAACAATCAAAGTGATTCATTAACTTGTACCATGCTTAGAGCAGCCCAACAGAGAGTAAAATAAGAATCTGTTTCTTGACAGACAAGCCCACCCCTCCCATCGGGCGTCTGGAGATTATTGAAGCCTTTCAAAATGCCATTGACATCAGGTGCAGGCCCCCGAAGGATGATGGTGGCTGTAAGATAGCAAACTACATCCTGAAACGTCAACAGATAGGCCGCAACCTTCTGGAAGAAATTGGGTCCGATTGGTCCAGAGACCCACTACAAAGACACTGATGTAGACCATGGCAGGAAGTACTGTTACAAAATCATGGCCGAGACTGAGATGGGCAACAGTGAGTTGATTGAGACAGTGGATGTCCAGGCAGGCACAAAGGTGAGTGCATAAATCACTGAGGCCATTTTAGCGTGATTCAGAAGACTATTGGTTATTTTGGAAATCTCAATGTGTATTGTCCAGGATTCCTATACCACAACTTCAAATGCTGAAATAAAGTAAAAACATTTAGTATAGTTACACAGAACCAAATCATATTTCTGTACTTACCATACCCTGGACGCCCTTCTGCACCCAAAGTGGTCAACGCCTTTAAGGACTGCATCACTCTGACATGGATTCCCCCTTCGAACACTGGAGGAACCAACATTCTGGGATACAACATGGAGAAACGCAAGAAGGGAAGCAATCACTGGAGCCCTGTCCATCCTGCAGATGATAGGATAAAAGGTTTCACCATTACCACTTCTGTATTAATTTATTGTTTATCTGCAAGTACCATTAACCATGTTGATTCCATAGATGAGGTATAGCAGTTTTACCCATATCTTACGTTATATTTTTGTACGTTTGCTTGTACCACAGAGAATGAGTTTGGTGTGAAAGACTAATAATAGAGGTAATGGAATACGAGTTCCGCGTGGCAGCTATCAACAACTCTGGAGCTGGTGAATTTAACGCTCTGTTTGTGTTTTCCAGGGACCCCAAAAGTAGGTCATACTCAATGGTACTTTGAGTACATAGATATTCTTTCAAATTAATTCATAGCTTTAAGAGACCTATTAATATCTCACTTATGTGTATCATTTCAGAGCACCCCGGTAAAGTCCTTGACCTGAAGGTGAGACTCTACCTACACCACCTGGGTTGGACTAAACCAAGGGAGGAAGAGGGGATTGAGGATGAAGCCAAGGTATACTTTGTGGAGATCAGACCAGCAGAAAGACCAGAGTGGGATCGCTGTAACACTAACCCCATCATCATGACCTCCTTCACAGTGAAAGGCATGAAGTCAATGGCCATGTATTGGGTGAGAGAGGTCACCACCAATTAATGTGGAGAAGGCAAGCCCCAAGAGCTGGACAACTACATCCTGGCTATGCCTCCACCTCGTAAGACCATTCAATTCTAACATCCATATTGGCGTCAAAATATTGAGAGGATCTAGTTTGATTGCAAGCATCTCCTCCACAACGTTGACAAAACATGTTCTTATGCTCCAGTCAGGCAAAGATTCACTGATCAAAAAATCAAGAGTTTCATGGTGGTGCAAGCAGGGAATTCTGCACGATTCAACATTAACTTTGTACAGTATAAAATGTATATTTATTTCTAAATCTAAAAGAATATCCACTTCCATACATGTGGAAAGAACCCAAGTTAAATGTTCACATTACCATTTGGATAGTATTGTCATATAGATATAGTAATTATATTCTGAAATTCTTTACAGACCTCTCCTTGGCCAGATGTCACTTGGCTGAAGGACGGCGTACAGTGGTTCCTCCTTTAAAATTTCTGTCATACTGCGGCACACCTTGCGTGCTGCTGCAGCATTCTGTGGCACGTCATTAACTTCTTGCGACTATAGGGGGTGCTGTTTCAAATTAGCATAATTGTCTCTACAGATGAAACGGCTTCCTACTCAATTCTTGATTGTACAATATGCATATTATTGTTATTATTGGATAGAAAACACTATCTAGTTTCTATAGCCGTTTGAATTATGTCCCTGAGTGGAACAGAACTCTTTCTACAGCGAAATCCATGACAGGTTATGCGAAGGTCTGAGAGCGAAGCTCTGATCTCAGTTCAGTTTAAAGGGGTGTGTATATCCTATGGAACGACACGAACTGCACCCGCCTTCCCCTGGATGTCAGTAACCAATGAGAAGTGGAATGGGCTTCCTGCGTAGCTCTCAGAGGTTATAAAACACCAAGGAGTGAGGTACGCCATCTTTTCGACGTTGAACTTTACGCAGAGAGAGACCCCGGGATGCCATTTTCGAACGCTTAGTAATGAACTTTAGATATATCAGTCTGTAATTTAATTTGATATAGGTGTTAGAAACATCATAACGAAGCTATTTGAAACCGAGTTATATCAGATTATGCGAGTATATTGCTATTTTTCGGAATTTCCTCAGTATTGCGTAATGAGGATTTGGACACGTTAGCTAATGTTAGCAATTGTTAGCTATAGTTAGCTGCTATATCAGAAGTTGAATGCAACGTTTTACAACCAAGCAACGATTCTTTTGGACAAAAGTACCACTTGGCCAAGATTCCGATGGAAGCTCGTCGAAAAGTAAGAGCTATTTATGATGTTATTCCATTTTTATGTGGAAAAATGTAAACTCAATAACGGTAAATAGTGACGCCGTTATTGCGGCACTAGTCTGTCTGTAACGCACACTGTATGTCTAGTAACGTTAATTTTTAAAATCTAACTTAGCGGTTGCATTAATAACTAATGCATCTTTCATTTCATGGCCAACCTGTATTTTTTTTGTCAAGTTTATGAATAGTTTTCGATAAAAATAGTTGTATTATCATGATGCTGCCGGGCAGATTGCTTGAGTAGTTGGACAGTATTTCCATTGTGTAAGCACGATTTGTGCCGCTAAATATGCACATTTTCGATCAAACTGTATATGTATGTTGTAATGTGATGTTACAGGAGTGTCATCTGAAGAATTCTGAGAAGGTTAGTGAAAAAATGTATATATTTTGGCGATGTTTACGTTATCGCTCTCTTTGGCTAGAATCAATGCTCTGGTAACGTTTGCATATGTGGTATGCTAATATAACGATTTATTGTGTTTTCGCTGTAAGACACTTAGAAAATCTGAAATATTGTCTGTATTCACAGGATCTGTGTCTTTCGATTAGTGTATGCTGTGTATTTTTACGAAATGTTTGATGATTAGTAAGTAGGTAAACACGTTGCTCTATGTAGTTATTCTAGTCCATTTGTGACGGTGGGTGCAATTGTAACCTATGACATCTACCTGAAATATGCACATTTTTCTAACAAAACCTATCCTATACCATAAATATGTTATCAGACTGTCATCTGAGGAGTTTTTTTCTTGGTTAGTGGCTATCAATATCTTAGTTTAGCCGAATTGGTGATAGCTACTGGTGTTGAGAGAAAATGGTGGACAAGAAAAATTGTGATTTTTGCTAACGTGTTTAGCTAATAGATTTACATATTGTGTCTTCCCTGTAAAACATTTTAAAAATCTGAAATGGTGGCTTTATTCACATGATCTGTATCTTTCATTAGGTGTCTTGGACTTGTGATTTAATGATATTTAGATGCTACTATTTAATTGTGACGCTATGCTAGCGATGCTAAACAGTGTGGGGGGGGTGGGGGGTGATCCCGGACCCGGGGTAGGTGCTCGGTAGAGGTTAAATTGTCAGACATTTTTTCTGTTACTGCAAGTTATTGCTAGTTTGATCACCAGACAGCATCTTTGAAAAGCATTTGACAGTATTCCGTAATGGCATTACCAGAGAACTTAAAACCCTTTTTTGTAATAACATCGTATATGGGATTGATTTTAAGAAATTTGGCTTAATTAATTTGATTAATATAATAGGGTTTCTATTCAGAGAAAAACGAAAAACGAAACCCTCATGGATGGAATGGAAAATATGGTGCTGTACAACGTCTTAAATTCAGAGCGTTGTCAGATTGTCAGTTAGTAAATTCAGACCGTTTCACTCTCGGAGTGCACACTGGACGTTCGGGCCGAGGAGTAAGGTTGATTTGAGCGTTCTGGCATTACAAAGGCAGTCAAGCACCCAAGCTAATGTTGGCCAGCTTGCTAGCAACTTCCAGACACAAATGAGACCACTCTGACCATTTTACTCGCCCTTGTAGAGCTGGCTAGGCAGTTTTTGTGATAACCAGAGAGTTGGTGACTGTGCTGCTGGATACAATTTAAATACGTTTTTTTGCCACATTTACTGACACAGGCCATACTCAACCGGTGTTGAGCGCTCATAAATTCATTATTCTGCGCTCTGGTGCACTCAGACGAGAGTGTTCTGAAATCGGTGTAGATTTCCAAAAGCACCCGAATGTCCATTGAGAACGCACAATGAATATACCATTTAGCTAAGCTAAGAATGACGGGAATAATCAAGTCAATAAACGTTGGGTAGTTAGATAGCCTATAGTTAATAAACTGGCAAGTTTGATGTATAACTTCCAACGTTAGGTAGCTAGCTAACATACCAGTACATACTGCTGAAATGATATGCTATGGGCTTCGTAAGGACAGCGTAGCTAACAAGTTGTCAGCCAACATAACGTGTAAGGTAACTTATTTGAAAAGTCATTACTTTATTACATTGAGTAGCAAGCTACCCCTTGGTCATTAGGGCAAATCTGGTCTGTGATAGGAGGGGGGGGGGGGGGGGGGGGGGGGGGTTCACACTCGACTGTTAGACTATTCTTTAGTAAAGGTTGAATAATTCAGCTATTAGCCCCCCTCCCCAACTTGCAACAAATTTTTGTTGGTCCCATCTCGTTCCTTTCCCTCTTCCACGCGTCATCATTCTGCGCCTGAGTGGCTCGCTTGTGGGTGTGCTGGCAGGATATGGCAGCATCTTCGGTTGTGCGTCAAGAATTCTGCATACAGTAGCACGTTTGTATGAAGGTGTGGTTATTCACAGGCAAATTGTTATGTGCTATGGAGGTACATTTTTGTCTTTTTGTCAAGAGCACATTTTTTTTATTTTCAAAAATAATTGTTCTGAAAGCAACTTTTTTCCGACACAAAGAAAGTCATAGCAGACACCTATGAAGAAGGACTGTGTGATGATGGCATCTCAGGTAAGCAACACTGGGCGTTCTTCCGTCCAACTTTTACATGCTGTGTTGACGTATCCTGAAAATTACATCTGCTGCTTTAGATTGAATGGTCATATCTCAGTTATTGTTTTCATATCTACAAAAAAATAAGCTATTTTTTTTACTTTCAGAGAGCGAGCTGATCAAGGGGTCGAAAATGTAGATATTGCCAGATGTTCACTGTCTGAGGAACAGGCCGTGCAAGCTTTATTGCTGGCAAAAGTGTCCATAACCAAAGGTAGTTGTTCTGTGTTATTTTTCTCTCTTCATCTCTGCCTGTCTTGTTGTACATGGAACCTGTCTCACATGCATTAATTTTAAAAAAAAACTTAAGATGTCAGCTGTTAATTTTCAGATTTACACCACATAAACACAGCCATTTTCACTGGACCATCTGTTGCTCTCTGTTGCTGCCAAGTCATGATTTCCCTGGGGGTTAGCCTTGCAATAACCAAGTGGTGAGACACATAGCCCTCTATATTTGAATGTTTCAGGTACACTCCGATAGGTGTCTGCGTCACATACAGTATCTTCTATTGACATTATATTCTATTGTTTGTCGTCATGTGTCTGTTTTTCAGCATAAATTACTTTGTAGCCACTGTGAGACCACACACACACACACACACACACACACGTGCACACACACACACACACACACACACACACACGTGCACACACACACACACACACACACACACACACACACACACACACACACACACACACACACACACACACACACACACACACACACACACACACACACACACACACACACACAGAATAGTCTCTCTTCTTCTCTTCTTCCCTCTCCCCCTTCTCCCTAAATCCTCTAGGTTATATCAGCTGTTTTGGTGAACCCCTCCCGCATCTGAACTGGCTGACACAGAGGGCACAGCATGATCAGAGGTGAGAGGTCACTTGGTCGGGTCAACAGGAAGTATTATTAAAGAGATGCTTTACAATGAACTACAGACAGAGATGTAGTAGTCCCAGAGTTAATGATCCAAGGTCAGTTTTCCATTTCACCTCCTGATGATTATGATGACTGACTGTGTTTGAATAAAAAAACAAGGCTTAATCATGCTCTCTCTACCCATCTGTCTCTTGTCTGCAGGTATGTTTTGATGTGAGAGAGGAAGCCAGTCCCATCATCGTCACCTCACCCGCTCTTAAGATAACCTTCAGGCCAACTGGGGGCCCAAGGCTGGTTAGGAGACACCGTAATTGTGATAAACTGAGAGAATATTAGGGTAGCACTGTAATTCATTAATCATATGCTATCTGCCGCTGTTCTTACATATAATATCATATAATACTATAATTATCCTAATTATAATGCATGTATTATGTATTTATAACACCTGGATAAAGAGCTTCTTTCAATAAAGTGTTTCATATTCTCCACTGGTTGAAATTAAGTATCTCATTGAAATACTATCCTGTGTCCTCAGATTAATGCAGATGTAGGGAGTTAGATATGCATAGTTTTGTTTTCTGTATATATGAATTACAAATCAGCCTTTACTTAAATCATGTTTTTTGTCTATTGCATAGTTACTATGTGTAATCATTGATGTCCCAGGAGCAGTAAACACATCCACTGTTTCACAAGATGACAGCCTGGTTTGCTGGTTTTCTCAGGAGTCCCTAAAACATTAAACGACATGAATTAAAAATGCATACTCATGTCATAATGTTAGCTAGTCAGCTAACTTGCTAAATAGCGATGTTTCGTAAATTAACTTCATGACAAAACAATATGCACAAACGTTTGTCTCTACATTAACTAACATATTCCTCTCATTTGTAAATGTTTTGCTTGACTCATTATGACGTTATAACTACCTACATTTGGTTCCTCCGTAATGTTTTGTCAACCATCTTCACCCAGGGACTGGTGGCTCGTGTCAAATTCATCATTGGAACCATTCGACATGATTGGTCATATAAAAACCTTGAGACCCAAATGCATAATGAGTGCTCTAACTCCCCATTGTGGTGGTCTGGAGCAATGAAGCCGTGACGCTGGGTACCTCTAAGTCCCACGGTGTAAGCTCACAGCTTTTAAAGGAGGAACCACTGTACCTGTGTCCAAATGGGTTACCATCCGCAATGCTGAAGGGGGATCCCAACTTTCCATCTTCAGAGCGCTCAGATACAGGAATCTACAGCGTTCTCATCAATAATATCGTTGGCCAAGAGACATTCATTGAGACCAGAGTCACAGGTGAGATACTGATAAAACGGCTGACACTGGTTCTGTAAACAACCAAGTTAAAAGCAGTTGCGGTCAAGTGTTGATCATTAATCACACAATTATTTGTGGTCCGATCTAGATGAGCCCAAGCCTAGAGGTCCTGTGAAGGTAGATGAGAACGTACAGGGCACAGTGACCGTCTCCTGGACGCCATCTCCTGATGAGAAGAGGGACGACAGGCTGCATTACCTGGTGTCTAAGCGAGACTCAAGCAAGAGAACATGGCACACAGTGGCAGACCGCAGATTTAACAAGTTCACAGCCTGTAACATCATGCCTGGCAGAGTACCAGTTCCGTGTCCATGCTAAAATTGACATGGGCTTTCTAAGCCCTCTGAGTCACTAAAATGGGAAATGACTCTTCATTGTGAATTCTGGACCAGTCCTTGCAGTGCCCATGTGCTTTGAAAGGCATGAGACTGGTGTAAATGCATAAGATACTATAAGGCTAGCAATTTAGGGGGCCACTTCTTGGTAATTCCAATAAATGAGAGATTGGGCACTGACTTGTCCAAAGTCTCCCCCGACTAGTCATTAGGGCGTTAGGTAAAGTTAAGTGTCAGTTCACAGTTTGCTGCTCACAAAAGTGATCTTTAATAACGCTTTTAACATTATACCATTATTGTATCATGTTAAAGCTTTATCAAATATACTTTTTTGGGACCAACAAACGGTGAGTGGACATTTAAAAAAACAAAAACATTTTCTACTGCTACAATTTCTGTCCAGCCCGTGTGCCAAATTCGGATGTGTGAAATACCTCATCTTTAATAAAGTACACGTCGTCTCTGTGTTTGTGCTTTCAGAAAAGTTTGTGCTGGAAATGCCAGAGACCTGCAACCTAGAGCGTCCTCCCAAGTCTCTTGTCCTGTTGAAAATGCACACCACTTCACAAGGTTATGACTGCTACATGAGCTGTGCCGTGAGAGGGGACCCAGCACCCCATGTCACATGGTTCCGCAATAATATCAGCCTCAACACCAACAACCTCATCTCCAACACCTATGGTGTTTACTCCATGCTCATACTGAGGGTTGGAGCCAAGGACTCAGGAGAGTACAAAATCATTGCAGAGAACCTCCTTGGCAAGGCAGAGTGCTCCACTAAGCTAACTGTCAATTGTATATAAAAAGAAAACCGTTTTGCTGTACTACATTGAAATACTAATCTGAGAGACAACTCATTTCTTCTAGTGTTTTAGGAGCCAACATTGAATTTGAAATGAAAACCAATACATTTAACACAATGTGAATTATTAATAGTCCCTTTCTGTGTTCTTGTTTTTCAGAGTAGATCAGCATTAAACAGATGACAACCATGCCTTTGTTTTTTTCAAATAGCTCAACACAAATCCTGTTGTTTTCTGTTTAGTTTTCTAGTTCTGTGCAGAAATGACATATTCATATATTTTCAAGTTAAGTGTTCCCCGTATCACATTTAATTTGATAATATTCTACATTCTGGGTGCTGCATATGTTTGTAACCTCAGTAAAACCCAATGCATCACTCTATGGATTAAGGAGAGCCAATTAAAGAATGTAACACCATGGTCTTCGATAATCAAAAGTAGCCTGAAAGCATGTCAAGAACAGTGTTGTGTTTGTAGTTTTTTTCACATCAAAGTGCAATATTGGTATAGGAAATCGTTATGACTGGCAATTTAAATTATGCATGTGCAATGTGTTCTTGTTTACAGTGGGTTTTGAGTACATTTTGAACTAGAAAAAAAAACTGTACAAACAAGCAGAGTGAGAGATCACAGTTTAATCCTTTGCATGGTTTACTGGCATAAACATTCATATGAGAACTGCTAATGTGTGGCCGTGGTTCATTAACTTCAAAGGTACTTAGAAAATTGTATATTTAAATATCCTGCTCAAAGAAGAGAGTCTTTCAAGTAGCTTTTGATTAGTCATATAGTGACAAACTCCAATAGAGTGATACTACATCCTCAGACAAGGGAAATCAGATAAATGAGACTTGATCATCATTACATGCTTACTCTTTCCTTGGCATGCAGTTTAACATCCAAAGTTATCTTAAGTAGCATACTAACCAGTCTAGGTCCATCAACAGAAGTGGAATCTTACCTTTAAAATGCAAGATGTAGAGATGCCCGGAGAGTGTTCAATGTTTGCTGCTGAGAAAGTTAATCTCATAATGACACTTCTATAACCTCTTTTTAAAAGTGTATTCTATAAGAATGAGCCCGGTCCAATGTCAAGCAGGTACCTTCGTTTTGAGGGAGGAGTTAGCTATCCATCAACTCTTGGTTGACTTTGGTACCTCCTTTTCAAGTCCTGCAGCACTTTTGCCAAATAAGTACTGTGTATGTCAGTAAGCCTATCCCCAGCAGTCACGGTGGAAGGGTACGGGCAGGCCAGCAAATGGTGCATTGCCTCTCAAAAAGAAGACACCACACATGTATCAGAAGGACTGTGGCTTGAAGGTAAAGAGAGGAGGACTCTGAGAGAGAACAAGTAAGCCCCTAAAAGTCAACATCTGGGTATGATAATGCATTACATATTGACATCATTACTGATAACATCTGCCCATGCCATGTGTACGTATAGTCACATACAGTATGTGTACTGTTGGGTGACTCTGCACATCCCTACTTGATCATAAGCCAATTGTAAAATGATCCTAAGCTGTTATACAAGCTAATGGAATGTCATGTGTCTTGTAAAGATTTTAATTTAAGGTTGTTAAGATGATGCAAAGTCATTAGAGGATGCAAGTACATACATGTATGTGAATGTTGATGGTAGGGGAAGCACATCATCCAATTCCCAAATTAAGCATTCAGCATCCATGAAGATGTCTATTGAATATCGAAATTAAGTACATTTCAAGATCTATGTTTTGCTTAACTAATAGTTCAATAGTGATTATGTAGGAAGATTGCATGCATAAGCATGCACATTTTATGAAATGTTACATTATAAAATGATATGCTTACATGGTGTTTATATTATCTTGAACAAATTGACCCTTGCAACCTCAGACAACATTTTCACGGGAAGCCCATTTCCCCATTCAACCACTGGCGAACTCCCCTCACAATGATCTCAAACTGTGTTTCTAATACACAATTAAATGAAACACAGACTATGCCTTACTAATCAGGAACATTAACTAGCTAACATACATTTTGAGAAAACAAGTTACAGTTGAAGTCGGAAGTTTACATACACCTTAGCCAGACACAGTTAAACTCAGTTTTTCTCAATTCCTGACATTTAATCCTAGTACAAATTCCCTGTCTTTGGTCAGTTAGGATCACCACTTTATTTTAAGAATGTGAAATGTCAGAATAACAGTAGAGAGAATGACTTAGTTCTTTCATCACATTTCCCATTTGGTCAGAAGTTTACATACACTCAATTGGTATTTGGTAGCATTGCCTTTAAATTGTTTAACTTGGGTCAATCGTTTCGGGAAGCCTTCCATAAGCTTCGCAAAATAAGTTGGTGAATTTTGGCCCATTCCTCCTGACAGAGTTGGTGTAACGGAGTCAGGTTTGTAGGCCTCCTTGCTCACACATGCCTTTTCAGTACTGCCCACAAATTTTCTATAGGATTGAGGTCAGGGGTTTGTCAAGGTATTGGAGTGGCCATCACTTTGTTGTCCTTAAGCCATTTTTCCACAACTTTGGAAGTATGCTTGGGGTCGTTGTCCATTTGGAAGACCCATTTGCGACCAAGCTTCAACTTCCTGACTGATGTCTTGAGATGTTGCTTCAATATATCCACATACTTTTCCTCCTCATGACGCCATCTATATTGTGAAGTGCACCAGTCTCTCCTGCAGCAAAGCACCCCCACAACATGATGCTTCACGGTTGGGATGGTGTTCTTCGGCTTGCAAGCCTCACCCTTTTTCCTCCAAACATAACGATGGTCATTATGGACAAACAGTTCTACTTTTGTTTCATCAGACCAGTGGACATTTCTCCAAAAAGTACAATCTTTGTCCCCTTGTGCAGTTGCAAACCGTAGTCTGGCTTTTTTATGGCGGTTTTGGAGCAGTGGCTTCTGCCTTGCTGAGCGGCCTTTCAGGTTAGTTTGATATAGGACTCGTTTTAATATGGATATAGATACTTTTGTCCCTGTTTCCTCCAGCATCTTCACAACGTCCTTTGCTGTTGTTCTGGGATTGATTTGCACTTTTCGTAACCAAGGTATGTTAATCTCTAGGAGACAGAACGTGTCTCCTACCTGAGCGACATGACGGCTGCATGGTCCCATGGTGTTTATACTTGCGTACTATTGTTTGTACAGATAAACGTGGTCAGAAGTTCAGACATTTGGAAATTGCACCAGACTTGTGGAGGTCTACATTTTTTTGCTGAGGTCTTGGCTGATTTCTTTTGATTTTCCCATGATGTCAAGCAAAGAGGCACTGAGTTTGAAGGTAGGTCTTGAAATACATCCACAGGTACACCTCCAATTGACTCAAATGATGTCAATTAGCCTATCAGAAGCTTATAAAGCCATTACATAATTTTCTGGAATTTCCAAGCTGTTTAAAGGCACAGTCAACTTAGTGTTAGTCTAACTTCTGAACCAGTGGAATTGTGATACAGTGAATTATAAGTGAAATAATCTGTATGTAAACAATTGTTGGAAAAATTACTTGTGTCATGCACAATGTAGATGTCCTAACTGACTTGCCAAAACTATATTTTGTTAACAAGAAATGTGTGGAGTGGTTGAAAAACGAGTTTATGACTCCAACCTAAGTGTATGTAACTTTCCGACTTGAACTGTATATTAAATGGATAACTAGCTAGCGTTAGCAACGTTTGATGGTCAACGAGACTGGGTCATCACTAGTTACCACAGTCAAAGTCATAAACCCCGCCTATTTCTAAAATGTATCTTCTTAAAATGTGATTTTAAACCTAATACCAACCTTAACCCTAACCTTAACCACACTGCTAACCTTATGCTATACCCTAAATTAAGACCAAAAAGCAGTAATTTCTTTCATGAATTTTGACGATAGCCATTTTTGACTGAGAGCTAGCTAACCAGCTGAGCTAGCAAACAGTGTATAATTTCGATTTAAAAAAAATAGTCTATCAACAGGCTCTGCGTTTCAGGAATCAAGGTAGCAAATACTCCTTGGTGCACTGTTCAATTATTTAGCTGTTTTTAATAAATGTAGGATGTATCTATGTGTGGAACCTCAGTTGTATTTTTTTAGAGTAGAAGAAAGACTTTAAACTTGCACAACATGCTAACAAAATCCACCTTCTGGATTACATTACTTTGGTTGTCTCCTTAACAATCCAAAAGCAAGGAAAAGTTATTAAAATAATTCCTAAAACAAGTGCATTTGAACTTTTAAAACTGTAAAACCGTTCAGTTAGAGAAAGAAGAGTAAGTGATATGTCTCGTATCAGGTCTCTTAGCAATAATGAAAAAGTGAAGTATAGCTTATGTGTAAAAAATGTAATTCCTTGGCTAACCTCTTAGAAATTAGCAATCACAACACAATTCAGAATTTGATGGGACCAGAGTAAAGAAGAGGTGAACGAGTCGGTATCAACATGGTGAGCAGTGAGAGAAGATTCTTGCTTAGTAAATTGCACCCCCTGGGTTTAGCCTTTATCAATGTAACATAGACAGGAGAATGGGCCATGGCTCGTAGCTACTAACAATCATTTACAAATATTGAATACGTAAGGGATAATCAACGAGGGGCTATGCATTCTCTGGAGAAGAAAATGCATGACGTGGGAGGTATGTTCCACAATGTGTTAGCTGGAGTGGAACTAATCTACCACGGAGTTGATTATCCCTTTAATACCATGGCTATAATTTAACATATTTTCCACTAGAAATTAATTTGACTGTAGAAATGTGACAACATCCACTGAAGTAGCTAACAAGTTTACTAGCTGGCTAGAAATCTACTGTAGTTGCCTTGGTAACCAAACAAACAGACTTGCTAGCTTGGCAAACCAAACTATCATCCTAGGTTGCTATTATGGAAATGCCAATATTATCAACAATGCCAATAATGTTTTCAATTCAACTTTGGTTTTCAAAAGCAGCTTAAAAATAATACATGTAAGAATAAACTTCATAGCCATTGAATTATACCATGCATTATAGGGAAATAATGCACGCTCTAGAATATCCTTCAAGCAAATCAGAAATGAGTTTTCAACAATGCCATGGTATAAATATTTATATTAATTTCACACAAGCATTAGCATTAATTTAGCATAAATTCAAGCTCCAATGCATTCTGTCAAAGTGGACAAACTGAATACATATATTGTCTCATGACCTGATCTTTCTGAGAATGACCTTTTGCTGCTATTGATTGGAATATATTTTACTAAAATAAATGAGGGATGTCGTCTACAGTAGCCTGTTCCATTTTCAGCGAGTGATGTGCGTCACATCTTGGTCTATGAGCTATGTGACCGATTGCATGCAAAATGAGGCAGGTCACTTACCACAGCCTACTTAGGTCATGCTAAGTATTCTGTGATTACAGGAATTATTTCCATTACTGTCCATCTTCAGTTACCACCTCTTGGAGCATATCATGATCCAGTCACCAGCGCTAGTAAATGCTACAGTAAAAGTTGAGATTTAAAAAAGGAAAGTACACTGACTGCACCGTCAAGTGGCTGCAGTGTCTTTTAAATAAGAAATTCAGATCATTAAGATTTCTGTGCAATATTTAAAAACTGTGCAAGACGCTGAATACACACAAAAATGATTGAAACACATGCTTTTTTATTTATTTTGATCAAATATAGCATAAACAGTGTGGGTTTGTGTATTAGTTGAGATGGGTATTAGTTAAGAGTTTTATTGGACCTTGAAATGTAAACATTTGCACTCGGAATTCAAGTAGAGAACCGAGGATGCCAGTATCGCTGCGTTCAACCCCAATAAAAAAAGGAACTGCCAAGAGTTTCCCAGGATTGCTTTTCCAGTGTCCTGCTTGATAAAATGTTAAAAACAGCGACAACAATTCCGCATCCTACAATCACTCTCCCTCCCATTGCCCTTTTAATAGAGACTTCATCAAGAGCAATGTTTACTCAAAATGTGTCAGCATCAGATTCCTAGGACAGACATATTGCCAAAATCCAGTGGTTAGAGCCATGGGTAAATGACAACCGGTGCTGACTCGGTGGAACTATCTGTGGAAAATTAATTGTGTGGGAGACAGATGGTGTTTCTTACTGTTACTAATAGCTGTCCTGTGCCTAGCTCATACTGAAGACATGTGCAGCAGTCTTCCTTCGTGGCCCTCAGTGAGGCCTGCTCTCCATTTTTTGTAATGAACCACTGACAGAAAGTGATTCCTATGAACACTGTGGAGTGCAGTAACCCACAGATGCACCGCCATGCCAACCGTGCAATCATGTCGGGTACAGAGAAGCCTACCTATTGTCACACCACCATCTTTATGCAGACAACTTTTTTTCATCCATTCCTTTGGTAAGAGACTTGATTGACACCGACACCTATTATTGTGGCACGGTAAGGCCCATTTATTAGAACTCCCCCAAGCTCCAGAGAGGTCAGAGTGTGAAATGGTCTGCAGATAATGTAATGGCATGTCGCTGGAGGGTCAAAAGAGATGTGTATTTTCTGTCCACAAACAGCTCAGGAAGGACATCTTCAAACCAGTGTCTAAGTTCAGGCAGAGTGAACATATATCTGTTCAAGAGCTTGTAATGGATTACAACAAAAAAATGGTCGGGGTTAACCATCTTGACCAATTTAGGAGCTATTGCAAGATTGGACACACAGGCAGAAAATGATGGAATTATGAGTTTTGTGTGGGGGGCGGTGCAAAGTTCCCCTTCCCAGAAACAGCAGATGCTGTCCCTAAAGGCAAACAAAATGCAGTTTGTGCATTCACTTTGTGCTGGCTACAGTGGCAGGAAGCGAGGAGCCAAAAGTGTGGCACCAGGGGGTGTGGACTGAGTTGTTACTCATACTTTGAAAGCAGGCCACTCCCTGGTGAAGTTTGAATGGCGCAATAGAGGGTTTGTGGTGTGCATCCAAAGTGGAGTGGGAGATGTGTAAAAACCTCCTTTGTGTGCTCTGTCACTTTGCAGGGTGGTGCCTTGCTTCCAGAGGTTCCATGACATGTTGTCAGCTAAATGTAAACACTAAAGTGACCGTGTGAAATATTAATTTGCCCTACAAATCTTACAAGGAAATGGTGTACTTTAAAAAAAAATGGTCTCTGAACAGTTGTGTTTTGTACCTTCTCTCTGTCTAATACTTGGTATATTTTGAGTTTCTCTGAATATTTCTCTATCTAATACTTGTGCCATTCACTGAATTGTTGTCAAAGAAGGCTACTATTTCTACTTTTTGTGTCAGGCCTGGTCTGCACTCAATCTTATCGAGAGAGGTTATCTACATTTTGAGATGGTCTCTGAATAGTTGTTTTCATTTTTTACATTGTTACAGAAGTAATAATGGTTGTCAATCAAACAGCCTACTTTGTGTGCGTTTTAAAATACTTTCTGAATATTGTCCTCTGGTCACATTTTGGATTCTTTTTGTAATATTTATATGTAAATAATATTGATACGTATAATATATTGTACTTGGTAAATTATTTTGAGTAATTTTGTCAAATGTACTACAATTTAAATACTTTAGTTTGTTTTGTTGTTTTTTACACAATGGAAGACAAAATGTGTGTTATTCCTATTGACATGAATGTGGTGTCTTATCAAAGAAGAGGTTGTGCTCTTTAAAACCAAGTTACATTTTGTAATTTGTTCATTGTTTTTGAGCTACAGTATATCTGTTTGTTTGAAAAGTGTGAGAAAATGTGCGTTATCTTGAAAATTCTCAGTAATCTACAGCAGCATTTTAGAATTATATTGGGGTAAAAAGGGTTAATTATTAATTGCAATGTGAATGAGTAGACTTTCAATTTCTTTGACATGCCACAGTACACAATTCCTTGCAGATACATTGCAGACCTTAACGAAGGACAACGGATGACTCAAGTCCCCATTCAGCCACAGCACTTACAGGGAACTATTGTGATAAAGGCTACGGCCAAGACGGCACAATTAGCACCTCAGTTTAAAACATTCTACTAATGATGGGATGAACATATCCCTCAGTATGCTCAGTTGTGATCCTCTCCAGCTGCTCTTCTGCCCAGTCTGATATCCAAGTGCAGCCTCACAGGTCTACAAAGTAATAAATCCTTTTAGGATTACCAATGATTCTGCAACAGTGTCTTGGCTAAAACAGCAACCCCTGTGAGGGAAGGGGAGTTGTGTCCCTATCATAGGGAAACGGTATTGCAGCTTGTTTACTTGTGGTCCACTGTTGCTCAGTTGGTAGAGCATGGTGTTTGCCACACCAAGATAGTGGGTTTGATTCCTGAGACCACCCGTAAGATTGGAAGTTGCTTTGGATATAAATGTATTCCAAATGAAATGTATTACTGTTAACATACTATGTTTGCAGACAAGCAGTTGTTATTTAATGTTCCCCTAAAGTGTATGAGTTACTTCAGAAAACTAGTGATACTCCAGACTGAAACTAGTGACTGTATTTTCTCGTCTCTTAGTTGATCTGCCTTGATTGACGTTATGGATGGTGTGGATGCAAACATGGGAATATTGATAAAAAAGTGTAAATAGTTTGTCGATTACTGTATGTTGGGACTACTTTGGGGCGTTGGTGTGCAAAGATACATTGCTTATACTACTTCAAAATAATAATTCTGTATCATGTGTCATGTTTAGTCTTTGTGACATACTAGACAAAGTGTTGACTTGATAAGGTAGTAATCAATCTGGTTTGGTTTAAATGGTGTACACAATTGTAATTAGATGCAAGCAAATCGAGATGCCTGCTCTTCTTCTTTGGTTTCACAGTTGTGAAGGTCAGCCCCCTATGGTCCCTCAAAACAAAAACAAAACATACTTGGTGTACACGTCTTAAGAGAAGTGGATCTTAGCAATTGTGACAAATTGTTAGAGTCAGCTTTTAAGCTTTTTAGCTCTTTTTAGCTCTGCCCTTGTGAGGTAAAATGTATGCAGGTGCCAAAGAAGTTAATGTATTGAAACTCAAGGCTGGTTTTCATTTAAGATTTAACAACCATATTACAATCTATTGCGCTATTTTTAGATAAATGTGGCTGGGCATAGTCTCCGGTATGTATATTTAAAGAGTAAAGTTCAATGGGCGTGCTAATCATAATTCTAGTCCAATAAAATTGCCAAACTTTCAGGAGAGGACCTGGCTTGACATGATGAAACAGCATAGCCATGGCTTTTCTGAGCTTGTGTTATGAGGTATTATGCAACGGGTTGGTGTAATCCTGCATGGTGATTGGTTAAAACTGCATTCCAGCCAGTGTCTATCCACAAGTTACCACCAGCTAAATATATGACGCTAAAATACCTGTCTCACTGTCTCACCAGCCCAGCCAGGCAATTTATAAACTTGATCTCCACTATAAAAAGCATCTAGACATTATCACACATTTCTTTTAGACTAACATTTAGTTTCAAACAGCAGAGATTTGTAGATACTTTGCTGTCTGTCTTTCCGACATTAGCAACATTGTTTCAATATTCAAATTTGATCTCCAGATGTCCCGGGATGAGCCAGACAGACAGCTTTTCTCAGCCAGTCAAAATCATGAATCAGCATCATTTTTATGGATATATACAAAGAACTACCAATAGAAAACAGTTCAAATGAAATGAAGTGCAGCTAGTTTGCTGTCTTTCCAGCTTCAGTTTGAAGTGATTGTGTTAGCTGTGTTGTTGAGCAAATTTCTGCAAATGTTCTATGCCAGGCGAAATCGTGCATCATTAGCTCATTCTTATGGATGTATCCAAATAAATGTCACTACAAAACAGCTTAAACAAACGCAAATGCAACTACTTTGCTGTTATTCTGGCTGCACTGTTTGACATAAATGTAAGTTAGCCGTAGTTTTCTAGCTAGCAAGCAAGGGATAAGAATGTTGCCAGCCAGTATGGCAATAGAACATTTAGAATGAACGACTTGGTCACGTCCATAGATACAGAACAAAAAGACTGAGTGACTGGTTTGCGTCTCTGGCAACCGGACCAATAAAATGAACAACCAGCCGACTTGGGTAGCAACCATAGATTTTTGTTGGGTCTATATCTTGTGGAAGGATGAAATAGTATGAATAAATTAATCAAAATATTTTTTTTATGAAAATATGTGAATCATTATTTGAATATGTTGGTAACCCGTTGTATAAAAGTGATAAAACCCTCGAAGCCAGTGTTAGCTGGATATATTGGCACAGTTTGCCGGCCCTCCACTTCGTCTCGGGCCTAACAGCACCCGTGCCAATATATGCTTCAAACACGTGCTTCTCTGGCAGTATCACTTAAGTATTCTATCCAACGGTTACCCTAATGCTAGATGCACCATGTTCACCGTATATTAAGATCCAGGATGACCACAGGCCCACTAGCTCCTCATAGGACAAAATAAAAAGCACTGCAAAAGTTCAAAGACAAGACAGAAGAAGTCAGACAAAGTAGAGGAGCCATCATTGGAAAGCAAAGATCGAAGGAGCTAGAACAGGCCTGGGCAGTTATTTTCCATGGAGGGCCACATTAGAATATATGTTTGCCGTCACGGGCCAGAATCATATTACAGGATAATACGTCATGTGTATGACTGTGTTGACAGATATATCTACTGTAAATCATGTCGAGATATGCTACTTATTTTACATTTTTTACATGCACAGAAATAAACCACATCCATGTTCTCCTTTTGGTAGGTATTTTCATTATTTAACATGCAATGAACTACACAGCGGGAAAAGTACGCTGTGCATTCAGCACCACGGACAGAACTCTTGTTAATGGGTATGCACAAAAACACAAGAAAGAGAGAGAGCTCAACATTACATTTAAACTACTCAATCAGTGTGAGGAGTGAAGTCTCTGATGGGTATTGACTAGAGAAGTGAAGTCAGGTATAGTTTCTGATGTCGCTATGCTCAGGATTGCTGAAAGGTGAGAGTCAGTAAGAGATGATCTGTGCCTTGACTTGTTCTATTTCATCACTGAAAATGTCTGTTCACATACATAGGTTGACCCATATAGTACAAACATCTTCTGAGCATGACTCCTAATCTTTGGAAAGTTTTGTTCATTGAGAGATGCATAGAACCTGGTCAGTCACATTGCTTTAGTTGTTCTCCAATCGCTGCATCAGATTGAAGATCGATAAGCTCAAGTTGCAGGTCAGTGGGAGCGTTATCCACATTGAAGGTGAAAGGAGAGGAAACCAACATACAGAATGTCATTTTCCAACACTTTGAAATCCTCAAAATGACGAGAAAACACGCAGCAGCGATGTATACTTCTCCCTCTTGTCATCTGATAGGGAACAGACTAGTAGTGTCAGAAGGTGGGTGAGATTGTTGGCTTCTACTTGGCGGTTCAGGAGGAGTCATTTTCCCTTTAAGGCTTTGACAAGGCTGTACATCTGATGTGTAAAAAGGCCCTTCCCTTGTAGTTTGGAACTCAGTTCATTCATGAGGGCCATTATGTCCACGGTGAAGGCAAAATCAGCCAACCATTCTTTGTCTTGCAGTTGAGGGATATCCACATATTTTCCTTTCATTTGCAAAAACACAGCAATCTCTGACTTCAGGTCCCACACCCTTTGAAGCACCTTCCCCAAACTCCGCCATCTCACGTTTGTGTGGTAGGGGAGATCCACATGACCCAACTCTGTCTCATCCAACAGTGAGACAAACTGCCTGTGGTGTAAAGATTTTGCTCTTATGAAGTTTACCACTTAGTGACTGTATCTACAACATGGCTCATTTTCAGAACACATTTATAGAGCACCTCCTGGTGGATAATGCAATGCAGGAAAATAATTTTCTGATCTGTGTTCAGCTCAGCTACTTGATCTTATAAAAGGCTAACGTTTTTTCCTGTCAAGTTTGGGCACCCATCAGTGGTCACACTCGATAACTTTTCAAAACTCAGTCCCAGCTTTGCCACACACTTATTAACCTCCTCCAATACATATTTCCCTGTGGCTGTATCCTTTATTGACTGCACTGAAGCAAGCTCCTCTGTAATTTCAAAGTCTGGGGTTATGTCCTGTAAGAATATCAACAACTGCGCCGTGTCACGAACATCACTGCTCTCATCCAGGGCCAAGCAGAAATAGGTGAATTCCTTTACCTCGTCTTTCAACTGTTGTTCCACATTCTCTGCGTTGTCTTCAACACGCCGTGTCACTGTTTGTCTGGACAGGGAAACATTTTCAAACAGCTCTTTCCTGTCGGGGCAAAGTATTGCTTCAGAGTCAATTAAACATTCTTTAATGAATTCGCCCTCAGCGAATGTGTCACGTTCCTGACCTGTTTTCCTTTTTTCTTGTATTTATTTAGTTGGTCAGGGCGTGAGTTGGGTGGGTTGGTCTATGTGTGTTTTTCTATGTTGGGGTTTTTGTGTTCGGCCTGGTATGATTCTCAGTCAGAGGCAGCTGTAGATCGTTTGTCTCTGATTGAGAATCATACTAAGGCAGCCGGGGTTTCACGTGTGTTTTGTGGGTGGTTGTATCGCGTGTCTGCATTCGTGCCACGCGGGACTGTTTGTCGATTGTTTCATGGTGTGCTTTTGTTTCGTGTTCAGTTTCGATTTAATAAATAATCATGGACACTAATCACTCCGCATATTGGTCTGATCCTTCTCGCCTCTCCTCCTCTCCTGAGGAGGAGGATTACGACGATCGTTACAGAACCACCCACCAATCTAGGATCAAGCGGAGTGCAAACGGGCAGCGACAGCAGTGGGAGAAAACCCAGGACTCCTGGACTTGGGAGGAGATCCTGGATGGTAAAGGACCCTGGGTTCAGCCAGGGGAATATCGCCGTCCCAAGGCGGAGCTGGAGGGAGCGAAGGCAGAGAGGCGCTGGTATGAGGAGGCAGTGCGGCGACGCGGTTGGGAGCCTGAGAGTCAGACCCCAAAATTTCTTGGGAGAGGGCACACGAGGAGTGTGGCAAAGCCGGGTAGGATACCTGAGCCAACTCCCCGTGCTTACCATGGAGTGAGAGGGCGTCGTACTGGTCAGACACCGTGTTATGCGGTAAAGCGCACGGTGTCCCCAGTACGCGTGCTTAGCCCAGTGCGGGCTATTCCACCTCGCCGCACTGGTAGGGCTAAGTTGGGCATCGAGCCGGATGTCATGAAGCCGGCCCAACGCATCTGGCCTCCAGTGCGTCTCCTCGGGCCAGCATACATGGCACCAGCCTTACAAATGGTGTCCCCGGTTCGCCAGCATAGCCCAGTGCGGGCTATTCCACCTCGCCGCACTGGCAGGGCTACGGGCACCATTCAACCTGGTAAGGTTGGGTAAGCTCGGTGCTCAAGAGCATGTGTCCTCCTTCACGGTCCGGTATACCTGGTGCCACCTCCATGTACCAGTCCTCCGGTGGCAGCCCCCCGTACCAGGCTGTCTCTCCGGGTTCTCTCTCCAGCTGCTCCCACCTGTCCAGCGCTGTCAGAGCATTCCTCCTCTCCAGTGCAGCCAGTGCCTACACCACGCACCAGGTCTACAGTGCGTCTCAGCCGGCCAGAGTCTGCCGTCTGCCCAGCGGCGCCTGAACTGCCTGCCTGCTCAGCTCTGTTTGAGCTGCCTGCCTTCCCAGCGCTGTCCGTCTGTTATGAGCCGTCCAGCCGGGACCAGCCAGAGCCGTCCAGCCGGGACCAGCCAGAGCCGTCCAGCCGGGACCAGCCAGAGCCGTCCAGCCGGCACCAGCCAGAGCCGTCCAGCCGGGACCAGCCAGAGCCGTCCAGCCGGGACCAGCCAGAGCCGTCCAGCCGGGACCAGCCAGAGCCGTCCAGCCGGGATCCGCCAGAGCCAGCCAGCCGGGATCCGCCAGAGCCAGCCAGCCGGGATCCGCCAGAGCCAGCCAGCCGGGATCCGCCAGAGCCAGCCAGCCGGGATCCGCCAGAGCCAGCCAGCCAGGATCCGCCAGAGCCAGCCAGCCAGGATCCGCCAGAGCCAGCCAGCCAGGATCCGCCCCTCAGTCCGGTGCTGCCCCTCAGTCCGGTGCTGCCCCTCAGTCCGGTGCTGCCCCTCAGTCCGGTGCTGCCCCTCAGTCCGGTGCTGCCCCTCAGTCCGGTGCTGCCTTTTGGTAGAGTGGGTTTGACATGGAGGGTGGCCATTGGGAGGAGACCACGGAAGCGGAGTTTGACTATGGTGGGTTGGGGACCACGACCAGCACCGGAGCCGCCACCGTGGACAGACGCCCACCCAGACCCTCCCCTAGAGTTTATGCGGGTGCGCCCGGAGTTCGCACCTTAAGGGGGGGGGGTTATGTCACGTTCCTGACCTGTTTTCCTTTTTTCTTGTATTTATTTAGTTGGTCAGGGCGTGAGTTGGGTGGGTTGGTCTATGTGTGTTTTTCTATGTTGGGGTTTTTGTGTTCGGCCTGGTATGATTCTCAGTCAGAGGCAGCTGTAGATCGTTTGTCTCTGATTGAGAATCATACTAAGGCAGCCGGGGTTTCACGTGTGTTTTGTGGGTGGTTGTATCGCGTGTCTGCATTCGTGCCACACGGGACTGTTTGTCGATTGTTTCATGGTGTGCTTTTGTTTCGTGTTCAGTTTCGATGTAATAAATAATCATGGACACTTATCACTCCGCATATTGGTCTGATCCGTCTCGCCTCTCCTCCTCGTCCGAGGAGGAGGATTACGACGATCGTTACAGAATGGCTTGCTATGTTTAGCAATTTTGTGGGACAGTACACAGCTAGCTCTCGCAATTCTGTTTGCTGAATGCAGTTTTGTGAAAAGTCCTTGCTGCTTTTGCAACTGAGAAAGCAACTCTTTCGATGCACGTGCCCTCTGCTCAGAAGAAGCATTCTTATATTTCTCTGCATGCTTCGTCTGGAAGTGTCGGGACAAGTTGTAGTCTTTCAAGACAGCGATGCTCTCTTTGCACATTTCAATGTCCACTCTTGCTGGAACACCCTACATTAATTGTCTACTTTCCTTTTCTTTGAAATCTTTGAAAAACACATTTTTTGCGCAATTTCTATCAAGCTACTATTTGTAACTGTGACGTGAATCAGCCTGTCAGTCACTGTCTGTCCTCGTGCAGTTGTTGTTTAGACGTTCCTTCAAAATAAATGTCCCACAAGCGGTGAGAGTTAAATCATTACACAAAAGAGAGTATTCATTGTGCTTTGAATTGATTAACAAATACATTTTGAAGAACCATGCTTTAAAAAAAAATTCTGGTTCAATCAATCAAGTTTATTTTATATAGCCCTTCGTACATCAGCTAATATCTCGAAGTGCTGTACAGAGACCCAGCCTAAAACCCCAAACAGCTAGAATGCAGGTGTAGAAGCACGGTGGCTAGGAAAAACTCCCTAGAAAGGCCAAAACCTAGGAAGAAACCTAGAGAGGAACCAGGCTATGAGGGGTGGCCAGTCCTCTTCTGGCTGTGCCGGGTGGAGATTATAACAGAACTTTGCCAAGATGTTCAAAAATGTTCATAAGTGACAAGCATGGTCAAATAATAATCATGGATAATTTTCAGTTGGCTTTTCATAGCCGATCATTAAGAGTTGAAAAACAACAGGTCTGGGACAGGTGGCGGTTCCATAACCGCAGGCAGAACAGCTGAAACCGGAACAGCAGCAAGGCCAGGCGGACTGGGGACAGCAAGGAGCCACCACGCCCGGCAGTCCCGACGTATGGTCCCAGGGCTCAGGTCCTCCGAGAGAAAGAAAGAGAGAAGGAGAAAATTAGAGAGAGCCAAGATTTTCTAAATGTTCATAAATGACAAGCATGGTCAAATAATAATCAGGAATAAATCTGTTGGCTTTTCATAGCCAATCATTAAGAGTTGAAAACAGCAGGTCTGGGACAGGTAGGGGTTCCGTAACCGCAGGCAGAACAGTTGAAACTGGAATAGCAGCAAGGCCAGGCGGACTGGGGACAGCAGGGAGTCGTCATGCCCGGTAGTCCTGACGTATGGTCCTAGGGCTCAGGTTCTCAGAGAGAGAGAAAGAAAGAGAGAACGAGAGAATTAGAGAAGGCATACTTAAATTCACACAGGACACTGGATAAGACAGGAAAAGTACTCCAGGTATAACCAACTGACCCTAGCCCCCCGACACAAACTACTGCAGCATAAATACTGGAGGCTGAGACAGGAGCGGTCAGGAGACACTGTGGCCCCATCCGAAGAGTTAAGTATATTGTCAAAATTCTACAGGTGTTATTAACTGAATCAGGTGTGCTAGCTCTGTACAGCTGGGGTGCCTGAGGAGAGAATTGAGAACCACTGATTTAGACAACAGTTCTCAATTTACACACATGCCATAGTCATATTTAACCTACAATGACATAACACAACAGATTAGATACATTGGAATGACACTCTCACTCACGGTTAGACAATAGGAGCTGTGAGCAAACCATGGCTCAAAATATTCAAATGACATCTATGAATATTCCTTCCTGAAACAATTCTGCACCACCTCGCCCTCTACATTTATTGTCCATTGCTTTTTCCATAAAATTTGTTTACAGATTTTTATGAAACTAATAAAGGAAATTGAGGAGGAAATTGTAGAGAAAAAATATAGGCAATATAACCAAGTTATTAGGCTCAAAATCAGATTGACAGTACACTGAGTCTCAAGTAGCCAACAGTTAGGCTAACTTACTTCCACTATTAGGAATTTGACTTTACATATTCATCAATCACATCAACTTTTAATTTTGTGGTATTACTGTATTGACACAGAGTTGGAAAAACAACCATAGCATACAGAGTAAATACAGTTAAGTTAGCCTTGTCAATGTCTGAAGCATTGACATGCTATAAAATAAAGATTGTCCTCTTGAAGTCAATAATAATTACAGAACCATGAACTGTAAAAAGTTTGTGTTTTTTGAATCTTGAAGCCGTTTGACATTTGGGAAAACAAAAGCAAGGTGTGTGTGACCATGGAATATTGTGTGGAGGGGGATGTGGGCATAGTGGACAGCATAGCCATTCCAATGGATACCATGTGAGTGGCCTATGGAATATTGATTAGAAATGATATGGTAACTTTACATAAAGTAAAGTTGTGAGGTTTGCTTAAGCTCTTAAAAATGATTTTTGTGGTAGTGGAAGATCAGCTAGATGCAGGCAAGAGTGTGCAAAGCGGTATTGAATGTGTCACTGTCTGTCACCTTGATTACAAACAAGTATCTCTAACTTGAATTCATAGGCTAGGTTGTAGCATGGTGGGTACAGGGTAAATGTAGTAGCCTAAACCTATCGATGTTTTATTGAAATGGGTAAATTAAATATGAATGACAGAAATCCAATATACTGTAATAGAAATAAGGCCATGTTCGTAAATTTTTTATTTATTAAACGGCACCGACCGCCACTGATCTAGTTATCTTTTACCTTTACTAATGGTCTGTTGGCTGCCTTGCACAGTAGTAAACCCCCAACCAGCTGGCGGTGCTGTAGTGCGTTTCGGACTAGGAACCGTCGTCTTCAATTTAGCTAAGGAAGTAGGATTGGAGAAGACTTTGTTAAGATTTCAAACATTCTTTGTGTGGAGTAAAGAAAGACATACTGACTGAACTGAATAGGCTACACAACTCTCATTCAAATTAAAATGTCTAAACTACAGTTGTTGAGTGTGAAAACTGAAAGAAGAAAGACATAGGACAAAGCGGTCTTCTGTCAGAAAATGGGAAGAGAAGGTAGGATCACATGGACAACACTCTTAGGAAAACAAAGAAACTGAGTCATTCATGCTGTGGGTTTCTTGGACAAAAGGAACACCTACATGACCAGAGCTGTTCATTGACTGCAGCTCAGAGTACAACACCATAGTGACCTCCAAGCTCATCACTAAGCTAAGGACCCAAATCCCTCTGCAACTGGATCCTGCACTTCCTGACAGGCCGCCCCCAGGTGGTGAGGGTAGGCAACAACACATCCACCACAAGGTGACCCTCAACATGAGGGCCCCTCAGGGGTTCGTACTTAGACCCCTGCCGTACTCCCTGTTCACCCACGACTGCGTGGTCACACATGACTCCGACACGACAGTGGTAGGCCTGATCACTGACAATGAAGAGACAACCTATAGGGAGGAGGTCAGAGACCTGACAGTTTGGTGCCAGGACAAAAATCTCTCCCTCAACATGAGCAAGACAAAGGAGCTGATTGTGTATTACAGGAAAAGGAAAACCAAGCATGCCCCCATTCACGTTGACGGGGCTGTAGTGGAGAAGGTCAAGATCTTCAAGTTAATTTGTGTCCACATCAGTAAAAACCTAAAATGGTAAAAACAGAGTCGACAATGCCTATTCCCCTTTTAGGAGGCTGAAAAGATTTGGCATGGGTCCTCAGATCCTCAAAAAGTTCTACAACTGCACCATCAAGAGCATCCTGACTGGTTGGGTCACCGCTTGGTATGGCAACTGCTCACCATCTGACCGGGGCCGAGCTCTCTGCCATCCAGGACCTCTATACCAGGCGGTATCTGAGGAATGCCCTAAAAATGGTCAAAGACTCCAGCCACCCAAGTCATAGACTGTTCTCTCTGCTTCCGCACGGCAAGCGGGACCGAGGCACAAAGTCTGTAACCAACAGGACCCGGAACAGCTTCTATCCCAAAGCTTTAGGACGGCTTAATAGCTAGTTAAATAGTTAACCAATAGTTATCCGGAACATCTGCATTGACCCATTTTGACTGATCACATATGCCGCTTTTACTGTTTATTATATATCCCGTTGCCAAGTCACTTTATCCCTACATATATGTACAGTTGAAGTCGGAAGTTTATATACACCTTAACCAAATACATTTCAACTCAGTTTCACAATTCCGGACATTTAATCCTAGTAAAAATTCCCTGTCTTAGGCCAGTTAGGATCACAACTTTATTTTAAGAATGTGAAATGTCAGAATAATAGAAGAGAGAATGATTTATTTTAGCTTTTATTTCTTTCATCATATTCCCAGTGGGTCAGAAGTTTACATACACTCAATTAGTATTTGGTAGCATTGCCTTTCAATTGTTTAACTTGGGTCAAACGTTTTGAGTAGCCTTCCACAACCTTCCCACAATAAGTTGGGTCAATTTTGGCTAATTCCTCCTGACAGAGCTGGTGTAACTGAGTCAGTTTTGTAGGCCTCCTTGCTCGCACATGCTTTTTCAGTGCTGCCCAAAGTTTTTCTATGGGATTGAAGTCAGGGCTTTGTGATGGCCACTCCAATACCTTGCCACAACTTTGGAGGTATGCTTGGGGTCATTGTCCATTTGAAAGACCCATTTGTGACCAAGCTTTAACTTCCTGACTGATGTCTTGAGATGTTGCTTCAATATATCCACATAATGTTCCTTCCTCATGATGCCATGTATTTTGTGAAGTGCACCAGTCCCTCCTGCAGCAAAGCACCCCCACAACATGATGCTGCCACCCCCGTGCTTAACGGTTGGGATAGTGTTCTTCGGCTTGCAAGCCTCCCCTTTTTTCCTCCAAACATAACAATGGTCATTATGGACAAACAGTTCTATTTTTGTTTCATCAGACCAGAGGACATTTCTCCAAAAAGTACAATCTGTGTCCCCATGTGCATTTGAAACCGTAGTCTTTTTTTATGGCGGTTTTGGAGCAGTAGCTTCTTTCTTGCTGAGTGGCTTTTAGGTTATGTTCATATAGGACTCGTTTTACTGTGGATATAGATACTTTTGTACCTGTTTCTTCCAGCATCTTCACAAGGTCCTTTCCTGTAGTTCTGGGATTGATTTGCACTTTTCGCACCAAAGCACGTTCATCTCTAGGAGACAGAATGCGTCTCCTTCCTGAGTGGTATGACGGCTGTGTTGTCCCATGTTGTTTATTTACATTTTTTACATTTACATTTAAGTCATTTAGCAGACGCTCTTATCCAGAGCGACTTACAAATTGGAAAGTTCATACATATTCATCCTGGTCCCCCCATTAGAATTGAACCCTGGTCCCCCGTGGGAATTGAACCCACAACCCTGGCGTTGCAAGCGTCATGCTCTACCAACTGAGCCACACGGGACCACTATCTGGGGATAGTGGATTTTTACTTGACTCAAATTGAATCAATCAAATCAATCTCATACAAAGCAAATGGAATCCACACTTAATGGATTGCACTCACTTTGTATGGATTGTGCTATACACTGAGTGTATAAAACATTAAGAACTTCCATGACATAGACTGACCAGGTGAATCCAGGTGAGAGCTATGATCCCTTATTTATGTCAATTGTTAAATCAACTTCAAACAGTGTAGATGAAGAGGCGGAGACAGGATAAAGAAGGACTTTTAAGCCTTGAGACAATTGAGACATTGTGTCACACCCTGATCAGTTTCACCTGTCTTTGTGCTTGTCTCCACCCCCCTCTAGGTTTCGCCCATCTTCCCCATTGTCTGGTCTACCAGCGTGTTTTCCTGTTTCTCAAGTGTTTGTTTCCTAGTTTTCCCGGTTCTGACCATTCTGCCTGCCCTGACTCGGGCCTGCCTGCCGCCCTGTACCTGCCTGACTCTGATTACGAACCTGTCTGTTCTCGACCTGCCCTTTGTTATACAATTATTGAGAACTGTACTATCCGCCTCCTATGTCTGCATCTGGGTCATATCCTGAGTCGTAATACATTGATTGTTTATACTTGTGTACTATTGTTTGTACAGAGGTCTTGGCTGATTTCTTGTAATTTTCCATTGATGTCAAGCAAAGAGGCACTGAGTTTGAAGGTAGGCCTTGAAATACATCCACAGGTACACGTCCAATTGACTCAAATCGTGTCAGTTAGCCTATCAGAAGCTTCTAAAGCCATGACATTCTTTTCTGGAATTTTCCAAGCTGGTTAAAGGCACAGCCAACTTAGTGTACGTAAACTTCTGACTCACTGGAATTGTGATTTAGTGATTTATATGTGAAATAATCTGTCTGTAAACCATTGTTGGAAAAATTACTTGTGTCATGCACAAAGTAAATGTCCTAACTGACTTGCCAAATTTATAGTTTATTAACAAGAAATTTGTGGAGTGGTTGAAAGACGAGTTTTAATGACTCCAACCTAATTGTATGTAAACTTCCGACTTCAACTGTATACTATCACTCATGATTGACTGATCATTTGAAGTTTAGATTTACACTGAACAAAAATATTTACACAACATGTAACAATTTCAAACATTTTACTGAGTTACAGTTCATATAAAGAAATCAGTCAATACATTTATTAATACCTAATCTATGGATTTCACAAAACTGGGAATACAGATATGCATCTGTTGGTCACAGATACCTTAAAAACAAAAGCTAGGGGCATGGATTAGAAAATCAGTCAGTAACTGGTGTGACCACCATTTGGCTCAAATTGCCATCGATTAATTGAAATTGGGTTCGTTGCCCGTAGCTTATGCTTGCCCATACCATAACCCCAACGCCACCATGGAGCACTCTGTTCACATGATTGACATCAGCAGACCACTCGTCCACATGAAGGTGAGCATTTGCTCACTGAAGTTGGTTACGATGCCGAACTGCAGTCAGATCAAGACCCTGGTGAGGATGACGAGAACACAGATGAGCTTCCCTGAGATAGTTTCTGACAGTTTGTGCAGAAATTCTTTGGTTTTGAAAACCCACAGTTTCATCAGCTGTCCGCGTGACTGGTCTCAGACGATACCGCAGGTGAAGAAGCCGGATGTGGAGGTCCTGGGCTGGCGTGGTTACATGTGGTCTGCGGTTGTGAGGCCGGTTGGATGTACTGCCAAATCCTCTAAAACGACATTGGATGAGAAATGAACATGAATTTATCTGGCAACAGCTCTGGTTGACATTCCGTCTGTCAGCATGCCAAAACGCACGCTCCCTCAGAACTTGAGACATTTGTGACATTGTGTTGTGTGACAAAACTGCACATTTTAGAGTGACCTTTTATTGTCCCCAGCACGAGGTGCACCTGTGTAATGATCATGCTGTTTAATCAGCTTCTTGATATGCCACACCTGTCAGGTGGATGGATTATCTTGGCAACGGAAAAATGCTTATTAACAGGGATGTAAACAAATGTGTTCACAAAATGAGAGAAATAAGCTTTTTGTACATATGGAACATTTCTGGGATCTTGTTTCAGCTCATGAAACATGGCACCACCACTTTACATTTTGTGTTTATATTTTTGCTCAGTGTAGTTAACATTAGCCCTATAAATAGGATGCCAAATTCATGATATTAGTAATCTTTTACCTTTGAATATTGAAGAAAGTAAAGGAATGTGGATCAAGGGTGAGGGATTCTGAGGAGATGCCTGTGAATATTAGATCTGAGGCCAGAACAGAGAGAAAGGCCAATGAGTGATATGTTTTTGTAAGGTTGGCTTCTTAGCGTTCATATCAATGGTTATCAACTGTACCACTGAGCTGGAACATAAGTCACAATAGTGACTAGTGGTATAGTGGTAGTGTCCTGTCCTCTCAGGTTTTTGGCAGGATCAGATAGGGTTAAAATAGTGGAATAAGGTGTAGGATTAGTTGGTATGGTAATTAAAAATATATTTTTTATTTTTCCATTTTTCCTATTTTGTATCACGAAGTATAATGGATTTATACTATAGTTCAGTTGGGGGTGGTAATGCAAGATATTGGATGCCAACTGCCATTAAACTCCACAGAAGAAGAAAACAATCGCTGAAGAGGTAAGACACAGTCCTTTTGTCACCTATGAATGCAAATGCTACTTAGTTTGATTGTTTGTTGGACTACTGCAATTTAGCTATGGCTTATCATAAATGGTGGCTTCAATTCCGTGTGGATGTTTGAGCTGATCTCCTTTCGAGGCTTATTGCCAAAAGAATTTGCCCGTGAATCTCGGTCACTTTGCCGGTGGAAGACCACTGAGTACAGGACGTTTTTGCCGTACATGGGTCTCATAGTATTGCATGATGTTGTTTTCAAAAAGGTCTATCGCCAATTTATGTCCCTCAGTGTAGCCATATCCCTTTTTCTAGATTCAAATGACAGGAGGAGTCTTTTCCTTGATTATGCCAAACAGCTGTGGATGCATTTAGTTGAGATGAGCATGTGTCTATGGTGATACATTTACAGTGTACAGTGTACAATGTACATGGTCTCACTTGGCAGATGATGTTGCATTTCTCAATTACCTAATTTTCTTTGAATTTGAGAACCATTTGCAGTGGCTTAAACGTGCCATCAAAAGCCCACATAATCCATTGGTACAAGTGACAAGGCCACTGTCTGAATCAAGCCAAGTGAAACATACTGCCAAGAAGACCCAACCACACATCAAGAATAACATGCAAGATGGTTGCTTCCTCCTCCAGGACAAATATGCATTTAATCAAAGAAATGAGACGATTGAAACCTTGTCTGTCATGTCATTAATCATACTCAAACTGACAACTTTACATCAGCAGATGTCAAAGTGCTATACAGAAACCCAGCCTTAAATGCCAAACCGCAAGCAATGCAGTTGTAGAAGCACGGTGGCTAAGAAAAACTCCCTAGAAAGGCAGGAACCTAGGAAGAAACCTAGAGAGGAACCAGGCTCTGAGGGGTGGTCAGTCCTCTTCTGGCTGTGCCGGGTGGAGATAGTACATGGCCATGAAGGACAGATCGTTCTTTGAGATGTTCATAAATGACCAGCAGTTTCAATCAGAGGTCGAGACATCAGGTGTGTTAGAGAGAGAGTCAAAACACAGATCCGGGACAAGGTAGCACATCCGGTGAACAGGTCAGGGTTCCATAGCCGCAGCCAGAACAGTTGAAACTGGAACAGCAGCACAACCAGGTGGACTGGGGACAGCATAGGGTCATCAGGCCAGGTAGTCCTGAGGCATGGTCCTGGGGCTCAGATCCTCCGGGAGGGGAGGGAGAGAGAGAGAATTAGAGGGTGCAAACTTAAATTCACACAGGACACCAAATAAGACAGAAGAATTTCACCGGATATAACAGACTGATCCTAGCCCTCCGACACATAGATTATTACAGCATAGATACTGGAGGTTTAGACGGGGGTCGGGGAACACTGTGGCCCCGTACCCCTGGAAAGGGCCAACCAGGCAGGATATAACCTCACCTACTTTGCCAAAGCACAGCCCCCACACCACTAGAGGGATATCAACAGACCACCAAAGTACTACCCTGAGACAAGGCTGAGTATAGCCCATGAAGATCTCTTCCACCACAGGAGCCAGAGAGGATGCAAAACTGGACAGGAAGATCAGTCTGTGACTCCACCCACTCAAGTGATGCACCCCTCCTAGGGACGGCATGGAAGAGCGACTCAGCACGCTTAATAGGGTCAGAGGCAGAGAACCCAGTGGAGTACCTGCCAGACAGACACTGCAAGGGCAGTTCTTTGCTCCAGTGCCTTCGCACCCCTGGGCCAGACTACACTCAATCGTAAGACCTACTGAAGAGATTAGTCTTCAGTAAAGATTTAAAGGTCGAGACCGAGTTTGCGTCTCTCACATGGATAGGCAGACCATTCCATAAAAATGTAGCTGTATAGGAGACAGTCCTGCCTCCAGCTGTCTGCTTAGAAATTCTAGGGACATTAAGGAGGCCTGCGTCTGGTGACCGTAGCGTACGTGTAGGTATGTACGGCAGGACCAAAATCGGAGAGATGGGTAGGAGCAAGCCCATGTAATGCTATGTAGGTTAGCAGTAAAACCTTGAAATCAGTGCTAGCCTTAACAGGGAGCCAGTGAAGAGAGGCTAGCAATGGAGAAATATGATCCAATTTTGTGGTTCTAGTCAAGATTCTAGCAGCCAGGTTTAGCGCCATATCACGTTTATTTAGTCCTTTATCTGGGTAGTCGGAGAGTAGTCTAATCTAGAAGTGACAAAAGCATGGATTAGCTTTTCTGCATCATTTTTTGACAAAACGTTTCAGATTTTTGCAACATTACAAAGAGGGAAAGAAAGCTGTCCTTGAAATATTCTTGATATGTTTGTCAAAAGAGACATCAATATGTTCAAAATTAATATGTAAAGCATGGCTCAGACATTGTATAGGCCTGTCACCGGTTGCATCACGGCCTGGTACGGGATTTGCTCCATCCACTTCAGGACATGCACTATGGCCCAGTACAGGGGTCTTAGATTATTCCTCCATACAGAATCCTTCCAGATCCTTGATATCCTTCGTCTGAGCTTATGGGAAAGCCTATAGGGAGGAGGTAAGTGAACTGGCATTGTGGTGTGCCAGGACAATGTAGGGTTAAAGTTGATTTTGGGGGTCTTCTAAAGAACCCCACCATTGATTATGTTGTTATTCATTTGGTTACGTGCCATTGTACTTATGCTCACTGTATAGCTGAATATTGAGGCCTCTCTGTGTCTAGCGCTCTGCCAAAACCCGCAGCCCCGCGTCTGTGAGAGAAGGGACTGTGGGTGACACAGAAACACAGAGAGACAGTGTCGGTTTTTCTCTGAAACAAGGGCAGATTTGCATGCCACTGAGGGTTCTCAGAAACCTTGTGTTAAGAATAACTTGTTATTTTAGCCCCACATGCAGGTTTTGACATAGGAGATCATAAGGTGTGATCTCGGGTATATATGATCTTGTCTTTCTTTTGTTTGGGGCAGAACTCAGGAGAGACATCAGTTGTATGTCTGATGTTTGATCTTTGACTTCTGTCTACAGCTGTATTTTGTTTAAAATTGTCTTATTTGTTAAGTAAATAACGGAGCCCAGAAAAGTGTAACCAACAACCACAACCTCTCCCTTAATGTCAGCAAAACATAGGTATTCGATTTTTTGCTTCAGGAAGCAGAGCAGCGATCATGCCCCGATCGACATCATTGGGGCTGCAGTAAATAGAGTCAGCGAATTAAGTTTGTGTCATTTATAAAAAAAGTTGGCACTTAAAAATGTTTTACTTGACGTGAGATTGTGCTCACCTCCCCTCAAACTTTAGAGCATGCGTACACATATCTGCTAGTGGATTAAATATTGTATTGCAAGCTGGCAAGTACGTATTCTGTGTAAATGGGGGATATGATGAAAAGCTTATTAATTAAAAAAAACTAAAAACAGAAAAATTAACAAAAATGCAACCATTTGCCACCATTTGCCATTCCAACTCCCCCTTTTGCCCTCAGAACAGCCTCAATTCGGCGGTATACAAGGTGTAAAAGGCGTTCCACAGGGATGCTGGTTCATGTTGACTCCAATGCTTCCCGCAGTTGTGTCAAGTTGGCTTGATGTCCTTTGGGTGGTGGACCATTCTTGATACGTACAGGAAACTGTTGGGCGTGAAAATCCCAGCACCGTTGCAGTCCTTGAAAGATACCGGCGTGCCTGGCACCTACTACCATACCCTGTTCAAAAGGCACGTACATCTTTTGTCTTGTCCATTCACACCCTAAATGGCACACATACCCAATATATATATATATGTCTCAATTGTCTCAAGGCTTAAAAATCCTTCTTTAACCTGTCTCCTTTCTTTCATCTACACTGATTGAAGTAGATTTAAAAAGTCATATCATTAAGGGATCATAGCATTCACCTGGTCAGTCTCATGGAAAGAGCAGGTGTTGATGTTTTGCACACAGAGTACAGAACCAGTCAAAAGTTTGGACACACCTACTCATTCAAGGGTTTTTCTTTATTTTTTACTATTTTCTACATTGTAGAATAATAGTGAAAACAAACTATGGACAGTTATAGAATCATGTAGTAACCAGAAAAGTGTTAAACAAATCAAAATATATTTTATATTTGACATTCTTCAAAGTAGCCACCATTTGCCTTGATGACAGCTTTGCACAATCGTGGCATTCTCTCAACCAGCTGCGCCTGGAAAGCTATTACAACAGTCTTGAAGGATTTCCCACATATGCTGAGCACTTGTTGGCTGCTTTCCCTTCACTCTGCGGTCCAATTTATCGCATACCATCTCAATTGGGTCGAGGTCATGTGTTGTGGAGGCCAAGTCATCTGATGCAGCACTCCATCATCACTCTCCTTCTTGGTCAAATAGTGTGTGTTTTGGGTCATTGTCCTGTTGAAAAACAAATGATAGTGGGACTAAGAGCAAACCAGATGGGATGGTGTGCAGAATGCTGGGGTAGACATGCTGGTTAAGTGTGCTTTGAATTCTAAATAAATCACAGACAGTTTCACCAGCAAATCACCCCCACACCTCCTCCACCATGCTTCACGGTGGGAACCACACATGCCGAGATCATCCGTTCACCTACTCTGCGTCTCACAAAGACACTGCGGTTGGAACCAAAAATCTCAAATTTGAACTCATCAGATCAAAAGGACAGATTTCCACTGGTCCAATGTCCATTGCTCGTGTTTCTTGGCCTAAGCAAGTGGTGTCCTTTAGTAGTGGCTTCTTTGCAGGCATTCAACCATGAAGGCCTAATTCACGCAGTCTCCTCTGAACTGTTGATGTTGAGATGTGTCTGTTACTTGAACTATGTGAAAGATTTATTTGGGCTCCAATCTGAGGTGCAGTTAACTCTAAGGAACGTATCCTCTGCAGCAGAGGTAACTCTGGGTCTTCCTTTCCTGTGGCGGTCCTCATGAGAGCCAGTTTCATCACAGCGCTTGTTGGTTTTTGCGACTGCACTTCATGAAACTTTCAAAGTTTTCCGCATTGACTGACCTTCATGTCTTAAAGTAATGATGGACTGTCGTTTCTCTTTGCTTATTTGAGCTGTTCATGCCATAATATGGACTTGGTCTTTTACCAAATAGGGACATCTTCTGTATACCACCCCTACCTTGTCACAACACAACTGATTGGCTCAAACGCATTAAGAAGGAAAGATATTTCATAAATTAACTTAACATGGCACACCTGTTAATTGAAATGCATTCCAGGTGACTACCTCATGTAGCAGGTTGAGAGAATGCCAAGAGTGTGCAAAGCTGTCATCAAGGCAAGGGGTGGCTACTTTGAAGAATGTCAAATATATTTTGATTTTTTTAACACTTTTTTGGTTACTACATTATTCCATATGTCTTATTTAATATTTTTGATGTCTTCACAATTATTCTACAATGTAGAAAATAATAAAGAAAAACCCTTGAATGAGTAGGTGAATGCAATCTTTTGACTGGTACTGTTTAAATCTGTATTATTTTATTCTTGTTTTCTTTTTCAAGCGTTTTGAGATGATTTATTTATTAAAAGTACTATTGAAGTTAAATGTATTATTATTATTTAAATTACTTACATTTACACTGAATGGTTTTACAAAAGTATATTGTCCAAGTAAGAGAGAAGAGGCTTCCAGATTTGATAAAATGTTGATAATTACTTGCACAGAATATATCGAATTCGAATATATTGAAGTTTGCCAAATCACTGAGCCATAATTTGGTAGAGGGAACTTCATCTCTTTTCCAAAACAACAAGATCCATTATTTTGCCGAAATGAGGCTGTAAGAGATTAGATGTTTTTTGGTGTTGGTTAAACTGTTTAGGGTTTCTGACAATTGACCCAGGATGATTAGAAGCGGGTCTGGGTCAAGTATCCAGAACTTCAGAGAGGACCCTAAATATTCCACACCAATAACCATACAAGTTAGAGCATAGGGCAAAGCAGTGGAGTAGTGTACCCTCCCAGCATGACATTTATCACACATAGGGGATGGATCAGGAAATATCCTATGCAGTTTAGTTTTGGAATAATGTAATCTGTGTAATACCTTTAATTGTATGAGACGATGTCAGGAGTTAATGGAGCAGGTGTTGATATACTAGATTCCCAGTCTGGCACAGAAATGTCAGTCCTTTCCTCCCATTTTGCCTTAGTACACCTTCTCTATCGATGCCATTAACAGATTGAAAAGCGTCATATAGATGAGATATCAGTTTGCATGAGGTGGGACAAATGTTTATGCATCCGTCAAACATGGAAGGTTTAGCATTTCCAAATGTCGGAAGATATCAGTCTCTAATCTGTAGGCATCTGAAAAAGTTAGCAAATCAAAGGAGGCAAAGGTCCCTTCTGTATATAAACTCAGGAAAAAAGAAACGTCCCTTTTTCAGGACCCTGTCTTTCAAAGATACAGTCGTATGAAAAAGTTTGGGCACCCCTGACAATTTCCATGATTTCCATTTATAAATAATTGGGTGTTTGGATCAGCAATTTCATTTTGATCTATCAAATAACTGATGGACACAGTAATTATTCAGTAGTGAAATGAGGTTTATTGGATTAACAGAGAATGTGCAATATGCATCAAAACAAAATTAGACAGGTGCATAAATTTGGGCACCCCAATAGAAAAATCACATCAATATTTAGTAGAGCCTCCTTTTGCTAAAATAACAGCCTCTAGACCAGGGGTGGGCAAACTTTTTGACTCGCGGGCCACAATGGGTTCTAAAATTTGACAGAGGGGCCGGGCCAGGAGCATTTGGAGGGAGTGTTTGGGCCGGATATACTAAAGCATTAAATGTAGTGTGTGCAAACCTCATAGCACAGTAAGAACACTACAACCCAATTTATTAACTGTCTTTCAAATGTGAAAAATAGCCCTTATCAGTTAATAAATTTGTCTCAAGGAATATGCAAGATATGGCATTTACATACTATTTCGCAGATACCGGGATGAGGAAATGTAAATAGATTAAAATAACATACGAACTGTGATTTATCAAGATTGCGTCTGTTTTTAATAAGTTTCAATCGAAGGTGCAAAGTTAAAGAAATCAACATTTATTGAAAAATGGAATCACTTTCAACATTCAAAACATATTATTACACAACGAAATACTCAAGCTCAATAATATCTACTTGTGTTAAACTCCGCAAAATCATGGATGGATTGTCCTGACCGCGCGCTCTACAAACTCGCCACGGACGCCCTCGCCTTCACGCGCAAACAGTACACGTGTATCGTTGCCAAGCACACAGACATAGGCTGTATTAAATATCCTACCTGCAGCTGAAAATTTAAATTTAAATTAAGAGCGATGTGCGGCGTGTTAATAAAGCTACTGTACCGCTGCTGTGCGTAAATGCGCATTGCTCTTAATTAAAAGACGCACTTCCAAACTTTCCATATGCATTTTTTCATAACACAGCAGAAAAACTCACCATTTCAGTGGGAACAGTGTTGTTGGTCTCCCTTTTTTGCCAGTGCATCAAAGTCTGGAGTTAGTTTTGTTGTGGCAATTCTCAGGACAGATCTAAGGTGTTGGTCAGTTAACTTGGATCTGTGATGGGCTTTGTTGATTTTCATGACGCTAAACGTCTGCTCACACACGTAGGTCGAGCCAAACAACACCAGCATCTTCTGCGCCGTCCTCCGGAGGTTTGGAAACGCGGTCTCGTTAAGTGAAGCGTAAAAGTCATTCAGTTTAAGAGACTTGAACTTCTCCTTTGAGACGGAGTCAGACTGAAGATCGATCAGTTCCAATTGCAGCTCCTGCGGTGCTGATTCGGGGTCTTGTGACAGGGGACAGGACACCAGTTGAAGTGACTTGTCAATTTTTTCAAAATCACAGAACCGACGGCAAAATTCTCTGTGCAGATCGTCCAGTGATTTGCAGTATTTCTTCGCATTTCGGGCGGCCTCTTTCTGCACGGCTAGTGTGGGGAAATGTGCGAAAGATTTGTTTGACATTTGCCTGGAGAATAAAACCAGCTTGGATTTGAAGGCTCTCACATTTGTGTACATGTCATGCGCAAACTGATCTTTCCCCTGTAGCTTCACGTTCAGCTCATTCATGTGTGAAAATATGTCCACAGCAAACGCAAAGTCACAAAGCCAGTTTGTGTCGCTCAGCTCGGGGAATTCTTCGGATTTCCCCATTAAATTAAAAAATGAGCGAATCTCGTCTTTGAGCTCCCAGACTCGTTGAAACACTTTCCCCAAACTTAACCAGCGGACACGAGAGTGCTAGCCTTTGCTAATTTGAATGCCAGCAAATAACTTGCCTTGGTACTTGACTCTTGAATTGCAGTTTGTCGGTGAAAAAAGTTCTGTTGACTCTGTAAATTAGCTGCCAACCTCTGAGCAGTAGCCGCCCGTTCTTGTGTTGACTGCTTGCTAGCATAGTTTGCATGCTTCGTGGCAAAGTGACGGCTGATATTGTACTCTTTGAAAACCGCAACAGCTTCTTGGCATATCAGACATACAGCCGTTGATCGGACTTCAGTGAAGAAGTATTTTGTTGTCCACTCCTTATTAAACACTCGGCATTCGCTGTACACTTTCCTTCTCTTTGGTCCGCTCATTTTCACAGAAGGGCTTAATGGTGACGTGAAACGAAGTGAAAATTAAAGTGAAATAAAGAGAAATACGCGCCACTCCAACAACGGTCAATGTGTTTTGAGTGCGCCATCTATTGGGGAAACGTGGGCATTGCAGGGAAAGGGGGAAAAAATGAGGTTTTTACTATAATTTGGACAAATTCGGCGGGCCGGATTAAAAAGCCTAACGGGCCGTATGTGGCCCGCGGGCCGTAGTTTGCCCATGTCTGCTCTAGACGCTTCCCATAGCATGTAATGAGTGTCCTGATTCTGGATGAGGGTATTTTGGACCATTCCTCCTTACAAAACATCTCCAGTTCAGTTAGGTTTGATGGTTGCCGAGTATGGACAGTCCGCTTCAAATCATCCCACAGATTCTCAATGATATTCAGGTCTGGCGACTGGGATGGCCATTCCAGAACATTGTACTTGTTCCTCTGCATAAATGCCAGGGTAGATTTTAAGCAGTGTTTTGGGTCGTTGTCTTGTTGAAATATCCAGCGCCGGCGTAACTTCAACTTTGTGACTGATTCAACATTATTCCCAAGAATCTGCTGATATTGAGTGGAATCCATGCGACCCTCAACTTTAACAAGATTCCCAGTACCGGCACTGGCCACACAGTCCCACAGCATGATGGAACCCCCACCAAATTTTTACTGAGGGTAGCAAGTGTTTTTCTTGGAACGCTGTGTTCTTTTGCCGCCATGCATAACGTGCCTTGTTATCACCAAATAACTCAATCTTTGTTTCATCAGTCCACAGCACCTTATTCCAAAATGAAGCTGGCTTGTCCAAATGTGCATTTGCATACCTCAAGCGACTCTGTTTGTGGCGTGTGTGCAGAAAAGGCTTCTTCCGCATCACTCTCCCATACAGCTTCTCCTTGTGCAAAGTGCGCTGAATTGTTGAACGATGCACAGTGACACCATCTGCAGCAAGATGATGTTGTAGGTCTTTGGAGGTGGTCTGTGGGCTGTTTTTGACCGTTCTCACCATCCTTCGCCTTTGCCTCTCCGATATTTTACTTGGCCTGCCACTTCTGGCCTTAACAAGAACTGTGCCGGTGGTCCTCCATTTCCTCACTATGTTCCTCACAGTGGACACTGACAGCTTAAATCTCCGATAGCTTTTTGTAGCCTTCCTCTAAACCATAATGTTGAACAATCTTTGTTTTCAGGGCATTTGAGAGTTGTTTTGATGCCCCCATGTTGCCACTCTTCAGAGGAGAGTCAAAGAGAACATCAACTTGCAATTGGCCATACCTTTTCTCATGATTGGATGCACTTGTCTATGAAGTTCAAGGCTTAATGAGCTCACCAAACCAATTGTGTGTTCTAATTAATCAGAGCTAAGTAGTTACAGGTATTCAAATCAACAGAATGACAAGGGTGCCCACATTTTTGCATAGCCTTTTTTTCACATCTGATTTAATTTCATACAACTTAATATTGCTACACTAAAAATCTTTGTCTGGACAATACCCCAGTACTCAGCTTTTATTAGAAAATGAATGGCATGCCACTGTGATCATTTTCTCTGACGACAGAGTAAATTATTATGCAGCCTCAGAGGGGTGCCCAAACTTTTTCATACGACTGTAATTCATAAGAATCAAAATAACTTCACGGATCTTCATTGTAAAGGGTTTAAACACTGTTTCCCGTGCTTGTTCAATGAACCATAAACAATTAATGAACATGCACCTGTGGAACGGCCGTTAAGACACTAACAGTTTACACACGGTAGGCAATTAAGGTCACAGTTATGAAAACTTAGGACACGAAAGAGGCCTTTCTACAGACTCTGAAACACACCAAAAGAAAGATGCACAGGGTCCCTGCTCATCTGCGTGAACGTGCCTTAGGCATGCTATAAGGAGGCATGAGGACTGCAGATGTGGCCAGGGCAATAACTTGCAATGTCCGTACTGTGAGACGCCTAAGACTGCGCTACAGGGAGACAGGACGGACAGCTGATTGTCCTCAGTGGCCACGGGTAACACCTGCACAGGATCGGTACATCCGAACATCACACCTGTAGGACAGGTACAGGATGGCAACAACAACTACCCGAGTTACACCAGGAATGCACAATCCCTCCATCAGTGCTCAGACTGTCTGCAATAGGCTGAGAGAGGCTGGACTGAGGGCTTGTAGGCCTGTTGTAAAGGCAGGTCTTCACCAGACATCACCGGCAACAATGTCGCTTATGGGCACAAACCTACTTTCGCTGGACCAGACAGGACTGGAAAAAAGTGCTCTTCACTGACGAGTCGAAGAGCCCAGAGCTGGTGACCACACCAGATACTGACTGTTACTTTTGACCCCCCCCCCCCTCTCCCCTTTGATCAGGGCCACGTTATTCCATTTCTGTTAGTCACATGTCTGTGGAACATGTTCAGTTTATGTCTCAGTTGTTGAATCTTGTTAAGTTCATACAAATATTTAAACAACCATTTACACATGTTAAGTTTGCTGAAAATAAACACAGTTGACAGTTTTAGTATCTGGGATCTACATCTGTTTATATTAGTTACTATGCTGTTACTAAGCAGTGATTATTACGACAGTGTTACGTTACTACACCTAATAGGAAATGCACATGCGCACGAGTGTGCCCCGGGAAACTGTAGAGCAGGAGAGGTTTTGACTAAACGAAAACTAACTGTACTCCGTCTCCTGCCTTGTTATTTCTCCACAACACAAATATTACAGTGGCGACGAGGTGGTTCAACTTCTTTAACGGACATTGCTTGAAGGGAAGAATGTTGCGTGAGTAATGAAACTCAAAATAATTATGTAATTCGTCAGTTATTTTTTATTTTCTTTCGCCAGTAAAAAATGGCTAAGCACTGCTAGCAGATACAGTGTTCAGGAGCTGCCAAGTAGCAAGACTATTGGAGTCCAGAATAGCGACACTGCCCTCTGGTGGTTAAATAAAATAAAATAAACTGTCATTGAACCCATTGAAAGTAGGCGATCTCGGTGGAGAAATATTGTCAAGAAAGAAAAAAAAAGGAAGAAGGAACGTAACACGGTGTGTACATTATTACAAATGAGTGCAGTGAACGGAGTAATTGCAGAAACTTCTGAAGTGAAGAATTAGATGAAAATTAAGGAATACAAGGAATAAGGAAACTGAACAATTAACTGTGAAAATGGCAACCATTGGTCGAGTACCAGAGTTTGAGGCTACAAAAGAGGATTTTGATTCCTATTTGGAGCGTTTTGAGCGTTGGCTGGCTGCAAATGAAATCAAAGAGGAAAAGAAAGCAGACGTATTTCTCAGTGTTTTGGGTCCAACTGAGTATGGATTGCTGAAAGGTCTCATTGAACCAATAATAGCAGTGGAGTTGACCTATGCAGAACTGACTGATACTCTTTCAAGGCATTTCAAGCCTAAGCCAATTCTCATTGCAGAACGTTTCAGATTTTACCAATGTCACCAGAGTCAAGGGGAAACCGTGGCAGACTACATCCTTGCTTTGAAAAGGCTGGCAAGTACATGTGAGTTTGCACAATTTCTTGATGATGCTCTTAGAGACAAGTTTGTATGTGGTCTCACAGGTGAAGCATATCACAGAAGGCTTCTGTCAGAGAAGGACCTGACCTTTCGGAAAGCCTGTGATATTGCACTTGGACTCGAGCTTGCCCACAGGGATACTATTGAGCTATCGGGATATGCAGAACGTCAGAAAGGTGTTCACAAGGTCAGTGATGCACGTGGTGAAAAAGGCTCACAAAAGTCACACTTTTCTCAGTCCCGTCCTCAAGGTTACACAAGAACAAAGCAGCCCACATCTCAAAGGTCTAAGCCAAGTTGCTACAGATGTGGGGGAGATAATCATCAGCACAGTGAATGTCGATTCCAAAATGTAAAGTGCCACAATTGTGGAAAGGTTGGACATTTACAGAAAGTGTGTAAAGCCTCAAAACGCACAGCAAGAGCGCACAAAGTGTCAGATGCAGCACAAGAAGAGGAAGGTACAACTGAATCAGTATTGGAACTGTCCACAGTGTACACAGCTCAAAACAAAAAGATGGAATCTATCTCAACATGGAGTTAGCGGGAAAACCGGTAAAAATGCAGCTGGACACCGGAGCGTCTGTATCTCTGGTTCCAGAGAGACTCTACAAAGAAAAACTGAAAGAGTGCCCTCTTCAGCCAGCGTCCATCCGCCTTTCTTCATACACTGGTGACACTATTCCTGTGTTAGGGCAGATCCAGGTACCAGTCCGGTATGAGGGGAAGGAGTGGACGCTACCGCTTGTCATTGTTAAAGGAGAAAAATCAGCCTTGCTAGGCAGAAACTGGCTACAAAAGATCAAGTTGAACTGGGGAGAAATCTTCCGTCTGAGAAAGGACAAACCAGTGAGTCAGGCTACACTCACTAACATGCTGGAGAAGCACAAAGAACTTTTCAAAGATGACTACGGCGAAATACAAGACTTCACAGCAAAAGTCAGAGTGCAAGAAGGAACCAAGCCTATCTTTCACAAACCACGTCCAGTTCCCTATGCTCTTAAGGAAGCAGTAGAGAAGGAACTGGACCGCCTACAGAAGAATAACATAATCACGAAAGTAGCGAGGAGCGACTGGGCCGCTCCGATTGTTGTAGTCCCAAACAAAGACAAGACCGTCAGAATGTGCGGTGACTACAAGGTCACAGTAAATCGCTGCATACTACCAGAGGAATATCCACTACCAAACGCTGAAGATCTGTTTGCCACTCTAGCTGGTGGGAAGGTTTTCAGTAAGCTGGACCTGGCATTCGCTTATCAGCAACTGAAGCTGGATCTGGAGTCAGAACAGTATCTGACCATCAATACACAAGGGGCTATTGAGATTCAATCTATTGGCCTATGGAATCTCGACAGCTCCAGCGATATTCCAACACACAATGGATCAGATCTTGGACGGTATAGACAACATTGTGTGCTTCATGGACGACATCCTCGTGTCAGCACCAACCATTGGAGAGCACCTTTATCTTAGAGCTGAGGTCATTTTTGGGGCTCCTGAACTATTACGGAAAGTGTGGCAAACTTGTCCACATTGTTGCATCCGCTTCACCAACTGCTGCAGGCCGATACAAAGTGGAATTGGTCCCCGCAATGCGAAGAAGCATTCAAGACTTGCAAACAGCGTCTGCTAAAGAGCAAGTGGCTTGCCCACTACAACACAGAGAAGAAGCTGAGACTCGCGTGTGATGCATCTCCATACGGAGTAGGAGCCGTCATCTCACATGTTCTATCGTCAGGTGAAGAACACCCTATTGCATTTGCATCACGGACTCTGTCACCAAGTGAGAAAAATTATGCTCAAATTGAGAAGGAAGCCCTGAGCATAATATTCGGAGTGAAGAAGTTTCACAAATACCTGTACGGAAGGAAGTTCCAACTGCTGACAGATCACAAGCCTCTGATGGCCATCCTTGGACCAAAATCAGCTATACCAACCCTTGCTGCACTTCGAATGCAACGTTGGGCTCTGATATTGTTAGCCTACGACTACGAGATTGAGTACAGACGATCCAGTGATCACGCAAATGCAGATGCACTATCAAGACTACCATGCAATAGTGACTCCGACAGTGAAGATGATAGAGCAGTCTTCCAGATCTCTCTCATTGACGAACTGCCCATATCTACTTCAGACATAGCAGAGGAAACAAGGAAAGATCCAGTGCTTTCCAAAGTCTTGGACTTAACATTAGGAGGTTGGCCAAACTTCGTAAATGACAATAACCTTCGTCCATTCATCGACAAGAAAGACCAGTTGTCCACTGATCAAGGATGTGTTCTGTGGGGATCAAGGGTGGTGGTACCTCACAAATTCCAGAGGAGACTGCTATCTGACCTGCATGAGGGACATCCAGGGATCACTCGAATGAAAGCACTCGCTCGCAGTTATCTGTGGTGGCCTGGACTGGATCAGGACATTCAACAGCATGTAGGCCACTGCTCACCTTGTGAAGCTGTTCGCAACAAGCCTGCTGCTGCACCTCTTCATCCATGGTCCTTGGCTGCTACACCTTGGGAACGCATCCATGTGGATTACGCCGAGATTGACAAGCAACATTTCCTTGTTGTCGTCGATGTCCATTCCAAGTGGATGGAAGTGTTCCCTACTCAACTGACCACAGCTGAGAAGACCATCAATCTTCTCAGACACCTGTTCGCATCCTTTGGACTAGTCAAGGAGCTCTTATCGGACAATGGCCCTCCTTTCACGTCAAACGATTTTGAAATGTTTCTCAAGAACAATGGAGTAAGGCACATCCGGTCACCACCTTACCATCCGGCATCAAACGGAGCAGCGGAGAGAGCCGTGCAAACCTTTAAGAAGGCCTGGACTAGACTCGAGGTTCAGTCTGTGCCCACCCACCAAAGGCTTCCCCGGTTCCTGTTTACTTACTGTAACACACCACACACAGTAATGGAATGTACACCAGCTGAACTGTTTCTGAGACGCCAACCACGTACCCGCCTGACATTGTTGAAACCAGACTTGTCAAGCACTGTGGCAAAGCACCAGCTACAGCAGAAGAAAGCTCATGACAGACACTCAAAGACTGTCAGAGAATTCAAAGAGGGAGAGATGGTGATGGTACGTGATTTCAGACACCCCAAGAGCCTGTGGAACTCAGGTGTGATCTTGCAACGCAAAGGACCTTTGACTTACCAAGTCCAAATTGGTCATCGCCAGGTCAACGTTCATGTGGATCATCTGCTACGGTCCAACGCCCCAGCAGAGACACGCCGAGAGAACAATAACGACCCCCAGGACTATTCTCCTGACTGTGGACGTACGGGAGAGACAGAGCCTGACCTTCCACCCGAACCTGGCCCACTACTGGAAGCCCAGGAGGAGCCGAGATATCCTTTTCGACAGCGAAGGGCACCTCAAAAGCTTTACCTGTGAGTTGAACTGTTTAAGGTAACAGACAATAAAACAAACACTTTATATATGTCCTAGATAAAAGGAAAGAAAAAGGACATTACCTGGGTTAGTTATTAGGACACAAACTCCATCTTCGGGGCAGAATAATCCCCTGGATTTGTGCTGGGCTCTGAAAAGTCTGCTTCAACCCAGTAGTTGAAAAATGTTAAGAATGCATTGTTCAAATATTGCATTAGTAGTTCCCTAACATATTTACCTTGTTCTCTGGGAGTTAAAAACTATGGGGGGAGGAGTTTGGTATCTGGGATCTACATCTGTTTATATTAGTTACTATGCTGTTACTAAGCAGTGATTATTACGACAGTGTTACGTTACTACACCTAATAGGAAATGCACATGCGCACGAGTGTGCCCCGGGAAACTGTAGAGCACGAGAGGTTTTGACTAAACGAAAACTAACTGTACTCCGTCTCCTGCCTTTTTATTTCTCCACAACACAAATATTACAACAGTGTGAGGACGTTTATTTTTTGCTGAGTTTACTATTGTGATGGTAGCATCTTGTTATGGCTAGCAAGGACTGGAGTTCAGGACTATCCACACACCTTCGGTCAATATTCTCAGTGTTATGTGCAGAACAATAACAATGGAAGACTATTTTGCGAGCAATACATGTGCAATTATTATATAATTTCAACCAGATATTGTATCCAGTCTGAATGACAATGGTTTGACGTGTATCTAAAATATTATCTACATCTATAAATAAACATAAGGAAAAATGTGTGCCATGAATGTTTAGTTATCAATAAACTGTCTGGGTACCAGATTGCTCACTTATCTTCAATTATGCATCTTCTTCAGTTCCCATGGTGGACTTCCCTGTAAAGATTCAGGAGTGTAAGGCCACGAAGAGAGAGGATGCTGTATTTGATTGGGTCCTGTCACAACCCTTCAGCAAGATCATGTGGGTGGGCAGAACTTATCACTGGAGGCAGCGAAAAAAATATGATATTTAAAGTAGGTTGAGGACAAGCTCATCCACAGACTAATCATTAAAGGCGTCACTATGGTGGACAAAGCCATCTATGTCTGTGGCAGGAATCAAATCTTGCAATGCCTTTCTTGTTGTTGAAGGTAACACAACAGTACTGCACCAGTACCATTTCAGTGTCATCCCACTCCATATTTGAACACCATGTTAACTCACTCAATCTCTCGGGCATGTCTTTGGTCCAGCCTACAAGGAAAAAGAAACATAAAACCATAAGGACAGGAGAAGATGGAGTTGACCTTGCGGAGAATGCCTAAGAGCATGCAGTTAAAAATGTCAGACAGAGAGGTGCTGATGGAGAAGGTGTAAGCAATCAAGGAAGAGTGACTGGCTAATCCCCCTGCAGCGCCAGAGCCTGCAGCTAATGCTATGGTGGTAGAGGCACCAAAGTACGAAGTATACAAGCAGTGGACACTATTTCTGTGCTTTTAGGACCCATAATGCAATTCTTCAGAAAATGGGCGTGGCTTCACAATGTTTACAGATTTGAAGTAAACGGGTGGCAGGTATCCTAGTGATTAGAGCGTTGGACTTGTAACCAAAAGGTTGCAAGATCGAATCCCTGAGCTGACAGCGTAAACTGCCCCTGAACAAGGCAGTTAACCCACTGTTCCTAAACCATCATTGAAAATAAGTGTTAACTGACTTGCCTGATTAAATAGTTTAGTTTTTTTTGAAAATATGCAGCCGAAGCAAATTTATTGCTTTAACTAATTTTGACAAATGCTAAGAAAATGTTGATCAATGTAATAAATGACTTTTCAAATTAGTTATGCTAAACGTTATGTTGGCTGACAATTTATCTACGCAATCCTTACGAACCACATCATTACAGCAGTATATTTGGCCAGAGCGTCCAGTGATGAATGCGCCGAGAGTGAAACACTGAATTTACAACTGGATAATCTGACAATTCTCTGAATTACAAATGCCCAGAGCGCACTCTGGCACTCCAGATAAAATGTACAAACACACTCGAAATCGTATGATCTCTAGCTAGTCATTGTTATGCTAGCAAGCCAGCAAGAGGTTGTGTAACGATGTGCACTGAGAGTCGTGTTGCAAATTCAGGGAGTGAATACATTTAATAAATAAGAGAACAAAACAAGAAGCACAAACAGCGCACCGACATGAAACAGGAACAATGATGACTGGGGAAGACACCAAAAGGGAGTGACATTTATAGGGTAGATAATCAAGGATGGGATGGAGTCCAGGTGAGTGTCATTATGCGCGTAACGCTGGTGACAGGTGTGCGCCATAATGAGCAGTCTGGTGACCTAGACACCGGAGAAGGAGCACACGTGACAGTACCCCCGCTGACCAAGATGATCCCGGGGATCAGGAGCGGACCTGTCACCTCTACTAAGGCGCCAGAACCTGTCGATACGGCAGAGGCCCGGGAGCATGACGACCTAGAGCGCGGGAGAGAGCATACGTAACAGTACCCCCTCCCCGGTGCGTTCGGTTCCAGACGCAAGATGCCAACCAAAGGGACGATGGAGCGGACCGCCTCCGCTGAGGTGCAGAAACCTAACGACCCAGCTGAGGCGTGAGAGCCTGATGAACCTGCTGGCTGAGACCTCCCCGGTTTCCTCGGTCGAGGCACGGGAGCCCGTCGAGCCAGATGAGGCATGGGAGCCAGACAAACCGGCTGAGGCCTCCCAGGTAGCTCCGGTTCGGACACCCGGACCCCACATCACACAAAAAAAACACTCCCTGAAGCTTCCCTTTGTTGAGTCGTCATTCTATAACGATGTTCGCTGAGAGCTGGGAAGCAAGTTAAAGGAGTGAATACATTGAATTAATAAATGAACGAAACAAGAACAGCGCACCAACATGAAACAATGACGACTGGGGAAGAAACCAAAGGGAGTGACATATATAGGGCAGGTAATCAAGGAGGTGATGGAGTCCAGGTGAGTGTCATTATGCGCGTACCGCTGGTGACAGGTGTGCGCCATAACGAGCAGCCTGGTGACCTAGAGAACGGAGAGGGAGCACACGTGACAAGTTGCATAGCAACAGCATCAACTTCCAGGAGACAGGCGAAGCGCTAGTGCTCTCAACTGAAAGGATACCATTCATTTAAAATGTATTTAAATGAACTAATAGTATATACTAATTAATTATAAAGTATACATTATATTAGTATAGGTAATCGAAACACAGCTCAAGTGTTTTGTACACTCAGTGTATATCCTTGTTTATTTTTTCAGTCAAACTGCATTACAACATTAATTTTCTCACCATGAATGAGGACCATAATTGTCACAGAGTATGTCTTTTTTTTCTCTCATTCATTGTCTTTGCATGTTTAAAAAGTTACCTACCTATCTTTCCGAGTTGGTCCTGCCGTACATACCTACACGTACGCTACGGTCACAAGACGCAGGCCTCCTAATTGTCCCTAAAATTTCTAAGCAAACAGCTGGAGGCAGGGCTTTCTCCTATAGATCTCCATTTTTATGGAACAGTCTGCCTACCCATGTGAGAGACGCAGACTCGGTCTCAACCTTTAAGTCTTTACTGAAGACTTATCTCTTCAGTAGGTCATATGATTGAGTGTAGTCTGGCCCAGGAGTGTGAAGGTGAACGGAAAGGCTCTGGAGCAACGAACCGCCCTTGCTGTCTCTCCAGGGCCGGTTCCCCTCTCTCCACTGGGATTCTCTGCCTCTAACCCTGTTACTGGGGCTGAGTCACTGGCTTGCTGGTGCTCTTTCATGCCGTCCCTAGGAGGGGTGCGTCACTTGAGTGGGTTGAGTTACTGACGTGAACTTCCTGTCTGGGTTGGCGCCCCCCCTTGGTTGTGCTGTGGTGGAGACCTTTGTGGGCTATACTCGGCCTTGTCTCAGGATTGTAAGTTGGTGGTTGAGGATATCCCTCTAGTGGTGTGGGGGCTGTGCTTTGGCAGAGTGGGTGGGGTTATATCCTTCCTGTTTGGCCCTGTCCGGGGGTTTCTTCGGATGGGGCCACAGTGTCTCCTGACCGCTCCTGTCTCAGCCTCCAGTATTTATGCTGCAGTAGTTTATGTGTCGGGGGGCTAGGGTCAGTTGGTTATACCTGGAGTACTTCTCCTGTCTTATCCAGTGTCCTGTGTGAATTTAAGTATGCTCTCTCTAATTCTCTCGTTCTCTCTTTCTCTCTGAGAACCTGAGCCCTAGGACCATACGTCAGGACTACCGGGCATGCTGACACCTTGCTGTCCCCAGTCCGCCCGGCCTTGCTGCTATTCCAGTTTCAACTGTTTCTGCCTGCGGTTACGAAACCCCTACCTGTCTCAGACCTGCTGTTTTCAACTCTTAATGATCGGCTATGAAAAGCCAACTGAGATTTATTTCTGATTATTATTTGACCATGCTTGTCATTTATGAACATTTTGAAAATCTTGGCTCTCTCTAATTTTCTCCTTCTCTCTTTCTCTCGGAGGACCTGAGCCCTAGGACCATACGTCGGGACTACCGGCCGTGGTGACTCCTTGCTGCCCCCAGTCCGCCTGGCCTTGCTGCTATTCCAGTTTCAACTCTTCTGCCTGCGGTTATGGAACCCCTACCTGTCCCAGACCTGCTGTTTTCAACTCTTAATGATCGGCTATGAAAAGCCAACTGAGATTTATTCCTGATTATTATTTGACCATGCTTGTCATTTATGAACATTTTGAAAATCTTGGCTCTCTCTAATTTTCTCCTTCTCTCTTTCTTTCTCTCGGAGGACCTGGGCCCTAGGACCATGCGTCGGGACTGCCGCCCGTGGTGACTCCTTGCTGTCCCCAGTCCGCCTGGCCTTGCTGCTATTCCAGTTTCAGCTGTTCTGCCTGCGGTTATGGAACCGCCACCTGTCCCAGACCTGTTGTTTTTCAACTCTTAATGATCAGCTATGAAAAGCCAACTGAAAATTATTCATGATTATTATTTGACCATGCTTGTCACTTATGAACATTTTTGAACATCTTGGCATAGTTCTGTTATAATCTCCACCCGGCACAGCCAGAAGAGGACTGGCCACCCCTCATAGCCTGGTTCCTCTCTAGGTTTCTTCCTAGGTTTTGGCCTTTCTAGGGAGTTTTTCCTAGCCACCGTGCTTCTACACCTGCATTCTAGCTGTTTGGGGTTTTAGGCTGGGTTTCTGTACAGCACTTCGAGATATTATCTGATGTACGAAGGGCTATATAAAATAAAATTGATTGATTGATTGATTGATTGACCTTGTCTCTAGAACAACATCTTACATAATGTTTTCAAGCAATAAGGCACAAGAGACAGTGCTGAATCATGAATACAGTCACAGATAAATGGCATTGTTCGGCTAGTCAACCCATTTACCAGTGACTGTATTCATCATACAGCACTGCCTCACGCGCCTTATTGCTTTTATACAACTGTTACCAACATTTTAAAATAACAATGAATTACTTATTTTCATTAAAACATTATTTTGGTAAGTCAATTCATACAATTTCATTGTTCCACCAAAAGATATATTCTTTTGCTATAAACGTGACCAAGTCATTCATTTTTTTGTTGCTACGCAAAAGGACTGGTCGTCCGTTCTGAACAAAATGCTTGCTATGCAGGCTGGATAACATTTGTGTTGCTAGTTAGCCAACTTCAGCTAACTCAGTCACGTCAAACGTTAAACCTGGACTGACAGTACACTGGCCGCATTTTCATTTTGAACTTTTTTTAAATATTGGCATTAACTTGGATATGACAATGACGTTGATGCATAAATTCGACTGGCACACATGCTGACCAAACTGCCCGCGTTGCGTGCATGAACGTAATAAAATAAATGTACACATACATGTTATTCAATCATTTCATCCAAGCTGCTTTCGCCCGTCAACAGGCATCTGCTTAGCCAGGAACTAAAATAGAGCTTGGTTCTATTTGAGACACTTTATGCGGTTCAAGTCCTGCCTCTACCGCCTCTCCCATCTACTCTATGGGTTCTAGGAGCATACTAACCCACGGGAGTAATTGAAAGATGAATGAGGTCCACGCTCCAGTTCAGTTGCTGGCGGTAATGCATCTTAAAGTTGGTTGCCAATCCCCATATAAAATCCACAGAAGAATAGAAGGAGTAGAGATTAATCAAAGAAAACGAACTAGGTTTTCTTTTATCTGTTGGAGTACAGAACACACGTGTGACTCATAATAGGTCAAAATTCTACAAAGATCCAGAAAAAAAAAAGGACCATATGCATTTCAGTTCAAATAACAACCCAATGTTTCTCTCCCAGGACAAATGAACTAGCAACAGCAAATGTGTGTTTCGACCTGTCCCCAAATCAATAAGGTTCGAACAGTTGTTTTTGGTATTTTAACCTGCATGACATGAACGCGTCTGGTTGGGATAGACACACAAAACATGTGCACGATGGCGCACTCGGACACATGTGCAGAGACGGTTTGGTCAGCATGTCAGAGAAAGTTGTCTCATCTGGGCACCGTTCACTCTTATGCATGGTACTACATAGATCGAAATTCAAAAGTGAAACATTGTTTCTGAGGTTGGACAGACAGACGTCGAGGCTTACATTTAACCCCACTGCACCAAACTAAATGCTAGGCTGGAAGCGAATGGAAATAATGTGAGAGTTGAGATAAATACAAGAGCGGTTTTGGACAGCAACATGACATTTTTATGGAGGCGGCATTGATCATTTTCAGATGCAACTGTTAGCATTCGTAGGTGTGCCTGTGTAACAGTTTAACTTTAGTCCGTCCCCTCGCCCCGACCTCGGGCGCGAACCAGGGACCCTCTGCACACATCGACAACAGCCACTCACAAAGCATCGTTACCCATCGCTCCACAAAAGCCGCGGCCCTTGCAGAGCAAGGGGAACCACTACTTCAAGGTCTCAGAGCGAGTGACGTCACCGACTGAAAGGCTGCTAGCGCGCACCACCGCCAACTAGCGAGCCATTTCACATCGGTTACACCTGTGACTACCAATACAAGAGGTTGCTGAAGAAATTCAGCCTGTCACCCCCAGCCACTAGAGCCATGGCCTGTTCTCCACTTTTCCATCACTCAGACGCGGGACGTATAGGTGCATCATGGCAAAAACTATAAGACTGGCCAATACCTTCTACCCCCAGAACATCAGGCTGCTGAATAGCCACCACTAGTCAACTACCTGCTTTCCCTGTCCCCTCCCCTTCTGGAGTGCAGGTAATTGTTTTACAAGCGATTGGAGATGACACCATCTCCAGTGACGAGAACCATGTAGCTATGATAAGTTCCTAACAAAAGCTAAAACAGGTTTTTAGAAATGTTTGCAAATTTATATTAAAAAATACATATTTCTAGCGGTGTCTAGCTCTCTACTCTTACAATTCTGTTTTATTTATTCGGAGGAAACGTTCACATCACAGGAGGTTGGGGAGGACGGGCTCGTGGTAATGGTTGGAATAGAATAAGTTGAATGGTATCAAAAACATCAACTACGTGGTTTGATGCCATTCCATTTGCTGTTATTGTACCGCCAAACTTTTTCTAAGCCTTTTGGAAATGTTTTATGCCACCAGGTGGTGCCAGTATCCACAGATCCACATCTCATTGTCAATGTGTGTCAAAATGTGAAAGAGAATTGTCCATACAGTACTGATGTGTGATCTTGTGAGTGTTCTGAGGATAATGTGATCTTGTGAGTGTTCTGAGGATAATGTGATCTTGTGAGCATTGGGTTAGCAGGTCTGGTAGTATAAAAGCCACACAAAGTAGTGAACATACTGTAGTGATCTCTGCCCTGAAAGATACATACAGTACAATTCCCATGTAGTTTGTTTTGTCTTACCAGGAAATGGTTCCAACATGGTCATTGATTTTCATATACTATTTAGAAAATATAAGTCAACCAATCAAACTAGAACCATCACACTCTCCCAGAAGCTTGGCTGGTGCGTAAAACCTGCAAATTCAATACAAACAAAAAGCTGTTGCATAAAGCTTTCTACATTAGTCTCTTATTTAAATGATTTTCACTGCAACAGGGATCGCGTACACAGACGATTCGGCTTGGCACCCTTCTTCGGCGTGTAGGTACAATTTGTAAAGCATTAAAGCATTTGTAAAGAACAACCGATGAGCAGCAGGTGCTACTAATCAGGGTTGCCACTCATCTACCAATCAGGGATGTGGCTTTTCTGGTATGCCTGTATACAAATGAGTCACAAAGAAATAGAGAATTATATGGTATGGGAGCTGGCACGAAGGGCAACTCACAAATCAACCGCACCCAGGTGTCCGCTCACCTCATATCAATTCATGAGACTCCCCAACACAAAGGACAGCAGGCTCAGCCGTTCATAAATATGTGGGGACAACTCATAAACAATGTGCAAAATCTAATATGGACAGTGTTCTTGTATAACAGTGCAAATTTGGCTTATAGGAAGGAGGTGAAATCCAATTCTTTGTATAAACTGTGTGGAAATACAGAATTTAATGTATATATCCACATGGTGCATATAAATAAACCAACCTGATTGGTGTGATTAGGCTGCGATGAACACAGTTTTTCTGATTAACCATGTGGAGTGGCATTGCTGCTACCGATATATCACTTTTCAATTGGTCTGAGCAAAGAAATTAGGTAGAGAGATATGACTTGCTATATATTTTCAGGGCAGGAATATAATTGATGCTATTGTCACATTTAATGTTATGCTCATATCCCATCTCTGTAAAGTGAAGATAGTGATTATTTGTCCATAAGGTATGTGTATAGTATGTGTACTGTATTTGTATATGCTGAAGGCAGAAGTTGTTCTTAGTCAGGCACTGGCCACTGACCCATTAGGGGAGCAGTAATCAAAGGAAGTAGGGATCATGAGCCCCAGCCAAAATACTTCCTGTTGTTGTCATCATTCCCTCCTGCCCCCTTCTCTCCAGCAGCCAAATAATCCCTGTGAGGCTAAAGGATCCTCCTCATTTGCAGTTTGTAGTCTACTGTACGGTACTGAGAGGACCTCTGCTGGCCACTGTGTGATATCATGTTTTATAAATATACACATTAAATATGTGGTTGTACTTTTACACTAAGGGAAAACTAGTATCAAATTTGTGAGGCTGTCATAAAAAAAAATGTTTTTATAATTTTCATAACAAATTCTAAAGTCAAACAAATCCATATTAGTCCACAGCTCAGACAAAATGGTGATTAGAGAAGGAAAGAGGGAGAGACAGAAAGAGAAAATGTGTGGCAGAAAGAAAGAGAGAGAGAGAGAGAGAGTGTCGGGCAGAATGAGAGCAGAGTTCTTTGCTTTGATGTTTTCATTTCTGTTGAATGACCACAGTCCAGTGAGAGAGTGCTCTCATGAGCTGCACTGCTGTCAAGTTCCAGGCAGTGTCCCTCCACATATATTCTACAGCAGGGTTTCCCAACCCTCTCCTCGGGCCCCGCCAGACGTTTCACATTTTTGTTTTAACCCTAAACTGGCAGACCTGAATCAATTAGTCAACTAATCATCAAGCAGGTGTGCCAGTTTAGGGTTAAAACAAAAATGTGAAATGTCTGGGGGAGCCCAAGGAAACCCACTCTAGAGCACCGCCCACCTTCTACTTCCTCCACAGCGCCCTCATCTGTGGATCACACTTCTGCTACTCACTCACCCTCAACTCATCGCACCATAACACAACATCACTTGAAGATAGATCACACTGCTGTTTTTCTATCATTAGAACTCTTCAATTTGGATCACAACTCTGGTTCTGTCCCTTCACCACCATTCACATCACAGGGATTTTAACTGTGTCTCACTGGATTGTTTATGCAGTAGTCCTTTGGAATCACATTGGTTGGACTGCTGGACTGGACCGCTGGACCGGACTGCTGGACCAGACTTGAACCCCATGCAGTGTATAGTAGCCTGCAGCGATGTCATCTGTTCTCTCCCCCCGCAACGCAAAGGATCAGCCACGCACGACAAAGTCCCTCTCTGACTCGTCTCCCACTACACCCTCGCTGACTTCCAGAGGCCTCAAAGTAAGAGCAGATCACTTTATCTTGTCTATGGGCAATAACAAGGAAATGCCTAGGATGCTTTTTGTAAACATTGCTATGTGCAGAAGCTCAGATAAAATGCAGTGCTTGACTTTTGACTATCATCATTGGTTTGGAGCACAGTGCACTGTGTGTAGGTCTAATACTATAGGTTAGTGGTTCCCAACCAGAGGTACTACAACCTTGGCCTATCCACAGGGTGTACTTGTGAAGACTCACGAGACCATAGGCCTACTGGTAAAATGCAGGAGGGGATACTTCATGGGTACTCCAGGAACAGCAAACTCAGTTGGTACAGTAACCAAAAAAGGCTGGAAACCACTGCTATAGGTGTTATGCTTTAAGGATATCCAGGAAAAACGGGTTATTTTGAATATCTTTCTTTGTTTAACCATAAACTTTTCACTCCACATTGAAACCAATCTAAATGTTCCATGAGCAGACATCATCAGATTGTAATGGCAGATGGTGATGAGCCCTCTTGAGCCAGGTGGCTTATGTGGGAGTACATTTGACTAAAGGAAAATACATTTTCAGCATTGGCTGCATGCATGTAACTATTCAAAGAACATCTCTCCCACAAAGAGGCTCGCTCTCTCTTTGTGAGAGAGATGTCCAATACAGCCTCAACATTTACTTCCCACGATGGGTCATATAATTCCTGGATAAGTTTGGAGTTTCCATGACATCATCAGCTCCATGCTATTTTTTTCATCAGGCAGAAAGTTGCCTTGGAATTTTACGGAGAGGGGTCCTGTGTAACTTGAAATAACAAGAGGCAAATGACATATAAAACTCAGATTGGCATTGAAGATAGATCGCTGACAGGATCAACAATATCAAACCCTGCTTTCAAGTGGGTCTTCCTGTTATCACTCTGGACAAGACTCTGGCAGCACCTTTTTGCACAATGAGCCAGGCAGCGAAAAATAAACGGGAAAATACAAAATAAATTGTAATAAGAAGTTAATCTCAAATGGTTACTCAAGCAGTGACACTGGTACTTTGAGGGAGTGAGAGAGTGAGCAAGAGAGCAAAATAGACCAAGACAGCGAGAGCAAAAGAGCGAGAGAGCAAGCAAAAGAAAGAGCGAGCAAAAGAGGGAGCGAGAGAGAGAGAGAGGGAAGGAAAGATGGTGAGAGTACTTAGAGCTGGCTTGTATTGGAACGCAGACACAGTGTCTATCCCTCCGCTGGTCCAGTGGGAGAAGCTCACATTTTCCACTCGGGAAGAGCTGGTCAACAGACAGTCCCCCATGGCATCTAACAGAGCAGGAAGGGGAGCACAGAAGAAGACTGGCCTGGTCCACAAACAAGCAGTAGCCCTTACACTCTGGGCGCAGGTGTGCAGAGGGAAGGATTTGATTGGTGTAATCAATATGGCAGTACTTTCACCTAGCCTACTAGAGAACCAGGTGGAGCTACAAGCATATTGTTTATACCCATATCTGAAGTGCCTATGAGTTAGATATTATAGGGGTTATTCTTGACTGGGTTGGTCAGTGTTGGAAGGCTTGATAGACTCCGAGCAGGCCCTCTCCATCACACCAGCATCTCCCAGTGCTGGATCTATGATCCAAAGCAGAGCGTCAGGGGGTCAACAGCAAGCCTTCTTTTAATGAGAGCTTACCATGGCTCCAAACACACAGACAGACTCTTTAATAAAAGAGAGCTGACAGTGTTGACACAGACTGAGAGCTTGTTGATGTCTGACGGGAACCATTCCTATGTGTTTTTACATGAGGCCCGAGACTAAAGCAATGGACTCCTAGACCACCTTGAACAATTCAGTTTAATCTATATTTGTGAAGAAACTGGCCAACACTATATAGAGCCTAAAGTCGCCCGTATACTAGGTTTGGTTTGCTCCTAGCAGAACTCGGCTAGGTGAAGTGAACGTCTGTGACTCGCATTGACCCTTAAAAGACTTTTAGCTGAAAAATGAGTAAAGTGGCAATATTACTGTTTTGGCCTCTAGCTAAAACATAGCCAGAATACAGTTCCTCAAAATAGTCAGAATGAAATCAAAAAATCTGTAAATTCCTTTTGATGTTTTTGCCAACGAGGTCTTAGTCACAGAATTTTGAATCTAACTAAGATGTTAGTTGCAGTATTTTTCAAGTGGGGGGAAAAAATGCATGAAAACTAGTCGTCTCTCGTTGAATGGCAACAAACACTTCAATGAAGAATCCCGTCCATAGTTCTCACTCCTACTAGGATTAGTAGGCTGTTTGACCGATCACCTAAGAAGGCGTCACCTACGAAGGGCCGTAAGATTTTGGCTACCGAACTTTAACGTGCATCAAGATTTTTTTTTTACTCAAACAGCAGAAAAACTAACCTGCCGAAGTACAAAACGAACAAAAATGTAATCATAATATATGTGCAAACTGTTTTGACTGGGAGTGCACAAGAGAAAATGCATACGATCTTACATTGTTAACTTTATCCATTGACGTGATTTCTAGATAGCGCAACCGTAATCAATGTTAAAGGCCTTCACTCTTGCATGCCGTGGCGTAAAAGCCTAAATATTTGGCTTTGTCGGTTGAACTCTTGTAATTGCCTGACAAAGTGCTGGTCCGTCATGGTTCCCTAGTCACATGGAAAAGCAGCATGGGCAGAAAATGGAAGTAGGCTGTCCACTGCAGCCTGAGAACACAGAGGTCAGGGCCTGCCCCAGATACTGTAGGAGAGTGACTGAGGATACATCACAGCATGAATGATTCGGTCTGCAGTGGAACACATCTCCTATTCTATCAGTAGTACACTTCTCAGCTCTACTGAAATAAATCCGCAAGGCAAGTGACAAGTGACCTGAAAATCATCGGACACTATTAAAAAGCTCAAACAATGCCATTTTTGCAGGAGTGTCTCTTTAAAAAAGCACACTCATACACCCTGCCTCCAACCCTTCAGCAGGCAATATCCGTCAAGATTCCCAAGCTAAGCCACTGCCAAAGTTATGACCTTTTTTGGATATGTTTAGTTTTTATCTCTGCCTCTCAGTTAATGCATGTGGCTGTTTCGTAAGTCCATTCTCTAACTTGGTGTGCGCTTCAAGTTTCATCCCAAGATGCTCTCTGCTGATAAGCGCATGCTTGGCTGCGGGACAGTGCGAAGGTCTAAGTCTTCCGTGAGAGGTCATAGCTAGGGCCAGGGGTTTTTCCTGACCACTTGAACTGAAAATTAGAAACACAGAATCTTTATGCAAACAGGACACAAAGTCCTTTACAAAGTGTTCATCTTGACCGCTCTGCTCTGTCATTTTAGAGGCTGGTAATGCAGTGGTCTTATTGAGGTCACTCAAGTAAAGTCCGGAGCAGGGCTGAGGGAGATTCCATTGGCAACATTCAAACAAATAGGGGACCAGACATATGGTGGAGTTAAATGCAAACAGTAATAGAGAAATGCCTGTTATGGGTCTCATTCCCAGGTCTCCAAGCCCATAGGCAGGACTGCTAACCAAAGCTCCAATATGGGTTCACTTTTTTAAGAGGAATTGTAACAGGCATACCTTGGCAAGGTTCGTTACAATAATTATGACCCAGGCAGTTCTGTGAGTGTTCAGAATGTTATCTTTGGTCATGACTTGGACTGCAATAAATGGAAACTCAAACACATTCACTTTGAAGTAAAAAAAAAAAAAAAATGCAATCACTTTGGTACCATATGCACAAGTATGTGGTACATCACAACTCTAAACCCCCAAAAAACTAAATACATCATCAAAAGGCCTCCTGTTTTAAAACCTTAAGCAATTAAAAAAAAAAAAAAAAAAAATAATTCACTTGTTCACTGCACCAAATTATTCAATTTGCATACATATTCATTAAATATAAAATTCTATTTTTTACATCATAAATGTATCAATTGACATCATTTCAAGTTGGATGGTGAAACTAAATCATAATTATGTCATGGCTTCAGAAGCTTCTGATAGGTGAATTGACATCATTTCCGTCAATTGGAGGTGTACCTGTGGATGTATTCCAAGGCCTACCTTCAAACTCAGTGCCTCTGCTAGTTGAGAACAAGTTCTCATTTACAACTGCAACCTGGCCAAGATAAAGCAAAGCAGTGCAACACAAACAACACAGTTACACATGGAATAAATGAATATACGGTCAATAATACATTAGAAAAAGTCTATATTCAGTGTGTGCAAATGAGGTAGGATAACGGAGGTAAGGCAATAAATAGGCCATAGTGGTGAAATGATTACAATATAGCAATTAAACACTGGAGGGATAGATGTGCAGAAGATGAGTGTACAAGTAGAGATACTGGGGTGCAAAGGAGCAAAATAGATAACAGTATGGGGATGAGGTAGTTGGATGGGCCAAGATGGCACGTGATATGTCGTCCTCCCGTGTATTTTTCGTCTTTTTTTGTATATATTTCAATTTATTTTCAATCTGTTTTCCATTTTAAAATTAAATATACCTTCCGGTAACCCGCCTCACCCAATGTGACACGGATCTGCTATTTTTTTTAGACCTTATAGCCAGAACCTCCATCAGAAGCTAAACAGCTAATTAGCTACTAGATATTTAGCCATTGTTAGCCACTGCTAGTGGCCTTTCCTTCTGCACAGACACCAGACCTTTTTTTGTTTGTTGCCTGGATAATACTTGCCAGCATCGGACTGTTTTCTCCACTACAACCCTGGACCACTACTCCTGATCATCACAGCTAGCTAGCTGCCACCGAGTGACCTGAAGCTAGCTCTGAGCCAGGCCCACCTCCTGGGCTACTCTGTGATCACCCGGCTACTCAGCCGATACCTCCCGGACTCCACCCCAACGCGGCTAGAATCCACCACTCCACCGGATCCTTGCCGTAAGCTCTGGACCTTTGCATCAGATCATCGCTGCTACCTAGTGGCTACAGGGGCTAATGCCCCTGCCCCTAAGCTAGCACCAGTTAGCCGCAAGCCAGGCGCATCTCCCGGCTAGCAAACAAAATTAAAACAATTACCTCTTTCGCCATCTGGTCTGGACACTTTGTCGACACGGCGCCCCACCGTACCACCACGACTGGTCTGCCGACTTAACTCCATCCGCTGTGCCCTCAACCGGCCTTTGCCGGACGTCGGAGCAGACGCTTCTACTTACCCCGGCCTGCTAACTTTAAACGCCATGTGTCCCGCGTGCTAGCGTAGTAACGACTACCCCTCGGCTTCCCTGTTCCATCTATTGCTGTTCGCTGGACCTTATGATCACTTGGCTACATAGCTGATGCCTACTGGACTGTTCATTAATCACGGTACTCCATTTTGTTTATTTCTGTTTATCTGTCGGGCCCCAACTCAGGTCCTGTGTGTACTTAACCGACCCTCTCTGCCCATTCATCGCCATTTTACCTGTTGTTGTCTTACATGTTGTTGCCTTAGCTAGCTCTCCCAATCAACACCTGTGATTGCTTTATGCCTCGCTTTGTCTCTCTCAAATGTCAATATGCCTTGGACACTGTTGTTTAGGATAGTTGTCTTAGTTTACTGCGGAGCCTCTAGTCCCACTCAACGTGCCTCAGATACCTCCTTTGTCCCACTTCTCACATGTGGTGACCTCACCCAGCATAACTAGCCCGTCCAGAGATCCAACCTCTCATCATCACTCAATGCTTGGGTTTACCTCCACTGTACCCGCACCCCACCATACCCCTGTCTGTACATTAAACTCTGAATCTATTCTACCACGCCCAGAAATCTGCTGCTTTTATTCTCTGTCCTCAACGCACAAGACAACCAGTTTTGATAGCCTTTAGCCATACCCTCATCCTACTCCTCCTCTGTTCCTCTGGTGATGTAGAGGTGAATCCAGGCCCTGCAGTACCTAGCTCCACTCCTATTCCCCAGGCGCTCTCTTTTGATGACTTCTGTAACCGTAATAGCCTTGGTTTCATGCATGTTAACATTAGAAGCCTCCTCCCTAAGTTTGTTTTGTTCACTGCTTTAGCTCACTCTGCCAACTCGGATGTTTTAGCCGTGTCTGAATCCTGGCTTAGAAAGACCACCAAAAATTCAGACATTTTCATCCCCAACTACAAGATTTTCAGACAAGATAGAACGGCCGAAGGGGGCGGTGTTGCAATCTACTGCAAAGATTGCCTGCAGAGTTCTGTTTTACTATCCAGGTCTGTTCCCAAACAATTTGAACTTCTACTTTTAAAAATCCACCTCTCTAAAAACAAGTCTCTCACCGTTGCCGCCTGCTATAGACCACCCTCTGCCCCCAGCTGTGCTCTGGACACCATATGTGAACTGATTGCCCCCCATCTATCTTCAGAGCTCGTGCTGCTAGGCGACCTAAATTGGAACATGCTTAACACCCCAGCCATCCTACAATCTAAGCTTGATGCCCTCAATCTCACACAAATTATCAATGAACCTACCAGGTACCACCCCAATTCCGTAAACACGGGCACCCTCATAGATATCATCCTAACCAACTTGCCCTCCAAATACACCTCTGCTGTTTTCAACCAAGATCTCAGCGATCACTGCCTCATTGCCTGCATCCGTAATGGGTCAGCGGTCAAACGACCTCCACTCATCACTATGAAACGCTCCCTGAAACACTTCAGCGAGCAGGCCTTTCTGATCGACCTGGCCGATGTATCCTGGAAGGATATTGATCTCATCCCGTCAGTAGAGGATGCCTGGATATTTTTTTTAAATGCCTTCCTCACCATCTTGAATAAGCATGCCCCATTCAAGAAATTTAGAACCAGGAACAGATATAGCCCTTGGTTCTCTCCTGACCTGACTGCCCTTAACCAACAGAAAAACATCCTATGGCGTTCTGCATTAGCATCGAACAGCCCCCGTGATATGCAACTTTTCAGGGAAGCTAGAAACCAATATACACAGGCAGTTAGAAAAGCCAAGGCTAGCTTTTTCAAGCAGAAATTTGCTTCCTGCAACACAAATTAAAAAAGTTCTGGGACACTGTAAAGTCCATGGAGAATAAGAACACCTCCTCCCAGCTTCCAACTGCACTGAAGATAGGAAACACTGTCACCACCGACAAATCCACTATAATTGAGAATTTCAATAAGCATTTTTCTACGGCTGGCCATGCTTTCCACCTGGCTGCCCCTACCCCGGTCAACAGCACTGCCCTCCCCTCTGCTACTCGCCCAAGCCTTCCCCATTTATCTTTCTCCCAAATACAGTCAGCTGATGTTCTGAAAGAGCTGCAAAATCTGGACCCTTACAAATCAGCGTGTCAAATCGGAGGGTCTGTTGTCCGGGCCTCTGGCAGTCTCTATGGGGGTGCCACAGGGTTCAATTCTTGGACCGACTCTCTTCTCTGTATACATCAATGATGTCGCTCTTGCAGCTGGTGATTCTCTGATCCATCTCTACGCAGACGACACTATTCGGTATACTTCTGGCCCTTCTTTTGACACTGTGTTAACAACCCTCCAGACGAGCTTCAATGCCATACAACTCTCCTTCCGTGGCCTCCATTTGCTCTTAAATACAAGTAAAACTAAATGCATGCTTTTCAACCGATCGCTGCCTGCACCTGCCCGCCTGTCCAACATCACTACTCTGGACGGCTCTGACTTAGAATATGTGGACAACTACAAATACCTAGGTGTCTGGTTAGACTGTAAACTCTCCTTCCAGACTCACATCAAACATCTCCAATCCAAAGTTAAATCTAGAATTGGCTTCCTATTCCGCAACAAAGCATCCTTCACTCATGCTGCCAAACATACCCTTGTAAAACTGACCATCCTACCATTCCTCGACTTTGGTGATGTCATTTACAAAATAGCCTCCAAAACCCTACTCAATAAATTGGATGCAGTCTATCACAGTGCCATCCGTTTTGTCACCAAAGCCCCATATACTACCCACCACTGCGACCTGTACACTCTCGTTGGCTGGCCCTCGCTTCATACTCGTCTTCGAACCCACTGGCTCCAGGTCATCTACAAGACCCTGCTAGGTAAAGTCCCCCCTTATCTCAGCTCGCTGGTCACCATAGCAGCACCTACCTGTAGCACGCGCTCCAGCCGGTATATCTCTCTGGTCACCCCCAAAACCAATTCTTCCTTGGGCCGCCTCTCCTTCCAGTTCTCTGCTGCCAATGACTGGAACGAACTACAAAAATCTCTGAAACTGGAAACACTTATCTCCCTCACTAGCTTTAAGCACCAGCTGTCAGAGCAGCTCATAGATTACTGCACCTGTACATAGCCCATCTATACTTTAGCCCAAACAACTACCTCTTTACCTACTGTATTTATTTATTTATTTATTTTGCTCCTTTGCACCCCATTATTTCTATCTCTACTTTTTTCTATCTCTACTATCTCTACTTTTTTTACTTGCTATATTGTATTTACTTCGCCACCATGGCCTTTTTATATTTTTATTTATTTATATATATATTTTGTTTGCCTTCACCTCCCTTATCTCACCTCACTTGCTCATATTGTATATAGACTTATTTTTCACTGTATTATTGACTGTATGTTTGTTTTACTCCATGTGTAACTATGTGTTGTTGTATGTGTCGAACTGCTTTGCTTTATCTTGGCCAGGTCGCAATTGTAAATGAGAACGTGTTCTCAATTTGTCTACCTGGTTAAATAAAGGTGAAAAAAAATAAAAAATAAACAGATCACTGACCATTTTGAATCGCGCCGAACCTGCTACGCTGTGCAATCCGGTTTCCGAGCTGGTCACGGGTGCACCTCAGCCACACTCGAGGCACAAAACGATATCATAACCCCATCGATTAAAGACAGTAATGTGCAGCTGTCTTCATTGACCTGGCCAAGGCTAACAACTCTGTCAATCACCGTATTCTTATTTGCAGACTCAACAGCTTTGGTTCCTCAAATGACTGCCTCGCCTGGTTCACCAACTACTTCTCCGACAGAGTTCAGTGTGTCAAATTGGAGGGCCTGTTGTCCGGACCTCTGGCAGTCTCTTGCCTAACATCATTTTTTGGAAACGGTATATTGATGATATTTTTGTTCTATGGAGGGGTGATGCAAAACATCTCCAGGCATTCCATGCTTTTCTTAACTCCTGTTCTGAATATTTGAGATTTACTATGCAATCTGATACACGTCAAATCAGTTTTCTTGATCTTGTGTGAAAATAATGTTCTATACACTGATCTTTACAGGAAACCTACTGATCGTAACAGTTTTAGGGCTGACAGTATTCACCCACTTCCCTTGAAAAATAGTTTGCCCTACAGCCAATTCTGTCGTATCAAAAGAATTTGCAAAAACAATCAGATTTCGACAGAAATATGACTGAGAGGCAAAGAAAGTTCAAGGAGAGGGGGTACAAAAATGATCAGATTAATATTGCCATTGAGAAAATTCAAAACAAAACGAGACATGACATTTTTGAAGGGCAGTCTCGCAAAAAGACGCATTCTTGCATTCTAACTACCTGCTATTCAAAACGCTCTGAACAAATTAAGGGAATCGTTCACAAACATTGGCACATCCTAAAATCCGATGGTAGTCTCGGTAATGTGTTTTCGGACCTTCCCTTGGTTGTATTTTCGCGGGGCAGAAATCTCAGAGACCATTTGGTACACTCTGATTTACCACCCCAAGATATTCCTGAACAACGTCTATTTGCGCCCCTACTGGATGGAAATTACAAGTGTAATGGCTGTGCTCAATGCAATGGCACTTATACATGTAGATCCTTCAAACACACACACACAGGGAAATCGATCCCAATCAAAGGTGTTATTACGTGCTCCACTAAGGCAGTAATTTATAACCCCTCTTATAACTTGTCCTTGTGGTAAAAATGATGTGGGTAAAACAAAGCGCAAATTAAAAGTACGTATCTCTGAGCATCGTAGCACCATTGGGTGCAAAAACTCGACTCCACTTTTTGGAGGCAGGCCACTCGATTTCGTCTCTGAGTTATATTGGCATCGAACATGTCACCCTCCCCAGGAGAGGGGGTGACCTTAATAATTTATTGTTAAAACGAGAGGCTGCCTGGATCTTTAACTTAAAGACCCTTGCTCCCTTCAGTCTCAACGTAGACTTGATCTGAAGCCATTCTTGTGATTATTGTGACTTTTTCATTGTAATTGTTTGTAAGCTTGTGTAGTCTAAAAGGAATCTATGATCGTATGCTATCCATTTGTTTTTTGTATGCTGTTTGTATGCCATTTTAATATTTGAGAATTAACCAATGATATTAGGCCACTCTTGGTCATGATTACAGACACCTGTGTGTCTTTTGACACTATATAAACGAGTCATCCCTCAGTGTTTGTGTTCATACCCTGATGAAGACCGCTTGGCTGTCGAAACGTTGGATATTACATTTTTGCATCTGAGCTCCTAGAGTGTGCGGCTCTTCTTTATTTTCAAGTTTTCTACTCCGCTAGCCAGCACCTCACCTAAATAGGTGTGCTTTTCTTTTTCTTCTAGATCAGTCTCTATGAGGGTGCCACAGGGTTCAATTCTCTGGCCGACTCTTTTCTCTGTATATATCAACGAGGTCGCTCTTGCTGCGGGTGATTCCCTGATCCACCTCTACGCAGATGACACCATTCTGTATACATCTGGCCCCTCTTTGGACACTGTGATAACTAAAGTCCAAACGAGCTTCAATGCCATACAACACTCCTTCTGTGGCCTCCAACCGCTCTTAAACGCTAGTAAAACCAAATGCATGCTTTTCAACCGTTCGCTGCCTGCATCCGCACGCCCGACTAGCATCACCACCCTGGATGGTTCCGACCTAGAATATGTGGACATCTATAAGTACCTAGCTGTCTGGCTAGACTGTAAACTCTCCTTCCAGACTCATATCAAACATCTCCAATCCAAAATCAAATCTAGAGTCGGCTTTCTATTTCGCAAACAAAGCCTCCTTCACTCACGCCGCCAAACTTACCCTAGTAAAACTGACTATCCTACCGATCCTCGACTTCGGCGATGTCATCTACAAAATAGCTTCCAATACTCTACTCAGCAAACTGGATGCAGTTTATCACAGTGCCATCCGTTTTGTTACTAAAGCACCTTATACCACCCACCACTGCGACCTGTATGCTCTAGTCGGCTGGCCCTCGCTACATGTTCGTCGTCAGACCCACTGGCTCCAGGTCATCTACAAGGCTATGCTAGGTAAAGCGCCACCTTATCTCAGTTCACTGGTCACGATGGCAACACCCACCCGTAGCACGCGCTCCAGCAGGTGTATCTCACTGATCATCCCTAAAGCCAAAACCTCATTTGGCCGCCTTTCCTTCCAGTTCTCTGCTGCCTGCGACTGGAACGAATTGCAAAAATCTCTGAAGTTGGAGACTTATCTCCCTCAACAACTTTAAACATCTGCTATCTGAGCAGCTAACCGATCGCTGCAGCTGTACATAGTCCATCGGTATATAGCCCACCCAATTTACCTACCTCATCCAAAAACTGTTCATTTATTTACTTTTCTGCTCTTTTGCACACCAGTATCTCTACTTGCACATGATCATCTGATGATTTATCACTCCAGTGTTAATCTGCTAAATTGTAATTATTCGCTCCTATGGCCTATTTATTGCCTACCTCCTCATGCCTTTTGCACACATTGTGTATAGATTCTTTTGTTTTTTTCTTTTCTACTATGTTATTGACTTGTTTATTGATTACTCCATGTGTAACTCTGTGTTGTCTGTTCACACTGCTATGCTTTATCTTGGCCAGGTCGCAGTTGCAAATGAGAACTTGTTCTCAACTAGCCTACCTGGTTAAATAAAGGTGAAATAAAAATTTAAAAAAATAAAATACTCTGTCTTAGTCGTCCTAATGTTAGGGACTGATCTGGCTATGCCAAATGGCATTGGGCTACACTAGTTAATTTAGCAGACAAGATTTACAAGTGAAGACAGACACATCGGGGACGCAACTGCGTGTATCCTTATCCAATTCCGAGAGGCATATTGAAGATATTAGAAGAAATGTCCACATTTACTTTTCGTCAGCCAACAAGATGAGTAGGCCTAATGAACAGCGAAAGCACTAGTCTGTCAATCTACTATCCCCCACAGTACAAAAGTTGACCTATTCTGTGTGAGAAATAAATATTCCAAACATAGTCTGGGACAGTTGTGGGATGCAATAGATCCCAAATGAATACAACCACCAGCATAAAAGAAAAATATTAATTACGCAACAAAGCACACATGGCAGTAGGCTATAAGCGCAAATGTTCCATTAGCGGGTAAACACCATTATCAAAAGTGACTGCAAATGAGATTCTTCATGTAATGTTTTTATGACAAAGGTGCATTTTTATGGTGAAATATCTTCCCCAAACTTGAAACTCATGCGCTGCTTATGTATGACAGTTAGGCTCTCCACCCCTTGTAAAGCGGGTTAATGTGCTTAATTTTAAGAAGTTATTTGGCCACTTTAGTTGTGATATAAACCTAACCCATAGGCCTATGCCTATGCTACATGAGGTGTGCGACCTATGATTTGAAAAAGTAGCAAAAAAGGCATTGCTTCTTATGCTGGGCATCATTCACAAGTAATAATATATATAATTCACAAGTGATACAGTAGGCAAAAATTGTCACCCATCAGACTTTTCTTGATTTAATCTTGTCTTATACTAAATATGTTTGAAATTTGATTTAAAATCAACCATTATCATGCACCTGCTCGAAACGGGGGCAGCTGGGGAAAAAAAATGTCATCCATACACGTAAATAGTGAATGGAGGACGCTTTTCCCCGTGGTTCATTTTCATGCCAGCTAGATAGGCTATACTCCTGTTGTAAATATAAGCATTGTGCTTAATATTAGGAAAGTTGAGAAATAAATATAGTAGGCATAACCTATAGAATGCTGATCGGATTCTCCTCTTTTTAGTAGAGGCCATCACTCTGTTTTCTCGCGCACTTGCGTAGCCTTTAGAAATGTTGTGCAACATGAGCTCATGGGCTCTCATGACGTGTTTGTTTCGATTTTCGATTACATTTGCATTGATGTCAGAGTGATTAGAGGGACAATAGAGTGCTGAGTACCAGGCAGTTAGCACGTTTGGTAGGCTACTAATGACCATCAGCAGCATCAGATCTTGGAGAAGCTTAATTACAGTGACTAAACTGTCACATGGAATTTGACTGCCTTCATGACTCGTGACCACCGGTGTGGAGGTAATACTGTCACCGCAACGGCCCTAGTTGTGACAGCCTGAATTTAAATCGATTAAATTTAGATTTTTTTTTGTCACTGGCCTACACACAATACCCCATAATATCAAAGTGGAATTATGTTTTCCAAAGTGTTTACAATGTAATTATTAAAACTGTCTTGAGTCAATAAGTATTGCCCTTTGTTATGGCAAGCCTAAACATGTTCAGGAGTAAAAATTGGCTTAAGTCACATAAGTTGCATGGACACTGTGTGCTGAAATAGTGTTTAACAGGATTGTTGAATGACTACCTAATCTTTGTACCCAAACACATGCAATTATCTGTAAGGTACTGAAGTTGAGCAGTATATTTAAAACAGATTCAACCACATGGACCAGGCAGGTTTTCCAAAGGATTACATTGAAAACCTATTGGTAAAAAAACTAAAAAAGAAGACATTGATTATCCCTTTCAGCATGGTGAAGTTAAGTACACTTTGGAGGGTGTATCAATACACACAGTCACTACAAAGATGCAGGCATCCTTCCTAACTCAGTTGCTGGAGAGGAAGGAAAATGCGCCGGGATTTCACCATGTGGCCAATTGTGACTTTAAAACAGAGTTTAAAATTGAAATATGCAATTTTTTGGGCGACCTGACCAAATTCACATAGAAAGTTAGTTATAGATTTTTCATTGAAAGCATGTCTAAGAAGTGGTAGATCTGTTCTATGTGCGCTATTTCTATGTTTTCCATTCATAAGTTTTGTTTTTGCGTCTCACACTTTCGGTTTTGGACACCAGCTTCAAACAGCTGAAAATACAATATTTTTGATTATGGAAAATATATTTAGATAGTACAATGATACTCTATACTATACTTGCTTGTTTTGTCACATAATCTTAAATTAGGCGAACTATAACAATTTTAGCGACCAGGAAATGGCAGAGCGATTTCTGCGTAGTGCACCTTTAATGGCTGTGATATGAGAGAACTGAGAATGAATCAACAACATTGTAGTTACACAATACTAATCTAAAACGATAGAGGGAAAAGAAAGAATCATGTACAGAATTTAAATATGACAAAACATGCATCCTTTTTGCAACAATGAGCTAAAGTAATACTGCTAAAAATGTGGCTTACGAGCAGACTCTCTCCCAGACAATGGAAAATCTAACCCTTTTCGTACCTCCGCCATAAACTTCTCCAGATTGAGGCAAACGGTGGACTGTTGCTCCCACACCGCCGTAGCCCAGACGAGTGCCCTCCTTTGTCCTGTTGGAAAAAAACTAAGAGCAAACCAGATGGGATGGCGTATTGCTGCAGAATGCTGTGGTAGCCATGCTGGTTAAGTGTTCCTTGAATTCGGAATAAATCACCAGAAAAGCACCCCCACACCATAACACCTCCTCCTCCATGCTTCATGGTGGGAACCACACATGCAGAGATCATGCAGAGATCATCATCCGTTCACTACTCCAAAAGGACAGATTTCCACCGGTCTAATGTCCATTGGTCGTGTTTCTTGGCCCAAGCAAGTCATTTCTTCTTATTGGTGTCCTTTAGTAGTGGTTTCTTTGCAGCAATTCAACCATGAAGGCCTGATTCACGCAGTCTCCTCTGAATAGATCATGTTGAGATGTGTCTGTTACTTGAATTATGAGAAGCATTTATTTGGGATGCAATTTGAGGTGCAGTTAACTCTAAAGAAATTATCCTCTGCGGCAGAGACTCTGGATCTTCCTTTCCTGTGGCGGTCCTCATGAGAGCCAGTTTCATTATAGCTCTTGATGGTTTTTACGACAGCACTTGAAGAAACTTTCAAAGTATTTTAAATTTTCCAGATTGACTGACCATGTCTTAAAGTAACCATGGACTGTCATTTCTCTTTGCTTATTTGAGCATTTCTTGCCATAATATGGACTTGGTATTTTACCAAATAGGGCCGTCTTCTGTGTATCATCCCTACCTTGTCACAACACAACACAACACATTGGCAGATACACATTAAGAAGGAAAGAAATGCCACAAATGAACGTTTAACAAGGCACACCTGTTAATTGAAATAAATTCCAGGTAACTACCTCACGAAGCTGGTAGAGAGAATGCCAAGAGTGTGCAAAGGTGTCATCAAGGCAAAGGGTGGCTACTTTGAAGAATCTGAAATGTAAAATATATTTTGTTTTGTTTGACACTGTTTTTGGTACTACATGATTCCATATGTGTTATTTCATAGTTTTGATGTCTTCACAATTATTCTACAATGTAGAAAATAGGAAAAAGCCTGGAATGGGTAGGTGTGTCCAAAAAAAATAGGGGTATTGTAAAGTAGTTGGCTACTGTGAAAACGTACTGTGGTGTTATGGCATTTCTGCACCACGCAACATTGTGCAAGATAACCTTTTCTATGCGACTTGTCAACTGGTACAGTATAGCTTGTGTCTCTGCTTGAAATTCATCAGCTTACAGTGAGTGTATCAATGAAATTCAGATAATGAGTGGAATATATTGTTATATACAACCCAGGTATTTCATCAGTGCCTTGTACAATACATTGTAATTCCAATTGGTAGCACAGTGACTCTTTCCACTTTGTCCTATTACTGGCTGATGGAGAATGATTATGTAGTATTTACAGCCACATTCATATATAATTTGGTTTTACCTGCCAATAGAAATTGATGTAAAATTGATACATGTATGAGGAAAAATGTAGAAATTTATTTTTGAGCACTTTATAAAACTATATAGCCAAAAGTATGTGGACACCTGCTCATCAAACATCTCATTCCAAAGTCACGGCCATTAATATGGAGTTGGTCCCTTCTTTGCGGTTGTAACAGCCTCAACTCTTTTGGGAAGGCTTTCCGCTAGATTTTGGAACACTTGTGGGGAATTGCTTCCATTCAGTCACTGATGTTGTGCTATTAGTTCTGGCTCACAGTCGGCATTCTAATTCATCCCAAAGGTGTTCGATGGGGTTGAGGTCAGGTCTCTGTGCGGGCCAGTCAATTTCTTCCACACTGATCTCGACAAACCGTTTCTGTATGGACCTTGCTTGCCATGCTGAAACAGGAAAGGGCTTCCCCAAACTGTTGCCACAAAGTTGGAAGCTCAGAATCATTATATGCTGTTGAGTTAAGATGTCCCTTCAGGGGCCGAGCCCGAACCGTGAAAAACAGCCCCAGACCATTATTCCTCCTCCACCAAACTGGTGGCCAAAGATAGTGATGGCGTGCTGCATCAGATGACCTGGCCTCCACAATCACCCGACCTGAACCCTATTGAGATGGTTTGGGAAGAGTTGTACCACAGAGTGAAGGAAAAGAAGCCAACAAGTGGGAACTCCTTCAAGACTGTTTGAAAAGCATTCCAGGTGAAGCTGGTTGAGAGAATGCCAAGAGTGTGCAAAACTGTCATCAAGGCAAATGGTGGCTGCTATGAAGAATCTAAAATATATTTTGATTTGTTTAACACTTTTTTTTGGTTACTACATGATTTCATTAGTGTTTTTTCTTAGTTGTGATGTCTTCACTCTTATTCTACAATGTTGAAAATAGTACAAAATATATTTAAAAAATAAAGAACCCTTGAATGAGTAGGTGTGTCCAAACTTTTGACTGGTACTGTAGAAGGAAAATGAATCTCTAAGCCTGACATATTTCTCAACATGCTCACAACCTGCTTTTGGATACAAATATATATTTTTTTAATAAATTGCATGTCAAATACTGTATGGAATTTACTTAGACTGACCATTTTATCATTATTTGATATATTGCTGACAAAACTAAATGTTCTCATGGCATTTCACTGAAAACGTTGATTTTAAATGAAAGGCGCTGGGGGGTGAAATGTGTGAAACCCCAAAGAATGCACAATCAAAGGTTCTGAACATAGGGGTCATTACAAGTGTCATCTGTCATAACACGTGCCTATTTTATTCCTGTTCATTAAAGCCCAATAAGCATAGGTTGATTAAAATACAGTCCCAGGCAAAAGTGACGGTCTGAGTGTGCAATATTAACCAGGAAGAAGTCATTACACCTCAGTGTTAAAGACCATTCAAACTACTCATGTTTTATGCATTTTGTAAGTGACTTATCTTTTTTGTTTGTTTTCAGCATGAAAGACTGTCCAGGTAAGCTGCTTTCATCTCAGCTCACTTTATCAAAGATTTTCACTACCAGGCATTCATACATATCCTAACGGCCATTGGTCAACTTTATTACTCAGGCCTCCTTTGCAACTGACATTTTTATTGTAAATGAGAACTTGTTCTCAACTAGCCTACCTGGTTAAATGCAGGTGAAATAAAAAGTATATTGATGACCAAGCTCTGACACAGTGAAGTAGGTGCAGTCATTTTGTTACCTTTCCCTCAGACTGGACTCGTCTGGTGCTTACGACCGAGAAGCCTATGACGCTCGCAGGGAAAACAGAATGGCAGCGAGGAAAAAGGCTGAGGAAGAGGCAGGATGCACTGACTATAAGAAGGTAACCTGTAATGTAAAATTCTCTAACGGTTTCTTAACGCTAGCAAACTGGCGTAGGTAGCTAACGATCTGTTGTGACATCTGTTATGTCATGATAAGGAAAGTACTATGTAGCCTTTATGTCAGAGGGTTCAAGTAAAGTGTAGTAGTCAAATACTGTGGCATGTTATGATATTCTGTGTCTGTTTGCTGTTGCATCTTTTATGTTGCAGATGTACGAGGAGGCCATGTCTACAAATGAGAGACTCAAGTCCCGGCTGCAGGGCAGCAAACAGGAGCTGGTGTTGGTGCAGACTCAGCTGGAGAAAGTCACACAGGTGATTATCCTTAACTGGTATTCATCCGCCACACAAAATAGTTCAGACCCTCATCCGAAAATCAAATAAAACTGATGAAAATTACCAGATTGCAGAAGAGTCCAATGAATATGTACACTACATGGTATGTGGACACCTGCTCGTCGAACATCTCATTCCGAAATCATGGGCATTAATATGGCGTTGGTCCCCCTTTGCTGCTATAACAGCCTCCACTCTTCTGGGAAAGCTTTCCACTAGACGTTGGAACATTGCTACGGTGACTTGCTTCCATTCAGTAATGAGCATTAGTGACGTCTGGCACTAATTTTGGGTGATTAGGCCTGGCTCGCAGTCAGCGTTCCAATTCATCCCAAAGGTGTTCGATGGGGTTGAGGTCAGGGCTCTGTGCGGGCCAGTCAATTTCTTCCACACCGATCTCAACAAACCATTTCTGTATGGACCTCGCTTTGTGCACAGGGTTATTATCATGCTGAAACAGGAAAGGGCCTTCCCCAAACGGTTGCCACAAAGTTGGAAGCGCAGAATTGTCTAGAATGTCATTGTATGCTGTTGCGTTAAGATTCCCCTCTCTGGAACTGTAGCACGAACCATGAAAAACAGCCCCGGACCATTATTCTTCTTCCACCAAACTTTACATTTGGCACTATGCACTGGGCAGGTAGCGTTCTCCTGGCATCCGCCAAACCCAGATTCCTCCGTCATACTGCCAGATGGTGAAGCGTGATTCATCACTCCAGAGAACCCGTTTCCGCCAATGGCGGCGAGCTTTACACCACTTCAGCCAACGCTTTGCATTGCACATGGTGATCTTACGCTTATACGCGGCTGCTCTGCCATGGAAACTAATTTCACGAAGCTCCCGACAAACAGTTTTTGTGCTGACATTTGGTACTCTGTGGTGAGTGTCGCAAACGAGGACAGACGATTATTACGAGTTACACGCTTCAGCAGTCGGCGATCCCGTTCTGTGAGCTTGTGTGGCCTACCTCTTCAAGGCTGAGCCGTTGTTGCTCCTAGACGTTTCCACACTAACAGTACTTACAGTTGACCGGGGCAGCTCTAGCAGGGCAGGAATTTGACCAACTGACTTGTTGGAAAGGTGGTATCCTATGACGGTGCCACGTTGAAAGTCATAGAGTTCTTCAGTACGGGCCATTCTACTGTCAATGTTTGGCTTTCGAGACTGCATGCTCGATTTTATATCTGTCAGCAACAGGTGTGGCTGTAATTTACTAATTTGAAGGGGTGCCCACATACTTGTAGTGTATATGGATGGTTGTGCCATTTCATGACTTATCATTGTTAATCCAGCCAACGTGTCCGATTTTTAAAATGTTTTACAGCAAAAACACCACGTATATTTATGTTAGTTCACCACCAAATACAAAAGAGGACAGACATTTTTCACAGCACAGGTAGCATGCACAAAGCCAACCTAACTAACCAAGATCCAACCAAACAAACCTAGAAACAACTTCCTCAGATGACAGTCCTATAACATGTTACACAATAAATCTATATTTTGTTCGAAAAATGTGCATATTTGAGCTATAAATCAGTTTTACATTGATGCTACCATCATAGCTACAGTCAGAAATAGCACGGGAGTAGCCAGAGTAAATACAGACACCAACGTCAACTACCTAATTACTCATCATAAAACGTTTCAGAAAAATATATGGTGTATAGCAAAATGAAAGACAAAGATCTTGTGAATACAGACAATATTTCCGATTTTTTTAAGTGTTTTACAGCGAAAACACAATATATTGTTATATTAGCTTACTGCAATGGCTAACACACAACAGCATTGATTCCAAGTAATCGGTAGCGATAGCACAGCTCGACAGATATATGAAATAGCATCCCAAATTGGGTCCTTATCTTTGTTGATCTTCCATCAGAATGTTGTAAAGGGGTCCATTGTCCAGTACCGTCTTTTTTTGGATCCAGAACGAACTATTTCCCTCTTGAATTAGCAAGCACACTGGCCGTGCGGCGCTAACCTCTCCTTCTTGAAAAAATTCTTCCAACGCATCACGTCTAAAGTCCCGAATAAATTTCAATAATATAATTAAACTATATTGAAAAAACATACTTTAGGATGATATTGTGACATGTATCAAGTAAAATCGAAGCCGGAGACCATATTCACCTATAACGACGGTTTTCCAGGAGGCAATTCCAGGTTCAACTTCGCGCCTGCGAAACAAAAAATAATGGCGTACCTCTCACTCCAAGATGATGTATTCAATCCCTGAACGAGATATTCAAGTCATTTCTGCTCTCACTTCTGCATGACGCCCAAGGGAAGGCGTATGACGTGTTTCTATGGTCCCAAGTGACATGCCCTTTTATAGACAAGCTCTTGAAAAAAGACCTCGCATTTGGAAATCTCACTTCCGGATAGGAAGAATTGAGTAGGAGGCCGTTTGAAATGGCCACCTCTTTCCAGGTTACTCAGTGCTGCCCCTTGCAGCCATAAGAAGTTTTAAAATGGCTTTTTTTGCAAAATGCTAATTATCCATTGTTTAGCTGGAATGGAATGTTCGTATCCTGTATATTCGACTGTGATATGTGGTTGTCTCACCTAGCAATCTGAAGATGAATGAATCACTCTGGATAAGAGCGTCTGCTAAAAATGTCAAATGTAAATATTTTATATACATACCTCATATTACTTTATTGACACATTTAAAAATATAAACGTTTTATATTAATATTAGAAATGTATCATTTGTACATTTCTTCTTAAAAATGTAATTACTTGTCACATTTGACTGTGTAAAACCTACAAGTAATACTTATTTGTCTGAGTGAGGCTCAGGCGGATATTTTGCGTTTTGCAACAAAACATGATTATTTGTCTCCCTGAAATTAAACTTTCAAGTGATACTGTAGATTTCAAGCAAATACATTTCAGTTATTGAACAACCCCATGCCTTGATTAGGTGGTGAAAAAACACAAATCACTTTCATAAGTTCTTTAACCCTTTTCTCAAGCGGTTGGTTGATCATGTTTTTGACAATGGATTTAGAAGTAGATATGAAAAAAATCTTCACTTGAATGTTCATCTCCCCAGCCCTCCTGCACCAATTTACATCATTTATAACCTTTTGAGTTGCAGCAGTTCAGTGTTGTGGCACTCTAACTTTGCCCAATAAGAGGACTGTAAGAACTCAGTCAGTCACCAAAGACATGGGATAAAAGGTAGGAATTCAGTTGTTGATGGATGAATATTGCACCATTCCTGTTAGGAATAAGAATATGGTAAATAGTAATGCAAAAAATGCTATAATAGAAAACTAATCTTTGTCATGTATGTGGGAAACATGATGGAAAAATGTACAGTAGCTAATTGGAAATTCAAGAAACACTTTGGGTGATATTGCACTACACACCACCTGAAAACGCATTAATTTAAAAGTAATTAAATGTATATTTTTGGTCACCCAATTACCATAATGTGTCCAAATTTGACATCATTAGTTTTCTAGGCCAAGCCATTCGGACACTACAGACATTTCATTTTTTTGTGAGAAGACTGATTTTCAGGTTCTCATGATCTGACAAACACCACTGTAGCTCGGCCACCTTCCACTTCAGATTCGGAAGGCCGCCACAGGCGGATGCGGTGGAAGGTGGCCAAGCTACAGCGGTGTTTGATATCTCTAGCTTAACTTCTTATGGCTGCTGGTGATATGACAACAGCCAGTGAAAGTGCATCGCGCCAAATTCAAACAGAAAACTCATAATTAAAATTCCTCAAACATACAAGTATCTTATACCATTTTAAAGGTAATCTTGTTGTTAATCCCACCACAGTGTCCGATTTCAAAAAGGCTTTACAGCGAAAGCACCACAAACGATTATGTTTGGTCACCGCCAAATCACAGAAAAACACAGCCATTTTTCCAGCCAAAGACAGGAGTCACAAAAAGCAGAAATAGAGATTAAATTAATCACTAACCTTTGATGATCTTCATCAGATGACACTCATAGGACTTCATGTTACACAATACATGTATGTTTTGTTCGGTAAAGTTCATATTTATATAAAAAAATCTCAGTATACATTGGCGCATTATGTTCAGTGGCTCCAAAAACATCCGGTGATTTTGCAGAGAGCCACATCAATTTCCAGAAATACTCATAATAAACGTTGATCAAAGATCAAGTGTTATACATGGAATTTTAGATCCACTTCTCCTTAATGCAACCGCTGTGTCAGATTTCATTCCCCCCTCTGATAACCAGGTGGTGAATCACATCTCTGCATGTCTGGCAGACATATCAGTGTGGATGACGGATCACCACCTCAAGCTGAACCTCGGCAAGACGGAGCTGCTCTTCCTCCCGGGGAAGGACTGCCCGTTCCATGATCTCGCCATCACGGTTGACAACTCCATTGTGTCCTCCTCCCAGAGTGCTAAGAACCTTTGCGTGATCCTGGACAACACCCTGTCGTTCTCAACTAACATCAAGGCGGTGACCCGTTCCTGTAGGTTCATGCTCTACAACATTTGCAGAGTACGACCCTGCCTCACGCAGGAAGCGGCGCAGGTCCTAATCCAGGCACTTGTCATCTCCCGTCTGGATTACTGCAACTCGCTGTTGGCTGGGCTCCCTGCCTGTGCCATTAAACCCCTACAACTCATCCAGAACGCCGCAGCCCGTCTGGTGTTCAACTTTCCCAAGTTCTCTCACGTCACCCCGCTCCTCCGCTCTCTCCACTGGCTTCCAGTTGAAGCTCGCATCCGCTACAAGACCATGGTGCTTGCCTACGGAGCTGTGAGGGGAACGGCACCTCCGTACCTTCAGGCTCTGATCAGGCCCTACACCCAAACAAGGGCACTGCGTTCATCCACCTCTGGCCTGCTCGCCTCCCTACCTCTGAGGAAGTACAGTTCCCGCTCAGCCCAGTCAAAACTGTTCGCTGCTCTGGCACCCCAATGGTGGAACAAACTCCCTCACGACGCCAGGTCAGCAGAGTCAATCACCACCTTCCGGAGACACCTGAAACCCCACCTCTTTAAGGAATACCTAGGATAGGATAAAGTAATCCTTCTAATCCCCCCCCCTTAAAAGAGTTAGATGCACTATTGTAAAGTGGTTGTTCCACTGGATATCATAAGGTGAATGCACCAATTTGTAAGTCGTTCTGGATAAGAGCGTCTGCTAAATGACTTAACCTGTTGGGGATGGGGGCGCTGTTTAGACTATTTATGCTAATTTGGCTAATTTTTTAAACGGCTTCCCACAAAATCCTTGATCGTACAATATGCATATTATTATTATTATTGGATAGAAAACAGTCTATAGTTTCTATAGGAGTTGAAATTTTGTCTCTAAGTGGAACAGAGCCCATTCTACAGCAATTTCCCTGACATGGAGTCAGATTTGAGAAATGTTGGCCACTCTTCTGAAGTCAGTTAAAAGGGCACTGTCGTTGCTATGACTATACGGACACTTCTTACGTCTTCCCCTGGATGCCTTTACGTGATGACGATTCCAACGGGGTCGATTGCGCGTTCACAGGCCCTACAAATGAAAAAACCCTGAAGCTAGTCATTCTTTGGGAGCTGCGTCATGAGCCTAGAGGACACCGGCGCGCACCTGTTCCAAGCGTTGGTTTAGCCTGTTATATTTCTCCGGTCATCTTTTCACTCGTTATAGGAGTTAAAAACATCATAAGGTAGTTAATTTAAAGCGTTTTATAGCAATTTATATCCGTTTAGTGCGATTTTGGGACATTTATTTTTGCAACGATGTGAAAAGTTGGGCACGCTTTTCAGTTCATCCCGAACGCAGTTGACATTTCCACATGGCAAGAGGACAGCTTTCCACCAAAAGACGATTTCTCCCAAGAAAGGATCCTTTGCCCAAGATACTGATGGAAGAACAGCTCAAGGTAGGACATTTTTATTATGATAAATCGTGTTTCTGTCGAAACATTTTAGTGGCTTAGGACGCCATGTTTTTTGACGTAGCTTCGCTTGGCGCAAACTGTATTGAAAAGTAAGGATAAATTAAAAAATGTAATAACGCAATTGTATTAAGAATTAAATTGTCTATCAATCCCTGTCCACCCTATATTTTTTAGTCACGTTTATGAGTATTTATGTATAAGAGTAGATCACTGTCTAAGTGGCGCAAGGACTTTTTCTTTACCAGCTTGTCTACATTTCACATTGTCTAACCATGATTTTGGTGGCTAAATATAAACATTTTCGATCAAACTGTATATGCATGTTGTAATGTGATGTTACAGGAGTGTCATCGGAAGAATTCTGAGAAGGTTAGTGAAAAAATTTATATCTTTTGGCGATGTTGACTTTTATCGCTCACTTTGGCTAGAATCAATGCTGGGCTGCTAATTGCTATGTGCTAAGCTAATATAACGATTTATTGTGTTTTCGCTGTAAGACACTTAGAAAATCTGAAATATTGTCTGTATTCACAGGATCTGTGTCTTTCGATTCGTGTATGCTGTGTATTTTTACGAAATGTTTGATGATTAGTAGTTAGGTAAACACGTTGCTCATTGTAATTATTCTAGTCCATTTGTGATGGTGGGTGCAATTGTAAACTATGCCATCTACCTGAAATATGCACTTTTTTCTAACAAAACCTATCCCATACCATAAATATGTTATCAGACTGTCATCTAATGAGTTTTTTTGTTGGTTAGGGGCTATAAATATCTTAGTTTAGCCGAATTGGTGATGGCTACTGGTGTTGGTGGACAAATAAAAGATGGTGGATTATGCTAATGTGTTTTTAGGTAATAGATGTACATCTTTACATATTGTGTCTTCCCTGTAAAACATTTTAAAAATCGGAAATGTTGACTGGATTCACAAGATCTGTGTCTTTCATTAGCTGTATTGGACTTTAATGTGTGAAAGTTAAATATTTTAAAAAAATATTTTTTTTGAATTTCGCGGCACTGGTTTTTCAGTGGGGGGGGGGGGGTGTGCCGCTAGCGCCACGCTGATCCTAGACAGGTTAAATGTAAATGTAAAATTTCAAAAAAGCTTTACGGAAAAAGCAAACCATGCAATAATCTGAGGTCGGCGTCAGAGCCCAATCAAGACAAAAATATATCCGCCATATTGTGCAGTCAACAGAAGTCAGAAATAACATTATAAATATTCACTTACCTTTGATGATCTTCATTAGAATGCACTCCCAGGAATCCCAGTTCCACAATAAATGTTTGATTTGTTCGATAATGTCAATTTATGTCCAAATAGCTACTTTTGTTAGCGCGTTTGGTAAATAAATCAAAACTCACGAAGCGCGTTCACTAGTTGCAGACAATCTCAAAAAGTTCAGTTACGTCCGTCGAAACATGTCAAACGATGTATAGAATCAATCTTTAGGATGTTTTTAACATAAATCTTCAATAATGTTCCAACCGGAGAATTCCTTTGTCTTCAGAAAAAGCCAATGGAACGGGAGCTACCTCTCATGTGAAAGCGCGTGACCTGCTCCTGGCACTCTGCCAGACCTCTGACTCAATCCCCTCTCATTCAGCCCCCCTTTACAGTAGAAGCCTCAAACAAGTTTCTAAAGACGGTTGACATCTAGTGGAAGCCTTAGGAAGTGCCCAATATCCCACTGTATCTTCAATAGGGGCTGAGTTGAAAATCAACCAACCTCAGATTTCCCACTTCCTGGTTGGATTTTTTTCTCAGGTTTGTGCCTGCCATATGAGTTATGTTATACTCACAGACATCATTCAAACAGTTTTAGAAACTTCAGAGTGTTTTCTATCCAAATGTACTAATAATATGCATATATCAGCAACTGGGACTGAGGAGCAGGCAGTTTATTCTGGGCACCTCTGGGCACCATATTCATCCAAGCTACTCAATACTGCCCCCAGCCATAAGAAGTTAAACTGACAGATTTTGATGGGGGGTTTCTTATTATGTTACTTAGGTTGACTCACAGGTGAGTCAATAGACTGCATCTGAAAATGGATACATAGCGTTTTGGAATTAAACTCTTCATATGAGAAATGTTTGCAGTTTCAGGGATTGTTCTATTTTTCACTATTTTAACCATGGACTTTTGAATTGCAGAGAAAGATCACAATGACTGAAAGGTCCAATGAGAGGTCCATGCTTGAGAAAGAAAAACGGGTGAGATCCTCATTTCACAAGATGTTTGCCTATGCACTTTCTGTTTACTTCTCTTGTTCTGGTACAACATGTCTATTTGATTATATTTTGTTTTATTAGTTCAAGTCATGGTCAGGCTGATAGCCCTGTCATGTTTAGTCTCATTGTGGCTTGTGTCATCTCTTCGCTGTAGGAAACACGTGTCCTTCAGAAGAAGATATCAGACATGGAAGATGAAGTGAAGGTATCTGTCCAGAATTGATCAATTTCCTCTAGATGGACCAGCTGCAAAATCAAAATGTGCTATATATTGTACAAATTCATGAAAACAAAAATTTGCTTTTTGGTCTTAATTGAAGGTAAGGGTTAGGCATACGGTTGAGGGGGTTAGGTTTAAAATCAGATCGCATGACTTTGTGGCTGTGCCAGCTAGTGACTACCCTACAGAGCTGCCTCCAGTACAAGATGGCGCAAGATGGCGCCGACAGAGATGGTCGCCTCGCTTCTAGTCCTTAGGAAACTATGCAGTATTTTTTTTTATGTATTATTTCTTACGTTGTTAGACCAGAAAATCTTAAGTGTTATTACATACAGCCGGGAAGAACTATTGGATATCAGAGCGACGTCAACATTAAGACCAGGAATATAACTTTCCCGAAGTGTATCCTTTGTTTGCACCACCACACAGGACATTGGATCTGATTCCAGAGTCCGACCCAAAACAACAATGCCGCAGAAGATGTAGACGGAGTGGCCTCCTGGTCAGACTTTGAAGGCGTGCACAGCACTCACCGCCTACAAGTATATTTCTCGCCAATGTCCAGTCTCTAGATAACAAGATAGACGAGATTAGGGCAAGGGTTGCTTTCCAGAGAGACATCTGGGATTGTAACATTCTCTGTTTCACGGGAAAATGGCTCTCTCGGAATATGTTGTCGGAGTCGGTACAGCCACCGGGATTCTTTATGCATCGCGTCGACAGAAATTAACATCTTTCTGTGAAGAAGGGCGGGGGTGTATGCTTCATGATTTGGTGTAACCGACTCATGGTGTAATCGTAACAACATACATTAACTCAAGTCCTTTTGTTCACCTGACCTAGAATTCCTTAATCAAATGCCGACCATAGTATCTCCCAAGAGAATTCTTGTTGGTTATTGTCACAGCCGTGTATATCCCCCCTCATGCCGATACCATAACGGCCCTCAAGGAACTTCACTGGACTTTATCCAAACTGGAAACCATATGTCCTGAGGTTGCATTTATTGTAGCTGGGGATTTTAACAAAGCAAATTTGAGAACAAGGCTACCTAAATTCAATCAGCATATTAATTGTAGCACTCGTGTGGGCAATACACTGGATCACTGCTATTCTAACTTCCGCGATGCATACAAGGCCCTCCGCCACCCTTCTGCAAATATGACTCTGACTCCATTTTTCTCCTACCATCCTATAGGCAGAAACTCAAATAGGATGTACCCGTGACTATTCAATGGTGGTCTGACCAATCGAAATCCACGCTTCAAGATTGTTTTGATCACACAGACTGGGAATTGTTCCGGGCAGCCTCAGAGAATGACATTGATTTATACGCTGATTCAGTGAGTGAGTTTATAAGGAAGTGCATTGGAGATGTTGTACCCACTGTGACTATTAAAACCTACCCTAACCAGAAACCGTGCATAAATGGCGGCATTCGCGCAAAACTGAAAACGCGAACCACCGCATTTTAACCATGGAAAGATGACTGGGAATATGGCAGAATATAAACCGTGTAGTTATGCCCTCCAAGGCAATCAAACAGGCGAAATATCGGTATAGGGACAAAGTGGAGTCGCAATTCAAAGGCTCACACACGAGACATATGTGGCAGGGTCTACAGGCAATTACGGACTACAAAAAGAGAACCAGCCACGTCACAGACACCGACGTCTTGCTTCCAGACAAAGTAAACACCTTCTTTGCTCGATTTGAGGATAATACAGTGTCACCGACGCGGCCCGCTATCAAGGACTGTGGGCCCCCCCTCTCCTTCTCCGTGGCCGATGTGAGTAAGACATTTAAACGTGTTGACCCTCACAAGGCTGCCGGCCCAGACAGCATCCCTAGCCGCGTCCTCAGAGCATGCACAGACCAGCTGGCTGGTGTGTTTAAAGACATATTCAATCTCTCCCTATCCCAGTCTGCTGTCCCCACATGCTTCAAGATGGCTACCATTGTTCCTGTACCCAAGAAGGCAAACATAACTGAGCTAAATGACTATCACACAGTAGCACTCACTTCTGTCATCATGAAGTGCTTTGAGAGACTAGTGAAGGATCGTATCACTTCCACCTTACCTGCCACCCTAGACCCACTTCAATTTGCACACCGCCCCAATAGGTCCACAGACGATGCAATCGACTTCACACTGCCCTATCCCATCTGGACAAGAGGAATACCTATGTAATGCTGTTCATTGACGGCAGCTTAGCATTCAACACCATAGTACCCTCCAAGCTCGTCATTAAGCTTGAGTCCCTGGGTCAACCCCGCCCTGTGCAATTGGATCCTGGACATTGATGGGCCGCCCCCAGGTGGTGAAGGTAGGAAACAACATCTCCACTTCGGTGATCCTCAACACGTGCTCAGCCCCCTCCTGTACTCCCTGTTCACCCATGACTCCGTGGCCATGCACGTCTCCAACTCAGTCATTAAGTTTGCAGATGACACAACATTAGTGACCTTGATTACCAACAATGACGAAACAGCCTACAGGGAGGAGGTGAGGGCACTCGGAGTGTGGTGTAAGGAAAACAACCTCACTCAACGTCAACAAAACAAAGGAGATGATTGTGGTCTTCAGGAAACAGCAGAGGGAGCACATACCCCTATCCACATTAACGGGACAGCAGTGGCGAAAGTGGACATTTTAAGTTCCTTATCGTACAACTCACGGACAAACTGAAATGGTCCACCCACACAAACATTTGGGTGAAGGAGGCTGAAGAAATGTAGCTTGTCACCTAAAACCCTCACAAACTTCTACAGATGCACAATTGAGAGCATCTTGTGGCTGTATCACCTCCTGGTATGGCAACTGCACCACCCTCAACCGCAAGGCTCTTCAGAGGTTGGTGTGGTCTGCACAACGTATCACCAGGGGCAAACTACCTGCTCTCCAGGACACCTACAGCACCTGATGTCACAGGAAGGCCTAAAAGATCATCAAGGACAGCCATCACCCGAGCCACTGCCTATTTACCCTGCTACCATCCAGAAGGCGAGGTCAGTACAGGTGCATCAAAGCTGTGACAGAGAGACAGAATCTGTTTTTCAATCTCAAGGCCATCAAACTGTTCAACAGCTGACACGGAGACACTGCTGTCTACATACAGCCTCAAAATAATTTTAGGTACTTTAATAACTGGATCACTAGTCACTTTAATAATGCCACTTTAATAATGTTTACATATCTTACATTACTCATATCTATATAATGTATTTTATACCATCTATTGTATCTTGTCAATGCTGCTCTGTCATCGCTCATCCATATATTTATATGTACATATTCATATTCCACCCCTTTACTTAGATTTGTGTGTATTAGGTAGTTGTGGAATTGTTAGATTACTTGTTTGATATTACTGCACTGTCGGATCTTGAAGCACAAGCATTTCGCTACACTCGCATTAACGTCTGCTAACCACGTGTATGTGACCAATAAAATTTGATTTAAGTTGGTCAATACCAACCTGCTTGAATTTACTGAATTGATACCGAGAGTTGTTCATTGTTTGACCAATTCAGGACCCTTTTCCTGTGGCTTATTGCCTGTTCTTGTCTCTCTTGAGAATATTTCCAATAGACTAAACTGAGCCACAGCAGAGACAGAACATATTCCCAAAACACACTCTCCACAAGAGGCCCAGCTATCACAAAGCTGCCCTGCAGACAAATGGAGAACAAGAACTATCAGGAGAGGCTCTGGGATGTGACTTGGTACTATAGTGTTACTGTCTATCAAATGGCACCCGATTCCCTATAATGCACTGCTTTGTGATATTCTAAGATGGCATCGTTTGTCACCATTATGCCCTGTTGGCTGTGGCTTGTAAGAGTGCTTTGATTGATATTCATCGTGTGAGCAAGCCATTAGTATTTGTCTGCATTCACTACTGCCACAAGCATCTGCAGTGTTCCATACACAAGGGTACAGACAACAACCTCTTATTATCTCTGCATGAGAGCTCTCAATAAAAATGGAACACTGAACTGAATATACAATATCTCTGTGGGCAAACACTGTGGGGCCATACTTGCGAACATAAGCAACCATTTACATTTAAATGGGTTCTCCAGCTCAAAATGCGTATCAGCCAATGAAAGGCATCGATTTACTTGCATGTGATAGAACGCCTAATTGTAGCTGGTCCCATCAGATAACATGGCACACGTTAGCTCTATGCTAACTTTTTCATTAGCCTATGAAAGATCTCAAACTTTATATCCACCAACCAATGGCATTTCTTAAAATAGGTCAACCCTGGCCACTAGAGAGACTTTAAACCTACAAATTCAAGGTTTACTTGTTACATTGGTCTGTAACAAAATGTCAGGGGCCAATATTGAACTGATGCATCCTTGACTAGGCTACAAGTGGTAGACAACATTTTTACGGTTTCACACCTGACAAATTCCCACGATTTGATCAATTTCACACACAAATGAGGTCCTTACAATGTGTAAGTGTATTGTACATCATTAAATCCATAAGGCTCTTCAAGTTTTTTTTTATCAAATAGTAGCCATATCATTGTAATCATCGCTTCTCTGTGGTACACACTGCTAAAGCGGTTGACTTGCAACCGATAGTGCACTTTAACCGTGGGTTTGAACCCCCCTCGCTTTTTGGTTGAGGAAAACGCTGTTCACTGCCAGTCCTTATGCTCGATTCAAAACGCATGTGACGAAGTGGATGATTATAACAATGCATAGCGTTTAGCCTGCATGTAAGTGTGCCCTACAAAATCATATAATGACAGCCAAATGTCTTCCAACATTAAGACTGTTGATTTTGAGTCCTGCAGACTTCTTTAAAATAGCTACAATACTGCCATCTGTAGGGTGATAACGAGAGTGCACATTACCTGATGTACACATTGTAATGTTCATGTTTTTTGTGTCAAATAACGCATATGTAGATGATTAAAAATGCCTTAATTTAGGTGTACACATCCATGTAATATAGCCTATTCAATGTGATTATTAGGCAACAACAGTGTGTTTGTGTGCAAGGCTGAAGAAATAGGTAGCTCCTTTATTAAGTTCATTCATAATCTTAATTTTCAAGCTGTTGGCATCCCTTTTCAACACACTAACAGTGCTTGGCTTGGGCAGGAGCTTACCGGAACTGAGTACCGGCACCACAAATGTGCAGTTCCTGCACCTAAATATAAAGCGTCCCGGCACACGAAATAAATACTGGCACTTATTTTAGTCCGAGTCAAGAACTGCACACTAACATAATACATGGAAATAAACATTTCAGAGGGGCGGGTGGACTCATCTGAGATTCGAACCCTTCCATCATCTGCGACAATTACATGGACTAGGCACTTTACACAGAGTAATTTGACCAGTCAGTCAAATTGTCACGATCGTTAGAATGATTGGACCAAGGCACAGCATGCGTAGAGTTCCACATGTTTTAATCAAAGAAACTCACCAAAATACAGAAAACAAACAAACCGTGACAAAATTGCAGTGTTAACAGGCACTACACAAAACCAAGATCCCACAAATCAAAAAGGGGAAATGGCTGCTTAAATATGATCCCTAATCAGAGACAACGATAAACAGCTGCCTCTGATTGGGAACCATACCAGGCCAACATAGAAATACAATCACCTAGATGACCCACCCTAGTCACACCCCGACCTAACCAACATGGAGAATAAAAAGCTCTCTATGGTCAGGGCGTGACACAAATACATGTGATAGTTGCTTTGATTATCAGAACATTATTATGGACTTAGGTATGTTAAGGAACATGTCCAACTACTTCAATTATTTTAATTGGCTGATGCACTTGTGCCAGGATATAATCAGTGGCACCTGTTGAAGTTAGCATAGGGCTAATGTGTTCCACGTTATTTGATGGGACAAGCTACAATTGAGAATTTGTCACAATAAATCAAATCAAACTTTATTTGTCACATGCGCCGAATACAAGTGTAGACGTTACTGTGAAATGCTTACTCACAAGCCCTTAAACAACAGTGCAGTTCAAAAAGAGTTAAGAAATGATTTACCAAATAAACTAAAGTAAAAAAGAATTAAAAGGAACATAATAACGAGGCTATATACAGGGAGTAGCAGTACCGAGTCAGTGTGTAGGGGTAGAGGTTAGTTGAGGAAATGTGTACATGTAGGTAGTGGTCAAAATCAACGATTTTAATTGGCTAATACACATTTTGAGTTGGAGAACCCAATGAACTAAATGGTTGCTTATGTTTTCAAGTATGGCCCCAGTTGACTCGGAAGAGAGAGGGGTGATGAATGTGTCAGTCATTGTCATTTGTTCTGTATATCACACTTGGACTAGAGTTTTTTTTTGTAAATCAGCATGAATTGGTGCACTTTCAACTTTTAGCTTTCCCTTTAACAAACAGTACAGCATGTAGATGTTATGTTTCACTAACCCCAACCCTAACCCTAACCCTTCTCGGTTTGCTCTGTTTGCTTGTCTGCTGTCCTCCACAGATCCAGACAGAGCTGAAGAATGAGAACCAGAGACTGAAGGACGAGAACGGAGCCTTAATCCGGGTCATCAGTAAACTGTCTAAGTGAGAGGAGGAAGAGAATGATCCAACTTATTTCCAATTTTTACCCCAACTTCACCACCACCGCTACATTCAAATCACGACAGGAATGACAGATAGGCGCCAACGTTAAATCCTTCTTTGATGCTCCTTTCACTTTTCTCATCTGTCCTCAGTTGATGGTTATATTGCACACAGATAGTGTTCACACACAGTTAGCATATTAGCATTTTTTTAATGTATTTATGGATTGTTATAATGCATACTTATATCGTCACAGCACATTGTACTGTACGAATGTCTACGAAGGTTTTAATCTGTGAACTGGTGTAAGAGTTGGTATATTATGATGTTCTAGCTAACGAAGTTGCATTTAATGTTTCTTTTAAAACTGCATCACCTGAAAAGTCTCCTGAGCCTTGTATAAATAATTTATAATGATTTTCTACGCTGCAATCCAATGCAATCTCTTGTATGCACTGTCATCAAATGGTCATGTGTGGTAATGCATCTTACTGCAGAGGCCTACAGTATGTATGACATGATCGACAACCAGGGTTGGTACACATTTGTAAGCAATAATAAAGCAGGTAAAGATTATATGAAGAGTTGAATTTGAAAATATAATACAACAATTATATCGTTTTACAAACCACGCAAGACAAGCATACGTAAAAGACCTTTATTTCCTATGATTACTATGATAACATATAGATACGTCTGTGGAGACATTCCATGTTTTGGTTCCCTTGAGGTTCTTAATAATATCACATTGACTGATCTATTGATACAAGAGCTGGAGGATTTGGAGTCTTTTTGCTGGACAACAACATGTTTGTTGGTAGGGAAATAAATCATGCAATCCACAAAAGGCACAACTACTGACACACGCGCGCACACATACGCACACCTCTACAACGAGACAAAAAACAATCAAGTTCAAGCATTTCCCTTGTCCATGTTGTTGAATAGTATAGAAGGAGAGGAGGGAGTGAGGAGGAGAGGCAGAGGGGAACAGTTCTTTGGAAGTCTTGGAAGTATGGTGGCCATGGAGGATCAAAACGCTATGCATAAAGAGGAACCCTATTTTTTTTTTTTTTTTAAAGCAGCGAGGTTGGCAGTATTGCATTGCGAATGTAGCTCTGCACTGTTTGGGTCCGCCCCATACTCAAAAGAGTTCCATAGACCCAGGAAGACAGGGATTTTGTTGCCTGCATTGCAGTAATTTGAAGAAAAAAAACTCATTTTCTGTTGTTCACTGAGAAACCGCTAGAAGAACACAGGCGCTATTGGTCCTATTGCAAAATACAACTTTTAAAATAGACAGAATAATGGTCTATAAAACAATCATTATCAACCCAAGCATACTCAATAGGAGGGATATGGGAAACATGTGAGGAAGTAACAGTATTCATTCATCACCACAATTAAACTCGTATTTTGAGTAATAACTGCATAACTGGAATGGAGGTTGTACTATATGTGTTATATAAATCAGATGTATACTTGCAATCGGTGTATTAAGAGCATGGAAAAATGAACGTAATTTTGCAATCGAGTAACATTTCACTCTTTTTCTGCTATTGGCTCTTTATGCTAGCATAAAACATTGTTTTGCATTCCATGTGCAAATTATACGAACGACTGAAGGTTCATTTAAACTTTTTCCAAACATAGGTATGTATATGATCATCCCAAAAAGCCAAGCAGTCATTTGATTTAATAAATGCAGAGGCATGTATATCTCACAATATTAACTCAAAGTCATGCCAAATAATGTTGGCAAACATAACCGCTATTATCATGTTAAGTACCTATATATAAGCAAAACACATATTATATAATGTGAGGTGAAAATCCAACAGAGCTGGCACAGGTGATTATATAGAGGAACAAATATAATATAATTCACATATAAATATACATATTCAGTAGATCATTTTTAAGCTATTCTGTCATAGGAAAGTGATAAAGTCTGAACCAGCCACTCTGTTAATATCTCTATAAGGTTTTTATATGAGTAGTAATATACCTTTGCTCAGAGTATGGATACCTAAGAGGTGTTTTAGGCTTGGTTACTAACCTCACAGATGAGCTCTAATGTTTCAGTGCTCAAGTTGTATGGCTTTTCTTCTTATTTCGATCAACATACTAAAAAAGACACATTGAACTGTTATATGAAGCATCGAATGACAGCAAGCAGAGGTCTACTCAGGGTAAATATATAAGAGGTATTGAAAGAGGGCTACAAGTCCATGCTTTGACTTCTATACAGTGAGTTATGAACCTGTCACTAAACAGTCTAAGGAAGGTCTAGTACTTGGACTTACATTTGTGTAGTACCATCATCTGACTTAGTAATGGGCCAATACTGGTCAACCCAACACAACAGATACAAATTATTTTTTGATAAGGCAGTTACTACAACCTCTGGCAGGATAAACGAAGGAAACACTTATGGCACATATAATTACAAAGCAAGAGAGCTCGTGAATGTTGTCCTTTTGCAATAAATACACAATAAATCATGGCCATTAAAGACCATGCACACATACAAGTGAATGCAGGACATGTTGGTAATATTGCATTTTTACTTGTAGTATATAGTAAAATATTTAGGGTTGACCACAGTAGACGGATTGAAAGGATTATACAATTAACACATACTAAAAACAAGCATGCAACGTTTTGGTCTGCTAAATGAATACCCACACAGTAAAAATCAACACTTGAATTCCAGGCAAGAAAATAGCCTTTAAAATCCATATACTATGCAGACATACATTGAGTCCCATAGCCTTTAGGGAAAATACATAAAATGTGCAGTCAATGCATATTTTCTCTCCATTTTATTATCAAAAAGACATTGGACACAAACACACACACACACACTATATAATTATGATTTCTCTTTAAAACATGCCGATATTTACAACATTGTATAGTTACATGCTGCGTTAACAAATTTGCTCGATGCATAATGTTTACAGAAGGAAGAGAGCGAGGGAGGCAAAACTACAATGGACTTATTTGCATTCTAACGTTCACCCCCCTTTCAGTTTGATTAGCTTCTATACAATGGCCTCTTGGACATCAAAATCATAGGATGTCTGAATGAACAACGCCCTTGGGAAAAACAGGTTTGAATAAACAGCGGACAATGCACAATGTTTCAGTACTTTGGCATCTTACAGTAAGGGTTACATACTAAGCAGGTTGCTGATGAGCGTGTGGTGCAAAAGCCAAAGCCATTGACATGAAGGTTTGCACAAAGCATAAATCATGCCTACTTTACTCTCGTTTGTTTCATGCAAAAGCTGCATTTGTATGTACCAGTTGCTTGATGATTACCTTTTCATCATTAAAATGTGAGCATCCAAAAATGGAATGAATAACCACACTACAGTCATCCTCAGCTGAGAGAAATAGACTTTGGGCCTCATGCAAGCACACATTTTAACTGAGGAAACATCCCCTCCAGTATGTTTGTATCAGTCATTTCAGAGATGCACAGTGATTTACAATTCACAGGCAGTGGCTGTAACAAGCAGATGGTCCCATTTTATAACATATGCCCCTTTCATCTTGATAGCACTAATGCCAAAAATGAATTCACAATCGTGTACAGGGTGTAATGTTGTTTAGTAGAATGTGATTACTCGTTTTTCTTTATTTTCTTGAACATAAATCCTCAACATTTTGTATCTTTGACTTAAAATAGTAAAGGGTCAAATGTGTTTTCAACGACAGAGATAAATTATTTCTTCATTTTTACTTTGGCCATGGATAAGTAAACACACTTACATCCAAGGGGTCAAAAAAGGTCTGCAACACATTGGCAGTTTCCTTGGACTGTGTCATTATGACTTTTGCCAGGTATACAGTTTACCTCAGTGCATAATTAAGTTGGGAGCCTAATGTACTTCACCAAACTGTTTCATCAAAAAGGCACCCATGAACTCCTCCCAGACTGTGTATCACTCGGAAAGCCGTAACTGCATAGAAATTATGTTTGATTAATAATCATTAACTGCAAAGTCAAATGACATTTTTGCCACAATATGGCTCTCTCACATATGTATGGGAATACATATAATAATAATAATATAATTGGAATAACAAAAAAACATTGCATTGTGAAGTTCTGTTAGAAAGACATTCTGGAATGGATTGCTGCATTGTATTAACTTTATACCTAATACCATCTCACCTAAACCCTTTACATAAGGAGATTTCAAACGGTTCGGTATGAGACATCTCTCAATATTCAGTCTACTGCAAGATATGGCACACTTATGGTTTGAGAACAAGATATATGCTATTAGGAATCGGTTTGGCATGGCTTATGTAGAGCAGTGAGAGCATAAGTAAAGCATGCATAATGTTCTATAAACTAAATGAAGACGCTATAACCATCATCACTCTCATTGAGCCTTTCCCTAAGCATTCATTATCAGCATCTAAGCATCTGGTGCTAAAACGCATGCTGACATGAAACACAGATCCATTTATCAATCAATCAATCGTTCAATCTCCCTCTTCTCACAATACACTAAATATGTGAAATGCTATGATGTTGAAAAAGGGTTGTTCGTGTTCTTCAATTTAACTATGAATACGCTGATATTTTAGATGTTTCTTGTTTTGTTCAGTGTTTCAAGTAGACATGACAGAATCATGTGCAAGTCATGAGTTTCATGCAGTGTAGGAGGGTTGGGGAGGGAGGGTTTCTGAGTTGGTTAGTTGGTAATCAAATCGGCCAAGTTAAGTTACTTTTTTGCATTTAAACCTGCCAGCGCCGCATCTATATCCTCCTCCTGTTGTAGTGGATGCCACTGGGCAATGGGACGCCTGGGGTTAGAGAGCATGTCAGACCAATGCTTCAGACCAGGGCCCGTCGCCTTGCTTCCCACAAATATCTTCCCAATGGCGTCATTCTTGCCAATCTTGTCATAATCAAACACTGTCACCACCACCAAGATTTTCTAATGAGGAAAGAGAGAGAAAAAAATGTTTAAAGTAGATTGTGCATGTGTGCACTCACATAATCACGTAACCATTCATATGCAAGCCTCATACAGTAGGTATTAAACCACTAGGGCTTAAAATAGGGCTTAAGATTTTCTTTCCAAATGTAATTGCTGTAAGCATCAAAGCATAACACAAATCTAAATGTGGTTGTAGGCCTACAGAAAAAAAATAACACCACTTCAACAAACTGTATGAAAAAAATATCAATCCTTTGCTCGTCAAATTTGTAAAGTGTTCTATACCTGCATCATGTCCATTGGGATCTCAAAGCTGAAGGACTCGTTGTAGTACGGATTCAGAGTGTTCTTCTTCACCGTGGTCTTCTTCTTCTTCAGTTTCTTGCCGCCCTGCAGCAACGCGATCTTCACATAGGGATCTGCAAAGAAAGACCAGCAGATATGTAATCACTCATTTCATGTTTCATTGCATTGCTTCGGTAGAGCAAAATTGTGATGTGACATGAGTTGCTTGCTAATTAGACAAAGAATTCAGAGAGCTCATTAATGTAACGTACAGTAATGCAATGTCTGCAAATAAATCAGAGGCCCTGCATCACTGAGATGTTTCATTAATGGCAGATTGGCATGCCTGCTTGGTTGGAAATAATCTATTGTTATGTCCAGTGGTTTGCCCTACCAGACAGTCCACCACAAGCTTATTTTTAACAGCAGACACACTAGACATTTTTTCCCCCCAAATTGTACCAAAATAGGGTTATTTGACTTGTGACCCTTTTAGGGGCTCAGTAGAGTACTTTCTTGAAGGTGCTATGTAGAACCGCCTATTAAAGGTTCTATAAAGAATCAGTTCTATCATGAGATGTTTCAAATAGCATAATAAACATTTCACCTCTGAAACAGTTATCTACAGGCAATTGGTATATGATATGTATGATGATGAAGGTAATCCGTTTTTAACATTGTTATGCTACTGTGTTGTAGTATGGCGTTGATCATGCTGATTTACTCTCACCTGGGAGTTGTATCAACCTGACTCAACCATGTCAAATGATGAAGTTAGTCCAAAAATATAAACTCGAATATACTTGCAGACCCTTCTCATTGATGGTATCGGACTAGCCACCTCAACAGAACCCATGAATATAAACACACAGACACAAGACAGGTAGAATAAAACAACAAAATAATAGGCACCACACAGTAAGTGAAATAATGCAACATTAAGAACAGGAATTCATAATTACCCAGAAGCATCTAGCGAAGGACTGCTTCAATATTGTAAAGATCAATTTGGAAGGGAAGGGTTCTACATCGAGAAAGGTTCTTTGAGAAGACATGGTTCTACATAGAACCATCACTCACTGCAAAGAACCTCTCAAGAACCCTTTAAGAATCTCAAGAGTAAACTGTACGTCCAGTGGAAGTCTTAACGTACCAGACAGTCCACCCACGTCCATCTTCTTGAGGTTCTTTGCCTCCAGGATACAGACAGTGAGTTTGCCAGCGGTGGGCACGTAACGAAGAGAGATACAGATGTCTCCCAGCTTCTCAGGCTGCATGGAGATTAAGGACAGAGAGAGGGCAAGCACAGAGAGAACAACGACACAGAGAGGGGAAAAATATAAAACAATTGTCAGAGTTTGGCTGTTGTTACTTCTGATGGGGCAACACTCCCGTCCAACGACTAGCTTAGTTGAATAAATCAACTTGTTTCTTTTCAGCTCATACCTCCTCTTTGTCTGCACTCGCCAAATCCTTCCATTCTTCAATAGGCTGTCCCAGGTCAATGGTGTTCATCGGGATCTTCACCTCTCCAATGATGTCATGCTTGGAGAATCGGTCGTAGTCAAAGACCGACATCACCAGGGTTTTCCCGCCGAGCTCATCATACGGTAACTGATGAAGGAACACATCAACAACAACAACAACAACAACAACAACACAACACAACAACAACACAACTTAATTATTAAGTCTGAATGTAAAACCACATGTCCCTCTTTGTAAATGTCCATACTTTATGTCTCACTATGTCCACACTCACAATAAGTGCATTTCAATAAAACATTATTATTATTATTTATTTTTTAAGTAAACATAAACATATATTATTTGGTGCCATGGGCGGCTGGCAAGACATTGATTGCCGATACATTAGTAATGCAGCACAATGGCAGCCAACATACACAGAATAGGACAAGCAGAAAATGGGTTAGGTTGGATTATAATGTATAGCTTTGTTTTTACTTGGAAAACATCTAAGGAGATATCATTTATTCAGCTCTAAAGCATTAAAGCATAATTATGGTATACAATATGGGTTCTGTTGATTCTATCCGGCCCTTGCAGACCTGGAGTATAATACATTATAGCATGTTTAGACATTCCCTTTCCTGTGGTAAATTGTCTCACTGACAAATATAAATAAAAATACATTCTAAAGAGGTTTGGGGTCAGTTCCTATTTGAGTTGCGAATTGCTCTTTAATTCCAATTAAATTATTCAATTTGAATTCAATTACAATTGGCCACACCACACAGAGAGGAGCAATTTAATTGAAATCGAATTAAAGGAAGTAGAACTTTATTCAATGAAACTCATGTGGCATACTTATTCTACACATATTCATAAAAATGCTTATTTTGACATCATGTATGGTTACCAATACCATATAGTGTAAGGTTCAAAACTCAATCTCCTAAAACAATATAAAATAAACAGTGGTCTGGAAATATTCTAAGATCATGTTGTGGGTTGTCTATAATGATTCATAATTCCCTTAATGTCTTTATATAGCACATAAAATAAATGCGTTTCCCAGAATACTAATGCATCAAACACTGCAGTATAGAAGGGAACAATCTAACATCTGGGTCATTCCGCCAATTTGGTGCCTTTTGAGAAGTGTAATTTGGTCCCCAAAAACGTTTTATTTCACCTCAATTTAACATTCTGTTATAAAGAGCATAAAGAGCACAGATTCAACATAATACAAAAACACTACAGTAAGAGAATATTAAGTGACAAATGAAGTAACAGGGTTGACTGTAACAGTGTTGACGATTTCATATGAAATAGGCCATAAATCCCCTTGTGACGGGGAATGGAAGCTTGTTGTGTGCAACGAGGAGAGGCAATTGGATGCAAGCTTACATGTGTATTTTTTAAATATTTTTTTTATTCTATTAATTTTATCCCATTTTCTCCCCAATTTTCGTGGTATCCAATCGCTAGTGATTACTATCTTGTCTCATTGCTACAACTCCCGTACGGGCTCGGGAGAGACGAAGGTCGAAAGCCATACGTCCTCCGAAGCACAACCCAACCAAGCCGCACTGCTTCTTAACACAGCGCGCCTCCAACCCGGAAGCCAGCTGCACCAATGTGTCGGAGGAAACACCGTGTACCTGGCCCCCTTGGTTAGCACGCACTGCGCCCGGCCGCCACAGGAGTCGCTGGAGCGCGATGAGACAAGGATATCCCTACCGGCCAAACCCTCCCTAACCCGGACGACGCTATGCCAATTGTGCGTCGCCCCACGGACCTCCCGGTTCGCGTCGCAGAGCCTGGGCGCGATCCCAGAGACTCTGGTGGCGCAGCTAGCACTGCGATGCAGTGCCCTAGACCACTGCGCCACCCGGGAGGCCCTACATGTGTATTTATTTATTGTTAAAACATTTCTAGCCTGTCTATCTACGGGTAACAGGTTTGACGTGTTATGCTCGACCCGCTCATTTTTCCAGCACAAAACACTAGGAAAGGACTAAAAAGAGTAGAACCAGCTCACCTGCTTTTACACTCTGATTTGACTATTAGATGTTCAATGTTTCTGTAGAAAAAAACTACCACCGTGTTAAACGACAATTCAGTTCACGTAACAGCGTTGACCGTAAAGCGCAACTGAAGGCAATAAACAACTTCTCTGATAGAAAACGGCCTATGTGTCATCAATATAAGTCAGAAACATTTATTCTAGTGTCCAAATTTACTACAAAATGTAAATAGGATCGTTTTGTTCATAAAGTCAGTCTCGTCCAAAACTGTGTTTAATGAACAACAGACAAAACACATGCGGAATCAGTCGCTCTTTGAAGCTGGAATCCGTAGCGGTGAAACTGCCACGTCCGTTTGCGATATTACAACAACAAAGACGTTACTTCCAACAACATCATTGCACATGCGGAGTATCTACTACGATTTTTTTCTACCACGATGCTGGATGCTCATTTCCTCAAAACAAAAGAATAACAGTTGCGCCTGGGACGGTCAGTGGCACTTTTTCACCTATCGTGGATCTAAAATGAGAGACAGACATAAATGAAATACTGTCAGTAAAATCCTGAGAATGAGACTTTCATGTTTCACGTCTCAGTTGAATTGGTTTGAACTGCTTTGAATTAAATTATACACTGGGCGTACCAAAACATTACGAACACCTTCCTAATATTGAGTTGCACCCCATTTTGCCCTTAAAACAGCCTCAATTCCTCTGGGCATGGACTACAAGGTGTCGAAAGCATTCCACAGGGATGCTGGCCTGTGTTGACGCCAATGCTTCCCACAGCTGTATCAAGTTGGCTGGCTGGCCTCTGGGTGTTGGACTATTCTTAATACGCTATGGAAACTGATGAGCGTGAAAAACCCAGCAGCATTGCAGTTCTTGACACACTGAAACTGGTGTGCCTTGCACCTACTACCATACCCTGTTCAAAGACACTTCAATATTTTGCTTTGCCCATTCACCCTTTGAATGGCACACACAATCTGTCTCCATTGTCTCAAGGCTTAAAAATATTGTTTAAACTGACTGCTCATCTTCATCTACACTGATTGAAGTGGATTTAACAGGTGAAATGAATAAGGGATCATAGCTTTCACCGGGATTCACCTGGTCAGTCTGTCATGTCTATCATTAATGGAGCCAGAGGAGATGGCTGCCGTGTAATGGGCTCCTAACCAATTGTGCTATTGTGCGTGTTTTTTCGCATTATTTGTAACTTATTTTGTACATAATGTTTCTGCCACCGTCTCTTATGACCTAAAAGAGCTTCTGGATATCAGAACAGTGATTACTCACCCTGTAGTGGACAAATATTTTTTTCCGGACACAAAGGATTTACTTCAGACACCGGATAAGGCCCAAATCCCCGTCATTCGCAGGAAAAAGAGACGGAGATATCGGGGACGTAGGTTGGGGTGCCTTGTAAGGATCCGACAGCTAATGGGTAATCCGCCTCTACCATCAGTCCTATTAGCCAATGTAAAATCATTGGATAATAAAATTGATGAGCTCCGATCAAGACTAACATTCCAACGAGACCGTAGTATCTTATATTTCAACGGGTTGTGGCTATAAGATGACATAGATAACATACAGCTGGCTGGGTTTTCCATGCATCGGCATGATAGAACAGCTGCCTCCGGTAAGACAAGGGGTGGCGGTCCGTGTCTATTTGTAAATAACAACTGGTGCATGAAATCTAATATTAAGGAAGTCTCGAGGTTTTGCTCGTCTGAGGTAGAATATCTCACGATAAGCTGTAGACCACACTATTTACCAAGAGATCTTTCATCAATTTTTTCGTAGCTGTCTATTTACCACCACAAACCGATGCTGACACTAAGACCGCACTCAAACAGCAGTATAAGGCCATAAGCAAACAAGAGAATTCTCATCCAGATGCGGCGCTCCAAGTGGCCCAGGGACTTTAATGCAGGGAAACTTAAATCCGTGCAACTAGAGAAAAAAAAAACTCTAGACCACCTTTACTCCACACACATAGACGTGAACAAAGCTCTCCCACGCCCACCATTTGGATAATCTAACTATAACTCTATCCTCCTGATTCCTCTTTACGAGCAAAAACAAAAGCAGGAAGTACCAGTTACTCGCTCAATACAGAAGTGGTCAGATGACGCAGATGCTAAGCTACAGGATTGTTTTGCTAGCACAGACTGGAATATGTTCTGGGATACTTCCGATGGCATTCATGGGTATACCACTTCAGTCACTGGCTTCATCAATAAGTGCATCGACGTCGTCGTCCCCTCAGTGATCGTACGTACATACCCCAACCAGAAGCCATGGATTACAGGCAACATCCGCAATGAGCTAAAAGGTAGAGCTGCCGCTTTCAAGGAGCGGGATTCTAACCCGGACGCTTATAAGAAATCCCGCTATGCCCTCCGACAAACCATCAAACAGGCAAAGGGTCAAAACAGAACTAAGATTGAATCATACTACACCGGCTCCGACGCTCGTCGGATGTGGCAGGCCTTGCAAACTATTACGGACTATAAAGGGAAGAACAGCCACGAGCTGCCCAGTGACACAAGCCTACCAGACGACTTAAATGACATTTAAGCTCGCTTCGAGGCAAGCAACCGTAGCCGATGTGAGTAAGACCTTTAAACAGGTCAACATTCACAAGGCCGCAGGGCCAGACGGATGACCAGGACGTGTACTCCGAGCATGCACTGACCAACTGGCAAGTGTCTTCACTGAAATTTTCAACCTGTCCCTGACCGAGTCTGTATCACCAACATTTTTCATGCAGACCACCATAGTGGCACCCTGTGCCCAAGAACACCAGGGTAATTTGCCTACATGACTACCGACCCGTAGCACTCACGTCTGCAGCCATGAAGTGCTTTGAAAGGTTGGTCATGGCTCACATAAACACCATTATCCCAGAAACCTTAGACCCACTTCAATTTGCATACAACCCCAACAGATCCATAGATGATGCAATATCTATTGCACTCCACTCTGCCCTTTCCCACCTGGACAAGAGGAACACCTACGTGAGAATGCTATTCATTGACTACAACTCAGCGTTCAACACCATAGGACCCTCAATGATCATCACTAAGCTAAGGACTCTGGGACTAAACACCTCCTTCTGCAACTGGATCCTGGACTTCCTGATGGGTCACCCCCAGGTGGTAAGGGTAGGTATCAACACATCTGCAACGATGATCCTCAACACGGGGGCACCTCAGGGTTTCATACTCAGTCCCCTCCTGTACTCCCTTTTCACCCATGACTGCATGGCCAAGCACGACTCCAACAACATCATTAGGTTTGCCGACAACACAACAGTGGTAGACCTGATCACCGATAACCATGGGACAGTCTATAGGGAGGAGGTCAGAGACCTGACAGTGTGGTCCCATGATAACAACCTCTCCCTCAACGTCATCAAGACAAAGGAGATGTACATGGACTACAGGGAAAGGAGGGCCGAGCACACCCCCATCTCAGGAGACTGAAAAGATTTGGCATGGGTCCCTAGGCCCTCAAAAATTTCTACAGCTGCACCATCGAGAGCATCCTGACTGGTTGCATTACCGCCTGGTATGGCAACTGCTCGGCCTCTGACCCCAATCCATTACAGAGGGTAGTGCATACAGCCCAGTACATCACTGCCATCCAGGACCTCTGTACCAGACGGTGTCAAAGGAAGGCCCTAAAAATTGCCAAAGACTCCAGCAGGCCAAGTCATAGACTGTTCTCTCTGCTAACTCACGGAAAGTAGTACTGGAGCGCCAAGTCCAGGTCCAAAAGGCTTCTTAACAGCTTCCACCCCCAATCCATAAGACTCCTGAACAGCTAATCAAATGGCTACCCGGACTATTTGCATTGACACTCCCCCCATTTTTACACCACTGCTACTCTCTGTTTATTATCTACACATAGTCACTTTACCTCTACCTACATGTACATATTACCTCAATTATCTTGACTAACCAGTGCCCCCGCACATTGACTCTGTACCGGTACCCCCTCTATATAGCCATGTTACTGTTATTTTATTGTTGCTCTTTAATAATTTGTTATTTTTCTATTTTCTTCTTTATTTATTACTTCAATTAATTTTAGTATTTCTTGACACTTAGTTTTCTTAAAACTGCATTGTTGATTAAGGGTGTAACAGTCCTGACCTATTTATGTTAGTTTTTATGTGTTTTTGGTCAGGGCATGTGTTATGGGTGGGCAGTCTATGTTATCTGTTTCTATGTTGGTTTCGGTTTGCCTGGTATGGCTCTTGATTAGAGGCAGGTGGTTTGCATTTTCCTCTAATCAAGAGTCATATTTAGGTAGGGCATTATCACTGTGTGTTTGTGGGTGATTGTCTCGTGTGATGTCTATCGTGTCGTCGATGTTTTTTCACATATGGGACTGTTTGGCTGTTCGTTCGTTTTCGATGTCCGTTCCTGTTCGTGAGTTTACGTTTGTCCATGTAAGTTTATGTTCAGGTTGCGTGTACGTCGTTTTCTTATTTTGTAGTTTGTTAAAGTGTTTGTTTTCCTGTCATCAGTTTTCGTATTAAATAAAAAGATGGCATATTTCCCTGACTCCGCATATTGGTCTGAAGATCCTTCTCTCCTCACCTCTTCCGAGGATGAGGAAAGCGACAGCTCTTACAGAATCACCCACCAAGCTAAGACCAAGCGGCAAAGGGAAACTAAACGGAGTAAGGGACAGGAGAGAAAGGATTTCTGGACATGGGAGCAAATAATGAATGGAGAAGGTCCCTGGGCTAAGGCAGGAGAAAATCGCCGTCCCAAAGCTGAGCTGGAGGCACGGAGGAGAGCAGAGGCTACCGGGGAGAGGAACCGGAGCTATGAGGGAACGCGTCTGGCACGGAAGCCAAAAAAGCCCGTGAGTAATTCCCAAACATTTCTTGGGGGGGGGCTAGGAGATAGTGGGCCAAGGGCAGGTAGGAGACCTGCGCCCACTTCCCAGGCTTACCGTGGAGAGCGGGAGTACGGGCAGGCGCCGTGTTACGCAGTAGAGCGCACGGTGTCTCCTGTACGAGTGCATAGCCCAGTGCGGGTTATTCCACCTCCCCGCACTGGTAGGGCTAGATTGGGTATTGAGCCAGGTGTCATGAGGCCGGCTCAACGCGTCTGGTCTCCAGTGCGTCTCCTCGGGCCGGCATACATGGCACCGGCCTTACGCATGGTTTCCCCGGTTCGCCTACATAGCCCGGTGCGGGTTATTCCACCTCCCCGCACTGGTCGGGCAACCGGGAGTATTCAACTAGGTAAGGTTGGGCAAGCTCAATGCTCAAGAGTGCCAGTACGCCTCCACGGTCCGGTATTTCCGGCACCACCTCCCCGCCCCAGCCTAGTACCTACAGTGTATACACTACGCACTAGGCTACCAGTGCGTATCCTGAGCCCTGTTCCTCCTCCACGCACTCTCCCTGTAGTGCGTGTATCTAGCCCGGTGCCTCCAGTTCCGGGCCCACGCACTAAGCTACCTGTGCGTCTCCAGAGCCCTGAACCCACTGTATCTTCTCCCCCTACTAATCCTGATGTGCTTGTCCTCAGCCCGGCGTCACCAGTGCCGGTACCACGCATCAGGGATAGAGTAGGCTTTGAGAATACAGTGTGCCCTGTCCCTGCTCCCCGCACTAGTAGGAAGGTGCTTGTCATTAGCACGGTGCCTCCAGTTCCGGCACCACGCACCAGGTCTACAGTGCGCCATATCCGGCCAGAGCCATCCGTCTCCCCAGCGCCATCTGAGCCATCCGTCTCCCCAGCGCCATCTGAGCCATCCGTCTCCCCAGCGCCATCTGAGCCATCCGTCTCCCCAGCGCCATCTGAGCCATCCGTCTGCCATGAGCCTGCAAAGCCGCCCGTCTGCCATGAGCCTACAGAGCCGTCAGCCAGACAGGAGCCGCTAGAGCCGTCAGCCAGACAGGAGCCGCTAGAGCCGTCAGCCAGACAGGATCTGCCAGAGCCGCCAACCAGACAGGATCTGCCAGAGCCGCCAACCAGACAGGATCTGCCAGAGCCGGCAACCAGACAGGATCTGCCAGAGCCGCCAACCAGACAGGATCTGCCAGAGCCGCCAACCAGACAGGATCTGCCAGAGCCGCCAACCAGACATGAGCAGCCAGAGCCGTCAGAGCGCCATGAGCAGCCAGAGCCGTCAGAGCGCCATGAGCAGCCAGAGCCGTCAGAGCGCCATGAGCGTCGAGAGCCGTCAGCCTGCCATGAGCGTCGAGAGCCGTCAGCCTGCCATGAGCGTCGAGAGCCGTCAGCCTGCCATGAGCGTCGAGAGCCGTCAGCCTGCCATGAGCGTCGAGAGCCGTCAGCCTGCCATGAGCGTCGAGAGCCGTCAGCCTGCCATGAGCGTCGAGAGCCGTCAGCCTGCCATGAGCGTCGAGAGCCGTCAGCCTGCCATGAGCGTCGAGAGCCGTCAGCCAGCCATGAGCATCGAGAGTCGTCAGTCAGCCATGAGCTGCCCTTCAGCCTGAAAAGGCTGGATACCCAGAACTGCCCATCAGTCCAGAGCTGTCTCTCTGTCCGGAGCTGCCTTTCAGTCCGGAGTTGCCCCTCTATCCTAATCTCCCTCTCTATCTTCATCTATCTCTATAGTCTTATCTATCCCTCTATCTTGATTTATCTCTCTGTCCCGGTGTTATCCTTATTAAATATATTATTAAGAGAATTGTGTGGGGGAAAAAAGAGGGTGGACATTCTTTGTGGGAGGAAGTTAGGATGGATTATGGTGGGGTGGGAACCGCGCCCGGAGCCTGAGCCACCACCGTGGTCAACTGCCCACCTGGACCCTCCCCTGGACTTTGTGCTGGTGCGCCCGGCGTTCGCACCTTGGGGGGGGGGTACTGTAACAGTCCTGACCTATTTATGTTAGTTTTTATGTGTTTTTGGTCAGGGCATGTGTTATGGGTGGGCAGTCTATGTTATCTGTTTCTATGTTGGTTTCGGTTTGCCTGGTATGGCTCTTGATTAGAGGCAGGTGGTTTGCATTTTCCTCTAATCAAGAGTCATATTTAGGTAGGGCATTATCACTGTGTGTTTGTGGGTGATTGTCTCGTGTGATGTCTATCGTGTCGTCGATGTTTTTTCACATATGGGACTGTTTGGCTGTTCGTTCGTTTTCGATGTCCGTTCCTGTTCGTGAGTTTACGTTTGTCCATGTAAGTTTATGTTCAGGTTGCGTGTACGTCGTTTTCTTATTTTGTAGTTTGTTAAAGTGTTTGTTTTCCTGTCATCAGTTTTCGTATTAAATAAAAAGATGGCATATTTCCCTGACTCCGCATATTGGTCTGAAGATCCTTCTCTCCTCACCTCTTCCGAGGATGAGGAAAGCGACAGCTCTTACAAAGGGCTTGTAAGCATTTCACTGTAAGGTCTACACCTGTTGTATTCGGTACATGTGGCAAATCCGATTTGATTTGATTTCATGGAAAGAATTCCTAGTGTTTTGTACACTCAGTGTACTTCCTTCAATTCAAATTTAACTCAAATTCTGCTTCCTGTGGGGTGTGGTCAATACAAATTGAATTTATATTGAATTTATATTAATTTATATTCAATTTATATTCATATTCATAAATTGAATTATATTCCCGAAATTCCAAATAAACCCCAACCCTGATTCTAAAGGCATGCATAGGATGTCATATATTGTAAATTCTCTTAAATCTTCATGGTCTCTAGACAACCTAGGTCCAATATTACCAATTTGTATCTTTTGTATCTAGGGCTCTACATGACGGTTATGCTAAGAGAATAGACAGTGGTTTTAGCTGTGGTGGTAAGAGTGCACACAGTGCTTTCGCACTGACCCTGAGAGTCATGTGGAGTCTCCGTGGACCTCATTAAGTAGTACAGAAAGCTGAAGTTAGTACACAGGCTAGAGGGTACATAGCAGGCAGGCAGACATGGCAGGCCAGCACTGCTCTGCGATATAATGTGAACACAGCAAGGCTTCACAATGAAAAATAAATGTCGGCTTCAACCACAGTCTTCATTTTGGAAAATGGATATCATGTATTTTTACAACCCTAAAACTGTTACATTACATTCAGTTTGAGACTCGGCTGTCCTAGCCTGACAATATTATTTTTCAGCATTATAGTTTGCAGGATGATTGAAGCCTTTTCCATTCCGACTAACTACTGTACAGTTCTGGTACAGAAACAGTGCTATGACTTACCTTGAAAACAAAGGATTCATTGAAGACAGGATTCAGGTTTTTCTTTTGAACCTTGGTGTCAAACTTCTTCTTCTTGTCTGGGAGGACATAGACCTTAACGTACGGGTCAGAGGTGCCTCCGCTGTCCATGGATATAAGATCTGCCGCTTGGAGTATTCCCACTGTGAGCTTTGAGGGGAGGGGCACAGTGGTCAGGTGTCAGAGACAGCACTGAGACAAACCAACAGTATCAGGTGGCAATCTCAACATGTATTCATGTATTTATTTGTGCCGATGAGCTGAGACAAGCCAACAATGTCAAGTCAGGTGAAAAACCTAAATGTATTAATTTGTGCCAATGCACGCTTCCTGTCACTGCTGCAGAGAAATGCTGCAGTCTTGTTACATAAGCTTGTGGTCTGTAAGCTGACAACCTAAAACTCCAGCAATAATCACCACAGCTCTCTAAGATGGCCAAGGTTAGATACAAGCTATCCACACTAGAGCTGCCAAATGTATTTGCTGCAATGTCATAAGAAAGTCACAGAATATAATGTTACAGTAGTTTTGCATGTTTGAAAAAGGGGTACCTGTGCTAAGTGTCATTGATTATGTTTCAGTTAATTGATTCAGTTAGAATGAAAGGACTTGCTTTAATGTACATTTTCATCTCAAGCCCTGATCCTGTGTCAGTGACTCATAAGGGACTTCCTTGTTTCAGAATGACTCAGCATTTTCTATCCTCTTGGACGTATGTCACAGTGCCAACATCCTGCATAGCAGACATACTCACTGTAATACTGACTCTAGCCATTAATTCACAAAAATGCGGAATATACTAGATACCCTCTCATTGCCAGAAGCCTGATCTCGATTCACTACTCTCTTGAATATTTAGTTTAATCAACCATAATTCCAACAATTGCCAGCTGTCACTCCCCAAAAGTGTCGCTGTGCAAATGTGCTGATGTTTTTACATTGCAGCAGTTTTTTTGCTAAGCTTATATAAGAATCAGCCCTGAATTAATTGGCAACTCTATAGACACTTTAATTCTCAGAATGGACACTGTATCAAAGTCACTCTCCAAGATCAACAGAGAATATAAAAAGTTGAACATCTAGTGTGACTTGCTTTAACTCATTTTGTCTGCAGAAGAGGAACACGTTGAAACAGCATTGTGCTTCTCTATCGAAAAGGAACCATTTCAGCAACTGAGAAAAATACTTTTAAATCAACTACCACATCATCCTCATATGTATGAATGTAAAAGTTCTCAAGGGTTTATGTTGATGAACATTGCTTGTTTCAAGCTACTTTGAGGTGATGCAGGCATGCCCATTAGGCTCCCACCACGCCCACTGATTTGAACTCAACAATGCCAAAGCTGTGGTGTAGATTAGTAAACACACTCATTTCTAGGTGGATGACTCACCACCAAGACCACCAGTCTATTCTATGGATATCCATAAATCTGTCATTTAAACTAACTATGCCTTCAACCTCTAGAATTGATGGAGTCTTACTGATAGACTGACACTGCTACACATATTGTAATATGATAAAATAGTCTAATGCAGGTCTTTCTGAGCAGTGCCAGCAATGATTAAAAGGGGAACATGTCGGCCACCGACTGACCTTATTGTCTTGGAAATCATAGTCAAGTGAGTACTGCAGTTTGCCAAGCTTTTCCTCCTCTTTCTCCTCTTCCTCTTTCTCTTCCTCCGTCAGCCCTGTCTCACCTTCGTCATCGTCGTCATCCTGTTTCTGCGGTGGTAGAACACAGGACACAGGGATCAGAGATGAGGGGCCAGGGGGTTAGTTTTAGCAGCCAGAAGGAGGGTGCCCCAGCCCAACCACAGACAGCATGCCACAGACAGAGAGTGGACCTCCAGGAGGCCTGTGTTGCGTTGCTTTGCGCTGCATAGCACCAGGGTTTGTTGCGTTGACTTGCATTGCATAGCACCGGGACCTGCTTGTTTTTGCTCCCGCTTACCTGCTCCTCACCTGGTGGCAAAGTGGAATACCATCCTGTCTCTAATGCAATCAGGGACTCAGGAATGACATTTGCTAGCTTGAATTCAAAATTTCCTTTGGTGACACAATTGTTTTTACCCTATATTTTACATCTCAAAAAGACGCTTACCCTGACTTTTACATCTTTCCCAAAATTCCCAAGGAAATAGCTAACAGAGAATCCGAAAGCAGAGCCTGCATAATCTTATTTGCTTCCTTATTATTCCGTTTATGTGTCACCAAGGAATGTTCCTCTCAAGTCAGGTCACCATTATTGCAGCCAAATGGTAGCTACAGGATTAAAGGGCATAGCCGGCTATGTGGATAATGTAGAAACAGTATTTCAGTTAGATTTCAGCCCGTTATGGTAACCCTGTTTCTGGCATGTTCAAGTTTGTATGACTATTTCATCTGCCAAACGGTGTTTTATTTTTTTATTCTTGTTCTCACTCTTCATCGAGTGACAAAGTAATTGGGGTGCAGATGAAAAATATTATTCTAAGATTGATGGGTCATTCAGTTATCATTGTCGTCCTCATGTCCACAATCAACCTACCATGCCCTTTATCACATGCATACAGTGTATTATTAGTGTTAATCGTGGGTTGCGTTTAAACTATGTTCAAAACTTTCCATATTGGGGTTGAGTTTGTCATCGTAAGCAATGTGTTATTTCAATCCTTTCAGTTCTCTCTCCGGGGTCTATGGAGCAGACCATAGCTTTCTCAGTTGCATTCTCAAGCCATGATTACAAAACATGTAAGAAAAGCAAAGAAGCTACGACTTTCATTCCATGAAACCCCCCCCCCATCATCATCATTATCATCATCATCAGCCCATGGGCCAGAGAGCATCGCCGCGATCCTTCCACCTACCGTAGATCAGGGGTCCATCACAGTCAAGAAACACGGTGCACACATAAGACACCGAGCGAGAAGGAGGAGAGCAGAGAGAGGAAGAGGTTTGAAGTTACGACACACCAGAAAACAAACACTGTAGGCAGTCAACAACACAGACAACACTAGGATGATGAAAAATGACACACTGATTGTCTGTTTGTAAAAAAAGAAAGAAAAAAGTCCTACTTCCAGGACCATCTTTCACCATGTGGAGACAATTAATTGATTGTTTTAATTAACTGGTGCATGGGGCCCTCTTAATGATATCAGACACATTCAGCCTGGAATTAAGCAGGAGCCCTTTTCCTCCCCTTGTTTATTCTGCTCTGTCTGAGATATGGCTCCTCGGGTCCATAGGCACCATATCCATTATCCTTAAGCATTGAGGCCAGCTTACCCTACAGATGTAGGGTCTTAATTTGATTCTGTAGCAGTCATCCGCTATTTGCAATGGCACATATGGCACGGCTCCATTACTTTCTCCACCCATTACCCACTGATTACCTAGTCCCTTCCCCATAACAAAAGTGTGTCATTTTTCAATATATGTCACAATGAAGTGGGGAAGTGTGGGGTAAGTTGAGCCAAAGGATTAGTTGAGCCACCCCTTGTTTCTAGGAAACCATACACAAAATGAATCACATGACCACATATTTAGGAAGAGATCATAATGTCATGGAGTCTGTGAAGGAAGAAACCACATGGAAAAAAATGGTTATCAATTTAGGTCTAAAAAAAAGTCTAATTACTTTGTTGTTTTCTTGATTCTTGTATCTAAACCAAAGTAGATGGTTTTAGGGTTGGTTTGTACATCGGTTGGGGTCTCTATAAGCTACAATATGAGGTCCTAATCCTAGCATGAAATTGCATCCTTCTAGCTGTGTGGGCTATAGTCAAAATGTTTGCCTTGTGGTAAGTTGAGCCAATGGCCATGGGGTAGGCCTGAGTTGAGCCAATGGCCACCATACCCCATACAAATTAGGATTGCATTTTGTCAGTTGTATGCATTATATGCATAGTATTTTTGCAATGTATCATGCATATGAACTCAAGGTAGTGAATTTGTGCGGTTACAGTCAGAGCAGACATCGTCATGTCCCGTGTATGCATTCGAGCAGCAGCAAGAGAATACACATTTGAAAGAATGACATCGAAGAGGTACATTAACAAAAAAGAAAACTAACATGTACAGTACCTGTGCAAAAGAGAGGCAATGATATAGAATCAGAGGCACACAAGGTCTTAGCTGATGACATGGAGTCTGAGCTTGCTAAACATATCAAGAACCTCGCGGACCAGTTTTCATGGGCTTAGTAGCTTCAAATGCAGAGAACTTGCCGACGAATTGGCACATTGAAAAACCTCCATGTCCTAGACAACTGGTCAAGAAATGGAAGGATAAGTGACATTGAACAGAGAGATTATATGTACATTTAAGATTTACAATATACCACACCCTCATTCCATTAATTAAACTTTGACATACCAGCACCATCACCCATTGACACGGAACACCATCACCCCACTCGCCCTAAGGTGGCTCAACTTACCAAGAGACCACTTTTTTTTCGGGACAAGGTATGTTTTCAAAGCTGTTATGTTTACATGAGTTCTGATTATTTCCAGGGATACACAACATCCTGAAATATATCTCTATATTTGATAGAAATAATACTACATTTCCCTAGTAATGCTGAGTGTAAAACATGGCTCAACATACCCCACTCTCCCCTACAGCGCACATTTTAAAATGATGACAACAATATCAAGGGAACAGATAGGATAGGGGGTTATCGACATGTCTCCCTAAAACTGTTGTAAAGTGCTGTTGATGAAAGGTCAAAGGTTTTTACTGATACGCCAAGGAATGCTTAATGACCATTTGTTGTTGGTCCAATCAACATAGATATTGACATAAACGTTCCTGAGTTCCTCCAACAAAAGAAACAGTTACATTGTAAATAAAACAGGTAGCTTTATTGGTATGTAGTGTGTAGTTTAGTAGGCTAATAACTCTTGGGAGATACACTACCTGATCAAGAGTATGCTCGTCAAACATCTTATTAATATGCAGTTGGTCCCCCCCTTTGCTGCTATAACATTCTCCCCTCTTCTGGGAAGGCTTTCCACTAGATGTTGGAACATTGCTGCAGGGACGTGCTTCCATGCAGACACAAGAGCGTTAGTGAGGTCGGGCACTAATGTTGGGCAATTAGGCCTGGCTCGCAGTCGGCGTTCCAATTCATCCCAAAGGTGTTTAATGGGGTTGAGGTCAGGGCTCTGTGCAGGCCAGACAGTCAAGTTCTTCCACACCAATCAAGACAAAACATTTCTGTATGGACCTCGCTTTGTGCATGGGGGCATTGTCATTCTGACACAGGAAAGGGCCTTCCCCAAACGGTTGCCACAAAGTTAAAAGCACAGAATCGTCTAGAACGTCATTGTATGCTATAGAGTTAAGATTTCCCTTCACTGGAACTAAGGAGTCCGAACCTAGCCCCAACCATGAACAACAGCCCCAGACCATTATTCCTCATCCACCAAACTTTACAGCCAGCACTATGCCTTGGGGCAGGTAGTGTCCTCCTGGCATCCGCCAAACCCAGATTCTTCCGTCGGACTGCCAGATGGTGAAGCATGCTTCATCACTCCAGAGAATGCGTTTCCAACTGCTCCAGTCCAATGGCGGTGAGCTTTACACCACTCCAACCGACACTTGGCATTGCTCATGATGATCATGATGATCTTAGGCTAGTGTGCAGCTGCTATGGAAACCCATTTCATGAAGATCTCAACAAACAGTTATTGTACTGACGTTGCTTCCAGAGGCAGTTTGGAACTTGGCAGAGAGTGTTGCAACCGAGGACAGAGGCGCTACGTGCTTCAGCACTCGGCGGACTTGTTCTGTGAGCTTGTGTGGCCTACCACTTCGCGGCTGAGCAGTTGTTTCTTCTAGACGTTCCCACTTTACAATAACAGCAGCTACAGTTGACCGGGTCAGCTCTAGCAGGGCAGAAATTTGACGAACTGACTTGTTGTAAAGGTGGCATCCTATGTTTGTCTATGGAGATTGCATGGTTGAGGGCTCGATTTTATACACCTGTCAGCAATGGGTGTGGCTGCAATAGCCGAATCCACAAATTTGAAGTGGTGTCCACATACTTTTATGTATATATAGCGTTTGTCTGTCAGCTATACCAAAGTCATTTCTGGTCATGTTTGTCTACTCTCATCATCAAAAAATAAGTAACTTGTTTGCTTTTTACAAGACTATTGTATTCAGATGAAATAAGAATCCTGAGTGTGATATAAGTTATGTATTTGGGAGTTCTTAGTTCTTAGTTCTTAGCCTGTTCTTAGTGAACTCAGCTGAGTATATAATGCGGAGCCTGAAGCACCATACCTCATCCCCTTTCATGTTCTTCATGTTGAAGCCATCCTTTCCCTTCTTGCCCTTCTTGTTCTTCTTCTTCTTGCAGCAGCACTTCTTTATAATGCAAAAGCAGCAGGTGAGGATGAGGAGGGCAGCCACCACAGCTATGGCTATGATAGCCCAGGAAGGGACTGCAACACAAACACACAGTGTGGGTTAGATTAAGCTCCTTTGAGATTTTTCACCTTGGGTTTTTATGTTCCAACATTATACCATGCATAGTACATGAATATGAGTCAGAGGTGGGAAGAAAACAGGGAGGACTTACGTGGGATCTTATCGATCTCGTTCAAGAATTTGCTCTTGATCTCTTCGAACATGTCATTCTTGGACTCTGTACCGTTGCCTGGGGGTTCAGCCACTGTGGTGGCGATTGCTACGGCTGGGGCCGCGGTCATGGTGGCACCGGTGCCCGTGGGCTCTGGACCCACCATGGCCTCCGGCTTATTCTTGAACAAGTTCCACTTCATCGTCAATGACTAGGCCACGCACACAGTCCCTGGGGCAAGGCACAGACATACAGAGAGGGACAGTCAGTTGTTATCACCAGCAGCAATGAGGTGCGTAACCTTTAATATAACACACACACACACATGCACAAAAGTAACAAAACGGATGATTTCCCAGGTGACTCATTGTGACCAAACTCAAAGCCTTATCGCTGTGTCAGACATTGGAACAGCACATACAGTGACAAGGCTGAAGAGGTCCGTAGGGAAAAGGACTTAGTCCACGTCTCAGACTCTGAGGATAAAAATAATTGTGTATAATATGCCAGCCAGTAGGCCTGCATCCATAATGTACTATGAACTCCTGAATAAAATTAACTCAGGGACGAAAAAGCTAATCTCATTTGTTTGAGAAATGACACACAGTATCTTAAAGATCCAATGCAGCCATTTTTATCTAAATATCAAATCATTTCTGGGTAACAATAATGTACCTTCCTGTGATTGTTTTCAATCAAAATGGTCAAAAAGAAACAAAAATCTTTTTTTTTTGCAAAGAGATTTTTTTGCAATAATTTTTATGGGACTGTCTGTTTGAGTGGTTTGAGGGGGGAGGGAAAAACTGAAGGAAAAAAATAGCTTTTATTGGCAGAGAGGTTTGGAACTCTCTTTCTTATTGGTCTATTAACTAATTGACTGCATGGTGATGTCACCAGGTAGGCCAAAACTCCATCACACCCAAACAGCTGACATTTCAGATGATCTTTTCAAAAAGCTCTTACACTATAATGGCATTATAAGAATTGTTTGAATTCACAGTATTATTTCAATCTCAGAAATATATAAAAACAGAAAATCACATTTTTGATGGCAATGGGCCTTTATTAACGTCTCTTTCATATCGTCTGAGATCCCCAAAGATTGGAAAGCTGCTGCGGTCATCCCACAATTCAAAGGGGGAAACACACGAGACCCAAACTGTTATAGACCTATATCCATCCTGCCCTGCCTTTCTAAAATCTTCGAAAGCCAAATTAACAAACAGATCACCAAACATTTCAAAACCCACCGTACCTTCTCCACTGTGAATCTGGTTTCCGAACTGGTCATGGGTGCACCTCAGTCACGCTCAAGGTCCTAAACGATATCATAACCGCCATCAATAAAAGACAGTACTGTGCAGCCGTCTTCAACGACCTGGCCAAGGCTTTCGACTCTGTCAATCACCGCATTCTTATCGGCAGACTCAAAAGCTTTGGTTTCTCAAATGACTGCTTTGCCTGGTTCACCAACTACTTCTCAGATAGAGTTCATTGTGTCAAATTGGAGGGCCTGTGTCCAGACATCTGGTAGTCTCTATGGGAATGCCACAGGGTTCAATTCTCGGGACGGCTCTTTTCTCTGTACATATATATCTATGATGTCGCTCTTGCTGCTGGTGATTCTCTGATCCCTACCTCTATGCAGACGACACCATTCTGTATACATCTGGCCCTTCTTTGGACAATGTGTTAACAAACCTCCAAACGAGCTTCAATGCCATACAACACTCCTTCCGTGGCCTCCAAATGCTTTTAAATGCTAGTAAAACTCAATGCATGCTCTTCAACCAAATGCTGCCCGCACCCGCCCGCCCGACTAGCATCACTACTCTGGATGGTTTTGACTTAGAATATGTGCACAACTACAAATACCTGGGTTTCTGGTTAGACTGTAAACTCTCCTTCCAGACTCACATAAAGCATCTCCAATCCAAATCCATTAAATCTAGAATCAGCTTCCTATTTCACAACAAAGCCTCCTTCACTCATGCTGCCAAACATACCCTCGTAAAACTGACTATCCTACCTATCCTTGACTTCGGCGATATCATTTACAAAATAGCCTCCAACACTCTACTCAGCAAATTGGATGTAGTCTATCACAGTGCCATCCATTTTGTTACCAAAGCCCCATATACTACCCACCACTGCGATCTGTATGCTCTCGTTGGCTGGTCCTCGCTACATATTCGTCGCCAAACCCACTGGCTCCAGGTCATGTATACGTCTTTGCTAGGTAAAGCCCCACCTTATCTCAGCTCACTGATCATCATAGCAACACAACACCCACCTGCATGCACTCCAGCAGGTATATTTCACTGGTCATGCCCAAAGCCAACACTTCCTTTGGCCGCCTTTCCTTTCAGTTCTCTGCTGCCAATGACAAATTGCAAAAATCACTGAAGCTGGAGACATATCTCCCTCTCTAACTTTAAGCATCAGCTGTCAGAGCAGCTTACCGATCACTGTAACCTGTACACAGTCCATCTGGAAATAGCACACCCGACTACCTCATCCCCATATTGTTATTTTTTTGGTTTTGTTGCTCTTTTGCACCCCAGTATCTCTACTTACACATCTTCATCTGCACATCTATCACTCTAGTGTTGTTGATGCCAAATTGTAATTATTTTGCCTCTATGGCCTATTTATTGCCTTACCTCCCTAATCTTACCACATTTGCACACACAGTACATAGATTTTTCTATTGTGTTATTGACTGTACATTTGTTTATCCCATGTGTAACTTTGTGTTGTTGTTTTGTCGCACTTCTTTGCTTTATTTTGGCCAGGTAGCAGTTGTAAATGAGAACTTGTTCTCAACTGGCCTACCTGGCTAAATAAAGGTGAAATAAAAAATATATAAATAAATAAAAAATATATTACATGAAGGTCAATGGAATCAAATTCCATCAAGAAGACCCTCAGTCCCTTGTGAAAGTCAATATCAAACATTACAGCATTACATCACAGTCAGTTAGGGATTAAACAAAAATTAATGGTGGGAGTTAATACATATTCTACTTGAAGTGGAAAATGTGCTAGATAAATATGGCTCCCTATCCAAAACTAGTTCCAAAGAGGGCTATCTTCCAGTTGTAATGAGTGATCTGTTACCTCTGAAGGAATGGCGAAGACTTGGGTGATTAAATGTGTCTTCTGAAACCATGATCTCCACAAAATTGAAATGAGGCACTTGTGACTGAAACATTCTTCTCTCTAGCAAATCCTAATAGGATTAGCATGGATGCTGTACTGAAACAATTTACACTGTGAGTAGGTGAGATGCAGAGGCTGATTGGGAATTATCACCTTTGAATGCGTATTAGACCAACGGTTATAGCCCCCGTTTATTGTCAAATGCTCTCCTAAAAGTTCTTAGTAGTTGCCATTATCGTGTAATGATTCATATTTACAAAATGTATTACAGTGAATGACTTCTCAAGTCTAATAAGGGACATTCTCATTACAAGAAACAAAAATGTGACATATGAGATCACTGTGCAAATACAAAGATATACAGCGGTGTAAAGTAACTAAGTAAAAATACTTTTAAGTATTACTTAAGTCGTTTTTTGAGGTATCTGTATTTTAATTGACTATTTATGACTTTTACTTTTACTCCACTACATTTCTAAAGAAAATATGTTCTTTTTCCTCCCATTCATTATCCCTGACACCCAAAAATACTGTCAAATTCACGAGAACACGTGGTCACCCCAGACTCGCGAAACACAAACGTTTCATTTGTAAACGATGTCTGAATGTTGGAGTGTGCCCCTGGCTTTAAAAAAAAAGTGTTTACAATTGTGCCATCTGGTTTGCATACTATAAGGAATTTGAAATGATTTATAGCGTTTACTTTAACTTTTGATACTTAAGTGTATTTTAAAACCAAATACTTTTAGACTTTTAATCAAGTAGTATTTAACTGGGTGACTTTCACTTTTACTTGAGTCATTTTCTATTAAGGTATCTTTACTTTTACTCAAGTATGAGAATTGGGTTATTTCTCCACCACTGATAACATGAAGCAAACACGCACTGTAGATTCCCTTTCTACTCATCTAACCTGATGGAGGCTATTTTAGCAATAGTGCTCATCAATCTGACCGCAATCCTCATTCACGAACCACAATCATAAAGAATACGAATGCATGAAATGCTATAACCACGTACAGCATCTGTCTTCTTTAGGGATTTCTATACACTACAAATATACTGACAAAATCAATTCTCCTCTCAGGCCTTAGCAAGCTGCATATAATTCTGTGCCAGTTCTGTGTTGCTCTCATGGGCAGCGACAGGAGAGGAGAATAGGGAATGTACATTAGAGTCTGACTAATTGTGTCCCAGAATTCAGAGCTACACCCTGGTCACTCTCAGGGGTGATACCAGCATATGATTAACATTTACAGATCACGGTGATACTCTTTGTGAGTCATGCTCATCTTTGATTGGGTAGGGCTGAGCAAGGCTGAGCAATGGCACAATAGTATGAAAAGGGTGCTTCTAACCTAGAGCCAGCCACTCAACAATGCGTAGGATAAAGAGCTATTTGTTCCCACATGGGCATTGTTCGGCTCTGCCTCCCTATTGTCCCTATTCTGTTGTTCTCCCAGGAAAGGATATCTAAGGTGAAAAATGACAGGCATAATCCTCTATTCTGCACAAATGGAATTGGTTGTAGATCCATTACGCACAAAATCAATAATGGCAGATGACGAGAAGAGAGTAGATGTGCAACTCACAAGACAGAGGCATCTCTTAAATCCTATTAGTCTGGTAATAGATTAACCCGATCCATCTCTCCTGACATCTACAAACGCTCTCTGGAGAATTACCTGATGCAAAATACCATCACTGGAGAATGATGGTTTACAATATTTTCATACACAGTGAAGGAGTGTTGGTTTGTAAACTATTGAAAATGGATAGAAACTGGATATAAATTAAGATTATCTGCTGATAGTATATATATATATACAATGGGGTTGTAATGGTAGTCGTGTGTGTGTGGATGTTTGTGAGTGCGTATGTGCGTCCATGTGTATGTGTGTGCGTGCATGTGTCAAATAAAATGTTATTTGTCACATGCTTCTGCAATGGGAATTGTAATGTTTGTGCTTTTCCTATAACCAATTTCTGCGTTCTATTCATGTGCTGTTCCAATAACCAATTTCTGTGTTCGTGCAAGTGGCTGACTGTACAAATCACACCTATCAGTAGCTGCAATTTGGCAGTACGCCCAGACCGTGTTTTGAGAACGAATGCCCAAGAACGAACGAAAGACATCTCAGTTTCAAGGTCTCAGCTTAGAGAGGAGAAGCCTCGTGAGGTGTTGGTCTGTCACATGTTTTGAAACAATGTTGGTCGGTCACATGAATGAAACAACACGGTAATGATGAATTAATTATGCTAAATCACGCAAATGTAACTTGTCTGTGTAGCTGTGTGTAAGACAACTGCCGGGACTGCCCAGGAAGAGCTCCTGATTGACATGTGTACTATGGTGCTTTGAGTTGTTTGGAAACTCTCCAGTGCGCTGACAATAAACAATGATTCATTTAAGATTGACTGCGAGTGTCGCTGTGTAAAAAAAAAAAATCCCACAACACTTCATAAACAACAGGTGTAGAGTGACAGTGAAATGAGTACATAGGGGTCCTGCTCCACAATGGAGATATCTTTCTATTTTAATAATACAAGGAATAAAAATAATAATAATAACACAAGGAATAAATACACAATGAATAACTTGGTTATATACACAGGGTACCAGTACCGAATCGATGTGCAGGAATACGAGGTAATTGAGGTAGATACACACATATAGGTAGGGATAAAGTGACTAAGCAAAGGGATAGATAATAAACAGTAACAGCAGTGTATGTAAATAAAAAAAAGTTAGCGCAAAAAGGGTCAATGCAGATATTTCGTGTAGCTATTAGTTAACTATTTAGCTAACTAGTTAGCAGTCGTATAGCTTGGGGGTAGAAGCTGTTCAGGGTCCTGTTGGTTCCAGAGTTGTTACATCGTTATCGCTTGCCATGCGGTAGCAGGGAGAACCGTCTGACTTGGGTGGCTGGTATTTGATCATTTTTAGGGCCTATCTCTGACAGGTCCTGGATGGCAGGGAGCTCAGCCCCAGCAATGTACTGGGCTATACGCACTACCCTCTGTCGCCCCTTGAGGTCTGATGCCAAGCAGTTGTCATACCAAGTGGTGATGCCAGTCAAGATGCTCTCAATGGTGCAGCTGTAAAAAAATTTGAAGATCCGAGGGCCCATACCAAATCTGTTCAGCCGCTTGAGGGGGAAGAGGCGTTGTTGTGCCTTTTTCATGACTGTGTTGATTTGTGTGGACCATGACAGTGCCTTAGTGATGTGGACACGAGGAACTTGAAGCTCACTACCTGCTCAACAACAGCGCCGTCGATGTGGATGGGGGCATGCTCGCCCCCCCATTTCCTGTAGTCCACGATCAACTCCTTTGTCTTGCTGACATTGAGGGAGAGATTCTTTTCCGGGCACCACATGGCCAGGTCTCTGACCTCCTTCCTGTAGGCTGTCTCATCATCTTCGGTGATCGGGCCTACCACCGTTGTGTCATCTGCAAACTTAATGACGTTGTTGGAGTCATGTGCAGCCACGCAGCCGTGGGTGAACAGAGAGTACAGGAGGGGACTAAGCATGCACCCCTGAGGGGCCCCCGTTTTGATGGTCAGCATGACGGATGTGTTTTTGCATACACTTACCACCTGGGGATGGCCTGTCAGGAAGTCCAGAATCCAGTTGCAGAAGGAGGTGTTTAATCCCAGGTCCTTAGCTTAGTGATGAGCTTGGATGGAACAATGGTGTTGAACACTGAGCTGTAGTGAACAAACAGCATTCTCACATAGTTGTTCCTCTTGTCCAGGCGGGAAAGGCCAGTGTGGAGTGGAATCGAGATTGCTTAATCTGTGGATCTGTTGTGGCGATTTGGGAATTGGAGTGGGTCACTGATGCTAGATCCAGACAGCCTAAGATAACCATGTGCACCCCATTTTGTATACATTTTACCATCAAGAAGAATGCTACATTGTCAAACCAACAGCTTTTTGTTGTATTGTTTGGATGTAAAGAGATGCTTCAATGCAGCTGACATATTACAACATATATGATTCAGAAGGGTTGTGCTGTGTTGAACTGTACAGTTCTTTACCTAAGATACCAAGCATAAAGGCAATGGTATCTGTAGGAAATGCATTGTCTAGAGTGGCAACAGACAGTGAAATGATCGAAACATGGGTCAGCAACAACAGTAAAACAGTATTCTGTGGAGGCTGTGGCCGGGATTCAATGCAAGGTGCCTTATAACACACGGCTGTAGGTCATTTAAGTTTGAGTCGACGTATGCATTATTTACCATGAATGCAAACGGCACCAGAAAATGCCTATGAAAGCCGCATTGTCGGCTGTGTAGTGTGCTGCTCTATAATGCACCTTGGATTGAATTCAGGACCTATAGTCCACAAATCAATAGACTGTGCATCTTCAAAAGGTGCGGTGTAGTGTTCTTAAAACCTTAAAATAGCTCGAGGCTATACGATACCCCACTCCGCAAGACATGTTCCATTCAAGACTACTTGTGAAACATTACAGGAGACAAACTAGTTGTTGCTGAGGAAATCAAATCCAGCTGAATTGCCTCTGTCTGATATCCAGTCACTTACAGCCGGCCTGAGGTCATGGTAGCTAATGGAGTTTGGGATCTGACCAATCAAATTACTTATTGTTTTTACTTTACCGATAGAATGAAAATGGCTAATATAGACGTAGCTGCTTACACCATGCCCTCTCATTTATCGATATATGACAATCTGAACAGATAAGGAGAATTATAGGACAAATGAAAATGATTCCTGCCAAACAAATGGACATAGTACATCACAACTGACCTAACAGTAATTCCCACAGGCTATATTCCAAAACTGTATAATAGCTTACTGTCCTTGTCTCACTCTCATCTTGTTTAGTGGCTGTAAGACGAAAGAGACAAGAAGAGAAAGCTATCCATTCTATCTAGGTCAGTAGTATCTACCTCAAGCCTGCAGGTACTGCAGGTACACTTACATTCCAATTTCTGCATCTCTGCAGCTCAGCACTGGACAGCTCCACTTAGCTAGTCGCAAACCTGAAGCCCCAGATACACACCATACAAACACAACACAAACCAATGAAATCTTCCGGCGATTTTCAGATTCCTAGGACAAATCTTCAAATGACAGAAGAAGCATTGTCATTCTGATTCATTTATAATCAAGAATGTTCATTATGAAAGTTGTCCCAAAATGACCGGAATTTCTGTACATCTGCTGGTTATCCTTAACAGGGAGGAAATGAGAGCGATGTAGAAAGTCTTACCAGTCTAATGTGATATTCGCACTGGCTGGGTGACCCATCCAATAATCAGGCTCGTAGGGCTAACGTTTCAGTGTCGTGGTAACATCCCCTGAATTCTCCCAGAAGCAGAGACTGCAGTCTCTCCTCTCACTTCTCTCCACTGCAGCAGAGCAGGGCAGTATTCTCCCTCTCTTTCTAGCCCTCTCTCTCCTGTACACTCCGTCTCCCCCCTTTCCCACCCTCAATCAAATACCCCCCTCTGTCAATTCTCTCCTCCCTCACTGTCTCTCTCAACATACACAATCTCTACAATTGTCTCTCTACTTCTCTCTCCCTCTCTCGCTCTCTCTTTCTCTCTCCTCATTTGTGATGCTGCTCACACAGTATGCTACACATCAGTCTAGCATCTGATGGAATGGCCATCGTAAAGGATCAATATGCAAATCCACTTGTCTCTGTTCTTAGGGGTTGTGGAATGGCTCACTGATTTACTGATAGGAGAAAGGGATAGAAGGGGGAAGAAAAGAGGCATGGAAGGAGAGAGACAGAGACGAGAGGAGAGGAGGAAAAAGAAGAGAGAGGGGAGAGGGAGGGAGATAGGGGTGAGGATATAGGGAAAGAAAGAGAGAATGGGGAGATGAGGGATGTGGTTACTGCATTTTTTTGAAAAGGGTGCTGTTTCTAAACTATTTAAAGTTACACTGAAGTTAAAAGGGTAATACCATGCACTGTACTGTGTATACCAATATTTCATCTTTAGCATACGACCATGAATAAATATTCAGTCCTCCATCTGTAGTTTTTGATATGCCATATTAGGAGTATAAAATCACTCATTATTGGCCAAAAAAAACCTTTTACAGTACATTTAAAGTATCAGTCAAAAGTTTGGGCACACCTACTCATTCCAGGGTTTTTCTTTATTTTTACAATTTTCTACATTGTAGAATAATAGTAAAGACAACAAAACTATGAAATAACACATGTACTAACCAAAAAAGTGATTAAACAAATCAAAGTATATTTTTATTTCAGATTCTTCAAAGTAGCAACCCTTTTCTTGTTTCATGTTTCTGTGGCTGTAAAGGTACGGATATTGTAAACATGTCACCTTAACTTTGAACTCTCAAGACATTTAAATGCGCCTTGAGGTTACTGTCCCCGCAGTACATGACAAGAATAGGAGTAAGTTAGTCTGCCCCACAGTATGTGAGTCAACACTGTGCTTAAACTGATGTTGAATTACATGTTGTTTTGTTTCGTAACACAAGGCAGTTTTGCATATCCCATCGACTCATCCGTTTAACTCCAGCTGAAATAACTCTTCCAACATATTGTGTCCTTTCACTTGTACAACAAAGTGGCAAAATAACAGCAATACTCATGTTCTAACAGATGTGTTGCCATTTCCTTGCACTTTCATCCCCTCTAGTTTGAGTCAAATCCTCCATCAGCATTCCAGTGAGGACTTCTTGGTGGAAGAATCCTATTTCTGCTCGTTTCCAGAACTCTCACAAGGCGCCTCCTGAAACAACACCTTGGCTCCATCCGTGTTTGTGTGGAATTGAACAGCTGGTGAAAGCCAGGCCGCTTAGCGGGCACTCTGTCACTGCCATGTTTCAGTGTGTTATGACTGCTTTTCACCAGATGGGGGCAGTAGTTAACTCACAGCTCACACTGCATCACTTTATGTTCATCTGCACTGTGCATGGTCGGTTATGGCCTTGGCTGGAGGAAGTAATGAGTTGTTGTTGTGCTGCGTTCCAATTCACTAAACCTTCCTTACTCCTCTTCACCTCCCTACCCTCACTCCCTACCCACTTACTCACCCCCCCCCTCATGTATTTAGAAGCAATCGATTTGTGTTTTTGCCCTAGCACTGCACAGCTGATTCAAATAATCAAAGCTTGACGATGAGTTGGTTATTTGAATCAGCTGTGTAGTGGTAGAACAAAAAAAATGAACTATGCACCCAGGGAGGGCCCCAGGACCGAGTTTGGCAAACCCTATTTCGGAGGAGTTCCCTTAACACCAGTCTATTCCTTTTAAATCGATGAGATGGAGTGCACACTTTGGGGAGGAGGGGAGGATATCAGGCCTCAGCCAGGCTCTGGGTAGAAGTTGGCCATAGGCACAGTTCTAGGATCAGTTTACTCTTCAATCTTAATCGTGATCCGTTAGAGGGGATGGGTTTAGGGTCTAGGTCTAGGGACAGTTTATTCTCCTATCTTAAACCCAATCCATTAGAGGGTGAAACGTTTAACACAGATCTAGGATCAGTTCAGTCTCCTATCTTAATCCCAATGCATTAGAGGGGGAAACGTTTAACACAGATATAGGATCAATCTACTGTCCTATCTTAATCCCAATCCATTAGAGCAGGAAACATTTAACACAGATTGTGGCACATCATTGGAAATGTGAAGCAAGTTACAGGATTTCCTCCTTACTATGAACAGTTTCATTTAGACCCTTGTCAAAAATGTATTGCCTTCAAATGGCCTAATGTATAGACCAGGGATGAGCAACTCCAGTCCTCAGGGACCTGAATGCTGTCAAATCAAATCAAATCAAATCGAATTGTATTTTTCACATGCGCCGAATACAACAGCTGTAGACCTTACAGTGAAATGCTTACTTACAAGCCCTTAACCAACAATGCTTTATGAGTAAAAAAAATAGATAATAGATAAAAAATTGAAAATAGAAAATAAAAGTAACAAATTATTAAACAGCAGCAGTAAAGTAACAGGTGAGGCTATATACAGGGGGTACCGATACAGAGTCAATGTGCGGGGGCACCAGTTAGTCGAAGGTAAATTAGGTAATATGTACACTACCGTTCAAAAGTTTGGAGTCACTTAGACAAGTCATTGTTTTTGAAAGAAAAGCACTTTTTTTGTCCATTAAAATAACATCAAATTAATCAGAAATACAGTATAGACATTGTTAACGTTGTAAATGACTATTGTAGCTGGAAACGGCAGATTTTTATGGAATATCTACATAGGCGTCCAGAGGCCCTTTATCAGCAACCATCACTCCTGTGTTCCAATGGCGCGTTGTGTTAGCTAATCCAAGTTTATCATTTTCAAAGGCTAATTGATCATTAGAAAACCCTTTTGCAATTATATTAGCATAGCTGAAAACTGTTATGCTGATTAAAGAAGCAATAAAACTGTCCTTCTTTAAACTAGTTGAGTATCTAGAGCATCAGCATTTGTGGGTTCGATTACAGGCTCAAAATGGCCAGAAACAAAGATTTTTATTCTGAAACTCATCAGTCTATTCTTGTTCTGAGAAATTAAGGCTATTCCATGCGAGAAATTGCCAAGAAACGGAAGATCTCGTGCAACAATGTGTATTACTCCCTTTACAGAACAGTGCAAACTGGCCCTAACCAGAAAAGAAAGAGGATTGGGAGGCCCCGGTGCACAACTGAGCAAGATGACAAGTACATTAGAGTGTCTAGTTTGAGAAACAGACACCTCACAATTCCTCAACTGGCAGCTTCATTAAACAGTACCCACAAAACACCAGTCTTAACATCAACAGTGAAGAGGTGACTCCGGGATGCAGGCCTTCTGTTGGAGTCATGCCTGGCCACACAGTCATGAGTGAACAGGGAGTACAGGTGGGTACAGGAGGGGACTGAGTGGCAGATATATTGTTCCCTACACTTACCACCTGGGGGCGGCCCCTCATGAAGTTCAGGATCCAGAGGGAGGTGTTCAGTCCCAGGGTCCTTAGCTTGGTCATGAAGTCAATCACCTGTAGTCAATGAATACCATTCTCACATAGGTGTTCCTTTTTTCCAGGTGAGAAAGAGCAGTGTGTAATGCAATAGAGATTGCATCATCTGTGGATCTGTTTGGGCGGTATGCAAATTGGAGTTGGTCTAGGGTTTCTGGGATAATGGTGTACCATAAAGTAGTCCATTGGGAAAGCCAAAAAGTATAGTCTTTGTGATAACAGCAGGAAAATATCGTATTAAATGCAAGCAATTTTTTCAGAAGCTAATTAGAACATAGTGTCCACTCGGGATAGTTTTATCTAACAACTTGTTTTATCTCTATCACCTTGTTCCAGTACTGCAGGCATTGAATTGCCATGGGGGGAATTCAGACTTTATGACCTTTTTGTGCCCTTTTCCTGTACTCGTATTCTGAGCCAGTGCCAGCAAGGTAGGCATTTGGGGTGGAGATCAAATAAATGGAAGGGAGGCGGAGGTGTATCTAGAGCTACGTCGTATTCTGACCTTGATTTAATTTCCTCATAATTTCGTCACCTTTACGCTTGAGGAAATGATGAATAAGGTTGAGCAACCTGCCGGTTCCAGTGGAAAAACATCGAATCGATTTTTTCCCATTCTCCATTCACTGTCATTTACAAATTGATAAGGGCTATTGATAAGAGCTACGGTAGGTCAATTAGTAATCAGTTTGGATAAGGGGATTGTAAATATATATGAACATTCCTTTAGATCTATTTGACCTCATGGTCGCTGGAGACAAATGTGAAACCAGTCACATGGCAGCAAACTGAAGCATATCAACATGACAGGTTGGCTATGTGTGCCCCTTTCCCACAATGAAGTGCTGTTATGCAGAATTTAAATTGCATGGCCTTATATCTTGCAGGGATGAATCTTGGAGACACAAGCCAAATGAGATGACAAGCCAAATCTGTGCAGTGACAGTCGGGCCAAACGTATCCTTTGTGCGTTCAAGAATTTTTTTAATTTCAGCCTTTTTTTAAATAATTTGTATCATGTTAACTGTTTGGCACTATCGGTAGCTATCGTCTGTAATACTCACACACATTCTTAACTGTGACTTAAGTGTTAGTTCCCTTAAATGTTAGGCCTATATTTGGCATCATTCCATTACATCGTTAGTTTCCCTTTCTTTCCTCTGTCATGTCCGTGTGGTTGATCCTGAGGGTCACTAGCAACGGTGGATAGTATTTAACGTATAACAAGTTGTTCAGTAATTTTGGACATGTAGCCCGCTTCATGGACTCATCATGGAATCAGGCTCCAGGTTTCAGCCTGGCAGTTTAAACCTGGAGCCCGATGGGACCGTTGTCATATCAGTTCCATGAACAGTGAGGATTAGGGTACATTTATAGGACTATTGGTCAACACTTACTGTTAGAGTTTTCTCCACTTCCAATATTTTGAGATGTAGGATCGTAATTTGATCAAATGTTTAACTTGTAATGTATTTGAGGCTTAATTTCCAATTACAAATTTCAGTCTTGATTTTCCCTTACGAAAAATCTAACAACCCTAACACACATGTGACTTGTTTCAGGAAACTCGGTGTATGTTCACGTGTCACTTCTCCACATGAGAGGCAATTGAACGTAAATAACAACAAAAAATAATCTAAATCGTTTTTTGGACAGAAATGCCTTCTGGAACATTTGAACTTTCATGTGTCTTAATAACAAACGTGTATGCCATCTGTAAATACGAATAAAATTGTTCAATTTCGAGCCTAGTTGGTTTACCCACGGAAAAAGGGGGGACCCTCCGGCTAGGCAGGATTGGCTGAGATAATGGATGGGCTGTACATGCCGAGACATGAGTTTGGATTGGTATACCATGTAGCTCACTTCTGTCTATAACATGAGCTGGTCAGTATGTGTAGGTAATCCTTTCTAATGCATTTTTTTATTTAATTAACCTATATTTAACTAAGCAAGTCAGTAAAGAACAAATTCTTATTTACAATGACAGCCTACCCCGGCCAAACCCGGACAACACTGGGGCGCCCGATGAGACTCCCAATCACGGCCAGATGTGATGCAGCCTGGATTTGAACCAGGGACTACAGTGACACCTCTTGCATGTGCCTTAGACCGCTGCGCCACTCGGGAGCCCAAAATCCATGTAGTAGAACTGAAAAAGTGTTGCTCTCCACTTTCTGGAGGACCGAGTTTTGAAATTAGTGGAATGGCCGGTGGAATTAGACTATGATAGCTATGGAAATGGAGAAAATTCTGGCGTTATGCAGAGGGAGTAGAAATATGCAAATATGCAGAGGGAGTAGAAAAGAGAACACACAGAAGGCTGTTGAATAAAACACCTGTCTCCGGATTACATCTTCAAACTAAGGGCAAACATGGCATCTGTGACAGAGAGTGAGAAGCGTCCATCTAAGTCTAGCTAGCAAAATTGAAAGTTGTTTTCAGGTGAGGGCTCTCGAAGTCTGGTGTCAGGAAAATAACCTCTCACTCAACGTCAACAAAACAAATGTCACAATCACCGAGCCACTGCCTGTTCACCCTGCAATCATCCGGAAAGGCAAGGTCAGTACAGGTGCATCAAAGCTGGGACCCAGAGACTGAAAAACAGGTTCTATCTCAAGGCCATCAGATTGTTAAACAGCCATCACTAGCACAGATAATCTGCTGCCTATATGCAGACTTGAAATCATTGGCCACAAGAAGTTATTTTCACTTTAATAATGCCACTTTAACAATGTTTACATATCTTGTATTACTCATCTCATATGTATATACAGTATTCCATACTATCTATTGCATCTTAGCCTATGCTGCTCTGACATTGCTCATCCATATATTTATACATTCTTATTCCATTCCTTTACTTAGATGTGTGTGTATTAGGTAGTTGTTGTGGAAGTGTTAGATATTACTTGTTAGATATTGTTGCACTGTCAGAACTAGAAGCACAAGCATTTCGCTACACTTGCAATAACATCTGCTAACCATGTTATGATTTCAAGTTAACGCGTACTGTTTGCTAGCTAGCTAACGTTAGCTGGCTTGCTCGCTAGCTAACGTTATGTGTATGATCTGTGTGGTAATATTATTTGTATCTCAGAGCCTTTTGCATTTCTAGTTGTAGCCTAACGTTATCTAGCTAGCTAACATTGAACCTGGTTGGTTAGCTACCTGCAGATTCATGTAGGTTAATAACGTTATGAGTTGGGATTATGGTTCATTGTTTAGCTAGCTAGCTAGTTGCATGTCTAAACAACAGACTCCACTATGCAAGTAACCATTTCACTACACCTTATGTATCCTGTGCATGCGACAAATAAACTTTGATTTTATCTGATATAGTATGCGTTTACCAAAGACAGTAATGTGAAGAACATGACCTGCACCAAAGTCAAATTAGGATATAACTTTAGGCCAGCGAGACAGTGTCCAAGTTAAAAAATTATCTGGTAGAATGTCCTGATTTTATTTAGTCACACTCACAATCGTAATATATTTTCTGTAATTGGCTCGCCATTAACTTGTAAATAATGATCTTGTTGTGAGTTTATTTTCCTGTAATAATGAAGACAAATGAGCTGAAGTATGGTCATTATGATGTGATCATAATTTGAACTGGCTAGCCAGCTAACTTAACATTAGGTAGCTAGCTAACAATCTAGAAACAAACCAAAACATTGGTTAGAAAGATGCTTTTAGTTGCCTGATTTGCCCAATTTACATATACAATAAGTGCATCGATGACATCATTCCCACAGTGACCATGGATTACACCATGGATTACAGGCAACATCTGCACTGAACTAAAGCTGCCTCTTTCAAGGAGTGGGACTCTAACCCAGATGCTGATAAGAAATCCGCGCTACGCCCTCAGATGAATCATCAAACAGGCAAAGCGTCAATACAGGACTAATATTAAATCATACTACACCGGCTCCGATGCTCGTTGGATGTGGCAGGGCTTGCAAACTATTACAGACTACAAAGGGAAGCACAACCGCGAATTGCCCAGTGACACGAGTCTGCCAGATGAGCTAAATTACTTCTATGCTCGCTTCGAGGCTAGCAGCACTGAAACATGTTTGAGGGAATCAGCTGCCCTGACAACTGTGTGATCATTCTCTCCGTAGCCGATCTGAGTAAGACCTTTAAACAGGTCAACATTCACAAGGCCAGACAGATTTCCAGGACGTGTACTCCGAGCATGTGATGACCAACCGGCAAGTGTCTTCACTGATATTTCAACCTGCCCCTGACCGAGTCTGTAACACCAACATGTTTCAAGCAGACCATTATAGTGCCTAAGAACACTAAGGTAACCTGCCTAAATGACTACCGACACGTAGCACTCACGTCTGTAGCCATGAAGTGCTTTGAAAGGCTGGTCATGGCTCACATCAACACCATTATCCCAGAAACCCTAGACCCACACAATTTGCATACCGCCCCAACAGATCCACAAATGGGTCCTTCATGGGTGCGTGCTCTGTCCCCTCCTGTACTCCCTGTTCACCCATGACTGCATGGCTAGGCATGACTCCAACACCATCATTAAGTTTGCCAATGACACAACAGTAGGCCTGATCACCGACAACGATGAGACAGCATGTAGGGAGAAGGTCAGAGACCTGGCCATGTGGTGCAAGGATAACAACCTCTCCCCCAACGTGATCAAGAAAAAGTAGATGATTGTGGACTACAGGAAAAGTAGGACCGAGCACGCCCCTATTCTCATCGACGGGGCTGTAGTGGAGCAGGTTGAGAGGTTCTTGTTCACATCACCAACAAACTATCATGGTACAAACACACCAGGACAATCGTGAAGAGGGCACGACAAAACATATTCCCCCTCAGGAGACTGAAAAGATTTGGCATGGGTCCTCAGATCCTCAAAAAGTTCTACAGCTGCACCACTGAGAGCATCCTGACTGGTTGCATCACCACCTGATACGGAAATTGCTCGGCCTCCGATTGCAAGGCTCTATAGAGAGTAGTGCGTACGGCCCAGTACATCACTGGAGCCAAGCTTCCTGCCATCCAGGACCCCTATACCAGGCGGAGTCAGAGGAAGGCCCTAAAAATTGTCAAAGACTCCAGCCAACCCAGTCATAGACTGTTCTCTCTGCTACCGCACGGCCAATTCCAGGCCCGAAAGGCTTCTTTAACAGCTTCTACCCCCAAGCCATAAGACTCCTGAACAGATAATCAAACGGCTACCCAGACTATTTGCATTCCCCCCCCCCTTTTACACTGCTGCTATTCTCTGTTTATTATCTATGCATAGTCACTTTAACTCTACCTATGTACATATTACCTCAATTACCTCGACTAATCGGTGCCCCCGCACATTGACTCTGTATCAGTGCCCCCTGTATATAGCCTCGCTACTCTTATTTTACTGCTGCTCTTTAACACATTTTTTTAAATCTATTTTTTACTTTTTACTTTTTCTTAAAACTGCATTTTTGGCAAGTAAGCATGTCACAGTAAGGTCTACACCTGTTGTATTCGACACATGTTACAAATCACATTTGATTTGATTTGATTTAAATTCATAATTTTAACAGGTGGGTTTATTGGTGTTAAAATACACCAGTTATGTTATTTTGGACCACCAGGCTGCTGATGTCATGCAGCCTGTAGTTCTTGTGTTTATCCTTTTTCATAACAACAATGATACGTTTGATGTCGGACGGCAATAGAATGTTCATGATGTCACTGGGACAACTGTCGATAGACGTAGTCTAAACCAGCCTTAAGTATTGAAGTCTTTGGTTTAGTACCTGGCCTCACATGTGAATCCTTAAAGAGATAGGTGGGGCTAAGGCTTAAGAGGACTACATAAGACTGATTCCAGCCGGTCAGTCACAAATGTCCATTCATTATAATCCACATAATAATTCACATTTCCTGTTTCTGCAGGATTATTTTCCTGCTGTAATAAACTGGCTCAAATTAACATATATCTGCAATTGAACAACTTTCAAGATTAATCATACCACTGTATTTTTTGATTCACCCAAATATTTTGTGCGTAAAGACTCTCCAAACCTGTTTTTTACGAAGTAGGTTGATTCCTAAATGCGTTGCTAACCCTAAATAATCTACAAGATAAGATCCATTTTTTATCTACCAATTGATGCTGAAACTGAGATATGTATAGGCCTGATGGCTATCTTTAATTGATCCCGGCCCTTTAAATTCTGAGCCTGTGTTCTCTTGATATGTTATAGTCTGTCGAGAAAATTCAAACTAAAGGTACACAATATTTATAGGGATGGCTTTGGATAAATGTACTGAAAACCCCATTGAATGAAAAGTCCATGAGGAAACCTGTTGGCAGCAAGTTGGAGGGTTTTCAGATGGTTGAATTAAATTGACTCTGTAATTTTGCCTGTGTGTAGCTGGTGTAGAGGAGTCGGGCGCAGGACAGCAGATACGATTAATAAACGTACTTTACTCAAATATTCACAAATACAACGCAATAATTCGAGCCCACAATAACGGCCCGTATTACAAACAAACAATCACTCACAAACAAACATGGGACAGAGGGTTAAATAATGAACAAGTCATTGGGGGAATGAAACCAGGTGTGTAAGACAAGGACAAAACAAATGGAACATGAAAAGTGGATCGGCGATGGCCAGAAGGCTGGTGACTTCGACCACCGAACGCCGCCCGAACTGATCTGTTTAAAAGGTTTTTTATTTTGTGCCTATTGAACAGGGCCATGCTTAAAATCTGCAGCCAACAGACTACAGAACAACACCAACCCAAATGCAGTGAAATGGCTGACCAGAGGAGGCTTTTTAGATGTCACTTGTCTAAAGTTTGTGGTGGATGGATTATGATCCTCTGTTCAAACAGACCGATAGATCTAGAGAGAGAATGGGGGTATATAGCCTGTATGTTACATAAATCAAAACTGGATCAATATAAAGGACCTTGCTCATAAAGAAGAGGGCAGTCCAATCATGAGTCATGACTGAAGATTCTACAGCAGACATGCGTCAACCATGATCCAGTACATTCTTAGAAACAAGGGTTGCAAAAGGGTTCTTCGGCTGTCCCCTTGGGAAACCCTATTTGGTTTTAGGCTAGAACCCGTTTGGGTTCCATGTAGAACCCTCTGTAGAAAGGGTTCTACATGGAACCCAAAAGGGTTATTCCTGGAAGCAATAAGGGTTATTTAAAGGGTTCTCCTATTGGGACAGCCAAAGAACACTTTTAGGTTCTAGCTAGCACCTTCTTTTCGAAGAGTGTACGTGGTAGTGGGTGAGTTAGTATGTTCTTCAGATTGTTGCAAACAACACAGTTGCTAAAGAAGGCACGTAAGCTTTATTGAAGAATGCAATATTTTGGAGCAGATTCTTCATGGGCTGTTCGAAGAATACACTAAACCCATTATAGTAATTGACCTCATTTAGATGACCTGATGTTAAAAATCAACATCAAACAAAAATACAGTATGCCTGTAAGATGAAGTCAGAGTGATGTTGTGAATACGGTGTTAGATTGTACTACAGTGCATACAGATAACAGATTCAACCAGTCACCATTACCGACTCAGCAGCTCTAGTATGATGGTGCCATTTGACATGACATTCTGCAAGGTCAAAGTGCAGCTGCCGCGGCAACCCAGGGAGCGTAACAGTGGTCTGGAGCTCGTGAATGATTTATCCCCAAGGTTTCCCCTCCCCCCTCTGCAGTAAGGGATGCCGCCCGCCTCCCCTCCCTTGGCCCCTGCCGCCCTTCTCTCCTGCTCCTCCAAACCAAACCAAATGCCCTGCATCTATCTGTAAGAGAAACTCAGTCAACCTGGACCCGAATCCAATGTTTCATCTCCGCATGAGCGGTTCGGTTATGCCCTGGGGACTGCTGAGCTAAGACAAGATAACAACCAACCAAAATCAAAGGGACAAATAATAAACCATTACACTATGAAAATTACTATCACTATGAAAACCATTACACACAAATAATAAATAAATAATAAAATATAAAAAATAAAACATTTGGAAGGTCGTGGCATACCCAACCTAGCCATTACACTATGAAGTAGCAGAAGTGTTGCAAACCATGGCCATATCTGATTCCTTCTCTTCGTAGTGGCAATGTGTGGTTGTGCTGAGTTGCGTGCGTAGTACAGGATGCTTGTAGTTGTCAATGTTATTTGGGCTACGTTTCACTCCCCTCCGCTGTGACTGCAAAGAGGACAGGGAAAAGACTGCATCCTCTCCAGCACCTGCAGGCAGCACTGCAATGCAGGGGTTTAGCATAGAAATGTGAAGCTAGAGAGCACACAGGCAAAAGGAGGTCTGCCGATTGCTTCTCTCCACTCCACTCTGTCTCCTTCTGACTCTCTCTCTCTCTCTCTCTCTCTCTCTCACACATATTGCACAAACACACACACATGAAGGAATGAATGCACGCACGCACGCACGCACACACACACACACACACACACACACACACACACGCACACACGCACACACACACACACACTTACAAATGAGATTGTTAAGTTCAGCCCCTCTGATTATGTTCCTTGCTGATGTATTTGACAAGCGAGAGTGTTTCTATCTCTGTGATAAGAGCATGCAGGGCAAGCATTTTGTAGTGTGCACGAGTCCTAAAATGGCAACATTATGTCAGCAGGGGCTGCTAGTAAAACAGAGAGAGAAAAAAGAGCTGAAGCATAAATGATGCTGCTCATTTCCAGAACGGAATTCCCGGCTGGCAAGAACCACTCCGGTTAATTCTTTATTCAAAGTACACAATATACTGTATATTAGGCAAATAAAGCTCCACAATGAAGTTACAAAATCAACTAACGCTGAGATATAAAAAGATGGAGTTTGTGATACGCACACAAACACACGTCTCTCCAGCTGGGCCCCTCGTAAATGCTGAGAGTGAAACTGCAAGACAGCCAAGAGCAAAACTAGGGGGGTGTGGTCTACAAATGGCAGTAATGAGCAGATAGTATCACAGCGAACCCGCAGCAGTAGTCTCAGTAGTAATATACAGTAGCATTGTAGTTAGCTCTGGAATGACTGTGTTTGACTGATGATATCATTGTTACAGTTTGGCCTGAAGCTGATACACTAGACTATCCTGAACAGACAAACATGTAGCAGGGTCGTAGGTCTAATCAACAACAGTTACTCTCAGGGAGATTCTATGATATATTATAGGGACACAACAAGTTTCATAATTTATAAAGTAGGAATGGTCGCTTAAAGCTGTTGAAGCTATCTAAGTTGAGTCAGTCTGTACGTGTCAGAATTGGGGTGGTGTTTGCAGCTGAAACAGATCAAGAGCAGTGGTTTATCCCCATTTTCCCTTTGAAGTCTATGGAGCTTTTATGCAAATTGTACATGGTTATTGTTCAAAATGGTATCAAATACACTCTTGCAGACTAGTCTGCTCAATTTAAAGTTTGAATGGCGTTTCTAGCTTCAACAGCTGAACACTGCTAATGACCAGAATTTTTCCCATTCACGTCTATGGCACCTGAAAGACATTAAAATTTTGCAAATACAGATGTAGGCTCTTATTTTGATCACCCTGTAGCAGCAGAACTTTCCTCCATTTGCAGGAAATGTAAAACTTGTTGTGTATTTGAGGTTTGAAAAGGCTTCTGAAGTTTGTAAGTTCCATTTTGAAATGTCGGACCCCTACAAAAATAACCACCAATTATAATATAAATAATAATTCACATTTAATGTTGCAGCATTATTGTTTTCCCGCTGTAGCAAACTGGATCAAATTAACCCTTGGAGGGTCTTGTTTCACATTCATAGGCTTATTAAATATTGTTAGTAAAACATACTTTTTTTTAAACAATGGCAACGCTACCTATTCTCTCTTCGAATTTGAAAAGCCATAATAGTCCCGTCAAGCGTTCAGGCTGTCTTGATGAGAGCAAGAAACCATATTGATATAGCAGTGCTCCAAGAAACACACCTGTTCCAAAAGGACGCACATAGACTGGAGAACTATTTCTGTAAACTGGCTGCTTTTTTTTAATCAGCCGCCCAAAAAGTTGTAACCATAATGATACATAAGAAACTCAAAATGAAGACGCAGAAGGCAGAATCACTTTCCTTAAATGTATCCATAACGGAACAAATATTGCCTTTATTACAGATGCACTATGCAGAAATCGCTCCACCATTTCCTGGTTGCTAAAATTCGAATAGTTCGCCTAATTTTAGTTTAGGTGACGAAACAAGCAAGTAAAGTGTCGAGAATCATTGTATCATCTAAACCGCTGTGAAATATATTTTCCATAACCGAAGATATTGTACTTTCAGCTGTTTGAAGCGGGTGTACAAAATCGAAAGTAAAAGATGCAAAAAAAGAAGCACTGCAAGCGTAGAAATAGTGCACATAGAACAGATCTACTGCTTCATAGACTTGCTTTCAATGAGAATTACAGATCCATAACACAAATTCTGTGCGAATTTGGTTGGGTTGCCCAAAAAGTTACATATTGCAGCTTTAAAGCTCCAAATTCATAATGTTCTATTACATTGTTTGATTCTCTGAACAGCATATTCTTAGAATTAACTGAATTCCATCTGGTTATTGGGACAGAAATGAATGCCATTTTGAACATGTGGGCCAAATCTAATACGACCAACTACAATCCACATGCGACCAAGGCTCTCCACCATATCCTCACCGATTAATATATACTCCCAAAAATCTATATTTTTTGTGTTTTATCTCACGATGTAGAACAAGCTTTTGATAGACCAGAGATATGACCATTCTGTCTTGGAATATACGGGAATAGGCTCCAATTTCATTAACATGATTAAAATGCTATCTGCCAATCCCTCAGTCATAGTTATAACAGACAATATTGCTCCACTCCATTAAAAATCACTAGAAGCAGCAGACAAGGCAGTTCTGTTTTTATTATCTATGGAACCCCCTGGCCCAGGCAATTTGTCAATCGAAGGAAATAACACCAACTTCCCTAAACTCCACTGATCACTTAATCTCATTATACATAAAATATTTTACTGTATCTAGAAAATGTATCTCAATTGCTCCAAGAAGAAGATCACAAGAAGAAGAAGAAGAAGATCATAGTTAAATTCAGCAAAAAATTCAAAATTCAATATTCAGTTAATCTGAAGATATAAAATGTATCTAACTAAATCAGCCCTACTGTCTCTCAAGACCCGAAAGGAGTACTCCATCTCTACTTATGGAATCCCAATCGTTTCCCATTTCAAACATTTGGGATTAGAAAAAGAAACATTGTCAGAAAGATTAACAGAACGCTCAAATCAATTCAATCCGACCTTAGTAGATGGAATAACATCCCAGTTGTTTTAAAACCGGCAGAATGTCCATTGTTAAAAGTAATATATTGCCAAGGTTGAATTTCTGTAGTTCAATGCTTCTCATGGCTCCCGCTTCTGGCTATTGGGATAAAAATGTATACTGCAGTTTCACATTTATTTGGCAAGGTAAGCGATCCCGGATAAAATAAAGTAAACTTACAAAGAGGGAAAGACATAGGAGGACAAATAGTACCAAACTTTGAATTGTATTTCCAGGCACTAGCATTTCGCCCCATCCTAAATTTGTTTAGACACAACTCTTCTGCCCCCTGGCTGAATATGAAGAGAAATATGGTGTCTCATATTGCCCTGAAAGAGGTGGTCTTCACTGATATACACTACATGACCAAAGGTATGTGGACACCTGCTCGTGGAACATCTCATTCCAAAATCATGGGTATTAATATAGAGTTGGTCCCTCATTTGCCTCTATACCAGCCTCCATTCTTCTGGGAAAGCTTTCCACCAGACGTTGGAACATTGCTGCGGGAATTGCTTCCATTCAGCCAAAAGAGCATTAGTGAGGTCGGGCACTGATCTTGGGAGAATAGGGCTGGCTCAAAGTCGGTGTTCCAATTCATCCCAAAGTTGTTCGATGGGGATCAGGTCAGCGCACTATGCAGGCCAGTTATGTTCTTCCACACCGATCTCAACAAACCATTTCTGTTTGGACTTCACTTTGTGCACGAGTGTATTGTCATGTTGGAACAGGAAAGGCCAAACTGTTGCCACAAAGTTGGAAGCACAGAATCGTCTAGAATGGCATTGTATGCTGTAGCGTTAAGATTTCCCTTCACTGGAACTAAGGAGGTTAGCCCGAACCATGAAAAACAGCCCCAGACCATTATTCCTCATCCACCAAACTTTACAGTTGGCACTATGCATTGGGGCAGGTAGCATCCCCTGACATCCCCTGACATCCACCAACCCCAGATTCGTCCATCGGATTGCCAGATGGGGAAGCGTGATTCACTCACTCCAGAGAACGCGTTTCCACTGCTCCAGAGTCCAATGGTGGAGGGCTTCACAACACTCCAGCCGACGCTTGCCATTGTGCATGGTGATTTTAGGCTTGTGAAGGTTTCATGAAGATCCCGACAAACAGTTATTGTGCTGACGTTGCTTCCAGAGGCGGTTTGGAACTCGATCGTGAGTGTTGCAAACGAGGACAGACCATTTTTACGTGCTATGCACTTCAGCACTCAGCGGTCCCATTCTGTGAGCTTGTGTGGCCCACCACTTTGTGGCTGAGATGTTTTTGCTCCAAGATGTTTCCATTTCACAACAACAACAATTACAGTTAACCGGGGCAGCTGTAGGTAGCAGGGCAGAAATTTGACAAACTGAATTGTTGGAAAGGTGGCATCGTATGATGATGCCACGTTGAAATCACTGAGCTCTTTAGTAAGGTCATTCTACTGCCAATGTTTGTCTATGGAGATTGCATGGCTGTGTGTTCGATTTTATACAACTGTCAACAACAGGTGTGGCTGAAATAGCCAAATCCACTCATTTGAAAGGGTGTCCACATACTTTTGTATATATAGTGTATGTACTTTGGGTTAGACACAATCATTAAGAACCACATAATTCAATAAAGTATTTTGACTTTGTGAAAATACTTTATTTAGACCTAACTTGCTTATCACTTTTTTCACGTGGTTTCTACCTTCACAGACTCAATGAATGAATTATGATCTCTACCTAAATATTTGGTCACATGATTCATTTTGTGTATGGTTTCCTAGAAGCAATGGGTGGCTCAACTAACTCATTGTCTCAATTTACCCCATTCTCCCCCACTTCATTACGACATACATTGAAACATTACACACTTTGTTATGGGGAAGGGACTAGGCAGGCAATGGGTAATGGGTATAGAAAGTAATGGAGCCTCATCATTTGTGGCATTCCAATTAGAGGATGACTGCAACAGAAGCATGATCTTAATTTGAGCTAGTTTGCTACAGCAGGAAAATAATCCTGCAGCAAATCAAATCAAATAACATTTGATTTTTCACATGTGCCAAATACAGCAGGTATTTCACCTTACAGTGAAATGCTTACTTACAAGCCCTTAACCAAAAATTATGTTTTATGAAAAATACCTAAAAAAATAAAATAAGAAATAAAAGTAACAAATAATTAAAGAGCAGCAGTAAAATAACAACAGCGAGGCTATATACAGGGGGTATTGATACAGAGTCAATGTGCGGGGGCACCGATTAGTCGAGGTAATTGAGGTAATATATACATGTGGGTAGAGTTATTAAAATGTCTTCTGCATAGACAATAACAGAGAGAAGCAGCAGGGTAAAAGAGGGGGGGGGGACAATGCAAATAGTCTGGCTAGCCATTTGATTAGATGTTAAGGAATCTTATGGCTTGGGGGTAGAAGATGTTTAAAAGCCTCTTGGACCTAGAGTTGGCGTTCCGGTACCGCTTTCTGTGCGGTAGCAGAGAGAACAGTCTATGACTAGGGTGGCTGGAGTTTTGAAAATTTTATGGCCTTCCTCTAAGACCGACTGTTACAGAGGTCCTGGATGGCAGGAAGCTTGTCCCCAGTGATGTACTGTGCCGTACGCACTACCCTCTGTGTGCCTTGCGGTTGGAGGCCGAGCAGTTGCCATACCAGGCAGTGATGCATCCAGTCAGGATGCTCTCAATGGTGCAGCTGTATAACTTTCTGAGGAACTGAAGACCCACGACAAATCTTTTCAGTCTCCTGAGGAGGAATAGGTTTTGTCTTGCCATCTTCACGACTGTCTTGGTGTGCTTAGACCATGATAGTTTGTTGGTGATGTAGACACCAAGGAACTTGAAGCTCTCAACCTGCTCACTACAGCCCCGTCGATGAGAATGTGAGCGTGCTTGTTCCTACTTTTCCTGTAGTCCACAATCATCTCCTTAGTCTTGATCACGTTGAGGGAGAGGTTGTTGTCCTGGCACCACACGGCCAGGTCTCTGACCTCCACACCTATATGCTGTCTCGTCGTTGTCGGTGATCAGGCCTACCACTGTTGTGTCATTGACAAACTTAATGATGGTGTTGGAGTCGTGCCTGGCCATGCAGTCATAGGTGAACAGGGAGTACAGGAGGGGACTGAGCACGCACCCCCGAGGGGACCCCGTGTTGAGGATCAGCGTGGTGGATGTGTTGATACCTAATCTTACCACCTGGGGACGGCCCGTCAGGATGTCCAGGATCCCGTTGCAGAGGGAGGTGTTTAGTCCAAGGATCCTTAGCTTAGTGATGAGCTTTGAGGGCACTATGGTGTTGCATGCTGAGCTGTAGTCAATGAATAGCATTCTCACATAGGTGTTCCTTTTGTATAGTTGTGAAAGGGTGGTGTGGAGTTCAATAGAGATTGCATCATCTGTGGATCTGTTGGGGCGGTATGCAAAATGGAGTGGGTCTAGGGTTTCAAAGAACCTCATGGCTACAGACGTGAGTGCTACGGATAATTTAGGTAGGTTACCTTAGTGTTCTTGGGCACAGGGACTATGGTGGTCCCTGTGCCCAAGAAACATGTTGGTATTATAGACTCAGACCGGGAGAGGTTAAAAATGTCAGTGAAGACACTTGTCAGTTGGTGAGCGCATTGTCAGACTACTCGTCCTGGTCATCCGTCTGGCCCTGTGGCCTTGTGAATGTTGACCTGTTTAAAGGTTGACCTGTTTAAAACTTCTTCGGGATAGGGGGCGGTATTTTCACGTCCGGATGAAAAGCGTGCCCAAATTAAACTGCCTGTTACTCAGGCACAGAAGCTAGGATATGCATATGCATGGTAGTATTGGATAGAAAACACAGTTTCTAAAACTGTTCAAATAATGTATGTGAGTATAACAGAACTGATTTGGCAGGCGAAACCCCGGGCACAATCCATCCAGGGAATTTTTTGTTGTTGAGGTCATTGTGTTTTCCAATGCTCTTCTATGGGAAACTTGATTTATTAGGGCCCAGATTGCAGTTCGTATGGCTTCCACTATATGTCAACAGTCTTTAGAATTTGTTTGATGTTTTTATTTTGAGAAATTAAGTAGTCCTATTCATTCCATGTGTCACTCAGAAGGTCTCTAGTATTTTGGTGCGCATGAACAAGAGTGCGCTCCGTGTTGTTTTTCTTCGGTATTGGAAACTGTTTATCCCGTCTTAAATTTGATCGATTATTTACATTTTAGGGTACCTGAGGTTGGATTAAAAACGTTGTTTGAAATGTTTGGACCAAGTTTACAGGTAACTTATTAGATACTTTGTAGTCATGTTGGGCGAGTAGGAACTGGTGTATTTCTGAATCAAACGCGCAAAATAATGGACATTTCGGGGATATAAAGAAGGAATTTATCGAACAAAACGACCATTCATTGTGTCACTGAGACATTTGGGATTGCAAAAAGATGAAGATCTTCAAAGGTAAGGCATTTATTATATCGTTATTTCTGACTTTTGTGTCGCACCTGCCTGGTTGGAAAATGATTTTCATGTTTTTGTATGCGGGGCGCTGTCCTCAGATAATCGCATGGTGTGCTTTCACCGTAAAGTCTTTTTGAAATCTGACACAGTGGCTGGATTAACAAGAAGTTAAGCTTTATTTTGATGTATTACACTTATATTTTCGTGAATGTTGAATATTTATATTTCTGCAGTTGAATTTGGAGCTCGGCAATTTCACCGGATGTTGTCAAATCAATCCCACTAATGGGATTGGCGCTTTAAGGGATACCTAAGAGGTAGGTCATTGGCTGCGGAGAGCGTGATCACACAGTCATCTGGAACAGCTGATGCTCTCATGCATATTTCAGTGTTATTTGCCTCCATGCGAGCATAGAAGTCATTTAGCTCGTCTGGTAGGCTTGTATCACTGGGCAGCTCTCGGCTGTGCTTCCTTTTGTAGTCTGTCACACTCTCTGCCACATCCGATGAGCATCGGAGCCGGTGTAGTACGATTCGATCTTAGTTCTGTATTGATACCTCGCCTGTTTGATGGTTCGTCAGAGGGCATAACGGGATATCTTATAAGCTTCCGGGTTAGAGTCCCGCTCCTTGAAAGCGGCAGCTCTACCCTTTAGCTCGGTGCAGATGTTGCCTGTAATCCATGGCTTCTGGTTGGGGTATGTACGTACAGTGAGTAAGAAGTCATCGATGCACTTATTGATGAAGCCATTGACTGATGTGGTGTACTCCTCAATGCCCTCGGAAGAATCCCGGAACGTATTCCAGTCTGTGCTAGCAAAACAGTCCTGTAGCTTAGCATCTGCTTCATCTGACCACTTTCTTATTGACGAAGTCACTGGTGCTTCCTGTTTTAATTTTTGAATGTCAGCAAAATATATTGGATATTGTGCAAATTCTTACTGGTTGGTAGGTATTCAAATACTTATGTCATGCAATAAAATGCAAATGAATTACTTAAAAATCATACAATGGGATTTTCTAGATTTTGTTTTAGATTCCGTCTCTCACAGTTGAAGTGTACCTATGATAAAAATTACAGACCTCTACATGCTTTGTAAGTAGGAAAACCTGCAAAATCGGCAGTGTATCAAATACTTGTTCTCCCCACTGTACATATGAGAAGAGTAATGTAAAATACGTAAACATTGTAAACATGGTGATCAAGTTAAGACTCTACATCTGTAGGGTAAGCTGGCCTCAATGCTTAAGAATAATGGATATTGTGCCTATGGACCCGAGGAGCCATATCTCAGACTGTAAAGGCAGTCAATGTTGTTCTCCTCCTCAAACGAGGAGGAGCATGGATAGGACCAAGATGCGGATTGAGGGAAATAAGCCATCTTTTAATGAAAACAGCAAAACAATACACTACAAAACTACAAAACAACAAATGTGACTAACCTTCAACTGTCCTGTGAGGACACAGGAACAAAACACCCACAAAACACCAGTGAAACCCTGGCTGCCTTTGTATGACTCTCAATTAGAGACAAACAATACACACCTGTCTCTAATTGAGAATCATACCAGGCCGAACACAAAACCCCACATAGAAATACAAACATAGACAAACCCACCCAACTCACGCCCTGACCAACTAAAATGAATACAAAACAAAGGAAAACAGGTCAGGAACGTGACAGAACCCCCCCCTTAAGGTGCGAACTCCGGGCGCACCAGCACAAAGTCTAGGGGAGGGTCTGGGTGGGCGTCTGTCCACGGTGGCGGCTCTGGCGGTGGACGAGGTCCCCACCCCACCATAATCAATCCCCGCTTCTTTATCCCCCTCCCAATGACCACCCTCCCACTAACCCCACCTAAATGAAGGGGCAGCACCGGGATAAGGGGCAGCACCGGGATAAGGGGCAGCACCGGGATAAGGGGCAGCACCGGGACAAGGGGCAGCACCGGGACAAGGGGCAGCACCGGGACAAGGGGCAGCACCGGGACAAGGGGCAGCACCGGGACAAGGGGCAACACCGGGATAAGGGGCGGCAGGTCCTGGCTGAGGGACTCCGGCAGGTCCTGGCTGAGGGACTCCGGCAGGTCCGGGCTGAGTGGCAGCTCCGGACTGTAGGGCAGCTCCGGACTGTAGGGCAGCTCCGGACTGTAGGGCAGCTCCGGACTGTAGGGCAGCTCCGGACTGTAGGGCAGCTCCGGACTGTAGGGCAGCTCCGGACTGTAGGGCAGCTCCTGACTGGCGGGCAGCTCCTGACTGGCGGGCGTCTCTGGCAGCTCCTGACTGGCGGGCGTCTCTGGCAGCTCCTGACTGGCGGGCGTCTCTGGCAGCTCCTGACTGGCGGGCGTCTCTGGCAGCTCCTGACTGGCGGGCGTCTCTGGCAGCTCCTGACTGGCGGGCGTCTCTGGCAGCTCCTGACTGGCGGGCGTCTCTGGCAGCTCCTGACTGGCGGGCGTCTCTGGCAGCTCCTGACTGACGGACGGCTCTAGCGGCTCCTGACTGACGGACGGCTCTACTGGCTCGGGACAGACGGGCGGCTCTACTGGCTTGTGGCAGACGGCTGACTCAGATGGCGCTGGGCAGACAGATGGCTCAGACGGCGCTGGGCAGACAGATGGCTCAGACGGCGCTGGGCAGACAGATGGCTCAGACGGCGCTGGGCAGACAGATGGCTCAGACGGCGCTGGGCAGACAGATGGCTCAGACGGCGCTGGGCAGACAGATGGCTCAGACGGCGCTGGGCAGACAGATGGCTCAGACGGAGCTGGGCAGACGGGCCGTTCAGGCACCGCTGGGCAGACGGCAGACTCTGGCCGGCTGAGACGCACTATAGGCCTGGTGCGTGGTACCGGAACTGGAGGTACCGGGCTGAGGGCACGCACCTCAGGGCGAGTGCGGGGAACAGGAACAGGGCACACTGGACTCTCGTGGCGCACTCTAGGCCTGGTGCGTGGTACCGGAACTGGAGGTACCGGGCTGAGGGCACGCACCTCAGGGCGAGTGCGGGGAGAAGGAACAGTGCGTCCAGGGCTCTGGAGACGCACAGGAAGCCTGGTGCGTGGTGTAGGCACTGGTGGTACTGAGCTGGGGTGGGAAGGTGGCGCCGGATATACCGGACCGTGAAGGAGGACACGTGCTCTTGAGCACCGAGCCTCCCCAACCTTACCAGGTTGAATGGACCCCGTAGTCCTGCCAGTGCGGCGAGGTGGAATAGCCCGCACTGGGCTATGCAGGCGAACCGGGGACACCACCTGTAAGGCTGGTGCCATGTACACCGGCCCGAGGAGACGTACTGGAGACCAGATACGTTGGGCCGGCTTCATGGCACTCGGCTCGATGCCCAACCTAGCCCTCCCAGTGCGGCAAGGTGGAATAGCCCGCACTGGGCTAAGCACGCGTACTGGGGACACCGTGCGCTTTACCGCATAACACGGTGTCTGACCAGTACGACGCCCTCTTACTCCACGGCAAGCCCGGGGAGTTGGCTCAGGTATCCAACCCGGCTTCGCCACACTCCCCTTTAGCCCCCCCCCAAGAAATTTTTGGGTGAGCCTCTCGGGCTTCCGTGCTAGCCGCGTACCCTCATACCTTCGGCTCCTCTCTCCGGTTGCCTCTGCTCTCCTCGCTGCCTCCAGCTGTTCCCATGGGAGGCGATCCTTTCCAGCCAGGATCTCCTCCCATGTGTAGCAACCCTTGCCGTTCAAGACGTCTTCCCATGTCCATTCCTCTGTCTGTCTCTGCTGCTGTCGCTGCCCTTCTCCACTCCGCTTGGTCCTCTTGTGGTGGGTGTTTCTGTAAAGGCAGTCAATGTTGTTCTCCTCCTCAAACGAGGAGGAGCATGGATAGGACCAAGATGCGGATTGAGGGAAATAAGCCATCTTTTAATGAAAACAGCAAAACAATACACTACAAAACTACAAAACAACAAATGTGACTAACCTTCAACTGTCCTGTGAGGACACAGGAACAAAACACCCACAAAACACCAGTGAAACCCTGGCTGCCTTTGTATGACTCTCAATTAGAGACAAACAATACACACCTGTCTCTAATTGAGAATCATACCAGGCCGAACACAAAACCCCACATAGAAATACAAACATAGACAAACCCACCCAACTCACGCCCTGACCAACTAAAATGAATACAAAACAAAGGAAAACAGGTCAGGAACGTGACACAGACAGAGCAGAATAAACAGGGGGAGGATTGTGAAAAGTGTTCCTGCTTAATTCCAGGCTGAATGTGTCTGATATCATTAAGAGGGCCCCGTGCACCAGTGACAGTTAATTAAAACAATAAATGAATTGTCTCCACATGGTGAAAGATGGTCCTGAATGAAGGATGTTTTTTTTTTACAAACAGACAATCAGTGTTTTATTTTTCATCATCCTAGTGTTGTCTGTGTTGTTGACTGCCTACAGTGTTTGTTTTCTGGTGTGTCGTAACTTCAAACCTCTTCCTCTATCTGCTCTCTTCCTTCACCGTCTGTGTCTTATATGTGCACCATGTTTCTTCTTCTGGGGGTTGACTGACAAGCAACTCTACACTCTTAGAACAAAGGGTTCCAAAAGGGTTCTTCAGCAGTCCCCATGTCAGAACCATCTGTGGAAAGGGATCTTCAAAGGGTTATCCTATGGGGAAAGCCGAAGAACCTTTTTAGGTTCCAGCTAACACCTTTTTTTCTAAGCGTGTAGTTGCCAGGGGGGGGGGGGGGGGGGGGGTGGAAAAAATGATTTACGGGAGTGGGGGGTGGGGGGATTTGGATGGAGACATGTTGGCTGGATGAGGTTGGGTTGGGGGAATGGGATAGGAGGTTGGCCCACTTCTTTTTTAGTTTATTTTCCTGTTCAGACTGAATTTATTATTAGTAATCTTTCAAATAAGATCAAAATTTTTATTTTATTTTCTCTTCATCTTTTTCATCTTCTTTGGAGTGGCAGCCCAATGTATACATAATCAATAGAAAACATATGGAATGATATGAAATAATAGATGCTCGTGGGAATTGGTCTATATGGATAGTTCTAAATATACATTTTTCTTACAGAAGAAATATGAAATGCATATGCATAAGCATGGCAGCAATTGAAAGGATTTGGAGTTGAGGGCCAAACATTACACTGTTGATTTGATGTGCATTTTACATTTATTGTATTTTTCCCCGTATTTGTTGATAACAAAATCTGAAAATACATCCAGCAACATGATACGAGTATTCCTGAAAAATGTGGGATAGTTACAAGGTTTTGAGTGAGAGAAATAGCTGATGTTGGGAGCTGTCCCCGTGTTGGTGCTGCAGGTGGCAGCGGAAGGCGAATAATAATAATAATAATAAGTATGGACATTTTATAAAGTTAGGTGCTGCTCCAGAATCTCCCAGAAGTGTTCAATTGGGTTGAGATCTGGTGACTGAGACAGCCATGGCATATGGCTTATTCTGAGTGCCAAATTCTGAGTGCCATAGAGAATAAATTGAGCGCTTATTTGTGGCGGTTATGTTTTCACCATTACTACAGAGAAAATAGCTTTTTTTCTAGCAGTCATAACCAGCATAACGTATTTTTTTCTTGGATTGAAGGGCCGCAATTTTACACATAAAAAAAAAGGATGAACCAGACTTGGGGAGGTCTACAATGTATTTTATGAGGTCTTGGCTGATTTATTTTGATTTTCCCATGATGTCAAGCAAAGAGGCAGTGAGTTTGAAGGTAGGCCTTGAAATACATCCACAGTTACACCTCCAATTCACAAATGATGTCAATTATCAGAAGCTTCTTTTCCAAGCTGTTTGAAGGCACAGTCAACTTTGTGTATGTAAACTTCTGACCCACTGGAATTGTGATACACTGAATTATATGTGAAATAATCTGTCTGTAGGAAAATATTACTTGTGTCATGCACGAAGTAGATGTCCTAACCGACTTGCCAAAACTATAGTTTGTTAATTAACAAGATATTTGTGGAGTGGTTGAAAAACGAGTTTTAATGACTCCAACCTAAGTGTATGTAAACTTCCGGCTTCAACTGTATTTTATTGGTCATAGTGAATCAGCAGTATCATGAAAACAGGTTAATATGCCCCAACAACATTAGACAACTTTTCTAAAAATCCTTAATTTGCTGAAATAAGTCATTAGAATCAATGATGAGAGAACAGGCATATTAACTACCTGACATCGACATGGTGGTGTAGCAGGAAGCTTGCCGTGAACCAAGAGGTTGTGAGTTCTAATCCCAGCTGAGGACATTTTGTGTAATAGTTATTGTTTAAATAAACATGCACAATGTAATCATGTGTGTCAAATATGTAAGTTGTTAACAGTGTGCATGAGTATTCCTAACCTTGCTAACAGACAAAGAGCTCTGCATGGAGCAGTGGTTCATCAATCAGGGCGTTCATTCATTCAGTAACAAGATGTGACGTGTAATGAAACAAGACACAAATGTTCTTGCAACATTCCAATGAAATGGGTCGAGAACATGAATATGTTCTGTTCTGAGTATGTTTGGTGGGACGTTGATGGAATATTCTCCTAACCCACAGAAAACTGGACACAAGAATGTTCTCATTTAGCGTGTCTAGAACACTAATACTGTATTCTGAGAATATGGCAACTATATTCTGTTTATGTTTGGTGTGAAGTTGATGGAATATTCTCCTAACCCTAACTGGACACATGAGTGTTCTTGCAACGTTCCCATGATATCTTAAATTCTGAGAACATGGTAACCACATTCTGGGTAATTTCTATTAGACATTAAGGGAATAGTCTCTTGGAAACATTCCTTGTACACCACAGGAATATTCCTATGAAAACATGAGTTAATGACCTAATGAGACTCTTAAGGGAACATTATCTTAAGTTGTGGGAACGTTTGTTTGTCAGCTGAGACTGTAGTCTGTAGTCTGTAGTCTCCAACTACAATGCCTATACAGATTATGTCCAATCGCAAGTCTTTCTGTGGCATGTTGGCAACTATGCAAATTATATATTTTTTGTCACAAAAAATGCTAGCGCAAGCACAGAGGACAATCACAAAGTGTTAGATGTCAAAAATGTCATTTCAGCAGCCTGACACCCAGACGTACAAAGGCAAGGACAACAAAATGTGAGTGACACACTTTATTACATGACAAGGACCCTGGGCTGAAAATAAAACACGTCCCTGTGCTTGTCTGCAGTTGCGATCTTCAAGATACATTGAAAGGCAGGGAACAAAGCCAACAGTGATCTCGCTGATCTTAAAGTGGACATCCCTGTGGATTCAATCCAATATGTTGTGCCAGACCAGACATTTTAAATAATGCATGCCATGACAATTTACAAGAACGTATTTGAGCTTGCAAAACACACCGTAATCTTCTACATCTGTATGATATTAATCTAGATCATGTATAATGTGCCTTGCTACCCACTCCAATGTTATTTGGAAGGAGTAACATTATAGTTACTGTATTACAAACCTGATATAACAGCCTTACATTTACTATCCAGGTTGGATAAAGCTAGTCAAAATACTTGCTCAACTAACTGGATACTAATGATATAATAACACACTTGCCAGAGCCAATGCCTCCAGTAAATAAATCAGCTGGGTCAAGAATTAAAGATGGGAAATGATTATGAACCTGATTCATATTCAGAACTATTGTTATAGATTGGTAATGTTTCAGGAATCATCTGTCATTGTGAGAGGATGACTGTAACCTAAGTACATGGCTCCCCCCTGGACACAGTCTCACAGTCCTTCTGTCCCATCACCATCACAGAGCCTCTGTCTCCTCTACAGTGTCTTTCCTGCACCGCTGAAGGTTAGGCTCAAATTAGGCCAGTCAGACGTTTGAAGTCTTTATCATTTCTTACCCTCTTGGCTGCTCTTACCCCCCTTCCCTTTCTCTCTTACAGATACTCTGCCTCTCTCTCACATGCACAAACACACTCCACTTTCTTTATTTCTCTCTCTCTCTCTCTCTCTCTCTCTCTCTCTCTCTCTCTCTCTCTCTCTCTCTCTCTCTCTCTCTCTCTCTCTCTCTCTCTCTCTCTCTCTCTCTCTCTCTCTCTCTCTCTCTCTCTCTCTCTCCTCTCTCTCTCTCTCTCTCTCTCTCTCTCTCTCTCTCTCTCTCTCTCTCTCTCTCTCTCTCTCTCTCTCACACATGCCCTCTCTCATGCACACTCTCTTACACAGCCGCTCTCTCACTCCCTCTGTATCTCTCTTACTCTCTCTCTCTATTGAACACACACATACACACATGCACACACACGCACACACACACACACTCATTAGGGCTTCACAGCGAAGCTCATTAGGGGTTCAAAAAGAATGGTACCGATTGGCCTATAGTGGGCACTGTTTGGAGCGGTCTCACTTAAATCCTCATATCCTTCACCCCGTTTGACCTAAAGAGTTGAAACTCTGTATGTAGGTGTATTTCCTCATGCTGAAAAAAGTTGCCTCAAGGACCCATAAGGTCTCAGGATAGATTTTCCTCCATCAAGAACATTCTAGAAAACCTTTGAAAAGCGTATTCTCATGAACCATAAATCCAGTATGTAGGCCCATGGTACATCTCTTAACTTAGTTTGAGAAATGCTAAGGGTTTGGTTAAGAGAAGGCTGAGTTATTGATAAATCAGGAAATCTGATTGTACGTGACCATTTAAATACTCCTTTAATCACTCCACAATTGCCTATCAACTTGAATCTGTTTAGGGTCATCCAAAACATTACCATGATGAACCACGTAAGTTTGGCATTGATGTCTTAAAAAATAAGGACACTATTACCAATTCATTTTTGGACTATGCAATGCTAATGCTTAAAATAATCCTAAAATAATATTATTCTCAAAAGTCAGATTCACAAAAATGTGATATTTGGACTCTTCACAAAAGGCTTTAAAGAGTTTGAGAAAATAATGCTGATGCATTCAAAGATGGCCACATTATACGAGTAGATCAGTGTTTCCCAAACTCGGTTCTCGGGTGCACATTTTGTTTTTTGCCCTAGCACGACACAGCTGATTCAAATAATCAACTAATCATCAAGCTTTGATTAATTGAATCAGCTGTGTAGTGCTAGGCTAAAAAACTAAACGTGCACCTCTTGGGGTCCCGAGGACCGAGTTGGGGAAACACTACAGTAGATTCATATGAGCAAATACGCTAATATGCTCAAATATGCAAAAAATACTTCAAAAATCTTCTCATGAACCATAGGACAAAATGACAATTACAGCACTAGACTAAACTTCACTTGCATAATCTTTGTGGTATTGAAAGATGCTTTCACTGATTGCACATAAATAAAGATAATTCCTACATGATAGATTGCTTGGTTAGTTATCCAACTGATCTTGTGTCCTTTCTTTCATCCTGTGAACCCCGTTCATTGCTGCTCACAGCTATATTTATTTTTTTGCTTCCTGCTGGTACCTAAAATAGCTTGACCGAGTAGTGCTGGTTTGATGAAGCAGTTAGAGATAGAATATGGGAAAAGATAGAGGAGAGAGAGAGAGAGAGCTCGGTCTGAAATCATCAACCTATACAGAGAGCAGAGCGTGTTGCCCCATTCAACAGATCTGGGGCAACTTGACTGAGCACTGAGGGATAGGCCATCCATAAGGGACACAAGTTCACTGACAAATGAACCGATCTTGTTGCACCCCATTTTCTCTGCCCTCTCAACAATATCAGTGCAGATTTTAATATATTTGAAAATGTAAGTGTTTTACTGTGATTTGTTGCTATTTCTAAGGTTACTGGAGAACCATTAGACGGAATCCTCTAATATTGCAAAACAAGGCATCTGCATCAGCAGTTACATCATTAGCAGGGGGCCTGAATCATGTCTTAGGAACTTATATAAACCAAACAAAATTTTGAAGCAAAAAGGAAATGTGATGATCATGTTCTAGAACCTGAGATGTGTCAATAAAAAAAGGCATCTTTTATTTTCTACTTCAGCAGATCTCCAAGGCTCACCAGTAGGAAGAGAGCGGAAGAGACATTGGGATCATTAAGGAAGGCTGATTCTCACCATTCCCTCACAGAAGCAAAATGTTCTCACTGTCTCTTCAAGCTGTCCCTGTTCGGCACATTGTCAATTTTCTTAACAACATTCAATATAGAATGGATACATGCTCAGTCTCACTAAATCATTTGAAGAGATGATGTATGATGGTGCTATTCTGAGATCTGCCAAGGGTAGCCAGGTTTCCCAACAAAAAAATAACCAAGAAAAAATAAATAATAATAATAATATATCTTTCGTCTCTGTGTTTCATAATTTTCCTTAAATTTACAAGAGGTTGAATGTATCTCACCGAAGAAAGCATCCGAGCGAGCGAAACAACTCCACTCTGTCCTTGTATGTGTAGGCCATCTATCTGATGCTGTCTGGTCCAAAAGAGTATGACATTGTTGCCGCCCGTAGCATTGAATGCAAGAGAAGCCAGTGAGCAATTGGCCTCCTTTTGATAAAAAAGTATAAAATAATAGCCAATCAGCATTGAGCTAAACTGGTTGAGCTAAACTGTGAATGGTCCTGGCGCACCAAAAAAAGGAAAGACATTTTGGATTTGATGTCAAATCAAATCGCAATGAACACATATGTCATTGACAGAAACAACTTGAATTGTGGCATCTAGTTGTGTTGTTGTCCTATAGTGGCTAGCTGGCTAGCTAGCTAGCAAAAAGTGTCACTTTTCTAAATTAGACATGAATGGAGATAAGGATTTGGACTTGTGGTTTTACTTAATTCTCCGTACTGGCCAATGATTATAACGGCGATTCTGATCTAACCATTAATTCATACATTGTTGTGCTCCTGGCATGAGAGGATGGAAGTTCAATATGTAACTAGACGTAGAAGGCTAATGTTAACTAGCTAATGTTGCCCATGAAAGGGAGTTAGGCTAGCTAGCAAGCATTTTAGCCAGGTAGCCTAGGGCAACAAAAAATAAAATAGAGTAGGCCTACTGTGTGACAGAGTGATAGACCGTTTCATCAACACGAAAGAGAGGATGATTGCATTACAGGTTCTATGCAAGGAGGGGAATAATTTTAGTTTTTTCTACTTGCACGAACGTGCACACACTCACACACACACACACACACACAGAAATCAAAACCATGGACTGCCACATATTTTGCTAACGTTGATTGGACTAAATAGTTTTTGGTATCTTTTAGTTGTCACTATTAGACTAAGCAGAGGTGATTTGATGATGTTGAAATGTTGAAGTTGAAATGGTGCTGGAATGGTGGAGGAAGATCTTGTTTTCTTGTGACTTGCGGTAACTCTCTGTGGTTCCATATCAATAGTTGTTCAGTGGTTCGAAAATGTGGGAAACATTAACGTGCTTGGACATGCTGTAGGTCATGTAACTGTTTGTTATATGCAATATGTTTTGTGGACTTCACTGGATAGAGGCTACTCTTCGGTTTTGTGCTGAAACAAAGGTGTGGTTGAATTTATTCTGCTACTGTGTCTCCTTATTGTCTCAGTCTTTATGCCTATATATCACGGTCACAAGGCGTATGAACTAACAGTTTATAGAGCAAACAACGCAATTATCACGACACAGGTTGTGATATGGATTTTCTGTCTGGCTTTTCTGTCTGGCTTCCCAGTGGTTTTACGCACGCACCGCTACTGCTTTGTACGCACATTGTAGTAATGCACCAGTCTGGAAGAGAAGTTCTGGTTTCTGAGCCATAGGGAACGGTACAGTTGAACTGTCCTTTATTTATCAGAAGAGGGTCAATGTTATATGATACCGTTTTCGATTGCACTTTGTCCTTTTAAATTCCTGCATGCATTGCTCAATCATTTAATCATGGTTTCACACATCACTGATGAGATATTAATGAATGACATATTAATGAGATATTACCCCCCATTCACCAAATCCGATGTAGTAAAAGACAGGGAGGGGGAAGCCCTTTCTGCAATAGTAGCCCACCTAAATCAACAGAGTTTGTGCTGATGTGGACTTAACTCAGCTATGAGAATACTCAGGTATACATCCTCCTCTCTCATCTATTTAGTTTCTAACTCTGCTATCATACAACATACAACATAGGCAGTGTATGGCTCTAACAGTTAGGAAATCAAACGCAGAGAGAATAAGAGACGCAGGCCTGCACAGTCACTGTCCAGGCTCTCATCAAACATATTCATTTGCCCCAAATTACTCTATATGTATTGATCAGTGCTTACTGGGACTGCAGGGGTTGGTCTACTCCACTCTGATCTGGACCAATGAAATCTGTATGGTTGTCTCTCACTCTAACTATGAGATGATGGGGAGTTCTCTAACCAGCACTCAGTCACTAGTTATTCACACAATAAAGCCTGTTCTTATCATTCAAATGACCATGGATGCAAAGTTCGTTTAGGGTTAGTAGCACATGAAACAACAAGAAACACAGATATGCTTTAAGTGTCATATCTAGCCTGAAATCCAGTCTGTTTTGCTAACATTGCACTCCTTGCCTTGTCATGTAGACAAGGAGTGGCAAGGAGTGAAATGTTACCACAAACAGACTGGATTTCGGGCTAGATTTGACACTTAAAGCAAGGTGAACATAGTATTTGGGAATTGTTCAGACATTAGGTTTGATTCAATGTTGATGTTATGGATCCCAAAGTTATGTATTGCATACTGTAGGGCAGAGGAAATGTAAATCTCTGAAAACTGGAATCCTTAATTGAAACAATAAAAATCAAATCAAATCACATGTTAATGGTCACATACACCCGGTTAGCAGATGTTATTGCGAGTGTAGCGAAATGCTTGTGCTTCTAGTTCCGACAATGCAGCAATATCTAACAAGTAATCTAACAATTCCACAACTGCCTAATACATACAAATCTAAGTAAATGGATGGAATAAGAATACATACATATAAATATATGGATGAGCGATGACCGAGTGGCATTGGCAAGATGCAATAGATGGTATAAAATATAGTATATACATATGGGATGAGTAATGCAAGATATGTAAACATTATTAAAGTGTCATTATTAAAGTGACTAGTGATCCATTTATTGAAGTGGCCAATGATTTCAAGTCTGTATGTAGGCAGCATACAGACTTGACAAAGCTACCCCACATAAAAAATACTACAGTGTACTATACTATAAAATTTACTACACACTGTAGTATCCCTCAATCATGTGTAGAACTTAGTATAGAATTTTGTAGTATACTGCAGAAAATTTTATTTTACCAGGTAAGTTCACTGAGAACACGTTCTCATTTACAGCAATGACCTGGGGAATAGTTAAGGGGAGAGGAGGGGATGAAAGAGCCAATTGTGAACTGGGGATTATTAGGTGACCACGATAGTTTGAGAGCCAGATTGGGAATTTAGCCAGGACACCGGGGTTAACACCCCTACTCTTACGATAAGTGCCATGGGATCTTTAATGACCTCAGAGAGTCAGGACACCCGTTTAACGTCCCATCCAAAAGACAGCACCCAATCACTACCCTGGGGTATTGGGCCCAAAAACAATTTAGACCAGAGGAAAGAGTGCCTCCTACTGGCCCTCCAACACCACTTCCAGCAGCATCTAGTCTCCCATCCAGGGACTGACCAGAACCAACCCTGCTAAGCTTCAGAAGCACACCAGCAGTGGTATGCAGGGTGGTATGCTACTGCATAAATACAACTGCATTATTCCTTGTGTTTTAGGTTATTGGCCAGCTGAAAGGTGAATTTATCTCCCAGTGTCTGGTGGAAAGCAGAATGAACCCGATTTTCCACTAGGATTTTGCCTGTGCTTATCTCCATTACATTTATTTTTTATCCTGAAAAACTCCCCAATCCTTACTGATTACCAGTGAACCCATAACGTGATATAGCCACCCCTATGTTTGAAAATATGGAGAGCTGTCCACAGTAATGTGTTGTATTGAATTTGCCCCAAACATAACACTTTGTATTCAGGACAAAAGTGAATTGCTTTGCCACATTTTTTGCAGTACTACTTTAGTGTCTTGTTGCAAACAGGATGCATGTTTTGGAATATTTTTATTCTGTACAGGCTTCCTTTTTTTCACTCTGTCATTTAGGTTAGTATTGTGGCGTAACTACAATGATGTTGATCCCTCCTCAGTATTCTCCTATCACAGCCTTTAAACGCTGTATATGTTTTAAAGTCACAATTGGCCTGATGTTGAAATCCCTAAACGGTTTTCTTCCTCTCCGGCAACTGATTCACTGCTCGACTGAGGGACCATACAGATAATTGAGTACAGAGATGAGGTAGTCATAATAAATATGTTAAACACTATTATTGCACACAGAGTGAGTCCATGCGACTTATTATGTGACTTGTTAAGCCCATTTTTACTCCTGAACGTATTTGCTTGCCATAACAAAGCAGTTGAATACTTATTGACTCAAGACATTTCAGCTTTTCATTGTTAATTCTTTTTTAGAAGAAAAAAAGAACATGAGTCCATTTTGACATTATGGGGTATTGTGTGTAGATCAGTGCCAGAAAATCTAAATGTATTCCATTTTAAATTCAGGCTGTGACAAAACAAACTGTGTAAAAAGTCAAGGGGTGTGAATACTTTCTAAAGGCACTGTATATTGCTTTCAATACGGTTAAAGAAAAGAGCAGAAGCTCTGAACTCTCTGTTAAGAACCCAGTCCTACCAACAGTACCTACAGGTTATGGAAAATGTGTTCTTTTAGTATTTCTCCAGTAGGCTTCCTCAATGAGAAAGCCCCCCACTTTTATGTCAAAGATAAGAAAACAAAAACACAAAAAACACAATTAAATACTACAGTGATGTCCCCAAAAACACCATAGTAAATACAGCAGTATACTGCAGTTAGCAAAAACACTAAAGTAACTTCTACAGCATACTGCAGTCTGCAAAAACACTACACTAAATACTACAGTATACTACAGTCTGCAAAAACACTACAGTATTTACTATAGCATTTGAAAGTTGTCATCAAGGCAAAGCGTTTGAAAGTTGTCATCAATGCAAAGCGTTTGAAAGTTGTCATCAAGGCAAAGCGTTTGAAAGTTGTCATCAAGGCAAAATGTTTGAAAGTTGTCATCAAGGCAAAGCGTTTGAAAGTTGTCATCAAGGCAAAGCGTTTGAAAGTTGTCATCAAGGCAAAGCGTTTGAAAGTTGTCATCAAGGCAAAGCGTTTGAAAGTTGTCATCAAGGCAAAGCGTTTGACAGTTGTCATCAAGGCAAAGCGTTTGAAAGTTGTCATCAAGGCAAAGCGTTTGAAAGTTGTCATCAAGGCAAAGCGTTTGAAAGTTGCCATCAAGGCAAAGCGTTTGACAGTTGTCATCAAGGCAATGCGTTTGAAAGTTGTCATCAAGGCAAAGCGTTTGAAAGTTGTCATCAAGGCAAAGCGTTTGAAAGTTGTCATCAAGGCAAAGCGTTTGAAAGTTGTCATCAAGGCAAAGCGTTTGAAAGTTGTCATCAAGGCAAAGCGTTTGAAAGTTGTCATCAAGGCAAAGCGTTTGAAAGTTGTCATCAAGGCAAAGCGTTTGAAAGTTGTCATCAAGGCAAAGCGTTTGACAGTTGTCATCAAGGCAAAGCGTTTGAAAGTTGTCATCAAGGCAAAGCGTTTGAAACCTGTCATCAAGGCAAAGGGTAGCTACTTTGAAGAATCTAAAATATATTTGAATGTGTTGGTTACAACATGATTCCATATGTGTTATTTGATGTCTTCACTATTATCATATAATGTAGAAAATAGTAAAAATAAAGAAAAACCCTTGAATGAGTAGGTGTGTCCAAACGTTTGACTGGTACTGTATTTAAACCACTTCCATATACAGTAGACTTCCATTGTTTTTTTAAACTGGTACCGGGCTACCTTCAGACAAGTCTTGTGATGCTTATGGCCGTACAACAGATGTGTTCGTGAGAGTATCACATGATACAAAGACAGCGACACAGCAACTTTCAGAGGGAAGTCCATCCATTGGGCAAAAACGAGCTGAATCAACGTTGTTGTCACATGCTTCATAAAGAACAGGTGTATACTAACAATGAAATGCTTACTTATGGGCCCTTCTCAACAATGCAGAGAGATTTATTTTTATTTTTAGAAAGATAAAAACACAAGGAATAAATATACAATGAGTAACAATAACTTGGCTATATACTCGGGGTACGACGTAATATATACTTATTTGTAACGGTCGTCCTCCTCCTCTTCGGATGAAGAGGAGGAGTAGGGATTGGACCAAAGCGCAGCGTGATAGTTTGACATATACATGTTTATTACAGTAAAGACGAAAACCAAAAACACTTCAACAAACTACAAAATAACAAACGAACGTAGACAGACCTGAACTATGAGAACTTACATATAACACGAAGAACGCACGAACAGGTACAGACTACAGCAAACGAACGAACAAACAAACCGAAACAGTCCCGTATGGTGCAACATACACAGACACGGAAGACAACCACCCACAACAAACAATGTGAAACAACCTACCTATATATGGTTCTCAATCAGAGGAAAACGTAAACCACCTGCCTCTGATTGAGAGCCATACAAGGTCAATAAACACTGACACTTAACATAGATACACAAAACATAGAATGCCCACCCCAACTCACGTCCTGACCAACTAAACAAATACAAAAATAACAGAAAACAGGTCAGGAACGTGACATTATTAATGATTTGGTTGGCTCCTCAATGTTATGATGAATCGCGGAACATATTTCAGTCTGTGCTAGCGAAACAGTCATGTAGCTTAGAATTCGCTTCATCTGACCACTTTCATATTGAGCACATCACTGGTACTTCCTGTTTGAGTTTTTACTTGTAAAGCAGGAATCAGGAGGACAGCGTTCTGGTCAGATTTGCCAAAGGGAGGGTGAAGGAGAGCCTTTTATATGAATCTGTGTGTGAAATGATCAAGAGTTCTGTCACCGAAATGTCTACCATGGGCACATGAAGACTTCACAGGCTCAAATATAGTTTTCAGACTCACAATTGAAAACACAATCTCAGTCTCATCCCACTGTGCGCCAGATGCCTCATTAAGGATGTAGCGTCTTCTGGGAAATATAATTTTAGAATTTCGTTTTGTTCAATCTGATGAGACACCCCACTGAGACTGAACATCCTGCTGTATCACTGTCCTCCACAACCACAACACATAAACACCGATTTACCATTATATTGCCTATCCCAGCTGTGCTGAAGATTCATACAGACACACATGGATGCACCCGTCACTGTTTGAGAGGATCCCGATTTCACCCAAAAAGGATTTTAGGGCACTACACAATTCCATTTCATGAGCCATCAAGCAGACGCTTCTCTAAACATACAAAACATCTCTCCTGGAGAGAGAGAGGAGCCGAGAAACATGTGTCAAGGTTTTTCAGTGGCGATTTTAGCATGTAAATCTTTTAGCATGTAACTCAAAAACATTTTTTATGCATGCCATCAAATCCACTACACAACACAACACAGTACTTAATTAACAATATCTGAATTGCACTATGACAGTGACAATCGGTGCCCACAAACTGTTAAGGCCTACATAAAGCTGTCCCAACAGCAGAGCTTTCTTTTCAGCACCATGGAGTGAATCCTTTCCACCTCTACACCTGGCTATCAGCGGAGCCTTGTCTGGCAGCAAAACAGTTCAGCCTTATTTATTTATTTTTTGCCTTTGTAAAACACATAGCTGAAATGGCTGACTTGCTTAAACAAATGTGGTTTCTACTGACAATTGAGATGGACAAACTATGGCATAAGGGAACGATGAGCGGATGTGTCATTTTGATTAAGACATAGAGAGCTAGGACGGACGTAGTCAATACAAAATAACTATTTGTTCAGCACTTTTGAAACATACAGTGACGGAATTCGGAACATGGACCATTCTTACAGTATTCTCCCTGTACACCACCAACTAAGAACCGTAGGATAAATAAAAGGGGCATATAAGCAGACAACGAAAGCTCTTACAATGTTCGAAGGTGACATTTCACCACCAAGTCAGGACAGTAGGCTAAGTTATGAGGGGGAAAGGGACCAAATTATTAGGGTGAGGCACATGGGCTACTAACAGCTTACTACACAACATACACTTTCTTAGCTACAGTATACATGTCTCCTTAGCATATTACATCATTTATGCAGCAGCATACAATGCATTATTGGACTCGCAGTTGTGCTGTGCTCACTTGAACAGGAAGGTGGCGTGGCGGTCACTCTTGTGGGTAAATTTTGTCATCAAACTTTGTCATCCGTGTCTAGCATTCTCTGGATTTATATTGCTTTCAAGACAACTGGGAACTCTGAAAGGTCGAATCATGACGTCAGTGATCTTCAGGTTGGAGCTCTAGAAAGTGCCCCGAGTTCCCGACTTCCTAGCTGGATGACCGTTCAAAACGTATTTTCCTAGGGAGCTCACTGAAGTCTGAGATTTCCAAATTCCGAGTTTCCAGTTGTTTTGAATGCGGGAGAATGTATTCAACCTTTTCTGGCTCATGGTGTTGCATGTGAATGTTTATTATTTTAAGCTTGGAAAAAAGAACCTTAAACCCAGACTTGGACCACACACCCTCTCCACAGAATAGCAGGCAGGGAAGCAAAATACGGATTGCTTTGCAATGCTTGCAGTTAGCCACAGCTTTCTTCAAAACCACTCATTGTTGAATTTGCAATTTCCAACTTCTTGTGCAATGTTCATGTTAAATGGCCGATGAGCACCGATACGTTTGATCTATAATTTCTCTTCATATGACAAGGATTGAAAAGGATTTGCCTGTAGATTGTCGACATGATTCATGATGATGACCGCTTGTCTAGCGGTATGACGTCGACATGATCAGTCCAATCAAAGCTACGGTAGATAAACCGTGATTTGACGTCATTTTACCCTTTTTGTTTCCAGGTTTAACCCTTTTGGGTTCCATGTAGAACCCTCTGTGGAAGGGGTTCTACCTGGAACCAAAAAGTGTTCTTCAAAGGTTTCTCCTATGGGGACATCGGAATAACCCTTTTAGGTTCTAGATAGCACCCTTTTTTCTAAGTACTGTATAGAGGCCTGTTGAGATACAGGAATATTTATTAACGTATATTTTTACGTTGAGCAGGAAAGAAAACAACAATTGACCTCAACTTGCAAAAAATATAGTTGAATTACAGGCCTTACTATAATGTTGCATCTTCCTTTCGAAGCTCATCCATTTTAATCCAGTTAAAACCCCAGACTTTTCTCTCCCTCTTACCCCACCAACCCAAAAATAATCCTGACACCATCTCATTGATTTATAAACGAGTGGTCTTATCACCATCGGCGCTGGTATGTATCTCAGTATCCTCCCTCATGACGTGGCCAACTCAGCACTATTCCACTATGTGTGCGTGTGTGTGTGGCTGTGGCTCCTCTGAATCACCTCTGCTGTGCCAAGAGGAGGCGGACTCCTCTGCATCTAAACCAGGATAGTCTCTGTCCAGGCAGTCCTGTACACATAGTACCCCTGAGGACCGACAGGCCTGAACATCACCTGATAACACAATAGCCCCATAGCATCTTGGAAACATATTCACTTCTCACTGTGGATGTTGCTGTCTTTCAATACAATCATCGTACTCTTGATTTGTAATATAGATGTTCTATCCTTATGCTTAAGACTCAAAACCAAGGTATGCTTATAAGGAATATGGAATTGCTCAGCTCAGTTGGTAGACCATGGCGCTTTCAATACCAGGATAGTGGATTCAATTCCCGGGACCACCCGTACGTAAAATGTATGCACGCATGACATAGTCGCTTTTGGACAAAAGTGACTGCTCAATGACATATATTATACTGTATTTTCTTAGCAGGTATGAGATCTATAAACCGCTGCATTTTCACTGAGTTCCACTTCACCTGACAAACAACGCCCTTCAGAGTGATGCGGAAGACTTTGAAATCAGCCCAAGAAAATAAACGCTTTTGTGAAATACGCAGTCAACACAGGCAGTGGTGTCGCAACGCCTACAGGTACAAGCTGCACATGGTGGAATGGGCCGATGTGGTTGATTTGGTATGAGAAACGTAGCTTCGACAGTTGAGATAACTTTTAAACCATGATGGTACAGTGTAGCAGCTCTTCAGTGCATGGGACCTTCCAGAAGAGCTTGTTCAGCAGAATTGTTCTTGCATGCGCCTCTCCAAGCATGGCTGTTCCTCTCAGGATGTTACATCAAAGCTGCCATAATCTCATTTGATCAACTATCTCCAACTGTTAGGATAGCCATCTAACAGAATTGTATCAACATTATGTCAATCGTATATCGACTTGATATCAATGGATTAATAGAACCTGAATTGGTTGTGTGTTATTTTCTCTCGGGGAAAGCAGTTTTATTGCAACAATGTTGAAAAAGCATTTGAAAAACATTGAGTTGGGACTAAAACACACTCCACCGAACACTCTGGTTATAGTTTAATCGGCACACCCGAAGTGGATTGAATCCATAAGTTCTGAAATATGTTGTTTCAATGTTTTCTAATGTGAATATCCCCATCCCAAGTTGGACTCTTTCACACACATTTTCCACTATTATGTAACATGATACTGCAGCACTGTATGAAGCTACGCACGAGGACTTGACTCAATGCTGAGAGAGAAAGTTCCTCTCTGGCAGCTTCCCTTTCCCTGACGTGTCTCTATGCATTAAAACCATAGGAAAGATATTATTGTCTGCTATAATTACTCTGAGCCTTTCCTTCTCCCACTGCAGTCCTCTAGATAGATGGGCACTGTAATGAGGCATGGTACTGCCATGACTAAATGATACAAGACCACCGCAGTCATCACTGATTATCAAACATGTGCATACAGTAAGAAAGTGCACATTACCTGTATCGGAGAGAGCTGTAGTCTCCTGAAAACGAGAGAGAGAGGGACTTCTCTCTGTTGCACCTGCAGGACACTTGAGATATGGTTTTAGAAGAAGAAAAAAAGTATTATCTTGAAGATGAATCGTTTTCGGTTTATCCCCTATGAGAAAGATAAGCCTATTGTAACTGCTCAGTCCCTGCAGTCACCCCTGGGGGCCTCTTCCCAAAAGCCCTCTTCACACACACTCACTCACACACACACACACACACACACACAAAAGAGTTGTGGTAGGGCCTGTGCTGCTGAGTTAATCAGATGTGGGGGAAATGAAAAGGAACACACACGCACATTAACATTCTCTCACACTGCAAATCAGCACCAGCATCAGAGCTATGTGCAGTTTCACTGCTGGATTTCCCGGCACTGCAGCCTCATTGGCTGAAGAGCTACTGAATAAAAGCCCTACTTGTCATCAATTGGGTGGGGGGGCTTTTTTATGGCGCACTCTGTACTCTGCTCCTCCTCCTCCTCTCTGTCATTTTTTTCTCTCTCCAGTACACGCAGAGGGGAATGCTGAGCTTTGAAAATGATATGAAGGGTGAAATGGAGGTTGGAGGGAAGGAGGGACGGAATGGAGAGGGAGAGTAAGGGAGCGAGGGAGGTGTAAAAGCTGGGAGAATCGATAGGCAGGGAGGAGCGCCGTGCCGTGCAGACGCTGAGCCCGGTACAATGCAGGGGCTCAGAGAATCTGGCCGTATGTGCTGCTCTCTCCTCCCGACAACGCTGTCTCTATGCAGGACCAGAGTGCAGTGAGGTGTGTGAAGCGGGAAAAGGGGGTGCCAATCTGCCAGGGTTCGCTCTGTTGCAGCAGAGCAGTCAGGCAGTTTGTCCAGGCAGCGGCCGTGACGCTACAGCAAACTCTGCTAGAGGAAAAAAATCTATACTGTCTCTCTCTTTCTTTCTTTCATGCAGGTAATATAAACCTACTGAATTATTTAAGATGCCAGAGGGAGGGTGGGGTAAGCTACATGGATGACAGCTTTGCACACTCTTGATATTCTCTCAACCAGCTTCACCTGGAAGGCTTTTCCAACAGTCCTGAAGGAGTTCCCACATATGCTGAGCACTTGTTGGCTGCTTTTCCTTCACTCTGCGGTCCAACTCATCCAAAACCATCCCAATTGGGTTGAGGTTGGGTGATTGTGGAGGCCAGGTCAGCCGATACAGCACTCCATCACTCTCCTTCTTGGTCAAATAGCCCTTACATAGCCTGGAGGTGTGTTGAGTCATTGTCGTGTTGAAAAACAAATGATAGTCCCAACAAGCTCAAACCAGATGCGATGGCGTATCTCTGCAGAATGCTGTGGTAGCCATGCTGGTTAAAGTAATGATGGACTGTCATTTCTCTTTGCTTATTTGAGCTTTTCTTGAGATAATATGGACTTGGTATTTTACCAAATAGGGCTATCTTCTGTATACCACCCCTACCTTGTCACAACACAACTGATTGGCTCAACGCATTAATAAGGAAATAAATTCCACAAATTCACTTTTAACAAGGCACACCTATTAATTGAAATGCATTCCAGCTGACTACCTCATGAAGCTGGTTGAGAGAATGCCAAGCGTGTGCAAAGCTGTCATCATGGCAAAGGGGGGCTACTTTGAAGAATGTCAAATATACAATATGTTTGGATTTGTTTAACACTTTTTTGGTTACTACATGATTCCATATGTGTTATTTCATAGTTTTGATGTATGAATTTGATGATCCAATTTAAAGACATAGCATCACATATATTTGTGTTAGGGTTAGGGTTATGGACAAGAAAAGGGGGCGTCATGTCATCTACCAAATCATCATAAAGGAACTCACAGACTGCATATTGATCTTTATCAATGTATTGATAATAGCACATGGATAATAACACAAATATATTGCCTCCATATAAAAATTGGTTGAGAGGCCCTAGACATTGTTCTGCTCTTGATATAGTAGCCAGTGCCCCAGCTGTGGTGTGTTTTTATGGAAGATGAATACAGACACATTGGTGTGACTGCCAGTTTCACCATTAGACTTATTGCACCATCTGGGCACAGTGCCAGAACCTTAAACGAATAGCAGCCAGACAGACAGGCAGGCAGCCTTCCATGTCCAGGATGTAACAAGCCATTTAATTTCCTTTAGCGATACCCTTGACGCAGGAGCCATCAGCCCACTGCATTACCAGTGATTAAAACTATGCAACCCAGTATTACAGAGCTACAGCTAAACCAAAATGAAGTTCCCATTCCACAACTATGGTCATAGGCCTACCTCATTCACTGCACTGTGAGTCTTGAACTAGCTTGTTTTTTAAAAGTACAGTAAGGTCTCATAGTTTTAGTGAAGAAGGAGCACTAGCGCACACCAATTAGTGAGTGCTGCACTAATTACTAATTAGTCGTGTAGCCCTGCCTTTAACCTGTTTGGGCTGCAGGGGCAGTATTGAGTAGCCGGATAAAAGGTGCCCATTTCAAACGGCCTCGTACTCAATTCTTGCTCGTACTATATGCATATTATTATTACTATTGGATAGAAAACCCTCTCTAGTTTCTAAAACCGTTTGAATTATATCTGTGAGTAAAACAGAACTCATTTTGCAGCAAACTTCCTGATAGGAAGTGGAAAATCTGAAATCGATGCTCTCTTCTAGGGCCTGCCTATAAAGGTCCTTGATATTTATTAGAATACAGGCACTTCATACGTCTTCCACTAGTTGTCGACAGGCAGTGAGAGAAGAAATGGAGTGAATAACTTGATCTGGGGTCGAACAAAAGCCTTTTGTATGACGTGTCACCAGTTTCCTGTTTTCTGGAGAGCACGTGAAGGGACCTGGATTTGCCTTCTGATAAGCTGTCGTTATGGACGACTAATATCTCCGGCTTTGATTTTATTTGATACATGTGACAATATCATCGTAAAGTATGTTTTTTCAATATAGTTTTATTAGATTATTGACATTTTGTCAGGACGTTAGGCGTGTTGCGTTGTCTGCGTTTGTTCACGAAGGAGAGCTTAGCGCCACTTTGCTAGCTTTCCGTGCTAATTGACTGGAGAAGAGGACATTCTAAATCCAAACAACGATTGTTCCCGACAAAGGACCCCTTGTACAACATTCTGATGGAAGATCAGCAAAAGTAGGACCCATTTTATGATGTTATTTCATATATCTGTCGTACATGTGAACTAGTAGTTTGCGGCCAGGTTTTGGGCACGCTCTCGCCATAACGTAAACTGCATATCGTAATGAAGTTATTTTTAGAATTCTAACACGGCGATTGCATTAAGAACTAGTGTATCTATCATTTCCTATACAACATGTATTTTTTAGTTATGTTTATGAATAGTTATTTGGTCAGAATATGTGAGTGCCAGAAAAATATCCGGACGTTGTGGGAAAAAGATGCTACGTTAGCACAATGTATAACCACTGATTTCAGCTCTAAATATGCACATTTTCGAGCAAAACATAAGTGTATGTATAACCTGATGTTATAGGACTGTCATCTGATGAAGCTTATCAAGGTTAGTCAAAAATTATATATCTTTTGCTGGTTTGTTACGATCGCTAACTTTTGCTGCTGGGGAATGGCTTGTGTTTCTGGCTATTGTGGTAAGCTAATATAATGCCATATTGTGTTTTCGCTGTAAAACACATAAGAAATCAGAAATATTGGCTGGATTCACAAGATGCCTGTCTTTCATTTGCTCTACACAATGTATTTTTCAGAAATGTTTTATGATGAGTATTTAGGTATTTGACGTTGGTGTCTGTAATTACTCTGGCTGCTTCGGTGCCATTTCTGACGGTAGCTGTGATGGTAGCTGCAATGGAAAACTGATTTATAGCTCAAATATGCACATTTTTCGAACAAAACAGATTTATTGAATAATATGTTATAAGACTGTCATCTGATGAAGTTGTTTCTTGGTTAGTTTGGTTGGTTCTTGGTTAGTTAGGTTGGTTTTGTGCATGCTACCTGTGCTGTGAAAAATGTCTGTCCTTTTTTGTATTTGGTGGTGAGCTAACATAAATATACGTGGTGTTTTCGCTGTAAAACATTTTAAAAATCAGACATGTTGGCTGGATTCACAAGATGTTTATCTTTCAAATGCGGTATTGGACTTGTTAATGTGTGAAAGTTAAATATTTCTAAAAAATATATTTTGAATTTCGCGCCCTGCACTTGAAGTGGCTGTTGTCATATTGTGCCCGGCCTCGGGCTTGCAGCCAATCGATCAGCATTAAGATGGTCACTGAAATTTGATAGATTAAACCATTTGTGTACCAAACCTTTGGTTTATGGTTTCTGTACACATAGGATAGTGAGAGAGAGTGAGAAAGAGAAAAAGTGGGAGAATCTCAATTGCATATTCCTTGTGTCCTCTCTCCTTGCCTCCTTCTCAAAACCCATTGGAGAAGGTCAGAAGGGCGGGATCTCTGGCTTTCTCATCCAATGGGTTTTGAGAAGGAGGCGAGGAGAGAGGATGTGAGTCGCATGCACTCGGCAAATACTGGTTGCAATGAATAACAGGAAATAATAAAATACAACAATTGATAAAGAAATAAACTGGAAATGGACGACAAAGTACTCAAAAGCCTGATATAAGGCAGAAATGAACATGGTAGAGATAAAAACACAGCAAACTGAGGACATAGAAGGCACAGCATGTGGGTATATATGGGTGTATATGTGGGGGGAGCGTGGTTGTGATGGAAGAGGTGCTCGTGTTTGTGTGATGGGAAAAGTGTGATGAGTTAAGTGAATGAAGAAGGAAAATGGTTGCAAAAGCCAGAGCCAATGTGTGTCTGCGAGCAGGAGTTGTGACAGAGAGTTTTCAACTTTGTGCAGATATGGGATATACATTTTAAAATAAATTACAAATACAGTTTATTTATTTTTGTATTGTCTTATCATGATGGAACAGTCTCCAACCCTATATTCTAGACACCCACCTGAGTGACCCACACACTAAGGAGAAGTCCTTATCTGTTTTATGGGCCTACTGCAAGTAGCCTATACGCAGCCAAGACAGAAAGATAAATGTGGTCAGAGACACATTAAAGCAGCACCGCCCCCTCATGAGTCTGAGCCTGTCTGGCAGGGTTGGTCCTAACAAAGCCAAAGCACCTAGATGGGTGAGCATAATATACAAGGAATCTCTCAAAGCTGCTAATAAGAACCTTGACGACCTTGTAACTAGCTGGTGGGAATTCTGGTGGAGTACCCCCACCCAGATAGTGGCAGTGCTAGCAACACCAGCTGCAGTAACCCATGGGGTGGGGGGCACACTCAGACAATCGAGGGGGCAAATTATTGTGGCCCTGGTGGGACAAAAAAAGAATGGTCTTACTGCATAGAGGTGTTTGGGAAAATGGTCACAACGAGAGACCAGCGCGTGTGTGTTTTGGGTGAAAGTGGTGTATCCAAGCTCCAACAGCTAGGAGTAGACATTGGTTGATCAAATCTCCCCATTCTTGCTCAATTTGACATGCCTTCGCAAACAGCTACAAATGTTTTCGCATTCACACATCGAGTCTTCTCTTGAGTTGGGCTCGGAGTTGGAACAACTGTTGAACATCTGAGCTTGTCGTTGTTTGTGAGGGAGGGGTGGGTGGGGAGAGTGTGTATGTAACCTACATCTGTGTAGGGTGCCGTCTTTCGGATGGGACGTTAAACGGGTGTCCTGACTCTCTAAGGTCATTAAAGATCCCATGGCACTTATCGTAAGAGTAGGGGTGTTAACCCCGGTGTCCTGGCTAAATTCCCAATCTGGCCCTCAAACCATCATGGTCACCTAATAATCCCCAGTTTACAATTGGCTCATTCATCCCCCTCCTCTCCCCTGTAACTATTCCCCAGGTCGTTGCTGCAAATGAGAACGTGTTCTCAGTCAACTTACCTGGTAAAATAACGGTAAAATAAATAAATAAATAAATAAAATAGGGTAATGATGTTAAGGACAGTACAGGATGAATCACAATAATTATTTGCCAAAATAATTTTTGGTGAAAATGTAATTTTTGTCATGTCAATCCTGGTTATAGGTAACAATCCTTCGTTAGAAGGGCGCACATTATTATGCATATTATTCATTAATTGTGGAAATAAAATAAGATATGTAATAATTGTTTATATACAGTGTATAAATATATTTTCTATAACTATATAAAGTTTAATCGAAGTGAGTGTGTTGGAAATGCTTTTGGCTGTTGATCTGCTTCTGTTCTGTAGGTGATCTAGTGTGCTCTTTTCAAAGGATGGGTAGCGGATTCTGGGATCCGGGTGGGCAGGGGAGGTCTGCCGGTCACTAGGAGGACAACCCAACTTGGGATGGGGGGAAGTTTTAGCGAGTAGTGGAGAACAATTGGAGGTTTACTCAGTAGCAGTGGAAATATCATGGTACAGCTACATGGACACTCAATCGTAAAGGTACTTTTAAATTGTACTGTAAGTTTACAAACATAAATTTAGCAATAAAAGAAACATCCTCTCACTGTCAACTGCGTTTATTTTCAGCAAACTTAACATGTGTAAATATTTGTTTGAACATAACAAGATTCAACAACTGAGACATAAACTGAACAAGTTCCACAGACATGTGACTAACAGAAATTGAATAATATGTCCCTGAACAAAGGGGTGGGGTCAAAATCAAAAGTAACAGTCAATATCTGGTGTGGCCACCAGCTGCATTAAGTACTGCAGTGCATCTCCTCCTCACGGACCGCACCAGATTTGCCAGTTCTTGCTGTGAGATGTTACCCCACTCTTCCACCAAGGCACCTGCAAGTTCCCGGACATTTCTGGGGGGAAGGGCCCTAGCCCTCACCCTCCGATCCAACAGGTCCCAGACATGCTCAATGGGATTGAGATCCGGGCTCTTCGCTGGCCATGGCAGAACTCTGACATTCCTGTCTTGCAGGAAATCATGCACAGAATGAGCAGTATTGCTGGTGGCATTGTCATGCTGGAGGGTCATGTCAGGATGAGCCTGCAGGAAGGGTACCATATGAGGAAGGAGGATGTCTTCGCTGTAACGCACAGTGTTGAGATTGCCTGCAATGACAACAAGCTCAGTCTGATGATGCTGTGACACACCGCCCCAGAACATGACGATCCCGCTCCAGAGTACAGGCTTCAGTGTAATGCTCATTTCTTCAACGAGAAATGCGAATCCGACCATCACCCCTGCTGATACAAAACAGCGACTCGTCAGCGAAGAGCAAAGTCCTGTCTTGTCGAGCGATGGTGGGTTTTCGCCCATAGGCGACGTTGTTGCCGGTGATACCAGGTGAGGACCTGCCTTACAACAGACCTGCAAGCCCTCAGTCCAGCCTGTCTCAGCCTATTGCAGACAATCTGAGGACTGGTGGAGGGATTGTGCGTTCCTGGTGTAACTCGGGCAGTTGCTGTTGCCATCCTGTACCTGTCCCTCAAGTGTGATGTTCGGATGTACCGATCCTGTGCAGGTGTTGTTACACGTGGTTTGCCACTGCGAGGATGATAAGCTGTCCGTCCTGTCTCCCTGTAGCGCTGTCTTGGGTGTCTCACAGTACAGACATTGCCATTTATTTCCCTGGCCACACCTGCAGTCCTCATGCCTCCTTGCAGCATAAGGAATGTTCATGCAGATGAGCAGGGACCCTGGACATCTTTCTTTTGGTGTTTTTCAGAGTCAGTAGAAAGGCCTCTTTAGTGTCCTAAGTTTTCATAACTGTGACCTTAAATTGCCTTCCGTCTGTAAGCTGTTAGTGTCTTAACGACCGTTCCACAGGTGCATGTTCATTAACTGTTTATGGTTCATTGAACAAGCATGGGGAACAGTGTTTGAACCCTTTACAATGAAGATCTGTGAAGTTATTTGGATTTTTGCGAATTATCTTTGAAAGACAGGGTTCTGAAAAAGGGACGTTTCTTTTTTTGCTGAGTTAATATTATGACAAATAGAATTGAAACTTGTAACTCATTATGGTAAATGGTGAAATAAGTATAGCCAGTTATAATTGTAATGGCTTAGCAGATAATAAGAAAAGACGATCAGTATTTACTTTGTTAAAAAGAGAATGAACATTTTGGCAAAATCCTGCACGGAGCCTTCACCGTGCGCTGCCACTTTAAGAGCGCATCAGCAGTCAGGAACGAGAAAATAAAGACAGCTTTTCGGGCTCTGTGTGGAAGCTCTCGGTTGGCGCAGCAGTTTGACAATGTGTGCGAAAGTCTTGTTTATTTTCAGCGTGTTCAGTTTGTAAAGTGTTTATGTCAATCACCAGGTATACCTCTCTAGGTTGTGGTTGTAATCTTCTGGGACCGCTCCTGTCATTGATCGCATAGATTAGTAGCAACATTGTTGCGAAGCTTTGACAAACAAACCAACAGGTGTATCAGATGGACAGACAGTGCCACTGTAAGCCTGAAGTCAACAGCTAAGACGCTCTCTCTCCCCTTATAAATTCCAGGGTATTTCTTTATTTTTACTATTATTCTACATTGTAAAACTATGAAACTATTTACTATTATTCTACATCAAAACTATGAAATAACACAACTCCATATTATGGCAAGAACAGCTCAAATAAGAAAAGAGAAATGAAAAACCATTACTTTAAGACATTAAGTCAGTCAATGCGGAAAATGTCAAGAACTTTGAAAGTTTCTTCAAGTGCAGTCGCAAAAACAATCAAGCACTATGAGGAAACTGGTTCTCATGAGGACCGCCACAGGAAAGGAACACCCAGAGTTATCTCTGCTGCAGAGGATAAGTTCATTAGAGTTAACTGCACCTCAGATTGCAGCTCAAATAAATGCTTCACAGAGTTCAAGTAACAGACACATCTCAACATCAACTGTTCAGAGGAGACTGCGTGAATCAGGCCTTCGTGGTCGAATTGCTACAAAGAAACCACTACTAAAGGACACCAATAAGAAGAAGAGACTTCCTTGGGCCAAGAAACACGAGCAATAGACATTAGACCGGTGGAAAACTGTCCTTTGGTCTGATGAGTCCAAGATTTTAGATTTTTGGTTTCAACAGCCGTGTTTTTGTGAGACGCAGAGTAGGTGGACAGATGATCTCTGCATCTGTGTTTCCCACCATGAAGCATGGAGGAGGTGGTGTGAAGGTGTGGGGGTGCTTTGCTGGTGTCACTGTCAGTGATTTATTTAGAATTCAAGGCACACTTAACCAGCATGGTTACCACAATATTCTGCAGCGACACGCTATCCCATCTGGTTTGCGCTTAGTGCGACTATCATTTGTTTTTCAACAGGACAATGACTCAACACACACCTCCAGGCTGTGTAAGGGCTATTTAACGAAGGAGAGTGATGGAGTGCTGCATCAGATGACCTGGTCTCCATAATCACCCAACCTCAACCCAATTGAGATGGTTTGGGATCAGTTGGACTACAGAAGTTGGACTACAGAAGGAAAAGCAGCCAACAAGTGCTCAGCAAACAGTATGTTGGAACTCCTTCAGGACTGTTGGGAAAGCATTCCTCGTGAAGCTGGTTGAGAGAATGTCAAGAGTGTACAAAGCTGTCATCAAGGCAATGGGTGACTACTTTGAAGAATTTAAAATATAAAATATATTTTGATTTGTTAAACACTTTTTTTTACACTACATGATTCCATATGTGTTATTTCATAGTTTTGATGTCTTCACTATTATTCTACAATGTAGAAATAGTAAAAATAAAGAAAAACCCTTGACTAGGTGTGTCCAAACTTTGACTGGTACTGTATATTGGGGATACAACCATCCCAGCTCTACAGATTTTGCTGCAAAGAGACAGAATCATTAGATCACTTGTTTTGGTACTGCCCATACGTAGCTTGTTTTTGGTCGCAGGTTCAGGAATGGTTGAAGAATTGCAACATTTACCTCAAGCTAACTCTGTAAATAGCACTGCAGGCTGATTAGAAAAGTAATTGTCAATCGATCAATAATACTCAGCAAACTGTTTATCTGCAATTTACAATATTTAGAAACTATGAGAATAGAAAGGTTCAGAACTTTTGTGAAACATCCCAGTACAGTTGCAAAATATATGGGAAATAGAAATCAAAACTGGATGGTGTTCAGAGATAAATGGGAGGGGTTGGTGTGGAGCTGAAGGGTGGGACAAAAAAAAATAAAAACAAGATAACTCATGTAAAATATACTGTCTGTAACGTGTATATGGTATGTATAAACTGGAAGTGGAAGCTTAAGTGTTATTGTTGTTCATTCGTTTTCTCCAATTAGGGGAGGGATGGTAGGGTTATGGAAAAATAAGGAAAATACATTAAAAAAAATATATTTAACAAAAAATATGGGGGATTGGAAAGGAGGAAGATAATTACATTGATAGAAGCCACAATCTATCTGCAATATTAAAGTTGATCTACTCCCTACATTAATTATTTTTAATGGTTTTCCACAACATTTCAACACAGATAGTCAATGTTTTTTTTTCATCCAACTTTTAACCTAAAAACATGGTGACATCAACCAAACGTAAATCAGAACTAGATGTTGAACTGACTTCTGTGTACTGTGGGTTCACTGTAAAAGAAGTTGCCTCTACGTATCTTGTCATTTCCAAGTAAGGACACTAGAGGGAGCTGTTGTTGAGGTGCTCTTGTACCAACCATGCCTTCAGACACGTCACCTCTCTCGCTCCAACTCTCTTAAAGACACAATGTCATCCAGCCACCGTATCAAAATGCTTCGTATTGTCATCACTGGCAACAATCTACATATCTCTGGCAACACAGCCTCTTATCACTATGCCAAAAACTCCATGACTGTGTGAGGATGAGACAGTTACATAGCCCGCTGGAGGGCCAGTCATACTGTTGCTACACTTGTACCTTTTTGTGTGTGAGCCAAAGTGCCCAAGTGTGGACACGCTCTTCTGCATCTTGATTTAGCAGTGGTGTTGTTGCACTGTTTTTTTTAATTCTCAGTTCTGTAGTCTTCTTGGCTGGATTCATAGGAGAGTATTTGAGTGCCAGGACAGTGTGTAGACTGATACCTGATCAGCTTGGATTCAACCCATACCATGCCACTCTGTAATATCAGATCATGTCATGTGATAAACAAGTTAAAGAGCGACTACTGTGAACTGCACATACTGTATATTATACAAACACATTACAAAATCCTGTTAAGGAAATAATCTGCCGGCCTTGCCATAACCAGCACTTTTCCTCTTTCACAATAAGTACAGAAGGTTTTGATCGACCCGTTGTCATTTTTACTTCAGGTTAGAGAAGGTTTATTCAACAAAAGAAAAGCATTAAATCAAAATATTGTAACACATTCCCGAGGTTTTACATCTTTAATCTCCAATCAGTAACAATCGATTTGCTCTATTCAGAATTACGATGTGACACAGACAGTTGTTGACATCGGAGATGGTTGTGGACATGGATATGAACTCTATACCAGAGAGTACTAAGGAAGAAAAATAAATAAAGGCAACAAAAAAAATGATCTTCATAAATATAGGAACGTGGTTGTAGACATTAACTATTTCATTGTTTGTTCTCTCCAGTCAGTCATATGTACATGTTGTTTTTTCCAGCATCCAGAACCGTCCTATAGAAAAACAAGTGGCATATATAACTTTAAAACTCACCGAACGTTATTTAATGTCTCAACATATTTCACATCAAAAAGAGAGAAAGTACAGTTTAGAGCTTATAAAGACCACCTCACCTTTTTTGTAAAGGCCTCATTCCGCTTGCTTCTAATTTGGGACTGTAACAGATGTAAAGAACAGGTGTCAATTCACATGCCGTATTTAGCCAACTGGGGTGGTTAGAACTGCAGTCGCAGGCCTACAAAATATATATTCCAAGAGTTTAACGTAAATTTTTCTTTTAAAGACTACAGCCAGTAGAAATATTCACATTACACCAAAATTGTTTTTTGCAAGAGAACAGAGCTGATGAATCTCCACGGGGGATACTAACACCTTGCTGAGTGAAAAGCTGCTTACAATACTGTGGATCCTGGTAGTAAATTGCCGTGTCTCGCTGGTCTCTAATGGGCCCCGAATGCCGTGACAAGGAAATGATGTAGTCCCCCAACTGAGTGCAACTCCACTGTATATGGAGCCATTACAGGACTCATTTATGAGCAGGAGATAGGACTAGCACTCAGACCCTTGCAATTGCAGAGGCCAACTTCCACCTCCCACTTTAGGGCTCTCCATGTAAGGCCAGCCTTGGAGAATATGTACGTCATACCAGGACTCAAATAGATGTTGGTGCAACATTTTATGTGATAATATGGGTACATATAAAGTTTCTCTCCAATAAGACCAAAGTCAAAGCAAATGAAATGCCAAGATGGATTTTATTTCTTTAATAAAGATATTAAAGAAGTATATTTTGGAACAAAGTGGCCTTCATTTATTGATTCAGTCAACTTCTGAATTCAGGCCTTGTAAATTGAAGCCCATTTTCCACATTAAACCTTAATGCCAATAAGAGTGACTGACCTGTATGCATGTGCATTTACAGTTCCTACTTGTCAGCGTCAGCGTCTGCATGCGCAGGCTCTGTTGAGGTAAATATAATTCATTTAGTGATCATGAACAAAATGGCAATATTTCCACACAGCCCGATTTCAAATACAGCAAATATCGAGTGTCTAAACTTGCATGGATAATGAATCATATAAAACACCACTAAAAGTAGAAATACATTTGATTACAAAAGCATTTGTCTATATTATAGATGAACTTGCTTCATACTTTGTGAGGCTTCTTCCTCGGGTAAAACCATGTATGAGAAAGCCCTTTCTCACTAGGTACGGACATCAATTCAACTTCTATTCCACGTTGATTTCATGTAATTGTATTGAAATGACATGGAGACAACGTTGATTCAACCCGAGTGGGCCCAGTGTGTTCGAAATAAAGTTACTTTTACATTTGATCATTTAGTCATTTAGCAGAAGCTCTTATCCAGAGGAACTTACAGTTAGTTACTTAAGTTGAGACAACCACATACCAGTCATAGTAAGTACAATTTTCACAAAAAAAGAAGTTATCCTACTAGAAAAGACAGTACTAGCAGGAAAAGACAAGTGCACTTTTTTTTTTTTTTACCACGACAACTTACTTTTGACCTCTAGCTTGCAGCCGGTGTCGACCTTCCCCAGTTGGTTCTCGGCTCTGCAGACATACTCACCACCGTCGTATGGGCCAGGCTTACGGATCTCCAGGGTGCAGATGCCCCCTGTGCTGATCATCCTGTACTTGGGGTTGTCCATGTTGTTGAGGATCATCTTGTTCTTCATCCACAGAATCTTAGGCTGCAATGACATTTGTGATTTATATGTGTTTCGTATGAATTGTATATTTCCCGCTTTCGTGCACATGGAGCATATATTACTATGCACGATACTACAATCCTACAATGATCAGCGCATCGCAAAAGGGACATACACTACATGGCTCGTTGAACATCACATTCCAAAATCATGGGCATTAATATGGAGTTTGTACCCCCTTTGCTGCTACAACAGCCTCCACTCTTCTGGGAAGGCTTTTCACTAGCTGTTGGAACATTGCTGCAGGGACTTGCTTCCATTCAGCCACAAGATTCCATTCAGCATTACTGAGGTCGGGCACAGATGTTGGGCAATTAGGCCTGGCTCTCAGTCTGTCCACTGTTCCGCGAATGTCCAGCGAATGTCCAGCAGAATCGTTCCCTTTTCCCACATTTGGGCTTTTTAAATATGGTCATCCTAATTCCACTGGTGGAAATATTGCTACTGCAACATGTTATCACCATCTTTTCACATGTGAGGAGAATAACATTTCAACCCCACATGTGAATCTGCAATTCCACAAGTGAAAGTGAGATTTTCATGTGAAACGAAAAATTAGATTTTCACAAATGAATGTTTTCACATGTGAAAATGTAATTCTACATTTCAAAGTGAGATTATTATTATTTTTTTTCAAATGTGAAATTTGCAGTTTTACATGTTAAATATCACATGTGAAACTGCAATTCACGTGAAGTGAAAACATGTTATTCTCCTCAAATGTGAAAAGGTGGTGTTAACATGTGAAGTTTAAATGTAATATATTTAAATTTAAGCTCAACATGTGAAACTGCAAATTTGATTTGTTATTTTGTAAGGGACGGTGTAAAGGCCCCCCCATGATCCCCTCAGGGTAGGAATGTAACATATCTGACCCCTCCAACCCCTCCTCTCTGCCACCCACCCACTACGGCCCAGTTGGCCAGGAGTCCAAGGTTCCCCTCAGAGGGAGACTATCATAACCTAACCCTATATGGAGCTGCATGTTCAACTCCCGAGTGGCACAGCAGTCTAAGGCACTGCATCCCAGTGCTAGAGGCGTCACTACAGACCCTGGTTCAATTCCAGGCTGTATCACAACCGGGCGTGATTGGGAGACCCATAGGGCGGTGCACAATTGGCCCAGCGTCGTTAAGGTTTGGCCGGGGTAGGCCTTCATTGTAAATAAGAATTTGTTCTTAACTGACTTGCCTGGTTAAATAAAGGTGGCAGCAGCTAATGGGTATCCTTAATAAATACAAATGCAGCTCTGCTAGCCTAGCCTACATGTGTCCATTTCATTAACCTACAGTATGAGAGCGTTTGTGAGAGGGAAGCTTTACCTTGGGGCATCCCCTCACAGAGCACAGCAGCTTGGTGCTGTAGCCAACAGTGGTGGACCTGTCGTTCAGAACAGTGGTGAACTTGGGAGCCTCAGTGAAGTCATGCTCCACGAACGGGGTAGGTTTGTAGTCAATAACTGAAAAATAACGAGACAAGCATGGATTAGGTCCTGAATGGGGGCAACTACAATACTTTATTGTTCTAACATTCTCCAACATTGTGGGGGACCCGTTAAAAAAACATGTCAAATTAGCATTTTCACATGTGAAATAGCTGTTTTCACATGTTGACCTTAAATTTCACATGAAACCGTATTTTCACATTATTACTTTTAGAGTTCACAAGTTAACGCTACCTTTCAGATGTGAGAAGAAAAACATTTTCACATCACATGTGAATTGCAGTTGCATATGTGAAACTTGCTGTTTCACATTGTAAATATGTCATGTGAAAATCAGATATGCAGTTTCACGTGAAACACTTTGAAAAGCTCACATTCAAATGTAGAATTTCAAGTTCACATCAAAAAAATCTATCACATGAAAATCGAATTTGCAGTTTCACATGTAAAAAACATTTATGTGAAAATCTAACTTTCACATGTGGAGTGAAATAGTGTGTTAAACGGTATAATTTCTTATTTCTGTGCCATCAATTCGGAGTGTTACAGCTGCAGGCACACGCCTCTCTCCTTCATACGTTGATCAGTGACCGTTGGAAGAAGCTCAGAGAAAAGAAGTGAGAAACTAGCGCTCCGTGTCTCCTTATTTATCGTTTTTAACATGTCAAAATTAGCACTGCCGAAGTTAATCAGTTAACCAATGTCATTAACTGAAATCATTTTTGTGCTCAATTTTTGTATTGCAATGTCTGAAAGCGTTTAAAATACACTGAAAACATAAAATACATTGTCTATATAGCTAAAATCAGCAATACGATGTCAAAAGAAGTTGACTTTGAGGTTAAAGAAAGTTTGTTGAACAATTTACCTGATATTGCTAACCGTTACTTTGGATAAAATCAGAACAGCAATGTTAATGTAATGCTTTTTGTATAAAAAAAAATCTAAAATGACAACTCAACTAGAGCAAACTATGAATTTGCGATTAATCACAGCAAATCCTGTGATAAACTCGATGACAGTTTTGTTATCGTTGATACCCATAGTTGACAAAATGTGAAAAGCGGACATGATTGGCTCATGGTTGCTAATGGTCACGTGATGAGGTAGCCCCGCCTACGACTTCTAAAAAGTGTTGGCCCTCATGGTCAAATGGTAAAGACATTGTCATCTACCGTTGGAGACCTGGGTTCTAATCCTGCCAGTTACAAAAGAATACATGTGAAACTTATAAAATCACATGTGAAATGTTGAGAAACAAGGAAATGTGTCTGAGTCATGTGAAAATCCATTTTAAACTTCACATGTCTGAAAACCATGTGTCTGCTTTTCCCATGTGTTTTTTTTTTTTTTTTTTTACATATGATTTGTTCACGTGACAAATTCATGTGAAATGTCACACGTGTCCGAAAACCATGTGTCTGACTCATGAAAATGTCATGTAAAAATATATATACAGTACCAGTCAAGTTTGGACACACCTACTCATTCCAGAGTTTTTCGTAGTTTTTACTATTTGTTACATTGTAGAATAATAGTGAAGATATAAAAGCTATGAAATAACACATATGGAATCATGTAGTAACCAAAACAGTGTAAAAGAAATCAAGACACCCTTTGCCTTGACAGCTCTGCACACTCTCGGCATTCTCTCAACTAGCTTCCTGAGGTACTGTAGTCACCTGCAACGCATTTCAATTAACAGGTGTGCCTTGATAATTTGTGGAATTTCTTTCCTTCTTAATGTGTTTGAGCCAATCAGTTGTGTTGTGACAAGGTAGGGGTGTTATACAGAAGATAGACCTATTTGGTAAAATACCAAGTCCATCAAATGGCAAGAACAGCTCAAATAAGAAAAGAGAAATGACAGTCCATCATTACTTTAAGACATGATCAATCTGGAAAATGTCAAGAACTTAAAAAATGTATTCAAGTGCTGTCGCAAAAAACATCAAGCGCTATGATGAAACTGGCTCTCATGAGGCCCGCCACAGGAAAAGACCCAGAGTTACCTCTACTGCAGAGGATAAGTTCATTAGAGTGAACTGCACCTCAGATTGCAGCCCAAATAAATGTTTTACAGAGTTCAAGTAACAGACACGTCAACATCAAGTGTTCAGAGGAGACTGCGTGAATCAGGCCTCCGTGGTCCAATTGCTGCAAAGAAACCACTACTAAAGGACACCAATAAGAAGAAGAGACTTGCTTGGGCCAAGAAACACAAGCAATGGACATTAGACCAAAGAAAATCTGTCCTTTGGACTGATGAGTCCAAATTAGAGATTTTTGGTTCCAACCGCCGTGTCTTTGTGAGATGCACAGTAGGTGAACAGATGATCTTTGCATGTGTGGTTCCCACCGTGAAGCAAAGAGGAGGTATGATGGTGTGGGGGTGCTTTGCTGGTGACACTGTCAGTGATTTATTTAGAATTCAAGGCACACTTAACGAGCATGGCTACCACAGCATTCTGCAGCGATACGCCATACCATCTGGTTTGCACTTAGTGGGACTATCATTTGTTTTTCAACAAGACAATGACCCAAAACACACCACCAGGCTGTGTAAGGGTTAATTGACCAAGGAGAGTGATGGATTGCTGCATCAGATGACCTAGCCTCCACAATAACCCAACCTTAATGCATTTGAGATGGTTTGGGATGAGTTGGACCACAGAGGAGAAGCAGCCAACAAGTGCTCAGCATATGTGGGAACTCCTTCAAGACTGTTGGAAAAGCATTCCTCATGATGCTGGTTGAGAGAATGCCAAGAGTGTGCACAACTGTCACCAAGGCAAAGAGTGGCTACTTTGAAGAATCTAAAATATATTTTGATTTGTTTAACACTTTTTTTGGTTACTACATGATTCCATATGTAACGGATGTGAAATGGCTAGCTAGTTAGCGGGTACGCGCTAGTAGCGTTTCAATCAGTTACATCACTTGCTCTGAAACCTATTAGTAGTGTTGCCTTTGTGGAGCGATGGGTAACGATGCTTCGTGAGCGACTGTTGTTGATGTGTGCAGAGGGTCCCTGGTTCGCGCCCGAGGTCGGGGCGAGAGGACGGTTTAAAGTTATACTGTTACATTGGTGCCGTGACCCGGATCACTGGTTGCTGCGGAAAAGGAGGAGGTTGAAAGGGGGGTGAGTGTAACGGATGTGAAATGGCTAGCTAGTTAGCGGGTACGCGCTAGTAGCGTTTCAATCAGTTACGTCACTTGCTCTGAAACCTATTAGTAGTGTTGCCCCTTGCTCTGCAAGACCCGTGGCCTTTGTGGAGCGATGGGTAACGATGCTTCGTGGGCGACTGTTGTTGATGTGTGCAGAGGGTCCCTGGTTCGCGCGAGGGGACGGTTTAAAGTTATACTGTTACACATATGTGTTACTTCATAGTTTTATTCTACAATGTAGAAAACAGTAAAAATAAAGAAAATCCCTTGAATTAGTTTGATTGCTACAGTGTGTGTGTGTACATGTGTATATATATACACACAAACACACACACAATTTTTATATATATAAAAAAGTGTTATTTTCACATGTGATTTTCTCATGTTTCTTTTTTTGTAAGGGACTTTTTTTGGAAAGGGTAGTGTGGAGAGTGTCTCACCCTCCTTCACAATGGTGGCTTCTCCCTTGGTCACGGCACATTCCTCACTGAGTCCGCACTTGTTCTCTGCAAAGATCCTGAAGGTGTAGGTGTTGCCCATAATGAGGTCTGAGATGGTGGCGTTTAGTCTGGGGTAGTGCTCCAAAATGTTGAACCAGTCCTAGGCAAGAGACCATATGAGTATTAATAATATTTCAATGTCTTATTACACATATTGTACTTTCTTTTTGAAGTAAATTTTTTGTGTAAAGTATACTGAGATGTACTTTTAAATAAAAATTTGGGGGAATGTATTTGACTACAGGGGAAATATTTGCTGCTGAATCAATGGGAATTGTGTAGACGAGAGGGTTACAGAAGTTGTGAATGACTCAGTATGTCATTCACTTTGACATTGTATGGTAAGCAAGAGGGTTTCTCACCCCGGTCTTCTTGTCAGCTTTCTGGACAGTGTAGCCTGTGATCTCTGTGTTTCCATTATCTTTGGGTACGGTCCACTCCAAAGCAACATTGAATCCCCAGACATCCACAATCTTAATGCTGGCTGGTGGCCCAGGCAACTCTGTGGGAGAGCAAGCACCAAGATACATGGTTCAATATGGGTTGCATCATTAGTATCAGTAAACTCACAAAAAACTTAATCACTCTCCAGATCAGTTAAGACCTGACCAGAAACAACTCCTGGTCCTAGATATGACCAAAATATACCTACAGTTGAAGTCAGAAGTCTACATACACCTTAGCCAAATACATTTAAACTCAGTTTCACAATTCCGAACATTTAATCCTAGTAAAAATTCCCTGTCTTAGGTCAGTTACGATCCCCACTTTATTTTAAAATGTGAAATGTCAGAATAATAGTAGAGAGAACTAATTATTTCAGCTTTTATTTCTTTCATCACATTCCCAGTGGGTCAGAAGTTTATATACAGTACACTCAATTTGTATTTGGTAGCATTGCCTTTAAATTGTTTAACTTGGGTCAAATGTTTCAGGTAGCCTTCCACAAGCTTCTCACAACAAGTTGGGTGAATTTTGGTAAATTCCTCCTGACAGAGCTGGTGTAACAGTCAGGTTTGTAGGCCCCCTTGCTCGCACACGCTTTTTCAGTTCTGCCCACAAATATTCTATAGGATTGAGGTCAGGCATTGTGATGGCCACTCCTATACCTTGACTTTGTTGTCCTTAAGCCATTTTGCCACAATTTTGGAAGTATGCTTGGGGTCATTGTCCATTTGGAAGACCCATTTGCAACAAAACATTAACTTCCTGACTGATGTCTTAATATATCCAGATCATTTCCATTCCATTTTATTATATATATACTTTTTTACCTTTTTACCTAGGCAAGTCAGTTAAGAACAAATTCTTATTTTCAATGACGGCCTAGGAACAGCCTTGTTCAGGGGAAGAACGACAGATTTGTACCTTGTCAGCTCAGGGATGCGAACTTGCAAACTTTCGGTTACTAGTCCAATGCTCTAACCACTAGGCTACGCCGTCACCCCAATGCTGCCATCTATTTTGTGAAGTGCACCAGTCCCTCCTGCAGCAAAGCATCCCCACAACATGATGCTGCCACCCCCGTGCTTCATAACAATGGTCATTATGGCCAAACAGTTCTATTTTTGTTTCATCAGACCAGAGAACATTTCTCCAAAAATAAATTTTCCCCTGATGTCAAGCAAAGATGCTCTGAGTTTGAAGGTAGGTCTTGAAATTCATCCACAGGTACACCTCCAATTGACTCAAATGATGTCTATTAGCCATTCAGAAGCTTCTAAAGCAATGACATCATCTTCTGGAAATTTCCAAGCTGTTTATAGGCACAGTCAACTTAGAGTATATAAACTTCTGACCCAGTGGAATTGTGATACAGTGAATTAAGTGAAATAATCTGTCTGTTAACAAGTGTTGGAAAAATGACTTGTGTCATGCACAAAGTAGATGTCCTAACCGACTTGCCAAAACTATAGTTCGTTAACAAGAAATTTGTGGAGTGGTTGAAAGACGAGTTTTAATGACTCCAACCTAAGTGTGTGTCAACTTCTGACTTCAACTGTATTTTATGACAGGCTAATGCTGTGTCATCGTCTGTTTTGGAAATATAAACAAGGTTGGATAGTCTAATAGAATTTGACTGACCAATAATCTGGATGATGATAGCAGCTTTGTCCTCAAAGTCGTCCACCTTCACGCACATCTCGTATGAGCCAGAGTCCACTCTCTCTGCTTGACGGATGAACAGGATGCTGTCTATGTCAGATGTACGGATGTTGACCCTCTTTGAGTCGAGGGGCTGTCCATCCTTTAACCAGCTAACCACTGGCTTAGGTTTGCCCTAGGAACGTAAAGAACACAATGCTGGGCTCAATCAATTGTCTTAACTTCCATCTGTATGGACACATGCTATAACATCAAGTCATTTCACATCATTAGTGCCAGGAGTCTTTCCTGACCATGTGAAAAACCTCTGGCCCATAGTTGTAGCCTATAGCTAGGGTCCAATGGTTTTGGTCCTGCTCAGGTCCTGTGGTTTAGACACTCCCAGGCCTACCCATCTCATAATGCAAACTCACAGAGAAGGGGATGACAAGGTTGATCTTCTCCCCGACTTTCTTGACATACCTCTGCCTCAGGAAACGAGGCATGCGGACTTTGGGGCGAGCTACAGACAGAGAGAAATAGTTTACGAATAATGATCAACCTGTTCAAAGAAGTAAAATGACTCTGAAACTGTGACGCACACAATGGATGGGACACTTCAGTGATACTTCAGAGCGAGCAATTGAATGTGTATCTGAAGGAATAAAAAACAACTTCCTCAAAACCCACTCTGTACCTTCAGCTACGAGACAGATTCTCCTGTACTCCAGTCATCCAGACCAGATCTAGTTTGGTGGGAACCAAACACCTGCTGAATCTAGCGGAGTGTCACTCACCAGAGCTCTAAATAGGTCCTATCTGAACTCATGCCATGTCGCAACACATGATGTAGATCTACAGTTACCCCAGCCCACACTGTTAAACAGGCTGCAGTAAGAATCACACTCAACTGTACTGTAGATTCTCCAAGACCATAGGGTTCCCCACAAACACACAATTCACAGCCAATGGCTTACTGTGTTAAAACATGGACAGAATGGTTCACATTTGTAAATAACTAATATTCATATAATTGCAAACCTGCACCCATACAAATCTATGCACTAGTGCCAGTGCTCTAGGCAGAAATATGTGCTGCTATCAGAAAATGTATTTAAAACAAAACAATCAACCAACTGGGGAATGGGCATGGTAGAATTAGGTGTGTTTCTCTGTGGAGTGTCCTGACTTGACGCTCCTTATGCGGCGATCAGGTCAAAAGAGAACTGCCTTGTCCCCGTCAGAGTCTGTGGCATGTTTCAAAATAAACACAGGGTCCCTGGTCGTCTCAAAGGACTTAGATGGCATACGAGACGTTAGATCCCTCCCCTGTCCCCACCCCCTGTGTGTAGAGTGAAGACTTTGGAATGTCCCCCATCCCCACCCCCCTCGACAGATTGCACTTGTTTCCATCGCTCTTACATGGGTTGGCTTGACACCTCTCCAGCACGCATTCTGACCGGGGAGTCAACTTAATGCCAAACCTTCCCAATTGAATCCGTGTTAATTGCAGACACATCCCAACTATTTTTCCAAGGATTTGTGGGAAAGTTAGCGGTCGTTCCATTGTGTGGTAAACCAGATGCTTTTATTGGTGGACCAATGGCTAAGTTTGACAGTGGGACTGTGGGACATGGACTGTGACACTCCGATTGGGGGTCGGCCAGTCCCTGTATAAGTCCTTGGGGTTCAGGTTTCATTCCCCTCCACTAAAATTCTCCATTACACATTTGCTGATCCCTGCTTACATAAATAATGTTTTAATCAACTCTCATAAAAAAAACATAGTTCCACCAATTACTTTGGTTTTGATATAACTATTTTACCGTAAATTCAGAAAATCGGACTCTGGATAAAACACAAAATACAGGGCCACTGTATACACTTGCTTCCAGGATGATTGCTATAAATTAAGAGGCTTGACTAACCATTTACGGTCATCATCGAGGAAAGCAAAAAGTAGACAAAGTAAGAAGACACAGGTGAAAACGTGCACCCAAAAGGTGTCGAAGGAGGTAGTATATTTATCCTTCTACAAATGGGGAGCTTAGACCGAGGATCTCTACCCCACCTCTTGGTGGCAACAATCTGGGAAGGCCACAGTTGCATTATTCTAACGGGCCAGGGATGTGACAACAGCCGTTGGATACCTGAGACTGAAATCAAGCCGAGCCGTTTCTCCCTAGTGGTTTCAACGTCTGCTCTTTTAAAAGCCATTTCAACAACAAAGACTGACACCGCCCACCGCAAACAGGTTGGACTTGCTGTTATTGCCACCCAATAATACAATACTGTCTACTTGGAAGAAAACCCACACGTCTGCTGGTTGGAAGAAATGGACCATGGCATGCTTCCGAAGTACAGTAGTTAAGGGCTGTTTGTGAGTGAGGACTATTGTCCAGGCTTTGCTTACCCCCAACCGCCTTGACCAGAACGGGGTCGGCGATGGTAGCAGGGGGGCTGCGGCCACCGGGGTTTACAGCAACCACCCGGATCAGCAGACGGTCGTCGGTAGTCTGGTTCTTGATGACATAACGGCAGGACACGGTCAGATCCTCGTTGGCTGCTTTCCAGTCTTCAGCTGTGACAGGAAAGTGAACAAACTTAGTGCAATATAGAACTGTGGCAGGAGAGTGATCACAGTGAGGACAATGAGTATCAGCTAATAGCTCAGTTCATGAGTTGTGTCATTTTATTTGACAGGACCTTCAAGGTACACCTTCTGTCCAGACACTGAGCAGACAGCAAGGTGAAAGAGGCAGGGACAATTAAGAAACATTGAGACAGATATGGAGAATCTTCAGTCCTTCACTGAGTGAAAATGTAAACTGCAGGACACATATTTCAATAAATTCTATTTCTAGTGGTGACTGAGAATCAGGGGAAGTACTTGGATGGAAAGTATTGTCATGACTTATCTTCCTATCTGGGTCCAAAACCATATTTTTAAATGGAGGAATGAAGGAGATTCATGAATAAGAAGATCATATGTTCAAATTTCCCTGGTGCGTTATTACATTTGCAAGGTGAAATGTGTAGTTGCATTACTATATTTTCTTCTCTGCCATTTGACTCGAGTCCGTTACTGACATTAGCAGAAGGTTGTGATCTAAAAGCAGGCCCCAGCTAGTCCATGGCACCGCCAGTAATGCCTCTCTCCTTATAGGGAGAGGTTAGGTACACTATAAATCATCTAGTGACATGCAGGGGACAGGTGCAACTGATAGGCCTGACCAGCCCAAAAAAATATCATTTAAAATGGCACCAGCTTAAAGTGGAACGCAGCCTCATCGTACGGTGTTAGGTGAAACAAATAGATAAACATTATTCTTAGGTTGTGGTTAATTCTCTGTTTTACCTTCCAAGCATATCAGAGATGTACAAAATCCAATGGGACAACATAACAACATTCAAAGAACTTAGTCGTCAAATGCTAGCCTGGTCTCAGATTGGCCCATGACCATAGGAGTTGGCAAGACTGCACAAACAGATCTGGAACGAGGTTAGTTAAGGTAGTCGGCTTGAATAACTTACTTCCCTCCTTGGTGATTTCCACAGTGTATCCATCCAGGCCAGTGTTGGCTGGAATGGTCTTTGGAGGCCTCCAGGCGATGGTCACTGAAGTGTCGGTCTTGTCGTCCACTGTCACTTCCAGGGGCTCACTGGTGGGCTCTACAGTTGGGAAACGCAAACACAGTTCAGACAACGCATTGTACAGCTTGGAAGTCAGATGAAATATTAGCCCCATTGGATTATACATTATCAATCAAAAACAAAGTAATACGGCTCTATTTAGTTTGGTAATGCTAACACAACTCAGACAATGTACAACTCGAGTTGCAAGAGGAAATAATAAGCCTTGTTGGGTTAGCATATCAACGGAAACATGGTATTAGGCCTCTACATTGTTTAGAAATGCAAAAATAATAGACAATGTACAACTTGAAACGTGGAAGACATGGTTATCGTAAAAATTATTATTTTTAAATGTAATAGGAGAATGTGTGAAGAGCTTCGTAACGGTTTGACCAATCTTTCCTCTGACTGTCGAGTTGGTTTACCTTTGGGGGATGGGGGTGGGGTGGGGGGGTAGGTGTTTTGGGGGTTCCTCTACGGAGGCTGCGTCGGCAGCAGCGGCTGATGTTAAATGTGCATTTACATAAAAGGTCAGAGGCAGCCGGTATGAGAGCAGTGTTCTAGAATCCATTCCAATGCCATCTCTTACTGAAGTCCTCTTTTTTTTTGTCCAGTAGAGAGATGAAAACAGTCTACAATCTGCTAAGGTGCACTAGGCTTTAACTAGGGCCCGGAGTGTTCCCCTGGTCAGGAAAAACTTTTGAATGCATTATATGTATACCAAACTAACTATGCCTTCTCATGATCCCATATTGGAGTGGATTGGAATTGGACATATTCAGATGCGAAGGTATAATTGATCCATTTCACATGAACAGGGTTTACTCCTTCAGCAGCAGGGGCATCTCCCTCTGTGGTTGAGGCAGCTGTAGCTGCAGCAGCATCAGCTAGTGTTTAATGTTAGAGATTCATCTAATGAATTAGTTCAAATAACATAAGAGCCTGGTCCCAGATCTGTTAACTCCTATGATAATGACCAGAGGAGTTGGCAAGAAAGACAGCACAAACAGATCAGGGACCATGCTAATAAGGCCATACCTAACATGATGGGCAAAATGCCCAATTATCATAGAGATTGTCTAGCTCTTTTTTTAAATTGAACTAGGCAAGTCAGTTAAGAACAAATTCTTATTTACTATGATGGCCTACCCCGGTCAAACCCTAACCCGGACGATGCTGGGCCAATTGTGCGCCACCCTATGGGACTCCCAATCACGGCCAGTTGTGATACAGCCTGGAATAAAACCAGGGTCTGTAGTGACACCTCTAGCACCGAGATGCAGTGCCTTAGACCACTGCGCCACTCGTGAGTTAGTGCTGTTAGCCAAAAGTGATTTGCCATAATTCTAAAACAGGAAAATCTGTATTAAGTGGCATATGATGATGAAGTCCCTTGGCTCCTTATGGATTGGTAGTGAGCCTATTACCATCAGGGTGGGCCACAACCTCAGCATCAGCAGCGGGGGTGCATTCCTCTGCAGCAGTGGCGGCGGCCGCTATTAATTAAACATTAGCCAGATGTTTAAAGTCAGCTTTTGCTTTAACATTTCAAAAGATGTTACAAAATGAAAAGATGTTGCAGCATGTTATGTGGATAGGAAGTACCGGTATATGAGTAAAGAGATAAAGAACTTACAGTAAAAGAGGTTAAGTATCCTAGTCAAAACAAACATGTTATTCTTGGCTTTACCCTTGGATGGTGCCTCAGCGTAGGCCCACCCAGTGGGGAGCCAGGCCCAGCAAAGAGCTTATTACAGACAGAGATACTCCTTTGTTTCATCAGCTGTCCGCAGGTGAAGAAGCCAGACTTGGAGATCCTTGGCTGGCGTGGTTACAAGTGGTCTGCAGTTGTGAGGCTGGTTGGGTGTACTGCCATATTTTCTAAAACGATGTTGGAGGTGGCTTATGGTAGAGAAAAACATTCAATTCTCTGGCAACAGTTCTGGTGGACATTCCTGCAGTCAGCATGCCAATTGCACGCTCCCTCAAAACTTAAGACATCTGTGGCATTGTGTTGTGTGACAAAACTGCACATTTAGAGTGGCCTTTTATTGTCCCCAGCACAAGGTGTGCCCGTGTAATGATCATGCTGTTTAATAAGCTTCTTGATGCCACACCTGTCAGGTGTTAATGGATTATCTTGGCAAAGGAGAAATGCTCACTAACAGGGAGGTAAACACGCGTGCACAAGAAACTTTTTGTGCGTATGGAACATTTCGGTGATCATTTATTTCAGCTCATAAAACATGGGACCAACACTTTATGTTGCGTTTTATATTATTTTTGTTCAGTATAGTTTGATTACTAGCCTATAGGAAACATACATGATGTAGTGAATGCACTCTAAATTAAGTATGCCTTGACAGCATTGCGATGCATGAATTACCCTCTGGCTCAGCAGGCGGCTCAACAGGCACCTCAGGTGGGGAAGGAGCATCTTCAGCAAGAGAAGCTAACGTTAAAGGTTTGGTAATATGGTATGTTAGTTTGCCAGCTGTTGACTGTAGTGGTGTTATTCCTAGATGGATTATTATGTTTGAAGACACACAATGTAAGCTACTTCCTGAACCATTAGAGAGTAGCCTACGGCCGAGCACAATGCTTTATCCAGGGAATCAGGGCGCGCGCAAAGATACACAAAGGATAGAACATTGGTGTCCACTGAATCACCATTAATCAATAGCTCATATACAGTGAGATATCGAGCAATTGCACTACTTGACTAGGTAGTCAGGCTATCAAGTGGCTGACACCAGTGGATCCTAAACTGTGGGGCCTTTCAAGAGTAAGTTTAAAGACGGACTGAGTTCCATCACCACAAAATTGTTCCCCAATGCAAGAGCGGGAGGCTCGAGGTTTGGAACCCCCGCCTTACACAACCACTTACACAACACATTGTAGGCTTGTCGTCATGGAGCCCACAATGATTCTTCTGTAATGTCTTCCGTAATGAGGCTTTAGGCCTATCTCAAAAGTAGGGGCTTCAGTGCTTTAAAGTTCTCTTTTATGAATCAATCATGGACGAAAGTTGCTCATTTTTTTTACCAAATGATGTGGAAGAACAGACTTTCTCGAAATACATGTCATGTGAAGGAATATTTTTGCAGGGTTTGGCGGTTCGCAGTGGTAGTTACATTTTGGACCAAAAATGGTCAGGCTATTTATAGAAGGCTCTTGGATAGATCCAGTGGCAAAGGGACCGACATAAGATCCATGACCTCCATTGAAGAATTGGGTAAATTAGAAAGACCCATTAACAAATCATGTCAACGTTTTATTTTAGCACTCCTGTGAACTTATGAAAATGTTAGGTATGCCCCTTCCGCACCAAACAAACGTCACCATGGCTCATCCATTCAGAGAGGAGATCAACGATATAATTGACAAAGTAGCCCACGTGTTTCTGCTAAAAGCCCAACCGAGGCTCATTTCATGGAGCATTATTGCATTACCATTTGGAGGAGGGGGTGTGGGTGCTTTGGGCTGCTCAGGCGCGGGTTCTGCGGGAGCCTTTTCTTCGGTTGGAGCTGCCTCGGCAGGGGCAGCTGCTTCGGCAGCTTCGGCAGGGGCAGCCTCTGCCGGTGGAGCTTCGACCTCGACAGGGGGAGCAATTTCAGCAGGAGCCACCTCCGCGGGTGCAGGGGCAGGTGCTTCCTCCTTCTTAGGAGCAGGCGCTTTCGGGGCTGCCTTCTTGATAGGGGCAGGCTTCGCAGGCATGGTGGCAGTTTCTGCTACTCCCAAAGTCAGTAAGTCCTCAAAGAGTCATCACTTTAGAGGGAGTGGCAGGCTATATAGACAGTGGTCACAGACTCCACCCCCTAAGGAATTTTCTGTAACAGATACTTGACTGAATCTTGGACCTTATTATAGACCTAGTAGGGACATCAACACTTTCATTACCCCCATTGAAGTTGAAATGTAAAAATGGTTAAAGTTAGGGTTCAGGGTAGGGACGTGCCAAGGATTCCGAATAGCACTAACCCTAGTATGATTAGGCACGATTAGGCCCGAGAGGGGGTCCAATCCGGCACACGGGTGGTTTGTGAAAAATATCTATATAAATGCTTTATGTACATTTACCCACTAAAACATTGTGTGGGGAGGTGAACTAAATATATTTACAAAATGACTAAAACCAAATCCAAACTATGTAGAACTGATAATGGATCTACTGTACATCCATCCAGTTTCTTGACTGTGTCCAGCTAGCTAATAATCACTGAAATGAAAGCTAAACAGTCAGGGAGCGTTATATATTCCAAAAACGATAGAGGACTAATTTACACAAATTTTGACGGCAAGGAAATATAACCACTTTTCAGTGTGGCCCGTCGGACCTTGATGAAGAACGAATGCGGCCCCCGGGCCAAAATGAGTTTGACACCCCTGCCATATAGTAGCCTAGGTGAGCAGGGGGTTTACCCTGTGTTTTACTCAGTTTCCAGTTCACTGATGTGTTTGTTCTGATAAATTACTCTTATTTACAACAGATATGATGGTTAGGCCACAACCCAAATGCAGCCTGACCGCTCTTATCAAAGGTCTCAAGCACTCTTTGATTGCAACATTGTATTCATCATTTTAAAAAGGAAGTATTTTCGCAATTATGAGACCAATCATATATGACATGATTTTATTGACTGGAACGAACAGCAATAGGTGGATGAAAATGTTATTTCAGAAGCATGCCTACCTCTCCATGTATCGGGCTCAACTCTGGAGTGATAAGTTATTAGTCTTGTAATAGGCCTTTATGGAGTTATTTGTTTTCCTTAATGATTGTTGTCGCATACAGTATGCAGAACTATTTACAATGTTTACAATTATGAAATCCTGTACAAAATAGATAAATGAAATTTTACAAAGGATTCCTTAGAAAAAGAAATATCAAATATCAGCATATTAAAAAGAAAAAGCATTTTCTATATAGAATGAACCCCTAACAATACGCTGATGCTATTACATATTTTGTTCACACACTCATTTGGCATGCATTTACAACATTTAAAAATCCATCACATTTGCCCGTCGTGACATTAGATACCATTATTACAGTTTTTATATTTTTATTGTGAGTCAATAACAAGCTTTGAAAAATAATTATGACTATTCAGCAACCTGTATTGGCCTTCATCAAGTGGAAATACTTAATTTCCAAGAGCTTCAGATTTGTTTAAGATTTTTTGAAGACCCTGATATTAAAAAAACATTGATTTATCTTAGATTTTTTTTTAAATCAAGTTTTTATGTTGAACTATGATCTTAGATAATAGTTCAATTGTGCCCAACTGCAATACAGGCCTAAACCTTTGGACAACCAACTCTATAACCTACACGTCATATCCCTCATGTGACCGACCTGAGTTCAAACCCAGGTTTCCTGTGCGCCACAAGGGTATGTTAGCCCACTGAGCTAAAGCCCAGGTTTTTACCACCAATTCAAAGTCAGGTGGTGTCTTGTGGGACCAAGGTTTGACACAAAGCATCCCTTCCATTGTCAAAGGGCACATACTCACTCTGTCTCAATGCAACACTCGCATCAAAATTCACATTAAGGCATAGTCAAACCCTGCCTGGAAAATTAACTCATAATCGTCATTTGGTCCAACTTACTGCGAGACTGGGGCAAGACTGGGTTTGTTAGCTTTCAGAACAATTTTGACCGTTTTCTTTTCTCTAATTGCCAACACCAGTAGAAGTTGCTGCATAGTCCTGATACAAAAGATAGTTAGCAAAACACACAGCACAGCCACTACAGCGCAACAGCCACAACGACCAGTGAATGAGATGAAGAACGAGCAGAATGGCATTTGTTTGCTTGCATACATAGATACGGGGTATAATATATTCTTCTAAATAGTAAAACAATGCAGAGTAGTTAATGAGGCTATTCATTAAGATGGCAGAAGGTTCATACGGGTCTAGTCGGCTGAGTTTACACAGGCAGCCCAACTCGGATCCTTTCCCACTTATTGGTCTTTTGACCAATCCGATCAACTCTTTCTAACAATAATTAGGCAAAAGATTAGAATTGCGCTGCCTGTGTAAACGCAGCCATGGTGTCATTGTGAAATGGATTGGCCAAAGGGGCATCGTTTCACACATATGGATTTATCAAGGATTCCATTCAATTTGTAAAAATGTGACCACACAAGGCAGCAAAAGCCATTGGCTTCAAGTCATCAGATGGAGTCGTTTAACAGTTTGATGCAAAAGCATACCAAAAAAAAAAGAATGAAGTAAAAAGGGAATGTACCGTGATTTAACTCCATCGCGGCGGTTTAGTTGCACTGTGCTTAATAATGACCTTTGACAGTGTGCACCATTTCTTTCTGTTGTGATAACCATTGTACAAAGAAAGCAATCTGACATTACATTTTCACTTTATATACAGGTGACGTATGATAAAGGGATTATACATCATTAGTGTGAAGAGTCCAAAACACAGACTGATTCTCCTACATTGTTTCAGCATCCGCCAGTATGGCCAGTTGTATCTTCTGAGAACACTACCGTAACCCACTATACTCTAAAATGACCCCATTATACAAAGATGTACATTGTCTTTGACTTCTATCTTGTTTTGATCAACCGATCCTTCTATATTCCATGCCTCTGAAGTGGGAAATGGTCCTTGATCATTGCTATGCGCAAACAGATGTTTCTTCTATTTTATGCTGTGTGTCTGAACGGTCATTACCTAAACCAAAGATGAGCAAAGCAATAGTACCAGTCAAAAAGAGGGGAGAGCACCATTGGTTGCTACAGTAGATGAAGGACTGTTAACAGCAGAGTTAACCTGTGTCTGACGAAAAGGATTTGTGGGGAGCAACAGAGAACTCTAAATACTGATGTTCACTCACCCGTCTTGGTAATAGGCCTAAATACATGTTTTCTACAAGGAATGAGACCGTAGCGTTGGGAAAAGGCTATATTCGAAAGCACCTAGATGATCTGCGATGTTATACGGCTACCACACTGAGTAAAAGATCTACATGTACATTCTTTTTAGCACTTTTATACTCTGACCCCAAACTAGACTGTCTATATGCAAGATTACAGTAAAGTATTTTGGTTCAGCATATTAGATATTTGCGCCATGCAACTAGTGTAGATTAAATAACTGAAATCGATATTGGAAATACAGCACTGAGCAAAGTAACTATACCGAATTATGTTGTGGAATAGATTAGAGCATACCTCACCATATTCAAAATAAAAGCCAAACAATATCTAAGCTATAAGCAAACAGTAGTTGCTTAAGCGTTATTCCAAAAAAAGAAAAATCTCAGTAATACCTGATTTAATATGTGGGTAGTACTGGCATGGCCTTATCTTCAAACAGATAGTTGGATTTCAAATCTATGTCAGTTTAGTCAAATAAATGAAAATGTATGCTGCTTGCAACAAAATGAGGATCTAATACCACAGAAGCTGAAATTAGTATGTACTGATGACATTGTTAAATGTGTTGGTTAGAGTGGACAGCGTTTGTAATTTTGCAACGAATGATAAGTAAAGATATTAACCACAAGGAAATAACCATGTGTCTGTGTGCTGCTCCGTTCAACCCTGTTTTCTCGCTTGACCCTGAAAGCCGGATCCCCACCATCTAGACTACCTGGAACACATTGTTTATCCCTCAAATATAGTTACGTGACATTAAAATCAATGCTGAACTACCCACGGTTCCCCGCAGTTGACCTGCAAAAAATAATCAGCTGGCGGGTGGAATGAACACATTCCTATCAAAAGGTTATGATGGTGGAATACACCATCATGGAAACAGGTGCTGTGTGAGGGAAATCCCCGGTCTGGAAGGATTTGGACAACAACCCAGTATGGATACAGTCTGCAAAAGTGCAAGCAGGTATTTGTTGATGTTAATTCAGTTAATAGAAGTTCATTATTACAATAATTCAGGCTTTCATTTATTTAGACCATACGCAGGCCATATAAAGTTTCGTCCTGTGAGGCTGGTAAACGTTTGAGTAGCCAATAGCCTACTGAATGAATGTTGGTTATTTTTGCAACCTACAGCCTATTCAATTATGGGAAATGTTTACTTACGTTTGAATGTAAAGGTATTGTTTTGTTATGTCGGCTAATAGGCTTTCGTTAAGTAAGAAGAAGGCTAATTAGAAGGCACCTATTCAAAGCGATGTGAGTTGTCAATGTGCCGCATTGCATTGTGAAAATAGGAACATAGGCCTTAACTCATGGCATGGGTTCATTTTATCCAAACATTGAACAGACAAATTCATTCCTGCGGGGAATGGGAATAGCCTGAGGGGTAAATGTGGAAGACACATTTCAGTTGAACGCATTCAGTTGTACAACTGACTAGGTATCCCCCTTTCCCTTACTACTCTGGAGTCATAAAAACAGTCAAACAAATTGATGTTATTTGGAGTGTCACGGATCGTCTCTTGGAACAACTCTATGCAGAGAAAAAACTGTCCTGGTGTCGGATATCAGGCGAGGCTCGGAAATGATGTGGACGGGGCGGGTGCGGCTCCAAAAAACGGACGTGTGCAGGACTACACTGAACTACGCGTGGGGGGGGTAAAAAGCCAATGTCCTGGCACTCACTACTCTGCGGCGATGGTTATAAAGCAAAGCACCACTGTTGTATACTGCTGTTCATCTTGAGGTTACCATAAGGAATATATTTATTAAGGCATTCAGTATGTTTGGTCACAGAGTCAAACAAGTTCACCTGGTTATGTATAAGAGTTGCATATGTCTAAGATTTGGCCTTCAAAGATTGATAGATCGATATGTATTCAGGACCAGGACTATACAACCTGACAAGCCATACAACACGCCGTCATACTCTTTCCAATAAGCCAAAACGGGTCTCAAACTGACTTAATTTTACATGCACACTGCAGGCCATGTTGCTGTTGTTGAGCAAAAGTTGACAAGCAAGAATGGTGCTATTTTGTCATTTGAATTTGCTGTTGGAAGAATCACCTGCTTAGACCAATGAGAGACGAGGATTCATTTTGAAAGTAAGAGTGATACTTATTATCTAGATAATTAGCACCTGTTTCGATCGAGGGTAGCAGTGATAGAGAGAAGGCTTCAGTAGAAAGAAAGAGAGACTTCATACTTGTGTATTATGAATATAACCTCGAGTTCAAGAAATCAAAACGTTTTCTCTCACTATAATATCTGTTGGTATGACTTGGCATGATTGAATACAATTTCAAAACATCAAAACAAAATGGCTTCTCATTCAACCATATGTAGTGTGATTGTTGTTTGCGGAGATTAAAGATAAGGTCCAAAAGGAGCAGAAAACTATATTGGAGTTTTTGTTCCTGAATATACTAGAGCTCACATAGGGGTAAATATTTAGAGCTATTTGAAGGGCTGGGTTTTGAGTCTACAGTTGAAGTTGATGTTCAAAATGTAGGGAGGCTGGGGTCCATTGTTTCTCTGTCCGGAGATTCAATGCAATTGGCTGCCTCTTGCAACTTCAACAACATAGCCATCTGGAACAACAGACAGAGAAGGAAAGAGTCAGAACAGGTGAAGCATTTCAAATGAACTCTACATAATGTACCGTGTTGTGATAACGTTACCTTCCAAGGACATACAGTAATAGAATTGAGATACAGACGAGGCCAGAGAAGGCCTTACAGCAGGGTTGGGAAACAGGTACCACAGGCTTTTGCTCCAGCCCAGCTCATGCTATACACACCTGATTCAACTAATCAATAAATCACCTTGTTCAAATGTGGTCACTATCACAGTAGGCGATTCAGGTATATCGTTGCTGGACCACAAGAAAATCACACACACACTGTGGGACCTCCAGGACAACAGTTGCATACCCCGTGGTACAAATATGGGAAGTCAAGTGTCTCACCAGAGGGTCCAGGGTGTCCATGGAGCTGGGTGGGGTCTCCTTATTAAGAGGCCTGGCTGAGGCCTCGCTGGGCTGGCCTGGGCCTCCAGAGGTCATGCTGGGGGGAGGCAGGTGGAACAGCTTGGCCTGGTCCTGTTGGGCTGAGGGCCAGGGCAAGGTGCCCCTCACCCACTCCACTGGGTCCTCCCATACCGCCTTCTGACCATGCACCTGTGGCACAAGGCCACAACACGTCATACTCCGGGCACATTTAAAATTCTAGTCATTTAGTAGACGCTCTTATACAGAGTGACTTACAGTTATTGCAGTAGACAGGTGAGACAACTAAAAATCACAGTGATAGTAAGTCAATTTTTCCTCTAAGGAAGTTATCAGCAAAGTCAGTGCTAGTTTGAAAAGAAAAGTGTGAGTGTTATTCCTTGCAAGATCTTTGCTCCATCCATTTAATTTACCTGCAATTCACCTAGCCTGGTCCCAGATCTGGTTGTGCCGTCACGCCAAACGTTTGACGTGACAATGACCATAGGAGTTGGCAAAACAGCACAAACAGATCAGGGACCAGGTCATATTTCATCTACCAGGACAGTAAAACCTGTCTGACCTTAATGCCATCCTTGGCTCCTTCCTGCAGGTAGGGGATAATGGAGAGGTTCCAAAGGTCAATGAACCAGGAGCGGAACTCCTCCACAGTCACAGGACAGGACAGGAAGAAACACGGGCCTAGAGAGAGGGAGAGCGCAAGAGAGAGAGAATAAATAACATTTGATGACCACATCTTATCAAAACACACAGTCTGTGGCCATGGACAAGAATCAGATCTCCAGTAAACTAACTTATATCACTTTATTTGGATAGTATGTAGATTTAGATCTGTAGATCATCCACAGGGAACTATCCAATTAAAGTGTGACCTAACTTTATATTTGTGTATTATTTCCCAGTTATAACAGAATGTTTTCCTACCGATGAGGAAGTCAGAGGTGCTGTGTTTCTCCAGGAAGGTGTGCAGGTGGTACCACAGCTTGGGCACCCAGTCCAGCACCCTGAGGAGGTCCTCGTTGGCCAGGCTCCTCTCGTCCTCCGCCTCCATCAACTTCCTGTGCAGGTATCGCACCAGGAAGCCATTGGCTGGCTCCACATTATTAGAGAAGGTCACCATCCTTAGGGTCAGGAGAGGGTCAAAGGTCAGGTCATGCATCATAAAGTACTTTTCTAATATATACAGTGCCTTCAGAAAGTATTGACACCTCTTTTTTCCAAATGGTGTTGTGTTACTGTCTGAATTTAAAACGGATTAAATTGAGGTTCTGTGTCACTGGCCTACACACAATACCCCATAATGTCAAAGTGGAATTACGTTTTTAGAAATGTCTTGAGTCAATAAGTATTTAACGCTTTTGTTTTCGCATGCCTAAATAAATTCAGGAGTAACATTTTTCTTAACAAGTCACATAATAAGTTGCATGGACTCACTCTGTGTGCAATAATAGTATTAAACATGATTTTTGAAAGACTACCTCATCTCTGTAACCCACACATACAATTATCAGTAAGGTCCCTCAGTCGACCAGTGTATATCAATCACAGATTCAACCACAAAGAACAGGGAGGTTTTCCAATGCCTCGTAAGGAAGGGCACATATTGGTAAATGGGTTAAATTTAAAAAAGGAGACATTCAATATCCCTTTGAGCATAGTGAAGTTAGTAATTACATTTTGGATGGTGTATCAATACACCCAGTCAGTACAAAGATACAACCGTACTTCCTAACTCATTTGCCGGAGAGGAAGGAAACTGCTCAGGGATTTCACCATGAGGCCAATGGGGACTTTTTAAAATAGTTAAGAGTTTAATGGCTGTGAAAGGAGAAAACTGAGGATGGATCAACAACATTGTAGTTACTCCACAATACTAACCTAAATGACAGCTTGAAAAGAAGGAAGCTTGTACAGAAAAATATTCCAAAACATACATGCTAAAGTACAACTGCTAGAAAATGATGTCCTGAATACAAAGTGTTATGTTTGGGGGAAATCCAACACAACAAATCAATGAGTACCACTCTTCAAATGTTCAAGTATGGTGGTGGCTGCATCATGTTATGGGTATACTTGTCATCAGCAAGGACTGTGGATTATTTTTATTTTTTTTAGCTAAGCACAGGCAAAATCCTAGAGGAAAACCAGGTTCAGTCTGCTTTCCAACAGACATTGGGAAACAAATTCACCGTTCAACAGGACCATAACCTAAAACACAAGGCCAAATATACACTGTAGTTGCTTACCAAAATGACATTGAATGTTCTTGAGTGGCCTATTTACAGTTTTAACTTAAACCGCTTGAAAATGTATGTCTAGCAATGATAAACAACCAACTTGACAGAGCTTGAAGAATTTTTTTAAAGAATGTGCAAATATTGTACAATTCAGATGTGCAAAGCTCTTAGAGACTACCCAGAAAGACTCACAGCTGTAATCACTGCCAACGGTGATTCTAACATGTATAGACTCAGGGGTGTGAATACTTATGTAAATTAGATATTTTCGTATTTCATGTTCAATGCCAATGCAAACATTTAAAAAAATATGTTTTCACTTTGTCATGATGGATGTGTGTAGATCGGTGAGAGGAAAATATATTTAATAAATTTTGAATTCAGGCTGAAACACAAAATGTGCAATAAGTCAAGGGGTATGAATACTTTGAAGGCACTGTTTAACATTGCCAATTTTCTAACCACTGTCCCTATTCATTAGACTGACAACATCCCAATTTAAATATGCATCAAAGCATACTTTAGACTTTAGATGCATGACCGGGATATATTGTAGCCTTAAATAACATGTTTTAAGGCTAGGTCAGAACAAAAACCTACCCACACAAAAGAAAAAAACACACAAACAACTTGATTTGTCTCTTCATTCACCTGAAACTGAGGTGCAGGCCATGGTTCGGGGTCATCTTCACCGGCTGGTTGGTAGTTCCAATGATGTAAGGACTAAAATAAACACCGAATCATCACAGTTCAGATTAGAAACAATAATGTACTAGATGTCGGATAAAAGGTTCCATTTCAGTGTTAGTCTGCTCACCATTTGTGGTATTTGCAGGTGAGGGCCCCATTGACAAGCTCGCTGATGGAAGTGGCATCATGTATATCATCCAGGATAACCACCAATGGAATTTCAGCGGTGCTGGTTTCCCGGTCAATCTGATTGGCCAGGTTGGACAGGCAGAGCTGGAGATCCTGTTGAGAGGGGAGGGAGAGAGAGGTCATGTTATTGATGTATGGTGATATTAAATCACAAACCCAAAACCAGCTTTCTGTTGGTCCTGAACTGTAAGGTGTACAGCCTTTTCTGCCAGTCCAACACTAACACACCTGACCATTAGAGGTAAATGTTAAGTTAGTGCCAATGAAGATGCTATTTGAACTCTGCATATTTTGTCGTGAGGATACAGAATCAATAGACCATTTGTGACCCGATTCAGGAAACTAGGTGTATGTCGCAAGTCACGACTTCACTGGAGACCATTTGAACGTAAAACATGTTTTTAAATCAAAATGCGTTTTTTGCCCTTCTCAAATACAGTATGTGAACATTCATGTGCCTTAATACCATACTTTTATGCCATCTGTAAATACGAAAAAAGTTGTTAAATTACGAGCCTAGTTGGTTTAGCCAAAGAAAAAGCAAGGAACCTTCCCACTAGCCATGATTGTCTGAGATAATGAGTGGGCTGGACATGCTGAGAGATAAGTTTGATTGGTCTGCAGTGTAGCATCTTCTGTCTATAATATGAGCTGCTCGTTATGTGTAGAATTTTTTTTCTACTGCAGTTTTTTCTAAAGATATAATGTTAGCCATGGAGAACTGCAAATATGTTGCTACTGCTCTCAATAACATTGCTGACCTTAATTTATCAGGTGCTATCGACGCTATCGACAACGGTCAGTGAAAAAAAGTTGTGATGGACTACTTTCTGGATGACAATCGTGCCATGTTGACTCTTACTCTGAAAATGAATCAGACGATGAGGAAATCCCTGACTTAGGTAAAAACATTTTAGTTAAAGAAGACATTGTAGAGTCTTCTGATGACAGTGATAGGGAAGAAACGGCGATCAACACTTGTCACGGAAAAAGTTGACCGAGTTTTGAAATCAGTGGAACACAACAAGCTGTGCAAACTAAACGGAAATGACACAGGATGTCTTATTTTAATTAAAGGGTTAGCAGTCTGCCGTGAAGCTTTCATCCATGTATACGAGTAAGAATCTAGCTACAGTTTCAGATATTATAAGTTTTTAATTTTGTCAGAAAGTTGTTTTCATTGCAAAATAAAGTTTGCTGTTAGCTAGCCAGCTGGAGTTCGATGGTTAGCTTGCTAGCTAACATTGAACCTATTTGGTTAACTTTAGCAAGGTACTGTATGACAATTGGTTTGTATTGCTAGTAATGTTACTCTATGGATTGGGATCATAGTTCATTTTTTAGCTAGCCAACGTTAACGTGACATGCCCAAACAAAAGACCCCAAGTTAAAGCTTGCTGTTACCTAGCTAACATTAGCTGAAGTTAGATGGCTGGCTTGCTAGCTAACATTAACTTACGTGTATGAAGTGTGTGTAACGTTAGTGATGTTTTCTCAGAATGCCATTTCACATTGTTAGGGTATAGCCTAATGCTAACTAGTGCACAATTAACCTATTTGGTTAACTTTAGCTAGCTATGACAATCGGTTTGTATTGTTAGTTAAAGCTTGCTGTTAACTAGCCAGCTGAAGTTCGATAGCTGGCTTGCTAGCTAACATTAAGTGTATGATCTGTGTAGTAATATCCCAGAATGCCATTTCACATCTATTGTATAATAATGCTAAAATATTTGTATCTGGAATTTGTCTTTCAGCATCAGTAGAACACGCCTGACTCTCCTTCACCAGTCATACAAGGAGAATAGTCGAATGCCTCCGATCAAAAAGAGAGTTGGCCCAAGCAAAGGCAGCAGCGCAGTCATCAACTATATGCACCATATCTTCACCTACTACGGAGTTGGGGAAACACGTGTGGACCTGAATTGTGATAACTGCAGTGGCCAAAACAAGACCAAGTTTGTGCTCTGGTATTGTGCCTGGCGGACCATGCAAAAGCTCCACCGCAGTCTGGACCTTCACTTCCTGATCACAGGCCACACCAAGTTTGCCTCTGACTGGTGCTTCGGCCTCATCAAGCAGCGCTTCAGAAAGACTAGAGAGAACACTTGTCTGAGATTGCTGGTGTTGTGAAGGACAGCACTGTGACAGGTGTCAACATCCCACAGCTGGTTGGACTGGAGGATGGTACGGTGCTGGTGGAAAGCTATGGCTGGCAACAACTTCAGGCTGCTGTCACAGATCAAGCAGCACCAGTTGTTGTTATTCCCTGTTTTACAGCGTCGATGCCCTGGAGCCTGTTGTTGTCGCCAAGGAGCATTCGGACTAGGTTTTATCTGCTGCGCAACGATGACATCCTTCCTCTGAAAAAGTGTCTGCCTGTATAAGCACCACCTGGACTGGACACAGCTGGACAAACTGTTTTGCGACGAAGAGGCTATGGACATCCCATGCCCTGCACCAAAGTCAAGGGCAGGACAGAAACAGTCTCTCTAAACACACAAGCCATACGTTGCTGCTGCTATTCTTATTTTTTTTGTCCTGCTGCTCAGCCACTTGATTGTATGCATATAACTACCTTGTTTATCACTGATATTGTTATTCATATTGTTCTTGTACGTGCTGTATATTATTTGATTTATATTGACTATCTATTTCTGATATTTCTACTCTTCTGTAGAGACCCATTCACTTAGCAAGACTTAGCTGAATATTGATATGTGTGGTCGTAACATGATTTTGTGACATACCACAACATCATGTGGCCGTATCAAGTGTCCACCACACAAATATACGGTGCATGCATCTGTTTATGTACTGTACATGTGCATCTCACTCAGGTGTCAACTCAGGTTGCATGGCCTTAACTTATGTATGGAATACTATGTGATAAGTGCGTGTGTAACAGTATATAAAGTATGCTAATGTCCTGGTGTGAAGGCATTTGGGCAGTGGCGTAAAGTACTTCAGTAAAAACACTTTAAACACTACCTAAGTATTTTGGGGGGGGGGGGGGGTATCTGTACATTACTTTACTATTTATATTTTTTGGCAACTTTTACTTTACTACATTCCAAAAGAGGATAATGTACTTTTTACTCCATACATTTTCTCTGACACACAAAAGTACTTCTTACATTTTGACAGGAAAATTGTCAAATTCACACACTTACCAAGAGAACGTCGCTGGTCATCCCTACTGCATCTGATCTGGCAGACTCACTAAACACATGCTTCGTTTGGAGTGTGCCCTTGACAATCCGTCAATAAAAAATAAAATTGTGCCATCTGGTTTAATATAAGAAATTTAAAATGATTTACACAACGGGTCAAAAGTTTTAGAACACCTATTCATTCAAGGGTTTTTCTTTATTTTTACTATTTTCTACAATGTAGAATAATAGTGAAGACATCAAAACTATGAAGTAACAGATATGGAATCATGTAGCAACCAAAAAAGTGTTAAACAAATCAGAAATATATTTAGATTCTTCCAATAGCTACCCTTTGCCTAGATGACAGCTTTGCACACTCTTAGCATTCTCTCAACCAGCTTCATGAGGTAGTCACCTGGAATGTATTTAAATTAACAGGTGTGCCTTCTTCAAAGTTAAGGTGTTTGACTCAATCAGTTGTGTTGTGTAAAGGTATGGTTGGTATACAGAAGATAGCTCTATTTGGTAAAAGACCAAGTCCATATTATGGCAAGAACAGCTCAAATAAGCAAAGAGAAATGACAGTCCATCATTACTTTAAAACATGAAGCTCGAGCGCTATGATGAAACTGGCTCTGATGTGGACCGCCCCAGGAAAGGAAGATTCAGAGTTACCTCTGCTGCAGAGGATAAGTTCATTAGAGTTACCAGCCTCCGAAATTGCAGCCCAAATAAATGCTTCACAGAGTTCAAGTAACAGACGCATCTCAAAATCAACTGGGTAAACAGGTGATCTCCGCATGAGTGGTTCCCACCGTGAAGCATGGAGGAGGTGGTGTGGGGGTGCTTTGCTGGTGACACTGTCTGTGATTTATTTAGAATTCAAGGCGCACTTAACCAGCATGGCTACCACAGCATTCTGCAGAGATATGCCATCTGGTTTGCATTTAGGGGGACTATCATTTGTTTTTCAACAGGACAATGACCCAACACACCTCCAGGATGTGTATGGGCTATTTGACCAAGAAGGAGAGTGATGGAGATGACCTGGCCTCCACAATCCTCCGACCTCAACCAAATTGAGATGGTTTGGGATGAGTTGGACCGCAGAGTGAAGGAAAAGCAGGCAACAAGTGATCAGCATATGTGGGAATTCCTTCAAGACTGTTGGAAAAGCATTCCAGGTGAAGCTGGTTGAGAGAATGCCAAGAGTGTGCAAAGCTGTCATCAAGGCAAAGAGTGGCTACTTTGATGAATCTCAAACATAAAATATATTTTTACTTGTTTAAAACTTTTTGGGTTACTACACGATTCCATATGTGTTATTTCATAGTTTCGATGTCTTCACTATTATTCTACAATGTAGAAAATAATAAAAATAAAGAAAAACCCTTGAATGAGAAGTGTGTCCAAACTTTTGACTGGTACTGTATATATTTCAAGAGACAATTTTTTCCCAGCTTCGTAACATTGCAAAATCTGAAACCTTTTGTTTAAAAATGATGCAGAAAAGCTAATCCATCGATTGTCACTTCAAGATTAGACTACTGCAATGTTCTTCTCTCCGGCTACCCAGATAAAGCACTGACTAAACTTCAGCTAGTGCTAAATACGTCTGCTAGAATCTTGACTAGAACACACAAATGTATCATATTAGCTCCCCTCTCTCCACCGGGATTATATGCCTCTGGCCCTATTACAGGGGCTGAGTCACTGGCGTGCTAGTGCAATCCCCTGCTGTCCCTAGGAAGTGTGCATCCCGTCGTGCCAGGCTTTTTTCGCTATACTCGCCTTGAGTGGGGTTATATCCTGCCTGGTTGGCCCTGTCCGGGGGTATCGCCGGATGCGGCCACAGTGTCCCCCGGTCCCCTCGGTCTCAGTCTCCAGTATCTATGCTGCAATAGTCTATATTCCAGTCTAAAACCTCTCTCTTTCTCTCCCCCTCTCCCTACTGCCTGGCCAGATGACTCTTGTCTGTCCCCATGCCAAGTCTACCTGGCCATGTTGCTGCTCCAGTTTCTGCTGTTCGGCCTGTGGCTATGGAACCCTGACCTGTTCACCGGATAAGCTACCTTACCCCAGACCTACTGTTTCGACCCTCTCTCTACCGCACTTACTGTCTTGACCTTTGAATGCTCGGCTATGAAAAGTCAACTGACATTTACTACTGAGGTGCTGACCTGTTGCACCCTCTACAACAACTGTGATTATTATTTGACCCTGCTGGTCATCTATGAACATTTGAACATCTTGAAGAACGATCTGGCCTTAATGGCCATGTACTCTTATAATCTCCACCTGGCACAGCCAGAAGAGGACTGCCCACTCCTCACAGCCTGGTTCCTATCTAGGTTTCTTCTTAGGTTCCTGCCTTTCTAGAGAGTTTTTCCTAGCCACCGAGCTTCTACATCTGCACAGCTCTGACACACACACACACTTACCCCACCAGACGTGCCACCAGAGGTCATTTCACAGTCCACAAATCCAGAACAAATTAAAGAAAGCGTACAGTATCATATAGAGCCATTATTGCATGGAACTCCCATCTCATATTGCTCAAATGAACAGCAAACCTGGTTTCAAAAAAACATAAAGGAACACCTCACAATGGCTCTCCCGTTTGACCTAGATAGTTTGTGTATGTATTTATATGTAGGCTATGTGTGCCATTTTTTTTATTTATGTAGTTCTGTCCTTGAGCTGTTCTTGTCTATTCATGTTCTGTATTATGTCATGTTTCATGCTTTGTTTGGACCCCAGGAAGAGTGGCTGCTGCCTTCACAACAGCTAATGGGGATCCTAATAAAATACCAAATTGCTTGCTCTTTGAGGTTTTAGGCTGGGTTTCTGTATAAGCACTTTGTGTCATCTGCTGATGTAAAAAGGGCTTTATGAATACTTTTGATTTATTGATTGGCAGAGAGGTTTGGAAATATCTTTCTTATTGGTCTATTAACTTACATTCAAACAGCACTTACACTAAAAGGCCAATATCATTTTCACAATATTATTGCAACCTCATAGGGTGGGAATATATTTAAAACACAGGTAAATCAAATTTTTTGACTGCACTGGGCCTTTAATAATTAGCTGCTCAGCCCGTAGCTCCTCTCCAGAACTAGGAGTGAGGAACCCCGGTACCGTATGGCACACACTATCCTGTCCCCACCTTGCAAGACTGGCGGTGCATGTTGAAGGTGACCACAATGCCGTCGTTGAGGTCTCGACCGCTGCGGTCCACCAGGTACTCTGCCAGGCGAGAAGTGAGGTAGGTCTTGCCGGTGCCGCTGGGCCCAGACATAATGAGGCGGCGGTGCTTGAGCAGCAGGCTGATGTAGTGTTGGGTCATGGGCTTGGGGATGAGGGTCTCAAACACCAGGCTGTCCACACACTTCTCCTTCAGACCTGGAGGACGCAGAGTTCAAAGTTCAAACGTTTAATGTTCTGAAGCTTTATTGTCTGTTCAGGGTAAACACACAGAATTATATAGAACACTAGAATGGACAGAAATCGGCCATCTTGGAATTATATGGGTAAACATTTCAAACAAAATTTCTTTAACACAGACAGGTCAGGTACAACGATTGGTCGGGTGTAGGGCATTCCAAACAGCCCTCCATTCAGCTGCTCACAGAGACATACTGTACGTGAAGTTAAACCAGGGAGTCCATCCACGTGCATGAAAATGTTCTGCTTAACGATTTACCGCATCACATGTCTCCCTTCATAAACAACTTGGAGAGCAGAAAGAATGTTCTGTAAATAACTCCCAGATCAAGGAGTTTGTGCTCCTCCTCTTCCCTCTCCAAACCTTCTCCCCCCCCCCCTACCTCCTCCATGCCCTCACCCTACAGTGTGACATATCACCACCCACATTTATAGGGTGTGTGTGTGTGTATGTTGTGTGTGTGAGTGTGAGGCCTGGGCCAGTTGGGTCGGACTGCCTGAGCTGTCTGACACACAAGCTGCAGCTGGATCGTGTTTCTCTGAACCCTCGATTGCACTCCCCTGCTTCTTTCCCACCCTGGCCTACGGCATTCCTGCTTAGCCAGGTGGAACAGACAGCCTACCCAGCCTGCACCTCTTCATTGGTTTAAAAACACAAATGGGGTCTAACTGATATGGATTACCCCGAAAGGGATCTATGTACACTACTGTTCTAAGGAAATGTGCTCTAAAAAAAATGACATCGAACCAAGAAAGCTAATCTGCTAATGGCCTGTCTGAGTATGTGTTTTCCTCTGGAACTTAGCAAGTAGAGAGAGGTAGACACCACAAATCAGTCTCAGCCTGGCCCTAACCTCTCCGCTACAGGGTGCCAGTAGCAACAGTCATCGAAATTGTTAAAATGTTTAAAAAACTATTATAATAAATGCAACAGTTGGACAATGGATGTATTTAAATATTGATTTATGATCCTTCAGATATAGACTGAATTATCTTTGTTTTCTATGTTCTATGTTTTCCTCTGGATCTCCTAGGGGACGGAGGGAAGCCACACATTCTCTTATATAGCAAGTAGGGAGCGGTATAGTGCCATTCAGAGTTAGAAAGTTGATTTTATTGATTGTAATACTTTTAATCCGTCTGTCTGCATAAGACATGGCATAATGGGGTGTAGTGAGATACCCAATGGGTTGGACGGGACATTTCTCGTCAATTATCTTGAAAAAACATATACTTAAAAAACAGAAATCAATCAATCTGTATCACAATGGGAAGGTCAAATGCTTTATTATCTAAATGTTGGGAGTGCATGGGCAACAGAGGCTTGCCTCTGAAGCTAAGCAGGGTTGGTCCTGGATGGGAGACCAGATGCTGCTGGAAGTGATGTTGGAGGGCCAGTAGGAAGCACTCTTTCCTCTACTCTAAAAATATCAAATATCCCAATGCCCCAGGACAGTGATTGGGGACATTTCCTTGTGTAGGGGACCTGACTCTCTGTGGTCACTAAAGATCCCATGGAACTTATTGTAAGAGTAGAGGTTTTAACCCCGCTGTCCTGGCTAAATTTCCAATCTGACCACCTAATCATCCCCAGCTTCCAATTACCTCAGTCGTCCCACTTCCTCTCCCCTTAACTATTCCCCAGGTCGTTGCTATAAATGAGAATGTGTTCTCAGTCAACTTACCTGGAAAAATAAGGGTAAAAATAATCCTGTTTCGGTGCGTCTGTATGTTGTCATTTGTATGTTTTGTATAAAAATATATATTTTTATTCTGTATTTCATTTTCAATAAATCTCAAAACATGTTTTGACTTTGTCATTATGGGGTATTGTGTGTCGATCGGCGATATTATTTTTTTTCTAATCAATTTTGAATTCAGGCAGTAACACAACAAAATGTGGAATAAGTGAAGGGGTATGAATACTTTCTGAAGGCACTGTAGACACCACAAATCTTAGCCCAGAGTCAGCTCTCCGCTACAGGGTGCCAGGGGTCAGAGAGAGGTCAAAGACAGGGGGGCGATAGAGTTGAATCAATAACGAGACAAACAGAAGGACTTATGAGACTTCACAGCACGGTTGGTGTCAATTCCATTTAAATGCCAGTCAATTCAGAAAGTAAACCATTGAACATAATTTGAATGGTCAGTCTACTTCCTGAATTGAAATGGATTTGACCCCAAGCCCCAAACCTGCTTCACAGCCAATCATCCATCCTACATCATATCTTAGTATGGAACATGACAAGCAGTCCAAATATCTGGTTAATGTCCACAGCATGGGTCATAAATCATGATATATCTAAATAAAACATTCCTTTCATCATTGTACAGTGTGGAACAGGAGATCTGAAGAGAGTGGACAGAAATTCCAGAGCAGACTAAAGGAGGTGAATGTCAGTTAGACCAAACATACACGGTCTCACGGCCAAAAACATGTGCTGCAATGACCTTTGGGGTGAACATTAACTCCATTGAGTTAAGAGAAGCTGTCTTTTACAATTGATGGTCAAAGAAATGACACAGAAAAAACTAACTTGTTAATTTAATAGTTAATAGTACATTAACAAATACCCTCTCCCTCAGAGAAATATTTTTCTACATCAGAAATGAAACTCCAGATTGTAGCTAACTATTATAACAAGTATTTTGATCGTCACATTAAATAGATACAGTGATAAAGGGCATCCTTGTATTACATACCGGCCCTAAAATAATGGTATATTTCCAGAAAATGACCATTATTCATAATTATACCATTATGATCCTAGTCAGGTACTGACCTTTGAGTGTGACAGTGATGCTGCTGGGCCCCTTGGAGACACAGCGTGAGGGCTGGCTCTCTGGCAGCTCCCCTCCCAGCACCCTCCTGATGTGGTTCATACTGTAGCTGTAGACAGAGTCTGTAGTAAGGCCCAGGCTGGAGGTGGGGTCCACCTTGGCTATGTACACCTGGGGGAGGAGAGAAGGGGGAGGCGAGGAGACAGGGGAGAGGAGATGAGTGGGTGCAGGGGAGAGGAGACATGGGAGATGACAGGGGAGAGGAGAGGAGACAGGGGAGAGCAGAGGAGGGGAGGCAGAGGAGGGGAGAGGAGATGAGTGGGGGCAGGGGAGAGGAGACATGGGAGATGACAGGGGAGAGGAGAGGAGACAGGGGAGAGGAGATGAGGGGAGCATTAGTGGTGTTGGGGAAAAGCAGACAGAGAACTTACAGATACAGATGAAACTCTAGCCAAAACCATGTCCTAATTGAGAAGAAAAGTGGTCCTGTATTTATGTGTGTTCTGTTTGTAGACATTATAACCCTACACAGAACCCTACACCCTACCTTGTCATTTAAGTTTAAACAAATAACATTTTTCGGGTACATTTGCATCAACAATATATCCACTTTTGAACGTAAACATGCTTTCTCACAGTGGAGGTGCCTGTTGAGACTCACCTTAAAAGCCTGGCCAACAGCCGAGTCCAGCATAGGCCAGTCCATTCTGCCGTTAACCCTCACAGTTCCGATGAAGAAGTCCTGCTGTTTCACCTCCTGTTGAACGAGGACAGGGGCAGTGGAGAGGTTAAGCGGATCGCCATCATACTTATTGTAGAGGCCAGCTGAACTGAACAAGTCTGGCTCATACATCAATCACGAATGGCATAAATAGACTCACATCTTTGAAGACGCGCAGATTGGCCACGCGAACCACCACTCTCACACGAGTGTCGTCCCTGTGAGAGGGGAGGCTAACGGTGTCTGTCTGGAACACGTCTGTTTCGAGAGAGAGAGAGAGAGAGAGGAGAGAGAGAGGAGAGGAGAGAGGAGAGAGGAGAGAGGAGAGAGGAGAGAGGAGAGAGGAGAGAGAGAGAGAGAGAGAGAGAGAGAGAGAGAGAGAGAGAGAGAGAGAGAATGGTATGAGTGGTAGTCAGCCGGAGAGACACTGGGTCAAGGAATAATCTAATGGGTGTCCTACATGCATGTCAGAATTTTAACATGCCAAACACATAAATGTGGGTACACAATGTCCTTGTGTTCTGTTAGACAGTTGTATGTTTACTCATCACTGAGTTATGACCCTTTCACAGTGCACGCTAAAGAGGGTTATTTAGCTGAAATGCTTCATGATAATTACCCCTAGTCTCAGATTATTATCATTTTATTTTAAGAATTCAAGGAAGTTCATTCAGTCGTAAGACTTGTTGAGTGATGACTGCGTTCCTCTAGTTACTGATACCAGGCCTCACCAGAGGGGCTGCCCTCTCCGAGACTCATGCTGAAGGTCTTGGTCAGAGACATGGCAACAGATTGGCGTGGCGAGGCGGTGCCGAGTGATGCCAGGCCGGAGGACTGGGAGGTGGAGGTGGAGGGACCGCCTGTCTTTAACTGGTCATTCTCTGCCTTCAGGTTCTCCACTGTCATCTGCAGGCAGGAACACACAGTGTAGGATTAGGGTGATACTTACACAGCTACTTAAGGGGAATCCTGTAGGGCCGTAATGGGGTCAGTGTCAGAGGCCAAACCGCACAAACCATAACTATATCTACGTTACAGTAGACACCATTGGGTAACACAAAGACACACAGACACATGCAGGCATGCATGCATGCTCACACACCTCGCAAACACACAAGAGTCCTGCACTGGTCAGTTTTTTTGGAACCACACCCGCGCCACATCAATTCCAAGCCCCACCCGATATATGACATCAGTACAGATTTTTCTAACCAAATTGACTTTCTACCGAAAGGCGATCAGTGACCCGCTGAATAACATACATTTATATAATTGTTTTAATGAGCTAGGCTAGCCAGGGAAAGTACACTTGGCAACGTATTCTCCAACGAGGGGGATGAAACATACGTTTCAGCACCACACAAATAATGGAAAATGCCTTGATCCACTGTGTGCGTGACTGGTAGCCTATATGTCTGCCTCACCGCTCACAGGATGGAATTTGCAACAGATTGCAACACAACATGTAAAAAAAAAAAAAAAAAGATCTAGATTTAAAACGTTTGATGCAATATCATTCTGAACCGTGAGCCGAGCCGTGGGTGTCCGACCCGTTGCAGGACTCAAACACACACACACACACACCTGCATGTTGTTCATGGCCTCCTGCAGCTGCTCCAGCTGGTGGGCGGAGCTAAGGGCCTCCAAGCGGATGTCTGTCAGCTTCCTCTCCTTCTCCCAGAGGGCCGAGCGCAGCGTGGTCACCACCTTCTCATCCTCCGGGGGCTCCTCGCCTCCTTCACACAGTCTGGAGAAGAAGAGAAGAACACAACTTGCTTAGACTGAAAAGAGGTGGCAGGTACCGCCTCAATTCCATTGAACTGTATGATAGAGATGAATAAGAGAGATAATGGTACATGACATTCATACACGTGCCATTTGGTGCCCATTTGAAATCTGTTTATTATGGATGCAAAACATGATTCAGACTGGAGGGGCACCAGAGGGGATCAGGTTGTGTGAATTGACCTTACCCAGAGGAAGACGTAGAGACAGAGGACCTCATCATGGAGGGAGGGTTGTCCCCATTTCCATCTTCCTCGACATCCCTGTCCACGTGGTGGATGGGGATTTTAGGAGAGGAGGGTGCAGAGGAGTCTGGCGTGGCGATCTCCTCGATGTCAGCGTATGACGCAGAGAGCTTGGACCCCTTCTTACTGAACGCCTTGTTAAAGGAACTCCTCAGCTATACAGAGAAATACATAGATAACAGAGATGAGAATTAAACACTGATGGGGCGCCCAGAGAGAACCACAATGAACACTTACAGTATTGTGACTCCTGTATCCATCCCTGCATTTGTTGATGCATTCAACCTTTGATGCGTCTCAAATGGCACCCTTTCCCCTGTATAGTGCACTACTATAGGGGGAAAGGGTGTTATTTGACACGCACTGCTATTCTTCATCAAAATCACAGCAGGGGTCTTTTTGGGTTTATTTTGAAGTCATTACTTGGCTTTGATTTTGACATTTGAATATATAGCCAGTAGAAAGAAAGAAAACACGCCTTCCTCAAAATCCCCAAATCTCCCGACCCCTATACTGGTATCCTCTTTTCTTTGGTGAAGCAGGGTAATGTGAGACCAGTGTTGTCCTCTATTCTGAGGTGAAGCAGGGTAAATGTGAGAACCCAAGGCTAATCTAGGGTGGGGGTAAATGTCATTAAAATTCCAGTCAACTCAAAAAGCTAACCAAATTCCAATTCCAAATTGTCCTAACAGAAAAGCATTGAAGAGAATTGGAATGTCAGTCTACTTCCTGAATTGACTGGAATTTAAATGGAATGTACCCTAACCCTGCAGAACACTAGTCATGGGATGCAGTCCACGCAACATGACAATAACCTAGCAGATTAGTCTGCAGGGAACAGAGCACATAGAAATAAGCATCTGGCGATGAGACAGAGATGTTCACGACGTCCAATGAGGGGGAAGGAAGAGAGAAAAGAACTGCCCCATGGTGGGAAAAGCCGTGAGCGTTGTACAGACCGTACAGATTTGAGTTGTTGCAAGAATCATGACCAAATGAGGAGCAAGGCTTTTGTGTTTACGTTCACTTTGTTCACAGTAGAACCCTATATGAGGAATTATCCACATTTCTTAAGTGTCTGTACTGTCTGTACAGTTTAAACAAAGTGAGTGCTGTGATTCGACAAAACATACACGTAAAAAAAATAATGTGTGTTGAGTTTGACGTTTTGTCATGATATGTCAAATATGAGGACTACTGTACCACAGCAAAACAACAGAAAATGGCTGGGGTGACTATATCACAAAAAGTTTATTTTGTCCTCTGGCAAAAAAATGTCCCTGTCATTCACTAACTTTCAGACTAGCTTCGCATGAAAATCAAACTTCCCTGGACACGAAACCAAACAGAATTTGAAAACATTTGTTGCCTGATTATCCGATTTACTTTGTAATTTCTGAATCATTCATCTGTCTTATATTTACTGTAAATGGTATACATAAAAATGTATGCTACCGTAAAGTACAGTTAGTGAATGAAGTGGATCTGGCTAGGTTTAATATGGGATGAAAAACCACACAGCTTTTCCAAATATCTAACAAGTATGACTCATCAGTGCAGGGGGGGAGGGAGGGAGGAAGAGAACTTGGGGCTCTTACAATATCCACTACTCACCTCAAAGACCTGAATAAAATACAGTAGCAGGGAAGCATGAGAAAGAGATCAGAGAGGAGTCATACTTAATATCAGATTTGGAGAGAGAGAGAGAGAACCCACACATGCAGGAGCACAGACACAGAGAGAGTGGCTGGATGGTGACTCTCCTTTAAATGCAAAACATAAATTAGGATTCTAAAATGAAGAAATCCTATTCTAAGCCAATCTCATAACTTCATGATGTTGCTATTTTATAAGCTCTTTAGAATGTTTATGTTGGTTTATAGCTTGTGTAAAACATGTTATGTAGAGTTTATGAATGCTTTATGTAGACATACATTAGCTAGATCACATAAAGCACAGGTGTCAAACTCATTCCACGGAGGGCCGAGTGTCTGCGGGTTTTCGCTCCTCCCTTGTACTTGATTGATGAATTAACATCACTAATTAGTTAGGAACTCCCCACACCTGGTTGTCTAGGGCTTTATTGAAAGGAAAAAACAAAAACCTGCAGACACTAGGCCCTCCGTGGAATGAGTTTGACACCCCTGACATAAAGTGAAGTAAAGTTACCCACTTTGCTTGTTACTAGCCAGTCCAGTGGTAAACTCTTGGTATAGTGGACTCCAGGAACTCAAATTGTAGGTTTTCGCAACGTTGGACACCAATAGGCCGATCAAATCCCATTGATCCAAAATCCAGACCGTTTTGACAAGACAGTACCACTGCCCTGACCCTAGTTAGAGGGTTCTCTCATAGAACCCGAAACCCAATTAGAATCCTGATTCAAATTCCTTATTATATTTAGATGGTTCTGTGCCCTCACCCAGCTCTTCTTCTTCTTCTTGGCCTCCTGCTCCTTCAGACTGCCCATGCTGGAGTGGCTGGTGATGCTGTTCAGGCTGGAGATGCTCTCGGACGAGTTCTGCCTCTTCATCTGCAGCTCTGGAGAGACAAGAGGAGCTAGTGAGGGGGAGTGAAGAGAGAGAAAAACTGTTCTGGAGAAGAGAAGGAATAGTCAAAGGGATTCTATTGAAAGAACGTTAGGCCCTTGGTTGGCTCCCTACCTTTAGGAGTGATGTCAGGGTTGCTGAGGGCCACATGGATGATATCCTGTGCCTCTGTGTTCTTCGTCTTCAGAATCTCTATGGTCTCCTTCAGATCAGTCAGCTCAGAGTCCTACAAGGAAACAGGACCAATACATTACAACTGTCTGTTGCCTCTAGGGTTGCAGAATTCTGGTAACTTTCCCCAAATCCCCAGGTTTTCCAGAAATCCTGATTGGAAGATTCCCGGGAAGCAGGAAATCGGAGAATCCTCTAACCAAGATTTCTGGGAAAACCTGGGAATTTTGTGGAAGTTACAGGAATTTTGCAATCTTACTCTGATGTTGAGAGAGGACTCCCTACTGTATATCTTCTGGGCTAATGTACCCCGTTGCGCAGCTGACAGCAGTCCTACACGGGGGGACTGACTATGGTGTGTCTATGGTGTCTCAGACCTGAAGGCTTGAAGGATTGTGCCGAGTGGCTGGTGAAAACAAGACCGTAGCACCATGTCAACTTTTGGCCTAGATTTAATTTCCTGTCCTTCTGACAGTTTTTGTCCTCTGCTCTCCAACAGCATGATACAGTTAGACGATGCCAGGGCTTTGGGGTGGTCATGCGGATAACGCTCAAGGGCATGTTGTGGGCCAGGATGTTAGCCTTGACTGTCAAAACACACTGAGGAGATCAGACTCTGTCTACAGTCTACGCTCACTTTGCGCTCAGCCTTCTCATATAACAAAAGTCAAATTGGTTCATTTGTTTGAAGAACTATTGGTTAAACATGAATTCTCGAGATGCATTTTTTTATGAAATTCTCACAACTTGAAGCTCTGTTTGCTAACAACTAATTATGGTGAACTGGAAAGAGCGCTGAATAATAAACATATCTTATGGACATTTATTTTACATTGATTGGAAATAGCTCGACAGTAAATTAATAGCGCAGAACTCTGCTCCACTGAAGTTTTGGAAAATAAATCGCCCCCCCCCCTCATCGTGGAAGGATGTAAGAGAGGGCAGAATAATGCAGCTGCATTTACCGGTACCTTCTGCTCCTGGCTGACCGACAGGCTCTGCAGACGTGACGTCATCAGTTGCAGGCTCTGCTCAAATGCTGCTACCAAATTAGCCTTGAGAGAGAGAAAGAGGGGTCGAGAAGAGAGAGGGGGAAAGAGGGAGAGAAAGAGAGAACACAGATGAGTCACTGCAGTTTAGAGGCCGCAGGCACCACAGGCTCACTGCACATCAAGCAAATGGCTTTCTCCATCTGCCAGGAGGAGAGGAGGGAGGGGTGAAGGGATGGACAGTTGTGGAGGATGAAAGGAAGGGAGGAGAGGAGGGTGGGGTGTGAGTGAGTGAGTGAGTGAGTGAGTGAGTGAGTGAGTGAGTGAGTGAGTGAGTGAGTGAGTGGTGACTGGAGTATGGCACTGGGGCACATGCCTCTCCAACCTGATGTAGCATGGGAGACCGTTCTGAACCCTCATAGTAGTGAATGTGACTCTAATGTAATAGAGTAACAATAAACCTCAGCCGTTTTTACTTATATGTGTATGCAGGGCTACCATCTTTACATTCTCTTACATTTCAACATTAGCTACTTTTTACATGGCTAATTTAAAACTAAAACTACAGATATGCCATCATCCACATGATTCAAGGTAGGTGTCGAGGCCTGGCTGGCGCCGCCACACGGCGACTTAAACAAGAACCTCAGCACCAGGTCAGCCTGTTAGCCTGCGGAACGGGATGGACGGTCAGAGAGAGAGAGAGAGTCATGCGACAGCGAAGGACGGAGGAGGGATCTGGAAGCAACAGACAGTCCAACAAACCTGGCCTAGCTGCTACACCCAGCATCCAGAGGTGTGGGTCAGCGGCCAGCAGGCAGGGGGCAGCAAAGAGTCCAGAACCAGCGGTCAATACAGCCAACAGTGGAGGAGAGAGGGACAGTGGCGTTAGGCCGGGATCACACTCCTCGCATGCACCCACACATACAGTATGTGCACGCGCACACACACATACGCATGAACGCACACGTACATCCACACACACACACACAACCGAGACACACACACAGACATTGGGCCAGAGAGCTAATTACAGTAATACTAAATTACAGTTAATAGCGTCATCATACAATTTATCACACACTAAAGAGACAATAATCCAGTGGGTAAGGGATGAAGCAAAATTATAATTTTTCCTACTGTGTAGGTTTTAATCAATTGTTTTATAAACACTGTTTATTCATGTATTAATACTGAACCAAGGTCTGTGGTCATATCACACGCAATCATGCAGTAGCAGTAACACACTCAGGTTAGAGGGTTAGACCGGGTTAAAGGGTATTGCCAATGGACAGTGTTAGTACTGTAGTGGACTTGACTTTCTTTGCTTAAACAGCATGCAATAGAGTCATCAAGTGCGGTTCCTGAAAAGAGTTTTGGATTGGTCGGCACCTCCCAAGATTTCATGTCTCTTTCAGCATGAACACATGGCAGTCTGTCACTCACTCTCGTAACACATCAAATATATGTAGCATCTAGTTGCCGGATTGTTAGGCTGAGGTGTGAGAAGCAGGGGCAGGGAGGGGGGGAAAGGGTGATGGGCGGATGGGGTGGGGAGGTATAGTGCAGAGAGAATAAAAGGGGTTGTGGTAGTACAGGGGAGAGAGAAGAGATTGTTCGGTGTGCAGCGTTGCTGGTTTACCTCCTGTGGGCCCAGCCTGGCCTCAGAACTATACGAAACATACTTTACGTATTTCTGAGTACCTCCAAGATGTATGATACCTACTAATGGTCTAGTTACTTTGGACAGAAACAAAAGTAGAGAGGTTGCTCGGGGAGGATAGGCGAGCGTGATTCGTGACCGTCTAGCAAACCAAAGGTTGCGTGTTCGAGTCGCGTCGGGACAACTGTAGCATTTTAGCTAAGCCTTCCCCTAACCCTTATTCTAAACTTAAACCAATTCATCTAACCTGCTATGTAAATGAACCCTTTCTTTTCTCGTTTTAGTTCCCCTAACCTTTCACGTAAATTATTCTAACCTTTGTTGTTAGTTCACCTAACCACCAGCGTAAATTCTCCCCATATTTCTTCTTAGTTGTTATGACGCAACAAGAAACTTGGTCCCAGAGAAAGACCTACTCTATACGTCCACCATTATGCATGATAAATTACATCATAGAATTCATATGCTATTGTACGACAGGGTAAGACGCATGATACTATACGTCCTCTAATTCGTATGATATTGTAAGACGACTATTCCATTCATAATGTAACCTAAAGTAACATAACATATCATACTAAATAGAGTCTCATACATGTACGTACAGAATAATACGAATTGCCCTGAAACCATGTTGTGCCTATGGTTCATAAATCTCCACCAGCATCGCTGGCTGTACTGGGTACGGGTACGGAGCGGGGGCCAGAGCCAGCCTCTAGTAGGCTAACCATAGTTGGCAAGGTCCAAAGCCAGCTTTAACCAGCACAACGTACAGCTATGACCAGGCCAAGGTGGGTATTTATCCCATCTAGAACACTATAGGTTTATGTCTGCTTAGTAACTACAACAATGGACAGAAGATTTTCCCTGGTGAGGTCACATGACCGGGGAAAACTCTTGACCCAAGATTTAACCAATACTAGCTTCATTTTAGCTTCATTTTCATTGATTGGATTGTTAGATTGCGTTCTATGTATTCAACACTGGGCATAAATCTATCAAAGCCAGCACCATATCTGATCTCACCCTCTCCACTATGCATGCTTTTCATAGCTCAACATCAGTTTAATCAATGCCTAATGATCCAGGCGCTTTAAATATCTTGGTTTTTGTGTTGGTTCGTGTGATAAAGACCTCATCACGATGTCTGGCACCCAGAGACAGGTTAATTCATATTATTAGATGACTCTTAACAGACTTGGATTCAGTCTCATTCAGCTTCCACCAATCGTATGGTCCAACACAGACATAAAGACATTTGTTTTTTTATATTGAAAACAAACAAATGGATCCTGCTACCATGGTATGTGAGACTGCTGTTAACAGAGACTCTCACAATCAATCAAAATAGAATCATGGTAGGACATAAAAGAATCATGGTAGAACATAATAGAATCATGGTAGAACATAATAGAATCGTGATCGAACAAAGGTGTGTCAGTTTGTTCATTAGTCAGCCATATAGATTTTCTGGTAGCCAGACCGCCTTAGCCAACTTCTTTGCCATTTAGCCAACAATAAAGGAGTAGCATACAGTAGCATAGTTTCGCTTTGGCCAGACTTAGGCTACATACCGGTGCGAGACTTTGCACCTGGTGACTGGAGACTAGACAACGGCAGAAACAAATATGGCCACCATATAGAAGCTCAGAGGTTGAAATGTGAGAAACCTGTTCTACATACGTTGGCAGACAGCTGGGTGGTCAGGTTGGCCACTTTCTCCTGGGAGTTCTCCAGCTCGCGTCTCAGCTTGCGGATTTGCTGTGGAGAAGACAATAACAACAAGGTCCTTTAGAAAGGCAGAGCGGGCAAAGATCAAGCCTTGTAATGTACAGACGGATGGCCTGACACAATTGGCTTACTTCTCCACATCTCAAAGTGCCTCACACTGTATGGTAGTACATGGAATGAGTGATTGGCTGGGTAAGGCGCATGACACTAAGTAAGCTTATGGGAGAACATGAAATGATAAAGTAGTAACTACATGAAAAACAATAGAAACAATGGTTGCTGGACAGCATGCCGAGTTACTCTGAACATGCCAAATGAATCACAATTGTTTGGGGGAAAACAACGTTTCTGATCACCGAAGCACTGCTGAACGGATGGAGGTGAGCGGTACGGATGGTACGAGAGCGAACGAGATGACATTTGGAAGATGAAGACAAGGGAGAGTTGAAGAGCAGAACACGTTAGCCTTACCTCTCCTTGTATCCTCTCCTCGGTCTTAGAGAGCATAGTAGGACAGAAAGAAGAAACGAGAAGAAAGCAGATAGAGTGAACTTGGGAGTAGTCAAGGTTACGGCGGGTGGTGGTAGTCGAACGGTAGCTCAGGTGCAATCCTGAGTTTATAGAGGGCAGGGGATTCAGACTGCATCTTGGAAGCATTCAGCAGGGTAAAGGCAGGATAGAATACACCCTAAAATAATGACCATAGATAAGGATATACTTGATATGGGTATCAGTAGCAGTCAAACCACAACGTGTGAGCCTTAGTAGTTCATGAGAGGTGAGGTTTTATAGAATTTAAACATGGTAAAGACCTGGATAAACAGGTGACTTCCAAAATAAAGGAAACACCAACATGAAGTGTCTTAATAGGGCGTTGGGCCACCGCGAGCCGCCAGAACAGCTTCATTGCACCTTGGCATAGATTCTACAAGTGTCTGGAACTATATGGCTGGTCTTTTGACCAAACAGATCAACTCTGAAAAAGATATGTTGTGACAAGTTCTGGGGATCTATTTTCGGCTGGAGGTAAAGAGGTGTAACTTTTAAACGCACGCTAGTTTATAAGGGATGGATCGAAATTTACAGAAAGGGGAGGGTTTAGTATTTTGTTAATCTTGTCTAGGGGAGGGTCATGTAATTTGTAATTTCAATATTTCTCAGTGTTTTAGAATGAGTTGCTTATTGGGTTATATATCGATGTGTGCCCAATGCCGCCCACAATCAGATTCTCCGCTGGGCAAGCAATATCAAGTGTGCCTTCAGGCTCTTTAGTGTGGTCTCAATCAAATTATCCATAGGCTACGAAGTGCATGCTCGGAGAAGCACAGAGCAAAGTTATATTTCTAAGATAGCTGCTGGGACGGTGTAAATACAAATAGGATACACTGCAATGGATATTCCGATTGTGAGCCCCGGCCTGCTCTGCTCTTGCTGATCAAACACTTTTTTGTGTGCTGCCTAACCAATGGCTGTACCTATGATGGCAGTCCAGGAGGAGAGTCAAAGGCTTTTTCCGAATGTTTTTATGTATTAGGCCTAGTCCCAATAATGCAGTATCTTGCGTGTGGTCTCGCCTATAGCTTATGTTTTGTTCAGTTTGAAAAGGAGAGCGCGAAGAGGAGAAGGAGGAACAGAGGTCAACTTTGATAGCTTGCTACGAATATAATTGATTTGATTAAAAACAATGCGTTTCTTGCCCATTATGTATTTATCAGAATTATTGACCTCACAATAAGCCAAGTAGCCATTACATTGTGTTGCTGAAACTAAAAGCAGCATCCGTGGCACAATCAATTGGAAATGGACAGCTCATGGTGCTGAAAGTAGGCACATTTATGTAGACATAATTCATTTCAACCATCTTCATTTTAATGAGACTAACAACAAGAGGGCTATGAGTTTGAAACTATTTCTTTGACAGACGAAATGAGGCTATAGGCTGCTATATCCATAGATTTGTCAGTCAATTCCACCACCCACCACGCACTCTTTAAATAGACTACCTCCGCGTCAGTGGGCTGTTAAGTTAAAACTAAGACTCTAATTGAGGGGGTATGAGAGGGTATGCCATAGATCTACCATTTATTAAAGAAAATGGCACAAAGCACAGGCCTACCCAATGTTAGTTTAAGATTTTGAAGAAAATAAAACGGATCCAATGATATATATAAAGTGATCTATAATAGTGCTTTATGCTAGAAACAAGCTGTAAAATACCCGGGAAAGATGTGATTCTGATGCATATGGGGATATCATTGTTTCGTTTCTTTGACATTCAGAGGCTGACCTCCACCCTCTATTGCCGAGGAGACATAAAATAGACTTTGCTTGGGAAGTAATCAAATTCTGTCTCTATCAATTTATTAAGCTATTCACTTTCTGTATAATAGATGTTTAAACCCAGACAGCTTTTAGGGTAACACTAGTGACCTTCTCTCGTTGGTTTAAGCCACGGAAGAAGAGTAGCCAGCATGTAAAGTTTAAATCTTTATGCATCGGTAGGCCTACTCTGTCTGGGGTGGAAAGGTGCTCATTGCTAAGGACGTCTCAGATTGAATTATTTGGAAATAGGGAGCGTTTCGTTGCAAACAAGACACACTGATTTGGCGTTGGAGAAATATGATAAGATGAACACATAGGCCTGTCTCTCTGTGCATTCTTACCCTGTCGTTTTGGTAATCTGTGTGATATTAAAACATTTCTGCTAACATGTAAAATGACGAAAAATTGCATTCAATGTTTATAAGAGGCCATTTCTCCCTCGGACCTGCAAATACGATGAGAGATTCATGAAATGCTTTTACTATAAAGGAGATCTTTCCACCTCTACTCTTGTACACCGTGGTCTGTGAACCCACAACCTTCTGGCCCGCAGCCATCTGCGCCATCAAAATCCCTGCGTTGTCATGTAATGCTTACAGGACGAAGGACAGTTTCTAAAACGGCATATCTAAGGCTCCGGTCTGTCCAAGAAGTTCGAGTAAATGGTAGACATGTTCTCTGCTATCCACTTTGTTTTAATTATTATTTTGGGTATAGGGGAGGGTCACTTTTTTTCTTCTTCAAGTTTTCATGGAGGGTTTAGGCAAAATGTACTTGCTGTATGAAGGGCCATCCATTTTCATTTCAGAAAGGTCAGATTTTCACCATGTGACCCTTATTATAAATAACATTCACTCACTAAGTTGTATTTATATTGGACATTATTTTTGTCCAGCTTCTGTGAAAGGTTTGGACTCAATCTGGCATGGAAGGTGTCAGTGACTGTAGGAAGCCTGTTTAGGAACATCAAGTTATTTAAAAAGAATGTTTATTGTTTTTTATTGATCATTTTGCATGTGACACTTTCCTCTGTTGGACCTAACTTTCAAATCGTGGGAATTCCGATCGCTGTCCGTGGTGCTGAATCCACTTGTAGACTATATTTGCCTGTTTGTTTGTTTACCTTTCACGTGGCAAAGTCACTACTGGCCATATCAACGAAGATGGTAGGCTACAGCTATATATTTGAGAGCCGTAACGGTGAGTGGACATTCCCCCTTTCTCTATATATTGGATATTTTTCCAGCGCCTGTGAAAAGTTTGGATGTGCGTAAAACCCTCCATTGTCTATGTTGTCTTAGGCCTAAATAGTATATTGCTATGGGGAGCAATTATGGTGCCTGTAACTGTATTTAGACATAGCATATTTGAAACAAGTTGTTGTTTTATTAGAATTTGATTAGAATTATTCACTGTCTTTTTAGGTCTCATCAAAAGTTTACCTAATCGTGCTTATTGACAACGTTTGGCATGCCCATAGCTCAAATATAATGTATTTTACAGTAGGCCTATATCAGTGTGAATGCTATGTTAACAATATATTTCTATATTGTAGCCATGCAATTACTGTTCAAAAACAAATATGGGATAGGACTACATTTTGTTATTTTGTTCCTGTAGGCTATTTAACAAATGTCCTTGCTATAAGTGATCCTCGGGACGTCCATACCCCCCATTAAAGTTTACATTTAACATGGTTTGGTAAAGGTTAGGCTATAATGGACAAGGATACTAGGCTATAACGGACTATCCTTCGATTTGGAGTTGATGACAACGCAATACATAAAAGACAGTCAAATCTATTTAGTTCTGATTGGCAACTTAGGGCTAAAGCCTCGACATACCTTCAACTTGCTTATTTCTCAAAACCTAGCCCTTTAAAGCCACTGCCAGCTCCTGCGCCCATAATTCTGGTTAAGAAAATAGGAAACACCCACGAACCTATAGCACTACCGCCAGCACTTAAGATTTACCATTGCGTTAGGTTTGTTAAAATAAACTAATGTGATTGGTCAAAAGACCAATATTAGTGGTACAAATATTGGCTTCCTGTGTAAACACAGCATATTGGTGGGATGCAGCACCATTCTTCCACTTGAAACTCCATAATTTGGTGTTTGTTGATGATGGTGGAAAACGCCGTCTCAGGCGCCCTCCAGAATCTCTCACAAGTGTTCAATTGGGTTGAGATCTGAAAACTGAGACACACATGCACACACACCCTTTAAAACCGCCTATGATCCTTTGAGACCCCTCTTTCAAAGTCATTGAGATCTCTCCTTCTAGACATGGTAGCCCAAATAATGACCCTACACATGATGGGATGTCAATTGCTTAATTAACTCCGAAACCACAGCCATTTGGAAGCACCTGCTTTCAATATATTTTGTATTCCTCATTTACTGAAGTGTTTCCTTTATTTTGGCAGTTATCTGAACGTAAACAATGGCCAAATTTGGAAAAGGAGAGAAAACCCAATGTTCTGAGGTAAAAAGCTGTCTTTGAACAATGTTTCAGCTCTGGAATGCCTCAGTGGCAGTTGGCACAACATCTCACCTCACTTCAGCCATGTTTTCAATCAATGACAGAAAAACTACATGGCTGTATTTGTACAGTTGGCTGGCCAGGCCTGGCAATGTTCCGGTTGTATCACATACATTCATGTCATTGTGAAGGGTCCCAACAGTTATAATCATGATAGTAAGTCCTGTGGGCACACAACAGCTGAGCACAATAACTATTTCAGGATTATTCAATCATTTTATTACTCACAGAGGAATAGTTGGATGAAGCGTTGGATGCTAAGGACAGGACGGAGCCATGGACTAAAAGAGGAAGAAAAAGAGAGAACAAGCACATAACATGGTTTAGTACTGAAATATGCCATATCAATACTGCACAGAATATGCTAACAATATGACTAATCTATCGTTCAGATTTTTATACACAACGTTAGATCCAGTAAACCTGCCACTGTGTGTGTGTGTGTAGATTTACAAGGTATAAATGACAGTTTACTTGTGGCAGTATATAAGTACTTCACAGAAAACAACATACAACATAATCCAACGCAGACCACGTTGAAGAAGAGATACATGACTTCAGAGAAGTGATAGAGACAAACTGGGTCACCTCATTATACCTTTACATAACTCTAACATGGAGGTACTCAATCTCTCTCGCTCTCTGCCTCACCCTTTACCTCCCTCTCTCTGCACTGAGAACACAGCCTCAAGGACACTACTAGACTCAAGGGTTGTCTAGGCCGGGGCCTGAAACATCAGGGGAATGTTCAGGTTCCCTGAAATATATTCAGGGAGTAAAAAAACCTCAACACACTCAAATTGGAATTTGCATTTAACTTTATCAACTGAGGGCCCCAGTAGTAGACTGACAAGCCAAAGGGGCCTTAGAAATGGAGCCATAGTGGCTAGCCATAAAAAAGGAATGATATATCTGTTTACAGGTATCTTACATGTGCTAGCTGTCTCACAGTCATCCGTGGGCTCGCGGTCACGGAAGGATCCAGAGCGCATCATGCTCTTGGGCCGGTCGGCCAGTGACACGCTGCTGCCCAGTGGAGAGGAGCCGTACAGGTCGAAGGCTGCGTCATTGGTGGGGATACTGTTGGAGCGGGTTATCCTGGGGACACAGGTACCGCTCGGGATGGGGGAAACTGGGAAGACAGGAAGGTTGGCATGGGTAAGAGGCAGACTGACACAGTACAATGAGGCAAGTACACCACATACTCATGCACTTAAACATACCTGCATGCATACGCACGCACACACACACACACACCCCTAATGAGTCAGTGTAAAGAGACACTCAGGGTCCACAACAGTCAACATGATATATACAATTGATGACAGGTGTATAAAATCAAACACACAGCCATGCAATCGCCATAAACAAACATTGGCAGTAGAATAGCCTTAATGAAGAGCTCAATGACTTTCAACGTGGCACCGTCATTAGATGCCACCTTTCCAACAAGTCAGTTTGCCCTGCTAGAGCTGCCCTTGTCAACTGTAAGGGCTGTTACTGTGAAGTGGAAACATCTAGGAGCAACAACGGCTCAGGCGCAAAGTGGTAGGTTACACAAGCTCACAGAACGGAACCGCTGAGTGCTGAAGCACGTGCAAATCGTTTGTCCTCGGTTGCAACACTCACTACCGAGTTCCAAACTGCATCTGCAAGCAACGTCAGCACAAGAACTGTTCGTCATGAGCTTCAAAAACTGGGTTTCCATGGCCGAGCAGCTGCACACAAGCCTATGATCACCATGCTCAATGCCAAGCTTCGGCTGGAATGGTGTAAAGCTCAACGCCATTGGACTCTGGAGCAATGGAAACACATTGTCTGGAGTGATGAATCACGCTTCACCATCTGGCAGTCCGATGGATGAATCTGGTTTTGGTGGATGCCAGGAGAACGCTACCTGCCCCAATGCATAGTGACAACCTTAAAGTTTGGTGGAGGAGGAATAATGGTCTGGGGCTGTTTTTCATGGTTCGGGCTAGGCCCTTTAGTTCCAGTGAAGGGAAATGTTAATGCTACAGCATACAATGATATTCTAGACGATCCTGTGCTTCCAACTTTGTGGCAACAGTTTGGGGAAGACCCTTTCCTTTTTCATCTTGACAAAACCCCCGTGCACAAAGCGAGGTCCATACAGAAATGGTTTGTCGAGATCGGTGTGGAAGAACTTGACTGGACTGCACAGAGCCCTGATCTCAACCCCCATCAAACACCTTTGGGATGAATTGGAACGCAAACTGCGAGCCAGGCCTAATCGCCCAACATCAGTGCCCGACCTCACTAATGCTGTGGCTGAATGGAAGCAAGTCCCCGAATGGAAGTCCCGCAGCAATGTTCCAACCTCTAGTGGAAAGCCTTCCCAGAAAAGTGGAGGCAGTAAAGGAGGAGCCAACTCCATATTAATGTTTGACGAGCAGGTGTCCACATACTTTTGGTCATTTAGTATATATATATATATATATATATATATATATATATATATATATATATATATATATATATATATATATATATATATACACACAGTACCAGGCAAAAGTACCAGGCAGAACCGACTCATTCAAGGGTTTTCCTTTATTTGTACTATGTTCTACATTGTAGAATAATAGTGAAGACATCAAAACTATGAAATTACACATATGGAATCATGTCGTAAGCAAAAAAGCATAAAATATATATATATTTTTTTTCATATTTTAGATTCTTCAAAGTAGCCACCCTTTGCCTTGATGACAGCTTTGCACACTCTTGGTATTCTCTCAACCAGGTTCTGGAGGTGTGCTTTTTTAGCAGTCTTGAAGGAGTTCCACATATGCTGAGCATGTGTTGGCTGCTTTTCCTTCACACTGCGGTCCAATTCATCCCAAACCATCTCAATTGGGTTGAGGTCGGGCGATTGTAGAGGCCAGGTCATCTGATGCAGCACTCCATCACTCTCCTTCTTGGTCAAATAGCCCTTACACAGCCTGGAGGTGTGTTTTGGGTAATGAAAAAAAATGAAAGCCCCACTAAGTGCAAACCAGATGGCATGGCATATTGCTGCAGAATGCTGTGGTAGCCATGCTGGTTAAATGTGCCTTGAATTCTAAATAAATCACAGACAGTGTCACCAGCAAAGCACCTCCACACTATCACACCTCCTCCTCCATGCTTTACGGTGGGAACCCCACATGCGGAGATCATCTGTTCACCTACTCTGCGTCTCACAAAGATATGGCAGTTGGAACCAAAAATCTCAAATATGGACTCATCAGACCAAAGGACAGATTTCCACCGGTCTAATGTCCATTGCTCATGTTTCTTGGCCCAAGCAAGTCTCTTATTATTGGTGTCCTTTTGTAGTGGTTTCTTTGCAGCAATTCGACCATGAAGCCCTGATTCACACAGTCTCCTCTGAACAGTTCATGTTGAGATGTGTCTATTACTTGAACTCTGTGAAGCATTTATTTGGGCCGCAATCTGAGGTGCGGTAAATTGCAGATTTCTGAGGCTGGTAACTCTAATGACCTTATCCTCTGCAGCAGAGATAACTCTGGGTCTTCCTTTCCTGTGGTGGTCCTTATGAGAGCCAGTTTCATCATAGCGCTTGATGGTTTTTGCGACTGCACTTGAAGAAACTTTCAAAGTTCTTGACGTTTTCCGGATTGACTGATCTTCATGTCTTAAAGTAATGATGAACTGTCGTTTCTCTTTACTTATTTGAGCTGTTCTTGCCATAATATGGACTTGGTCTTTCACCAAATAGGGCTATCTTCTGTATACCAACCCTAGCTTGTCATAAATTCCACAAATTAACTTTTAACAATGCACACCTGTTAATTGAAATGCATTCCAGGTGACTACCTCATGAAGCTGGTTGAGAGAATACCAAGAGTGTGCAAAGCTGTCATCAAGGCAAAGAGTGGTTACTTTGAAGAATCTAAAATCTAAAATATATTTTGATTTGTTTAACACTGTTTTTGGTACTACATGATTCCATTTGTGTTATTTCATAGTTTTGATGTCTTCACTACTATTTTAAAATGTAGAAAATATTAAAAACCCTGGAATGAGTAGGTGTGTCCAAACTTTTGACTGGTACTATAAATATATACTGAACAAAATATAAATACAAACCAGCAGGGGGATGTGTCTTAATGAGAGTTTAGAGTTAGACAGAGTTTGTCAGTCAGTCATCAGAGCTGGAGGACAGTTGATGAACGAATGAAGACTGAGACTCACCCACGTTAGTGAGGACGGCCTTGCCAGAGGAAAGATGGGGCATGTGGGTGGGAGAAGGCAGCTGAGGGGGGCTCTCGCTCTCTGTCAGGCTCACTGCCGTGTGGGAGTGACGCCTCTCCTTCCCCTCTGACTGAGCCTCAGACGGACCAGAGCTGTAGCGACTGGAGCAGGACAATTAAGAGAGCAACAATTAAACATGCGCCTCAGACGAGTAGAATACTACATCATTTGATACAGCAAATGTGGCGGGAAACTATGACAAACTTACTTGACATACCCTAATCCTTTCTTAGGTAAGGTGTTCCTGTCCGTTTGCAAACTGGTAGAGAAAGAATACAAAGACACCAAATATTACATTTTCTGCTATCAAACAATCCATGATAAAACAGTGTTACACCTGTAGATCTTTTTTTTCAATCACAGAATCTCTTGCTATTAATAATATCTCCGTTGCAGTAGAAAGGAGGTAGCATAGTTTGATCATTCTATGTTGCTACATACAGATACTGACTGCTGCGATAGTGAGACTGGTGAAGACATCCCCCACAAGCAGAGGGTTACCCAACCCATGCCACCCCATCATCAGGGTGTTGCTCCGGCCGAGACCCACCTGTCTGGGAGATTGAGGGAGGTCCTGCTCCCAGCAACCCAGGTCCCTGTGCCCCTCATCTCCTCCCTGTCCCTGTCTCGGGACTCTGCCCGGATATATCCTCCACTGGGAGGAACACTCATGGTGAGGGGCAGGGACTCCATGCTGCGGTGCAGGCCAGACAGTTTGGGGTACAGCAGCGGAGAGCCCCCCAGGGACAGGGTCTGGCTGGGGTAGCAGCTGGGGGAATCCAAGTGCAGGATGGGGGCTGGGCTAGGGGTGAGGCCCCGGGGGGCCGGGCTGCGTGACCCAGACCCGGCCAGGTCCTGGAGCTTAGAGTAAGGGGGCACTTTAGGAGGGAGGTCCTGGATGGTCACGCACGAGTCCAGGCTGTTGGAGTTGACCTTGTCCAAGTGGGCAAGGCTGGGCGGCCGACCCAGAGACTTGCAGCTCAGCATCCTATGAATTAGACACGAGACACAGAATGTCAGATCCAGCACCATACAGCACCGGGATGGATCCAAAGATCCTACTGGGCTGGTCCTGTTCTAAGACATGAGTGCAAAACACAGCAAGCAAAATGACAGTTACTTGTTTGATTGCGTTGTTGTTCTCTTATGTCTGTTTTAAGTGGTTAAGAAAACATTACACAGCAACTCTTCATAAAATGACAGCTGAAAAATGTGTTAGTATCGACAAAATGAGTCGATACTAACACATGACTACATAGCTGATTCTATAAACACCAGACCACAGCAAAAGGAGTAGTACTATTTTAACGTACTGTAGGACTTGAACAGTGTGAGAATGTATCACGATGGTGAATTTACCTCTGACTGGTGGGCGAGGAGAGCTCGGGGTATTTGCTGCTACTGGCCCTCCGCAGTCCCTGCAGTTTGGTGCTGGCCTCCCCTGTAGAATCCCCCTGACAGTCTTCCATCTTCAGGGAGCCACACAGGGAGTCCATATCAGACGCCACTGCCTTGGCCTTAGCTCTCTCCTTCTCCTTCTCCCGGTCTGTCTGGTTGACAGGGCCTGTGCTCCCTCCTCGACTCGCCCCCTTAGTGCTTCCACTGCCGGGCTCTTTCCTCTTGGGGCCAGGGCAGGCCATGGAGACAGGCTTCAGGCTCAGCAGGCCGGGGTCGATGCTGCTGCTGGCAGGCCGGGCCGACCCAGGGCGGCCGATCAGGCTGAGGGTGCTGGACTTGGCAGGGCGCGGCAGGCTTCGGTACTGGAGGCTGTTACGGGCGTTGGGCCCCAGGAAGCCCCCCTCCTCACTGCCTGTGGCGTCAAAGCTGTTCTTACGCCCCCCTTTTCCTCCCCCTCCTACTCCCATCGGCTTCACAGGGATGCCAGAGGACTTGGGAATCTTGCCCACGGTGGCAGAGCCACTAGAGATGGTGCTGCCCCCCATTGTCATGACGGTGGCACTGCCGGTAGTCGGGGACCTCTTGTAGCCGAACGAGGCCCCGGCGGAAGGCTTGACCAGGCCTGACGGGGGCTTTCGGTGTTCCCGGTGCTCCGGGAGGTGTTCTCTCCCTGCGTCGGAACGGGAGCGCTGCAGCCCAGCAGCCTTCACAGACATCTTGGTCTTGTCCACCGCCTTGTGGTCGCTCTTTGGTGCTGCAGTCATAGAGATAGATAAATATAGAGTTTAGAAGAGATTACATTACAGAGTAATTATCTGTCGCCTAGCAAGCTGTGATAATGAGTGCAGCTGAATGTGAACCTACCCAAAAAGTGAACTGACTGGATGTCGATGACACCACTGTGACTAATGTTGGATGAATCAGAGGAATCAGTCAGACTGGAGTCATGGATGACCAGAACCATACAATATGGCTAAATGGCTAAATTTGGTCACATGAAAGCAGCTGCATATAACTTGTGTTATTAGAGGAGAGTCAACTTATAAGCAAGAAACATCTGTATTTACTTACAGATGGTTTATATGAAGAGGTCGAGTCACCGACATACAGACACACAAATCTATCTAAGGTATTGCAGACCGGTCTGCGTGACAAACTGGGCCCTTGACCAAGACGTGAAGAAATGCAACGCCCAATAACTTTGGCAACCCGGCCAAAATGAGGGAAAGGGGAGAATTTTTGTAAAAAATTTATTAACGGCACTCTGTGGATTGTGCATTCACATTATTCTGGCAACTTGTCATGGACAAGTTACTCAAATTGACATGCTTCATGCTTTTTAGAATATAAGTACATCAATTATTGCTCTTATGTCACAGGCGCATGTGGTAACTTTAGAACCTCCATATAATCAGCCACATTAAACCAGCTAAATAAGTAGTAGAGGGCAATGCAATAAATTGCATCAGTCGGGAAATCTTACTGCAGTGTGAATGTTTCCCTTATCGTTCAATCGTGTATATCGCGTGGGATGAAAGAACACCAACCACAACGTTATTGCTGTAATCAGACGGATGAGTCACTACACAGCATTGTAATCTGCTACATGTCATTACTAAACAAAGAAAGTTTCCAATTAAACTGGCTTTAGGATGGGATAGAAAGGTAATACACTACAGTGCACACTTTTCCTACGTCTCACTCTGAAAATATTTATTTCATTCAAACTATGAATCAGTTATGGCTGCCTCAATAGCAGCAGTCACATAGCAGCGTCATCCAGTCTTAAAAGACACCATTCATTAAGCTATGCACAAACACACACTGGTCATTTGAAATACCACGCTGCACTGTACTGTGTTTGTTGCTATTTAAATGGAACTTTTCCACTGATACTGCCCACGAAGGTGCATTAAATATCCATAGTCTTCAAATTCAGGCAAAGCAAAAAGATGAAAATATGTTCAAAACCTGAAAATGCTTCACAAGACAGTGATTCTCTGAAGTCAGTTTGTTTTTTTGACAAGACACATAGGAAGATGAACCAGGAGGGAAATCCACAAAGATGAGCCCAGTTCTGCATGGAACACACTGTACAGTATCATTTCTTCCCAGTTGTTCCTGTACAGTACTACAACCAATCAAATTCTGGCGCAGAGAGCCAGAGTGCCTTGCTACATTTCAGTTGATATCAAGCAGATATCCGCTGGCTGTGGCTACTCTCCAAACAGACTTGGTTGTTCATGTGTTATCCATTTAGGGGAGGTTATGGATGACAAGGATATGTTGCAAAACAAGTTAACAATCATGTTTTCTCCCCATGTTTCCTCGCCATTTATACATCTACTTTCCCACACACTCTTTATTAACGCATGAAGTAAAAACCCTTATAGTCTTTTCCTGTATAGCACTCACTTGGAATAACGATGGGATACTTAATCATCAAACTGCTAAGTTACTTCCAACTCAACAGGACTGGACCCCCCAAAAATGTTTTTAATATATAGAGAAAAGTGTGGATGTCTGAGTGTGAGAGGTAGGTCAGAGAGGGAGAGAGAAAACGAATCATCCAATCTCACCTGCCACTTTCAGGACGCTCTGAGAGGTGTGCGTGATGGGTGAGGTCACACCCACAGGGGGGTTGCGTCCCTTTTTAAAGGTCCCTGGCTGACCCAGGCTCTGGGGCTTCCTCAGTTCCCCCTTGACCCCCGCGTCCTCACTAGCACCCTCCATGGGTCTGGAGGACTTCCTCCACTTGCTGGGGGTCTCGGTTTTGAGGCTCCCTGTCTCGTAGGTGCTCCCGTCCATCTTGCGTGCAGCCTTGGCATCCTCGCTGTACCAGGACAGGCCACTCTCCACCAGGGAGCGCTTCTCAGCATCGGTGCGGAGCTGCATGAGGACAGGGACATAGCCATCAACATGCGGTAATTTGCAAATGGAAGTATTTATTTTATTTATATGTTCACAACACAGGAGGTTGGTGGCACCTTAATTGGGGAGGACGGCCTTGTGGTAATGGCTGGAGTGGAACTGGTGGAATGGTATCGAATACAACAAACACATGGTTTCCATGTGATTGATGCCATTCCATTTGCGCCGTTCCAGCCATTATTATGAGCCGTCCTCCCCTCAGCCTCCACTGGGTCACAATGGGAAACACAGGGTTAGTCAATTCCATGTCAGTTTGGTCAATGAAGAAGATTCATCGAAATTCAGGTTTAGGAATTGAAAAGTGCCATTTATTTATTTATTTAGAAATTAAATTGAATATTTGGGGTCATGTGAGAGACACCCAGGTTTATGTGTGTGTGTGTGATATTGTGTTTGTTATCTGTGGAAGATCCTCAGTAATCTCTGCTGTTCCATCTGAGTGTCTGTCTGCATTCCAGAGGGAGAGCATGTGGGAGGAACGGATAAGCCTATACTGTATAACACCAGAGATTTACTGAAGTCACTATGTTATGAGCTTCAGAGACTTTCACCCCAGTAGTCATTTTAACTTGAAAGGATGTATCATGGCTCATGTGTTCTCTTGAATCCCACAAATGTTGGTGTGTCATGGATGATCAGAGTTTTGACTTGGCATTTTCAAGGAACCTTATAGTACATACTCGTGACATGCATTTTGGGTGACATGTGCTACATGAAAGCTTGGTAAGTCTGGGCTGATTTACTCTGTTCCAAATGCATCCCGTTTTTCAATGCCCTCCTCTTTCTAAGCGGGGAAAATAACTGGCTTGTCTGCAAGCTGCAACCCTGTTACATACGGACTACACTTTCATCGTATGCGGGGCAGGCACATTATTAACTGCCCAATTAAACTAGAACCGACAGAGAATAATTCACTGTGACTTTTCCTTACGATAATATTCTGCACAGTGGGCAAGGCTGGGGGTGGCCAAAACAATATAGTACCGTGCTGTAGGGCACAGCTACTGAGTCACCTCAGCTATTCTCTTTGTTAAGCACCACCAAACTCATTCATCAAAACAACATGGGCACAATGCTGTCTCACCTAATCCGTCCCTCTGCTGAAGTCTTTGTCAATACAAGGTTGACACGGCCATGACAGGGAAATACTGTAGTAAGCCATCATCCAAAAAATATGACAACAGAAAAAAACAAAGATCTTGTTTATATTTCTAGACAGGTGCTACACTGGAAAATGTACTGTAGGTCTACTGTATGTAGCTGATTCGAGAATTGGGCACAGTGTGTCTTGGCAGCGCACCTTATAATGTAATATAGTCACAGATGGCTCAGTCAGCTATACTAATCCCCATGCTTCATCAATATGCTCTCTCTTGGACGAGGAGGAGAACAGAAGAAAGACGCAGTGTCGCCACAGTAACACCAGAAGTGACAAGCCGTCTGAGAAGCATTTTTCACCTGTGGATAAACTGAGAACCTCTGTACTCACCACGCCAATGAAGAATGAAACATGTACAGTATTCTCAAAACGTAATTGATTACTGAAAGTTGACATTTATAACTTGTGGTGTGAGGATGAGTGAAGGGGTTTCTAAAGGGCTATTTGAAGTGCCCGATGAAGCAATAGAAGCGGCTGTTTTCCCCCCTGAGATGTCACCTACCAAAAGTGGGTCAACTATCTACAACATGTATTTTAAATCCAGTTCAGATTTCCACTGACTGTAAGTTGGATGCGTGATGTTGCAGTGTTAAATGAAATGCAAAATATCCCTTTGATTTCAAATGAGTGGCTAATGGGGCAAACCGTGGCAGTAAACAACTTTGAGTGGTGCACAATGACACATCATCTTAATCCATTTCTGATGTAATGACATTGCAGTGTCTGCCGTGTGAACTGCTTCTTTGGGACCCAAATGACTCAGGCAGATTTGACACGCTTCTGCAGAGGGTGAATAACAGACGCAGGCAGGCAGGCAGGGGGACAGTGAGACGGGCCAATGGGTGCAGTGTCAGTCTGAAATACTGACTTAAACTTTTGAGGACAAAGGACTTACCTAACTGTGTTCTTCCAGAACTTAAACAGAAAAAGTTGTTCCCTTGAATCTATTAGAGTATGCTTTTCTCAAAATACCAGTATCTGCTTACTGTGTGTGTGTGTGTGTGTGTGTGTGTGTGTGTGTGTGTGTGTGTGTGTGTGTGTGTGTGTGTGTGTGTGTGTGTGTGTGTGTGTGTGTGTGTGTGTGTGTGTGTGTGTGTGTGTGTGTGTGTGTGTGTGTGTGTGTGTGTGTGCGTGCAGATAGTACGGCCACATTGTCTGTAAACAGAAGTACATAAACATAGCTACGGCTGTTGTGATTGAATGTGGCCTTTACTCACCATGACAGAGGAGTTGCGTCTGGAGCCGAGGGGCGTTGTGGGCAGGGAGTTGAGGGAGGAGCTGGCGTTGAACTCCTCAGAGCTGAGGTTGTCTACAGAGCCATCGCTGAGCCCACTGCTGATGGAGCTGCTCTCATCCCAACTGCAGAAAGAAGGGGTCAAAGGTTATAATAAAGCAGAGCATGGGACTGTAGAAAGGAAGTGTTACTGTCTATTAACAGTTGCAGAGCTATCTAACAGTAACTGTGTAGAATACAGAGGAGGTTATCGAAGGAGAAGACAAAGGTAGGACTAAATTGGCAACAGCTTTGACATGTCCATCTGTCCTCCTGAAGGGATATCACGGTAACTGCCAGCGGAGGTAGGGATCTCTAGCTACAAGCTGTTTTATCAGGCAAGGGATGCCTAAGTTACACAACAGAGCTGCTTTGATTCTAACAACACAACTCTCTTTACTCTCTCATGTGCAACACATCCTCTTAGTAACAAACTACAGCTCCACGAGTGGCACTCCGACTGAAGTTTCCTCAGCACGGGACGTGTCTGTTCAATCAAGATGACTGGTCGAGGCCGAGGGCGGCAGTGGGCTGACAGGCAGCTCAGGGTCAAGGAGCTGGGATGGCGTGTTACAAGAAGCGATAGAACAAGGGAGCAGGGGAATTAGAGGAGAATTGGGGAAATCACAATGACAGCTGCCTGAGGGTCAGGGCTGCCACCCAGCCGCCCGTCTGCCTGGCCTGGTTCACCCTGGGACATATACTGCTGGAGAGGCCCCTACATGAGAGGAGGGAGGGAGGGACACGGATGACCAGTCACAGTGTGGCACTGTAGCCCAAAAATCGGCTTCTGGCTCGCAAGAGAGCAAATAAATTCACAGACCAAATGCATCCTCTGAATATATTTGAATGCTAAATATACACATCACTGCATGCAATTTAATTTCAGGAGGGGTGTAGTGCTTAGTCGAGAGGATTATTGTCACGTAAGGTTCAGAACAGTGTTGAATTTAAAGCAGAGACTTTTGAAATTGAGAGAAGGGGTTCTGAAGACAGCTTTGTATGCCTTTATGGTTTCAATAGAAACATCTCCAGAGTGCTGTAATGTTAAGTACTTCTTAGATTTACATAATTATTATGCTACCTCTCATTAGTTTGGCAGGGGTAAGTAGCAATCCATTTTTTATCCAGACACAAACGTGGCATAGAGAAAAGGTAGATACAGTAATAAGACCCTTGGAAAGCTGAGTCATTCCTAACTTCTCTTCCCTTTCTGTGCTGCCCCACTGACTTGAAATTGCTCTTTGTGGGTTTCTACTCTGCAATTAGCAAGGCGATGGAACATGGAATAGTATATGTTAAAAAAAACACAGGGAGAAAAAAAATGGCCCATAAAAAGCCTGAAGCAGAGGAGGCAATTGGACTTAAAGGGATACAGTGCATTTGGAAAGTATTCAGACCCCAAGACTTTTTCCACATTTTGTTACGTTACAGCTTTATTCCAAAAGGGATTACATAAATTTTCCCTCATCAATCTCCTCATCAAAATAACCCATAATGTCAAAGCGAAAACAGGTTTTTAGAATTTTTTAAAAATGTATTAAAAACATATATGAAAAGAAATATTCAGACCCTTTGCTATGAGACTCGAAATTGAGCACAGGTGCATCCTGTTTCCATTGATCATCCTTGAGAAGTTTCTACAACATGTCATTATAGGGTATTGTGTGTAGATTGATGAGGGGAAAAAACGATTTAAACTGTAACTTATCTACTTCATCTACTTCCCCAGAGTCAGATGAACTCGTGGATACCATTTGTATGTCTCTGTGTCCAATATGAAGGAAGTCGGAAGGTTGTTTCGCGTGACAATGCTAACTAGCATTAGCGCAATGACTGGAAGTCTATGGCTATCGGCAAGTATGATGGGGAAGTACAAAGGGCCTCATTGCCAAAATCCCGAAGGATCCCTTTAAGGATCCCTTTAAGGATCCCTTTAAACACATGGCTATGGAGGAGTCTGTCCAAAAAAGGGCATTGGTTGAGACCTAGAATCTAACAGTCACTGGAATACTTCACTATATCATTTTGCTCTCTGAAAAGAACTGCTACCATAAATGTACATCATAACAGGAGAAAGTATATGACATGTTGTTGTCAGCCACAAAATCAACTAAAGTGTACTAATCGTGCATTTCTCAGAAGCGCCAATAACCCTAAGTGGTTTAATTCAATCAACAAAGTAGTTCATTTATTTCCTATCCCTTAACAGGTAGACACAAAACAGACTCTCCATCAATCAAACACACACAGAACTGTTGGCCAACACAGAGACGGGGTGTTGAGTAATGTTTTCATTTGTGGTTGTGGAGCGAAGAGTTTTGAGACTGATCTTTTGCTGGACTGCAGTGCTCTCAGTAGGTGATTGTCAAACACAACGCTCCCAGGATAGTTTGGGATTTTGGCAATGAAGGCAAATTTGGCCCTTCATCTACTTCCCCAGGGTCAGATGAACTCGTGGATACCATATTCATGTGTCCGAGTGCAGTTTGAAGGAAGATGCTAACTAGCGTTAATGAAATTGCTAACTAAAAAAACAAAAACGACATCCACGAGTTCATCTGACTTTGGGGAAGTAGATAAAAGGGCCGCATCCCGAACTATACCTTTAAATAGGTCCTGTACCCCCACAGAAATTAGTGCCAATTATCGGTTAATATCCTTTCCAAAACTCTTTAATATCCTTTTCATCTAATTTCAAGACTTGTACGAATGCGTCCCTCTGACCTATTAGCCACATGTCTAGCCGGCATTGAGAAAAGAGACATCAAAGATTGCAAGATTGGGAGTTAATATATTTAATGCTAAGCAGCGTTTTGTGATGTGCCAAGGTTGAAATGGACTTCTTGGTCTATGAACTTTATACACGAGGACTGAGGCAGGCCACATTTGTCGACACTCTAAGCAACATTGCTATAAACATTTAGTAGTCCGTGGTAGTCTTTTAACAACCACAAACCAGGAGGGATTTTATCACGAGGCCTAGGACGAACAGCAGGGATGTTAGCTCACAGTAACACTAACACACTTGGCTACGTTCTTTTATGAATTGTTGTCCAAGGAAAGGTTCCATCTTTGATTTTACATTGGGATTAGAAAATGTTATCCTCATACACACTGGTGAAACCAGCATTTTTTGGTACTTGATAAACATCACATTTTATGAGGCAGAGCATTTTTCTTCAAAGCATTCAGTGTTTCTGGCATTATTAAAGTGATTAACAGATACCTCAGATATTCACATGAGTCTGGTATGTTCGATCAAGTCACACCTTAGTCAGTAGCCTTAGTCGGTAGTTTGTTCCTGGACACTCATGATGAAGTAAGACAGGGTCATTCCTTTGAATGTCCCCAAGGGGGTGGCAAATCCAAGAGAGACGGGGAGGGAGTGTTTTATAGCCTGTAGTCCAGGGATTATCAACTAGATTCAGCTGCAAGTCGTTTTTTTCCCTTGAGCGGATGGTCAGGGGGCCGGAACATAATTACATATCATTTGTAGACTACAAATTGACCACAAGAAGCATAAACAGATATAATATTTGGCTAAAACATGATCATTTCAAACCTTGCTTACATTTTTATACGACCACGTCGCTCTATAACACTTGGGAATAGATTTCCAAAATAAAAATCACTTGGACCTGATTTCCTGGTGTTTTAACAGTCTTTTATGTCCAACAATGAAAATGTTAAATATATATACACACTGAACAAAAATATAAACGCAACATGTAAAGTGTTGGTCTCATGTTTCATGAGCTGAAATAAAAGATCCCATACATTTTCCACACAGACAAAAAGCTTATTTCTCCCAAATTGTTCACATATTTGTTTACATCCCTGTTACTGAGCATTTCTCCTTTGCCAAGATAAACCTGTTTAAACAGCATTATCGTTACACAGGTGCACCTTGTGCTGGGGACAATAAAAGGCCACTCTAAAATGTGCAGTTTTGTCACACAACACAATGCCACAGATGTCTCTGAGGGAACGTGCTACTGGCATACTGACTGCAGGAATGTCCACCAGAGCTGTTGCCAGATAATTGAATGTTCATTTCTCTACCATAAACCGCCTCAAATGTTGTTCTAGAGAATTTGGCAGTATGTCCAACCGGTCTTACCACACCAGCCCAGGACCTCCACATCCGGCTTCTTCACCTGCGGGATCGTCTGAGACCAGCCCCCCGGACAGCCGATTTTCTGCACAAACTGTCAGAAACCGTCTCAGTCTAGCTCATCTGCGTGCTCGTCGTCCTAACCATGGTTTTGACATGGCTGCAGTTTGGCGTCGTAACTGACTTCAGTGGGAAAATGCTCACCTTCGATGGCCACTGGCATGCTGGAGAAGTATACTCTCCACGGATTAATCCCAGTTTCAACTGTACCGGGCAGATGGCAGACAGTTTGTATGGCGTTGTTTGGGCGAGCGGTTTGCTGATGTCAATGTTGTGAACAGAGTGTTCCCATGGTGGCGGTAAGGTTATGGTATGGGCAGGCATAAGCTACGGACAATGAACACAGTTGCATTTTTCCCATGGTAATTTGAATGCTCAGAGATACTGTGACAAGATCCTGAGGCCCATTGTCGTGCCATTAATCACCATCACCTCACGTTTCAGCATGATAATGCACGGCCCCATGCGCAAAGATCTGTACACAATTCCTGGAAGCTGGAAATGTCCCAGTTCTTCCATGGCCTGTATACTCACCAGACATGTCACCCATTGAGCATGTTTGGGATGCTTTGGATCGACGTGTACAACAGCGTGTTCCAGTTCCCGCCAATTTCCAGCAACTTCGTGCAGCCATTGAAGAGGAGATGGACAACATTCCACAGGCCAAAATCAACAGCCTGATCAACTCTATGTGAAGGACATGTGTCGTGCTGCACGAGGCAAATGGTGGTCACATCAGATACTGACTGGTTTTCTGATCCATGCCCCTACTTTTTTTTTTAAAGGTATCTGTGACCAACAGATGCATATTTGTATTCCCAGTCATGTCAAATCCATAGATTAGGGCCTAATGAATTTATTTAAATGGACTTTTATGAACTGTAACTCAGTAAAACCTTTGGAATTGTTACATGTTGCATTTATATTTTTGTTCAGTGTATATATAAAAAAATGTGTCTCAGAAAACTTGGGGGGCAAATAAAACCTTTGGCCCGTGGGCCGCCAGTTGGGGAACCCTGCCGTAGTCTGTTGATATTGCAACATGTGTCTACTTTGGAGCTTACATTTCGGAAGTGGAATTCAGACAAGGAAGGTGGGAGGAACTGAACCGTGTACATACTTCATACATTGGGGTGGAAATTGGCCTTTTGTTTTCAGTGGCACTGCTCCAAGCTTACTGGCTGATTTATGCGTTAGTGCTCTTATTTGAATTTCTGTCTCTGAGAAAATGTTTCAGTTCAAACGATCGAGAGAAGAGCTGTGTGGTGGGGGAAGAGGGAAAAATATGATCTACATTCTACACTACTCCCTGGTGGAGCACAAACTGGGACCAGCTGTGTGCAACAAGTTGACTCTTACTTATTGGACCCCAAAGCACGTCATTGTGTAAAGTACTGTAGATCTGCAAGGCTACTAGACCATCTGACTGCTAGAAGGCAACTTTCTTCATAATGTAGAGATACTAAACCTAACAATGACGTCACTTGAGTCAATCAATCACAATAGATGATATTATTGTGCAGAGAAATGTGATGAAGCACAATGGAAGCCTTTTGCGCTATAATGATTTATTTAAACTGCTTTCATACAGCCGTGACTACAGAAACAAACAGCTTAATTGATCATACAGAGAAAGCCAAACACTACCTTGAGACTTTGATGTCATTCCTACCAGGTTGATAAGTGTCCCGTTTAGATAAGCATCCAGCAATCACACCTAATAAAACAACATGGTACTTTCTCTACACACACACACACAGGGATACACGTCATCCGACCGGGTTTAAAACCACTGCTGCTCCACACTATTGGAGTGTCCCACTTTTGATATGATTGTGATATGACCTTGACGAAGTTCTTGACAAAAGCATCGTCTAAAATGTAATATTTATTACAATTTGTGACTGCCTTAATTAAGAAAGCTAATTAACTCTCATCCATCTTGTTGGAAGCCCAAACACCAGTCTACATTATTAGAGACCAGCTGCCACTGATGTTATCCAATTACAGCTGTATTGCCTGTATTTACCAGGTAGTTACTAGTAGAACTTAAAGGCCGGATGCAGGGACCAGGTAGCCAGTCATGATTAAAGAGAAAATTTTAACTTTTGACACAGTGAAAACATACTAGCTTTGTAAAGCAGACATATACACACACACATGTGGGACATGTTACCCTATAGATATTACGGGGTAGTAAAAGGGCCATCGACCATTCATGGTTAAGTCTTCGCACAAGACAGTATGCAACAACCAGACCTGTGCCAAATACTTTCAAATACTTTAGCTGTGCTTGATTTAGTTTGCCCAGTATATATAGAACTGATGGATTTGCCCCAAAAGTGCAAACTCCAAGCTAAATCAAGCGCACCTCCAATACTTTCAACAGCATCTGTGTCCCTGGTCTGGTGACAACAACTATGACTGGGAGAAAGGAAAGCAGACAGCACAGCTAGGCAAAAATATAGTTTGTGACTCTTGCGAGCGGATACCTGTGGCTGAAAGCTCAAGGAATCTTCAATTACCCAGATAGCTGTGGTACTGTTGCCACAATTCCATCATGGAGGGTGCTTTTTTAACCAATCCCATAATTGCTTGTGAGAAATAAGTGCCAAGTCTCTATCTAACAAGACCTCAGTGTTTGCCAAAGTATAAAGCTTTGCTTGATAAGCAAAATGTTGAGTCACTCTGCTGTAGCTCCATTTGAAGAATCAAATCAAATCAAATGAATTTATATAGCCCTTCTTACATCAGCTGATATCTCAAAGTGCTGTACAGAAACCCAGCCTAAAACCCCAAACAGCAAGCAATGCAGGCGTAGAAGCACGTGAACCCCCAGGTAGAACAATGAACCCCCAGGTAGCCTAGAGAGATACATCACTTTTTTAAAGAAATACTGAAAATGTCAGTATTTTGATTATATAGCCTATAAACTAGTAATTGTAGCCAAACACTATTACATTAGCCAGTAAAAAGTATCAAGATTTTCCCATAGGAACGCTGCTGTCGATAGATAAAATAAATGGATGATGGATCTATTATTTTCAACATCAACACTTGAAACTCTACATTTTAGTTAATTGATTTCTATAAAATAATTACATTCACTTTTTTAAGAAGAACAAAAATACACTAAAAGTATTTTCAATGTTTTTTATTGAATAAATTGTTTACAGTAGCTAGCCTAATTTTCATCATTTCATCCGGTAAACTACAATGTTAACGTTACATTCTAAGCATTCCGTTGTTCAACTCTTGAAGTGAAACAAACTATTTTCAAATTCCACGTGTTCACTGTATCCAGAATCATTTACAGAGCTACAATACATAGTCTGACAGTGATACACGCTGATCCGTATCGCTGCAGATCTCTGCTTAGTGCTTACCTTGGACTCGGCGTAAAATGTATCGTCTTTTTCGCACAGGGCGCCGTCCGCTCGCGCTGCCGCATTGGCGGCACTTTCCCAATTAGCACACGTCCGCTCATATTCGCGCAATTCTGACATCAACGAGCATTTTTACAATTATTTCCCGTAGTATCCATGTAGCCTGAAGGAACGCTCCATTCAAATTCTGATATTCACTGCAACAACCTCCGATTCCCTGTTCCCCCAGTAAGGACTGCGAAACGGTTAGGAAACACCCCCAAAAAGTGACCCCCCCCCTACTCTCCCACTCCTGATGGCTAACATCTGTTGTTCAACTGTTCCCAAAACCGCGCATGTGACCCACATCATATCATCGACACCACCATTATAGCTACTTGAATAAACTAAATGTTCAATGACCCTGGAATTATTACCCTCTTTGGGATTATGTGGATAATATATGGAGATTACATGGCATATGATAAGATATCATGTTTAAGATGGCAATGAGTTAAATGTACAGAGAAATAATAAGTAGAACATTTGCAGAACTAATCTGGAAGTTAGGGGGAACCTTGCTTTGCTGTAGGTTACATATCCCAACACTGGACCAGTTTAAAACATGCACATGGAGGATGTTATTTTTCTAATGTTCCCTCTGTATTGTTGGGAAGGGCCGATAACGAAGCTTAGTCTACACCTGTTGTTTACAAAGCATGTGAAAAATAAAATTGGATTTGATTTGGAAAGTTAATTAATATAACCTAAAATATTCATATACTCTCTCTGGGCTCTCTCTTCTCGATGCTCCAACTCCTGCGAAATGAAAGCGCTGGAGCGGTAAGGGACACCGCCTCACTGTCTGCCTGTCTTCCAGGAGGCCAGCTTGACTGAGTGTCCTCCCTGCTTGACCTTCAGTCAGAGGACCACCAGGGAGGAGAGATGAGAACATAGAGCAGCAGCTAATGTTCACTTGGACATAGACCAGTACACTACGACACTAAATACACCCATTGTGTTTCTGTAGCTAAACGCATATTGCTCCATCACCTATTCCTTTTAACTTATTTTATAACATGATTCACTTGATGAGACCACGGTGGAAACTAAGTCCTGGCATAGGCCGAGTAGACTAGCCTGCGTTTACTCTGTGAACTGAATGATTCACAAGGCTTCGGCTACCACAACATAATCTAGCCGGGACCTCCAGCAGGGCATGAGGAACCTTGGAAAATGTCCTTCTGGTTCCTCCCCTCATTAGTAACAGAGCGTTCTCACTGTGATGTCATCAGGTCAGAGGAGCGTCCAACCACTCTGGGAGTTTCACTGTGTGGGCCAAGAAGGTCCCTCCCCAACCAGACCAGACCAAAGCAGCACAGGCCTGAAGATTCAAGGCTAATTGGTTCAATCTGAATGGGCGCTGTAAATTGTCTTTGTGTCATGGATCTGTACTGGTCTGATGGTCCAATACATGGCAACGTTGAAAGAGTTGGCTGAAGCACACACTATCAAAGGGTACTGTGTCTCATGACCAAAGGTGGTCATAGCTAGGCTCAGGAGGCAAGATGATAGACAGCGTAAAGTACACATTTTAAAAGGAAATGTCCGACTGAACGTGACGGCCGTCTCGGGGCTCATCATCATGACATGGACCAAGCTAGCAAGATATGTATGCATACAGCCTATTTACATTTGTTTTTTTATTGTGACACCCTTTGAAATGTTACACATAGAAGGAACAAGAGTATGTAAATACTGTATATCTAGCTTGATCCTAGACCATCCTGAACGCTGCGTTCTCATTCTGTTTCACGTCACCTCATCACTTCATGTCTCCGTGTAGCGAATCATTTATGTAGGCTCGCAAGATCAGGCTGGCTGGCGAGGCTAAGATTTATCTGCCATGGTAGTTCCTGAGTTGGGCCAGACCAAACAGCCAGTGATCTGTTCTCAGCTAGCACCAGCCACACAACAAGCAATGGGAAGATTTCTGGCCCGAAGAGAAAGCAAATGATATGCCCCAACCAGATGGACTGTGGTGATGATACTCAATAAAAGACTGTTATGTCTTCCTGCATCTCCTGATACTCGTAACCTGATCTTTTGAATACAAAGTATGTGGCAAACAGTCAGTTTACAGTTTCCCTGTCGCCGTTTTTCTTTATTCAGTGAGGGACCCACATCCCTTTCTCACCCATAACACCTGTAATTGAATTCAATTGAACTTAATAACGATAATAACAGTATTTGTGAAGTGCTTTATAATTATTGTGCTTAAAGTGAAAGCCATTCCCAGGAAACCAATTTCCTGCTGCCTTTGAAATGAACTAGTGTATTATCAGGCATTTATACAAATACTGAACACATATGCTTTACATCTCCTGTCTCCTGTTCATCTGACCAATTCAGAGTGCTGCTAAACATGCTGTCACCTATCCTATACGTAACCTTTACTAAGCTGTAACTACTAATATAGCCATTACCTACTGACCAAATGTCTTGTGTCTGAAACAACCATCCCCAAAATGTTTGCTTAGGTCACGACTCACCATTCGAGAATATAGCATTTTACGGATGGGATATGTGCGAGCTGTGCAAACACTGATTCCCACTGTCAGTGTGAATGACTGCGATGACTGCATACTGGAGGCAACGGAGGTAACTCATAACATGTGCTGCACTCTCTTTGCTGTGGTTAACTGCTGTTGGCTGTACTGCAGCAGACAGACCAACAGGAAGCTGCTTTCATGCTCTGACCTTTCATGGCTGTGGTCTTTATCAGTAGCTGTCAGCTCTTTCTGCTGGACCAGTTAAAAAGGTAAAGAGCAAAGCTGTCTGGTCGGCTCAACATTTCTGCAAACCCATGTTTGATGTTTAGTTAAAATTGGTAGATATGCCCCTGCCTGTTATGTGTAAAAAGACAGCCATTTATTTTGTTATAAATGAGAGGGGTGGAGGGATGGAAGGAGGGAGAGGAGGACAGGGGGCCAGGACAGGGGGCCAGGACAGGGGCCCCGGAGATAGAGCCCTGCACCACCCTCCCTCAGAATGATTGTTAAATATGAATCCAGAATTGGCATTGGCTAAGGTAGTCCATAAAATCAGCTAAAATATTGATAGGTGCCAGCGGAGTCTCTTCATCTACATGGTATGAAATAAGGTAGGTATCCAGAGGCTGTTGTAGAAAGCTATATCCACTTTGTAATCAAGACAGGTAACCACTGCTCTTTGACAACCCCTTTGATTACTCAGTGGAACACCATTCATGCATTCAGGAAGAAACTTCTACTTGAAAAGGCTTGACTCAATAACCCAGAAAATCAATCAGTAATGACTACCGAGGCTAATGGTGCAATGACACAATCCTTCCAGCAGAAGGCACAATGAGCCCAGATTGAGGGAGCCTGCTATGGCATGGACAATGGCAAGGATTGGCAGAATGACTTGGGTGTCATTGCTGCATTTGTTTGCAGCTGGTGCCTGACCACTACACTCTTTCTTGCATTTTGTACATTGTTTTCAATTTGTGCACACTTTGTCCACATACTTTCATTCATCAATTTATACTCAAGAGCTTTATCGTGAAAAGCGTCAAATTCCTCTGAACTAATGCATTATAGATGCATTATAGAAGTCTCTAAGCAGCTCTCTGAGGATCAAGCGCAGTGTCCACTGGCACACCCTGCTGTCCAGTCAGTTTTTCCTCATCACTTTATCCTCTTATTCAATCAGTACATGAAAAAGATAGATTCGTACAGTTATTTTGATTTGTATTGAGCTTGACCCTGACACAGCTAACAGGATTGTGCTGCCATCAGCACCAGGGCAAGGCGGTACAGCACAGTAGCTCCAGTGACACTAGCAGTAAAACAGTAATGGCTCTGAGATGCATCGTTGAGTCCATCTGAGACTGGAGCTCTGTATATCCACGTGAAAATGGACTCCCTCTGATCGTTGGGGTGGAAAACATCAGCCAGTCTAGACCTCAGACAGGACAGGAGGGTTCCCTTACCAAACACCACATCACAGAGGCACACCAGGACACCTAGCCCTGATGTGGTTGTAATGGAGCCTGCATACCGGTGAGTGATGACATGACATCATGGACATGATACAGAGATGTTCACATGCCCCCAGGGCTACGGTCATCTAATTAGATACTGGTCCGTTTATCAGACATGCATGTGGAGGTGATACTGTAGTGGTGTTCTTCTTGATTCTGTCTTCTACTATTGACTCCTCCAGTGACAGAGGCCTCCCATATTGCCCACAGATGTGTCACACTCTCTCTCTCTGTGTGTGTGTGTGTGTGTGTGTGTGTGTGTGTGTGTGTGTGTGTGTGTGTGTGTGTGTGTGTGTGTGTGTGTGTGTGTGTGTGTGTGTGTGTGTGTGTGTGTGTGTGTGTGTGTGTGTGTGTGTGTGTGTGTCAGTATGTGAGTGTGTGTGTGTGTGTGTGTGTGTGTCAGTATGTGAGTGTGTGTGTGCGTGTCTGTGTGTGATTCTGTGTCTGTGTGTAATTCTGTGTCTGTATGTGTGTAAGGGGAGGGCCTCCTCTGTTCACATGTGGCCCCAGACACCTCCTGGCCTCGGGGGTAGGGTACGTAGAGTAGAGTGATCCCCTCCCTCTTCACCTTACCCCTATACATATCTACTTTTATCGATCTAGTATCCATGCACATTGTAAATATGGTACTGGAAATGACCCTGTATATACATACTATGCATACTTACTTTAGCATGTTCTTCTTATTTTTATATCTTTTGTGATTTTGTTCTACGTTATTTTTTTTTAGTTTACGTTGTTATTGATTACTACAGTGTTGGGGTTAGAGTTTGCAAGTAAGGCATTTCACTGTACTTGTGCATGTGAAATTAAAACGTGAAACTTGAGCCATGGCCCATAAAGGGTTGACCCCGAGCAGCGGTCCTACTAAACCGTAATCCCTGCAGGACTTTTGGAGGGTCCGGCCAAGCAGGCCCAGACCTAATCAATCTACACATGGCTTTATATGGGTCAGGAAAGCACTATGCTAGGCTGGCCAGGAAAGCACGGACTGACTGTGGAGTAGAGTCCAATGTATGCAGGAAAGGGAAATTGAAGGCAGACTGTTCCGTTCTTTGTGTACCAGTATTAGATGACTAGAGGCAAATACTGTACTGTATGCACTCAAGTATGGGTGTGTTGATGTGCAATTTCCATTAAAATGAGCCATAGTGTAAATGGTTACACACACACAGAGAGACACAGAGACACACACAGAGACACAGAGACACAGAGACACAGAGACACAGAGACACAGAGACACAGAGAGAGAGAGAGAGAGAGAGAGAGAGAGAGAGAGAGAGAGAGAGAGAGAGAGAGAGAGAGAGAGAGAGAGAGAGAGAGACAGAGAAGCTCGATTTCCAAGCATGTGCAAAGCTTTTTCACCGTTGCCATGGAAATGACATTACCAGAAGAGCAAACTGAAACGATGGATTAGCTAACATGAAGGAATCCATTCTTTGTCTTAACTCAGTAATACATAGCACATACTTAATATGCATATATTTTGCAGACTCTGAATAGTGTCGTATTTTAAACAGCATTATGCATACTGCATGATAATCTAACCGAGCACGATGTTGTTCAACTTGTTCATCAGAAACAACACCTATTATGGAAAGAGAGGGATTACATTCTAATGACCCTAACTCAAACAGAATGACCACTTGCAAGTCTTTGTGCCGTAACCATTGATAGCTGATCTGAAACCATTAAAAAGTATGTCCGCCATGGAAGGATTCAAAGGGGAGTTCTAACAATAGGTACGAGCCGCAGACATCCATTGCCTAGTCTCCCACTATACCATTTCATGTTTGGATGCAGAGCAATCTTCTTAATCGGTCAATATGAAGCCCTTTCATCCTCCACACACACATAACTACACACACGTGCACGAATGCACACACGCTGACTCCAGCACACTGACTCGTCAGTGGGTCAGAAGAGGAGGGTTGCCATGGCAGCGTATCCCGATCCATGTGCCGCATGATGAGAGGCGTGTTGCTGCACCAGCCTTTCCCTTCCTTTCCCCTGCACTGCTTAGAACACTGTTCAGTGCGCGCGCACACACACACACACACACACACACACACACACACACACACACACACACACACACACACACACACACACACACACACACACACACACACACACACACACACACACACACACACACACACACACACACACACCATCACCCCTGTACCACCATGTTCCCACATACATTACCTCACCTTGCCGCACAGTGGAAAGAGGGGGGGCCATAGATAGCCTAGTACTCAGCCTACTACAGTACTCCCATTCCACATGGTAATGTAAGCTACTCACCCTGTAGGCATCTCCATAATCGATACCTCAGCATGCAGTCAAGTGCTTTATAGCCGGTTCAGTAAACAGGGCAGAATCTGAATCCCCCCAAAAGTCATTCGTTTTCTGTCTGAGAGTCTAAATAAGCTTCCAGTAATGCTTTGAGTTACTCAACGTCTGCCAGGAAAAGACAGTAAATCCCTTGGTTGCGATAAACAGAGAGCATTCTGGGTGGGCCTCATTTAGTGAAGTTCCATGTTTGCATGTCCTTTTTAACGCATTAGACCATTCGCTCCATCAAAGAGCGAATAACCAAACAGATTATCCTCCTGTGAAACGACGGGATTGGACATGAGAAAGTAGCTGTCAGGCTGAATCAGAGCGCTGATGCCGCAACTCGATGGGTCTAAGGGTGTAACCATAAATGACGGGTGAAAAACTGAATAGTGGGACATTTATCATTTCTCTTTCAGGTATAGCAAATCTAAACTATACTCAGTAATATTGTTATACAGTATTGTCATTATTACAGTAATGTCATTATTACATGATTACAGTAATATCATTACTACAGTAACGTCATTATTACTCCTAACCCAATATGTGAAATATGATTCAGGGAGACCTGGTTAAAATGGCTGCCAATGTTAAAATACAATACTGCTGATGGTTCTCCTCCATTATTATGTGGTGTGAAGAGTATAACTACAGAAAACTACGATTCTCTCATTATAAAGACATTATCATTCTGCCATAGAGATTCCAACAGATGGTACATTACCCTCCTTCCTCCAAAATGGGGCCTAGTCAGAATGTTCAGATGGAAACGTATTGTGTAGAACATACATTATTCTCAGTCATGGGGAGTAAGCCATAGAGCTGATCATATTTCTATCTAAACATTTCACCCTTTTCTGAACACACCGCACACCTCACTCAGAGGAATGACATTGCTCTCTGGGTGCACAAGTTACCCCCAGCACACAGTTCTGCATAGACTAGCTGTGGATATCACACACAGCCCTACATTACTATGTGTTTTGATGTCGTTGATGTAGCAATAAAATCAATAGTCATTAGGCCACCAACAATGTGCGGCAGGTTCAATTCACTCCATAGAACCCAAACCCCCGGAAGGACCACACACAGTGGCTTGGTCTAAACGCGTTGTAACGAGCAAAGATTAGAACATCTGGTTTGATAACACGTATGACAAATTGCCTCAATTAAGTCAACGATTTAACAGAACAGCCAACCAGGAATCAGAATATAGAGCCCTCTGAATTATAGATGTGGCTATAATATTATACTACAGGACCATTTTAGCTCAACATTCCCATTTTACCCATGGCAGTCAAACCTTCCTTCGGATATGCTTGACAGTATTCTATGGCTTCCATTCAGATAAAGGAGAATGTGTGAGGGATGATGGCGAATTAGATGGAGAAATGCGCCTTCTCCCCACAGTCACACTGGAGCTGGTTGCTATGGAGATACAGGAGGGGCTTGCAGAAATGATCTATTTTCAAGAGACTGTAGATGCTAATGGTTTCCAATGAGCGGAACTGTGTGTGTGTGTGTGTGTGTGTGTGTGTGTGTGTGTGTGTGTGTGTGTGTGTGTGTGTGTGTGTGTGTGTGTGTGTGTGTGTGTGTGTGTGTGTGTGTGTGTGTGTGTGTGTGTGTGTGTGTGTGTGTGTGTGCTGTCAGAATCGTGGATTATTTTCACATTGACTGTACGTACAGTAGCTCTCAGATGAAATTAATTCATGGTTACCAACAAGGACAGCATTGTTACTAAAAATGCAGATGTATTCAGAATTAAAATGAGATATGTAGTATGGAGGAAACTAGAGCACGAGCCGTCTCTTCCGTTTTTAAGACCTGGATTAGCCTAGCTGCATACCGGTAGTTATTCATACTACAAAACGCTATTGTAGATTAGCCCTTTGACGGTCAGTAGCATAGCACTATTCCTATGAGAATGAGGGGTTTATCCGAAATCAAGGGAATTTCCTGCTGAACTCACAGACAACACATCTGCACAGTATGTATCATGAAGGCTTTTCAGGCGGTTTTAGCATTCAAGCACAAGAATGTATCAAAGGTCATGCTCCAATTTCAGTGTCTTCAAAAAGTATTCATGCTCCTTGACTTTTTACACATTTTGCTAAACTGCTTGCTGCTGACTGTACTCTGTACTGCATAATTGTAGCGGGTTTACTGACACGTTAGTTCTAGTAGCTATGTTGACTATGACATGACAACGATGTAGGTTGGGTGTAGCGTTTAGTGGTCATGACATGAAGGTTTGGCTTGGAAAGGTTTTTTCGCCTGGTCACAGACAGCTGATATGTTGTGCACTGAAGTCCACAAGCGAAAGGAAAAGGTGAGAGGCGGAGAGCACGTAGATATAACAAGCTGTTTGTATGTGGCTGCTATGAAGGTGAACTGTGTTTGCGGGTGATCAGGGCGGCAGGTAGTCTAGTGGTTAGAGCGTTGGACTAGTAACTGAAAGCTTGAAATCCCTGAGCTGACAAGGTAAAAATCTGTTTTTCTGCCCCTGAACAAGGCAGTTAAATTGTGAAGTTATTAATTACATTTTGGATGGTGTATCAATACACCCAGTCATTACAAAGATACAGGCATCCTTCCTAACTCAGTGGGGAAGGAAACCACTTAGGGATTTCAACATGAGTCCAATGGTGACTTTAAAACAGTTAAAGAGTTTCATGGCTGTGATAGGAGAAAACTAAGGATGGATCAACAATATTGTAGTTACTCCACAATACTAATCTAAATGACTGAGTGAAAAGAAGGAATCGTATGCAGAATAAAAAATAAGGCACTAAAGTTTAACTGCAAAACAATTGCCCGAAGAAATTAACTTTATGTCCTGAATACAAGTGAATATAAGTGTTAAGGTTTGGGGTAGTCCAACACAACACATCACTGAGTACCACTCTTCATATTTTCAAGCATGGTGGTGGCTGAATCATGTTATGGGTATGCTTTTCATTGGCAAGGACTAGGAATTTCTTTAAGATAAAAAAGAAACAGAATAGAGCTAAGGACAAGCAGAATCCTCGAGGAAAACCTGGTTCAGTCTGCTTTCTAACAGACACTGGGAGACAAATTCACATTTCAGCAGGACAATAACCTAAAACTCAAAGTCAATTATATAGTACACTGGAGTTGCTTACCAAGGCGACATTGAATGTTCCTGAGTGGGCTAGTTACAGTTTTGACTTAAAAATACTTTAAAATCTATGGCAAAACATGAAAATGGCTATCTAGCAATGATCAACAACCATCTTAACAGAGATTGAAGAATGTAAAAAAACAACAGTGTGAAAATACTGTACAATCCAGGTGTTCAAAGCTCTTAGAGACTTACCCAGAAAGAAGTACAGCAATAATCACTAACATGTATTGACTCAGGAATGTGAATACTTGAGATATTTCTGTATTTCATTTTCAATACATTTGCAAAGATTTCTGAAAACTTGTTTTGACTTTGTCATTGTAGAGTATTACGTGTGGAAGGGTGAGGAATTTTTCATTTTTTTTTTATAAATGTTAAATTCAGGCTGTAACAACAAAATGTGGAATAAGTCAAGGCACTGTATACGTTTTCTCTTAGGGATTTGGTAGTTATACTATCCCTTCGTTCTATATTCTGACAGATAAAATACATTGGGGATCTCGATCCAAGCGTATGGTTATCAAAAAGATGCCAGTAGTCCTGTCTCTGTGTATGGGCTGACCTGGGAACAGGTGGCACACCCCAGGAGGTACAGGGTTTCTCATCATGGTCACCTTAAATAGCTCACCTAGGGATTGAGGACACAGGTGGCCCAGTGCTGAGCATTCACTATGAAGCATTTTTACAATCACCAGACATACCATCTTACTCTCACTCTATTTCTCTTCAATCTCATTCTGCTTCTCACTATGCCTTGTCTCCATCTATCACACGTCTCAATATTTACACTGTAGTCTCTCATAGGCAGAGTGGACTGATTACCCAAGCGGGCCAGTCAGTCAGTGCCCCAGAAGCTGCAGAGTAAATCCCAATGCATGTGGCGCAATGATAAAGTTGCTCACATCACACCAGAGAACTGGCCTGGATTCCCTGCCTCTGCCTCTCCTCTCCCTGCCTACTGACTGTCAACTAGGGAGAGGGAATTAGAAAGAGAAAGAGAGAGGTGGGGGGGGGGGGGGCAGAGAGAAAGGGGCAAAAAGAGAGATTGAGAGAGAGAGAGAGAGACTGTTAAATGAGTGTTAAATGAGGCATGAAAGGAGAGAATGCTGTGGCTCTGCACCTGGTAGACAGAACACCTGCCATGCCTGTCCTTGACACCTTGACCTGGGATCAGACTGATGCCCTACCACAGCATTGGTCGGTAGGCTACTGTTACTAATGCGCAGTTAGTTCGTTAGTGGGTTTTAACTGTAAAAAAAAAAAAAAAAGTAGGGTAGTACTTTAAGCCAATGTCATTCTGTACTTCAGTCCTTTCTGCTGAAGTTGTTGGTAGCACAAAGTGACTTGCTCAATCCCATTTAGTGGAGAGGCAGGCACTGACTCGAGGGGCTCTGTGTGCGTTTGTGTCAGTTACACCCTCCTCCGTCTCTGCAGTGAGATGTGGGTGTGAATGAATGCCCACTGCTGTCTTTGACACGGCCAACTCAGCAGGAGCGCTGGTAATGAATGTCATTACTGCACAACTCAGACGTAATCTGCACTCATTTAGACCCATTTAGAGATCCACTTTTGGTTTTCCTGCCATTCGGACATCTTACTTTTCTACAAAATGGAAGATTCCAAGACAGACAAAATCTTGTCTTGTTTCAGCAGATAATTTCCCAAGTTGTTGGAATGGCTAGGAATAGAGACGGAATAGTGAAGCTGCGAGTTTGGAATAATTCTGGACATGTTTATTCACTAGTTGCCATCAACACACACACACACACACACACACACACACACACACACACACACACACACACACACACACACACACACACACACACACACACACACACACACACACACACACACACACACACACACACACACACACACACACAATGTATTTCACAGCACAATGAGTTTCAGCAGAGGGGGATTCACATTAGTAGCTAGGTTTCCATCAAATTGGCAACATATTTCCATGCGAATATCAAAAAATGCATAAAAATAATATGCACATTTTCCCACCAGATATATGTTTCCATCAAATTGACTTGTGTGTGATGACTTAGTGGACATAAAAATAACTTGAACGGTAAATTCCAATGAACCAAATAAAAAAATACTAGTTAAATGGGTTTCCATTGCATTTTCAACTCTACTGTAGGTTTTGCCACAAAACATGTTGTATTTTATAGCGAATGTGCCCATTCGGATTTTTGCTGTTTCCATCAGGCCTGTCGTGAATATTTTTTATCCGACATATACTTTAATTGCATAAAAAGGTTGGATGGAAACCTGGTTAGTAAAACCAGCCATCGATGCTGAGAGTAATACCTGATGATTCACATGCAAGTCGCTACTCATCACAGCCAACCTTCCAAAAAATCCTACAGGAATCCTGCAGGACTTCACTGATCCACCTCAGCAGAATCAGTCTGAGAAGAAGGCGACATGGTTGCTGCATGAAGCATGAATCCATAATAGACCCATTCAGGAACAAGCGAGTTACACTAGACAAGACTGCAGGGCTCCAGACTAACATTTTACCCTGGTGGGACTAACTTTTTCCCCAAAAAGTTTTAAAAATTGCAGCGTCACATAGTAGAATACATTTGAGTCATCATCTTATTAAGTAATTAATCATGTTTTATTAAGAATGTAATAGACTACTGAGATGGTATTCTATAATATTCTAACATGTCCAAGCAGGAATGCATGATTCAAAATGGGTTGGGTTGGGTTGACAATTTTTGTTTTATTTTACTGTCAATATAGGGCCCCAGAATTTACCCATTTTTTTTGTTCAATAGAGAAGAATTTGCCTTCATTTTTATGTGCACAAATATTATATACAGTATAGGCATAATTCAACTGGTGCTAATTCACCACCTAAGCCAATGGAAACTCAAAACACATTAGCTAGAACGGTAACTCCAAATATAACACCTACTGCTAGTCGCCTTGTATTAATCGAACACTAAATGTAAATGTCCTAAAAAAGTGCACTTGCAATGGCCGATGCGCAATTTCGCCCGTTCTGTATTTCAAAGCCATATCAGATATCTTGACTGAACCAGGTTTTCCATACCTACAGAAAGCTGAGACCCTCATCTCCTTATAATAGACAACTTGAACTAGTTGCATCCAAAGTAGTTTTTTCCACGCAATTGCATTTTGAAATGTTATACAATCACGAGTGGCACGCAAGGTGGGAGAGAGAGTATGAGAAGCTCACTCGGGGTCATTACAGCAGCCGGCCCCAGCGGAACAGGCAGGCACAGCGGCAAGGCAGACACTTTTATTACAGGAATCATGAGAATAATGCACTTTACTGTTGAACAAATTCATGGTTTTATTCGCTCTAAAAAATAGGACGTTTTGATGTAGATGACGATGTAGATTGTGCAGCTCGCACCAGTGTAACCAATTCAACATTTTACTCGCACAGCCAAGATAAAGGGTCTCAAAATGTGACTAAATGGTCACAGTCTGGAGCCCTGGACTGCTGAGGACAGCACTGTGAAAGGGTTACTCCAAGCACAGTGCATCCAAATCCATGCTTGATTGATGCTTGTTTCATGACATACCGTAAGTTGTAGGACCAAGTGATAACAGCCATCCGTAGAATCCACAAGGACAATACCAAAGATCATTTTACAGTAGGATGCAAAGTGAGTCTTACTGAAGAACTGGATCCAAAGCCTGCACAACCACCCAGTAGCTCCCCACAACCAGAGTAGAATAACCCTGAGTTAGACAATAGAATAACCACAGGTGTCAAACTCATATCACAGAGGGCTGAGTTTCTGCAGATTTTCACACCTACCTTGATTGATCAATTAAGGTCACTGATAAGTTAGGAACTCCCCTCACCTGGTCGTCTGGCCACAAAAACAAAACAAAAAACTGGAAATAACAAAAACCAGCAGGTACTCGGCCTGACATGGAATGAGTTTGACACCCCTGCTATATCCCCTTACCCATTGGCTAGGTTGTCATCGTCATCCTCTGGCATGCTCTTTCCCAGCAGGTCGCTGTCGCTCAGGTAACCAGACTTGAGGTCAGCATCGTCCACATCCAGTCCTTCGATGAGCTCGATTCGGGAGGAGTGGCTGAGACGGCTGGAGACTCGTGCAGGCATGGTGTGGGCCGTATACTGGGACCCGGCCTTTCCCCCATGGTACACGCCACTGCCCGTGGACGACGGGGCGTCTCCAGCCTGCAGCCGGGGGCTGGACTGACCGTGGCGCCAGGAGAGAGGAGACGAGCGATTGGACAGACTGGACATGCTGCGGGCGTTGGTTTCGTCACTGTCATAGCAAACATTACTGCTCTCCAGACAGCTGGGGAGAGAAGAGGAAGAGAGAGAGCTTATAGTATTGTAGAAATGGAATGAATGAGAGGACAGAAAGGGAGGTCGGAAAAACTACGAGTTTGAGGGACATATAGAGAGAATTAGAGAAAAAATAGATATTTCCTGTTTCTCACTCTCTGTCATCGGGCCTTTAAAGAAATCTGTCTTGACATATAGTCTCTGCTGACCCAGATACAGCTGTAACATTCACTCTCAGCCTTCAGCGGCTACAACAAAGAATGGGTGGCATCTCAGAACTCAAGGGCATCTCGCTTGCTATAGTATAAGAGCATAGCATCATTGTGTGAACAGAGGAAAGTATTTTGTCCCCTCTCTCCCTTTGACGGGATCGTTCATAACCCTTAGCAATATGTTCACAATATCATTACCAGCTGGGACTTACAGACCCAAGGTAATCAGCACATAATCACACACCGCCAACATAATTTTTTTAAATGATTGCTCGGGCCAGGAGTTTTTCTTGACTACATGACCTGATCAGGGAAAACTCTGGGCCATTGTGTCAGCCAGTGAAAGGTGAACCAATGTGGACTAGAGAGATGTTCTAGTTTAGACTAGAGAGTACTTCTAGTCTGTTGTCTAAGTGAGAGGTTAGACTAGAGAGAAGTTCTAGTTTAGACTAGAGAGTAGTTCTAGTCTGTTCTCTAAGTTGGTCAGGTTTTGCAATGCCCTCCCAATGGCAAGGAGCTTCTGCTGAGTCTGGCGATTACATAACCAGATGCACCAACCAGCCCAGATGAATAATGCAATGCCTGCCTGAGACCATGTGGGTGTTTTTTCCTCCTGCTATTTCTGTACTTCTGTAGATGGATAATTCATCAACAGGGACTGTTAACTGTTACTGCCTCAGGAATACATTCCGACTCCCACAATGCATCAGTGGAATGATACATTACCTCACAGTAGGACGGTACTTCCTTGAGAGTTTTGAAATGTAGTTTAACTTCAATTTGTAAGATAGTTTGAACTCATGGATGCACATCAAACAATCCCATATGTAAGGGTATATGTTTGGGAGTTATGACAGGGAGCTGAACTAGTGACAGAATTACGGCCGGTCAGAGAGCTGTTAAAAAAACATGCTGTACGCAGTGAGGTAAAGTCATTCGAAGCGTATGATTTATTAGTAGTACTGTATGTGGATGTTACTTGCAGTACCTGTAAGTAACATCCAGTCCATTTGTGCTTTAGAGCAGGGCTCTCCAACCATGCTCCTGGAGAGCCACCATCCTAGGTTTTCATTCCAACCCTATTCAGGTGCACCCGATTCTAATTATTAGCTGGTTGATAAGATGAATCAGGTTATTTACAACTGGGGCTGGAGCGACAGCACATAGTAGGGTAGTTCAGTCGGGTAGTTCTCCAGGAACAGGGTTGGAGAGCCCAGCCCTAGAGCAGGGTTTCCCAAACTCGGTCCTGGGGGCCCCCACCCTGTGTGCACATTTTGGTTTTGGCCCTAGCACTACATAGCTGATTCAAATAACCAACTCATCATCAAGCTTTGATTATTTTGAATTAGCTGTTGAGTGCTAGGGCCAAAAACCTAAATGTGCACCTGGAGGGGGGGCAGGACTGAGTTTGGGAAACCCTGCTCTAGAGGATTGGTGGCCAAGGTCGAAAGCATGAGTTTTTAGATGGGTGAAGTTGCCGAGGTGTCTGTCAGTCTCCAGAGGCCAGGGCTATGGAAATTCAGAGCTCATATCTGGGATGGACTCGCTTAGGACATGAACACCACACACATCAAAGAGAGACCAAACGGCAACAGGAATATTGGTAGGCAGAGCACATACTGTTGAGCTGGAGACAAGAAGCAGGCAAAAATGGTAGACATACAGGCTTTGAATGCAGAACAACTTTTTGTTAACGAACGATTCGGTTTCTGACCAGGTTCTTCAATATTCTGTGGAGTTAGTCTCTGGTGTTGTCTGTTATTGTCTGTGTCTCATCGTGATAGAAACCGTCTGAAACGAAATACTCGACAAAGGGTTTCCCAGAATGTGACGGTCATGAAACAGAAACAGTCTGTTTCAGAGGGATTGACAGGATATGTTTAACAGGTGGCAAGTTGCCAAGAAGACATAACGGAGGGCAGTTGTGTAAACATGATTGTGTTTACTCTATCGATCTGTCCATTGTGTTTAATGTGTGTCTGTGTATACTAAGGGAAACAAATCCATAGCTTTCTTCTATGTCTACACGTACAGCATCTGGCTGAACCAATGAAACAATATACAGTTGACAGGTAATGTGTGCGGTAGCAAGTAATGTTTGCGCAGATGGAACTTTAAAAGAAAGAAAAATACGGAAATAAAAGGATACTCTGGGTTTTGAGAATGCGCTTTACACGTTATGCCCCATTCACATTAGTACGTGGCATCAGAAGCACCCTAGTATTGCCTACCATAATCTATCAACTCAATGTACGGTAATGGACTCACCCATGGCTGAGCTGGGCACCCCGGAGACTGGACATGGTATCTTCCAGGTTCTGTCTGAGGTCAAGGACGTTCTGCACCGTGCGTTTCCTCTGAGACTCTGGGTCTGTGGGGACATCACATCAGTCACTGTGGTCAGACACACAATGCAATCACATATTCCATGTATCACTGTCAGACTGTTTGTGTCTTATTCCCTTGAGATATCCCCAAGATTTTCCTCTCTGCAAATAAATATTAAAGTTCCAGTGTGAACACACTGTTGTGACTGTGGACTAGTATTGTGTAGTGACAGGTGTTTTGCTGGTGAGAAGCATCCATGCTGCGTTCACATTGTTAGCAAGACAACTGTGACTCCCTGGGTTCCCTCACCATGGCAACGCTGCTCTAACCCCCCTACAGGGTCCTGACATAGTACAGCTCTAACTGTGGAACACCCCTGTTTTGGATCTTGACGTGGTACAGTCCTAGATGTAAAACACTGATGACAGTGACTGGGACTGTGAGTGGCCACCAGGGGGATGCTTCTGACATTCTGTCTATAGGGAAGACATGCATTCTCCTTGATGTGCGTGCGTGTTCCTACACACATGTATGCAATTATAGCATAACACAATCACAATCTCGCACATACATTCAGTCACCCCCTCTACCCCTGCATGTACTGTATACACACACACACACACACGCTCACAATAAGCCATAGTAAAGCATAGCAAAACAAAGGGAAATGTCATAATGGATGATGTGAATCCTACATGGACAAGCGGACAAGACATGACCATCTTATCCTAAATCAATAACATGAAGCCATGCTATCTGTCTCATTTGTTCAAATGAATGACTGGATTTCTGTGTGGACCATGATGGTGAAGAAGAGAGATGTGGGAAAATAGGAATGCTGTTTTCTACCATACAGTACAATAGCTACAGGCAATAGCCCATAAGAGGTGAAAAAAATGATCATCCACTGCATTAACTGAAGGTGCTGGCTAAGAGTCAAGCATAGTAGAGGAATCCCATCTCAAATAATGAGGCCATACTCATTAGTTATTCACTGTGAGGCAATTCAAGGGAATAAGACACGTGGAGAGGCTGTAAATTAGCGAACAGCCTTAAATAAAAATGTATGGCCTTTTGTACCTCTTTCACGATCATGAAAATGTGGATATAGAAACATGGCTGTAATGCTAATGTTCCGAGAAGTGCTATTGTAAGCTAAAAGTATGCTCTCGTTCAGCGGTTTTAAACGTGTGTAATTACACTCTCTAGTCCTTTCAGCATCAGTGGATTGAAAATAAGGACCTCTGCTGCTCACAGTATTTCAAACCGTTTACACTTGAGCTCATATCATAACCTGCTTACATCAGCTCAAACTCAATCTCATTTCAAACCAGTCTTTGCCAGAAGCTGAACCATAGCCTTGTCCCAGATCTATTTGTGTTTTTTGCCTACTCCATTGCCATTGTCAAGCCAAACATGTTTAGCATGACAGTTCCATAAGGAGTTGGTAACAAAGCAGAAACATACTGGCACCCAGGCTAGCTGAGCCGTGTACCATTCCTTCATATTTAGACCACCACAGCAGACACACCCTTTAACAAGGCTCCTTTAGTTTGACTGAACAGGCAGAGTCATTTATAGCTCAATCCTAGATAATGCCTGCTGATACAGTATATTGGATCTATACAAATCTATCAAAAATATGTTTATAAAAATGGTGAATGTGATCTAACAGAGAAATCGAGCTACCTTTGAGAAATCTATTTATAGTTCTGATATCACTGGTCAGTAAGAAGGCAACATCGAAATGTATTGGTCGATTTCTATACAGTGCCATTTGAACGAATATCTTACTAACCATAACATGTATGCATGTCATCAACCACTTCACAACCTCAGAGCACCACTACCCTGGACCTACTGTAAGGATGTGATCTCCATCCTACAGCTACATGGGAAACGTCCTTATCTTTGCCGTGGCAACCACCGCCACAAAGATATAGACCACAAACAGAAAGCCGAGCCAGCCAGCAGAGCTCACAGCAGACATGCATGCAGGCGCCGCACCACATGTGCTGCTGAGGAAATGGGTCTACATGGTAAAGTGATTGGCAGGTCCCTGGTGCCCTGCACTGAGAAGAGGGACGACATTCTGTAGTTTGAACAGGAATCCTCCTCACTCGCAGACAGACAGAATGCTTAAGCAGATCTCAATGGAAAGACCCATGGACATTGTGAACACTTTCAATCTCAAATAAAATCCAAAAACCTACTGTTTAAATTATATTTTTGGGGGGCAGAAATAACTGCCATGTTTCTATCTGTTCAGCTTTCTTTTTTTCCCCTTTATTTAACAGGGCAAGTCAGTTAAGAACAGATTCTTATTTTCAATGACGGCCTAGGAACAGTGGGTTAACTGCCTTGTTCAGGGGCAGAACGACCGATTTCTACCTTGTCAGCTCAGGGATTTGATTTTGCAACCTTCCGTTTACTAGTCCAACGCTCTAACCACAAGGTTGCCTACCTCTTAGGTCTGACAGCCAGGGTAAACTTGTATAGATGAGTTAATCTAGACTGATTTGGCAGTCTGGAATCCCTGTTTGTTCCTTTAAGGTCCAGTCAATAGATTAGTCTGTTCACCGAGAAGACGATAGAATGGCAGTGAAAGGCCTATAAATGGTCTCCCACACTAAAACACCCCACTTCAACTGTACAAACAGTCCAAGGGATAGGTGACCAAATGGTAGGGTCCGATCTCAAAACATAATGGTGCCTTCTCCCAAATTTGAACGAGTGCAAAGGTCGAGAAATCCTACAGCAAGAAAATTCCTTCCATCTATTTAATCTGTGTGGACATGCATAGTTCTCAATTGTCAGTTATATCCAGTAGCATGGGGGAGAGAATGTAAGATATTCTCCTACTGGAGCAGCATGACCAGTGATTCCAGATGAGTGTGCCTCATACAGTGCCTTCAGAAAGTTTTCATACCCCTTGACTTATTCCACATTTTGTTGTGTTACAGCCTGAATTCAAAATAGGTTACATTGAGTTATCTCATCCATCTGCACACAATGCCCCATAATGGCAAAATGAAAACATGTTTTTAGACATTTTTTTAAATGTATTGACAATGAAATACAGAAATATCTCATTTACATAACTATTCACACCCCTGAGTCAATACTTTGTAGAATCACCTTTTGGCAGCAATTACAGCTGTGAGTTACCTGGTAAGACTCTAAGCACTTTCCACTCCTGGATTGTGCAACATTTGCCCATTATTATTTTCAACATTCTTCAAGCTCTGTCACGTTGGTTGATCATTACCAAACAACTATTTTTGCGTCTTGCCATAGATTTTCAATAACTCGGCCACTTAGGAACATTCACTGTCTTCTTGGTAAGATCCAGTGTAGATTTGGCCTTGTGTTTTAGGTTATTGTCCTGTTGAATGAAGGTGAATTAATATCCTAGTGTCTGGTGGAAAGCAGACTGAAACAGGGTTTCCTCTAGGATCTTGCCTGTGCTTAGCTCTATTCGTAAAAATGTTTATCCTGAAAAACTCTCCAGTCCTTAACGATTACAAGCATACCCATAACATGATGCAGCCACCACTTCACTTGAAAATATGGAGTGTGGTACTCAGTCATGTGTTGTATTGGATTTGCCCCAAACATAACACTTTGTATTCAGGACAAAAAGTAAATTGCTTTGCCACATATTTTTTGCAAACAGGATGCATGTTTTGAAATATCTTTATTCTGTACAGGCTTCCTTCTTTTCACTCCATTAATTAGGTTAGTATTGTGGATTAACCACAATGTTGTTGATCCATCCTCAGTTTTCTCTTATAACAGCCATTAAACTCTGTAACTGTTTGAAAGTCACCATTGGCATCACGGTGAAATCCCTGAGCAATTTCCTTCCTCACCGGCAACTGAGTTAGGAAGGATGCCTGTATCTTTGTAGTGACTGGATGTATTGATACACCATCCAAAGGGTAATTAAACACTTTACCATGCTCAAAGGGATATACAATGTCTGCTTTTCTTTATTTTTACCCCATCTACCAATATGTGCCCTCCTTGAAACCTCCATGGTCTTCGTGGTTGAATGAAAATGTTTGTCCATATCAAATAATACAATTTTGGCCATACAAATCTTTTCATAGACGTTATTGAACAATTTTTATTTTTGACACATAAACACCATCTCAAACCATCTCAGTGGCCTTGTGGTTCCTTTGAAATTCAACGCTCGACTGATGGACCGTACAGATTTATGTGTGGGGGTACAGAGATGAGGTAGTCGTTCAAAAATCGTGTTGAACACAGAGTGAGTCCATGTAACTTATTATGTGACTTGTTAAGCACATTTTTACCGCTGAACTTATTTAGGCTTGCCATAACAAAGGGGTTGAAAACTTATTGACTCAAGACATTTCAGCTTTTCATTTTTAATTAATTTGTAACATTTTGGAAAAACATCATTCTACTTCGACATCATGGGCTATTGTTTGTTCGCCAGTGACAAAAAAAAATCTCTATATAATATATTTTACATTCAGGCTGTAACACAACAAAATATGGAAAAAGTCAAAGGGTTTGAATACTTTCTGAAGGCACTGTACCTACAGTATTTCACTGCTACTCTATGGTAGTGTATGCAGCCTATTGTCACAGTCATGGTGGGCCTGCACAGTTCACATCTAATTACTGCAGGAAGACATGTATGCTGCATCCGCCTAATCTGCTAGTTCTCTTGTTGTCGTCGTAGTAACCCAGAGCTATGCTTACTACCCTGCCCTGCTCTCCTAGTGGACATGGCTATTGAAGGAATACGCATTCATATTCAATCTGCCATTGAGAACTAGTCAAATTCCATCTCCCTTAGTTGTGTTAACGTGCACTCCTTCTCCACCCCCCCATTAAACTGTACGGCTATTTTATAATATAGTTGAATATAGACAATTGCCGATTGCTATTGAGGTTCCCTCCGCATTCTCGTCCATTACAGCTGCACTATACTGTACAATAGAGGCTATGTATTGGGTGAACCAAAGTCTATCTCCAGCTCTGTCTTATGGTGAGAGGGTTGGACTGTGTTGATCTGGTAGTGGATAGAGGTCGCATTACACAAACTGACTTCATAAATAAGTCTATTATGACATCCAGAGGACAACTGTACCACCGAATCGGAATGAAGTCATAAGATGTGTCCCACAAATAGAGCCTCTATATTGAGGGATAGAAACAGTCTTTTCATTATTGCTGTTGTTGAGCAATAAATCAAATTAAAAGTGGGTTACTGCTGCAGAATGCAGACTATGAATGCAGAAGTATATGAATATGTGTATCGGTCCAATAGATGGGTTAGCTGAGAACATCACAAAGAACATTTTATTTGTATTTTAACCTTTATTTAACTAGGCAAGTCCAGTTAAGGACAAATTCTTATTTATAATGACTGCCTACCCTGGACCAATTGTGTGCAATTGGGACTCCCAATCACTGCCAGATGTGACATAGCCTGGATTTGAACCAGGGACTGTAGTGACACCTCTTGCACTGAAATGCAGTGCCTTAGACCGCTGCACCACTCGGGGAATGCTTCAATGGGTCCGTGTGTTATTTATGTTTTTAATAAAAATTGGGGACGAAATATAGTTTACATGTCAACAATCTTCGAAGCCAACCCGTCTGTTTTGCCCCATAGTTGCACAAGGGTCAGTTTTGTTGCTAAACAACCAACCCGTCTATAAGGATAGCTATTGTACGATACCATGCCGTAGGGAAGGAACATTTTCTCAAAGAAAGACTGGCACAAAAGCATGTTTCCGTAATGAAATGCAGTTCTGATAAATGTAACCGCTGCATAATGGAGTAAGATAATACTTTTTGAATAAAACAAAAATACTGACTGTATTATGGCACATAAACAATTGCATAATGAGACAGAAAATCAATGGAATACAGACATTTGGCGGTTCATATAAATATGTGAATTTTTCGTGCCTGCTTTCTTTTCTGTGGCGACTTTGTTTACATTATCTAATCAAACATCAACCATTTTTTTCTAATCCACGAAGGGGAACACTTACTGTACATAAGTAGACCGTTTTTCAATCTGTCTTGTCATGTAGTTGCCATGTAAATGCGTTGAATCCCCATTTGTATTTCAATTTTTATTAACACGCGGGTCAAAACCTTTTAGTCCCATGTCTACGATTTCCGACGATACCCCCATCCTTTTGAAACAACGTTTCACACTTTTCATCGATACTAAAGTCCAGGAGTAAAGATGGTTTGCACAGGTAATCGTACCGTATATATTGTCAGTTTCTCTTTTGAAAGCAATCGGTGAAGTGACAATTAGTTAACAAATGGATTATTCACTTCTCAAACACTGCCAAATGAAAGCTCAACAGAGCTACATTGTCAGGTGGCCGTGGGTTAAGCCTTGGTACTCACAGACAATTAGCTTAACTACCCCCTAAATGGGCTGTCTGTCAGGCCTACTGTTCGTCAATGAAAATTACTCCTGCAAACACGCACATTTATTTGTTGACATTTTGGTCAAGTTTCCCTTTATTGTACATTTGCAGAGGCAATCGCCTGTAGATTTTTATTCCCAGTTCCACAAAGAGAAGTAGTCTGGTGTGTGTGTGTGTGTGTGTGTGTGCATGTGTGTGTTAATATTTGCTCTCATGGGCAGTGGGGAGGCGAGTCATGACTCATATGATTCCTTATACTGTCTGAAGTTCTGCCTGTTTTTCTGGCAATATTTGCATTCATAAAACAAAGCTGTTCACTCATTGCAATGTTGTCTCATTAGGGATTATTAGGTATAATAATAAATAATTAATTAAGCAAATGTTTTAATTGAGAGTTCCTCGTTTTAAAATAATGTGACACTTAAAATCTCTTTTCCTTAATAAATCTAGGAGAATGTGAATTAAGAACATTTCAGAAAATGTCTCTAGTGGTTCCTACGTAACCAATTGTTCCTATGCAACCACGCAGATTCTAAGATGGCAGTGCAGACGTGGTTTGTTGTTTCTCCCGTGTACATTTTGTATTTTTCGTCTTTTTTTTGTATATATTTCAATTTATTTTCAATCTCTTTCCTATTTGTAAATTAAATATACCCCCTGGCAACCCGCCTCACCCAATGTGAAACGGATCCGCTATTTTTAGACCTTAGCCAGAACCTCCATCAGATGCTAGCCATAAGAAGCTAACCAGCTAATTAGCAACTAGCTATTTAGTCATTGTCAGCCACTGCTAGTGGCCTTTACCTTCTGCACAGACTCCAGCCGATTTTAGCCTAGATAATACTTGCCAGCCTGCCAGTATCAAACTCTTTTTCTCCACTACAATGCCGGACTCCTGCTGTAAGCCCTGGACCATTACTCTTGATCATCACAGCTAGCTAGCTGCCACCGAGTGGCCCAGCACCGAAGCTAGCTCTGAGCCAGGCCCACCTTCCGGCCTGCTCAGTGATCACTCGGCTACAATGCTGATGTCTCCCGGACTCCACCCCAACACGACTAGAATCCACCACTACTCCACCGGATTCTTGCCGTAAGCTCTGGACCTTTGCATCGGATCAACGCTGCTAGCTAGCTGATACCGAGTGCTATAGCGGCTAACGCCCCTGTCCAGAAGCTAGCACCAGTTAGCTGCGAACCATGCGCATCTCCCTGCTAGCAAACAAAATTAATACAGCTACCATACCTCTTTCGCCAACTGGCCTGGACCCTTTGTCGACATGGAGCCCCGCCGTTCCACCAGGACTGGTCTGCCGATGTAACTCCATTCGTTGTGTCCTCAACCGGTCTTTGCCGAACGTCGGAGCAGACGCTTCAATTAGCCCCAGCCTGCTAACTTTGAACGCTGTGTCTCCCACTTGCTAGCGTAGCAAAGACTACCCAGCGGCTTCCCTGTTTCATCTATTGCTGTTCACTGGACCCTATGATCACTTGGCTACATAGCTGATGCCTGCTGGACTGTTAATTAATCACAGTACTCCATTTGTTTATTTTTGTTTATCTGTCGGCCCTAGCCTCGAACTCAGGTCCTGTGTGTACTTAACTGACCATCTCTGCCCATTCATCGCCCTTTAACCTGTTGTTGTTGTTGTCTTAGCTGATTAGCTGTTGTTGTCTTACCCGTTGTTGTCTTCGCTAGCTCTCCCAATCAACACCTGTGATTGCTTTATGCCTCGCTGTATGTCTCTCTCAAATGTCAATATGCCTTGGATACTGTTGTTTAGGATAGTTATCATTGTTTTAGTTTACTGCGGAGCCCCTAGTCCCACTCAACATGCCTCAGATACCTCCCTTGTCCCACCTCCCATACATGCAGTGACCTCACCCAGCATAACTGCGTCCAGAGATGCAACCTCTCTTATCATCACTCAATGTCTGGGTTTACCTCCACTGTACCCGCACCCCACTATACCCTTGTCTGTACATTATGCCCTGAACCTATACTACCACGCCCAGAAATCTGCTCATATTATTCTGTGTCCCTAACACACTAGAAGACCAGTTTTGATAGCCTTTAGCCGTACCCTCATCCTACTCCTCCTTTGTTCCTAGGGTGATGTGGATGTTAACCCAGGCCCTGCGTGTCCCCAGGCACTCTCATTTGTTGACTTCTGTAACTGAAAAAGCCTTGGTTTCATGCATGTTAACATCAGAAGCCTCCTCCCTAAGTTTGTTTTACTCACTGCTTTAGCACACTCCGCCAACCCTGATGTCCTTGCCGTGTCTGAATCCTGGCATAGGAAGGCCACAAAAAAATCCTGAGATTTCTATCCCCAACTACAACATTTTCCATCAAAATAGAACTGCAAAGGGGGAGGAGTTGCAATCTACTGCAAAGATAGCCTGCAAAGTTCTGTCATACTTTCCAGGTCTGTGGCCAAACAGTTCGAGCTTCTAATTTAAACAATTCATCTCTCCAGAAATAAGTCTCTCACTGTTGCTGCCCGAACCCCGGCCAACAGCTCCGCACCCCCCGCAGCAACTTGCCCAAGCCTCCCCAGCTTCTTCTTCACCCAAATACAGATAGCAGATGTTCTGAAAGAGCTGCAAAACCTGGACCCCTACAAATCAGCTGGGATAGAGGCTGACTCCCCTCAGCTCACAGCTGTGCCCTGGACACCATATGTTAATTGATTGCCCCCCATCTATCTTCAGAGTTTGTTCTGTTAGGTGACGTAAACTGGGATATGCTTAACACCCCGGCAGTCCTACAATCTAAGCTAGATGCCCTCAATCTCATACAAATTATCAAGGAACCCACCAGCTACAACCAAAAATCCATAAACATGGGCACCCTAATAGATATTATCCTGACAAACCTGCCCTCCAAATACACCTCTGCTGATTTCAATCAGGATCTCAGCAATCACTGCCTCATTGCCTGTATCCGCTATGGGTCTGTGGTCAAACGACCACCCCTCATCACTGTCAAACACTCCCTTAAACACTTCTGCAAGCAATCCTTTCTAATCGACCTGGCCCGGGTATCCTGGAAGGATATTGACCTCATCCCGTCAGTCGAGGATGCCTGGTCGTTCTTTAAAAGTAATTTCCTCACCAATAAGCATGCCCATTTGAAAAAATGTAGAACTAAGAACATATATAGCCCTTGGTTCACTCCACACCTGACTGCCCTCGACCAGCACAAAAACATCCTGTGGCGGACTGCACTAGCATCGAATAGTCCCCGCGATATGCAAATTTCAGGGAAGTCAGGAACCAATACACGCAGTCAGGAAAGCAAAGGCTAGCTTTTTCAAACAGAAATTTGCATCCTGTAGCTCTAACTCCAAAACGTTGTGGGATACTGTACAGTCCATGGAGAATAAGAGCACCTCCTCCCAGCTGCCCACTGCACTGAGGCTAGGTAACACTGTCACCACGATAAATCCACGATAATCGAGAATTTCAATAAGCATTTCTCTATGGCTGGCCATGCTTTCCTCCTGGCTACCCGAACCCCGGCCAACAGCTCCGCACCCCCCGCAGCAACTTGCCCAAGCCTCCCCAGCTTTTTCTTCACCCAAATCCAGATAGCAGATGTTCTGAAAGAACTGCAAAACCTGGACCCCTACAAATCAGCTGGGATAGACAATCTGGACCCTCTCTAAAATTATCGGCCGCCATTGTTGCAACCCCTATTACTAGTCTGTTCAAGCTCTCTTTCGTATCGTCCGAGATCCCTAAAGATTGGAAAGCTGCCGCGGTCATACCCCTCTACAAAGGGGGTGACACTCTAGACCCAAACTGTTACAGACCTATATCCATCCTACCCTGTCTTTCTAAAGTCTTCGAAAGCTGAGTTAATAAACAGATCACTGACCATTTCGAATCCCACCATAACTTCTTTGCTGTGCAATCTGGTTTCCGAGCTGGTCACGGGTGCACCTCAGCCACGCTCAAGGTCCTAAACGATATCATAAATGGCATCGATAAAAGACAGTACTGTGCAGATGTATTTATCGACCTGGCCAAGGCTTTCAACTCTTGTTAATCACCGTATTCTTATCGGCAGACTCAATAGCCTTGGTTTCTCAAATTACTGCTTCGCCTTGTTCACTAACTACTTCTCAGACAGAGTTTAGTGTGTCAAATCGGAGGGCCTGTTGTCTGGACCTCTGGCAGTCTCTATGGGGGTACCACAGGGTTCAATTCTCGGGCCGACTCTTTTCTCTCTATATATCAACAATGTCGCTCTTGCTGAGGGTGATTCCTTGATCCACCTCTACGCAGACGATACCATTCTGTATACATCTGGCCCTTCTTTGGACAATGTGTTAACAAACCTCCAAACGAGCTTCAATGCCATACAACACTCCTTCCGTGGCCTCCAACTGCTCTTAAATGCAAGTAAAACTAAATGCATGCTTTTCAACCGTTCGCTGCCCGAACCCGCCCGCCCGACAAGCATCACTACTCTGGACGTTTTCGACTTAGAATATGTGCACAACTACAAATACCTAGGTTTCTGGTTAGACTGTAAACTCTCCTTCCAGACTCATATTGAACATCTCCAATCCAAAATCAAATCTAGAATCGGCTTCCTATTTCACAACAAAGCCTCCTTCACTCACGCCGCCAAACATACCCTCGTAAAACTGACTATCCTACCGATCCTCAACTTCGGTGATGTCCTTTACAAAATAGCCTCCAACACTCTACTCAGCAAATTGGATGCAGTCTATCACAGTGCCATCCGTTTTGTCACCAAAGCCCCATACACCACCCACCACTGTGACCTGTATGCTCTCGTCGGCTGGACCTCGCTACATATTCGTCGCCAGACCCACTGGCTCCAGGTCATCCAGAAGTCTTTGCTAGGTAAAGCGCCGCCTTATCTCAGCTCACTGGTCACCATAACAACACCCGCCCGTAGCACACGCTCCAGCAGGTATATCTCACTGGTTATCCCCAAAGCCAACACCTCATTTGGCCGCCTTTCCTTCCAGTTCTCTGCTGCTAATGACTGGAACGAATTGCAAAAATCGCTGAAGCTGGACACTTATATTTCCCTCACTAACTTTAAACATCAGCTCTCTGAGCAGCTAACCGATCGCTGCAGCTATACATAGCCCATCCAATCTACCTATCTCATCCCCATATTGTTTTTATTTACTTTTCTGCTCTTTTGTACACCAGTATTTCTACTTGCACATCATCATCTGCACATCTATCACTCCAGTGTTAATTTGCTCAATTGTAATTACTTCGCTACTATGGCCTATTTATTGCCTTACCTCCTCATGCAATTTGCACACACTGTATATAGACTTTCTTTTTTTCTATTGTGTTATTGACTGTACGCTTGTTTATTCCATGTGTTGTTGTTTCTGTTGCACTGCTTTGTTTTATCTTGACCAGGTTGCAGTTGTAAATGAGAACTTGTTCTCAACTAGCCTACCTGGTTAAATAAAGATGAAATAAAAAAATATATATTTTAAATTGAATCATGTAAACACCAGAGCTGGGAATTTCCCGGGACCTTACGATATGATACGATATGATACGATATGTATCGTGATTCTTAGGATTCTTTCTGTATTAGCATTTGACACTGCAATTTTATTTCGATTTGATGTTCCAAACATACTGCTCAGTATATGTCTGCTGCAGAGAGACAAAAGAGAGCATGAGAAAATTCGATTTGATCAGTCATGGAAATGAAAGTGCTGAAAACATGTTGGCTCGCTATTTAAAAAGAATATGGAGAACAAGCTGTAGGATGAAAAATACCAGAGTTTTGGCGCAGGTACAGCCGACTAGCGCTAGCTAATGCTACATAGCAAAGGTACGTTTTTTTTCCGTTTTTTTAAACAAATTGATACATGGAGTCAAAGTATCTATATAACATTGTCCCAAAATAATATTGCAATATGTAACTGTATCGATTTTCCCCGATCACTAGTAAACACACATACACACAAACAATGGACTGTCAATGTTCAGAATGGGATTGTTGACTGACACTGTTTACTTGTCTCTAAGCCTGACGAACACGAGGGTTCGACGTCCCGTCCGTATAAACTAATAAGGCACGGAGAACAAATGAGATCAGTGTCCATTAACAAAATATGTCTCTAACTTGGCTAGCTGGTATGTCAACAAAATATAGGCTACCTCTATGTGACTAGCTGCAATGCTCATCGACTGGCTTGTTCATGAAACCTTTTGATATTAAAATAGTATATCAATGAACAGATTGTAAACAACATAAGAATATTTGTGACAGAGCTGTGTTGTTTAAATCAGTCTATAGGCTCTATGATTCAGGGCAGAGGTCACTGTCATTAGCCTTGAACGCCCTGGGAGCAATCGCCAGACACAGTCAAAGTAGTGGCCTAACAACCTCAAACCATCCAGTCCCATCTTCAATTACCGTCCATCTCAACATGTTTTTGTTAGAGTGGGCCAGAGAAGAGCTGACCCTTTCATGGGGCCTGCAGAGAAACAGACCCCCAAAATGAGCGTTCTATGAAACCATAGTGAGGGTATGGGACTTGAAATTGGCAATTTAATAGAGCAGGGGTTGGACACAATTGAAATTGAGGTCACCGATTCAGCAGCTGATGCACAAACGGAAGTACAGTGGGATATATGCCAGCCATGTATGACTTTCAGAGAAAGACAAGGTTTGGGCGGGATATTTGGTTCTTGGTCTTAATCTGTGCTGTTGTTTCTGATCAATGTCAAAGCCAATTAACCCAACACACTAATCTAATGCGCTCAGTTGGGATAACGACATGCATAGCCAGAGGCCAGTATAAAAACTCAGTATAAAACCTGACAGAAAAATTACGTGGTAATGTATGTATCAGAAAAAGAGAGATATCCTGTTCAAAATGTGCTGTGTTTAGTCAATTATCTCTACACATTATATTCTCTCTATCCACCTGGTTGTACACAAAGAGGTTGTCGTTCTACTGAGATACCTACGGGAGAGGGAGAGAGAGAGAGAGAGAGGCCCGGCCATGGCCATTTTCTTTCCCATAGCAGACAGTGTGGGCACCATCTGTCAATGGCCACGGATGAATGGGGCTGGGAGGAGGCTAAATATGTGTCTCACAGTGGGCTGAAAATGAATTAAATATGGCTTGGTTTATTTCCCAGCTCCTATTTTCTGGAACTATTCACAGATATCCCTGCATGGAGCATACAGAGGGCTACACAATCACTAAGGGCATAGCTGGTTAGTAGACACACTGCAGCAGACTAGCTGAGATGGAATAGAGATCAGCGTGTCACTGACTAGACCTGGGTTTTATTTTTTTCTGTCATACCATTGAACAGCCAGTGCTATATAGTGATGGGGGGGAAATCGATACAGTTATATATTGCAATATTACTTGGACGATATTATATCAATACTTTGACTCCCAAGTATCAATTTGCTGGCAATTCCCAGCCCTAGTGCTATAGGAAACAACCTTATACAAACAATCCATGGCATCATGCTTCACATGCCAGAGATAGAGTAGCCAGTAGGATATTAAAAACAATAACCTAAATGCATTGCAAACAATGGAGGTATTGTCCCCCACCGCCCGTCGTGTGATCCCAACCCCTGCTTCACAATAATGTGGAAACAACTTTAAATCAAAACGCAAAAGCTGGGGCAGCATTCAAGAGAAAGCTTTTCATATGCATGCAATGTGAACACTGAGAGACGGTGTAAAAACCGTAGAGGCTTTTTCTTAATCGATGCTGGGCCAGATTAGCTCCATTCAGGGACAATGAAGTCGGCAGCAGCAAGCAGGTGTTAGCGACAGCTGTAGTAAGGGGGCGTGCTGACTGCGCGAGGCATCGAGAGGAGACAGTGAGGAGAGAGGGGCGTTTCTATTTGTTGTGCTGTAGAAAGCAACAGGCTCGACAGGCAGGGAAAAGGTTCTGCTTGGTTTTACTCACCCAGCATCTGGCTGAAGAGAAGCTGCTCCAGGTCACCAAGGACAGTCACTACCAGCTCTGGATCCACCTTGAGGAAGGACTGGCTCCCATCCCCTTGGCCCTTGGCCCCTGCCTCCCCAGAAGCTCCCGCCACCTGCTTCTTGTTGACAGCCTTGGCCTTGCTGGAGAGGATCTCATCATCAGATTTGCCATCCTCAGGGGCCTTACTCAGGGGCTTCACCTCTGCATAGGGACCCCTAGGGATCCGGCTCTGACCGGGTCTGACCAGGCCAGAAGGAGCCGCCAGTGGGCTGAAGGGTTTGGGTTTGCCCTGGAAGAGAGAGTGCTCTGACTTGGAGAGGTTGCGTGAGAGTGGCGCGCCCCCTCCTCCGCCACTGCCACCCCCTCCTGCCAGCTTGGGCTTGCCCGTCTTGAGATGCCCCGCTCCAGGCTTGGCCATGTCATCACACCACTTGGGCTCGTAGAGGTGCATCTTCTTCTCTGCATCGGTGAGCACGGCCAGGTTGGTCAGGGACCTCTGCTTGCGAAGGTTGGAGGACACAGGCAGCCGCCCTTCAGAGCTACCTGCACGGTACACCCTCAGTTCCCCTCGCTGGGCACTCTGGGGCATCCCCGACTTGCCCCTCTTGGCTGCCACGCCAACAGCTTTGCCCTCTGCTTGGCCGTACGTTTTGGTACTTTCCGCCCGTTCCATCTTGAAATCTCCTTCTCTGCCTCCTTTCACACTACTTCTGAGCATGCCTCCTGCATGAGAGCATTGAGAAAAGCATCAGCAAGGAGAAAAAATAGTATTCCTCTCGGTCCCCTTGTCCTTGTCAAGAGAAAACAGAAAAAGGCAACCAAAACACAGTTCTTGGATCTTTGGTCCTTTTTTCAGACAGATTATAATTATTTTCCTCTCCTCCTTCCCCCTCTCTGTCCTCATGACAGACTCTCCCTTCTTTTCTCTCCTTTCTTTCCCTGTCCTCTCTCTCTCGTTCTCCCTGGCTCCGTTTTCTACTCCTCCCTTCAGCAGAGCCTCCTGCCGCTGAAGCGCGCAGCAGCAGGATGACAGTAGCAGCAGACGCAACAACAATCCCTCCCCCCTCTTCCTTCTCCTCCTTCTCTCCTCCCGTCCTCCCTCTCTCATCCTATGTACCATTTAAAGATACTTTGCTCTGCCTCAGCAGTATGTGTGAAATGTAAAGGGAGCGATGAGAAATGATAAGCTTGGCATTTTTAAAACTGGAAAGCATCATTTTTTTTTTTATCACAGGCATGTTTTCACACGCCCTCGTCTCTCTCAATCCCTTTGTTCTTCCCCTCCCCCCTCCCTTCACCTCTTGGGTCAGGCACGTTCATCGCACACACAATTGTGCATGATTGGCCTGCGTGCTGTGGAAATGGATTGTGCAGTCAGACACATTTAGGCACGCCGTTTACTCAGTGCACAAAATGAACAGGGTTAACAGCCCGTGAGGAAAGCTGTGTCCAAAAGCCCACAACAACTGGAACATCCAGCTTAGTTGTTTATCCTGTCTGAGCTGCCTTATTACCTAACTCTAACCCTGATTTAATCATATGCTTAAATCGACTGAGTGTTATTGACTTTTTACTTAAATGGAACTAGTCCAATGATGTTTACAGAAGAACAATGCTGTCCAATAAGTTTCAAAGTGTGTCAGTACCGTATTTTCATGTATATATATCAGTGTAAGTATACACCGTGACTGTACAAACATAATTTGGAAGTAATAATTTACTATCGACATTAACATCTTATTTAGAAGAAAAAAAAACAATTCTGTCAGATAATATCACTCGCGTATCAAAATTATTGACGGTAAATCAAATCAAATTGTATTGGTCGCGTACACAGTTTCACACAATAGGAAACAAGCTAGTCAGAGCAGCTTGGGAGTGAGGTCATCATGAATAGACTAAACTCTGCATGAGGGAATTTCTTGGGACAGGCAAGAACAAGTTTCAAATAAACAAAACAAAATGCTGATTTTGGCAGGTGTCTATGGAGGTTTTCAGGTCAGGTCCTTTTTCACTATACAGTATCTCGCCAACAGCCTAAATGAGTGTCACTGGACCAAACAATTGTCAGCTTTCCCCTGGCCAGCCAATCAGAATGAGTTTTTGCCAACAAAAGGGCTTTATTACAGACAGAAATACTCCTCAGCACCCTCAGATTTGGAGGTTCTGGGCTGCCGTGGTTACACATGGTCTGCGGTTGTGAGGCCGGTTGGATGTACTGCCAAATTCTCTAAATCGACGGAGGTGGCTTATGGTAGAGAAATTGACATTCAATTCTCTGGCAACAGCTCTGGTGGATATTCCTGCAGTTAGCATGCCAATTGCATGCTCCCTCAAAACTTAAGACATCTATGGCATTGTGTTGCGTGACAAAACTGCACATTTCAGAGTGGCCTTTAATTGTCCGTAGCACAAGGTACACCTGTGTAATGATCGTGCTGTTTAATCAGATTATTGATATGCTACACCTGTCAGCTGGATGGATTATCTTGACAAAGGATAAAAATGCTCACTAACAGGGATGTAAACAAATTTGTGAAATACATTTGAGAAAAATACAATTTTTGTGCATATGGAACATTTCTGGGATCATTTATTCAGCTTATGAAACCAGAACTTTACATGTTCCATTTATATTTTTGTTCAGTGTACTAAGAAATGAAATGGTGGAATGGTAATTACAGTTAACCTATTTATTCATTTTTCAATAAATTCAATAAAACAAGTGCAACTAGGTGCCATTTGATACCACAATTTCCTATTGAATACTAGGAAAATACTGTAAAATAAAGTGCTAGCACACTTTGGAAAGAGCTGCAAGCAGCATAAGCACTAAACCCAGGTAACAGCATCCAACCCAGACTCATAATGTCTTATAGTATGTAAGTATAGCACTGGAATTACTGCAAAATGACTGTCTGCTTCACCCCCTCCCCTTAGAACAAGTGGACATTCATTGACTCTAAATACTGCATGAGGGCTGCTATACCAGCTAGGTGGCTTTCTGTTCACACAGACAACAGAGCTGGGAAATACATACCTGTTTATTAACCTCTATATCTTCTATTAAAGTGAAATAGTACAATATAGTGTGCATACATACTGTATGCACAATTATGTGTGTTGACATACAGTATGTGTGTAATGTGCCCGCTTGAGAAATCAAGGAATCATTTCTAAGTTGTGCTCAAAAGAAATGAAACACAATTTCTCTTAACCAGGAGAACCAATAAACTTTTGTGACCACTATGGTTCACTTTGCTTTGATGCAATGCAACGGACTAGTTTGTTACGATGCCTCAAGGGCCCTTTCTCACTGCTCTCCCACCGTGTGCCCCACACACTCCACTGGCCTGATATGTGGGTCCCGTGGCACCTGGGGTTCTTCTGAGACCCATGGAGTCATTTGATGTGGCTTAGCGAGGGGCCTGAAAACAATGTCATGTTTTGTTCTTGCTTGTCACAAGCGATGCCCCCATGCTGAGTTGAGTCCATTGATGATGACCTCACTCCCAAGCTGCTCTGACAAGCTTGTTTCCTGTTGTGTAGATATTTGTGGATGGGAAAAAGTTGATCACAATATTCTGAAAGTATTTCTGTATGAGCATATTTATGAAAATGTAGCTGAAGATATTGCAATTGCATCAAGTAATTTCTGCCTGAGCAACCCTACTGCATAACCAACATATCAACTGTGCATAAGTCCTTATAAAGAGAATGTTAGCTTACAAAAGACCACACAGAGTATCATAACGTACTCAGCCAATGATACGGCGAGCCCATTTCCAGACTGTTCTCGACTGATTTAATGAACTAGGAGAGAGACACCCTTCCTCAGGAGAGATGAAGGTGAAACAGCATCCAGACGTTGCTTTCCCACAGATCTGGACACTATTCCGAATGTACTGGCCAGCAGTGTGTGTGTGTGTTTGTGTGTGTGTGTGTGTGTGTGTGTGTGTGTGTGTGTGTGTGTGTGTGTGTGTGTGTGTGTGTGTGTGTGTGTGTGTGTGTGTGTGTGTGTGTGTGTGTGTGTGTGTGTGTGTGTGTGCGTGTTTACATGTGTGTCTGGTTGTGTGTGTATGTCTATGAGTAAAGAGGCTATGAGGGGATAGCTCCACAGCTGCCAGTAGTAAATTTCCCTGGACAATCTGTGTAATCATTTTGTGGCGACTCAGCTGCTATGGGGTGCTGCAACATATGATGATGCAACACGTAAAAGATGTAGAGGAACGTCCAAATGTTCTCGCCCAGTGTGTGTGTGTGTGTGTGTGTGTGCGTGTGCATGTGTGGTCAAAGAAAAGCAGAGTGATCATTGATATCCTACCATAAATATACATCTTGTTTAAAACACTATTTAAATAATTTTGCTGAGCGGAATACGAGACTGAGGGTCCACGATATTGCAAAAACCTGAATTAAACAATATTCTGTGTTTTTTCCCCCCCCAACCTTCCCTATATGCTGAATATTAGTGCATTCCTGCTGAGCTCAATGGACTGGAAACCTGTAGAGGAAGGCTGAAGCAAACTGCTTATCCATCTTGCTCGTTTCCAATCTCAGTAAAGTGATTATCTTACCTCCTTGTGTTAATGTGGGAGCATTTTGTCTAATGCCACAGAAACATTACTATTTTTAGAGTAAAATATTCCACTATATTGTTCCTGGACAAACCGACCAAAAATGTCAAAATGTTTACAGGTTGTTTCAACAGAAGTAATTCTTAATGAGCAACTGAATGCAAAAAAAACGTATCTTGTTAAAAATGGCCTATGTGGCATTGATATTAGTCAGAAACATTTATTCCAGTGGAAAAATGAGCTAAAAAGTGCAAGTAGGATAATATTGGTCATAAAGTCAGTATTTTCCAAAAACAGAGTTAAGATTTATGTAACTGAGGTCGTCACGATTTACACAGGGGTTGGGTTTGGAATACAATCATGCCCACATGCCCTTGCTGTTTGAACTCTATGCAATCGTATAGCAGAACCTGACCGTGAGACAAACCTGCCCCCATTAAGCAGCTCCTTAGACTTGTTTACTTAAGACAACACGTCGCCAATGTTCTGTTGAAAGAACACTTGGCCCCTAAACCCTTTATGGAGTGGCCACTTGTTGATGTGTTTGATAGTGATCACTCGAGTCTGCCACTGTTTTGGACAAAATGAGAATTGAGACGATACGCACTTGCATCCCAACTGCCACAATAGAAGAAAAAAACATTTGAGAGAATCGTGTCTGCTGCCACGACCTGTTTTGTAACATGATTCGCCATGAAATACTCCCAGATGTGCACCTTTTTTTTTTACTTGAGAAATACTGCACCAAACACCTTAGCTAGATGTAAAATTGCGCTCCTCGGAGATCCCCTCAGTAAAAACTTCAAACTTAATAACAGATTTCTTGATTAATCTTAGATTAATTCGGACTACTTTGAAGAAGAGGTAGTGGCTATGTTGTTGCTACTCCAGAAGGACAAACAACAGTAACTGCCACGGTACGATATGGGAACATAATACACCCAAATCGAACCACACCACCAAGACCAAATGAGCACCAGAAAAACACATGCAGAATTGGTGCTTTCAGCCCCCTTTAAGACATGGCTGCCATACACCCCTTTCTGAGCGTCATTACCGACAGTCAATGTTGATATAACTGCAATCAGATCAGAGTTACATATCATTTCTTTCTTAAGATTGTTTGTTTGCTTGTTTTGTTTCACGAATGAAGCCACACACTGATTACACTGATGAAGTCCCACAGAGAGCATTTATCCATATGAAATAAACATATAACCCGAGCGTCCCTCTCTCCCTCATCAATAGTGTCTGAGACACAGTGACAGATTGGAAGTGGCCCCCAGGGCTGTCCCGGGGGGACAAGAGGCACTCCCTGACAGGAGGCGATAGTTGATCCCCAGATCAAATCACTGGGTACCTCAGTCCTGCATCTGTCCATTCGGCCCTGAAGACCACTCAACCATGCAACCTTCCACCACCCTCTCTCAGAGGAATAAAGTGAGGGGCGGCCACAGCCTCTCTAAGTCATCACGATAATTAAGAGACTACTTTGAAGGCTTTTATAGTGAATGCAGTTTTATGAGGTACTTTTCTCATTATCCGTGCACTGGGTGTTCCTAAACAGTACTAATCAGTACAAAACTTGGACACAATGCCCCCCTATCTTTATTACATTACCAGTGACCTTTGCATTCTCCTCTTAGGCCTGTGGTAATTGTAGGTTTACATTGTGGTTTGTTGTAGATAGGAATGTTTGTAAATGGATAGTAATGGCAGAATGACTATTCTCCAATTGTCAACCATTAAGTAACTTCTTACTAAACATTTTCACAGGCATGTCACTGTGAAATCGAAAAGCTCCTATTCAACATTTGACGATGCGAAACGTACAAACACCTGCTGTACTTGTCTTTCTACGATAAGATATGACTAAAACAGGCAGTGGAGTTTAAAGTTAAGAGTGGCTTTTTTAAGCAGTTTTCATCTTTTGTCCGGGATTTGAGAGTGATTTTAACAGTCAGGAAAACGTGTTTTCCCACATGTCTATTTATGAAAAGCTGTACTGACAAGACAGCAGCAGTGCCCTCCAGTCGTGACAAACTGCTGGAGGAGATCCTAGATCCTGATGTATCAAACAGGTGGAGTAATGAAGCTTCTACTGTACTGTACGTTAGCAGTCACTGTAGTGAGAACTAGTGACAGGGGCTGAGTTGGGCATATTAACAGTAGACTTATAATATAGACTATATACTGTATGTGCCTGGCAGTCTGACCTGTTTACTGAAAAACAACTGCATGTCAATATACAGTATCATATTTCGCCGTATTGCCACGACTGACCAAAAAATACAGGGGGTGATCAAAATGTTAGTAATGTAGCAATGTGTTGTTTTAATGTCATATGTTGAAAAATGTAAAACATTATGTTGATTTGACTTTAACCAACTTTAGGTCTTCTCCCTGAAGATGTTCTCTACCTGCAAGACAATGGGTCATAAAAAAGAACCCTTCACAACTAGGTGAAGATACCATGTGACCTCCCTGGACTAGAAAAGCTCTCTATCTATCCCTGGAGCTCTCTTATCCTCCTCTCTGCCCCGCTCTGGGCTCACCTACTTCTCAAGGGAGAGAAAGTATCTTTAGGGAAATAGTACCCAGTCGAAACTGTCAAGGCTCAGGAGAAGACCCAGATGCAGACAGTTTCGAAGTAAAAAAGGTTTATTACAATGATGGTGGGCAGACAAATGACAGGTCAAGGGCAGGCAGAGGTCATTAATCCAGAGCAGAGTCCGAAAGGTATAGAACGGCAGGCAGGCTCAGGGTCAGGGCAGGAAGAGGTCAGTAATCCAGGGTGGTGTGACAAGGTACAGAACGGCAAGCAGGCTCAAGGTCAGGGCAGGCAGAATGGTCGAAGAGAAAACTAAAAAACAGGAACTAGAGAAAGACAGGAGCACAGAAAAAATGCTGGTAGGCTTGACAAAACAAAACAAATTGGCAACAGACAAACAGAGAACACAGGTATATATGCACTGGGGATAATGGGGAAGATGGGTGACACCTTTAGGGGGGTGGAGACAAGCACAAAGACAGGTGAAACAGATCAGTCGTGTGACAGAAACAAGTTTGTGTATATATTATAACAATATTTTGTGATGTTTTTGTATGTTTTTGTACGTTTTGTACGTTTTTGAATGTTTTGTAAGTTTTCTTGAGGCTAGCCGAAGTTCGGTAGCCGAAGTATACACTGCTTCGTCAGTGATTGGTCAACAGTAGGGATTATTCAATTAAGTGTTTGTTGTCATTCAACAACAGTTTTCACGTACATTTTTTCACTTGAGAAATACTGCACCAAACATATTAGTTAGATGTAAAATTGTGCGACTAAGACCTCTGCCAAAATGTAAAATCTGAATTTCACACATTAATTCAGACTATTTTGAGGTTGTGTACTTTTGCTATCTCAAGAGGGGAAAACAGTAATTTTGTTGCTTCTTGTTTTCCAAGTGTAGGTATTTTAAAGGAGTATGTGAGTACAGACATTCACTCCACCTAACCGAGCTCTGTTAGGAGCAAACCGAACCTATGTATGCGGACGCCTAAGCTAACCATCTTCAAGGAAAGAAGAAGACAGTCAGAGCACAGCCTCCGCAAATCAATGAATTAGCCAAAAGACAGAGCAACCAGGAACACAATCCTGGGGAGACAAGAAGAGAAACAATCACAAGGAAACTCAGAACAAGAAAGGATAACAAGAAAGAAAAGCAACAGTAGGACATCTTAATATTCTGATATATCGAGGTCTTTACTTCGTATCTTTCACCCTGTTCCCTAAACTTTTACATGATCATTCTCATTACGTTTGTAAATATTTTGATTACTTATTATAATTGATGTATAATGGAACTGTGTTGTCTTCTTACTCTTGAAGAAGTGAGTTCAAATTGACTAGTAAAGAACTCATACCTTCAGATAAACCAATTATATTACCAGGTTATTGTTGAACTAACGCATAAGTCAAGTCTTCTCAGAAGATCAGTTTTGTCCAATAAATCAAATCAAATCAAATTTGATTTGTCACATACACATGGTTATCAGATGTTAATGTGAGTGTAGCGAAATGCTTGTGCTTCTAGTTCCGACAATGCAGTAATAACCAACGAGTAATCTAACCTAACAATTCCACAACTACTACCTTATACACACAAGTGTAAAGGGATAAAGAATATGTACATAAAGATATATGAATGAGTGATGGTACAGAACGGCATAGGCAAGATGCAGTAGATGGTATTGAGTACAGTATATACATATGAGATGCGTAATGTAGGGTATATAAACATAAAGTGGCGTAGTTTAAAGTGGCTAGTGATACATGTATTACATAAAGACGGCAAGATGCAGTAGATGATATAGAGCACAGTATATACATATACATTATATTAAGTGGCATTGTTTAAAGTGGCTAGTCATACATTTTTGATCAATTTCCATCAATTCCATTATTAAAGTGAGCTAGAGTTGAGTCAGTATGTTGGCAGCAGCCACTCGATATTAGTGGTGGCTGTTTAACAGTCTGATGGCCTTGAGATAGAAGCTGTTTTCAGTCTCTCGGTCCCTGCTTTAATGCACATGTACTGACCTCGTCTTCTGGATGATAGCGGGGTGAACAGGCAGTGGCTCGGGTGGTTGTTGTCCTTGATGATCTTTTTGGCCTTCCTGTGACATTGGGTGGTGTAGGTGTCCTGGAGGGCAGGTAGTTTGCCCCCAGTGATGCGTTGTGCAGACCTCACTACCCTCTGGAGAGCCTTACGGTTGTGGGCGGAGTAGTTGCCGTACCAGGCGGTGATACAGCCCGACAGGATGCTCTCGATTGTGCATCTGTAGAAGTTTGTGAGTGCTTTTGGTGACAAGCCGAATTTCTTCAGCCTCCTGAGGTGGACCAATTCAGTTTGTCCGTGATGTGTACGCCGAGGAACTTAAAACTTACTACCCTCTCCACTACTGTCCCGTCGATGTGGATAGGGGGGTGCTCCCTCTGCTGTTTCCTGAAGTCCACAATCATCTCCTTTGTTTTGTTGACGTTGAGTGTGAGGTTACTTTCCTGACACCGATAACAGGCTGGTGCCCCGATTTCATAGTAGTAACTGGACACACTTCCCTATGTAAGCATTAACACAATCCAGACTGTGCATTGTCAGGGTATTGACACACAACTCAGTGGTGTGGGAAGGCTGGAGGCCGAGTGACTTCAACCGCTGAGGTGTGCGGTAATTACCTAGCAACGCACAGTCGGGGGTGTGTTAATGTGCTTATAAGAAAAATGGATTGCAACATTTTATTTGTGAGAGAAGAAGAAGTCAGCAGTTTCTGATTGCAGCCGTGTGGTTCATTTCTGACATTAACGTATCCCCCACTACTTCTCTGACTGTTGCCATGTTACTAAGCGACATACAACAAGAAGTACCATTATGCCGATGATGACAGAACGATAATATTGGCCTCAGTCTGCCTTAGTAGTAATGCCATAACTGCTACATACTCACTTGGCTAGCCAGCTATTGAGTAGCAGGGACAATTAGCTGCCTCTTCCTCTCTGTTGGTTGTTACACAAGCTGGCTAAACTTCTTGTCACTTCACTTGCTAGCTAACTAGTGCGCTAACATTAGCTAGCTACCTACAGTACAGCAGAGTCTCGTCAGAGACTCGACAGCAGAAATGAGAACAAACTCTATCTTCCTAGCTATAGTGCCTTCAGATAGTATTCATACCCCTTGATTTATTCCACATTTGTTGTGTTACAGCCTAAATTCAAAATTGATTAAATACATGTTTTTTTCTCACCGGTATAACACACAATGCCCAATAATGACAACGTAAAAACTAAATACAGGAATATCTCATTTACTGTACATAGGTATCTACACGCCTCAGTCATTACATTTTAGAAACACCTTTGGCAGCGATACAGCTGTGAGTCTTTCTGGGTAAGTCTCTAAGAGATTTGCACACCTGGATTGTGCAATATTTGCACATTATTCTTCTTAAAATTCCTCAAGCTCTGTCAAGTGGGTTGTTGATCATTGCTACACAGTCATTTTCAAGTCTTGCCAAAGATTTTCAAGCTGATTTAAGTCAAACCTGTAACTAGGCCACTCAGGAACATGCAAAGTTGTCTTGGAATCAACTCCGGTGTATATTTGGCCTTGTGTTATAGGTTATTGTCATGCTGAAAGTGTCTGTTGGAATGCAGACTGAACCAGGTTTTCCTCTAGGATTTTGCTTGTGCTTAGCTCTATTCCATTTATTTTTACTCCTTGGTCCTTGTTGATGACAAGCATAACCATAATATGATGCAGCCACCACCATCCTCTCCGGCAACTGAGTTAGGAAGGATGCCTGTATCTTTGAAGTGACTGGGTGTATTGATACACCATCCTAAGTGTGATTATTAACTTCACCATTCTCAAAGGGATATTCAATGCTTTTTTAAATTTAACCAATCTACCAATAGGTGCCCGTCTTTGCGAGGCATTGGAAAATATCCCTGTTTTTTGTAGTTGAATCTGTGTTTGAAATTCCCTGCTCGACTGAGGAACCTTACAGATACTTGTATATGTGGGGTACAGAGATAAGGAAGTCATTCAAATATCTTGCTAAAGACTATTGCAACTAATTATGCACACTTTTAATCCTGAACTTATTTAGGCTTGCAATAACAATGGCTGTTGAATACTTATTGACTCAGCTGTTCATTTTGTATTAATTTGTACAGTTGAAGTCAGAAGTTTACAGACACCTTAGCCAAATACATTTAAACTGTCACGTTCCTGACCTGGTTTCTGTTAGTTTTGTATGTGTTAGTTGGTCAGGACGTGAGTGTGAGTGGGCAGTCTATGTTTTCTGTTTCTATGTTGGTTTTGGGTGACCTGATATGGCTCTCAATTAGAGGCAGGTGTTTTTCATTTCCTCTGATTGAGAGTCATAATAAGGTAGGTGTGTTCACACTGTTTGTTTGTGGGTGATTGTCTTCCGTGTCTGTGTCTGTGCACCACACGGGACTGTTTTTGGTTTGTTTTGTACATCGTTCTTTTGTGTAGTCTATTTTCCCTGTTCGTGGGTTCTTCGTGTTATTTGTAAGTTCGTATTGTTCAGGTCTGTCTACACATTCGTTTTGTTATTTTGTAGTTTATTCAAGTATAGTTCGTGTCATTGTTTCGTCGTGTCTAATAAATCATTATGTATTCAACACCCGCTGCGTTTTGGTTCAATCCATGCTCCTCCTCATACGAGGAGGAGGAATCTGATAACGATCGTTACATAAACTCAGTTTTTCACAATTCCTGACATTTAATTCTAGTAAAACAATCCCTGTTTTAGGTCAGTTAGGATCACCACATTATTTTAAGAATGTGAAATGTCAGAATAACAGTAGAGAGAACTTGGGTCAAATGTTTCGGGTAGCCTTCCACAAGCTTCCCACAATAAGTTGGGTGAATTTTGGCCCATTCCTCCTGACAGAGCTGGTGTAACTGAGTCAGGTTTGTAGGCCTCCTTGCTTGCACATGCTTTTTCAGTGCTGCCCACAAATTTTCTATGGGATTGAGGTCAGGGCTTTGTGATGGCCACTCCAATACCTTGACTTTGTTGTCCTTAAGCCATTTTGCCACAACTTTGAAGTAAGCTTGGGGTCATTGTTCATTTGGAAGACCCATTTGTGACCAAGCTTTAACTTCGTGACTGATGTCTTGAGATGTTGCTTCAATATATCCACATTTTCCTCCCTCATGATGCCATCAATTTTGTGTAGTGCACCAGTCCCTCCTGCAGCAAAGCATCCCCACAACATGATGCTGCCACCCCCGTGCTTCACAGTTGAGATGATGTTCTTCGGTTTGCAAGCCTCCCCTGTTTTCCTCCAAACATAATGATGGTCATTATGGCCAAACAGTTCTGTTTTTGTTTCATCAGACCAGATTACATTTCTCCAAAAAGTACGATCTTTGTCCCCATGTGCAGTTGCAAACCGTAGTCTGGCTTTTTTATGGCGGTTTTGGAGCAGTGGCTTCTTCCTTGCTGAGCGGCCTTTCAGGTTGTGTCGATATATGACTCGTTTTACTGTGGATATAGATACTTTTGTACCTGTTTCCTCCAGCATCTTCACAAGGTCCTTTGCTGTTGTTCTGGGATTGATTTGCACTTTTCGCACCAAAGTACGTTCATCTCTAGTAGACAGAACGTGTCTCCTTCCTGAGCGGTATGACGGCTGCGTTGTCCCATGGTGTTTATACTTGTGTACTATTGTTTGTACAGATGCATGTGGTACCTTCAGGCGTTTGGAAATTGCTCCCAAGTACGAACCAGTCTTGTGGAGGTCTACCATTTTTTTCTGAGGTCTTGGCTGATTTCTTTTGATTTTCCCATGATGTCAAGCAAAGAGGCAGTGAGTTTGAAGGTAGGCCTTGAAATACAGCCACACGTATACCTCCATTTGACTCAAATGATGTCAATTAGCCTATCAGAAGCGTCTAGAGCCATGACATCATCTTCTGGAATTTTCCAAGCTGTTTAAAAGGCACAGTCAACTTAGTGTATGTAAACGTCTGACATACTGGAATTGTGATACAGTGAATTATTTGTGAAATAATCTGTCTGTAAACAATTGTTGGGAAAATGACTTGTGTCAAGCACAAAGTAGATGTCCTAACCGACTTGCCAAAACTATAGTTTGTTCACAAGAAATGTGTGGACTGGTTGAAAAACGAGTTTTAATGACTCCAACCTAAGTGTATGTAAACGTCCGACTTCAACTGTATATATTTCTAAATCCTTAAACACTATGACATTCTAGAGTATTGTGTCTAGGCCAGTGACTCAATATGTAAATGTAATCAATTTCAAATTCAGGCTGTAACACAACAAAATGTTTGAAAAGTCAAGGGGTGTGGATACTTTCTGAAGGCACTGTAGCTAGTAATGTAATGACTGCTATACCTACAGAATGTGGCTAGCCAGCCACTGTAGCAGGGCAAATTGTCAGCAATTTGTGTAGTGCTTCTTGATTGACGATTGGTTGGCTCACTTAACATCAGTTAGCAAGCGTGCATGCTCACTGGCCAGGCAGCAACCTACTTGCTATGAAGTTACAAGAAAACAAACCAACAACCTAACAAACTGAAATTGGATACATTCTAAATGCAGGACCGATGAGGGTAAACTTTACTACCTAGCTACAACTAATTAGTTTATGCAGAGATGTCTTTTTTTGCAGAATCTTAAGGTGAGTGATATACATACTATGGTCTGTCTGTGTTACAAAATGTGTTGCAGCCATGAGCCAAGTTTAACAATAATCTTTTCATTTTAACATAACCTTCATTAAAGTTTGTGGCTACCACCGGTTAGGGATCTGAGGTGAGATACATTTTCTGCCATGTTTTGTTTTGGTCAGGGCTCAGAGTTGGCGCATTGATATTTTGAAAACTGGAACTACTTCAACTACTTCAGCTACTTCAGACAGTGCAGATTACAGGGAATTGTCGATGGCTTGGAACCCCATTTTAGCCAATCAGATCGTAATATAATGTAGCTAATCATGGTTGAATCATCTGTCAATCTAGAAGAAAAAGAAACGCACACCTATTTAGGCGATGTGCTGGCTAGCGGAGTAGAAAACTTTAAAATAAAGGAGAGCAAGACAGCTTGCCTGTCGAAACGTTGGTAAATTAAATATTTTTGCATCTGAGCTCCTAGAGTGTGCGGCTCTCCTTTATTTTAAATCATCTGTCAAAACATGATCAGGGGCAAGGTTGATTCTAAGCAGAGTGGAATTCAAATAGATTTATGTTGAAAAGGAACATGGAAAAACCACATAGCAGTGGCAGAGTTGTAATTTGAACATTAGGACACATTTTGGCGGCGGTCTGTTGGAATGGTGAAACATCCTCACTAAAGACTGAACATTCCGTTTTTTCAGTGTGAATGTAAATGTGTTTAGTGTTTGTTAAAGGGCCTTGTTTTCAGTCGTATTTCATATCCTGTTATAGTTTGAATATTTTTCTATCATTTCACCTGCAGCAGTTAAGTGTGTCAATTGAATGTGTGAGGTATGTGTGTAGAATCAGGACTAGCTAATTGTGTATTGTAGGCCCTACCAATTTGAGTTGATTGAATACAGGTGTATATGTGTTTGTGGGAGATGGTCAGTGGGGGCGGGACTGTCCTGCTGGGAAGTTGGCGATGGCATAACAAAATCAATTTAAGTAGTGGCGTGTATTCATGGAGGCCAAGAGAAGCGAGGCTTCCCCAAAAATTTACCAAGATCTTTTCTTTAATCATAAAATAATTAATCTTTCGTTTCTCTGTTTCATCATTTTCCTTCAATTCGCAAGATGCTAAAAGTATCTCACAGGAGAAATCATCCGAGTGAGCGAAACAGCGGCCCTCTGTCTCTCCACATGTAAGCCATCTGTCTGATGCTTAGCATTGGTAAGGAAAGCCAGCGAACATTTGGCCTCTCTTGATAAAAAAAAGTATTAAAAAAATGTGCCAATCAGCGTTGAGCTATTCTGAGCGAGCTCAACTGTGAATGGCCCTGGCGCACCAAAAAAAAGTGTTAAGGGAAGCCAGCTTGTATTTTGGCATCACTCCTATCCAATCCAATTCAGAGCATACGTCATTGACAGAAACTTGAATTGTTGCATCTCGTTGTGTTGTTGTCCTCCGGTGGTTAGCTAGCTAGCTAAAATTGAGACTTTCCTAAATTAGTCATGGAAGGATATAGAGATTTGGACTTTTGGTTTTACTTAATTCTCAGTATTGGCCAATGATTATAACGACGATTCGGATCCAACCATTAATTCATACATTGTTGTGCCCCTGGCCTGAGAGTATGGAAGTTCAATATGCAGCTAGATGTTGAAGACTAATGTTAACTAGCTAACGTTGCCCATGAATGGAAGTTAGGCTAGCGAGCATGCATTTTAGCCAGGTAGCCGAGGACAACAAAAAATAAAAGTGTATACTGTATGACCGAGTGACAGATCATTTCGTCAACATGAAAGAGAGGAGGATGGCATTAGCGAGTCAACATGTTTTTCTGCTTGTACCAACACGCACGCACACACACACACACACACACACACACACACACACACACACACACACACACACACACATGGAAACAGGCACACAGAAATCAGAACCATGGACGGCCACATCATGTGCTATTTAGCTTACGTTGATTGGACTAAATTGTTTTTGCTATCTTTTAGTTGTCACTGTACTAGACTAAACAGAGGTGATTTGATGTTGTTGAAATGGGTGCTGGAATAGTGGTGGCAGCTACTGTTTTCTTTGCAACTTTGCGATAACTCTGTGGTTCTAAATCAACAGTTGTTTCCGAAAATGTTGGAAACATTAACTTGCTTGACCATGCTGTAGGTCATGTAACTGTCTGTAACTGTAATGCAATATGCTTTGTGGACTTCACTGGGCAGAAGTTTCTATCCGGTTTTGTGATAAAACAAAGATGGGGTTGAATTTATTCTGCCACTGTGTCTTCTTATTGTTTCAGCAAGCAACGCAATTATCACAACACATAGGTTGGGAGGGGGGGGCTTGGCTTCCCCAGTGATTTTACCCACGCGCCGCTCCTGTTGCTGAGTTAGAAAGAAGAAGTGCGTTGAGTAAGGTTGGAGATGATTAATGGAAAACAGTTGCGTCGAGAAATAGAACAAAAGGGAAGTGGTCTCAAATTGAAGTGGATGGTAAGTGTAATGCGGGCAAGGATTTGTGTCCTGTTTGGATGAGTTTTTTTGGATAAGGATGAATATCTGGGAGACACGTATGAGGTCTCGAGGAAGGTGAAACGGGCGCTGGGAAAAGTGGAGTTACTTTGAGTGACCAGAAGTGGGCTTGTTCTGATTGATTGTATTTCTGAGGAACAGAGAGAAAGTGCAGTGGGAATTACAAGAATCTTGACATCCAACGTGTCGTGTTTTGAACTTCGGAGCAGGGCGCTTGAAAAGGGAGTCATCTCCGGGGCGTCGATGGTAGTTGAGGGTTAGAGTTCTTGGAGTGCCCTGTAATGTTGAAGGAAGTTGAGGTGGCAAAAGTCAGGATGGTCCATCAGATCACCTATGTGGAGGCAACCAAAATAGTTGAGAAAGAAAGTGACAGTGTTGAAGATATGGTCGTGGATGAACCGCAGCCCATGAATGTGTGCCAAGCAAGAGAACCGGATATGCTATGGGTTAAAAAGGTGGATTTTGTAGCGGTCATTGCAACTGCGAGATTATTCTGTAAAATGAAGAGATCATTACAAATGTAATAAAGTATTATTACTATCTGTTAACTGTACGGCACAAGTATCAAAGAAATTAAAGAAGTTGGTCATCATTTTGGCTGCAGATGAAAAGTATCTGGGACTTCAGGAGTTCACAGCGGAACAACCCCCTGAAGGGAGTATTGAGGGAGGCGGGACTAGCTACCTTGACTGACGTTGACATCATCGAATCACCGCCCCGTTTCCTGTTCCACCACCAAACAACCTATGCAAACAGTCAATCCGGACGCTTGATCGAATGACACATACGGTTAGTAAACAAGGAAAGACGGAAAGTTGTTGTAGAACGAAAGAGAAGACAAGGAATAAAGCTAGCTGAGGAAGAGAGGTTTGGAGGTCGGAAATGGCGGCGAGTAGTGCGGGAGAAATTGAGAAAAAGTTGGTGAAGCAACAGCTGTGCTGGAATGCAAACAGTCTGGGTGTCAGTTCTGATGGTATGGAGCGGGAGGATGAGGTTCAAAGACATAGGAAGAAGAGAGATCATGATACAGAAAGCAGTGGAGGGTCCAGTAAAGAAAGCATGAAGAGGGCCATGGTAGGAAGCAAGAGTAATGATGTGTTGGAGAGGAAAGTGGTGATAGTATTTGATGAGACCACCGGGCCTCACTTACACCCTGTCCGACTAACTATCGCCGCAGAGAAAGAGGTAGGTGAAGTCAAATTAGCTTGGTTCATTGGAAATGGTAGATTGTTAATATTGTGTGGTAGCCAGGCTCAGCAAGAGAATATTCTGAAAATGGAAAAGCTTAATGGGAAGAAGATTAAAAGCCATGTCCCTGGTGCTTATACACGAGTGTGTAATCCTAAGGGTGGAGATGGATGTGAGTCATCACTGGGGTCCCAATATCTATGTCCACAGATGATATTAAAGAAAATGTGAAGGGAGGCAGAGTGATTGGGGCCAAAAGGCTGATCAGCAGGAAAGAGGGTCAAAGAAGTGAAAGCTTATCAGTCATGCTGAGGTTTTGAGAAAGTCTTGCTGGGAAAAGTACAGATAGGATTCGGTAGTTTCAATGTTAGAGAATGTGTCCCATATGCACTGCAGTGTTTTAAATGCCAAGGAATGGGACATGTAACTGCTCAGTGTAAAGGGGGAAAAAATATGCACCAAGTGTGGAGGTGCACGTGATTACGATGAATGTGGAAGCAATGTGAAGGTTAAGTGCTGTAATCGTGGGGTGGAACACGGTGCAGCATTTGGTGGATGCCAGGTACAGAGAGAGGCTAGAGAGGCTCAGATATATAGGATCAGTCATGATGTATCGTACGCAGAGGCCATAAAACAGATTGGTAGAACTACAGTGCGGACTGATGGAGTTTACATGGATGCACCTGTAGTAAGTGGACATACTGTTGTGGCCCTTATGATGGCCCTGGCATGGTTTGGGGGCCTGTTCAGAAATCTTGTGGTTATGAATGTGCAGTGTCGAAGGGCACTTTGCTAATGAATAAAGTTGACTTCATAGCTTTTACTTTGGTAGGGTTATCAGTACGACTCGGGTTGTGGAAAGTAGAAATGCCAGCTTGAAGGTTATTGTGGAGCCAGCAAAAGAGATATTGGGCGTAACAGATGTTACTGTTGAAACGGTTGTTGACATGCTGAACAATTCTAAGGGTGGAGTGTTTCACCATGATATGGAAAAAAATGGATGGGGTTGGGAGGGTTTTTTGTGGGAGGAGGGAGGGTGCGGTAGAAGTTATGGATTTATTTGGTTTAGATTTTTTGTTTTTATTACGGTAGTACAGAATTAGGCTGATTTTGATTGATCGTACGTTCCAGCAGATAAGGTGGTGGCGTGCACTTTAAACGATTGTTTGTGGACCGCCGTGATATCATAGAAGCAAAAGCAGAAGGATAGAGGAGAACGGAGAGCATATCTTTGCTAGATTTTATGCTCTTACCTTTTTGTACTTTTAATACTTGCTTTTACCTTTTTGTACTTTTAATACTTGCTTTTAGCTCTTAGCCTGATTTTAATCCGTTGGGGTATTTATTGACAATACATACAAATGTTTGGAGTAAAACTAGTCCAGACTTAAAGAAACTTTTTTTATGTGCACGAGGTAAATGCCAACTTCGTCACACATGGTGTCAGAAGTGGGATGATTTCCCTAGCTACAACGAGAAGACCCATGATTTGAACTTTTTAAGAGGAGAAAGGTTTTATGGAACAGTGTTTTAAACGATGGGAGTGGAACAGGCTTAACGACAGGCGGTGGGGCAACTGGATGAAAACCTGGAGGCATTTCGCCGGGTGGTGGGGCGTGGCTGGAGCCCAAATGGGGAAGTGGTTCGGCAATCCCCCATGCTGAAGTGAGCCATGGGGACAGCCGCTGCCGCAGCTTTATTGATGGACGTCAGAGGGACCAAGGGGACACTTCCAGGAGCTCCGGAGGGAGGCAGCCCAGGGCCTACTGAGATGCTTCAGCTCGGGAACCCAAGGTAATCTGCGCCGAATGCAGAGGGGGATTTGTTGGGGTTGGCATGCCTTGTATCTTTTAGAATCCGAGAGTGAAATACATACACACTCGTCTCTAACATGTAGGCTCGGCATTTCGGAACAGTCCCAATACAAGTCCGAATGTTGAACAAACTTCATTTCAACTTACTTTGCCTGTTGTCCGCTGATTCTGGCTCTATGTCAGAGGTAATCTGATAACAGGGAAGTGTTATCAACGCGACCTTCAGTACACAGGTCTGTATATCAGTTTGTATTTCCGTTTTTATTTTCCATACTGATGAATATTCGCACGTGACAAACACTTACACAATATGGCCGAGCCTAACCTAAGCCACAGACTGAACGGCGAACACTTTCAGCTGTTTGCGAGGAAACGTGCTTCAGCGACTACGTTCGGTGACATTCGGCTATTGCTTACATATTGTGAATCACGTGCAATGCGTCAAGATTGAAAATATAAGCGACAGAACCTTGAGGTGCTGCAAAGTTAGGTAAACAACACTTTCCTGTGATACCCCACTGCTACCGCCAAAAAGACCAACAGCATGTGGAGCCGGTAAAGTAAGTGTAAATATGTTATTCAACATTCTGGCTTGTAAAGACTATTGCATCTTTATTAGGGCAACTTTGGTTAGATTGAAAATCAATGGAGTAACCATGGTAACAGTCTGATGTTTAGGGAAGAGTAGGGAGTGGTCTGCCAAGGGACCAATTTGCATGTTTTTCAACCATTTCACCTGCAGCAGTTAAGTGTGGTAATTGAACGTGTGAGGAATGTGTGTAGAATCAGGATTGGCTAATTGTACACTGCTCAAAAAAATAAAGGGAACACTTAAACATTAGGTACCGAGATGAGATCCTCAGACCCCTTGTGAGACCATATGCTGACACATGCACATTTGTGGCCTGCTGGAGGTCATTTTGCAGGGCGCTGGCAGTGCACCTCCTTGCACTAAGGCGGAGGTAGCGGTCCTGCTGCTGGGTTGTTGCCCTCCTACGGCCTCATCACGTCTCCTGATGTACTGGCCTGTCTCCTGGTAGCGCCTGCATGCTCTGGACACTACGCTGACAGACACAGCAAATCTTCTTGCCACAGCTCGCATTGATGTGCCATCCTGGATGAGCTGCACTACCTGAGCCACTTGTGTGGGTTGTAGACTCCGTCTCATGCTACCACTAGAGTGAGAGCATCGCAAGCATTTAAAAGTGACCAAAACATCAGCCAGGAAGCATAGGAACTGAGAAGTGGTCTGTGGTCACCACCTGCAGAATCACTCCTGTTTTGGGGGGGTGTCTTGCTAATTGCCTATAATTTCCACCTTTTGTCTATTCCATTTGCACAACAGCATGTGAAATTTATTGTCAATCAGTGTTGCTTCCTAAGTGGACAGTTTGATTTCACAGAAGTGTGATTGACTTGGAGTTACATTGTGTTGTTTAAGTGTTCCCTTTATTTTTTTGAGCAGTGTATATTGTAGGCCCCTCCCACCAATTTGAGTTGATAGAAATACAGGTGTATATGTGTAGAGAGGCAGTCGGACGCAAGGATAGAGGAGAGTGTGTTTTAAAGAGTTTATGCTCATAACTGTTTGATCTTTTAATCCTTGTTTTAGCCTGATTTTTAACCTGTCATTGAGTACTGGTGATACAATAACTCCCCATGTTATTGTAATAGTGAGAAGTTAGCATGTTCTGGGGGTTTGATATTTGTGCGTCTAACGTTCTCACTCGTCATTATTCACGATTTATTCAGGACTATCTGTAATCATGTTAGCATCCACATTAATGTAGAAGTGTTAAGAAACATTCTATTCTTATTTACAATAAAAGTGACTCCAAAATGACAGTACGTTATTTACCATTAATTTCTATTGGGCACAAAATGATCTGAAACACAAACAAAACAGCAAATGCATCCAACAAGTTTTTAGAGTCACAAGCTTGACATAATCATTGCGTGCTAGGAATATGGGACCAAGTTCTAAACTTTTGACTACTTTCAAACACAAGTGAATTTGTCCCAATTCTTTTGGTCCCCTACAATGGGGTAAGACTATGTACAAAAAGTGCTGTAATTTCTATACGGTTCACCCGGTAAGGATGACAACACCCTCAAATTAAAGATGACAGTCTGAACTTCACATAGTAATTATATAATTTCAAACCCAAAGTGCCCAAAACAAACCCAAAACAAAACATATAGTTTCGGAGCTTACTGTATGTCAGATATGGAGTTGAAATGTATTTTAAGTAGGTGTTAACATCCCAATATTACACTTTATATACAACACAGAAGATTAAAACACAGCCCTTTGTTTGTTTTCAAAGATGCTCTGATCAAAATTCCCCTTCGGTGAATCCCTATCATCTTGTCAACATTTGCAAAAAAAACATATCTTATACCAATCTGTCTGGGGCGGTAGATCGCCCAGCGACTAAGGAGTTGGACCTAAAGCCAAAAGGTTGTCTGTTCAAATCCCGGGTTGGGTGCGGGGAAAATTGATCTGGCAACTGGAGGGCTGCTGGGTTCATATCCTAAAAAAAATCCCCTTCCGGTTGGTGTTTAAGCAAGGCCCTTAACCCCACAACATGCTCAACACCCAGGGGTGCTTCTGTGCTGCAACTCGTCTGTGTGACGTGTGCAGAGCGGTTGAGAAATTAAGAGAACAGAAGACTCATTTCTGTTGTCTGTAACTATGGGCAATAAATATTGTTTATTCATAACATGGCCCAGGCTTCCATTAAGTAAGTAGTCTTAGACAAGTAATTTTTATTTGACCTTTATTTAACTAGGCAAGTCAGTTAAGAAACAATTCTTATTTTCAATGACAGCCTAGGAACACTGGTTTAACTGCCTTGTTCAGGGGAAGAATTACCGATTTAAAAAAAACTTGTTAGCTCAGGGATTCGATCTTTCAACCTTTCAGTTACTAGTCTAATACTCTAACCACTAGGCTACCTGCCACCCCCTGCCTGAGAAAGAATGGCCTATAGGGGCAGGAGCCTACAGTATCTTCTGTTTATGTAGTGTGAAGCTACTTGATGTACAGTGCTTTCAGAAAGTATTCACACCCCTTGACTTTTTACACATTGTGTTCTGTTACAACCTGAATTTTAAATTGATTAAATTGAGATTGTGTCACTGGACTACACACAATACCCCATAATATCAAAGTGGAATTATGTTTTTAGATATTTTTACAAATGAATAAATATGAAAAGCTGAAGTATATTTAGTCAATAAGTATTCAACCCCTTTGTTATGGCAACCTAAATAAGTTCAGGAGTAAATATTGTGCATAACAAGTTGCATAATAAGTTGCATGGACTCTGTGTGCAATAGTGTTAAACATGATTTTTGAATGAATACCTCATCTCTGTACTACACACATGGAATTATCTGTAAGGTCCCTCAGTCAAACAGTGAATTTCAAACACAGATTCAAGCACAAAGACCAGGGAGGTTTTCCAATGCCTCGCATCTACCTATTGGTAGATGAGTAAAAAAAAGCAGACATTAAATATCCTTTTGAGCATGGTAAATGTATTAATTACTCGTTGGATGGTGTATGAATACATCCAGTAACTCCAAAGATACAGGCATCCTTCCTAACTCAGTTGCCAGAGAGGAAAGAAATGGCTGTGATAGGAGAAAACTAAGGATGGAACAACAACATTGTAGTTACTCCACAATACTAACCTAAATTACCTAAAGATTTGGCAAAGATATTAACTTGAATACATAGCGTTATGTTTGTGGCAAATACAACACATCACTGAGTACCACTCTTCATATTTTTAAGCATGGTGGTGGCTGCATCATGTTATGGGTATGCTTGTCCTCAGCAAGGACTAGGATTATTTATGTTTTGTTGTTGATAAAAGCACAGGCAAAATCCTAGAGGAAAACGTTCCAGACACTGGGAGACAAATTCACCTTTCAGCAGGACAAAAACCTACATCATAACATAAGGCTAACTATACACTGGAGTTGCAACATTGATTCTTCCTGAGTGGCCTAGTTACAGTTTTGACTTAAATCGGCCTGGAAATCTATGGCAAAACATGAAAATGGCTGTCTAGCAATGATCAACAACCATCTTGACAGAGCTTGAAGAAATTTTAAAAGCATAATGTGCAAATATTGTACAATCCAGGTGTGCAAAGCTCTTAGAGACTTACCCAGAAAGACTCACAACTGCATCACTGCCAAAGGTAAATCTAACATGTATTGATTCAGCGGTGTGAATACTTGAGATATTTCTGGATTTTATTTTCAATACATTTTCAAAAAATTCCAAAAACATGTTTTCACTTTGTCATTATTGGGTTATTTGTGTAGATTGGTGCATTTAAAAAAAATCTATATTGTATTCAGGCTGAAACAACAATATTTGGAGTAAGTCAAAGGGTATGAGTACTTGCTGAAGGCACCAGAGCCTTAACCCCAATCCATCTCCTTAATGCTGAGTGCCAAACAGTCTTTTGTGAACTCGACTGGGGGTCGAACTCCCAACCTTCCAGTCTCAGGGCAGACACTTTAACCACAAGGCCACTGAGATGGTGTTTTTGTGTTAAAAATAAAAATCGTTCAATAACTTATATGAAAACATGTGTATGGCCAAAATTGCATTCTTTGATAAAGACAAACGTTTTCATGTTTTCATGAGGGTTTGAGTTTAGGTCCATAACTTGCCTGTGACAGGAACCATAGCTTTAAAAAAAATTCAAAACACATCCTACTTCCTTAACCCAGAATTGTTTTAAGCTAGTAATAACATGGACAATCAGGCTATTTGATTCTCTATTTAGGACACCTGGGGTTATTAGAAAGAAATGTGAAGAAAAAAATTGATGAAGAGTTTGAATTAGGTCTTACTGCCATTACTTCAATAAATGAACTAAATAACACATCTAGATATGCCAAAATGTTAGTCTGAAGGATTTATGGCTTGTAGTGACTGAACTACACCAGAAAGGTATTGGGATCATCTGGGTGTGTGTGTGTGTGTGTGTGTGTGTGTGTGTGTGTGTGTGTGTGTGTGTGTGTGTGTGTGTGTGTGTGTGTGTGTGTGTGTGTGTGTGTGTGTGTGTGTGTGTGTGTGTGTGTGTGTGTGTGTGTGTGTGTGTGTGTGTGTGTGTGTGCGTGTTGATCTGCATTGCTTTCAAATGTGATTTTGTCACAGTCCCTTCTAACGTCTCCTGCACTGCCTGTGAGTGTCGTAGAGGGAAACAGAAGACACATACATGCTAGTGCCAAAAACACAAGGTTAAATACATGTAAAAAAACAAACATTTTTACAAATGTTTCCTGATCTTTCTGTTATCTCTCAGATATATAGGACAGACACAAACTTCCTTTAGATTTTTTGGGGGTGGACTATCTGTTGTTCCATGTAGTGAATCTGTTGTTCAATGCGTTTGTATGGGCTAATAGCAGTAAGGCGCCCCAAATGTTTTTAATCAAATAATGTATTTAAATATTTGTTTGATACTTCAAGGGGTCTTAAAATTCAAAATCAAATCCTAAATCCTATGGGTTAAGGATACCTAACCACAATGATACCTAACATATGCTTACCATATGTTCTACTATTCCTGGTATAATTTTCGCAGAGCTGCAAAATCATGTCCAAAGCTAAGTCTGTTTCTTTATACATGTGGCCTTCAAGGCCCAGATGATAACTCCAGATCAGAGCAGATACATATGTCAGGGGGGAATTGTGGGATGATGCCAAGCCTTTACACGCAGATAAGTGTCTGAAAACGACAAAAAATACCCATAAAGCCTGCTCCGATAACCATCTACAGCAGGAGGACTAGATTTGGTACCAAACCCTGTGTCTGAAGATTTATGTAACACCTAAGCCTTAATCCTAGTGGTGTAGGACAGGGGCAGTAAAACCCACAGACATACAGGATCTTCAATAAATTGGCAATAAAAAGGATGTCCAAGAGATGTTTAATGGAAGTTGAATTTACTCAACAAAACCTGTTTGTTTTTAAATCATTTATTCTTGGTTGGACTCCAAGTGTAGCAGAATGCTTTACCTTCAAATTCAATTGGCCTACCATAATATACTGTAATGTGAATGGGGCAAGACATGCAGTGAGTGAATGTGACTCACCCAGGTCATCACAGCACACCTCCATGGAGTCAGAGGAGCAGTCACTAAGGTCCTCCAGAGAAGAGGCATCACCATCCTGGGCCTGCAACCTACACACACAGCATGGCCGTCACTTCACAGAATGATACAACGTTATGCACAGGCAATACGCCTAATTATATGACTTGAATACAGAAGTCAGCTTTGTGAGGGAAATGCACCTAATTAATATGCAGAACAAATACATGTTTAGACTTCAATTGTTTCACTACACCATAATAAAACATATTAAAAAGCCTAATCATGTTTTCTGTCTTGAATGTATTCCAGACATACTGCCAGTGAGGGTACAGTAGAGTAACGGTGATGTTATCAGTCTAAAAATGTGAAACACTGCCATCACCTGAACGTGAAAGGTGCCACAGTGGCCATGTTGACTTGGGCTGGCTCAATCCCTCGGCGCGGCACACTGACTGTCTGACTGGCATCACCACCACCCTGGCTCAGATGGGACTCTCTGGGTTTGTTGGTGGACATATCTCTCTCAGACACGCCCATGCCTTGGCTGGAGAGCTTTCCCGGTTCCCTACGCTCCTGGCATGTAAGGGCGGTCGTCAACACAGAGGTGATCAGGTTCCCATTCCCTGCTTTAGTGTGGAAGAATCTGCCCCGGCTTTGGCCTGAGTGGACATCACCACCAGAGAGCTTGCACAAGGCATCCTGTGCGTCTCCATTGTCATCCAGACTTCTGTGGCAAACCCCGCCTGAGGCCCAGTTCCTGTTTGCGTTTCTCCTGACGTGAAGTTCTCGCAAAGCCTTCTGGGATAGCGCGCTGCTGCTGCGGAGGTCAAGAGTGTCCTTGGAGCGTGGTGGTGGAGCTTGCCTCTTGGGGACCTGGGGGCTGCTGTAGGCTGACCGGCTGCCTGTGCCTCTCTCTGGGGCATAGGAGGCTCTGGAGGGGGGACAAGGGGAACAGATACCACCCCTCTGCTGCAGCATGTGGCTCTTCAAAGCTGCACCTCTCTGCAGCTCATTTGAAAAGGTGGAGGAGGGATGCGTTTTGGCGCTGAGCTGAAACTGTGCTGTGGAGTTAGGGAGGCCGCTGCCCCCTTGGTGTTTGGGGTCCAGTCTGGAGAGGGGGATCATGCTCCGGGGTAGGGGGATACCAGAAACCAGACCTGAGCCTGGTTGGGCCTGGGACAGGTTCTTAATGTTCACACCGCCGCTCATGGTCAATGAAAATCGCTGGGTGAATTTCTGAAAGAAAAAGAATAAAGAAATGACACACCGCTCTCCGTATTTCATATTTACACTTTTTCTCAATCGCCTACAACAATTTTATGGAACAATTGTTGTGGATTTTCAAAACAGAGTCCACAAGACACAAAACTCTGTGGGTTTTCGCATTTTGAAAATGTAGCTACTGTAACGGTAGTCTTGTGGTGAATGAGCGGACCAAGGCGCAGCGCGTGATGAATACATAATGAATTTTAATAATAATAACGAAAACGAAAATATCCTTGAACGCTTGAACAACCTACAAAACAATAAACGAAGTAGACAGACCTGAACTTACAATAATAACACAAAGAACACACAAACAGGAACAGACTACAAACACGAACGAAAACGAAACAGTCCCGTGTGGTGCGACATACACAGACACGGAAGACAATCACCCACAAACAAACAGTGTGAACAACCTACCTTAATATGGTTCTCAATCAGAGGAAACGTAAAACACCTGTCCCTGATTGAGAACCATATCAGGCTAATAGACAATGAACCTAAACATAGAAACACATAACATAGAATGCCCACCCCAACTCACGCCCTGACCATACTAAACAAATACAAAAACAAGGAAAACAGGTCAGGAACGTGACAGCTACCTTCTCAAAACATAAATACATCGACATATACAGTCAAAAATGTCTAATATGAATGAACACGACTTCCTGCAAAAACATTCACGCAACAATACTTATCTCTTGAGTGCAAGCAGACAAAACAGAAAGTTAGTCTGTCTTTTAAAAACCCAAGTAGATCAATGTATTTTCTTTGCAGTCACTAAATCCACTAAAAACAACTTTGCAAAAGTGCAGAATTATGGGTAATTACTCTCCTTATGTATATTTGACCAAACAATATCATACACGTCAAATATTAATCCTGATAAACAATTTTTGATGAAAAAAAAAATCACATTGGGTGGAGGATTCTGTCATCAGTACCATCCCAATCCAATTCCATGTATTCAACGCAAAAGCTGGTTTGCTCATAGTTTTGTAGACTTTCCATTGGAGCACAGAAACACAATCCACAATAGAAAAAAAGGAAAGGTGAATACAAAGGAGGACCACAACTGAAATGAATGTACAGGCCTCAATTCACACCATAGCAAAGCTCTATAATGGAAGGTCAAAATGTTGGCGATAATGACTGAGTAGCAACCCAACGTCGTTCCCTGCATGTCCACAATATTGTAAAAAACTCATAACAATTAGACGTTCCTCTTTGCCTTGATCTTTCCATATATTGTACATGGTATGGCACTGATGGGGTGGTTTAGTAGTATTTACTGATTGCCGGAAACAGTGAACACAATTGCACACATTTCTCTTCTGATGAAAGCAATGTTTTAATATTCTGTGAACAAAACACTATACAGTGGATTTTGTATTAACTGATGACATCTGTTTAACATTTTTTACAAAAGGTCTAAGATATGCAAGTCTGGTACTAAGGCAAGAAAATGATCAGAAGTTCTGTAGGCCTATTTGAGCATTTGATCATTGCTGTTCTGATATAGATACTTTTCAACACAGATCCAAAAATTGCTTGTATGCGATTGAGAAAAACTGTAAGCGTTCATTTCCATTTGTATAAGACAATTGTCAAAACTGTTGTCATGTTACAATTGATTGATTCTAAGTTGTTGCCTTTTTCATGTTCTTTTACTTCCAGACGGGCAAATATCAGTAGCTAGCTTACTGTACATATTATATGGAATCAATCTGAAACAAATTGAGGATTGTTTTAAAGCTTGATGTGTGTGGTCCTGTTTTGTGGGAGACTAGGGAGAACACATGCATGTGTCTGTCTGAAATAAGAAGTTATACAGTGGATCGTATTCTTGCAATCCATAGGAGACAGAAGACACAGCATGCTTACTGTAACATTTGTTCCACTGTATACTGGACAACAGATGTGCATACCAGGCTGTCTGTCTGACAGAGAGAGAGAGAGAGAGGGTTACAGTCTATAGATTTACTGTATTTTCCCTAAATATCATTTAAACAGTGACTTCCGAATGCGTGGGGATGTGGGTAAGATTGGAGTGTCATGAAAGTCAATTAAAATATAATTTTGTTAGAATCATCTATATCATCAATATTACTTGTTTAGGATGAAGCAGCTTTGCCACAAACATATTCCAACATTATGCTCTCCCCTCCAGTGAACTGCATGCTGGGAGAGTCAGTGACCGAATGACACCGTTTTGGCACACTTAGCAGGACCGCCGGCCCTTTAAGGTGGTGCCAGCAGCACCCCACCCCAACGTCTGCTCTGGTTCCTTGGACATGCTCCACCACTCCTCCTCCCTGGGCTTAGCTAACCATGGCCTCCCCATCAACACCCAGCCCCTATCTACCACCCTCATATCACAACAAACCAGCACCAGCTATTTGTACCGTGGGGGACTTGTTGACGTGGTGTGCTACAGCTGCACATTAGCTTGCCAGAGGCAATCACTTCTAAGATACTCAGTGAAGTATATAATTGGACTTGTAGATGTTTTAGCCCTATTTGCACAACACATGACACCGTGTCTCTGTTCCAGATTAACCACTCAGTAATCACTGGAGTGGAGATAAACAGAACAAGGCCAAGTTTCCCGATAGGGATGGAATTTAGGCTTAGGAGTGTTTTAAAGATGCATCTTTCATACGACAGCCGAAGATGTAACATGCGTTTCCCTAAAACACCACGCTGAGAGAACGTTCGCTAGGTGAGTTGTTGAGGCATGTGTTGATACTGATAGGATCGAAGGAAAGATAGCACTGCTCTCGGATCAGCGTTCTCCCTTTCCAATTTTACCTTAACATTAGAATTATTCCACAATACTGACGACAGAACAGCTCATATACACACACACACAATATATACAGAAGTATGTGGACACCCCTTCAAATTAGTGGATTCGGCTATTTTAGCCACACCCGTTGCTGACAGGTGTATAAAATTGAGCACACAGCCATGCAATCTTCATAGACAAACATTGTCAGTAAAATGGCCTTACTGAAGACGTCAGTGACTTTCAACGTGGCACCGTCATAGGATGCCAACTTTTCAACAAGTAAGTTAGTCAAATTTCTGCTCTGCTAGAGCTGCACCGGTCAACTGTAAGTGCTATTATTGTGAAGTGGAAACGTCTAGGAGCAGCAACGGCTCAGCCACAAAGTGGTAGTCCACACAAGCTCACAGAACTAGTGCTGAAGCACGCAGCGCATCAGGTTCCAAACTGTCTCTGGAAGCAATGTCAGCACAACACTGCTCATCAGGAGCTTCATGAGTTCCAGTGAAGGGAAATCTTAACGATACAGCGTACAATGACATTCTAGACGATTCTGTGCTTCCAACTTTGTAGAAATAGTTTGGGGAAGGCCCTTTTAATTATTATTATTATTTTTTACCTTTATTTATCTAGGCAAGTCAGATAAGAACAAATTCATATTTTTAATGACGGCCTAGGAACTGCCTTGTTTAGGGGCAGAATGACAGATTTTTATCTTGTCAGCTCGGGGATTCGATCTTGCAACCTTTCGGTTACTACTCCAACCCTCTTACTACTAGGTTACCTCCTTTTTCAGCATGACAATGCACCCCTGCACTAAGCGAGGTCCATACAGAAATGGCTTGTCGAGATCGGTGTGGAAGAACTTGACTGGCCTGCACAGAGCCCTGACCTCAACCCCACCGAACACCTTTGGGATGAATTGGAACGCTGACTGCGAGCCAGGCCTAATCGCCCAACATCAGTGCCCGACTTCACTAATTCTCTTGTGGCTGAATGGAAGCAAGTCAACGCAGCAATGTTCCAACATCTAGTGGAAAGCCTTCCCAGAAGAGTAGAGTCTGTTATAGCAGCAAAAGGGGGACCAACTCCATATTAATGACCCTGATTTTGGAATGAGATGTTCGACGAGCAGGTCTTTTAGTGTATATAGGCCTTGTAGGAGAGCAGCAGATGTTGCCACATACATGCACGCGCTCACACACACACACACACACACACACACACACACACACACACACACACACACACACACACACACACACACACACACACGCACACACACACACACACACACACACACACACACAAATTAAAATGAATCTGTTTGGCATTAATGATAGTGGAGTGACACATCTCCTACGAAGGGTAAAAGCAAAGGAGTAAAACAGAGAGTTTACTATTTTTGACATATAGTAGAATTTGTAAAATTGTAAAGCAGTAATATGAATCTGATCTGAAAATAGCTCAATAGGCTATTTTTACAAATGGTTAAAGCACAGGAGTAAAACAGAGAGTTTACTATTTTTGACATATAGTAGAATTTGTAAAATTGTAAAACAGTAATATGAATCTGATGTGAAAATAGCTCAATAGGCTGAAATAGAAAGTACAGTTATTTTCTTACCTAACTGCAGACTTCCTGTTCCACGCGAGGCAGAGTAATTCCTCTATAAGTCCTAAGCAGTCCTGCATATGTCAGTGTTCCATACCAACTGCTAACCACTGCAATGGGATAAACCTATAATGCAGTTGAACGCAATTTAAGAGCCACGTGTTGCGTTAAAGAGAGTGTGTGAGTGTGGGTCAGAGGATGCTGGACACAAATGAGCCAATGGAAGAGCTAAGAACGAGGCTTGAATATATTGTAACAGCATGTTTATCTTTAATGTTTTTCCCCTCTGTACTAACCCCCTCCCCTCCCCTCACTGTCATTCGCTCTTACTCAATCTCTCTCACACGCCCAAATTCCATACTCATCACACCAACACACACACGTACAGTGACTCATATGTTTGTGTGACATCATGCCAAGCTATCCCATGAGGTCATGGTCCGTCACTGTTTGACATTTGACATTCAGCACAGCACCTTCCAACAGGCAAACATCAAACCACACAGCCAACATTACTGCCCCAGCCCAGTAAACCTACCTACAAGCAGCCTGTATTGAACCATCCCACTGGGCACAGATGTCCAGTGGCAATGTGGAACATCTATTCTACATTGGCTCAACAGAATGTCATTGAAATGATGTGTAAACAACGTTGCTTCCAACCAGTGTGTGCCAAGTGGGATGGTTTTTAAATATACAAATCAACTCCCAATAGAATTACTCAATGTTCTCTCTAAAATACACAAGGAAAAATGCATTTTGAATTGCTGGTTGCAGAGAGACCGTAACATTCAGGGCCTTGTCTTACTACCCAAAGCTGAGGGCATTTCAAGGCTAGTTCTGCCTGCATCTCTTCATGTTGAACCTAAGACTTGTACTGCTATATATAACAGTTCTGTCTTGATCCATTTCCTAAATTGTGATCAGAGTCCCAGAGACTGGGGGGCACGCAAACACACATGCATGCACAAACACATGCGCGTACACATAGTCAGACGCTGACACACAAACCAACATCCACCCACACACACAAGGCAACACACAGTGACAGATACTCGCCCCCACACACAGACAGACAGGTGTGTGGGGGTGGGGGGTGGTCAGAGGCGGAAGCATCACGACACTGTGTCTCGCCTTACATTTGGCTCAAGGCCCCCAGTGAGAAGGCAGCGGTTGGGCGGGACTGAGACGCTGTGTCTCCAGGACGACTCACTGCTCTGCTTTATCTTTCAACATGGCCTCCAGCAGAAAGGCATCAGCTTCCTCCATCCCTTTAACATCTCTGTCTCACGATAACCATCGCTAGCGTGATTGGAAAACGAGCTTGTTTAAAAGAAAGAAGTGCCGTTTCACATACTTATCAACCAATTATCATAATTCTGGTCTAATTTTACTGTAATAGGATCATTGGCATCTATTGTTCTGCTGTTTAGTAATCATGATGAGGATTTACCGATAAAGCTCAAAATGATGAAACAGGATCTGGAATCTGATTAATATTCCTTATGTTCACTAACCAATAAATAGCTAGGCCTATAATAGGATTAATATAATAATTCAGTTTGTCTGCCTGCAAACACAGGAAGAGCTTGGAGCGTAGCTGTGCATACTTTTGTTGTTGTACTTAACCAGGTTAGCCTTTTTGAGATACAACTTGCATTTTCAGGAGATACCTATATTGTTGTATGCACAGTGCATTCGGAAAATATTCAGACCCCTTGACTTTTTCCACATTTTGTTACATTACAGCCTTATTCAAAAATGTATTACAACAACAACAAAAATCCTCATCAATCTACACATAATGTCGCATAATGACAAAGCGAAAACAGGTTTTTTGAATTTTGTGAAAATGTATTAAAAATAAAAAACAGAAATACCTTTTTTACATAAGTATTCAGACCCTTTGTTATGAGACTCAAAATTGAGCTCAGGTGCATCCTGTTTCCAAAGATCATCCTTGAGATGTTTCTACAACTTGGTTGGAGTCTACCTGTGTAAATTCAATTGATTGTGCAAAAACCAACCCTTGAGGTCGAAGGAATTGTGGGTAGAGCGCTGAGACAGGATTGTGTTAAGGCACAGATCTGGGTAAGGGTACCAAAACAATTCTGCAGCATTGAAGGTCCCCAAGAACACAGTGGCCTCCATTATTCTTAAATGGAAGAAGTTAGGAACCACCAAGACTCTTCCTAGAGCTTGCCCCCCGGGTGAGTAATCGAGGGAGAAGGGCCTTGATCAGGGAGGTGACCAAGAACCCAATGGCCACTCTGACAGAGCTACAGAATTCCTCTGTGGAGATGGGAGAACCTTCCAGAAGGACAACCATCTCTGCAGCACTCTGCAGCACTCAGTCAGGTCTTTATGGTAGAGTGGCCAGACGGAAGCCGCTCCTCAGTAAAAGACACATGACAGCCGGCTTGGAGTTTTCCAAAAGGCACCTAAAGACTGTCAGACCATGAGAAACAATATTATCTGGTCTGATGAAACCAATATTGAACTGTTTGGCCTGAATGCCAAGTGTCACATCTGGAGGAAACCTGGCACCATCCCTACGGTGAAGCACGGTGGTGGCAGCATCATGCTGTGGGGATGTTTTTCAGCAGCAGGGACTGGGAGACTAGTCAGGATGGAGGGAAAGATGGACAGAGCAAAGTACAGATAAATCCTTGATGAAAACATGCTCCAGAGCGCTCAGGACCTCAGACTGGGGCAAAGGTTCACCTTCCAACAGGACAACGACCCTAAGCACACAGCCAAGACAACGCAGGAGGGGCTTTGGGTCAAGTCTCTGAATGTCCTTGATTGGCCCAGCAAGAGCCCGGACTTTAACCTGATCTAACCTCTCTGGAGAGACCTGAAAATAGCTGTGCAGCAATGCTGCCCATCCAACCTGACAGAGCTTGAGAAAATCTGCAGAGAAGAATGGGAGAAACTCCCCAAATAAAGGTGTGCCACACTTGTTAGCGTCATACCCAGGAAGACTTGAGGCTGTAATCGCTGCCAAAGCTGCTTCAACAAAGTACTGAGTAAAGGGTCTAAATACTTATATAAATGTGATATTTCAGTATTTTTCTTTTTAAAACATTTGCATAAATGTCTAAAAACCTGTTTTTCATTGTTTGTTATGGGGTATTGTGTGTAGATTGACGAGGAAAAATTTAAATGTAATCCATTTTAGAGTAAGGCTAGAGTAACACAACAAAATTTGGAAAAAGTAAAGTGGTCTGAAAACTTTCTGAATGCACTGTATTTTATGTGTTTTATTTAAGCTAATTATTTCCAATACTGTAAAATAGAAAAATGTTAAACAACTCTGTCCATTCGCTCTGTGCTGTGGATAAGACATAGCAGACGATACATCTAAATCCACAGAGGCGAAAAAGAGACATGTCATGAGACTCAAGAGGTCAGTGTTTCAGACAGGACAGGCCAACGTGTATCACCAGGACCACCCGTCCACAGCTGTGTCCCAGTGTTCCCATCACTGCCACCTAGATAACAGACACTGGGAGACCAGGGTGCCAACCCTTCCGTTTCCCAGAACAGATCGCTACTAATCCAATTGTCCCTCATTCACTCAAGCTAGTCAAGCTCACTCCTCAATCCGTCATACATTCTAATGCAATTACGGCAGCTACGCAGCAGGCACTCTCCTGAAGGAATGTGTGTGTGTCTGCATGTGTGTGTGTGCATGCGTTTGTGTACGCACAACTCCATTTTGCTCCTCCCCGCCTACTAAGAAAGACTCAAGAGGGAAGTTCCGGTGGTCAGGTCTGTACAACAATCAGAATCCATGCTCCAAGACTGGCGCCTCTGGTGGTAACGTCAATGAAGACGCCGACTCAGTCACCGAATTCATCAAAAAATACATAGGTTATGTGATACCGATGGCGTCTTTCAAAACTTAACCGAATCAAAAAACATGGATTGATGGCAGAAAGATGCTGCTTATTACACGGCAGTTGTATGTTTACACAGTACAAATACGACCTACTCGGATCAATCAAGATGGCGAGAGAAGTATGGGGACAAGGTGGAGGAGCAATTCAGCGGGTCGTACATGAGGCGTATGTGGCAGGCTCCTCAAAGGGTGGTACGCTCAGCCGAACGCACCATTGGGTGCACACTGCCTGCCCTCCAGGACACTTACAACACCAGCTGTTGAGGAAAGTCAAGAAGATCATCAAATACCCCAGCCTGTTCCCTCTGGTTCCATCACTCAGACGCGGGCAGTATAGGAGCATCATGGCAAAAACATGATGTTTTTGAATAGCCACCACTAGGCAGCTACCTTTTCCCCCTGTCCCCTTCCTGCACTGTTGGAGCTCTGAGCGTACGAATTTCACTGTGCCCTGCAATTACATATGCCACTCTGTGCGTGTGACTAATAAACTAATCAAATCTACACTACCATTCAAAAGTTTGGGGTCACTTAGAAATGTCCTTATTTTTTAAAGAAAAGCACATATTTTGTCCATTGAAATAACATCAAATTGATCAGAAATACAGTGTAGACATTGTTAATGTTGTAAATGACTGTTGTAGCTGGAAATGGCAGATGTTGTTATGGAATATCTACATAGGCGTACAGAGGCCTTTTATCAGCAACCATCACGCCTGTGTTCCCATGGCACGTTGTGTTAGCTAATCCAAGTTCATAGTAGTATAGATTGTATAGATTGGCTGAAACTGGCAAGTAGAGTCACCAATATAAACGAGAGCTGCAACTATGCTTCCTGACATGTCATTCATTTTGCTGTTGAAACATTGTCGCCACAACATTCAGCCATATAGAGACGCACATGTCTATCTAAGCAGTTATCACAGCTAATTAGTTCATGATTAAAAGGGTTTTAATCCATTTTAAACACTAAATACTGAGTGGAAATCTAAGCTCCCACAGCATATGTTGGATAAATCCTGGAACTTTGTCTGCCATAGCCACTGTAGGCTTTGGGAGGGTGAGTTAAGAAGGGGAATTTATTCCTTACTAGTCACTTTAAAGGTCTAATCTATCCAGCCCTGGGCCGTGATGATGATATCACTGCCACCCAGCTGAGCTCATGCTGCAGGGCAGTTTACAGGGCAGCAACACATGTCCAATGATGACACAGACTTTCAGAGGTCTCTCCTACAGAGCATAAATGCAGCCTCGGTCAACTACGTATCCCTCAATCCATTAAGCATGGAAAGGTAGAGATGTTATTATTTCAGTTATCTAACTTAAACTGAATTTAGAGACACCAATGACCTTGTTCGTTGTCGTTTGACTCGTTTTCCACACATTTATTTTCCGCTTAATCACAAACAGTCTGTTTTAAAAGAAGACTTGCCAAATCCAAAATGGCCAAACTTTAAAAGCAGTAGTCAGAGCAGAGAAAGTACACCCTGCCAGTGCCAACCAACCCTGTGACATCCCACAAAAACAAGCAAGACCACTGCAGTCAACATGTTATGTAACTGACACAGTTCTCAATTGAACTCTTACTATTACTGCAGTGATGGATGATGCTGTAGTGCAGTGAGTGCAGTGAGCATTGATGCTGCAGAGAGTGTAGGCGTGGGACCATCGTTCTGTGTTGCTTAGCCTACAGACCTGTATGTGGGCTGACAAGTAGGTCAGTAGAATACAGAATAGTACACGTTAAGGAGCACTGGAAATGGAATACCTGCCGTCCTGCAGCTAGTTCACCTTAGAAGGTGCAGTGGCAGTGAGATTCAGTTCGTGCACTTCCAATTTAAACATATGATCCTCTCTGTGCAGGTAGAGGTGGATGAGACTCTCCCTAATTGTCCTGAATCATTGCCCCAGAGTTTCTCTTTGAGCGATGCCACAGTTCATAAGGAGTTTATGCATTCAGCAATCCTACTATCAGGTCTTCCTCTTCATCGTCACGCTGGCAAGATCTCGACAGTCGGATCAACTGTCAGACTGCGTTATGGACATATAACATGCCCCATCCGGAGGTGTGCCTGGAGAACTAGGCCGTCTCCGCTCAAGTCCATAATAAGATGGGTTGGATGTGATAGAACACACCATTCTCAGATGAATCCACACACCCATTCCTAAGCTGCTATCTCTTCTGCAGCAGATGTTTCCATATACTACCATGTTATTATATTGAGGGGGTAATGTCTAAGACTGGGTTATACATAAACATCTTTCACTTCACCTCACCACCACAAATTCTCTGATTTGTAACCCGAGCTATTCTAGCTGGTCAATGAGAAGTCTATGGATGTGTTTCAAATGACCCCTATTCCCTATATAGTGCACTACTTTTGACCAGAGCCCTGGTCAACGGTGGTGCACCACATAGGGTGCCATTTGGGACACATCCTATGAGAGTTCCATGAAAAACACCACATGCCAAACAGATTGAAGGTTCCAAGGCAAACACGTGTCCAGACTCTGGGTTTGTCGGGGTGGAAAGACTACCACTGGAGCGTGTCTCTGGACCAGACGGCCCAAACCAGAGTCCACATTGGCCCGGACACACAGGGTGTGGCGGTGAGCATCACTGAGACGTGGCAGTCAGAGAGGCTAATGGAGACCTTTGTCCGTTATACAAATGATACACTTTAGTAGCACCTTGTTTGCCACAAACATTCAGAAATGACATTTTCAGACATAAGTAGATGAAGCATACAGTTTAGTTTGCCCTTGAGGGAACATGTTAGAAAGTATACACTGAGAGTACAAAACATGAGGAACACGTGCTCTTTCAATGCCATAGACTGACCAGGTGAATCCAGGTGAAAGCTATGATCCCTTATTGATGTCACTTGTTAAATCCACTTCAATCAGTGTAGATGAAGGGGAGGAGACAAGTTAAAGATTGATTTTTTAAGCCTCGAGACAATTGAGACACGGATTGTGTATGGGTTCCATTCAGAGGGTGAATAGGCAAGACAAAAGATTTAAGTGCCTTTGAACGAGGTATCGTAGTAGGTGGCAGGCACACCGGTTTGTGTGAACTGCAACACTGCTGGGTTTTTCACGGTCAACAGTTTCCCGTGTGTATCAAGAATGGTCCACCACCCAAAGGACATCTAGACAACTTGACACGCCTGTGGGAAGCATTGAAGTCAACAGGGGCAGCATCGCTGTGGAATGCTTTCAACACCTTATTGGGTCCATGTCCCAACAAATTGAGGCTGTTCTGGGGGAAAAATGGGGTGCAACTCAATATTAGGAAGGTGTTCCTAATGTTTGGTAGATTCAGTTTATGCTTGAAGCAGCATAGCTTGCCTCTGCAATACAGTAGATGTTGTGTTACCACAGATTGCTATTTCAGTCCATCCCTCCCATAATCACAGTTGACATTGAGATTATTTCAGAAGTTCAGAAGAAGTACAGTGAGATGTCTGTGTGTGTGTGTGTGTGTGTGTGTGTGTGTGTGTGTGTGTGTGTGTGTGTGTGTGTGTGTGTGTGTGTGTGTGTGTGTGTGTGTGTGTGTGTGTGTGTGTGTGTGTGTGTGTGTGTGTGTGTGTGTGTGTGTGTGTTTAACTATACTTGTGTAAGAATAGTAAACAGACAAAAATTTGATCCATTGGGGACATTTTGTTAGTCCCCACAAGGTCAAATGCTATTTGTAGGAGGTTTAGGGTTCATGTTAGAAATGGTGTTAGGGTTAGAATTAGATTTAGGAACTAGGGTTAGTTTTAGGGTTAGTGTTAGGAGCTAGGGCTAAGGTTAGGGTTGGGGTACAGGTTAGGTTTAGGGTTAGGCAAAACAAGATTTTGAATGGGACTGAATTGTGTGTCCCCACAAGGTTAGCTGTACAAGACTGTGTGTATGGGTGTGGTCTGTTCCACTGGGGATGACATCAACAGCCATTAGTGGTATTCCTTAGCAGCATTCCAGGGCCAGATGCCTCACATCACATGGTATTGAATTATGTGTGCGTAAGGAAAAGGTGAGTCTGAATCATGACAAATGCTCACAACATCCACAGACACACACACACACACACACACACCATATGCCTACTTACGCTGAACAAAAAATATAAACGCAACATGCAACAATTTCAAAGATTTTACTGAGTTACAGTTCATATAAGGAAATCAGTCAAATGAAATAGATTCATTAGGTCCTAATCTATAGATTTCCCTTGACTGGGAATGTAGATATGCATCTGTTGGTCATAGATACCTTTAAAAAAAGGTAGGGGCGTTGACCAGAAAAGCAGTCAGTATCTGGTGTGGCCACCGTTTGCCTCACGTAGTGCCACACATCTCCTTCACATACAGTTAATCAAGCTGTTGATTGTGGCCGGTGGAACGTTGTCCCACTCCTCTTCAATGGCTGTGCGAAGTTGCTGGATATTGGCGGGACCTGTCGTACACATCGATCCAAAGCATCCCAACATGCTCAATGGGTGACACATCTGTGAGTATGTAGGCCATGGAAGAACTGGGACATTTTCAGCTGCCATGAATTTTGTAAAGATCCTTGCAACATGGGGCTGTGCATTATCATTCTAAAACATGAGGTGATAGCGGCGGACGAAAGGCACGACAATGGGCCTCAGGATCTCGTCACTGTAACTCTGTCCATTCAAATTGGCATCGATAAAATGCAATTGCCTTTGTTATCCGATGCTTATGCCTGCCCATACCATAACCCCACTGCCACCATGGGGAACTCTGTTCACAACCTTGACATCAGCAAACTGCTTGCCCAAACAACGACGCCATACGTGGTCTGCGGTTGTGAGGCCGGTTGGACGTACTGCCAAATTCTCAAAAATTACGTTGGAAATGGCTTATGGTAGAGAAATGAACATTCAGTTCTCTGGCAACAGCTCTGGTGGACATTCCTGCAGTCAGCATGCCAATTGTACGCTACCTCAAAACTTGAGACATCTGTGGCATTGTGTTGTGTGTCAAAACTGCATATTTTAGAGTGGCCTTTTATTGTCCCCAGCACAGGGTGCACCTATGTAATGGTCATGCTGTTTAATAAGCTTCTCGATATATCAGACATGTCAGGTGGATGGCGTACCTTGGCAAACGATAAATGCTCACTAACAGGGATGTAAAAAAAAATGTGTATCTGTGCATATGGAAAATGTCTGGGATCTTTTATTTCAGCTCATGAAACATTGGGTCAACACTTTAAATGTTGCATTAATATTTTTGTTCAGTGTATTAAGAACATTCTCAGTCCATTTTATATGGATCTGACAAATCCTGCACAGAATTAATCTCCCTTCCTCTTCCTGCTGTGTCTAACTGATCCATTTAAATTTGTTATATGATTACATTTGGCTTAGCGTAGCAGAGATTACTATACGCCTGGTTTCCGTTTGGAGAGAGGCATTCGCCTGACGGAAAAGAATGACAGAATTTTACAGCAGATCAGACTTCCCACTCGATGCAAGATTATTAACCGCCAGAGAGTGAGCACATTTGTTTTTGTAACAGCTCAGTACTGGCGCCCACTGAATATTAGGGTTTAGAAAATGTCAAAGCTATATTTCAACCCCTCACTCAGCCCCTCAATGGGGTTGCCCAATGACAGCCACAACCAGTGATTCAATCTCTGACAATGAAAACAAAAAGTCAAGGATGACATAATGATGCATCTTATACATAAACATGACTGATGTTACTGTATGCATTAGACTCCAGCCCCTACCGTCACATCTTGACTCCACCCCTACCCTCACATCTTGACTCCACCCCAACCCTCACATCTTGACTCCACCCCTAACCTCGCATCTTGACTCCACCCCTAACCTCACATCTTGACTCCACCCCTATCCTCACATCTTGACTCCACCCCTAACCTCACATCTTGACTCCACCACTAACCTCACATCTTGACTCCACCCCTAACTTTACATCTTGACTCCACCCCTAACCTCACATCTTGACTCCACCCCTACCCTCACATCTTGACTCCACCCCTAACCTCACATCTTTACTCCGCCCCTAACCTCACATCTTTACTCCGCCCCTAACCTCACATCTTGACTCCACCCCTAACCTCACATCTTGACTCCACCCCTAACCTCACATCTTTACTCCGCCCCTAACCTCACATCTTGACTCCACCACTAACCTCACATCTTGACTCCACCCCTAACCTCACATCTTGACTCCACCCCTACCCTCACATCTTGACTCCACCCCTAAACTCACATCTTTACTCCGCCCCTAACCTCACATCTTGACTCCACCCCTAACCTCACATCTTGACTCCACCCCTAACCTCACATCTTGACTCCACCCCTAACCTCACATCTTTACTCCGCCCCTAACCTCACATCTTGACTCCACCACTAACCTCACATCTTGACTCCACCCCTAACCTCACATCTTGACTCCACCCCTACCCTCACATCTTGACTCCACCCCTAAACTCACATCTTTACTCCGCCCCTAACCTCACATCTTGACTCCACCCCTAACCTCACATCTTGACTCCACCCCTAACCTCACATCTTTACTCCGCCCCTAACCTCACATCTTTACTCCGCCCTAACCTCACATCTTGACTCCGTCCCTACCCCTCACATCTTGAATTTGATTGATGTTGTCAGTAACCAGGTTTCCATCCAACCTTTTTATGCGAGTAAAGTACAGGCCTGATGGAAACAGCAAATTTGTCTGTGCAAATTTGTCTGTAAAGTTTCCAAATGTCGACAAAATACGCTCGACAAGATGGGATCCCTTTGTGTCAGTAAAATGTATTAAGTAGGTGGTCTACTTACACTATCTGCCAGCTGTTGTCTAGAGCGCACGTGCCAAAACCCGAGTATGCACATTCGTTAGATAATGCAACATTTGTTGTTACAAAACAATCAACAGATTTGAAAATACGATGGAAACCCATTTAACTTGTTGCGTTTTTTTGGGGTTCATGTTTATTTAACTGCAAAAGTTATTTTAATGTGCACTAAGTCATCACGCAGAGCCTTTTATCCACAACAAGTACATTTATGGAAACACATATCTACTGGGAAAATGCGCATATTGTTTTAAATGCAGATTTTTGAATATTTGCATGAAAATCTGTCGCCAATGTTGCTTGTCTAATAACAAGATATTAACCAAACAACAACACGTGTATATTCCAAGGCTACCCTTAAGACTCCCTGCAGCCAGCACAACAACAGGCGCCTAAAATGGAAGCAGACTTTCTCCAGAGGAATTAGTTCTGCTCGGCCATGTCCTCAGCTCTTTGTCTGTCTACAGCTGAACTCATGATGGCCATATGACAACCCACTGGTGACCCCAGGCATTGTCTGAGGTCTGTATGAGAGAGAGAAAGATGCTGTGTGTGTGTGTGTGTGTGTGTGTGTGTGTGTGTGTGTGTGTGTGTGTGTGTGTGTGTGTGTGTGTGTGTGTGTGTGTGTGTGTGTGTGTGTGTGTGCGTGCGTGCGTGCGTGCGTGCGTGCGTGCGTGCGTGCGTGCGTGCGTGCGTGCGTGCGTGCGTGCGTGCGTGCGTGCGTATTTTAGATTAGTCCTCAAGTCTGGAGTCCAAGAAAGATTTCATATACATAATGACTTACAACAGAACCCTAAAGTGAATCCAGGACTGAAACAGAACAGAGAGCAGGGCATAATTTATGTAATGGAGTAGATTTGGCTTAATCCTCCTCCCCATTCTTCATGTCCAAATCTGCTTACTATCAGCAGTTTGCATTCTCCCTCTTTTTTTCTTCATGGCCTAATTCATCATACTGTATTCATAACAGGTCTCACAGGGAGCGAAGCATTTTAAAGTTGATACTAAAATCGAAAGTTATACATTTTCCTAGTCAGGCCAAATAGAGCTGACTCACTGGGCACACTGGTACGATGCTATCGCCCCCTATTGGCCAACCCAAATTTGTATTACATTTTTTACTCCAAAAACACTACAGCGCGAAGATGTGTGTGTGTGTGTGTGGGGGGGGGGGACTGATGAGGAACCATAGTGACATCATGGGCTGGATAAAAACAGTCTACCGTCTTCCCTGGATAATTAATTGCCTCCTAAAATAATAGAAAAACAATCATATTATTGTTCTATCTATAATAAAACTTGGCCTAAACATGGATTATAGACTTTCATTCTTGTTATTTTTGAAAGCCACAAACTTCAGGACAACACCTTCCTGGGCTAGAATATTTAGGAAATTAGCTACTAGAAAGAAGTATAGGTGCTGAACCAACGTGAGAGACAGAGAGAGAGAGACGTGAGAGAGAGAGAGAGAGAGAGAGAGACGAGAGAGAGAGAGAGAGAGAGAGAGAGAGAGAGAGAGACGAGAGAGAGAGAGAGAGAGAGAGAGAGAGAGAGAGAGAGAGAGAGAGAGAGAGAGAGAGAGAGAGAGAGAGAGAGAGAGAGAGAGAGAGAGAGAGAGAGAGAGAGAGAGAGAGAGAGAGAGAGAGAGAGAGAGAGAGAGAGAGAATCATTTCTTTACTGCAGGGTGCCAGTCAAGTTCAAATAGGCTAAACCATCGTCTGTCACATCACGATGTCGTCACCATCGAAGATGGCTGTCAATTATCGTCGATAGAATATGCTATGGTAATATCGCTCAAGCCTATGCTGACACATACTTTAGTCTAGGTTTAGGATGTTGTGTCATGTCCATGCCTCCAAGACAGTGGTATTTTGCTAAGCTCTACCTAATAGCAACAACTGCTGCTTTTCAAAGCCTCACAAACTCAGAGAAGACCTTATGCAGTAATATCATAAATATCAGACAAAACAACACCTGAAAGTTACCTCCGCTTTAGCACCTGAAATATTGGGCTGAACTAACCTGTCAGTCAGGTGCAGAGTAGCTGTGACCCTCAGAGGTGCTTCAGACAGCTGACAACACCCTGACGTGAGACACTCTTCAGGTGTGCCTCACCAATGCCTCTCTCTTCATCATCCCAACAGCTAATGGACGCGCCAGCCTCTAATGATCTAACACTGCACTTCAATCCAGTGTGTCCTCACTGACGACCCTGTTACTCCACTAACGCCTCGGTCAATACGGGTCATCTGAAAACACTGCAGTCATCTCGACCCAGTGATGCAGCAGTCGGGAACCGATTCGTTTGCCCTCTGTCCATCGTCTGGATCTACGAGAATGTCCGTCCTCCGCTTGCGTAACAATGCTCCGTCCCGACAATATTCCTGCTGCAGTTTGTACCAACAGTACACTCTGCAGCAAAGCTTCTCTACTCTCTGCAAATGGACCCGCTGGCCCCGGTCCAGCTTTTAACAATCTACTCTCTAATATACAGTACATTTGCCTACAGCAAAGGAATGCAAAGTTTTACCTGCTAGGAAAAGACGCTCTTAGATGTGATCTGTGTCCATTTTCACCTGTGACTGAAAGCCCTGTCAGCCACAGAGGCACTTACTCCTCTGTGAGTCCTGAGTCACTGAAAGAGCCGGCAGAGCGGAGAGAACGGAGGCAGGGCTGATTCTCATTGTCGCTGTATGTTTGTATTTTGCTGCCCGCCGGGCACACACTCATCATCACGGCCCTCACTTTTGAATTTGGGCCAAATGGGGCGACTATGAGGCGTCAGCGCAAGGAGTCATTTTCAGAGGCAGTGGTATGGCGCCAACAAGGGCGTACTGTACCACACCATGTCATATTCAGCACTGGAGGGAGGGGGGATCTACATGCCACACGGTGTCTTAGAGGGGAATGTTTACGAGTGGATCACGGAATCATGGAAAAATACTGAATCATGGGTGGAAACAAACACATTACAGAACAGGTTTTGTCACACACAAAAAGTAGGAAGTTATGGGTAGCATATACTTAACTCAGTATCATAGGTGTCATTGTGAGCAATCACAGAACAGACATACAGTGTTGTGGCGAAGGTGATCAGAAAGTGGGTCAGATAGTTAAATGGCTAAAGGCCAAATCTTTACTTTATCAGAGAGAGCAAACCTTGTCTACATAAAAATCGACTGTTTTGTGGGTTGACTAACATCGAAGGGGGATAAATGACAGCGTTAGAGACGCTGCGGTAATTGCTGAGCTCCTCTTCCTCTTCTGCTTTGGAGGAGAAGTGAGTCAGGACAAGAGCAGTGATTAGAGTCAAAGCTATAAGGGGGAGTACTCGTGCTGGGAGACAATGCTTCAACATCAAAATGGAGGACAAGTGAAAAAGTATAGCCACGACACTTCTTGCTTTTACATGATAGCCAACCCATTGTTTTTCAACCATGTATATGAACAAGCATCCACGTACACACACACACACACCACGGCGCACACTAACACACACACACACAGGCACGCACATTCACACCTCCAATCTTGTATGGCTAACGAGTTGCCTTGATCAAATCGAGCTGTGTTTACAGGCACAGCACAGGAAGGAAACACACTTGGTAGGCTACCAGACTCAGAATAACCCGCACTCATCAAAAGCACCTACTGAGCTGAGACACGGAAAGGTGTTTTATCACTGTCACGTCTTCACCTGCTGACACTGGCCGTAAAAACAAGCTTATTCAAATGTGGAGCTGCAACCATTAGTATTCAAAACAACTAACTCAAACAGTCACCTTGTAAGAAATGAAAGACAATGGTCGCAATATACTGGAAGTAGTGTCATTACTGTCTTCCACAGCAAGGTTAAAAGTAAAAAGCTGTGTCATACTTTGACGCTAACTCCTATTATGTCATGCTGTATGCCTTGCCTCATAGTGTCTATATCAAAGTATGAGTCCTGTCATCTTATCTGGATTGACAAAGGCCCCCCTTAACCAATGGATTTCTAGTCCTTCTAGAGAGAAAGAGGGTGTGTCTCAAGAGACGGGGATGTTCAAAGGGCAGCTTTAGTCCTCTCACAAGCAGAAGGGTCCCTCTGCTGGTCTGAGAGTGAAACTGCTTCTCTCCACACTCATCACACCACACTGCAGCACAACAGCCATCATCATATCCTCGATTCCAGGTATTCCCAAACTGAGGTGCGCGTTTCAATGCCAAATAATAAAATGAAACCCTCTAGTGTTCAGCAAAATAACAACACAACTAAGTAAGTCAGTTAAGAACAAATTCTTATTTACGATGACGGCCTACCCCAGCCAACTTGTTCTCAACTTGATGCAGCGTGGATTCAACCATGGACTGCAGTGACGCCTCTTGCACAGAGATGCAGTGCCTTAGACCGCTGAGCCACTTGGGAGCCCAAATACAGGTAGCCTAGTCAAATAATTAACATCCAATCACATTAACCGTTACTCTCTCACAGGAAACCATCACTCTTGCGCAGACATTTAGAAACGAAACATGACAATTAGAAAAATAAGCCACGGGTGTTTTCAGAGCAAGAATAAAGACGATTTGCGAGTACAAGACATGTATAAAACCAACAGATACCATTAATAAAAAGGGTCTAGAAGTGTCTTATATGGTGAGCTACCAAGTGGCTAGGACAGGCAAGTACCATACTATTGTGAAGGACTTAATTGTTCCTGCTACTGTTAATATGGCTGGGACAATGCTGGGAGAAAAGGCCAAAAAAACTATACAGACAATGCCTTCATCAAACAACACTGTTACATGACGCATCAGTGACATGGCAGGAGATTTTTTTTTAACAATTACTACTTTGCGTACAAGCCAGTGAATTATATACAGTTGGATGAGTCAACAGACGTGGCAGGCCTGGCACAGCTCCTGGTATATGTCCATTACGTTTATGGGGGGGTCAATTAAGGAAGACTTCCTCTTCTGCAAACCACTGGAAACCAGAACAACATGAGAGGATATTTTTAAAGTCATGACACGGAGACATAGTGAATAGGTAACGCATGTGCAAGCAGTTGCTCCCGACGCCACTTGGGTACACTGCAGCATCTACCGAGAGGCTCTTGCTGCCAAGGGAATGCCTGATAGCTTGAAAGGCGTTTTGGATGCAACAGTGAAAATGGTTAACTTTGTTAAAGCAAGGCCCCTGAACTCTCGTGTATTTTCTGCATTATGCAATGATATGGGCAGCGACCATGTAACGCGTTTACAACATAAAGAAGTGCGCTGGTTATCAAGGGACAAAGTATTGACACGTTTTTTTTTAAATTGAGAGACGAGCTTAAAGTTTTCTTTACTGACCATCATTTTCATTTGTCTGACCACTTGCATGATGACGAGTTTCTCACTCGACTGGCCTATCTAGGTGATATTTTTTCTCGACTGAATGATCTGAATCTAGGATTACAGGGACTCACCGCAACTTTATTCAATGAGCGGGATAAAATTGAGGCTATGATCAGGAAGTTGGAGCTCTTTTCTGTCTGCATTAACAAGGACAACACACAGGTCTTTCCATCATCAGTTCTGTGAAAATGTCATTTAATCAGAAGCCACAGCCCGATTTCTGGATAGGGCTGTGCTCAGAGTTTCTTGCCTTGGCAAATCGCGCTGTTAAGACACTGATGCCATTTGCAACCACGTACCTATGTGAGAGTGGATTCTCGGCCCTCACTTGCATGAAAACTAAATACAGGCACAGACTGTGTGTGGAATATGATTTAAGACTGAGACTCTCTCCAATACAACCCAACATTGCAGAGGTATGTGCATCCTTTCAAGCATACCCTTCCCATTAACCCGTTGTGAGTTATTCACAATTTTCGATTAACAAATAAGGCTTTATATGTAAGATGGCTCAATAAAGAGCAAAATTATTCATTTTTATTATAATATTATTTGTGCTCTGGTCCTATAAATGCTCTTTATCACTTTCCACAAGCCAGGTTGTGACAAAAACTCACACTAATTCTTATGTTTAATAAATGCATCGTATACTGAGTGTGTGGCAGGCTTACAATGATGGCAAAAAACAACATTTGAGAGTGTGCTGACCCTGGTGCTAGAGGGGGTATGCAGCTGGAGGTTGAATGTTGTAATGGGCATGGGACGATAAAAAGTTTGGGAACCACTGCTCTATTTGGCTGAGGTGTATTCACTAGGAACTAAACGGAAGGAAATAGGTCGAAACTGGGAGGGACTACCTAAATGTGTCCTGTTGTTTTTATTGTGAAACCTTTTCCATTGTAAATTTTTTGCTACGTATGCACTAATGAATAACCCGCTGACTACACAAAGTTGAGCTATGACACAATAGAGTTGCTGGACAATAGACGGGTTGGTTGTTTAGCAATAAAACCGGACGTGTAAGCACCTATGCGGCAAAACAGACAAGGTTGGCTTAGACTTTTGAGAACATGTAAACTATATTTAGTCTCTGTCACACCCTGATCTGTTTCACCTGTCTTTGTTCTTGTTTCCACCTCCCTTCAGATGTCGCAAATCTTCCCCAGCCTGCCCTGACCGCCTGACTGCCGTTCTGGACTTTTTGCACCCTATCTGGTATACTGACCTCTGCCTGCCTTTGACCTGTCCTTTTGCCTGCCCCTGTACTAGTAATAAACTTTTGTTACTTCGACACTGTCTGCATCTGGGTCTTGCCTGATACCTGATAGTACGAACTGGCCATGACTGACCCAGCAGACTCGGACCAGCTCCGCAACGCCATCTCCTCCCAAGGAGCCACCATTGGAAGGTACGAGGAGTTGCTTTGGTCTTATGGAAGGTTTCCAGACCTTGGCCGAACGCCATGACCAAGCGTTGAACACATTGCTGGAGCAATACTGCGGGTTGTCTGTTAGGCAGCCTACCATGACGGTAACCTCCCTGCCCCTTAGTAACCGGGCTGTTAGCAGCGCCGCCTCCCCAGTCACCCCGGTTTCCCGGGAACCCAGCTTACCTCCCCCAGAATGCTTCGATGGAGAGTCTGGCACCTGTCGGGCGCTGATGTCCGGGAGGGCTCTCGCCTGGGCTACGAAGGTATGGGAACAACAGTCTGCTTCAGTCTGGAGGAGTTCGTGGAGGAGGTAAAGAAAGTTTTTGATGCTCTATTGTCCGGGGGAGAGGCTGCCCGGAAGTTACTCCAGTTACTTCTGCAAGACTACCGCAGTGTGGCAATACTCCATGCAGGAACATGTCGAATTTCCACGCAGTGGATTTCCACGCGTTAGCAGCTGAGAGTGCCTGGAATCCAGAAGTGCTGTTCGACATGTTCCTGCACGGAGTATTGGAGGAAGTAAAGGATGAGCTTGCAGCCCGGGAACTACCGATGTATCTCAACTTGCTCATCACCTTGACCGTTCGGATCAATGTGCGACTACAGGAACGAAGGAAGGAGAAGAGATTCGATCTCACTCGCCCGTCCAAGGGTTGCACCTCGCCTCCGAGGCATCCCGGAAGTCCCTGACGGCTCCGTTGCCGAGAGAACCCAAGGCTACCCGAGTTCCCTCGAGAGTCTCCGGAGACTGCCAATTCACCTCTTCCCGAGCCTGTGTAACTCGGCAGAGCTAGGCTGTCTCCAGGTGAATGACTATACAGATTTCACACTAAGAGTTGCCTGTATTCCAGGACTACTGGTCATTTCGTCTCGACCTGTCCACTTAAAGATCAGGCTCACCGGTAGGAGCGAGTACTCTGGTGGACCATACAGAGAACTTTTCCTCTCCCCTTGCTCGCATCCCTTTTCATGCTATTTTGCTGTGGTGGAATCAGTCAAAAACTCTCCGGGTACTCATTGACTCTGGGGCCGATGAGAGCTTTATGGACACTATCCTGGCTTCCAAGCTGAACATCCCCACTCAGCCCCTCTCCATTCCCATGGACGTTAGAGCACTGGACGGGTGCTCTTTAGGCCGGGTGACCCACAATACCACCCCCATCAACCTACGTGTGTCAGGGAACCACAGCGAGACGATCCAATTTCTACTCATTAAGTTTCCTCAGGTTCCTGTGGTATTGGGATTCTCCTGGCTCCAGCGACACAATCTTCTCATTGTCTGCTGGTGCCATCATGGGCTGGAGCCCGTTCTGCAATGTCCATTGCCTGAAGTGAGCGCAACCTGCCCCGGGACATCTTCCTGGGGGCTCGGAAGTTGCCCCAGACCTCTTTGCCATTCACGCAGAGTACCAGGACCTCCGGGAGGTGTTCAGTCAGGACCAGGCCACTTCACTTCCGCCACACCAACCATATGACTGCAGGATTGCCATTCTCCCAAGCACCACTCAGCCCCGGGGACGACTGTACTCTCTGTTGGTACGGACACCAAGGCTATGGAGACCTACATTTGAGGACTCCCTAGCTGTAGAGTTCATCTGTCCTTCTGCCTCCCTACCGGTGCAGGGTTCTTCTTTGTGGAGAAGAAGGACAAAACCCTGCGCTCGTGCATTGACTACTGGGGTCTCAATGGCATCACGGTGAAGAGCCGCTACCCGCTACCCCTCATCTCCTCAACCTTCGAGCCGCTCCAGGGGGCCACCGTGTTCTCCAAGCTGGACCTATGGAATGCCTACCAGCTGGTGTGGATATGGGAAGGGGACGGCCAATGATCATGCCATTTGGCCTTACCAACGCCCCTGCTGTGTTCCAGGCTCTGGTTAATGATGTTCTCCGCGACATGTTGAACCGGTTCATCTTCATCTACCTTGATGACATCCTCATCTTCTCCCGCTCTAGCCAAGAATACATGCTCCATGTCTGACAGGTTCTCCAACACCTCCTGGAGAACCAGCTTTTTGTAAAAGCAGAGAAGTGCGAATTCCATCGCTCCACCATCCCCTTTCTGGGTTACATCATCGCAGCAGGGAGTGTACAGATGGATCCCGGAAAGGTAAAGTGGTGGTGGATTGGCCCCAGCCTACGTTCCAGGTTGCAGCTGCAACATTTCCTGGGATTAGTCAACTTTTATTCCCGCTTTATCTGAGTTTACAGCACCCTGTCTGCACTCACCTCTCCCAAGATTCTGTTCACAGGGTGATGTAACCACGGATTTTTTTCTATTGTGTTATTGACTGTACATTTGTTTATGTGTAACTCTGTTGTTGTCTGTGTCGCACTGCTTTGCTTTATCTTGGCCAGGTCGTAGTTGTAAATGAGAATTTGTTCTCAACTGGCCTACCTGGTTAAATAAAGGTTAAATAAAAAATAAATACATTTAAACAATGAGCTCTTGATGTCCCTCAAATACATCATTACAGTTGTTGGTTAGCTACCTATTTGCCATATTAGCATAGATGTCAAAACATCTTAAAACAAGACATTGTATCAAGAATAAGATACAACTAGCTGATACGAGCCACCTATGATTCTCCACATGGCAGATTCTTTTTTATTTTTTATTTTATTTTTTTAAATTTTTATCCCATTTTCTCCCCAATTTTCGTGGTATTCAATCGCTAGTAATTACTACCTTGTCTCATCGCTACAACTCCCGTACGGGCTCGGGAGAGACGAAGGTCGAAAGCCATGCGTCCTCCGAAGCACAACCCAACCAGCCGTACTGCTTCTTAACACAGCGCGCCTCCAACCCGGAAGCCAGCCGCACCAATGTGTCGGAGGAAACACCGTGTACCTGGCCCCCTTGGTTGGCGCGCACTGCGCCCGGCCCGCCACAGGAGTCGCAGGAGCGTGATGAGACAAGGATATCCGTACCGGCCAAACCCTCCCTACCCCGGACAACGCTATGCCAATTGTGCGTTGCCCCACGGACCTCCCGGTCGCGGCCGGCTGCGACAGAGCCTGGGCGCGAACCCAGAGACTCTGGTGGCGCAGTTAGCACTGCGATGCAGTGCCCTAGACCACTGCGCCACCCGGGAGGCCCCCACATGGCAGATTCTTGTCATTGTTGCTAGCTATCTGGCCATCCAGAATCACAACAACACACGACCTTCTGCCCCACTGATTGATGCGCATCGTTTTAGTGACGTTGTCAGCTAACCCATCTATTGAATGAGAGAGGGTCCTCCATGCAGCACTATACAGGTCTGCTAACGACCGCTTCTGAAATCAACTCAATTATCTAATTTCCGCACAGAAATGAATCTAACATTGGCTCCGCAGATTGAGGACAATTGCATGCATTGATGGAAATGTATCCTAAAATGGATTTCCTTATTTAGACCAATTATCTCTTCATGACATTATCATTACAAATAGCCTATGTGAGCGTGTAGTTAAGTCATACATTTTTTTAAGAACACGTTCATTTGTTATTTTAAACACCAAACATTGAAATACAACTTTGGACATTAAACCTTAGTTGAAGCAGACCATATATTCCCGAGGGAACAAAAGCAGTTTTGTTTAAAAGTACGGTATGTGTTGGGAGGAAGGGTCAGCTGATTGCCGAGATGTCCTAACAGAGGAAGACTATACCCTTCTGACTAAACAGCCCGCATGCACATGATCATCACGTCCTGCACTGGAGTCATTATCAGTAATCATAAAATAATGACAGATAGTCCTATATCAATGCTCTTAATATTATGAGTTTAAGATGTTAAAATATCTATGAGAGTGGAATACATGTTTAATTCCATGTTAGATTATTATTAGATTATTAACACATGGCAGTAATAGCTATCTTTGGACTGCATGCATTAATAACCTACAGATCATTTAAATAGTCTCTATACAATTTTTTACATTGAAGTAAATATAAAATCAAAACTACATTGAAAAAAAAACTCACGGTCACTGCAATCCAGTGACAAGCACATTGTCTTGAAGCTAACCTCCCTGAGCTCTAAGCTAGCTCTGCCTTCCATACATGAGATGTTTTCTTGGCAAAGCTGCTTTACAAAATAATGCGGGAGGGAGACACTCACCAGAAAGAAGACTCCTGGTTACCAGTCAAGATCTTCTGGGCTCCATGTAATTAGACTGGACTTGACCTGATCGGCACTCCCACTCAGGTCTCTCTCGTCTGTCCTCAATGGGGTTTTCCTGGATAAATAAAGGTTTAAAAATGTTTTTTCTTTTCTTATACAAATAATCCAATGAGTAATCACAACTCTTCCCCTTCACAATGTAACAATGGACCTTAGAGCATGAAGTTCCTTTTCCACTGGCTTCCTCTCTCTCACACACACACACAAAGCTCAAACTAACCCCCCCAACCCCACATGCACACACACACACACACACACACACACAATCACAAGTAGCCTACACACTACAAGCCGGGGCGGATGTCCACAGGACAAACAGACAGTGGGCTAGTGTTGGTCCAGGGTCCTAGCTATTTATAGGCTTCTTTAGTGTAGCATGTCTCTTCCTATGAGAGTGAGGAGGCTGGAGGAGGCAGACAGACCAAGCACCACTCAGGGACTCTGTACAGCCTGATGTTCCCACTTCCTTGTATAAGCCTGCCTCAACTCCCCACCAGTTTCACCTTTTCTCAGCCTCTTCGATCGGAGGAAAATTATCAGTATAGTATCTTGGTTTGCCTTATGGGAAGTACTGAGTGAGATCCATAAACAGTATAGGTAGGACTAAGCAGAAATACAAGGGGAGTCAGAATGAGACATGGCTACTTAGCACATGGTCATGTGTCATTACCATTGATTATAGTGTATATTATTTTTATTGGATACAGTGATGTGTTTGATGTGTTTTATTGTAAGAACTGCAACATAAAGTACAAGATTCAAGAAGAAGGAAGCTGGCTATTGAGAGACACTAAATCATAGATAATCATCGAATCAAATAAAATTGTATTTGTCACATACACGTGGTTAGCAGATGCTAATGCGAGTGTAGCGAAATGCTTGTGCTTCTAGTTCCGACAGTGCAGTAATATCTAACAAGTAATCTAACAATTCCACAACTACCTAATACACACATCTAAAGGGATGGAATAAGAATATGTATATATAAATATATGGATGAGCGATGGCCAAGTGGCATAGGCAAGATGCAATAGATGGTATAAAATACAGTATATACATATGAGATGAGCAATGTAAGAAATGTAAACATTATTAAAGTGGCATTATTTAAAGTGACTAGTGATCCATTTATTAAAGTGGCCAATGATTTGAGTCTGTATGTAGTGTAGGCATGGTCCATGGTCCATACTGTAGCAATTTCTGTGATTAGAGCACTGTCTGTTGGTAAGAAAGTAGCATTGCAAATTCTCCCGGTTCTAAATAGTGTCATGTGTATGTATCATATTTCATTAGCTCACTGGTGTTTTCTCAGCCCCTATCATTCATTTACAACCCTATTTCCTGTTGTAAGGTTGTATTTTTTCACCCTAGTTCAGGGTTGTCAAATTCATTTAGCCCCAGGGAGCACATTCTGTTTTCAACGATATCCGGAGAGCCGCACTGAAAATGTGTTCTATTTCCTCACTGTCAACATATGCAAAAATAGTCCTCTATCCATCATTTTGGGAATTTTCAATGCTCCCTGACTGTCTAGCTTTCATTTTGGTGATTATTAGTGAGTTGGACACAGTCAAGAAACGGTAGGAATGTAGGTTTACTGTATTATCATTTATGCAGTTTTGATTTGGTTTGAATCATTTTAAAGTATTTTGACTTTGTTTCCCCCCCCAACAAAAACATATATAACAACAAAAAAACTCAAACCAAGCGCAGGACGGATTTGACCCCCTTGTATGTTTGTAACCCCTGACCTAATTGTTAGCTAAGCTATCGTTAGCTTGCTAGCCACATGGTTTCAGTTCGCTAATATTGTATACGTTTATTTTGTCCAGCAAATATTTGTTTCTTTCTATACTTCATGGAATTTATCTGCTGTTTGATCATCTGAGTGGGTGTGGTGTTTAGGAGGTCATGGACATTTGCAAATACCTACGAAGTAGATTGAAAATTTCTCATTTAATTTTCATATCGGTTGATTATTTTGTTTGTATTCCCGCGCTTCACCAGCCTCTCCAATTGTGTGTGATTGCGGACCACAATTTGTGACATTCCTACATGTGGGCATAGAGAGAAATAGCATTGCCGTCTTTTTGTAGGCGCAATCTCCGCAATGGTTCGTTGGACAAAGCCTATGGAGAAAATGTATGGCATTTTTGTAGGGTTTTTGGACTAATGCCAAAAAAAAGGTATGTGGTAAACACAGGCTTAGGAGATCTTAAGTTTTGTTCTATGACATAACGTGGATTTTGCGGAAACTTGCTATAAAAAAAGCACAAAGCACATAAAGGCTTTATAATTCATAAAGGTCATGTTAACTGACTGCTATTATCTCATAGAACAAAACATATAAGACCTCTGAAGCCTGTGTTAACCTCAGACCTTTATTCCAAAACCCTATTATTTCGCCATAACCTTTTCCCATAGGGATGTCTGAATGAACCAGAGGTAACTCATTTCCGGGTTTTAGGACTACAAGATGGCGAGCTCTATTTCTACATCTCCCATTGGTTCCTGCATGAACGCCTCAAGTCTTCATGCTTGTGTGACTTGATATTCTGCGGGAAAGCAGTGCCCGACAGGCAGGGGCAAAGGACACTGTCTACCGTTGTCCTAGCTAGCTAGCTACCATTCTCGCCTGCTATGTACTGGAGTCCAGTGTCCTTTCGCTCCCGCCTGCCGAAACCTGCCTTCGCCACCATTAACAGAATTGCGGGAAAGCAGTGCCCACATGCAGGAACACCAAGAATTGCAGGCCGAATTGCACCCAAAACGTGCAACCAGGGGGGGCCCCTGGACCAAGTTTGGGAAAGCCTGCTTTATATGACTGGAGACAATAGCAGAGTCTTTTTTAATATGACAAAAATGACAAGTTAGCCAATACTCTGCTGACACTTACAAACAGATGAATAAAAATGACGTTGTCCGCAACTATCTAATAGGCCTAGGAAAAGGGGAGACACAAATATTATATGACGTCCATCTAAGCTGACCCAATGACAAAGACAGAGAATATGTACACTCCCCTGGTGCCAATAAGTTAAGTTGAGCATTTTGATAACTAAAAGACAGATTAGAGTCTTTTCATTGTCTTCTCTTTACAGCAATAGCCATTTGCTTTTAAAACTATGTTTTCCCACAAATGTAATTTCATATATTGCGATATGCCTGGCATTATGCCTCTTTCACTGACATTCGCAGCTCAACAATCATCAAGTTGGTATTTGAAATCAAATCAAATACATTTGTATTTGTCACATGCACCGAATATAATACAACGAATACTACAGTGAAATGCAAGCCCTTAACCAACAATGCAGTTTTAAGAAAATACCTCAAAAAAAGTAAGAGATAATAATAATAATAATAATTAAAGAGCAGCAGTAAAATAACAATAGGGCTATATACAGGGGGTACTGGTACAGAGTCAATGTGCGTGGGTACCGGTTAGTCGAGCTAATTGAGGTAATATGTACATGTAGACAGAGTTATTAAAGTGACTATGCATCGATAGTAACAGAGAGTAGCAGCAGCATAGAAGGGGGGGGGGGGGGGCAATACAATGCAAATAGACTGGGTAGCCATTTGATTAGCTGTTCAGGAGTTTTATGGCTTGGGGTAGAAGCTGTTTAGAAGCCTCTTGGACCTAGACTTGGCGCTCCGGTACCACTTGCCGTGCGGTAGCAGAGGGAGCAGTCTATGACTAGGGTGGCTGGAGTCTTTGACACTTTTTAGGGCCTTTTGGGCCTATCTGCCACACGTGCTGCCAAAATTGCGGGCCCTTCTGACAGGCCATGCAATTTTTATGACAAGATTTGCTAACATATAGCCGATGGTATACAAGTATATACCCTTTTTCTCTTGGCGCAGTGGTTCTCAATCCTGGTCCTGGGAACACGAAGGGGTGCACCTTTTTGTTTTTGCCTTAGCACTACACACCTGATTCAAATCATCAAAGCTTGATGATGAGTTGATCATTTGAATCAGCTGTGTAGTGCTAAGTCAAAAACAAAAATGTGCACCCCTTTGGGTCCCAAGGACCAGGATTGAGAACCACTGCAGTCTTGGGACATCCATTGGGCCATCTTCATCTCTGTATGTGAGGACAGAAAACATCAAAGAAACAAGCTTGAGTATACTTCAATTAGACAGCACTGAATATTATGTTGCTGTTATCTCTGTCCTTTGTTTTTCTCTCTAGGGACTGGAAGTACACACAAGTACCTGCCCTATCCAGAGTAGCTTACGCTCTCTGTGAATAATGACGTACAAATATCATACCCCCCACAAAATGCTAACCTCCCCTGTTATTGTAATGGTGAGAGGTTTGCATGTCCTGGGGGTATGATATTTTTGCATCTGTAACTTTCTGACTCATCACTATTCACGATTCATTCAGGCCTATCCGTAATCATGGTAGCATCCACATAAATGTAGAAGTGTTAAGAAACATATTCTATTCTTATTTTGAATAAAAGTGATTCCAAAATGACTACATTCACTTCTATTGGGCATAAAATAATCTGAAACACAAACAAAACAGCAAATGCATCCAACAAGTTTTTAGAGTCACAAACTTGGTGTAATCTTTGCGTGCTAAGAATTTGGGATCAAATACTAAACTGTCACAATACTTTTGGTATCCTAAAGTGGGGGGACTTTGTACAAAAGTGCTCTAATTTCTAAAAGGGTTCACCCGATATGAATGGAAATACCATGTACTGTTTGGTTTGGAATTAGGCCCATTCATGTAATTAGCAAATAATTAGTTGATGCGAGTAGACTACTCACAGGTATGTTGAAAGAGGGTTTTCCTGGTACATTGTCTGCTTTAGGCATGTGGTTGTGATTGTTTTATCAAGGTACTGTGCCTGTTTGTCTCTTTACATCATTAGATTTGGCCTTTGCCTAGATTGTGGGCCACATTGGTATGCTCTGTTTGACCATGCTTTAGGGCAGTGGTTCCCAAACTTTTATAGTCCCGTACCCCTTCAAACATTCAACCTCCAGCTGCATACCCCCTCTAGCATAATAATAATCAATAATTTTGCTCTTTATTTAGCCATCTTAATTAAAACCTTATTTGTTCATCAGAAATGGTGAATAACTCACCACGGGTTAATGAGAAGGGTGTGCTTGAAAGGATGCACATAACTCTGCAATGTTGGGTTGTATTGGAGAGAGTCTGTCTTAAATCATTTTCCAGACACAGTCTGTGCCTGTATTTAGTTTTCATGCTAGTGAGGGCCGAGAATCCACTCTCACATGGGTACGTGGTTGCAAATGGCATCAGTGTCTTAACAGCGCGATTTGCCAAGGCAAGAAACTCTGAGCACAGCCCTATCCAGAAATCGGGCTGTGGCTTCTGATTAAATTACATTTTCACAGAACTGCTTGTTGCAATTTTCAATGAGGCTCTCTTGTTCAGATATTGGTAAGTGGACTGGAGGCAGGGCATGAAAGGGATAACAAATCCAGTTGTTTGTGTCGTCCGTTTCGGGAAAGTACCTGCGTAATTGAACACCCAGCTCACTCATGTGCTTCGCTATATCACATTTGACATTGTCCGTAAGCTTGAGTTCATTTGCACACCAAAAATCATACAATGATGGAAAGACCTGTGTGTTGTCCTTGTTAATGCAGACAGAAATGAGCTCCAACTTCTTAATCATAGCCTCAATTTTGTCCCGCACATTGAGTAAAGTTGCGGAGAGTCGCTGTAATCCTAGATTCAGATCATTCGGGCGAGAAAAAACATCACCCAGATAGGCCAGTCATATGAGAAACTCATTATCATGCAAGCAGTCAGACAAGTGAAAATGGTCAGTAAAGAAAACTTTAAGCTCGTCTCTCAATTTAAAAAGAACTTGTCAATACTTTGCCCCTTGATAACCAGCGCACTTCTGTATGTTGTAAAAGCGTTTCATGGTCGCTGCCCATATCATTGCATAATGCAGAAAATACACAAGAGTTCAGGGGCCTTGCTTCACTGGGACCAATTTCACTGTTGTGTCAAAAACATCTTTTAAGCTGTCGGGCATTCCCTTGGCAGCAAGAGCCTCTTGGTGGATGCTGCAGGTGTACCCAAGTGGCGTTGGGAGCAACTGCTTGCGTTACCACTCCACTATGTCTCCCTGTCATGACTTTAAAAATATCCTCTCATGTTGTCCTGGTTTCCAGTTGTTTGCAGAAGAGGATGTCTTCCTTAACTGACCCCCCATAAACGTAACGGACATATACCAGGAGCTGTGCCAGGCTCAATGGGCCGCCACGTCTGTTGACTCATCCAGCTGTAACGCATGTAATTCACTGGCTTGTATGCAAAGTAGTAATTGTTTCAAAACATCTCCTGCCATGTCACTGATATGTCGTGAAACAGTGATGTTTGACATAGGCATTGTCTGTATAGTTTTTTTTTGCCTTTTCCCACAGCATTGCCCCAGCCATATCCACGGCAGCCGGGAGAATTAAGTCCTCCACAATAGTATGGGGCTTGCCTGTCCTAGCCACTCAGTAACTCACCATATAAGACTCTTCTAGCCCCTTCTTATTAATGGTACCTGTTGCTTTTATACATGTCTTACTGCTCAAAAAGTCGTCTTTGTTCTCGATCAAAGAACTCCTGTGGCTTATTTTTCAAATTGTCATGTTTTGTTTCTAAATGTCTCCGCAAGAGTGAAGGTTTCCCGCGAGAGAGTAACGGTTAATGTGATTGGATGTTAATTATTTGACTAGGATACCTGTATTTGACATTGTGTTGTTATTTCACTGAACACTAGATGGTTTAATTTTATTTTTGGCAGTGAAACAAGGCTACTCAAGCGAGAAAAACTCACACAAATGTATAGCCCTGTTGGAAAATATAAATGTACTGTTTGAAAATGTAAAGATATATTTTTTTTTTCCAGAGAGGCAGGGCCATTTTATTTCATTTTTTAAAGTGTGAATAGCATTTTTATTTGGCGTACCCCCGACTTCATTGCGCAATAGGTATTTTAGATTGCGATAGGTATTTTAGACTCCTGGATAGGTATTTTAGATAGCAATCTGGTTGATGACGTGGCACACAATCATTTGGTGATGCATGCTACATCTGAGCAGGGAAACGCGACACACATCATCGTATCATCTCTCTCTCGGCATGTTTGTCCCATTGAGGTATAAAATAACAGTTTGTTCCAACAAAAATAATGTATCTAGGCTAGGTAAAATGATTTTGCTTTCAAAGCCCCCAAATTGTAGGCCTATTTAACTTCAGCTTTGCCTAATGGCCCTGCCCCTGGAGAAAGTGAGTAATCCTTTCAGTAAACAAGTTCAGTCTGCAATCATCATAACAAACACCTTATAAGGCATTGTAGCCAAGACACAAACTTCACAGACTGGAGAATGTCACAGACAGATCTAATATCATACTGGCCAACAATCAGAAGCTGTTTTATCTTTAATCAATGCAATACAATGTTTTGCTTTGCATATCATATCTCTTGGTAAGAAGTCCCAGACAGAGGCTATCTTGGATTGCTGGTATGTTACTAGGTTTAATCTCCTCTTTCCATCACCACCCTCCCATTTCCTTCCCTCACTTTCTCCCTCTATCCCTCTCTGTCTAGCCTCATTTACACCTTGCACTAACGTGAATTTGTGATCTTATCAATATGATCCAATCACTATCTGATCAAGGTTTGTCGCATCTACACATTGTATTAAAATGTGTCTCCTATCCATCCACTGTGTCCACATTGTGACCAGATTAGCTAATGCCTCCATGTATGCAAATTATTTGACAGATATTCTTAAAAACTATTATGAATTTAAGACAATTACTGATGCCATAAGTCAATGGTGCTACCTTTCAATGATTTTAGAGGCCGGTATCATTATGACTTAAGGGTTGTTCCACCTATAAGGTGCCTTTTGAGGAGTGTAACTTGGTGAAAATAATAAAGAGCACATGTTTTCCCATCTCAAGAGGTTGAATAAAAAGAATACTATAATAAGTGCCCATTAAGTGTAACAGGGTTGACAGTAACAGGGTTGACCGTAACAGGGTTGACCGTAACAGACCATAACAGGGTTGACCATTTAATCTTAAATCAGCCATAAATCCCCTTGTGACAGGAGGAATGGAAGCGTGGTGTGTGTAACAGCGAGGGGCAATTGAATGTAAGCTTAAAAAAAAAATGTTTCACTGTGAATAAATGTCTAGCCTGTCTATCTATGCCTGTCTATCACGGTGGACGTGTTATGCTCGACTCGTTCAGTTTTCGGAAATTGGCCAAAAAGAGTAGAACCAGCTCACATGCTTTTACACTCTGATTTATCTGTTAGATGTTCAATGTTTCTTTTGAAAATAAAAAAAGGAATAGTTTCACCATATTAAAACAAGAGTTCAGTTCTCATAACAGGGTTGACCTTAGATCAAGAGACAGGTTTTATCCTTACCTTTAAATGAATAACTAATCACAATAAATAAATGAAATGACTTTGTTAAAGCAACAAAATAACTAGGGCTTTACAATGACGGTGAAAAGTTGGGAGATATTTTGGGGTTAAGTGGGTTAAAATCTTCCTAGAACTCCCAGAGGGACATGTCAAAATTGTGAATTTTGGCACTTTATTTGTAAGTCTCTATTCATGTAAAAAAATATATATATTTATTGAATTTTCCATGTGGTCTATATTAGAGGACACTTCATTTAATATAACAGGCTTTTAAAAATCTATATTAGTGGACAATTTCTACTTAAAATATCTGAGTCTGGGTTTACATAGGGACTCAAAAGGTACTTATTTTGTGCAATGACCCTTAAAAAGATCTCAATCGGATCACAATGGCTTTGTTTACACAGGCAGCCCAATTCTGATATTTTTTCCACTAATTCATCTTTTGACTAATCACATCAGATATTTTCGCATCAGATCTTTTTCAGAGCTGGTCTGATTCGTCAAAAGACCAATTAGTGAAAAAAATTGGGCTGCCTGTGTAAATGCAGCCAATGTGTCTTTTAATTGTCTACACCTGTGGACGAGATCAGGGGCGCATGTTAGCACCAGGTATAAACAGGGCTTCTCTCACACTCTATTTGTTTTCTCTCTCTGCATCTCTCTCTCGCAAACCCTTTTCCTTCAGCCATCTAAAGCACTTTCTTTTTCTCCTCCTCTCGCTACATCTCTTTCACAGTCTATGTGTGTACTCAGCAGACTCCTCCCTAAGTCGAAGCTTGGTTTGTTTCTCTGAGTTCTTGTAGACTGAAGCCACTCCAGAACTCCACTGTCAGATCACTCTACAACCAGGGAGTTTCAGCCACACACACTACAAAAAAGGTAAGATGGGACCATCTCAACATCTACCAGCTACTGTAGCCACTGCTTTCATGATGCATAGTATACAGCAACAGGCCGCAGAACACATTCAAAATGTTTATTACTATCCAAGGCTGCACATATTCTTCTGCTTTTTCACTTTAAAAGTGCAGGGCAGATCACATTTGATGTGCTAGAAACTTAAAGGGGTAAGAAGGGTAAAATAAGCTGTTGTAAGTAGGGAATTAATTACTGAGTAACTTGATCGTGTGTGTGATAATGACTGCAGCTTTTAGATCATGATGGATGACAGAACACATTGTTAGATGTCAAATCACCTAAATGTTTTGGCTGGCTACATTCATGATTCTATTTCCTGAGCAGCTGCAGGAAAGGAGTCACAACTCAGGAAATGATGAGTAATGTATGTGACCAGCTTCCTATGCAATGTGTTGCTCAAAATATTTTTTCAAAAGTAATATTCTCTGTCAAGCTGCCTGACCTGGTCAGTGACTAAGGTCATGAAGTGACTGCTAACATGTAGTTGAATTGCATTAACATTTGGTAATTTAGCAGACGCTCTTATCCAGAGCAACTTACATGGACAATTAGGGTTAAGTGCCTTGCTCAAGGGCACACCGACAGATTTTTCACCATGTCCACTCTGGGATTTAAAAAAGTGTTTCGGTTACTGGCCCAATGCCCTTAACCACTAGGCTACCATAAAATGAAGATCATTTCCTCTTTACTCAAATTGCTGATTAGCACCTTCTGTCTTGGTGTCATATTTCAACAAGAGAGATTGAAGTACAGTACACTCATCCAACAGCAATTTATTTAAATTCAACAGTAGACTTGATAAGTTGGGTTAGGTCAAAGACTGTTCTGAGTGAGTGTTCTGGCACCTCCCTAGCCTCAGGAGTAACTTTGAATTTCATGAAAAGGAGAATAAACCGTGAAAGTGCCTGCAGGTACTGTAGCCAAACCCAGCAGCAGTTTTAACTCTAAGGCCAGTCTTTATCTTCATTTTGAGTACATTCCTAAAATACCATACATTTAGATGAAAGGGTATATACAGAGGATACCCAGGCTCTATTGTGTAAATACTGTATGTTCTTGATTACATGACCAGAACTTTAGTTAGTCTAACTGGTTGACTATAAAATAAAATAAAAATTGTGGTCAAGTCACAAGGTCTGGAGAAACCTCACATTGTATACACAGCTTCAAGCATTCCTCCTACTGTAGGTCTCCTACCACCCAATGCGTGTCAGGAACTGTAGAAGTATACTTGCTTATTTATATGTAAGGAACTCCTCCCATTCAGTGGGTGTCCAACAGAAGGAACCACATACCTCCCATTTCTATGTAAGGAACTAACACTCCACTAACTCCGCAGAATGCCTTTGGGAGGAGGAAATAAGTGTGGCTGCTGCCAGAAGACCGTGTACTTCGCCGAGGAAGTGCAGTGCGAGGGGAAATATTTCCACAAGTCCTGCTTTCTGTGCAGTAAGTGATCTGCGTGAGGTCATCCCGTTCTTTCGTAAACCACATTGACTTGACTACTAATGTACCAATTATTCTGAGCTGACATTAAGAGCTCAGGATGGAATGTGAAGTATTTGGCACTCGGAGGAAGCAGAGCATCCAAAGGTTCTCGGTTCTCGCTAGCATGTCCTTATTTGGAGAGGGAGAAATGGATGTGTCACAGGCCTTATATGGGAGAAAAGGTACCAGAGAGGGATCTGGCTCAGATGAGTGTTTGTTAGTTTGAGTTAACTATGCACCTCTCTCGCCCCTGGAGTCAGAACGTCAAATGTTAAACTAACACTGTGGTGATCCCATAATGTCTTTGCAGTGACTCACTCTAAAGAGTCAAATGTCTGCAACTACATGGCCTGTTGCTGATAAACATAACACGAGATGACCTCCAATTGGAAGACTGTTAGTATTGGAGTGTAGCTTCTAAACTGCTTGTGTTGCTGATATGGCACAGCATTGACCAATCAGTCCAATGCCACTAAATCTGTCTGCCTCTCCCTGCCTAAAATATTCTGCTCTTAGTGGCATGTAAGAAGAACCTGGACAGCACAACGGTTGCCTGCCATGTGGATGAAATCTACTGCAAATCCTGCTACGGCAAGAAGTATGGGCCAAAAGGCTATGGCTTTGGTGGGGGAGCAGGCACCCTGAGCATGGACACGGGGGCACATCTTGGAATCAGACCTGAAGAGTAAGGAAGTAATCTTAGAGTTGTATGTACTCTCCATACCAATAGGTCTACCAGGGCTATTTCCACAGCACTGCTGATATTAATCATTCCCTTCTAATAAGGTACTGATTTAAAACCTGGGATAACATTACATTAATTAATCAATTAGGGATAAAGGAAAACCTGCAGACCTTGAGGCCTGACTTGAATGCTGTTCTATGTAGTTTAATCATAACAAATCTAACCACAGTGAGCTGCATAGTGTTAGTCATTACATATCCAGTAAGACAGTCCGTTTGTTCATCAACAGGCAAGCAGCCCACCGCCCCACCAACAACCCCAACGCCTCAAAGTTGGCCACTAAGTTTGGCAGTTCAGACGTGTGCCCGCGCTGCGCCAAGGCTGTCTATTCTGCCGAGAAGGTGCTCGGAGGTGGAAATGTAAGTCGGTGTTTTGGGCTGATCCTGTTTTTTGGAAGGGGGAGAGCTACATTGTGGGTAATCTCCAACACTGCTTCTCCTGAACATCATGGGGTGGTTCCCGGACACAGGTTAAGTCTAGTCCTGGACTAAAAAGCACTTTTAATGGAGATTCTCCATTGAGCTTGCAGTCTAGTCCAGGACTAGGCTTAATCTATGTCCGGGAAACCGCCCATATATTTAACAGTACTAATGGCCATACTGTATCAACGGCTGCGGTGGGTCAACGGAAATGCGTGATTGGGGATATCTTATCTGTGTTCAAATACTGTAATCTGAAGGAGAAATACCAGTTATTGTTGACATACTGTATCTGTGCAGCCCATTGCTGAGACAACACTTCTCCTAATCTGTTTTTTCCAGTCCTGGCACAAGAGCTGCTTCCGCTGTAGCAAGTGTGGGAAGGGGCTGGAATCAACCACTGTGGCTGACAAAGATGGTGAAATCTACTGTAAAGGTGGGTGTACTCTATTTATGAACTTCTACTGTAACAGAATTTAAATAACTAGAGAAAATACAAATACTGTAGCGTCTTATCAATTTATGTTCCTTTTGTATTTATATACATTATTATATCACGTATACTACCTTTTCATCCACAGCATGTTATGCCAAGAACTTTGGTCCAAAGGGCTTTGGGTTCGGCCAGGGGGCAGGAGCTCTGGCACATGCTCAGTAGAGCTCAAGCCTCTTTGGACTCCTAAACATTTGACTGCAAATCCCTGGATTCTCCCGTCAACCCGTTTAATCCTGCTGTCTCATTCCAGCTACTGGCAGAGGCTCAATAGCAACACACAGTGCACAGTTTACCTATGTGCTTACCTGACCAGCGGAGTTAGCTGCTCATGTTTTGTTTCTAAGATCTGGCATTAATCAGGTTAATACTCTGCATGATACATTTTTTTGTAACCACTGAGAGAACCAAGACTTACCAGCTTGTTCATTTTGGCCTAATAAACTCCTTTTTGCAATTTGAATATACACCAAGTGAGTCAGTTTATTGAAAGTAAGTTGGACACACCCTGGTTTTGTTTGGCAGTTGGTGAGTTTGCTTAACGGGGTCAATTATCAGAGGCAGAGTGAAAGACGAAAATCATAAAGTATTGTAGTCCAAGGCTATGAATTCTGAAGACTTGCATTGATCTTATCCTATGAGATATACTGTGCACATTAAAAGGTAACAAACTAAGAGAAAAAAGCATTGAATTAGATTATGGGATCATTGTTTGGGAAATAGGCTTGAATGACAACAGCCCATCTGGCAACAAACAACCTGATTTTTAAACAGTTTGGACATGAGAGCAACCTAGAGGGAGTCAGAAAAGGAGGTGCATATGATAGGTAAGCTATACAAAAACTTGCTGAGAGCATATCCTACTGACAATCTCTTAAAATAAAATGACTATTGGAACCAACATTTAAGTTGATTTTGTTGGCACAAGATGGCGGGAAGGTTTGAGCATAATTAATGGCATTACAGTAAACAAATGTATGCTTAATCCAGTATAAACTAATGTAAATTTATCCACAAGTGTAAAACTGATTCAATCCACACATTCTGTGAATGTTAAAGTCTAAATGTATGGGCAGAGATAGAAAGTTGCCTGTCAGAAGTATTACAATTTCAACTTTCAATCCGTCTGCATATTTCAAGACATGGCATATGGGCGAGATGCCAGTGGGCTGGATGATTCACTTCTCACTCATCTTGAAAACATGTACTTAAACCTGGAAATCAATGTGCCATTATTAATACAATGGGAAATCGAATTATTAAAAAAATTGAAACAGTATGGGTGATGAGAAATAAATTGGTACCATTTAAGGCCATGAGTCAACCATTGTCATTTGATGGGGGGAAGAGCTGTCTGGGTTTGTTATTAGAACTATTTTTACCCACTGCAAAATGCAAAACTGGGCCACTAAAGAATTCCATTCGTACAAAAAGAGGAATTCCTTTTCAATTCAGTCAGTGGTTACGTTGCAAGTTAATGTTTTATTTGAATTATAATTGGCGGAATTCAGACCTGAGATACATGGAACTTAATTCCCTTTTCACACACTTCTCTCTCCGAGCATTCTGACCTAGAACTTAAGCATGAGGAAATGCATGTGCCAGCCATTTGTTTGTGGTGAAGATCACTGAAAAGGAGGTGTGGCAGATCTGTCTACCATAGGAGAAGCTATATAAGGACAGGACCATTGTAATGGCTGAAATGGAATTAATGGGACAGTATCAAACATGTTTGACTCCGTTCTATTTACGCCATTACAATGAGCCCATCCTATAACTCCTCCCACCAGCCTCTGGTGTATACAGATTCATGTTCTGATTTTGACATGTGCTGCGTTCATAGAAATGTGGGAAGGTGAAATTTACCACATACAACTGGGAAAAATCTACTTGAACACCCCTCCAACTGGTAATTAGTGGGAAACTCGTTTATCATCCCTGCGCTCCAATTTCTTCCACATGCTGATGTCACCGAAGGAAATTACCTCGATAACAGCACTATCGGGAGTTCAATGCAACAAAACATTCATTATAAAAAGCTAACAATTAATATTTTAACTCTAATTTGTTTACAAGCATGATGGCTGTACTGTTAGTTTGTGATTGATGCAGCTTGTTGGGCATTATCCAATCAGCATTTCTTAAATAATTAAAAGCAAGTGAATGCATCCAACTGGTATTTATTACTTTCCCACATGGTTATGAACGCAGCATTAATTCCCTAATAATTCCACCACCTTTACACAAGGTCAAGCAAACCTGTCTGTTGCAAGTGGAAAAACACTTTTTTTTCTGATAGAAATAACGGCGTTCTCCATGCACTTGTAATTAATAGATTGATACGAGCTATTGATAAGCGCTAGCTAAATGGGTAATCTGTTTGGATAAGGGGATTGTAAATATAGGCTAAATGACAATTAGATATATTTTACCTTATGATCTCTGGAGATACAGTAGAGTATGAAATGCTATGCCGTTATGCAGAATTTAATGTATGGTTTTATAATTTGCAGGGATTACATTTGAAAACACAAATGGCATGACAAGTAATATTTCACATTTGTTCTGTCTAGAATGTTTTAATCATGGAATTCGATTATTTAATAATTAGTACTTATCAAATTAGTAATTTAACACGATATCAATGGTTTTAATCATACGCACCGACTTTTCCTATTACGCAAAGAACAAATTCAGTTTGCGCCTGTGACCGTGCTATCGGGTGCCATGTGTTCGCTACCAAATGTCATGGTGTATTTGAATCCTTTTTACGGTAAATTAGCAAACTAACCCAAACAACAACAAACAACAATCGCCATGTTTTTCAAAATGTCAAAGAAATTATTCCAGTAGTCACGTGACTTGTATCTGCTCTGTGATTGGATGATACATACCGCGATGCTGTTCGGGATGTGTAGTTTGTTTGTCCCCTAACGCTGGTATGTACTGTATACAGTCTTGTACCCTTGACTCTTTCATATATCATTTTTTTAAGCAATTTAAATTATTTTGAATGAATGGGTCACCCCAGAGATTATTATACCTCTTCAACATTTGGAACCACGCTACCAGCATGTTGTTGAAATGTGTATGCCAAACCATATGTGTATGCCAAACCATAACTGCAGAAAGAGGGACACAGCCCATCTGAGCCCTATTAAATTGATTCAGTGCGTGCAAAGGAGCCACACCCGCTACACGCAACAGCGCCTCTTCAACCTCAGGAGCCTTAAGAAATTTGGCTTGGCAAAACAAAACGTTGATTTGATTTTGACAGAGATGGAATCCATACCTATGACAAAGTATTGCAACTGTTTAGTCATAATCCTCTCTGTGTACATGGGCTGCTCGTTTCCATGCAACAGTCAAACAAATCGACAGCACTTTGGTTGATCCTGCTGCCATATATAAATCGAAATTAAAATCAGCTGTCATGCGATGCATCAGTAGGCCTAGTTCTCAAGTGACAGAAATCCCAACCGGCATTCTCCTTATTGCCTGGTACAACAGGCAACCATAAATGGGAGATAGGCCTACTTGCTTCTTGACAAAAAACAGCAGAAGCATAACAATCAATTTCAGGCCTGCAAGTTTGCAGTAATTTCACATTGTCTAGGGGTGCAGAAAAGATATAGCAATTGTATAACTCATTTCATGCAATTTTTCGTAGCGGCCGCGGCCCCCTAAATGGTCGCTTATGTCTAGGGCTGGCCCTGCGCACATACACAAAAGCAAACCAAGCACTTAAGCATCTGACAACCCAATCAGAGTGGTAGAATCAGATGGTGATACACTGGTCTATGTATAGTTGGCAGGACCCTGCTATTGTGTGGTGGATATGATTGCATTCCTTTCATCAACTGCGGGGCTTAACGTTGTCTGCAGTTAATATTCTAATCAGGCCGCGGGGGCCTGCTGTTCTCAGGGGGAAGCGTGTGTCTGCAATACCTTTCTCATTACCAGCAAACAGAGATCTGAAATACAGGGTGAATACAACCCAGGGCCGGCTCCAGGCATAAGCGAAATAAGCGGTCACTTAGGGCTCCAGGACGCTAGGGAGCCCCAGACCAAAAAAATAACTCAGTCGGGGTCTCAACTTACTGTTGAGAGTTAGAATGGTAGAATACACAAGGTGCAAGTTTGAAATGTGGTTGTGCATCAGCAATTTTTCTCGTTATGTCAGTAACTGACAGTCACTCAATTAGCCACGTCAGCTAACACTTTTCAGATTGGTAAATTAGTCTAGCCAGCTATCTAAACTTGTAGTTCTCATGGATGAATAACAGCCGGGTCAAAGGCCCTGACCTCCAGGGGGCCCCCATTGATTTTGTTAGTCACTCTCACTCAGATATCATTAACATTATATCAGGACATTTGCTTTAAAAATGCAACATTTTCTCTACACCCCATGGCAAAATATGTACAATTGTATGAAATGTGTTATAAAATTGCTAAATGTTCTCTTCGCCCAATGGAAAAATTTGTAGAATTGAAGGAAATAAACTTTAAAACTGACATGTCTCTCTGCCGTCAAGAGGGGGCCCACTAAAATGTTTTGCAAACCAAATCTCGCTTTGGGCCCCCAAAAGGCTAGAGCCGGCCCTGACACAACTGCTTGCAAACCAACCCACTGGATAATTTATCCATCATAGTCCATCATAGTCAGAAAATAGAGAAAATAGTAAAAAGCAGAGTTGTGTTCATTTGGACAACTTCCTCCACTTGGTTTTCATTACTGTCCCCAACCAACAGTAAGACTGGGCAGGGTCTTCGCAGTAAAACTGACATGATCCTTTGTAGCTCAGTTGGTAGAACATAGAGCTTGTAATGCCATAATAGTGGGTCCGATTCCCGGGACCACCCCATACATAAAAGCTATGCACACATGACTGTAATTTGCTTTGGATGAAAGTGTTTGCTAAATGGCACTATATTATTGTGATACCTGATAAGGAAAGTGTCTGTCCCCACCTGGCACAACACACAGCCCACTAACACAATGTGTAATCACTGAGCAGCTGCTGGATCATGACCTACAGTACCAACACCACTGGAAAGTTTAGCATCATAAGCACTGGATAAGGGAGACCACTAGGGTGTGTGTGTGTGTTCTATTTAGGGGTCCCAGTGACGGGCAGGAGGGACAATGGGAGGCTGAGTTAAATACTCTGGTGCATTCTTCTTCCTATCACTCTGAGCCTCTACAGGACATCTCCAAACTCAGCAGAGAAAGGTAAGACTGGGCTCCTCTCTGAATGTGATATTGTGTAGACAATGCTTAGAGCTTTTCTATATTTCCTGAATTTGAGGTTTTCAGGTCTGATAATTGCAGAACATTATTCATTGTAATATTTGTTATTATCGGTGTATTTCTTTTGAAAACTATTTAACTATTTTGAAAACATCTCACATACTTTTAGATTCTATTTACAGATGCTCAAAATAAAACTGTAAATCAGTAGCAAATCTAAATAAACATTTTAGGGTAGGCCTATTAGGAAAATCGGGAATTAATTTATGTTTTCTACCTTTTTTTCTTATCTTTTTTACAATTTGTTTGTTTAGAAAATGTATTTAGCAATTTCAGGTTTCCAACTTATTTGAGTTTTCAAATGTCTCTTTTGTTCTATTCAATTGTCTTTTCTTTTGGGAAAGATTATTTTCTGAGATTGTTTTACAGGTCTTTCTATGTTTTACCAGTTATTTCTGTAAAGTATTCCACACTGGTTTCCCATTACTAATCATTTACACTGGATTCCCATCCAAACTGGACACTGAAACATTCCTTTATGGAATTGGGAATTCTAAAAAAGAACTTCCCAAATCCAGACCTCCTGGTCTATTTGTGGAGCATTATCCAGTGAAAATAAGCGGGAGAAAGCTAGGATTGTTATCTGTCTGGAATAGTTACCATGCCAGGGCTGATGCACGTCTCTCCCCCTGTCTGCAATCACTTTCTTTTTGGGGGGAGTGCCACTGTCAGCAGAGAGAGGCGGCAGGGGGATGGGTCGCAGGCCCCAGGCTCCAAGCCAAAGGGTCAGATGTAGAAGTGGGGACTGGTGATGTAGACCACTTGGAGCCCTGAGCGACCACTTGACCTGCTGATAATGTACTGTAGTAGTTGGAGAAAAACAACTCATGGCTAGATAGTAAACAACTATGACCAAATGGAAACATGCTCTATAGTTCATTTAGCAAACGAAGGAGTGAATAACAAAAGAAAAGCTATGATTTAGGTGTTTTTCAGTCATATTACATGAGCATGATAGTTACTTTTCATAAAGATGACAATACACTGTAGAATCATGCAATTACTTTGTGTTGCATATCAGTACATTGAAAGCTGTGATGATATGTCAAGGGAACTGAAATGGGAGACATAATTACCGTAGGCTTACAGGTGCAAATGGTCTCTCTTGTCAAGTTCTTCAGAAACATAGGTTTTATTTTTGTGTTCTAGGGGAATCTACATTGCCAAGATGCCGGAGCAAGTGTAAGTGTATTCTTTTCCAGCGAACCCCTTCATGAGACGGGTCAGACAGCACATGCCAGTTATCTTTAGAAACACTAACAATGACTGCCTGATCAATTCTGTGTGCCACATTGGGAAGTATTTCAGATATTATGCTAAATTATGTTTCCACTAAAATGTGTTTTTTTTCTTTACAGACAAGAGGTGAGATTTAATTCTAATTCTATTGCATAAATGCCAATAAACCCTGGTTAAGTGAGACATTAATTATACTGTCAATCTATGACTAACTTAATCAAATTGATTCATCTTTTTGAAGCGAAAGTCGAAGATCTCGGCCTCCCGTAAGCTCATGCTCAAGGTGAGTCCATAGCCACACTATGACCACAGCAATAACACTTGACTGTTTGGCAATTACCTCAGCCGTACGAGGCCATGCGTTTGAAATATTTAAATGTGTTTTCAGAGCTTAATGGTGGCCAAGGCGAAGGAGGAGATCGAGCAGGAGATAGTGGATAAAGAGGAGGAGAAGGAGAGGTATCTGACAGAGAGAGCACCCGCCTTACAGACCGGTGGCATGTCCTTTGCTGAGCTCCAGGTATTCCCATCCATACATACGTTCAGTAAACCTATTGACTACATTGTCCTGGGTACTAACTAGTTCATTGCAAAATCCGAATTTCCCCAACAGGAGTTATGTCGGGAGTTACATGCCAAGGTTGACGTGGTGGATGAGGAGCGATATGACATTGAAGCCAAAGTCATGCACAACACCAGAGAGGTACAGTGTCTACAGTGCCGCTTGAAACATACCTTCTAAATGTGGTTCATATATCCACGACATGGGCGACTCCAAGGGCTAACTTTAAAGACGGTGTAATCTGAGATGCCTTTTGTGTAGCCCATAGAGAAAGAAGCCATTTTAGTTGTATCTCTAGGATGGGGTCTACCTCTTCTTTCCACCTGTCCTGTAGATCAATGACCTGAACATCAAAGTTTTGGATCTGAGGAGGAAGTTCAAGCGGCCCAACCTGAGGAGGGTAAGGGTCTCTGCTGACGCCATCTTGCGCTCCCTCCTGGGCTCCAAACACAAGGTCTCCATGGACCTTCGGGCAAACCTCAAGTCAGTCAAGAAGGAGGACACAGAGAAGGTAAGTTTAGTTTTTCCTGGTAGATTTAGTGTGTCCTCATAAGATCAAAGGCAGCAGGCAAAAAATAGTGTGATGCAACGATGAGTTTTGCTACGTTTGTATAATATACTGCCTGGAGCTTTATTTAAATTGTCAATATTTCCCTCAACCGGTGGTAATCTATATATCAATGACAGGAGCTAACAGTTTGTTCTTGTAACGTGAAGCTGTAACCAGGCTGATATACTGACACACTGACATCCTACTGACATGGTAGTGACTGCCAATTGTGTGTACGCTCTGCAGGAGAAGACAGTGGAGGTGAGTGACTGGAGGAAGAACGTGGAGGCCATGTCTGGCATGGAGGGAAGGAAGAAGATGTTTGACGCAGCCAAAGGCGCCCCTCAGTAGACAGAGAATATTCCAGATGTTTCTTTCATTTCTATTCATCCTGAACATTCAAAATGCATTAATGGTTTAAAGTCTTGTTTCAGTGGCACTACAATGCTTGTATTTATTGTTTAGCAAGGCTTACACAGTACAAGCTGTATGCTGCTACAATCACAATGTTCTGCTTCATCCTCACTGTTAATATTGGCCTGAGAAGAAATTATAGAGTAAATTAATGCAATTCCACTAATTTTGCCATGGGGCAGAGAAATAATTTTGCAGTTTTAAAGCTTATTTGCTTGCCTGACACCTGCATTTAATTCCGCTGCTCTATCAATCGCGTCATACATTGTCTGAAACTAGAAGTCGATTGTGCTGATGCCAAAATGAGGGGCGTTGTAGAAAACAAATTCATCAGCGATTGGATCATCTCCAACCAATCAGAGTATCAAAGTTGACAAGGTCATCATGCAGGGCAGGTTTGGCCCGACACTTTCTGGGACCAATCAGAACGGTCAGAATGTGTTCGCATTCTACAAGACATCAGGGAGGAAAGCAAATCTAGACTCATCGTGAAGAAGAAACGCTAGTGGATGTGACGTTTGGCCAGAGGGATGTGGATGGTTAGTCAGGCTACTAATGTGCTGCTATTCTACACATTTTGCCATGGGGTGGAGACAACTTTTTGGTGAATGTGAGATAGTGAGAACGACTGACAAAATCATAAACTGGTTACCAACGTAATTAGAGCAGTAAAAATAAGTTTTGTATCTGTGGTATATGGTCTGATATACCACGGCTGTCAGCCAATAACAATTCAGGGCTCAAACCACCCAGTTTATAATGGCCAACGGGTGGGTCTAATCCTGAATGTTTATTGGTTAATCCTGGGCCCAACATCACCGAGCCAGCGATACGCACCGGAGTGGAAAGCGGTGGATGGCCTCGTCCACTGATCGTCGCCGCTGTGGAAGTGGGTGAGTGCTATGGTCCTATGGTTTCTCTCGACTCACCCGGCTCCAGGATAGATTTTGACTCTTCAAACATACCAAAGTCGCTATATGCGATCCCTGACTCTGCTTCTGGTACGCAAGCTGTTTTAATTAGTTCCCCGAATCCAGTGCAGGCGGGAGGGATTGTTAATTGCGCTACCGAACTGCCCCTAATCAAAACTAAACAAAACGGCCTAAACCCAGCCGTCAGAAAACACTGAAAATTTAACTTTTTTCAATGTGTCAATCACTCTCGAGTCATCTGGGACCCACGAGCTAAGCCCAAGGGACTACTAGGGGGGCACTTGAACATTCGTAGTGTCATTCCAAAAAGTTATCAAATTCAACATCTACTCACAGACTCCAACCTTGACTTTCTCTGCCTCTCAGAGACATGGCTCCATAAAAACTCTCCATCTGCTGCTTTGATTGTGCCTGGCTACAATGTTTTCAGGAGAGACAGGACTGAAGGAAGAGGAGGGGGTGTGATGATTTACATTAAAGAACATATCCGATGTAAACAAATTGAGTGGTCATGTGATAATGAACTAGAATGACTTGGCCTGAACATTACACTGTCTCCCCAAATGTCTTTTACCCTCATTGGAATGTATAGACCACCTTCCACCAAAAGTGTGTTTTTTGATCAGTTTAATAACATGCTTAGGGTGTGTGATTTTGGGAAAGAGGTCATCTTAATGGGAGATTTTAACATTAATTATGAAGACAAGTGTTGTAGGAAAACCCTCAAACGGATCACTAATACCTTTGACCTTACACAGCTAGTTAAAGGGCCAACCAGGGTGACTTGTTGCTCTAAGCACAGATTGATTTGGTGTTCAGTAATAAACCAGAGAGAGTGACTAACTCATTCAATATGGTTACTGGGCTATCTGATCATAATCTGACACTTATAGCCAGAAAGCTGTCTAAGAGCAGGTTTAACCTCTCTACTGTTAGAAAGCCTGATCAACTAAGAATACTTAAGAGTGAATTAAGCTATTTTGAAAATGCAATTAAGGGAATTAACTGGAATGATCTCTTGTCCTATGCAGACGTGGAAGCTGATAGTCAAGTTTTTCTATCCACAATCCGACTACATTAAATGGTTTCCTAAAGAAAATCAAATCCAAACCTGGCCAAAAGAGCACTCTTCCTTGGCTAAATGGAGAAATCTGGAAATTGATGAAAGAACGAGATTATTATCTAAAAATAGCCCTAAGATCCAAATTAGAGCATGACAGGCGTAGGTTTACCATGTTGAGAAATAAGGTGATGAAAGAAATCAGACAGGTCAAGGCAAACTTTTTTATTAACATAATTGGTGAAGCAAAGGGAAATTCTAAACTGATCTGGGAGAATCTAAAAAAGTTAACAGGGAAAGACCATAGTAACACTGCAAAAATACTAGAAATCATGGTGAATAACAATCTAACACAGGATGCAGTCGAAATAGCAATAGCCTTCAATTCCTACTTTATTGACTCTGTCAGGGTACTGACAGAGAACCCTTCCACTGGTTTCTTGGGCTCAGTGCTAGTAAATGATGTTCAACCTGTCTTCATCATAAGGGAGGTTTCTGAGTCAAAGGTGGACAAGGTGATTAGCTCACTAAAGAACTCTAAAGCCAAAGATGTGTTTGGGATGGACTCTACCTTTCTTAAAAACTACAAAGAGTCACTCATTGGCCCTATTACTAAGGTCACCAACACATCTATTGGTCTCGGGGTGTTTCCAAGGGTATGGAAGTCGGCCATAATGACGGCCATCTTTAAATCAGGCGACCCTGCTGACGTGAGTAACTACAGGCCCATTAGTATACTACCTGTGGTGTCAAAGGTTGTTGAAAAGTGTGTAGCAGAACAACTGATTGCCCACCTCAACAACAGCCCCTTCACATTACATTCCATGCAGTTTGGCTTCAGAGCGAAACACTCCACAGAAACGGCCAACTGCTTTCTTCTGGAAAATGTGAAGTCAAAGATGGACAAAGGGGGTGTTGTTGGGGCTGTGTTTCTGGACCTAAGGAAGGCTTTTGATACTGTTAATCATGAGATTCTCATCACAAAATTGTCCAAGTTCAACTTTTCCCCCGATGCCTTGAGATGGATGAAATCATACCTTGAAGGCAGAACTCAGTGTGTCAGAGTGAGCAATGAGCTGTCGCCCACTCTTAGCTATGATGTGGGCGTGCCCCAAGGGTCAATACTGGGACCCCTCCTGTTCAGCCTGTACATTAATGATCTGCCTTCTGTCTGTACTGGGTCTGAAGTTCAAATGTATGCAGATGATACAGTGATATATGAGCATGCAAAGAGCAAACAACAAGCTGCACAAGAACTCACTACTGTAATGGTCCAGGTTACAAAGTGGCTCAGTGACTCGTGTTTGCATTACAATGTGAAAAAAACTGTTTGCATGTTCTTCACAAAGAGGGCAACAGATGCTACTGAGCCAGATGTCTATGTGTCAGGGGAGAAGCTCCAGGTGGTATCTGATTTTAAGTACCTTGGCATCATACTTGATTCCAACCTCTCTTTTAAAAAGCATGTGAAAAAGGTAATTCAAATAACCAAATTCAATCTAGCTAATTTCCGATTTATACGAAATTGTTTGACTACAGAGGTAGCAAAACTGTACTTCAAATCTATGATACTCCCCCACTTAACATACTGCTTGACTAGTTGGGCCCAAGCTTGCTGTACAACAGTAAGACCTATTCAGTAGTCTACAAACAGGCTCTCAAAGTGCTTGATAGGAAGCCCAATAGCCATCATCACTGTCACATCCTCAGAAAGCATGAGCTCCTGAGTTGGGAAAATCTTGTGCAATACACCGATGCATGTCTTGTATTCAAGATCCTAAATGGCTTGGCTCCCCCTCCACTCAGTATTTTTGTTAAACAGAAAACCCAAACATATGGCAGCAGATCCACAAGGTCTGCCATGAGAGGTGACTGTGTAGTTCCCCTAAGGAAAAACACTTTTAGTAAATCCGCTTTTTCTGTGAGAGCTTCCCATGTCTGGAATACATTGCCATCAGACACACATAACTGCACCACATATCACACTTTCACAAAATGCTTGAAGACATGGCTAAAGGTCAATCAGATTTGTGAACATGGTCCCTAGCTGTGTGTTGCCGCTTTCCATGTCTGTTGTCTGTAACTTGTGAGGTGTGGAAACACTTTGTTGCTTTTATGAATTTTGTCTTGCTGCTTTTTGTTCTATGTTGCTCTGTCTGTATGTTACGTCTTGCTTGTCCTATGTTGCTATGTCTGTATGCTATGTCTTGTTCTATGTTGCTATTGTCTATATTGTAATTGTTTTTAATAACCTGCCCAGGGACTGCGGTTGAAAATTAGCCGGCTGGCTAAAACCGTCACTTTTACTGAAACGTTGATTAATGTGCACTGTCCCTGTAAAAATAAACTCAAACTCAACTCAAAAGCGCATTCCAGCCAGTGTCAATTCCACAAGTAACCACCGGCTAAATCTGTGACGTTAAAATGCCTATTTACTCTGTTCCATCTGACTGCGTAATCCACTGTCTCATCAGCCCAGCCAGGAAAGTTATAAACTTGATCTCCACTATAAAAAGCATCTAGACATTATCTCACATTCTTTTAGACTAACATTTAGTTTTCAACGGTGGGGATTTGTATAAACCTTGCTGTCCGTCTCTCCGACATACACAATGCAAATAGTCCGGGTAGCCATTTGATTACCTGTTCAGGAGTCTTATGGCTTGGGGGTAAAAACTGTTGAGAAGCCTTTTTGTCCTAGACTTGGCACTCCGGTACCGCTTGACATGCGGTAGTAGAGAGAACAATCTATGACTGGGGTGGCTGGGGTCTTTGACAATTTTTAGGGCCTTCCTCTGACACCACCTGGTGTAGAGGTCCTGGATGGCAGGCAGCTTAGCCCCAGTGATGTACTGGGCCGTACGTGCTACCCTCTGTAGTGCCTTGCGGTCAGAGGTCGAGCAATTGCCGTACCAGGCAGTGATGCAACCAGTCAGGGTGCTCTCGATGTTGCAGCTGTAGAACCTTTTGAGGATCTCAGGACCCATGCCAAATCTTTTTAGTTTCCTGGGGAGGAATAGGCTTTGTCGAGCCCTCTTCACGTCTGGTGACGAAAATGTAACAAGGGCCAGCCGACGAGAGCATATAGGTCGCTGTGGTGGGTGTTATATGGGGCTTTGGTGACAAAACGGATGGCACTGTGATAGACTGCATCCAGTTTGCTGAGTAGAGTGTTGGAGGCTATTTTGTAAATGACATCGCCGAAGTAGAGGATCGGCAGGATAGTCAGTTTTGCGAGGGTATGTTTGGCAGCATGAGTGAAGGAGGCTTTGTTGCAAAATAGGAAGCCGACTAGATTTCATTTTGGATTGGAGATGTTTAATATGAGTCTGGAAGGAGAGTTTACAGTCTAGCCAGACACCTAGGTATTTGTAGTTGTCCACATATTCTAAATCAGAACCGTCCAGAGTAGTGATGCTAGTCATGCGGGAGGGTGTGGGCAGCGATCGGTTGAAAAGCATGCATCTAGTTTTACTAGCGTTTAAGAGCAGTTGGAGGTCACGGAAGGAGTGTTGTATGGCATTGAAGCTTGTTTGAAGGTTTGTTAACACAGTGTCCAAAGAAGGGCCAAATGTATACAGAATGGTGTCGTCTACATAAAGGTGAATCAGGGAATCACCAGCAGCAGGAGCGACATTGTTGATATATACAGAGAAAAGAGTCGGCCGTAGAATTGAACCCTGTGGTACCCCCATAGAGACTGCCAGAGGTCTTGATAACAGATTTGACACACTGAACTCTATCTGGGAAGTAGTTGGTGAACCAGGCAAGGCAGTCATTTGAGAAACCAAGGCTGTTGAGTCTGCCGTAAAGAACACAGTGATTGACAGAGTCGAAAGCCTTGGCCATGGCGATGAAGACGGCTGCACAGTACTGTCTTTTATCGAAGGCGGTTATAATATTGTTTAGGACCTTGAGCGTGGCTGAGGTGCACCCGTTACCAGCTCGGAAACCGGATTGCACAGCGGGGAAGGTATGGTGGGATTCAAAATTGTCAGTGATCTGTTTGTTATCTTGGCTTTCGAAGACTTTAGAAAAGCAGGGCAGGATAGATATAGGTCTATAACAGTTTGGGTGGGTCCAGAGTTTCACCCCCTTTGAAGAGTATTTAGGGATCTCGGATGATACGAAAGAGAGGTTGAACGGACTCATAATATGGGTTGCAACAATGGTGGCGGATCATTTTAGAAAGAAAGGGTCCAGATTGTCTAGCCCAGCTGATTTGTATGGGTCCAGGTTTTGCAGTTCTTTCAGAACATCTGCTATCTGGATTTTGCTGAAGGAGAAGCTGGGGAGGCTTGGGCAAGTAGCTGCGGGGGGTGCGGAGCTGTTGGCCGGGGTTGGGGTAGCCAGGAGGAAAGAATGGCCAGCCGTAGAGAAATGCTTATTAAATTTCTCGATTATCTTGGATTTATCGGTGGTGACAGTGTTTCCTAGACTCAGTGCAATGGGCAGCTGGGAGGAGGGGCTCTTATTCTCCATGGACTTTAGTGTCCCAAAACATTTTGGAGTTAGATCTACAGGTGCAAATTTCTGTTTGAAAAAGCTAGCCTATGCTTTCCTAACTGACTGCGTGTATTGGCTCCTGACTTCCCTGAAAGGTGGCATATCACGGGGACTATTCAATGCTGGTGCAGTCCGCCACAGGATGTTTTTGTGCCAAGTGCTATATCTGTTCTTAGTTCTACATTTTTTCAAAGGGGCATGATTATTTAAGATGGTGAGGAAATTACTTTTAAAGAACGACCAGGCACATCCTCTACTGATGGGATGAGGTCAATATCCTTCCAGGATACCCAGGCCAGGTCGATTAGAAAGGCCTGCTCGCAGAAGTGTTTTAGGGAGCGTTTGACAGTGACCGCGGACCCATAGCGGATGCAGGTAATGAGGCAGTGATCGCTGAGATCCTGATTGAAAACAGCAGAGGTGTATTTGGAGGGAAAGTTGTTCAGGATAATATCTATGAGGGTGCCCATATTTACGGATTTAGGGTTGTACCTGGTGGTTCCTTGATCATTTGTGTGAGATTGAGGGCATCTAGTTTAGATTGTAGGACTGCCGGGGTGTTAAGCATATCCCAGTTTAAGTGACCTAACAGAACAAACTCTGAAGATAAATGGGGAGCAATCAATTCACATATGGTGTCCAGGGCACAGCTGGGAGTTGTGGGGGGTCTATAACAGGCGCCAACAGTGAGAGACATTTCTGGAGAGATTCATTTTTAAAATTTGAAGCTCGAACTGTTAGGCCATAGACCTGGAAAGTATGACAGAACTTTGCAGGCTATCTAGCAAAAGGAACAGGTTCACATTGTCTTGAATAGACACAATATTCCCTTGTACGCCCAAGCTCCGTTAAGGGCAAGGGGTTATGTCTGGACAGGGCCCACCTCAGTCTCATAACAATAACTGCAATAGCAACTCTGTGAAGCTAGAGGACAGTGTTACCGCTGTGCTGAATTCAAACACAGTCTAATATGAGCAATGCTGTACACTCTTAGAAAAAAAAGTGCTATCTAGAACCTTAAATAGTTCTTCGGCTGTCCCCATGGAATAACCCTTTGAAGAATCATTTTTGGTTCCAGGTAGAACTCTTTTTGGTTCCAGGTAGAACCCTTTTGAGTTTCCATGTAGAACTTTTTACACAGCGGGTTCTACATGGAACATAAAAGAGTTCTACCTGGAAACAAAAACTGTTATCCTATGGGGACAGCTGAAGAACCCTTTTGGAACCCTTTTTTCTAAGAGTGTAGGATGGTCTGTGTTCAGATGTCCATTCAAACTTGTGGTAGGCCTGACAATGTTGCAATAGTAGCTAAGAAGAATGTATTAACTGTGTGTCGTATCCTTACTTGAATTGCCTGTAACTTGGACTTTGTTCTTGGATGGAATATTTCTATGAAGAGTACATGGATTTCAAGTGAGAATTTTGCTCTGAGTTCTCAAGTACTTCAATACAATTATCAAGGGATATACAGTATCAGTAGATACTATCACTTGTATCCAGGTTTGAATTGATCCTAATTAAAAGGGTATGAATGAAGGTTATTATAAAGTGGTACCAATTCAGTTAAAAAGGCAAGGGGATTGTTTTTCTACAGCCACGTCGGTTATTCCGTCATAATGGCCAGTATGTTGTGTGTTCTTGCTTACATAACACATACAGTGCCTAGTGAAAACCTACACACCACTTGCATAGTTTTCAGATTTGACTGCGTTAAAATGTAATTGGTTTAAATTAGATTTTTTTCATACTTATCTAAACAACCTGCTCCACAATTTCAAAGTGAAATAATATAATTTTCTCAATTAATATACAAAATAAAATGCTTTGACTGCGTATGTCTTCACACCACAGAATGAATACTGTACTTGGTGGAAGGGGTGCAAGAGGTGTGCAGATTTTCACTCTAGGTTACATAACATCTCCATACGTATATCATGGGACATGAGGCAAAGCTGGCCTCCGCTTTCTGAAGGTCCTACAGGCTCCCAAAAGTGTGTCAGAAATCTCACGCCACACAACCTATAAACAACCAGAGGGCAGAAACACACACTATAAACAAAACCTTTGAAAGGCTGTGGCCTTTAGGCGGTGTGAGGCATGTGCTGAATCATAATTCTCCGTTAGATCTGATACGTGTGGGGTCTCATATTAATAGAGAATGTTGGTTTCTATTAAAAGGTTTGGCATGGAGATAAAGAGTGCTGTAAACATGTTGTTGCGAGTTAGCAGAGAGGAATAAGACACTGAACAATGGAGGCGCAGCAGAGGATTCAGCAGTTCAAGTGTGTGAAGAACAGAACTATGGCTATACCCTTCAACTGCAGTGTAACAATACTCTCCAATCCAAATATATAGCTAATTATAAACCGAGTAGTTTGGGTCCTGGATGCAGATTGGCTGAAACAGCATTCCAGCCGTGTGTATATCAGACAATAAACCATGGGTATGATGCAAAACTACTTGTTTACTGAACAGAATTAGGCCTATACCCTTCAACTGCAGTCTAACAATAATCTTCAATCCAATTGGAACACTTCTTTCCTAATCTGACTGTTGGTTTTATCTTACTGTTTGTTCCAAATTGGAAAATATTCTATACACTCTTAGAAAAAAAGGTTCTAAAGGGGTTCTTTGGCTGTCCCCATAAGCGAACCCTTTGAAGAACCCTTTTTGGTTGCAGGTAGAACCCTTTTGGTTCCATGTAGGACCCTTTCCACAGAGGATTCTGCGTGGAAACAAAAAGGGTCCTCCTATGGGGACAGACGAAAAACCTTTTTGGAAGCCTTTTTTTATAAGAGTGTGCAAGTTGTTGCCAATGATTAACTGATTAGCAGATTAAACAGATCAACTATCCATTTGATGAGAGTCACAATTCATAAACTATAATGACCCATAAATCTAGATATGTCCAATTAGTTCTGAGTTGTGTGTGTATTAGGACTATGCTGTGCTGTCCCTAATGCTACACTCTTAGAAAAAAGGGTTCCAAGAGGGTTCTTCGGCTGTCCCCATAGGAGAACCCTTTTTGGTTTCAGGTAGAACCATTTTTGATTCATTTACATTTACATTTACATTTAAGTCATTTAGCAGACGCTCTTATCCAGAGCGACTTACAAATTGGTGCATCCACCTTATGACATCCAGTGGAACAGCCACTTTACAATAGTGCATCTAGATCTTTTAAGGGGGGGGGGGGGGGGGGGGGCAGAAGGATTGCTTTATCCTATCCTAGGTATTCCTTGAAGAGGTGGGGTTTCAGGTGTCTCCGGAAGGTGGTGATTGACTCCACTGTCCTGGCGTCGTGAGGGAGTTTGTTCCACCATTGGGGTGCCAGAGCAGCGAACAGTTTTGACTGGGCTGAGCGGGAACTGTACTTACTCAGTGGTAGGGAGGCGAGCAGGCCAGAGGTGGATGAACGCAGTGCCCTTGTTTGGGTGTAGGGCCTGATCAGAGCCTGAAGGTACTGAGGTGCCGTTCCCCTCACAGCTCCGTAGGCAAGCACCATGGTCTTGTAGCGGATGCGAGCTTCAACTGGAAGCCAGTGGAGAGAGCGGAGGAGCGGGGTGACGTGAGAGAACTTGGGAAGGTTGAACACCAGACGGGCTGCGGCGTTCTGGATGAGTTGTAGGGGTTTAATGGCACAGGCCGGGAGCCCAGCCAACAGCGAGTTGCAGTAATCCAGACGGAAGATGACAAGTGCCTGGATTAGGACCTGCGCCGCTTCCTGTGTGAGGCAGGGTCGTACTCTGCGGATGTTGTAGAGCATGAACCTACAGGAACGGGCCAGGTAGAACTCTGTTGGGTCCCATGTTGAACTCTCCTGCCTTGATTTACCTTTTGCCTGCCCGTTGTACTGTAATAAACTCTGAGACTCGTACTATCCGCCTCCTGTGTCTGCATCATGGGTCTTAGCCTGAGCCGTGATAGTATGAAATGGCGATGACTAACCCAGTAGACTCGGAACAGCTCCGCAACGCTGTCTCCTCCCAAGCAGCCACCATTGGAAGACACAAGAAGTTACTGCAAAGCCTTATGGAGGGACTCCATACCCAGGCAGAACGCCATGACCATGCATTCAATACATTGCTGGATCAATTCCGCAGATTCCCTACTAGGCAGCAAGCCACAACAGTAACCCAGCCATCAGCGGCGCTTCTTCCTAGCCTACCCCAGTGTCCCGAGAACCTCGCTTACCTCATCCGGAGTGCTACGCTGGATATTCTGGAACCTGCCGGGCTTTTCTCTCCCAGTGCTCCTTCGTCTTCGACCTGCAGCCTTCTTCGTGCCCCTCGGACCGCTCGAAGATAGCCTACCTCATTACCCTGATGTCCGGGAGGGCACTCGCTGGCGGTGTGGGAGCAACAGTCCACCGTTTGTCTCAGTCTGGAGGACGTAGTGGCCCTCGACTCCCTCATCACCTTGACCTTACGGATGTGCGGCTACGGGAATGTTGGAGGGAGAGGAGGTCTGTTCCCAGTCACACTCGCTCGTCCACTGCTCCCACCTCGTGGCTGCACTCATCTGGGGTATAGTTCCTTATGGGGGAGGTCTGGCTAACCGGATGTTGGTCCGGGACTCTGCCAATTCCCCGGTCCTGGAATGGGCACATTCCTCGAGACTGACCTGCCATCCAGGCTCCCGTCGGACACTGGCTTTCATCCAACAACGCTTTTGGTGCCTTCCATGGTTCCTGATGTCTCCGCATTTGTCTCAGCCTGCACTGTGTGCGCACAAAATAAGACTCCACGACAGCTCTGGCTGGCCTTCTTCAACCACTCCCTGTTCCTCACGGCCCCTGGTCCCATATATCCCTGGACATTGTTACTGGTTTTCCTCCGTCAGATGGCAACACCACAATCCTGACGGTGGTGGATAGGTTTTCTAAAGCCGCCCATTTTATTCCCCTTCCAAAGTTAACCTCAGCCTAGGAGACGGCTCAGTTCATGGTGTAGCAAGTCTTCTGGATCCATCGACTTCCGGTCGACATGGTCTCCGATCGTGGTCGTAAGTTCTCGTCCCAGTTCTGGAAGGCGTTCTGCACCCTCATTGGGTCGTCGGACAGCCTGTCCTTTGGTTTTCACCCCCAAACTAATGGCCAGTCGGAGCGAGCCAATCAGGACCTGGAGACGGTTCTTCGTTGCCTCGTCTCCGCCAACCCCACCACCTAGAGCCAGCAACTCGTGTGGGTGGAATACGCCCGTAACACCCTTCCCTGCTCGGCCACTGGTCTCTCACCCTTTGAGTGTTTCTTGGGATATCAGCCCCCCCTTTTCTCTGAGCAAGAGAAAGAAGTCAGCATATCCTCTTTCCAGATGTTCGTCCGCCGCTATTGCCGTACCTGGAAGAGAGACCGGGCCACTCTTCTGAAGACCACATCCAGGTATCGCAACAGACGGATTGCCACCAGACACCTGCTCCCCGCTATCAGCTCGGGCAGTGGTTATGGCTTTCCACTCAGGACCTGCCCCTCCTCGAGAAGTTCTGGAAACTTTCCCCCTGTTTCATCGGCCCTTTCCCCATCTCTAAAATCCTTAGCCCCTCTGCTGTTTGTCTTCTGTTGCCCCGCACCCTCCGTATACATGCCACTTTTCATGTGTCTAGGATTAAACCTCTATCTCACAGCCCTTTGTCTCCTGTCAAGTCCTACCAGTGTGTTGCCCTGTTTCCTGTGCTCTAGTTTTTGTTTCTTCCTAGTCTTCCCAGTTCTGACCTTTCTGCCTGTCCTGACCCTGATCGTGCCTGCCATCATGTACCTGCCTGACTGATTTGGATTACGACTCTCTGCCTGCCTTGACTTACCTTTTGCCTGCCCCTTGTACTATAATAAAGTGAAACTCGTAGTATCCATCTCATGTGTCTGCATCTGCGTCTTAGCCTGAGCCTTGATAGGTTCTCCTATGGGGACAGGCGAAGAACTCTTTTAGGTTCTACATAGCACCTAATAGTGTATCTGGTGACCTAACCAGGAAGATAGTGGCCCCGCAGTAACTCAGGTCAGAGGTGTTGACCCATGCTCTTTTGTTCTTTGAATTTGTAAAGTGATGTCAGACTTTGCTCTGGGGTAAGATGTTAAGATGTTCCTGTTCGAATGCTCTTCTGTGTGTTGTGTGTGTGTGTGTGTGTGCGCGCAACATGCACTTAGAGGTCAACATAACATAGTACGTGTACATTTCTGTGGGAGGGTGTGCATGCTTTTGTACATTCGTGCATGTAGGGGGGCATAAACTTAATCCTTCCCTTTCCCCGCCAAACCTGACATTCATCCCTATTTGGGAGCATCTAGGGTTGTCCAGTCCCAGTCTGTGTAAAAATAGACTGAAGTGAAGCCTACGGAGAACACTTGTTTACTCATTGTATGTGATGCAGGCTACCATCTGTTTGCGGGTATCTGCCCACCCATTGTAGACACAGCCAGAGAGGGCCATGTGATCCTCAACAGGGTTTAAAAGCTTATGGTTCCAACAGAGACTGGTATACAATACAATCCCACATTGTCCCCCCATCTCAAGCCCACACTGCACCACTCTGGGTAAGTCTGCATGTTGTGTGTTTACATACAGAATCAATTTCTATGCGGAAACAGTTTAACTCTTTGGCTCTATTGCTTATAGGTGGTACACTATGTAAAATAATATGAATTACTATACAGTTTATAGATCACAAGGAATATTTGCTTTGATTTTTCTATGCTACTCCACACACATTTACGCAGGTAAATTCTAAAGATGTCAGACACAGAAGAGGTTGAATATGAGTAAGTAAATGACCAGTTCATCAATCGAATCGTCTGTATTCTACCGGTTGTGATTTATTTGTTGATCAATGCTTGTGAGTGATTCCATAATGGAATTGGATCATAACACAATTATTTTGATGTGTTATTCTTTCAGGGAGAAAGAACGTAAGTCATTGCATCAATTCAAATATTATCTTGGGGGAAAACAACATATCTAAATGCCGATAAACATACTTTGAGTTAAGACATACTTTATGCAGTAAGGGCTCAGTAATGTCAACTTTTCATCATGGGGGATAGTGAAAATCGTTTAGGATTTTATTTCATCCATTTCCAATACAGAGTATATGGTTTTTACAGAACGCTTAAGAATAATCTAGGCACAACTATTTGCTGGTGTGAGTGTCTAAATACAGTTTAGTGTAAAATATACTTTATACTGATTTATTGTTGTTTGTTTACATAGTTCTCCATGCTGCTGTTGTGTTCATGTACTGCTTTCACATGTGGCTGGTACTGTACCTAATGATCTTCTTTCTCTGTGCATGTGGTCAGAAGGAGAGGAGGATATTGTTGGTATGTATTACAAACAATATCTTACAGAACCAGTGAATTTAGTAGGCTGTTTACTATAAAAACCCAATAATGTAATACCATTATATTGAATGTAAAATGACATTATTGAATTGTCTGAATTAAAACTTTGAAGCAATTATTAGTTCTGCCACTTTGTTACCCTTTTTACACACCACAGCTTCCTCTACAGCTTGAGTTACCAAAAAAGCAGAGTCCACTAAGCCCCTGGCATCTCCACTAGAGTGCATAAATTAGTCATGGGACTACTCTATAGCTACCGCTGTGGTATAAGCTTCTGCGCCATACAGACAACTTTTGTCTTTGGCCCTCAGGTCGACCATCCTAACCCCACTTCCCTTCCTTGCCGCTGTCTCTGCCTGCCCCCTAAGCACGTTCCCTGGGGAATTGTTTTCTTATGATTTTTTACATGAAAGGTATGCTGGTGCCTGGGTACCTGTCACCTATCTCTATTTCTGTCCCGTCTTGTAGCCATGCTGTTGGGCTTTGGCGCGGCTGTCCCTGACTTCAACAAGCACATGTCTCATCCTCATGTGGCGTTAGAGTTGGTGTTATAGTGTTATGTGGGTCAGGTAGTCCAGAATAGGGAACCCTAGGGGAAAGATGCACAATGCCACTCTCGGGCCAAGATAGAACTCCTGGCGATGTGGTTCGTGTTTCCCTCTAAGCGGAACAACAGAGTCAGTGTTACCGACTGCTGTGCTCTGACTGGCACTCGGACTGAGGAATGAATGGTGACCTTTGATATTCAGGCATGAAATGCACCGACTGCCACAATGAGAGAGCTTTTAGAGAGCTGTATCACTCTACCTGGAGTGCTGCTCACATTGAGGACACCAATCCTTATGAGGGAATAAAAGGCAGCTGTGCTGTTACACTCAGTCAATTCACAGTGTGAGGAAAAAGGGTTGACAAACTGGCAGAAATAATTACTTTGATTAAAAGAAAAATAGAATGCTGTCTTTAATTACTACTTTGCTTTTCTAGTTAGTGCGTTGCTTATATTCCTACTCTGTATGCCCATGTCTTGGCTTGAGAATGACTGCCCTGCTCTCACAATATGCGTTGGCTTGGCAACAGACATTTAAGTCATTACATTACATTTACATTTTACATTTAAGTCATTTAGCAGACGCTCTTATCCAGAGCGACTTACAAATTGGTGCATTCACCTTATGATATCCAGTGGAACAACCACTTTACAATAGTGCATCTAACTCTTTTAAGGGGGGGGGGGGGGTTAGAAGGATTACTTTATCCTATCCTAGGTATTCCTTAAAGAGGTGGGGTTTCAGGTGTCTCCGGAAGGTGGTGATTGACTCCGCTGACCTGGCGTCGTGAGGGAGTTTGTTCCACCATTGGGGTGCCAGAGCAGCGAACAGTTTTGACTGGGCTGAGCGGGAACTGTACTTCCTCAGAGGTAGGGAGGCGAGCAGGCCAGAGGTGGATGAACGCAGTGCCCTTGTTTGGGTGTAGGGCCTGATCAGAGCCTGAAGGTACGGAGGTGCCGTTCCCCTCACAGCTCCGTAGGCAAGCACCATGGTCTTGTAGCGGATGCGAGCTTCAACTGGAAGCCAGTGGAGAGAGCGGAGGAGCGGGGTGACGTGAGAGAACTTGGGAAAGTTGAACACCAGACGGGCTGCGGCATTCTGGATGAGTTGTAGGGGTTTAATGGCACAGGCAGGGAGCCCAGCCAACAGCGAGTTGCAGTAATCCAGACGGGAGATGACAAGTGCCTGGATTAGGACCTGCGCCGCTTCCTGCGTGAGGCAGGGTCGTACTCTGCAAATGTTGTAGAGCATGAACCTACAGGAACGGGTCACCGCCTTGATGTTAGTTGAGAACGACAGGGTGTTGTCCAGGATCACGCCAAGGTTCTTAGCACTCTGGGAGGAGGACACAATGGAGTTGTCAACCGTGATGGCGAGATCATGGAACGGGCAGTCCTTCCCCGGGAGGAAGAGCAGCTCCGTCTTGCCGAGGTTCAGCTTGAGGTGGTGATCCGTCATCCACACTGATATGTCTGCCAGACATGCAGAGATGCGATTCACCACCTGGTTATCAGAGGGGGGAAAGGAGAAGATTAATTGTGTGTCGTCTGCATAGCAATGATAGGAGAGACCATGTGAGGATATGACAGAGCCAAGTGACTTGGTGTATAGCGAGAATAGGAGAGGGCCTAGAACAGAGCCCTGGGGGACACCAGTGGTGAGAGCACGTGGTGCAGAGACAGATTCTCGCCACGCCACCTGGTAGGAGCGACCTGTCAGGTAGGACGCAATCCAAGCGTGGGCCGCGCCGGAGATGCCCAGCTCGGAGAGGGTGGAGAGGAGGATCTGATGGTTCACAGTATTAAAGGCAGCCGATAGGTCTAGAAGGATGAGAGCAGAGGAGAGAGAGTTATCTTTAGCAGTGCGGAGCGCCTCCGTGATACAGAGAAGAGCAGTCTCAGTTGAATGACTAGTCTTGAAACCTGACTGATTTGGATCAAGAAGGTCATTCTGAGAGAGATAGCAGGAGAGCTGGCCAAGGACGGCACGTTCAAGAGTTTTGGAGAGAAAAGAAAGAAGGGATACTGGTCTGTAGTTGTTGACATCGGAGGGATCGAGTGTAGGTTTTTTCAGAAGGGGTGCAACTCTCGCTCTCTTGAAGACGGAAGGGACGTAGCCAGCGGTCAAGGATGAGTTGATGAGCGAGATGAGGTAAGGGAGAAGGTCTCCGGAAATGGTCTGGAGAAGAGAGGAGGGGATAGGGTCAAGCGGGCAGGTTGTTGGGCGGCCGGCCGTCACAAGACGCGAGATTTCATCTGGAGAGAGAGGGGAGACGAAGTGGAGGAGGAGGTTGCTGAGGAGAAGGAGGAGGTAGAATGTAGTGCTGCTTGTGCTCATGCATGCAAGCTAGCTAGCCTAGTAACACCGACAGTAACAACTATACAAACTGTATACACACACACATTTTTCACCTGTGTGTAATGATCCTGAAAGCATGGCTGTTTCAGTGAAATGCAAGTATGTATATTCTCAAGCTGGAATAGGATAGTAGGGTTCAAAGCTCTACATGGCTCTTGATATCAGGGCTCCCGAGTGGCGCAGCGGTCTAAGGCTGCATCTCAGTGCAAGAGGCGTCACTACAGTCCCTGGTTTGAATCCAGGCTGTATCACATCCGGCCCGTGATTGGGAGTCCCATAGGGCGGTGCTCAATTGGCCCAGCATCGTCCGGGTAGGCCGTCATTGTAAATAAGAAATTGTTCCTAACTGACTTGCCTAGTTAAATAAAGGTTACATATTTTTTTTAATAATGAGGTCCGGTTAAATTAAAGATAACAAGGTGAGCACTTTGCTCTATTTAATATTAAATCCAAAAACGTTATTTAGAAAATGGAAGCTGTAGTATTTGTTTTTCGAAAAACCACATTCTTGGTGGAAAAAAGAATCACTGCTTGACATGCGTGACGGGGGCATGTGTTAGAAAGGCCTGTATGGATGAGGTACAACACAGCCAGCAGAGGAGAGATGTGAGCAGGGGCTGGAGTGGGGAGGGGTGATCAAGCAGGTCACAGACCTTTTTCTAATCTGGTTTAGCACCGCTGTCCCCCTGGGCTTCCATGGGTCTTATCATGGCTCTATTTCAGTCTCTGCTCTCGGCACCGTTTCACATCTGTCATAGTTGACATTGTACTGACCCTGGCTTCTTTTACCAGACGCCGAGGGGGAGCAGGAGGATGGAGGTAGGTAAAGGCTTATCAATCAATACCTGGTTATGAAAGAATGTGTGAAAGTTACATTTGTGTGTGAAAGTTAAACATGGACCAGTTTTGGCAATGTTCTGTCAAGTACATTTAAACATGTCATTAACTGAGTTCTCCTTTTTCCCCACTCGGGAAGAAGGTTGGGAAAAACCTAAACCAAAGTAAGATTCAAAATGAATCTGGATAATCTGAACTCAGTTTAGGAAATATTTCACATCCAAGAGAAAACGTATATTTTCTATCATCCTCAGACCAGCCTTCATGCCTCAGACCAGCCTGGTGCCTCCCAAAATCCCAGATGGAGAGAAAGTGGACTTTGATGTCAGTTTGCCTCACTGTAGCTACACAAGTATACTGAATATAAGGACCTATACTGACCTGGAGTTGGATCAAGTTTTCCCTAACCACTGACAGATATTTTGTCATCACTTAATGGTTAAGATTAGGATGGAGTTGTAGGGGTTATCTGATCCTAGATCTGTGGTTAAATTCAACTTCTACCTCGAGCAACTAACCATGTCCTCCCTGCATGTTTTCTCACCCTGTCCTCTGACCTCTCATCCTTGAACCTGTCCTGCCTGTAGGATATCCACCGCAAGCGTATGGAGAAGGACCTGACTGAGCTGCAGACGCTTATCGAGGCCCATTTTGAGAGTCGCAAGAAGGAAGAAGAGGAGCTCATCAACCTCACTGATCGTATTGTGAGATACTGTTACATCATTCTGTGTTCAGATAGCCTACTGCTCGCTCTGTCATTGCCTCACATACAGTTCTAGTCAAATACTTTTGGTTATGATACATGGGTACATAAATAGGGATATCTGCAGTGGCGGAAAAAGTACCCAATTGTCATATTTAAGTCAAATGAAAGATACCTTAATAGAAAATGACTCAAGTAAAAGTGAAAGTCACCCAATAAAAAACAAATTGAGAAAAAGTCTAAAAGTATTTGGTTTTAAATATACTTAAGTATCAAAAGTAAATGTAATTGCTAAAATGTACTTAAGTATCAAAAGTAAAAGTACAAGTATAAATCATTTAAAATTCCTTATATTAAACAAAGCAGACGGCCACATGTTCTAGTTTTTAATTATTTATGGATAGCCAGGGGCACGCTCCAATTCTCAGACATAATTTACAAATGAAGCATTTATTTAGTGAGCCCCCCAAATCAGAGGCTGAGGGATGACCAGGGTTGTTCTCTTGATAAGTGTGTGAATTAGACCATTTTCCTGTCCTGCTAAGCATTCAAAATGTATCAAGTACTTGTATGGAGTATAAAGTACATAATTTTCTTTAGGATTGTAGTGAAGTAAAAGTAAAAGTAGTCAAAATATTAATAGTAACCCTACATTTAAAAAAAATATTAATAGTAAAGTACAGATACCCCAAAAACGACATAAGTAGTACTTTAAAGTATTTTTACTTAAGTACTTGACACCACTGGATATCTGTGCGATGGGGTTATAACTAATCTAATACTATCCCCTCTGTATCTCAGGAGAAGCGCAGGTCTGAGAGAGCAGAGCAAGTGAGGATCCGAACGGAGAAAGAAAAGGAGCGTCAAAACAGAATAAACGTGAGTATCCCCATTGCAACACAAGGATCGGCAGTGGACAGCGTGAACACTGCACATTAGTAGAAAAGTAGGACAACTGTGGCAATGTTGCGTTTTTCTCTCATCTCCAGGAGGAAAAGGCAAGAAAGGAGGAAGAGGAATTTAAGAAGAAAGCAGAGGATGACGCCAAGAAAAAAAAGGTCCTCACCAACTTGCAGTTCAGCGGGTACAAGGTGACAGAAATCATCCAAAAAACACCCTCACAGCACCAGACTCTCTGAATTGTTACCAGAGTCTAATTTATAGCTAATATCTGTACATCTCGTTATACTGTAACTACAGACAGAAAAGAAAGGTGGGCCAAAAAAGAAAACAGAGCGAGAGAAGAAGAGAGCGATCTTAAGTGAACGGCATAATGAGCTGAATATTGACCATCTCAAAGAGGACAAACTGAGGTATGGTTGAGAAAAAACTTTACACTGGCATGTAGTGATAATATACAGTATGAAAGGGGTTTTATCCAATAATTAGTAATGTTATAATCTCACCCGAACGAGATGAATGACTACTCTCTCACTGTGCTACAGATATTCAGTTAACCGCTTGAGCAGCATTTATAGGATTGTCCTAATTTCCGCTATTTTCGATTATTTCCACTCTCTCCCTCGTGTAGAGAGAAGGCTACTGAACTGTGGAAGTGGATACATCAACTTGAGGCGGAGAAATTTGATCTCCAGTACAAACACTCGCGACAGAAATATGATGTAAGATTATGACACTTCCTTTTCATTCTAGACTTTAGGCTATAGCATCAAACTGAAAAGAAAAAATGATATGTGCATATGATTCACATGAAAGTGAAAGTATAAGCATGCTTTTTAATTTTTTTTTATAAATACCAGCCTTGCTAACTACTCCTGCGGCATGAGTAGGGATTGATATACTACTTTTGTATAAATTAACAACACAACACCACAAAACCTCAACCTAGAGTTCATTCAAGATCTGGTAACTATATCTCAATGGACTTGACAGGGAGGCATAGAAAAGTCAATTGGCTGTGATCCAAGAGAAGTATAAAGACATATGTTAGATGTTGATTAAAGATGTGATTTATTAGGATCCCCATTAGCCGACGCCAATGGCGACAGCTAGTCTTACTGGGGTCCGACACATAACGAAAAAGACGGTACAGACACCAACATAAAGTCTTTACAATTGACATACATTTCAAAACATTAACATGTAGTGTGTGTGTAGATGGTTGTATTCACTGTCAAAACTCTAATTTATATAGGTCACCGTACTCAGGAATCGAGTCAGCGATCATCAGAAAGTGTAAGTACAAAAGGCATGACCTAGATACCAGTGGCGGCGTGTGTCGTTTAAAGTTAGGGAGGAGCATGGCCTTATTTCTATTCAAATCCAATAAAATTGTATTTGTCACATACACATGTTTAGCAGATGTTAATGCGAGTGTAGCGAAATGCTTGTGCTTCTTGTTCCGACCATGCAGTAATATCTAACAAGTAATCTAATAATTTCGCAACTACTACTTTATAAACACAAGTGTGAAGGAATGAATAAGAATATGTACATAAAAATATATATGGATGAGTGATGGCCGGAAGGCATAGGCAAGATGCAGTAGATGGTATAGAGTACAGTATATACATTTGAGATGAGTAGTGTAGAGTATGTACACATTATATAAAGTGGCATAGTTTAAAGTGACTAGTGATACATTTATTACATCCAATTTTTTATTATTAAAGTGGCTAGAGATTGAGTCAGTATGTTGGCAGCAGCCACTCAATGTTAGTGATGGCTGTTTAACAGTCTGATGGCCTTGAGATAAAAGCTGTTTTTCAGTCTCTCGGTCCCAGCTTTGATGCACCTGTACTGACCTCGCCTTCTGGATGATAGCGGGGTGAACAGGCAGTGGCTCGGGTGGTTGTTGTCCTTGATGATCTTTTTGGCCTTCCTGTGACCTCAGGTGGTGTAGGTGTCCTGGAGGGCAGGTAGTTTGCCCCCAGTGATGCGTTGTGCAGACCTCACTATTACAGCATATTGGATGACTGTCGTTCATATTCCATTCACCCAGCTCAATGTAACATTGGTAGGTTTAGGCTACTAACATAATACTTCAATTTGCCCTATACCGATCATGAGGTTGCTACAAACGGTTGAAAGACAAATTAGGGTCATCAAAGTGACAGATATTGACACATACAATACCGCCTTGCACAGTCTTGCATGCACCTAGCCCGCTGGGGAGTAATCATTCATCTTTACAGTTGCAAAATGGAAAACTAAAACAAGACTTTCTGTTGGACAAAGGTAGGTCCCCTCCCTGTTTCGTTCCATGTTACAGTGTACAGAAGCAGTTTACCAGTTACACCAGAGGGCCCCGGGGCAATAAATGTATAAAACTGAAAGCTTACCTTAACTTGGAAGAGTTGCAGTGTTGGATAGCCTTAGCCAGCTAGCTGACATAAAGAGCATTACTCTCTTTTGAGTCAGGTTGTTGAGTAGGCTAAATTAGCTGTATTAGCTAAGTAAGTGAAAGGTAAACTGCTTCTCCTTAATGTTTTTAGAAATTAATTTGTTCAAAACTTTCTCTCTCTTTGAGTTAACTACTCACCACACTTTATTCACTGCAGCACTAGCTAGCTGTAGCTTATGCTTTCAGCACTATATTCATTCTCCGATACTTTGATTGGATGGACAACATGTCAGTTCATACTGCAACAGCTCTGATAGGTTGGAGGACATCCTCCGGAAGTCATCATGATTACAATGTAAGTCTATGGAAGGGGGTGAAAACCATGAGCCTCGTAGGTTTTGTATTGAAGTGAATATACCCAGAGGAGGACGGAAGCTAGCTGTCCTCCGTCTACAATATGGTGCTACCCTAGAGGGTGCTGTTGAGGATACTGTAGACCATTGCAAAACATTGTGTGTTAATTAGTTATTTGCTGACATTAATATATATAGTATAGTTTTCTCTTTAAAGGATAACTTTCTTAATTTTCCACTATATACATGTTCCTGAAATTCACTTAGTAGGATGGTCCTGCACTTCCTCCTCTGAGGAGCCTCCACTTCTATATGCTTCTTAAACATACACAACACATTCCAAGAATCCTAATTTCCTCCTATATTTTCCAACTTGTCATTTCTTAATCGTATTTGTAATTTCTAAACTCTCTATATTCTGCCTAGTTTCCTTCCAGTAGTGATAATACCCTGCTAAGACTGATAAGCCGTCCCAATGTAGAGGCTCACCTTGAGCCTAATCAAGTTTCTGCCCCCTCCTGTCTTTCCATCCCTTCCACCCTCCGCCTGTTGCCAGTTGTTTGAAGTGACTCTACTAACAGCTGCAGGCTGAGAGGAATTGAGAGGGGCTGAGTGGGGCTGGCGCTGTTGCACACCCAGCCCGCCGGGATTCAGACAACAAAGGCCTGGGGGTTAATTAAAGAAAATGGTCTGAGAAGAGAGCAGCCTATAGGGCGCCTGAACAACCAAAACAACAAATACAAGCAAGCATGTCAACACACACACACACACACACACACACACACACACACACACACACACACACACACACACACACACACACACACACACACACACACACACACACACACACACACACACACACACACACACACACACACACACACACGCACACACGGGATACAATGGAACTGCAACAGCTGAAAGGCCAAATCTACCTGTGAGGTCACAACTAGTAATACGCCCCACAATAAAATACAGAAGACTTAACACTGGTATTCTAAAAATGCCAGACCTACCTTCAGATACCTCATGTAGGATATCTGAAGGCACTATATTTTTTTTATTTCCCAGACTCTAGTAAACTAGCCTGAGCATGTCAGTACCTGTCCTAAGAAGGACATGAAATAGCTATCATAAGGCTGCAGGCCCCACACTGTTGGATGAAATGGCTATTTCTCAATGGTTTCAGACCTGCACCAATTTGCCAGACTTAATCCCACTTCAATCTGGGTGTTAATCAATACTATTGATATTGCCTAAAACATCAGTGTGTAATTTAATATCTGGGGAGGTGAACCGAATGCTGAAATCGCACATTGTGGCATAGTACATGTGGCAATGTGGCGTAATGTGCTGTCTGGTTGCCAGCATAAAGCAAAAAAAAATCACTCGCCAGAGTAGCTACATAAAATGAGCACGCAGTTATTCTCAGTGGCAGAGTCAAGCTCTATGAATTTGCTTAATCCCTGTCTCATGACACATTGCTTTCAACAGCCTTTACTGGCTTCTCTCTAAAGGGGCATCACATTCAAACAACCACTGCCAGGGTATGGGGACATGATCTGCACCATGCTACACATGCCTGGGGGCTTACACACATAAAAACACGAAACATGGCTTCATGGCTTCCTTCAAAGGTTAGAATGAAGGTAACATATTTCAGGAGGAGAAGGCATGGCAGGTTCCGTTGACAATGCATATGAAACGTGCAATGTCTCCCCTTGTAATGCTGTTCCGCATCAGTGGTACACGCATCCCGGGGATCAGACCACAATGGTTGTGCTGACTCTTCATTCTAACTACTATACGATACATTACCCATGTTTGTATAGTATAGCAGGATATCTGAGAAGGGTAAACCAATTGCCATTGGACAACAAAGCCAAACACTTGGTAAGATTGTTTGTTTTCGGAATTCTTTCTTTCCCTATTGGGTTTACCTATTGGTATTGTACTGGGTTTCCCACTCATACCTTGCAGTGTCAACCTCTCAAGCAACGTAATTAGGTGGCTTGAGTGTGGATTCACTTGGAGACATACTTGTCTTCTTGGCTGGTGGGTGGCCTGGTTGATATAACGGTGTTAACCTTGTGTCTCTTCTCAGTACCAAGGGGACCAGGAGCAAACGGGGCTTGAGGAAATAATGTTGCAGATCAGAATTGAGCCCATAGGAGTTCATTCCATTCATACCACCTTGCCCGATGGACATCCTGGTACTCTACAGACAAGGAAGACTTGTGTGACACATGGAATATTTTTCAGAAAAAAATATTTGGAAATAACTTGTGTGGATTGTTATTTTTAGGGAAAAAATGTATCACAATAAACCAAAACAAATATGTTTGAAAGTCTCTCTCCTCACGTGTGATGAGCAACAGCATAGATGACTAAGAAGGTAAGATGGTGACCTTTCGTGTGTTGCGATGGAGGAAACAAAATGTTGAACATTGTTATGGCAACTTTATTCATTTTGAATCTCTTATCCTTTCAGTAAGGACACATAACCTCGATATTCTAAATATTCACCCTGATACACATATGACATAAAGGCAGGTTTAGAAATGAGGGTTTAAGGTTAAAGTGGCAATTAGCAGTTGAAACAACAACAAAGGTTACTCCTGCCAATGTTTAATTTGTAAGTCCAAAAATGGATGTAGCAACAGCAGATTGGCTCTTTGAAGCGCCAATCAACAGTTGAAACAATAACAAAGCATATCCTCTGCAACTGTTTCGGTAAAAGCTGAGGAAATATAACAACTCTCAAATTCATAGACAGAGCTATGGATGCAAGGACTGGCCATCCATGATATCAACATTATAGTTTTAACTATGTTTTGAGGCTGTACAGTGTTTGTTTACATTTACTTTGTTTACAAACATTGGAGTCATACAAGCTTATATTTTGGGTTCTAATGGGGCACAACAGTTGAACTAAGCTAATGAAAATAAATTATTAAATTATAAAAGTCAACTGCTTGTTTCCCCTTTAAGGGTGCTGTGAGGATTAGCAACAACACCTCCTCCACACTGACTCTTAACACAGGAGCCCCCCAGGGCTGTGTCCTCAGCCCTCTGCAGTACTATCTGTTCACCCACGACTGCGTGGCTTTGCACGACACCAACTCCATCATAAAGATTACTGACGACACCACCTGATAAGCCTGATAAACAACAACGCAGAGTCAGCCTATAGGGCGGAGGTAAGTGAACTAGCATTGTAGTTTCCTGAAAACATAACAGTGTAAAAAAAACTTGTGACTTGATGTGGATCGGGGCATGTTCCCTCTTCTGTTTCCTGCAGTCAACAATCAACTCCTTTGTGTTAGTCTTTGGTCATGTTTCTGGTTAAAAGCAGTGGTTCGCACTTTCAGTTTTGCGTGAATAATGCCATCAATCCATGGTTTCTGGTTGGGGAACGTTTTAATCATTACCGTGGCTACAACATCACCGATGCACTTGCTAATTGACTCGCTCACCGAATCAGCGTATACATCGTTGTTGTCCGATGCTATCCAGAACACATCCCAGTCCACATGAGCGTTGAACAGATCTGAGCACGGATCATGTTTTAGTTTCTGTCTATAGGCGGGGAGCAACAAAATGGAGTCGTGGTCAGATTTGCCGAAATGTTTTAGAATGTTTTATTGTTGTAATGTTTTATTGTTGTTGCTTTGTCGAGAAGGAATCTGCAAGTAAGCATTTCATTGGACATTGAATGCCATGCGTATCCCGTACATACGACTAAAACAACTAAGCCTACAAAATTACTAGTTAGACATTTTACGACTTATGGTGTGTTCTTAATTCAACCTGGAGTGCCAGAATGCACACATAAATTCAGAGCGTTGTCAGATTGTCCATTTGTAAATTCAGACCTCTCGGAGCGCACACTGGATGCTTTGGCCGAGGAGTAGGGTTGGTTTGAGCGTACTGGCCTTACAATGTGAGTCAAGCATCGAAACTAATGCTGGATAGCTTGCTAGCTACTTCCAGACACAAATGAGACCACACTGACCATTTTACTCGCCCTAGCAGACCTGGTTAGGCAGTTTTCATGTTATCCAGAGAGTTCAATGTTTGTAAACTATGTAAATGTAAACAAACACATGGTTACAACTATAGTTTCTATGTCATTGCATCCATAACTCGGTTTATGAATATGACAGTGGTTTATTTCTCCAGGCCCATCCCTCAGATTTTTACCAAAACAGAAGTGTGGTGACTGCTTTGTTATTGTTTCAGCTAAGGACTGTAGCTTAAAGGTAAGGGTTAGGCTTAGGTAAATGCATAGCAGTTAACTTTGGGTAACTTTGGGTTTGCCACTATTCATTTTCTGCTAGTTAAATATACTGCCTAGTTCATAATTAGACAATGAAACACTGAAGGTGGAAGAATGATGTCACAGGGTGGTTCTTCACAAGATCCAGACAGTACATTACGCTCCTTCTGCCTCATGTCTATGTGACTGTACCCATGACTCTGTACCCATGGCTGAGTTTGTGGGAACCTGAAGCATCTACTCTGTTAAGGATTAATGCCAATGGCATTAAAATACCAACCACACCTTCCTTAAAGGCCATAATTGACAACCTGGATGCCAGTGCCAAGTCCTGCAAATGTCAATCATCCTGCATTTTTTGACACTGTGTTTTTGTACTTGTACACCATGTGAGAGAGTAGCGATCGTGTTCTTTGTACGCAAATAATATAGACTACCGTTCAAAAGTTTGCTGTCACTCAGAAATGTCCTTGTTTCTGAAAGAAAAGCATTTTTTTTGTCCAATAAAATAACATCAAATTGATCAAAAATACAGTGCAGATATTGTTAATGTTGTAAATGACTATTGTAGCTGGAAACGGCTGATTTTTAATGGAATATCTACATAGGCATACAGAGGCCCATTACCAGCAACCATCACTCCTGTGTTCCAATGGCACGTTGTGTTAGCTAATCCAAGTTGATCATTTTAAAAGGCTAATTGATCAGTAGAAAACCCTTTTGCAATTATGTTAGCACAGCTGAAAACTGTTGTTCTGATTAAAGAAGCAATAAAACTTCTTTAGACTAGTTGAGTATCTGCAGAATCAGTATTTGTGGGTTCAATTACAGGCTCAAAATGGCCAGAAACAAAGAACTTTCTCCTGAAACCCGTCAGTCTATTCTTCTTCTGAGAAATAAAGACTATTCCATGCGAGAAATTGCCAAGAAACTGAAGATCTCGTACAACGCTGTATCCTTCTCCCTTCACGGAACAGCGCAAACTGGCTCTAACCAGAATAGAAAGAGGAGTGGGAGGCCCCGGTGCACAACTGAGCAAGAGGACAACTACATTAGAGTGTCTAGTTTGAGAAACAGACACCTCACAAGTCCTCAACTGGCAGCTTCATTAAATAGTACCGTCAAAACATAAGTCTCAACGTCAACAGTGAAGAGGCGACTCCGGGATGCTGGCCTTCTAGGCAGAGTTCCTCTATCCAGTGTCTGCGTTCTTTTGCCCATCTTAATCTTCTCTTTTTATTGGCCAGTCGGAGATATGTATTTTTCTTTGCAACTAGAAGACCAGCATCCCAGAGTCGCCTCTTCGCTGTTGTTCTTTCAAAAACAAGGACATTTCTAAGTGACCCAAGTTTAACAGTAGTGTATCTCACGCTAAAAGGTCAAACATTACCAACCGCAATTCCATATACATTCCCTATAGTTTATTTCAACAAAACGTGTCCACAAATCTATAAATTCAAGGGAACCACACAATTGTTTGTTGTTACCAAACAAATACCGGTCTCGCTTTAAATTATGTGCAGTTTATATAAGGCTTCATAAAGCCTTCATAAACACTACATACATGTGTCACAAATCATCTATAACGGTATGTCCGGCTCTATAAAGGGTTCATAAATGTGGCATATCCGTGTGACATTACCAACATGCTCTCATCCAGCAGGCAGAGAGGCATTCTACACTATTCACAGCCCTGTGAAATGTTCAATGTAACTGCATTGCTGGACTTTTTTAAACTTAATGTATTTGTATTGTTTTAAAAATGAAAAAAAAATAATGTGATCTATGGTTTTAACATGTCTTTAATGTTTATTTGTTTTAGCTGTTAGTGATAAATCCATAAGTGTTAATACACTTGTGTTTGCATCAGTACGCCTTTATGTATGTGCTATGAATGGCGAAAGGTGTCTGACTTTATAGTAAGTACAGGGTCATATGATACAAGGCATTTGTGTTATAAATATAAATATTATTATAAATATCCAAAGGTGTCTGACTTTATAGTAAGTACAGGGTCATATGATACAACGCATGTATGTATGTGTTATCAACACCAAAGGGGTCTGACTTTAAATTAAGTACAGCATTATGCAATATAGAGTCCTAATCAAATGCAATTTTATTTGTCACATACAGGTGTTTAGCAGATGTTATTGCGGATGTAGCAAAATGCTTGCCATGGATGTGTTTGAATGACAAAAGGTGTCTCAGTTCCAACAAAGTATAACAGGACACTACATAAAGTGCCAATAAATAGGTGACTAACGTTCTGCTGATTTATGAAGGTTCTCTCATGATCCACAGGTTACTGTAGGGTGTGAGAGCTATTTAAATGGTTTAATGGATCTGCAAAGTGTGTGTTTGTGTGTGTGTGCATGCATCAGAGCCAAGATGATTTGGATTAATCCAACCTGAGACTATCGCACCGGGTATTCCTCTTCTGTTCCCGTGCTGTAGACCAGGGCTTGATTACAACCTGTTACAATGGTGCTAACATTTTGTGGCTGATCTTTCAGCAAGGGAGTGGGTGAATGTGTCAAAGGCCTGACTGGGCCCAGCACCGCACGGTATGGCTCGTTATACAGTATTGTTGAGTGTGTGTTTGTTTACTGAGGAACATGTAGGAAGCTAGAAGAAAGCCACTTTCAATGTCCTTATGTTGGGGGCTTTCATCAAGGTAAGTGGTTCTTGGTGTAACGTCATCCCCAGGTTATTGCACACAGCACATATAAGCCTGGGATATCAACTTTAAAGTTGGCCTTAGTGGGAGTGACCATAGAATTCTATGGAAGTGACCTTACCGAGTACAGTATTTGTCATCCTTTGCTAGCAAAAACATTCTCCCTCATCGTCACTCGTCAACACAGCCACAAAGTCATAGTTATGGCTAAACCCTGCCCATTTAATCCATTTAAACAATTTATCTTCTTAAAATGTTATTTTAAACCTAACCCTAACTAAAGGCCAACTTCAATGCGTTGGTCCACCATATCTTCCACGCATCTGGGCGGAGGTTTCTGTGACTGAGATGACTGTAGGTGTAATGCGACTGACATGACTTCCCTTTAGAGTGTGTGCAATCCTTCAGCACAACATGTCATCCTTTCTAAAGCACATTTACATTATATTTAACATAGTAACATTCTACATTTGACATGTATACACCCTTCATAAAACATGACATACGGTTATAGATGCTTTGTAACATGTTTATGTAGTGCTTATGGAGGTATTATGAAGGCTTTATAAGCAGAACATAATTTAAAGCGGGACCTAAATACCACCTCCTAATTCCAGAACCGTAAATCAGTTAAGTAGCGTGAATAGTTGGTGAAAGACAAACTGGTAATCTGCCCACAAAACAGTTTGCACCCTATGCCCAGACCAACCACAGCAGACCAGACGAGACAGGCAGCTTGAGTGAAACAAAACAGAGCGTGGGCATGATTGTAGACCAGGGACAGTATGTGTCTGCTCCTGCTGCATCACCAGCTGTTATTCAAGTGGAGCAGAACCGTCCTTGTTTGACCGAGTGGGTATCGGGAGTCGTCTGTGTCTCGACTCGAGCCTTTGAGACTACGGCCGGGATTCAATCCAACGCGTGTTGTAGAGCGCTTGGCGTTTATTGCTATTTTTCAATTTTGAGCCGGCATCTGCAGAGTTTACCGTGGACGCGATCTCTGTGAATGTCAGGAACATTGCATTTAAAAAAGCACATTGTCCACAGCGCTTTCACCGGACACTTTGTGTTGAATCGCGGCCTATGTTAACACAATGAGTTTAAGCCAAAGCATTAGCTTGGGAAGGTAAGACAAGTCTTCAGATCCCCGCCAAGTTCTCATCACAACATGTGTTGATTGCTCACCACACTACCTCATAAAATAATCAGTCATAAAATTATTTTCACCTGGTGTCAGCTCCGTTGCCCCCTAATGTACTTTCCATTTCTGGAATTTCTATTCTCATGTTTCAAACACATTTGTCTTCAGGCTTCACATAGTTGCATTCCCCAATTGCTGATCTACTACCGCTGCCAATGGTTGTTATGGTTCTGTTTAGTACAGCATGTACTCACACGAGTACTGGTATGTATCATCTAACGTGAACTTGGGGAAAAAAAACACTAAGCTAACGAGCATAAAGAGTTCTCATGAACACATGTTTTGAAAATATACTTTATCCAATGAGTACAGAACAGCAAATATCTTTGGTGATACATTACACTTACAGTACCTCATCTGAATTTAAATACACAGCAGTAAACAGGTTTCCCTCCAACCTTTTTATGAGAGTAAAGTACATGTTGGATAAAAAATGTCATGACATGCCTGATGGAAACAGATTTATTTTTGGTAAACTTTCCATAAGTTGACAAGGTGGGATCTTTTTGTGTCTGTAAAATCAATTATGCGAGAAATGTCGGTGGAAACACGTTTATGCGCAAATGTTGATATAATAACCATCATATCGAAGTAAACTTGGGAGTCACGCGATGACATGTGTGGTCCTTCCATTACGACTCATCGAGAAAGCACACCGTTTATTAAGCTACAGATTAAATAAATTGAACTTACATTTACATTTACATTTAAGTCATTTAGCAGACGCTCTTATCCAGAGCGACTTACAAGTACATACATTCATACTTTTTTTTTTTGTACTGGCCCCCCGTGGGGTGGTGAAAGTGTTAATAAGCTTCATGCTCCTTTCCAATAATTATCGAGGGTCTTACTCTGGTGACATGATCATCGATGCTTGGCTGCAGTTTGACAAATAAAAATTATTTTGCTCTTTTGCCCATAATAATCATGTAGCCTATACGTGGCTATAGCGCACGTGACAATATCAGAGTAGACTAACTCCCTATATAACAAACAAAAATTGTGAGAAAACCATATGTAGATTTCAAAATGCAATGAAAAACCATTTAATTTGTATTTTTATTAGGTACATGGGATTTTAAAGCAACAAATATTTGTATGTGCACTACGTCATCACGCACAGCCTTTTATCTGCAACAAGTCAATTTGCTGGAAACACATTTCTGGTTGGAAAATGTGCATATTGTTTTCATGCAGATTTTTGAATATTTGCATGAAAATCTGACGCCAATTAGATGGTAACCTAGCTAGTGACTAAAATGTCACGTGACAAAAAAAATAAATCTAAACCATGCAGTAATGGACAAAAACATAAATGTAGCAAACATGCTTAAAGTATGAATGTAGCAAACATGCTTAAAGTATGAATGTACCATATGTAGGAGCACAGTAGCTACACAAGGTTAAACGTCGGTGACATCACAATATGTCCATTTTGTGATGTGTACGTTTTATATATATATATATATATATATATATATATATATATATATATATATATATATATATATATATATATATATATATATTAGATTCTGTGGGACCCAGAGTGGCATGCTGGATCAATTAGTTAGCCAGCTAACATTGGAATCAATTTGACCATGCCCATTTCAAACTTGTCTATATATATAAATATATATATATATATTTAGGCAAGTTAGTTGGCTAACTCCTTGATCCTGCTTTGTAGTATACCCTCAGGACTACCTGACAAACAGTGGCAATTGTTACTGAGTGGACTATCCTGGCTAGATAAATACGCAATGAACCATAATTGACATGCAAGCGAAGGGGCCCTATTCAAGCAATCCCAGTAACCAGACATTATCAATACAAAAGCATCATGTTTACAGTGGAAAAACAGAAAAAAAGGATTTCTAGTAAACACAAAAGAGCCTAGAAAATAACAGAAATATAAGTGCAAGATCATCACCTTTGTACTGACGTAAGACAAAAGACACAACAAAACATAATGGCTAAGCATTCTGATTAGCTATAAATTGTTTAAAAAATCTAACGTAAAAATGTTGTAATCAGATTAACTGGACCCAATCTGATATGTACCGTAGTAGGTTTATTAGGCCCACAAGTTCATTGGTACATCCGGAGGTTGTGCCAAGAGATCCATGCCAGTTGTCTTGTTACTCAATGACCTGCACAGACCGGTGAGCCGCGCTGGTGATGTCATTCACAAAGGAACCCTTATTCATCCCTTGCTGTAGGACACATGATTAAAATAGACATTAGATTCCCCCCTTGATACTGACCCCCCCCCCACCCCCCCCCCTTGACAAAATAATACGTTATGGCATAGTTACAGTTACTAGCTCACGTCAGGTTTCTCACCAAGTGTTGCCCAAGTGAAGCTGAAATGTCAAGCAACTGATGGAACAGCTCAAGACCCAACTATAGTCATTAGAAGTTAAAGAGGACTAGACAAGGGATAAGATGTCCTAGGTCTGCAGAGCCTAGTCGAACCTGTTCCTCCAGATTCCTTGGCTGTGCCATTTCAGCACCCCTATGGATCATGTGCATCTAATCTTTTGCAGGTGTACAGAATACCACCAAACAGAACATAATCTCCCCATCCGTCCTCCACTGTTTTGGATAATTACCTGACTGGGGGGGGGGCGTGGATTAGGTTCACAGAACTGAGGAAATAACCTCGACACACCCGACACACCCCACCCAGTCGAGTACAGACAGATACTGTGGATCTCTACTGTGTTTTCACAACATAAAAAAGGAACCAGCAGAAATAATAGCAACTACCTTCAGGGAAGGGGTGATGAGTCATCACACCGATTACCGTATTTGACCTGACTGAGCCTGCCTATTCAGATTGTCCTTTCTATTGCCTCCATTGTAAAACCCACCCAATCACATGTTGTCTTCGCTTTCATTTGGTATTGAGGCGTAAACTGGTAGGTAAAACGCATGTCTGACAAAAGAGGTCAATATCTGCAACAGGGATATCACATTGCATCGTACAAAAACAGAATTTGTTTGAAATATCAGCCCAAAATTGGTACCTTTTTTAGGAAACTCTGTACGTCCTTCTCTGACCAGAGGCTGTAGAGGAGCACACCTGCAGCTTTGCTGGCCTTTGGGAAATCCCTATCAAGAGAAAGAACAATCCATGTAAGACTGGGGTATTCTTTCTATTATCCTCAAACTCAAGGCTCTGTTATCTGGGTTCTTTAGAATGTACCCAAAGTGGCTGCCCACAACTGTTAAGATGTTTTCCATTTTTCTTTATATAGTATTGTATATTGCAAACTGCTCTAATGTATTGTCCAATAGTTACAGTGAACCACGGAAATGTCTTCTGCCCCAGGCAGCACACACACACAGTTGAGACGAGCACAGGGTCAAGCTGCAGTGCCCCTGGATGGAGAGCATGTTGTAGGGTTAAGGGCCTTGCTCAAGGGCACAAAGGTAGGGGAATGGGAGGGGATTATTATTTCATTTTTGTTGACAATTTTAAACACAATACAACCACACATGTGGATACAGTACAATGCCATTCAAATCATTGAGGATGACACAAAAAAGTTCAAAACACGTATTTCCATTGTGTTCCTGTTGAAAATACATGAAAAAATAAAAATACACAAGATTATAACACAAAAACAAAATACATCTCATCAGTAGGGAGGAAACAGTAAAAGGAATAAGATAGATGACCAAGTATGTGCAGTTTTAAAGCGTTTTTCCCATAAAACATTTCTTAAGGTTTACCTTAAAACTCCCTAGCGTAGGGGTGGATTTTAAATGGATTGGTACACCATTCCATTCCTGTGCACCTGACCAATGTTAAGGAAATAGCTTTTTTCAGCTATGCTTCTATAGCACACCGGTCTGATATTGGCAAAAATGAAAAAAACAACAACTGTCTATGAGTCTAAAATGAAATGAAAATAACCAGACAGGTAACTGGTGGCAAGGCCATGTATAACTTTAAAAACCATTCACAGTTTGATCTGCACCACCCGGAGATCAACTGTAAACCAGTTCAGTTCCCTGAAAATATTAGGACCAATGTGCATCCTAGGGCTGAGCATGAGTATAATTCTCATCAGTTTATTTTGGGCTGTTTCAAGTTTGTCTTTCAGATGTTGTTGTTATGCCACTGAACCATGCGATGCAAGCATAGTCATAGTGGCACTGGAACAGAGATGCTGCCAGGGTCCTCATAGTCTCTGTATCCTTGAGGATGTGAACCCAGCAGCCCTCCATCCATTTGCCAGATCGAACCGGACATTTTTCAGCCACGGGTCCGACTCCTTAGCCGCAGGACTAACTACGGCCAAATGTTTTAAAAAATTGCAATACAAAATATTGTCCAGGCCTTACCTGTTCTTGCTCAGGTCGTTAACTGAGTTGACCAGCTTGTTGGTCAGCAGGGGTTTCCCCAGCTCAGGCTCCTTCATTAGCAGACTGTGGCTGGTTTGGCACGCCATGGCCAGGGTGTCATCAAACTCTGTCTCTTTCTTGGTCCATGAGCTGAGGATGCCAACTAGCTCCGGTAGGGTCTGTCGGGCTTCAGACAAGACACATCCCATTAGGTCATTCACCTCCAGCAAACGCACGCGATGAAGTGGTGCTAATTCAACCACAAAATGTTAAAAGCTAAAACCACCAAAGGTCAGGTGTAAATGAAATGTTTAATCCTCTCTGAAGGGAAGGGGAAAGTGAAGGGAAAGGGTATACCTAGTCAGTTGCACAACTGAATGTATCCAACCCAAGTACCCAACCGCTTAGAATCAGAGAGGTGGGGGAGGGCAGCCTTAAAATACCAGGAGAAAATTTGCTTAGCTAAACTGGCCCAGCGAGATGTTTGCTCTCAATGCAAACTACACAGTCGTTGAAACAAGGTTTCCTCTGACCAAACATTTTCGGTTCCATCTGTTCTACAAAGAACAGGGCTATGATTGGTGTCCATGCTCACCCATGGTGCTCTGAAGGCGTTGGTTCTTGGCCAGGTTCCCTACCAGAGACACAGCAGTTTTCTGGAGGCTGGGGTTGGAGGATTGCAGCAGGGGAGAGATGTGTGGCAGGCCGTTCAGCTTCTGCACGATGCTCTGGCTCATCACACTAGACACCTGTGGACACAGAGATGAAGACATTATAAAAGGGTCTATGAAGGGTTTATAAAGCATATTAAGTTAAGTGAGACCATGATGTGAATGTTGTTTTTTCTACACACATTTGGTGCATGTTTTTCTCTATACATTTGTTGCATTTAAAACACCTTTTGTGTGAATAAATAATGAAATAATCAAAATGAGGAGTGTTGTTCATACAATGCCATGGTTAGCAGTGAGGTTCTGCAGGGCTCCAGAGCAGGCCTCCAGGGTCTCTTCTCTCTGGCTGGACCCCAGCAGAGACAGGTAACTCTGCATGGTCTTGGAGTGGAAGAGCAAGCCTGCTCCTTTAGGGTTCTGCTCCTCCATCACAGGGTAGTCAAAGTGACTCTACAAGAGTAAAAAGAGGAGGACCAAGTTATTATCAATCATCAGATTTTTTTAGGTGATGGAAAATATACGACGGAAGTTGATGTACATGTAATTGCCGTGTGTAATGATAAAAAGTGTATAGTTCATTCAATACGATATGTTGCTATTGTGTATCCGTCTCTCTCAGCTCTCCCTGGATTTTATTTGACCTATATGCCTGTCTCACCTCCTGCTCCTGGACCTTGCTGCTCTGTGGGCTGAAGCACCCAATGGGGCCGGTCTCACTGGGGGTGTTGGCCCTGCTGGGTGTCCTGGCCAGGGCAGTGATCCTGCTGAAGAGGGCAGGGGCTTCACTCTCCAGCTGGAAGCTCAGGTTGTGCAAGACACACACACAATTTTCCACAGACTGACACAGACAGAGGCAAAAGTATTAAAGGGTTGGTTAGCTTAGCATGTACTGTATCTCTATTGTAGCACACACATGTTCATAGTATGATCCATCGAACTCCAAGTTAGAAAGTAGGTAGCAACAAACATGTAACCATTAGAGAAAATGTATTCCATGAAACGTTCACATGTAGTTCGAGCTAGACTTTCTATTATTGGTGAATAATTATATTCCATGAATTCAACATTACTTGTTTAAACTTTATTTTAAGTAATTCAATGTTGCATGCTCACCTTGTCATCTGGCCTCTCTGCAGCCACACAGCGCTGGACGTAACTGACCAGAGAGTCGACGAGGCCTCGACAGTTACGCATGGCCTGCCTGTTGCCTTGAGTCGCACAGCTCAGGTTTCTGTTGGGGCAGTCGGGGAAAATGAAGTTAAACTGGTCTTGTCATACATCAGGTAAAGGCAGGTCAGGCCAGCATTGTATAGTCTGACAGTGGATAACAATACAGACTAGAACAGAACAGTACTTTCATCCATGAGTGACAGTAAGAAGTTGTATTATGCTATTCACCCAATCCTCTGAGACTGGCACAGACACAACTTAAGAGGCTAGGAGTAGTATCGAGACTAATCTACAGGTTCAGCCAGTGCAGTGCCACTGGATCAAATTTAATTAAGCGCTTCGCTCAATGCCAAAACAAGCGTAGATGGTACCTGGGATCTGTCATCATGAGCCCCTCCCATTGCCAGTTCATAAGTCTGTCTCTCTAACTTCCTGGCTAACTGCCTGTATCCATCGGCGCAATGTACACTCCTGGTCTACAGCATTGATTGATGTGTCTCACCGTAGACATGCCGTAGCATGGTAGAAGACCTCTGGGTCCTGGTTGCTGTTTGTCTCATCTCCAGTGTATGGTACTACCACAGTCTCAGTCAGGACAGGCAGAGCACTACGCACCAGCTCTGGCTTCAGACTGTCTGCAGATGACAGGTTCCAAAGGAGACCTGAAGAGAAAGGACAAAGTTGCAGTAGTTCAGTGGTAGTAGAAGCAGCAGTTGTTCAAATAGCTGGTACCTGCTACTCATGTGGCATTATTACCATCGATCTTAGCAAGCTCAACACAAACATTAAACTCAACACAGGCAATACTAGATAGTCAACACAGTGCACATTGATCAAACTGTCATGACACGGGCACGGCGTGTACTTCCCAAAGCATAACTAGGAAGAGAACAAAAGCCTGCGCACCCTTCGAGTCCCCACGACCAGGGTTGACACGAAATACGAGGTGTTTAATTTTCACTTAGCTACAGTACAGCTCTGTCATTGTCACTCATGTTTCTGCTACCGTCTCTTATAACCGAAAATAACTTCTAGACATCAGGACTGCGATTACTCACCACGGATTAGCAGAATCCTTTTTTCCCTTTCACGTGTCTGACGAGCGCGACGCGAACGATATACTGCTTTCTCGGGAACAGGCCCAGATATCCGTGATTTGCGTGAAGAGGTGGAGAAAAAGGGGCCGAAAGTGCGGGCTGCCTTCTGAGAATTCGTAGGTGATTGAATAAACCCCCACTTTCTTCCATTCTGCTAGCAAACTTGCAATCTTTGGAGAATAAAATCAATGACCTACGCGGAAGATTAAACTAGCAATGGGACATTAAAAACGGTAATATATCTTATGCTACACGGAGTTGTGGCTGCACGAAGACACTATCAACATACAGCTGGCTGGTTATACGCTGCACCGGCAGGATAGAACAGCGGCGTCTGGTAAGACAATGGGTGGCGGACTATGTATTTTTGTAAATAACAGCTGGTGCACAATATCTAAGGAAGTCTCGAGCTATTGCTCGCCTGAGGTAGAGTATCTCGTGATAGGCTGTAGACCACACTATCTACCTAGAGAGTTTTCATCTGTATTTTTCATAGCTGTTTACATACCACCACAGTCAGAGGCTGGCACTAAGACAGCATTGAATGAGTTGTATTCTGTCATAAGCGAACAAGAAAACGCTCACCCAGAGGCGGCGCTCCTAATAGCCGAGGACTTTAAATGCAGGGAATCTTAAATCCATTTTACCAAATTTCTATTTCTCATTTTACCAAATTTCTTAAATGTCCAACCAGAGGAAAATAAATTCTGGACCACCTCTACTCCACACACAGAGACGCATACAAAGCTCTCGCTCGCCCTCCATTTGGCAAATCTGACCATAATTCTATCCTCCTTACAAGCAAAAATTAAAGCAGGAAGCACCAGTGACTGTAAGGTCTACACCTGTTGTATTCGGCGCATGTGACTAATACAATTTGATTTGATTCATATATATCAAAGATACTGTAGCTATGTACTGTTGCTAGTCAAGAACCAGGGTAAATATTTGATTACACAAGAGCCAGTTGATTGAACACAGCCTCTGGAAGACCGAACAATAGTGAGAGCAGGCTGGTCTAGCCTCCAGAACACAGACTATTGTGAGATGTCTCACCTATCAAGTTCCCCTGGCACAATGCAGCACAAGAGAACACCGGTGTGACCGACAGCAGGATCTGATCAGGGTTAAGGGGAGCGTGTTTAGCGGGAGTGTTTTGCTGTGCTCTACGGCACGAATACATTTAATGTAAATATGCATGTTTTGGCATCAGAAAGCAACACAAGCGTGTTTCGCTTTCATACCCGCTTGCATTCACACTGGGGCACATGTCTGCATTCTGTAATGTCACTAGACGGAGAAGCGTTGTGTACAGAAATAGAATAGTGTTCTCTACCTGTGAGTTGTTTCTGTGTCTCAGTAGAGTCTGTGTCTCGGAGCAGGGCCAGTGCCTCAGTGATGCCCCCACAGCGCTGGACCTCCTCCTTGTTGTCTGCATCTTTAAAGGCCAAGTTCCGCAGGGTGGCGGAGGCAGCCTGTTGGACCTGGGGACTGGGACTCCTAAGCAGGTTCACCAAAGGGGGGATCCCTTTGAGCCGCAACACCTGAGAGACATGTAAAACTGTTAGACATCCTAATTCAGGACAGTGTCCTTCAGGACAGGACAGAGTTGTTTAATCCTGGTCCAAGAGACCCAGATGCGTGTCCTCACCTCCTGCTTGGCCTTGTCCTCTGAGTAGGTCGCGTGTTGGATGACGGAGGCTCCACAGAGCTGGTAGTTCTCATCTCCACTGGACAGGTACTCAACCGCCTCCTTCATGGTTATATCAGCTATCTGACCATTACCATTAATCCTGTTGGGAAAAGCACATACACGTATCAACACCTGTTCAGAAACATTTGAAATGCAACTCATCAAAGCCCAAAGCAGCATTTACACACCCACTCATTCCACTCACCCCGCTTCACCCTTGCTCTTCATCCCTGATATCTTGGACTCGGCCACGGAGAGGTTAGAGGGTGCCCTCTCAATACGACCTTGGCTGCTGGTAATCTGGCCACTACTTTTCGTCTGACGCGTGCCAATCAACTGGCTGTTCCTTTTCTGCACCCCATTACCTTTGACAGCGACCTGAGAGGAGCTGTTGCCATTGGAGATGACCTGACTGCTGTTCCTCTCGGACAGGAAGACGCTGGACCTGTTGGGCTGGAGCTGCCGGGCGGGGGCCGAGGACTGCTGTTGCTGCTGCGTGGTGATGGTGGTAGTAGTAGTAGTGGTGGGGAAGGGGGCCAGGTCAGGCACACTGCGGCTGCTGTTGTGCTTGCCTATGGTGGGGCTGAGAGGGAATCGTCTCTCCCACTGGCTGGAGCTGCTCATGTTCCTCTGGACCGTAGATTCCTTGGAGGCCACGACCCTTCGCTTGGTGCTTTTCTCATAGCTGAGCTGCAGGACGAAGTAATTGAGTAAATGCTAGCAGACACAAAACAGGAATATTGCAACACTTTCAACCTCATTCCAAAATCATAATACACACAAAGGCGTAGACCCACTTTGGTGAAGATAAATACTGTGTACGGTACTGCATTTAATCAATCTATTGTTATTGATAACTATTCTAGACTTGTCTAATTGGCAGAGGGTAGTGGGAAATCAGAACTATTCATATACGATTTGTAGTGGGCACCTCTCCAGAATAAGATTTATGTTACATAAACAGTTGAGACAGGCATCCTCATGACTGGACAGGACAGGCCGAGACACACTACATACAAACAGAACGTTTTGTGAATGCTTGTTTTTCTCAAGGACTCTGAGTTGTGTGAGGCATCATTTGTAAATAATGTGTTAGAAATGGTTTACAGACATTAGTAATAGTATTAAGTAATAGTAAGGGTAATGTGTGACGATAATTTACAGTTTAACCTATTTAATATGTTGAGTGTCAATATGGATTTCTTTCTCTCTTTGGTCATGAACAAGAATGAAGGCCTCCAGAGCTCGGTTGAGGTGGAAACTTGGCATGGACTAGATTTCCGTTTGGACTACTCATCATGCCTCACCTGTGTGAGGTGGATAAGTGAAAGCACATGATTGAGACAAAGATGTCAGTTTCAACAATGAGTCAGGTGCCATTATGGGAGGATGCCTCACTTTTCTCACTTGTGCTGGAGAGAAAGCTGAACAACACTCCCCAGATTTCTGGAGCAATAATGACTGGGCAGTATCGCACATTCACACCCAGTCCTGGGGTTAGTCAGTCATCTCCAGCACCTGGTTACACCTGACTCAGACTCTCATGACAGACTGGTCACATACATTGAGTAGCTGGCCATGTGAGATATGGTTCTGGGTTCCGAGAATAGTCTCAGATTTACTACCCTATGATGCCCATGGCACTGCTTTCATATTAATATCCACTGTGCCTAAAGCTGTAAAAGAGATTTTAGGGGATTTTTGTTGTTGTTGATCACCACTGACCCATAATTTGTCCTTAAATGATATACTGCTAAATACAACTGATAAACCAAGCACAGTTATCAAAAATATGGGACAATGTTTTCTATCTTTGTATTTAAAACAAAAGGGAATGTGATGTGAAATATGAAAAGCTTCATACCGTTTTTGAGAGGCCATTTGTACCATTAAAGAAGGCCCCTCCATTGAGACTGGTAGGTGACTTAAAGGAGTCAGCGAATATGTTGATGTACACAGGACCTATGGAGAAAAACAAGAGATTGTAAATGGCACTTAAAATATGTTAATATTAGTTATCACTGTAAAATATTGAGTGTGAGAAAAGACACACTGTTTATTGCTTTGATGTGATTAAATTGAGGGCTTGAGGAAGCAAGTCTCCAAGCTGTAATGACTAATACGTTTGAAATCTTTAATCACATTACGAGATGCACTGTGATGAGAGATGCAGTAATTATGTTTTGCCATGTTTTTCCAACTGTCAAACATCAAATGTGTTTTGTTTTGGTGGGACAAAATGCATTTTTTAACATGTTCCATGTGAGCCTGCCAACCAAGCATTATACCTATTTGCTGTTTTGACAAAAACAAATGATTGGTATTGTACTGTTAACGTCAATGTCATGCCATCCACAGTGTCTTATGCTTTTAGATAATTAACAGGGAACTTATGCATTCTAGTGAAATATGTATTGTAAGTCGCTCTGGATCGGGGTTAGGCTTAATTCAGAACTTAGGAACTGACTCCCATTCAACTAATGAGTTGAAATTCAAATTTAAATTGGCCGCACCCCACAGGAGGTATATTAATTTAATTCAGTGCAATTCAAATAAATTCCACTCAGTCATAAAACATGAGTTTCATTGAATCTGACAAGTCACACTTCCAGATACCAAAGAATATTTCACTTTTCTCTGGAAACAATGTTCATAAACTATTTTAAGTGCTTAGAATACCCAATTATGTTTCCACCAACCATTTCATTTCTTAGGCTTCTTTTGAAGGCCTCTATGACGTTAAAATGCCTATTTACTCTGTTCCATCTGACTGCCCAATCCGCTGTCTCATCAGCCCAGCCAGGCAATGTATGGACTTGATCTACAATATAAAAAGCATCTAGACATTATCTCACATTTCTTTGAGACTAAGATTTAGTTTTCAACAGCGGAGATTTGTATAAACCTTGCTATCTGTCTCTCCAACATTTTCAACATTGTTTCAATATTCAAATTCGATCTCCAGCTGTTCCATAGTAAGGAACGTGCCGGGAGTCAGGACGAAACATCCAGGCAACGTTTCTCAGCTAGTCGAAATCATGAATCAGCTGGCATCATTTTTATGGATATATACAAAGAAATGTCAAATGAAAAAAGGTAAAACGAAATGAAGGGCAGCTAGTTTGCAGTCTTTCCAGCTTCAGTTTGAAGTGATTGTGTTAGCTGTGTTGTTGGCTAGCTCCTCTGAACAACAGTGTCCAGATGAGTGAGCACATTTTCTATGCCAGGCGAAATTGCGCCTAATTAGCTCATTGTTATGGATGCATCCAAATAAATGTCACTAGAAAACAGCTTAAACAAATGCAAATGCAGCTACTTTGCTGTTATTCTGGCTGCACTTTTAATGTGACTATAAGTTAGCCGTAGTTGGCTAGCTAGCAAGCAAGGGATAAGAACGTTGCAAGCCAGTATGGTAATGGAACATTTAGAACGAATGACTGGATCGTTCTAAAGATACATAACAAGTATTTTTTTTCCATAGATACAGAACAAAAAGACTGAAAGACTGGGTCGTGTCTCTGGCAACCGAACCGATAGATTGAACGACCAGCCGGCTTGGGTAGCAGCCCTACATTTGTGTCGGGACTATATTTTGTGGAAGAATGAAATAGTATGAATAAATGAATCAACATTAAAAAAAATCGGAAAACATTTGAATCATTATTAGAATATGTTGGTAACCCGTTATAATGCCCTCAAAGCCGGTGTCTGGAGGATATATCGGCACGGTTTGCCTGCCTTCAACAACACCCCCATGCCAATATATCCTCCAAACACCGGCTTCTCTGGCATTATCACTTAAATAGGGTACACCTAATATAGAATAGCAGAGGCATTTGAATTTCACTGAATTCAATTCTATTTCATTTCATTTATATTATAATTGCAACTATGTGTGATGTTTACTACTTCAAATTAAATTCACATTCAATAATTGAATTGGAATTTATGAGGCATTCTCAATTAAATTCAGAATTGAGCCAAACCGTGCTCTGGATAAGAGTGTCTACTAAATGACTCAAACGTAATGTAAAAATCGTTCGGCTATAGTACTTAAGTAAAATAATTTCTTATTTGTTGTATGTTTGTAAATATTTGTCTTGAACTTGCTTTCTTGAAATTGTTTTATTGTGAGAGCTTTGGTGAGTAATTTTTCCAATGTAGGCTACTTATTATAATAAATACAGTTGAGTAAGATTTACAAATGTAGGCTACGTAGACAGTTAGTGATGGAGAACATTAGCTATAGTCAATTCTCAATTTCCTTTAGAAAATGTAGAACAGGCCTGAGTGGTGTGGACATCATTCTATGGGTGTGGACATGGCCTTCCATGATGTGTAATGGGGTGCTCATTGCAAATATATTGAAGAGGTAAAATTCAAATTGGCCTCTGATGTAGATGTTAATGACATTTTCATGAAATTAAGTTGAGTAATAATACATCAAATGTATTATATTAGCGATGCTAATGATAACCGTCTTCGGGTAAACGGAAAGGCTTTCTATCTGCTACAAAGTAGCCTACCTGGCAGAATCATGATTATTTCCATCAATCCAGATAGACCTTTGTTTTGCAAACTCCATCATGTGTGTGTGCGCGCTACCGAAACACTGCTAACCAAACAAAAGTGGCAAGTGCATGCTCACTTGAATTAAAGCTGCAATATGTAACTTTTTGGGAGCCTCGACCAAATTCACATCGAAATGTGACTTATAGATCTGTCATTCTCATTGAAAGCAAGTCTAAGTTTCGATGGTACAATGATTTTCTACACTATACTTGCTTGCTTTGTCACATATTGTAGATCTCTTTTCCATCTTCAAATTAATTGGCACACACAGTCTGTGTCATCATTTTAAAACAGTTCCTGTTTGTTAGTGGGATTTCTGAGAAAAATCTGATAATTTACATGGAAGCATGATTGTCTCCCAACTTTAATTCGGACGCATTTTCCTAGATTCTCTCTTGTTGAGTGTCCCACACAATATCAATTCTATTGCAGTTTTTCAATTGGTGCTCTACCCAAGGCAGGAAGACACTACTGCCATATTCTCCAAATGTGGAAACTTGGTGGATGGGTAAGGAATGGACAATGACAGCTCTGTCAATGATTTTGGCATCAAAAGAAGAGGGGCACAGGTAGGTAGGAATCTACAGCGATCATGCCTAGCAGATCAGATTTTGGGGTTGCCAAGTTAAGCATTTCGGTATTTCAAAAGGATTGGAGGACATGGGTTATTCTCATGAGAGAAAAACTCATCCAGGTTTCCATTTTGGAACTTGCTGGCAATGTAAAGTTGGCTGAAAGTGCAATCACTTTTTAATGCTGTTATTCGCTTTTTCTATTTTGTGACTGGCTTTGCCTTAGCATTTTTAAGCAGTGGTACATTATTCCTCTTAATGCTCTGATGGATGGATGTGTTCCTATCCACAATTACTTCCTTGAGCTATACACCGAGTGACCAACACATTAAGAACACCTTCCTAATATTGAGTTGCTTGAGATGGTGGCTACTTGTTTTTTTGTGTGATGAACTTTGCTTGTGTTGAAGATTGTGTTGAAGGGGAAAATCTACATTCAAAATCTGGAATTGAAAACCAACCAGTAGTCTGGCCAGCTCAGGTCCCGCTACTATCCATCTCCAGAAGGCAGTGGGGTTCTCTGTTAGTCCAATGGCTCCCCCATGTTCCTTTTACCAACTAATGGTTTTTCTCACGGGCTTGGTCAAGTTGCATGAATGAGAACTTGTTTTGTGTTTTTGGCAGGACTCAGAAGTCTGAGAATTCTTCTCTGATGTTAGCCGGTAGAGCTTTCATGTCTTGAATGTGGATAGGAATCCACCTTGCATAGTTTGTTCTGTCCAGTGCAAAGAACCATGGTGCCAAGGCTTCTAATATTTCAACAGAACTACCAACATCTCTAGTTCTGTGCACACAGAGAAAAATCATCACAAGTCTTACATTTCAAGAACAATGTTCCAGAGCTGGAAGGTTTGATACTTGCTTTCTATGTATCAAACGAAGTGCATGTGGACTCCAACAGCCAAGCATCTTTCAGGAGTTTTGACAATGAAAGCAAAATATCTTGATGATTGTGCCTGTTTTGGTAAAGTGTGCTGCCTATACAGTAAGTATTTTTTATTTTTTTTTTACCGTTATTTTACCAGGTAAGTTGACTGAGAACACGTTCTCATTTGCAGCAACAACCTGGGGAATAGTTACAGGGGAGAGGAGGGGGATGAATGAGCCAATTGTAAACTGGGGATTATTAGCTGACCTGCTGTCCCTGAAGTTTACACCCCAGCATATGAATAACCAGCACCTCACAACATTTCCTGTTGGTCCCCTACCAATTTCCCTAAGGACGTCCTTTTGTTAGCTGGGTAGCTAGCTAGATTTAATATTATACACTGAACAAAAATATAAAACGCAACATGCAACAATGTCAAAGATTTTACTGAGTCACAGTTCATATAAGAACATCAGTCAGGTCAAATAAATTCAATAGACCCTAATTTATGTATTTTACATGACTGGGTATACAGATATGCATCTGTTGGTCACAGATACCTTTAAAAAGGGTAGGGGCGTTGACCAGAAAAGCAGTCAGTATCTGGTGTGACCACCATTTGCCTCATGTAGTGCCACACATCTCCTTCACATACAGTTGATCAAGCTGTTGATTGTGGCCTGTGGAATGTTGTCCCACTCCTCTTCAATGGCTGTGGATATTGGCGGGACCTGAAACACGCTGTCATACACATCCATCCAGAGCATCCCAAACATGCTCAATGGGTGACACGTCTATGAGTATGCAGGCCATGGAATAACTGGGACATTTTCAGCTTCCAGGAATTGTGTACAGATCCCTGCAACATGGGGCTGTGCATTATCATGCTGAAACATGAGGTGATGGCACGGCAATGGGCCTCAGGATCTCATCACGGTATCTCTGCGCATTCAAATTGCCGTAGATAAAATGCATGTGTGTTCAAAGTCCGTAGCTTATGCCTGCCCATACCATAACCCCACCGGAACCATAGGGCACTCTGTTCACAACGTTGACATCAACAAACCGCTCGCCCACACGACACCATTTATACGGTACAGTTGAAACCGTGATTCATCCGTGAAGATCACCCTTCTCCAACGTGCCAGTGGCCATCGAAGGTGAACATTTGTCCACTGAATTTGGGTACGACGCTGAACTTCAGTCAGGTCAAGACCCTGTCGAGGATGACGAGCACGCAGATGAGTTTCCCTGAGACAGTTTATGACAGTTTGTGCAGAAATTCTATGGTTGTGCAAACCCACAGTTTCATTAGCTGTCTGGGTGGCTGGTCTCAGATGATCTCACAGGTGAAGAAGCCGGATGTGGAGGTCTTGGGCTGGCGTGGTTACACGTGGTCTGCATTTGTGAGGTCAGTTGGACGTACTGACAAATTCTCTAAAACGACATTGGAGGCGGCTTATGGTAGAGAAATAAACATTAAATTCTCTGGCAACAGTTCTGGTGGACAGTTGTGCAGTCAGCATGCCAATTGCACGCTCCCTCAAAACGTGAGACACCTTTGGCATTGTGTTGTGTGACAAAACGGCACATTTTATTGTCCCCAGCACAAGTTGCACCTGTGTAATGATCATGCTGTTTAATCAGCTTCTTGATATCCCACCAGTCAGGTGGATAGATTATCTTGGCAAAGGAGAAATGCTCACTCACAGGGATGTAAACAAATTGGTGCACACAATTTGAGACAAAATAAGCTCGTGCATATGGAACATTTCTGGGATCTTTTATTTTAGCTCATGAAACATGGGACCAACACGTTACATGTTGCATTTATATTTTTGGTCAGTATATGTTGCCTGTTGTTTTCCTTTAGCTAGGTAACCAACAAGACTAATTATTTGAAGTGAACAAAAACTGCGGCTAGCTTTTCTTGACATGGTTAGGGTTATGTAAAAGCCCATGTTAGAACGACCATCTCCGGTTTAAAGTCATTTTGAAATTATCCTTGTTCTCAATCAATTAGCTAAATAATGCAACTCCTGGGGTGTGTTGGGATTTTTTAAAGCTTGATAACATGTTTTTAACCTTTTAAAAGACATTTGTCATGTCGTAGTTCAACAAAAAATGGTTTATAGATAGATTTATGCCACTTGGGTCACATTGCTTATTCAATATAATGGCATATTGTTGAAGGCTGGTCTATTGCTCACAAATCCACAATATGTTTTATTATAAATGGCAACAAAAATTCAACAGTAATATCCCCTTTACAAAATCTGATTCAGTATTGGCGACTATAATGGATTATTATGTTAAGTATCAGGGTTCCATGGCCCAATTTTTGGGCATCCATTCTAATAGCAATTAACACATCCCAAAGATAATCTCTTACAAATGTAAGGCTTAAATCCACTGGGTAACAGTTTCATATCAAGGTGATATTACATAAATCGTAGCGTAATGTAAAAGCCTATGTTAGTTTAAGGTCATATTCACAGGAAACGAGCCATGTTCTCAAAATATTTGCTCTATATGGTAACTCCTTGGGTGTGTTGGCAATTTTTTGGGCTTGATAACATAACAGGTTTTTAACCCTTTAAAGACATTTGTTGGGGTGATTCATGTAGTCGTTCAACAACATTTGAGTGGTGTACGGGTTGATTTCAGGTGTTTCCTGGCAATTTCTTCCACTTTAGGCAGGTTGGCTATGAAATATAAGACTGCTCCAGTGCTACTTACAAATACACAATATTTGTATTATATATGGCTACAAAAAGTCAACAGTAATGTCACATTTCTAAAATCTGATTCAGTATGTGGCCATATATTGGCTTGTGTAAAAAAAAAAAAATAGGGGTGCTTCTATAATCAATTAATACATCTCAAAGAGCAACTCCAACAAATATGACGCTTTACAGGTTTGTACAGGTTTCATAACTTTTTGACGTTAAGCAGGAGCACAATGAGGAAAAGAAAGTCATCATTAAGTCGATGTTTGTATTGGTTCAATAGTAAACGATTCGAAATATATATCAGTTGGCCTAAAAATATGTTTATTTTGATATTAAAATGACAAATGTTGCACTTTGTTTACTTATTAACAGACTTTACGAAAGTGGAGTTGCTGATATTTTATTTGTGCGGTTTTCATATTTGACAATGAATACGCTAAATCATTCACAACAATGCACATCGTATGTAAAAAAAAAAAAAAAAAAAAAAAAATGAAACCATAACCAGATTGGACTTTAGGTCTAATCAAATAGCATACAAATAACTTATTAGGCTATCTATGTTTCTTTAATAATAATTAGGCCTCTGCTTACTCGTTGGGGATGTCGTTGGCGACGACACAAATCCATTTTTACTGTACTTCGACTTGCCCCTCTTGATGGTTTGCACCTGATCCAAGACTCGCTGCTGTTTGGACCGAAGTTTTTTATCGGATGGCAAAGCAAGAGATGTCTCATCCACATTCCCGATGGACATGGCCGATTTCAACGGGTCCATTGTCATCATGAAGGTCCGTTTCCAGCTGTAATTCGAAAAATGCGACGGTCCGTTCCTAGATGTGTACAGGTGGCGTTTGTACGTGCAATCTAATATACAATGCACCTTGCCCTGCCCTGAACAATGAACCACGCCCATTATGAAGCAATACCACGGTTGTGGATGTGGGTGTGAATGAAGTAAGGGTTCATTTTACTAGTAAATATTAGGCTGCTGACTGAAGATTCTGTAGAACAGGGGTTTTCAACCTTTTCTTGCCCAGGGACCCCCTCCCAGGCAAACCAGGCAATAATATGTTAATAATAACAATATGCTCAATAATAACATTTGATAAATGAACTGAATTCACTAGTGATCACTGCATTCATGATAAGACTGTTTAAGTTAGCCAACATCCATGATGTGATCTCCACCCAAGACCAGACCCAGAGCAAGGTCGAGAGTTCAGCAATCAAATAGTCAGGCAACTGGTGGAATTAATAATTATGCTCTTCACACCTTTCTGCACTGTGACTACTCTTCACACTTTTGACTCTCAAGATGTTCATGAATAGATCATTCTCTACCGTCTTACTCAATATCTCTCAAGCCGGTGACACATTTCTAACAAAGTGAGATAGGCAAGGCTAGGTGTGATAGACAATCATATTTTATATGAGGTATGTGTGAGAGCAAAGGTCACACTCTGGAGCAATGAAATTGAAATGAATTACATTGGATATAAGCCTTCACAGAGTCTTGTGTAAAAACACTCTCCCAAACACTCTCTTATCTCTTTATGACGGTCGATCAAACAGCACCGATTTTGAAGGACAAAGGCCGTGAGAATAGCCTGGGAAAATAGCCAATTCAATTGTCAGATTGTATGCTGTTAGGCCAGGCAACACTTCACTGGCAAAATGCGCTGGTGTAGACAAAACAAAGCAGCACCACACCCATGGGCACAGCTTGGCGCCCTAGGGCAGTTATTGCTATGGGTGGTGGCCAAACTATACCTGACAATCTGCGCCAAGCATTCATTTCCCACTTCTCAGGAAACCCTCAAATGGATTTAGGTGTTGATGTTCAGACATGTTAAATGACTCATTAGAACAGAGTTGAACTTTTGTGTTGGAAGTAACAGCACTTCTATCCTTCAATCATACCATCTATGCATACTTACGGTTTGTAGTTTCCAACAGTCAGTGGTCGGCTATATGATTATTACCTTGTAATAAACCCAAATGTCAGTGTAAACAAAACCTATATATGGGAAGTAAATGTACAAAAAGTCCATATTTCAAAATGCATCTATTTCTCTTAAAGTTGAAGATCTTTGTGTTTTAATTTTTGCATTTCCAGCAAAGACTATACCACAGATGGGAGACATCACATGGTTAATCATTGAAAGCTATATCACATGGGTCACCTTATCTTGCCTGTCTATTTGTTTGGTTTGCCATTAGAATTGTATCGCCATCCTCAGGTGGTCAGTATCTGCTACATGTGCAACATTGCCCTCTAGTGGTAAAAAGGTCCATTAGAACCACAAAGAAATTGAGATCTCTTTATACCACACGACTCCAAAGTGAATGGTGCACTGTGACTGGAATCGAACCCACAACCATTGGTGTTGCAAGCGCCATGCTTCTACCGATTAAGTTACTGACTAAGCTTAGCAGATGATATGAACAGAATGTCTGAAAGACTGTAGGCTCCTCCAAAGCTGCAGCGTCAATGAGTGTTGATTGCCGTGTGGCTCAGTTGGCAGAGCACGGCACTTGCAACACCAGGGTTGTGGGTTCAATTCCCATGGGGGATTATTCTGAAAAAGTATGCACTCACATAAGTAAGTTATTTTGGATAAGAGCATCTGACAAAATGTTTAAAAATTTAGAGTGGATTGTCATTCATTTGCAGATCCTAAGAAGTACATTTACATTACATTTAAGTCATTTAGCAGACGCTCTTATCCAGAGCGACTTACAAATTGGAAAGTTCATACATTTTCATCCTGGTCCCCACGTGGGAATTGAACCCTGGTCCCCCCGTGGGAAATGAACCCACAACCCTGGCGTTGCAAGCGCCATGCTCTACCAACTGAGCCACACGGGTAATCACACTATAACAAACAAAGTTCACAGAAATCCAAATATTAGTATAGACGATTTATTATTTCCTTTATAATCATGTCCTTCAAATTGTCAATAACAATCAAGTGGATTGAATACTGCCTGAAATGTTATCATGGATTGTTAGTAACTATACAATATTAGCTAGAGTTCCATTTTAACCAAGATGATTCAAAGGAGTGCCAAAATACATTTAACTAGCCCACATTTGTGAAGATAATTGAATGTATCTATGTGTAATATAAAATACGAATGATTCAGTCTTTTCCTATCATTAATTGCACTAAACTGAACCCCTGAAAGAAGCGGACAGGGTTACAGTTCTGTGCTTTTAAATTGACAGTCTCTGCATATGCAGCAATGGTTGCACCGGCCTTCGTTTTACAGTACATTCAATTACAAGGTAGGTAAGTTACAAGGTAGGTACATTAAGAGCTTTATCTTGCTAATCAAGTGTAGGTACTCAAACAACTTGATCTTCTCAACTCTATATGACTCTTTACAAGTGTGCATTGATTGGTTACGAAAATTATTTGTTAATGTCATAAATAAATCATTAGAGCAAATTACTTGATTAAAACAAGTTTCAAAAAAAAAAAACACTACACAAGACAAGCGAATGCATTCAAATCTCTCTCTTTGGGACAGTGCAGCCACCGCTCAAGAGATCTGATCATCTCCTCCCAACACGTCTACGAAATAAAAGCCTAATGTACAGCTCAAGAAGGGGAACTGTGCTTTGTCGCCCACAGTCCATTTGAAACTGACCATGTCACAGGAGCTCTTGTCCTGCAGGGCACTCTGATGCTGAATTCCAAATGGACCCTTAAGACTCTACTCCTTAGACACTCCTGCTGATCTGAGAGGATTTGGATAGGTGGAAGCAATATGGTAATAGTTCCACCCATCCAATCAGAAGACATAGCTACTACAGCAATGCATCTACCTATCCAAGCCTTTCAGATCTACAGGAGTGCCTAGGGTGCAAGGGCTGGGCGGATCAATTTGGAACTTTGTGTAACATTCACAACAACTGAACAAAACATGGCTCCACTAAAAGCAGACGTCATACATCGTCCCTGAGTTGTGCTAAAGAGGCTCTAAGCTGCTATACACTGTAAAAGGAATTCATGAAACAGAGGAAAGAATTGGTCCCACCAACACCCTGAGTGGTGGAATGCAAGCCAGACCTGAGGAACCTCCTAGTGCCAATGCAATCCTCAGGTCTGGACTATAGGAAAGATGTACGTTAAGAATGCGTTTATCAGCCGATTGTCTCATGGCCAATTGTCACGAGAAGCTGTCATTGTTCGAGAGGGAAGATGAGTAAGTGCGGCGCAATCCAAAGATTGTCGAGTGGAATTTACAGATGGACAACGCTAAAACTACACAAAACATAGCAGCTAAGCACATGAGCAAAACCACTTCAAGAAATGTCCTTTTCTTTTGGTTCAAATCATTAAGTCAAACCTTATGCTGCATGCTTCTACTGCAGTGAATCCTCAATAGCATAAAGTACATTCAGTCGATGCAGACAGACAAGTCCCAGGACCGCTTTAAAGCTGGTATCCTTAAAGGTGAAACTGCTACGTCCGTTTGCAATATTACAACAGCAAATAATTACAAACACTTATTCCCCATTCGACATCATTCAACACGCGATAGAACAGCTGCATATGTACTGTAATTTCTTTTATCTTAATCCTCAACACTCCCCACCGCTGCTTCATCAACAAAAACAGCCATGGGGCATTGTTTCCCCTACTGCAGATTCCATCTTTAAGATCAGTTCCTCACAGTTCATTTTATATCCCCCCCTCCTCCTGCCTCTATTCCTCTGGCTCCAGAGGGCAGGGGTCCTGTCTGTCCAGTGGCCTACAGAGGGGGTTCAGGTGCTGGGCAAGGGGGAATCCCCTCAGCCTCTCCTGGAGGCTCCCCACAGCCAGCCTCATCTGGTCCTCTGCCCCCTGTAGAGCCTTCACCTCCATGGTGTAGAAGATGTAGAGCAGGAAGGTGGTGATCAGGATGGCAAAGCACAGCACCCCCAGTAGGTAAAAGGAGGCCCGGGGGAAAGGCTGGTCAGCTCCCAGGGCCAGCCAGGGAACAGCAGCGATGGCCAGCTCCAACAGCAGCAGGGCCATGCCCATCACCCCGGTACGAGCTGCCGTGTAGCGCATCCTCTCAGCACAGTACAGCCCCACCTTCACCTCAGTACGGGCCTCCGTCACAATGTCCACCAGCTCAGCCAGCTTACCTGAGGGAAGAAGGGAAATAGCAAGTCAAACCCTAGGCCATCACATTTGGAAGATTACTGACAAAATGCATACATCAGCTTTAAGAGTCATAATGACAATATTAAAAACCTGTAAGAGTTACACTTCAAATCATTGTGAACCACATCTAGGCTTAGAATGAGTACCTGCAGCACAGTCCTGCTCACCTCTGGTCTCGTCTCCTCCTGCCTGTTGGGTCAGGGTCTGCAGCTGCAGCTCTGCGCTAAGGGCCTCGTGGTCAGAGTAAGGGAAGGGATGGTCAGGGACAGAACCCTTGGTGGTTGACAGAGACTCACACTGGATAGACACTCTTCCTGACCCCTGGGAATGACAACACATTTTAGTGTACAAGATGTACCATCAATACAATGATCAATGTCTCTTCAATGTCTATTTTATAATAAGTAGGCACATTTAACATCCAGTACATATTGGCAGACTGTTAGAAACTACAACAAAAGCCAGATATCCAACAATCCTTCCCACTGTCACCTTGTAGAGGATGTAATCTATTCTGATGCCCTTCTCGAAGGGGCAGAGCTCTTTGGGATTGATGAAAGGGTTATCTGCTATAAAAGTGATGCCGCCCTCACAGCCCTACGGAGAAAAGATGATTAAAAGCTTTTCAGTTAATTTTAATAAAGCATTAAAGGCATGTCCACAACTAATAAAACATAATCAACCTCTCCTCTGCAAGATATTTCAGTTCGATTTCAAATGAAAAAAAAGAATGACACTGGACTGATCATCATACATCAAACTTAGCAGTCTCTGTGTAACTGTCCCGGAGGCCAGTGTATGTCCGTAGCAACCGGTTGCCAAGGTCCTGGGGATGCAGGTTCAGATCTCCGGCCAAAATCACCAGGTCTGCTCCACTGGAGGTATGACTAACAGAATAGATCAGAATAACACCCATTAAAATGGCACTGAAATTAAAATGGCAAGAGGCCGTGTGCATTGAGTGTTAGCCTCCTTACCGAATAAACTGCTGCAGCTCCCAGGCCTGTACCACTCTATGAGGTAAGTAGGAGTCTTTCTCCCTGCAGTACTCTGCATGCAGCTGGACAACACACACAGGAAGAGGACACCACATTAGCGATAAATACATCTCATATGCATCCGTCTGCTACAGGTAGAAGTTACCCCTAGGCACAGATCCAGGATCAGCAAACTCCCCAAATTCTTAACCTTAAAAGGGCAATCTACAGTTCAAACAACAAAGCGGACTCCCCACCACTGCGGAGGGATGGGTTTGAAGAAATGTAAGCACTCTCAAATTCATTGACTGTGCTAACCATGTGTATGTGACCAATAAATTTGATTTGAAAAAGCTTATATATTTTGGGTTCTGATGGGGTACTACAGTTGAACTAAGCTCATGAGTCATGTACAGTACATTCGGAAAGTATTCAGACCCCTTGACATTTTGTTACGTTACAGCCTTATTCTAAAGTTGATTAAACTGTTTCCCCCCCTCATCAATCGACACACAATATCCCATAATAAAGCAAAAACTTTTTTTTCTTTTTTTAATGTTTGCTAGTTTATCACATTTACATAAGTATTCAGACCCTTTACACTGAAAGCGATTACAGAATTGAGTCTTCTTGGGTATGACGCTAAGCGCTTGGCACAAGTGTATTTGGGGAGTTTCTCCCATTCTTCTCTGCAGATCGACTCAAGCTCTGTCAGGTTGAATGGGGAGTGTTGCTGCACAGCTATTTTCAGGTCTCTCCAGAGATGTTTGATCGGGTTCTAGTCTGGGCTACTCAAGGACAATCAGAGACTTGTCCCAAAGCCACTCCTGCGTTGTCTTGGCTGTGTGCTTAGGGTCGTTGTCCTGTTGGAAGGTGAACCTTCGCCCATGTCTGAGATCCTGAGCACTCTGGAGCAGGTTTTCATCAAGGAACTCTCTGCACTTTGCTCCATTCATCTTTCCCTCGAACATGACTAGTGTCCCAACGACATCCCCACAGCATGATGCTACCACCACCATGCTTCACCTTAGGGATTGTGCCAGGTTTCCTCCAGATGTGACACCAAATAGTTCAATCTTGGTTTCATCAGACCAGAGAATCTTGTTTCTCATGGTCTGAGTCCTTTAGGTGCCTTTTGGCAAAATCCAAGAGGGCTGTCATGTGCCTTTTACTGAGGAGTGACTTCCGTCTGGACACGCTACCATAAAGGCCTAATTGGTGGGTGCTGCAGAGCTGGGAGAAGTTTCCAGAAGGGCAACCATCTCCAGAGGAACTCTGGAGCTCTGTCAGAGTGACCATCGGGTTCTTGGTCACCTCCCTGACCAAGTCCTTTCTCCCCCGATTGCTCAGTTTGGCTGGGCGGCCAGCTCTAGGAAGGGTCTTGGTGGTTCCAAACTCCTTCCATTTAAGAATGATGGAGGCCACTGTGTTCTTGGGGACCTTCAATGCTGCAGACATTTTTTTGGTACCTTTCCCCAGATCTGTGCCTCGACACAATCTTGCCTCAGAGCTCACGGATAATTCCTTCAACCTCATGGCTTCGTTTTTGCTCTGACATGCACTGTCAACTGCAGGACCTTCCATAGACAGGTGTGTGTCTTTCCAAAACATGTCCAATCAATTGAATTTACCACAGGTGTACTCCAATCATGTTGTAGATACATCAAGGATGATCAATGGTAACAGGATGCACCTCAGCTCAATTCCAAGTCTCATAGAATAGGGTCTGAATACTTATGTAAATAAGGTATTTCTGTTTTTTAATCCATTTTGTCATTATGGCGTATTGTGTATAGATTGATGAGGGAAAAATGTATTTAATCCATTTTAGAATAAGGCTGTAATGTAATAAAATGTGGAAAACGTCAAAGGGTCTAAATACTTTCCAAATGCACGGTATAAGTCATTTTCTTCAAGAAAAATGTATGTAGCAACTACAGATTTCACTTTAAACCATTATGGAGAAATTAACTAAACTGCCCTTGGACCAGGGCACCATCATATTATTCCCAGGTGTGGATGGGAAGTCTGGATAGAAACACTTACATGTGTGACGTAGACGTGTGCTGCCAGTCTGCCTATGTTTAATTTGACCATCCCCACAGCCTTGCCTCCAAACCAGTCTCCATGGTGGGCCTGGAACAGAGGACAGGATACATAGTGAGGACTGAAGAGAATGCCTACCTACCAAAGCCAAACTCATCATACTGTACACACAAATGTTTGAGGACTAGATGACTTACCATGTATGGGTAGCCGTTTAATGAATAGCGGTAGAGAAATGCGTCATGGATTCTATGTCTGGAGAACGTGGCCATTCCACTGCCTATGACTCCACTGGGGACACACAAACACAACACACAGCATTTAAGATACATGTGTAGGCTACCACATGTTACTAGAGTGTTTGGTCACACTTTCCTTTAAGGCTAGGCTACATACTGTATGTAGACTTTCTTTTTTCTACCGTGTCATTGACTTGTTCATTGTGTTATTGGCTTGTTTATTGTTTACTCCATGTGTAACTGTTGTTGTCTGTGTCACACTGCTTTGCTTTATCTTGGCCAGGTCGCAGTTGCAAATGAGAACTTGTTCTCAACTAGCCTACCTGGTTAAATAAAGGTGAAATTAAAAATAAATAAAAATACAGAAGGACTTTATAACACATGCATACCTATGCACTGCTTATGAATGTGGTATGAAGTCCTACTGTTCCAAGTAAAGTGTTTAGTCCCGTTTTTCTTATGTCTAAAAGCTGCAGACTGTTAGACATGATTGCAAACTACACCAGTCCAGATAAAGTAAATACGCTGAAGTGTATGCGACCGCTGACTAAAATGTAAGAACCAACTCACTCAAATCTGCGGACTTAAATATTTCCTCCACTCTTTTAGTGAATTACTGAGCGGATTAGAAATGCAAGGCTTTTGAACTAATCTCAACCCTGTGCCTTGGTATGGGAGGTCAAGCAAGTATTACGCTTAACTTGGAGAAATTCCATTGTGCAATAGCTAGCTAATCTTCCTTCGAGGTCATTCTCTTACAAAATAATTCTTACAAATTAATAGTAATGTTTCTTGTGGTTGACATGAAAGCGCAGTGTACAATACAAAGCACAGGGATCACTGTGTGTTTGCTGTGTTCCCATTAAATTAAGTCCTTAAAGAAATGTTTGACTGAGCAACTGAATGAGTCGGATTTAAAATATTTCCCACATATGTTCTGAGAGTTGATGAAGGGATTACTAGGAAAACTAACTACATGGAGGTCCTATAATGCCAGCCACACCAACAGATTGAACCAGATTTCTAATTGTACCTTTTGAAGTAATGGGAGTGCGGATGGGTAGAGGAAAGTTTCCTTTTCAAGCAGAGGAAGTCTTTTTCACTCCAGACCTGAAAAATAAACCCAGAGGAACATTGAGAACACACAGTGCTTTCAGAAAGTATTCATACCCTGTGACTTATTCCACATTTTGTTGTGTTACAGCCTGAATAAAACCTTTATTTAATAGCTTTTTTCCCCCTCACAATACCCCATAATGATAAAGTGAAAACATGTTTTTAGAAATGTTAATTCATTGAAAATTAAATCTCATTCACACCCCTTAGTGAATACATGTTATAATCACATTTGGCAGTGAATACAGCTGTGAGTCTTTCTGGGTAACTATCTAAGAGCTTAGCACACCTGGAATGTACAATAATTGCCCATTATTCTTCAAGCTCTGTCAAATTGGTTATTGATCATTGCTAGACACCCATTTTCAAGTCTTGCCAAAGATTTTCAAGCAGATTTAAGTTACAACTGGATGTATTTCAAGGCCTACCTTCAAACGCAGTGACATGCTTGACATCATGGGAAAATCAAAAGAAATCTGCCAATACCCCAGAAAAAAAATGTAGACCTCCACAAGTCTGGTTCATCATTGGGAGCAATTTACAAACGCCTGAAGGTACCACTTTCAACTGTACAAACAATAGTACGCAAGTAAACACCATGGGACCACGCAGCCGCCATACCGCTCTGGAAGGAGACGCGTTCTGTCTCCTAGAGATGAACGTACTTTGGTGCGAAAAGTGCAAATCAATACCAGAACAGCAGCAAAGGACCTTGTGAAAATGCTGGAGGAAACAGGTACAAAGGTATCTATATCCACAGTAAAACGAGTCCTATACAGACATAACCTGAAAGGCCGCTCAGCAAGGAAGAAGCCACTGCTCCAAAACCGCTATAAAAAAGCCAGACTATGGTTTGAAACTGCACATGAGGACAAAGATCGTACTTTTTTGGAGAAATGTCCTCTGGTCTGATGAAACAAAAATAGAACTGTTTGGCCATAATGACCAGTTATGTTTGGAGGAAAAAGGGGGAGGCTTGCAAGCCGAAGAAAGCCATCCCAACTGTGAAGCACAGGGGTGGCAGCATCATGTTGTGGGGGTGCTTAGCTGCAGGAGGGACTGGTGCACTTCACAAAATACATGGCATCATGAGGAGGAAAATGATGTGGATGTATTGAAGCAATATCTCAAGACATCAGTCAGGAAGTTAAAGCTTGGTCGCAAATGGGTCTTCCAAATGGACAATGACCCCAAGCATACTTCCAAAGTTGTGGCAAAATGGCTTAAGAGCATGGGCAGAACTGAAAAAGCGTGTGCGAGCAAGGAGGCCTACAAACCTGATTCAGTTACACCAGCTCTGTCAGGAGGAATGGGCCAAAATTCACCCAACTTGTTGTGGAAGGGTACCCAAAACGTTTGACCCAAGTTAAACAATTTAAAGGCAATGCTACCAAATACAAATTGAGTTTATGTAAACTTCTGACCCACTGGGAATGTGATGAAATAAAAGCTGAAATAAATAATTCTCTACTATTATTCTGACATTTCACATTCTTAAAATAAAGTGGTCATCCTAACTGACCTAAAACAGGGATTTTAAACTAGGATTAAATGTCAGGAATTGTGAAAAATTGAATTTAAATATATTTGGCTATGGTGTATGTAAACTTCCAACTATATATATATATATATATATATATATATATATATATATATATATATAGTAGGAATGTAAGGGTGGAAAAATTCCACAGCTTTGGCAAAATGCCCAGACAGTCGAGACAGCTGTGAGAGTGGTGGAATGGGGTGTGAGTGGTGGAATGGGGTGTAACACAGTGGACCTCCTTCACCAAAATATGAGCAGAACAGACCAGTGTGCACTAACCTCTTGCAGCAGGACAATATCATGCTCCTCTCTGCTCAAAAGCTCTCCGATCATGGCGTAGCGCTCCCGACAGTGCTTGCTGAGGTAACGGATACCCCTGAGAACAGGAAGGACAGACAGAGAACATGACCACATTATAGCCCTAGTATGTGTGCGATGCAAAAAAATATATGCTTACTCTGCACACACTAAAAACAAAACAGCACTCACCAGCAGTTGAGGGAGAAGACTCGGAGCCTGATGGTGTTGCTGTCAGCCATGGTTATAGGAATAAATTAACAGTGACGGCAGACTTCAACGGTGGTCAATGCCTGCCTGTGTGGTTAGGCTAGTCACTGTGTGGCAGCTGAGGTTAGTCCCTGTTGTGTGGATGAAGCCACATCCCTGGTTAGGATCAGCAGTGAGGACTATGACTGGAACATTGACAGAGCAGAGTTAGTCAACTTTGAGGCTGAATGCTCTCTAAGTGTCTATAGCCAGCCTAAGCAACTGTTATTGTATGCTCACAATCCTATGTGAGAGAGGACATTACTTAGAAGTTCAATAAAACATATATTTAAATATACCTGGCAGCACTAAATCATTAACCCACACAGTCCAACAACGCAGGGGGCCACCACACTCACTGACTGTCTCCTCTCTTGCAGGGGGGCATAGCAGACTGACCTAACCTAAGCCAACACACTGCTGACATAGGAGACACACTGACACAGGACAGAGGAATGAGAGCAGGTGAAAAGACCTGGAGGGTTACGTTAGAATGAGAGGCCTTCCACTGAATATAAAGGGTGGGCCTAAGCTTAACCCAGTGTCAATACTCATTACCGTAGTCAACAAAAGCGAAACGCATTCCTAAAGGAGGTCTTTTCTTTGCTTAATAGGTAGGCCATACAAACATCAGGTGAATCCAAAACTGGTTGTATATACCCATAATTGATGTATGTTTTAATATGTGATGATTCGCCTAAGTGAATTTAAACTATTATTATTATTTATTTTTTACCAAACACACACACAAAGTATCTGATTTGTCAATTTGCGCATGCAATAATGTAACTAGCTAACGTTAGCTATGTATTTAAAACAGATAACCTTGCAGGCAACATACGTTTATGATCCTAAAGTTAAGACACAGCCAACTGCCTTCCCTAGGCCCCAGATAGCAATATATATTGTTGAAAAGAGAAGACGTTTTACAATATGAGTTAAATTCTTAGCTAGGCGCCAGAGCTCGAGACATCGTTCTACGGGGAGTAGGACTGTCTCGAGACCAGATTGCTACCCATAGCAGGCTTATTGACCACCACTACAGCTGGTTTGCATTGACAACCAGAGACAATCTATCGAAGTTAGCTAGCCATGTTGATGGTGCACTAACACAACATAAAGCAAAACAGGCTTTATCTAGCTAACTAGCTAGCAGGCTTGGACTTTCATGACACAGAAACAGACCCTTACTGTTAACTGTTTATAGACTCTAGCTAGCTAACATTAGTTACACAAATGGAGCAGATGGGTGACAACTTGGTGCGAGTAAACTTTGATAATAATCTATCAAGCTAGCAAATTATTTTAGCTAGATAGCCAATGAATTTACCAACCTTTACACGCAGGCTTACTAGCAAGTTCAGTGTGGCTGCAATTGGTCACATGTCGCGTGCTGACAAGTCAAGAAAACAGGGTGATACTTTTGCAACCCTGTTCGTCATAATACCTTACTTTGGGTTTTGTTTTATTTACTGACAAATAGCTTGTTTCCAGCCAATGCAGTTTTCCCATCGCTGCTGTGCTTGACCAAAGATCATGAATATTCTGACAAGATACATGTCTCTCCGCCCTACCAATGGGAGTCGTCCACAAAGCGGCACTGTGGGCTGTCTAGCGACCGCCTATCCTTTCTTTGGATTGGTGGATAAATCTCAATCTTGTAATATTGGGTGGACTATTCGATGAGGGTTGTTGACGTCAACCACCACTATTCAATAGAGAGAGAGAGAGATGCTACGCGACTAGCCTCGTGTCATTAATATGCATAGCTATCTCGAAACAACTCCGGTATAAAGTGTTTTTTCTCAAAACTGTCGTGATGATGTCACGTGTCCTACTTATATCAGTACACTGGTAACATCGTAAGCATTACGAAACCTGCCCCGGTATTTGTGCGTTAGAGATGTCGAGAATGTATGATTTGTATCTTCTCTAAATAAATACAAATTTACAAGCGCCCGAAAAAAATGACTTTTCGTCACCGCCAATGTCGGCCTAAATCCCTCATTACTGCCACGCACAGGTCGGAAGTCTACAACAGCTCAATACATTGGAGGTGCCGAAGAGGATTTTTTTTGTTTGCTTGTATGTTTTTATTCAGAGCATTTTTGGAAGTACATACTGGCTGTACCGGGAGTAAATTAAGATAGTTGCCCAGCGAAACTTCATATTTGGTGAGTAACAAAAGTATATTGACATTGTAATGCTTGCAGAACTGTCTAACAGAGCCCCACAGCGGCGGTGCCATAATACCCATAAAACCCTGCGGTCAAACGGGAAATGGTTTCATTCCTTTTCCCACCATAAATGTTTCCCATAGGGGATTTTTAGAAACACTTAAAATAAGGGCTCTGTTTCGTTTAGGTTTACCCTGGCATGAGGTTTTGATAACCATGTAAATCTATTGGACAAGGTTACTTATCAATGTATTCGGGGCGGCAGGTAACTTAGTGGTTAGAGTGTTTGACCAGTACCCGAAAGGTTGCTGGATCAAGTCCCTGAGCTGACAAGGTACAAAGCTGTCGTTCTGTCCGAACAAGGCAGTTAACCCACTGTTCCCCAGTAGGCCGTCATTGTAAATACGAATTTATTCTTAACTGACTTGCCTAGTTAAATAAAGGTTACATATTCGGCTCTATTTACTTTCATATTCGAAACTGCTACATTAAAGTAGACATCATGCAAGACTAAAAATCCCATAAAGCTCCTGCACATTGTCTGTCTCCAGCTAAAACCTTCGCTAAACAGGTATTGTGTCAATTCAAAACTTGCAGTTCACACAATTGCCAATTTATTCATTACTACATTTAGCTAACATTAGATTACCTTTGCCTCGTTTTGGCAGTCTCGTCCAGATCACTATGGTATTTGTAGTTCTTTGATAGCCACATTAGCAGCCAATTAGCATTTCATTTCTTTGTGGGTAAACAAAGCAAATATATTGCTTAAAATCACCTTGTCCTAGAGATATTTACATGGTTACATGCCTACACCAAAACACAGCTCTTATTTGAAGCGTTTCTGACATCCCCTATCGGAAAAACGATTGGAACCATTTTCCTGTTTGATTGCTCGGTGTTATGGGTATTTTGACTCATACTGTGGTACTCTATGGGAGTTTAAATCATTGCTTCCTGTGTGTTTCCACTATTTACTACAGCCACAAAGTAAACATTAATGGAACTAAAGTATGCTTTTTGGTCTTAATTTAAGGTTAGGCATAAGATAAGCAGTGCGGTTAAGGTTGGGTATAAAATTAGATTTTAAGAAGAGAAATGTTTGAAATAGGCAAGGTTTAGGACTTGGTGGCTGTGGTAACTACTGATGACCCCATGAGAAGAGACATAGTCTATTCATTTTCGCCACGTTCAAACTGGGAACTCGGTAATCGCCAACTTCCGACTTCAGAGTGTTCAAGAAAACTGGGAACTCTGGGGGAAGTGGGGGGGAGCTCAGACTGGGAAAAATCTTTCATCTTTCTAGACCACGTCACTGATGTCATGATTTGACTTAATTTTTTCAAGAGTTCCAAAACGTTCTGGGACACTGTAAAGTCCATGGAGATTAAGAGCACCTCCTCCCAGCTGCCCACTGCACTGAGGCTAGGAAACACGGTCACCACCGATAAATCTGCGATAATTGAGAATTTCAATAAGCATTTTTCTACGGCTGGCCATGCTTTCCACCTGGCTACCCCTACCCTGGTCAACAGCCCTGTGCCTCCAACAGCAACTTGCCCAATGCCTCCCTCATTTCTCCTCCACCCAAATCCAGATAGCTGATGTTCTGAAAGAACTGCAAAATCTGGACCCCTACAAATCAGCCGGGCTAGACAATCTGGACCCTCTCTTTCTAAAATTATCCGCTGAAATTGTTGCAACACCTATTACTAGCCTGCTCAACCTCTCTTTCATATTGTCTGAGATCCCCAAAGATTGGAAAGCTGCCGTGGTCATCCCCCTCTTCAAAGGGGGAGACACTCTCGACCCAAACTGCTACAGACCTATTTCTATCCTACTCTGCCTTTCTAAGGTCTTCGAAAGCCAAGTTAACAAACAGATCACCGACCATTTCGAATCCCACCGTACCTTCTCCGCTATGCAATCTGGTTTCAGAGCTGGTCATGGGTGCACCTCAGCCACTCTCAAGGTCTTAAATGATATCATAACCGCCATCAATAAGAGACGATACTGTACAGCTGTATTCATTGACTTGGCCAAGGCTTTCGACTCTGTCAATCACCACATTCTTATCGGCAGACTCAACAGCCTTGGTTTCTCAAATGACTGCCTCGCCTCGTTCACCAACTACTTCTCAGATAGAGTTCATTGTGTCAAATTGGAGGGCCTGTTGTCCGGACCTCTGGCAGTCTCTATGGGGGTGTCACAGGGTTTAATCGGAGGGCCAACTCTTCTCTCTACATCAATGATGTCGCTCTTGCTGCTGGTGATTCTCTGATCCACCTCTACGCAGACGACACCATTCTGTATACATCTGGCCCTTCTTTGCACACTGTGTTAACTAACCTCCAGACGAGCTTCAATGCCATACAACTCTCCTTCCGTGGCCTCCAACTGCTCTTAAATGCAAGTAAAACTAAATGCATGCTCTTCAACCGATCGCTGCCCACAACTGCCCGCCCGTCCAGCTTCACTACTCTGGACGGTTCTGACTTAGAATATGTGGACAACTACAAATACCTAGGTGGCTGGTTAGACTGTAAATTCTCCTTCCAGACTCACATTAAGCATCTCCAATCCAAAATTAAATCTAGAATCGGCTTCCTATTTCACAACAAAGCATCCTTCACTCATGCTGCCAAACATACCCTCGTGAAACGGACTATCCTACCAATCCTTGACTTAGGCGATATCATTTACAAAATAGCCTCCAACACTCTACACAGCAAATTGGAGGCAGTGCCATCCGTTTTGTCACCAAAGCCCAATATACTACCCACCATTGCGACCTTGTATGCTCTTGTTGGCTGGCCCTCGCTTCATATTCGTCGCCAAACCCACTGGCTCCAGGTCATCCATAAGTCTTTGCTAGGTAAATTCTGCCTTATCTCAGCTCACTGGTCACCATAGCAGCACCCACCTGTAGCACGCACTCCAGCAGGTATATTTCACTGGTCCCCCCCCAAAGCCAATTCCTCCTTCGGCTGCCTTTCCTTCCAGTTCTCTACTGCCAATGACTGGAACGAACTGCAAAATCACTGAAGCTGGAGACTCATATCTCCCTCACTCACGATTTAAGCACCAGCTGTCAGAGCAGCTCACAGATCACTGCACCTGTACATAGCCCATACAACTACCGTTATTTATTTTGCTCCTTTGCACCCCAGTATCTCTACTTGCATACTCATCTTGTGCACATCTTTCACTCCAGTGTTTTAATTGCTATATTTGTAATTATTTTGCCACTATGGCCTATTTATTGCCTTACCTCCCTTATCCTACCTCATTTGCACACATTGTATATAGACTTTTTCTATTGTATTATTGACTGTGTTTGTTTATACCATGTGTAACTCTGTTGTTGTTTCTGTCACACTGCTTTGCTTTATCTTGGCCAGGTCGCAGTTATAAATGAGGACTTGTTCTCAACGAGCCTACCTGGTTAAATAAAGGTGAAATAAAAACATAAAAAAAGTTGTTTTAAAAGCATCATAACGCACAGACACTTGGGCAAACTTGACCTACACATCTGGCCTGTGTCTGTGCTTGAGCCTCTGAGAATCTGGGGTCGTTCATTTTCCCTAAAAGGCTGTGTCAAACATTGATTTCTCCAGTCAGTGCATACAAATAGTATAAAAGACTGTATCTTGACAATATACCTGAATAAAGCCTACTCCACAGGAGGTTGGTGGCACCTTAATTGGGGAGGATGGGCACGTTGTAATGGCTGGAGCGGAATAGGTGGAATGGTATCAAATACACATGTTTGATGCCATTCCATTTGCTCCGTTCCAGCCATTATTGGGAGCCGTCCTCCCCTCAGCAGCCTCCACTGGCCTACTCTTGTGTTTGTTCTTGTCCTCAAGTAGGCTACGGAATTGTGAAATGACATCATAGTTAGAAATGTGACAGAGGACCAAAGGAAGTATACTGTACAATATATTGCACATGCAATGACTATTTAAACAGTATAACAATGGTGCCATCTACAATAGTTAAGAGACAATGTATCTAATCTGGAAAGAACTGTATTGACCACTCAAATTACAAACATGTTTTAATGGGTTTTCTGGGGGGAAATGGCCCCAAAGGCACAATGCGTCTTTTATTGTTAGATTATACATATTTTTTGATTGGATTATATAATACAACCCCCCCTTACTTCGAAGATAACATACAAAAATGCAATGCACAATTGGTAACCAAGGCCACAGTAAACCACCTATTAACCAAAAAAACTTTCCCACACCATTCAGATTATGATACATAAGATCTCATCATCAATGTCAACAAAAACACGTTTTCAACGGATGCATATGGCTTCCAATGAAAGTCAAAAAAATAAAACGACAAACAAAAATATGAATTATGATCATAGAAAGACCAAGGGCCTGTAAAAAAAGGTACAATTGAGACATCCGCTAGTAAAGATTAAGCAGTAATTTTAAGTCTAGCTTTTGAAGTATGACATTCAAATCCTGGTGTACTAAATCCACCATACAAAGTCTGATGTATGAATTCTTCTGACAGAAGCCCAGTGAACCATCCAAGGCAGAGACCATCCCCTATCTAGATCCATGGGATGACAGTTATCTTGTCTTTAGTATAAAGTTTAGCTCAGCAATACTTGTAACACCTCCATTGCCATGGCAAAGGATAAACACATGGCCCATAGCTCAGCCCAGCCCAGCCCAGCCCTCCCACCATTAGTTTCAATATAAATAACAATCAATGGTCACACACCACAGCACAGAGAGGATAGGTCTTTTTAGAAACATAAAAGCTGTTTTTCATTGGCCGATGGCATTGACAAATTAAAAGCAGAATTTCTTGAGATAAGCTCATAAGATAAGAGATAGCTTTTGTTTTTATTGGTTACATTTACAAAAGAGAAACTTCTCTTACATCATGTAGGCCTACAATCAGACTAAATGTGAAATCCATCAATTGGGATTGCTCAAATGGGGAGATTGGATAAGAAAACCTGGAGTTCTTACATTAGTTGAACTCACCCTTACATTTGGTCAGTTACAATTTGGCAAGTTCTAATCGGGCGAATTCTCAAGCCATGTTCTTAAGAAAACAGTGTTGAATCCGCTCTAAGAGAACAGCTATAGTCTCTGTGCCGAGCTAAAGTTAATCACAAATATAAACACGTCCCCGAAATACTCCTATGTAACACATATTCCTGTAGCATCCACTGACTCACAGTAAAGAAACAGTTCATTTCAATATCAGAACTAAAGGCAGAAAATAAACACATATTTGTTGCTTCACCCTTTCTTGATATTTTAAGTGCACCGCAGCACATAGATGTGTTGTTGTCTAGACCCAATAAGCCAAGGGTTTCGAAACTGAATGCTCTGATTGTGCTATATCCCCTTACTGTACATGTAGACTGCAGCCAAACTTGTAACCATTCATGACAACACATCAAGTGAAAACGAATAAGAGTTTCATCCATCTCTGTCCATAACACAATGTGCCTGGATAAGAAGTGTGCTTCAAGGATCTAGATAAGGGTGAACTGCATAGTAATGTTCCGTTCTGCAATTAATTGATGCATGTACATCTGTGTGGTTCCTTTCTGTTTATTTAAAGACAAGAGGTAGTAAATAAGGCATACCAGAGAGGCTGGCAATCAATCAGTACTTGTCTTTGGAGAAAGGACGTTAGCCAAGTGCCTATCTAATTTATCTACACCACTCGGTAGGAAAGTTCTACTTTGATTATTTTGGGTTTGCTCTTCTTCGATGGTCCTTGTAGCTGTACCGTTCCAATCTATCCACTTATTCCCATATTGCTTAGAGTGTGTTCCCTTGGAGACGACTCTCTTAAACCTTGTTACACCTTCTCATTCCCTCAGTGAAAACATCTCACGCTACTGTACATTTTATTGTCATTACCAATATGACCCACTTTGTCTTAGCACATTTAAATATATGGTTAATAAGTTGCCTTTCCTGTCTGTTGAGACTTCATCCTTTTTCCTATTTTACCAAAACATGTGTGGAAGTATAAAATCTGTTCATGTCAGTTCATTCTAACGTCGTTTTGAATGTTTCTCGGCAGTTGAGCAGTCTGTGTGTACTGTACAGATTGTGTCACGCAGTACTTTGGAAGCCGATTCCCAAACCTCCCCTGCAGAACGGTGGGCGGGTGGGTCAGTCTTTTACGAGCCTGTAGACGTGGTACTGTGCCCCGTGTTCACTCGTTGAGACCTCGAACACAAACGCTATACACAGCAAGGTCTCCTGAGTGTCACGGTTTGTCACCACCTGAAGGAGGAAGTGTGTCAAAATGAGATAAGAAACATGATCCAGCTATGGTCTTGCAGCAGGTGAAAGACCAGTAAATATCATCAATCAATCAATTAGCAAAGCAAAAACAACATGAGGTCAAAAACACATCACCCAGCTATTGTTCTATGACCACGGTTGAAATATATCTTGTTAGTATATCAAAGTTAGTATCTTGCAATGCAGTATGTTACCTGAAGTATAGTGAAGTTTTCCAGAACACTATTCATCATGTATTTTTCTGGCAGGTGTTTGAGCTTGTGGATGAAGTTGATCATGTACTCGCACATGGGAGAGCGGTGGATCCTGTAGACACACTTCCCTCCTTCCATTCGGGCGTACTCCGTCTGAAATTCACGCACAGAGATTTTAAAACCCTTACCCAAAACAGCAAACAATCTTAGTTGAAGTAAATACAGTTTACATACACTTAGGTTGGAGTCTTTTAAAACGAGTTTTTCAACCACTCCACAAATGTCTTGCTAACAAACTATAGTTTTGGCAAGTCGGTTAGGACATCTACTTTGTGCATGACAAGTCATTTTCCCCAACAATTGTTTACAGACAGAATATTTCACTTATAATTCACTGTGTCACAATTCCAGTGGGTCAGAAGTGTACATACACTAAGTTGACTGTGCCTTTAAACAGCTTGGAAAATTCCAGAAAATGATGCCATGGCTTTAGAAGCTTCTGATAGGCTAATTGACATCATTTGAGTCAATTGGAGGTATACCTGTGGATGTATTTCAAGGCCTACCTTCAAACGCAGTGCCTCTTTGCTTGACATCATGGGAAAATCAAAAGAAATCATCCAAGACCTCACAAAAAATTGTGGACCTCCACAAGTCTGGTTCATCATTGGGAGCAATTTCCAAACGCCTGAAGGTAACACTTTCAACTGTACAAACAATAGTACTCAAGTATAAACACCATGGGACCACGCAGCAGCCATACCGCTCAGCAAAGAGACGCGTTCTGTCTCCTAGAGATGAACGTACTTTGGTGTGAAAAGTGCAAATCAATCCCAGAACAGCAGCAAAGGACCTTGTGAAGATGCTGGAGGAAACGGGTACAAAATTATCTATATCCACAGTAAAATGAGTCCTATATTGACTTAACCTGAAAGGCCTCTCAGCAAGGTAGAAGCCACTGCTCAAAAAACGGCATAAAAAGCCAGACTATGGTTTGCAACTGCACATGGGGATAAAGATCGTACTTTTTGGAGAAATGTACTATGGTCTGATGAAACAAAAATAGAACTGTTTGGCCATAATGACCATCGTTACGTTTGGAGGAAAAAGGGGGATGCTTGCAAGCTGAAGAACACCATCCCAACTGTGAAGCACGGGGGTGGCAGCATCATGTTGTGGGGGTGCTTTGCTGCAGGAGGGACTGGTGCACTTCACAAAATAGATGGCATCATGAAGAGGAAAATGATGTGGATATATTGAAGCAACATCTCAAGACATCAGTCAGGAAGTTATAGCTTGGTTGCAAATGGTTCTCCAAATGGACAATTACCCCAAGCATACTTCCAAAGTTGTGGCAAAATGGCTTAAGGTGAACAAAGTCAAGGTATAGGAGTGGCCATCACAAAGCCCTGACCTCAATCCTATAGAAAATTTGTGGGCAGAACTGAAAAAGCGTGTGCGAGCAAGGAGGCCTACAAACCTGACTCAGTTACACCAGCTCTGTCAGGAGGAATGGGCCAAAATTCACCCAACTTATTGTGGAAGGCTACCTAAAACGTTCGACCCATGTTAAACAATTTAAAGGCAATGCTACCAAATACTAATTGAGTGTATGTAAACTTCTGACCCACTGGGAATGTGATGAAAGAAATAAAATCATTCTCTCTACTATTATTCTGACATTTCACATTCTTAAAATAAAATGGTGATCCTAACTGACATAAAACAGGGAATTTTTACTAGGATTAAATGTCAGGAACTGTGAAAAACTGAGTTTAAATGTATTTGGCTAAGGTGTATGTAAACTTCTGACTTCAACTGTATAATATATACAGTATAGTTTCTGAGAGTAAATTGACACAATTTAATTCCCATTTCGTTTAACCTTAATCTAACCAGTTAAGTCATTTAAGTGCACCTCCTAATTTACCATGACGGCCTGACAGCTGTTTTTGTGATCATAATGTAGACCCAGTTGAAAATGGCCTCACCTCCACTTTCTCGACCACCTGTTTGCCGAATGAGCAGACTTTGGTGGAGACGGTGATGGTCATGTTCTCAGAGCTGCTGTACTGGCTACTGACTCCATAGAAGGAGCCTGGGCCATCCTGGATGCCACTGCTGTTAAGATCCGCCTGCAGAGAGGGGACACACAGAACGAGTCAGATTAACGCTCAGCTAACAGGCCTAAACCCTCAAATAATGTATTTTCTCTTATTCTACTCTACTCTAGAATAATCAAACCACCAAAAGGGACTGTGTGACAGTGTAGGTTTAAATGTGTGAAAGATGTATTTTTCTGTTTTTCAATTATGTTTTCAATCCACACATTTCCCTGTAAACTAGATTCAGCTGGAGGCCGAATTTTCTTTTTTCTTGAGCTAATGGTCGGGGGTGCCGACACAATTACAAATAATTTGTAGGCTGCAAGAAGCCCAAACAGATAATATTTGACTAAAACATCATCATTTCAAACCTCGCTTATACGATCACGCCTGTCTATTATACTGTACGTGGGAATACTTGAACAGATTTTCAAAATTCCGAGTGTACAAAACATTAGGAACACCGTCCTAATATCGAGTTGCACCCTCTTTTGCCCTTAGAACAGCCTCAATTCATTGCGGCATGGACTCTAAAAGGTGCCGAAAGCATTCCACAGGGATGCTGGCCCATGTTGACTCCAGTGCTTCCCACAGTTGTGTCAAGTTGGCTGGATGTCCTTTGGGTGGATGACCTTTCTTGATACATACGGGAAACTGTTGAGCATGGCACCTACTACCATACCCTGTTCAAAGGCACTTGCATCTTTTGTCTTGCCCATTCACCCTTTGAATGGCACACATACATAATCCATGTCTCAAGGCTTAAAAATTCTTCTTTAACCGATCTCTTCCCCTTCATCTACACTGATTGAAGGGGATTTAACAAGTGACATCAATAAGGGATCATAGCTTTCACCTGGATTCAACTTGGGGGACCAAACAAAACTACCCACGGGACAAATTCGGGTCGCCAGTTTGGCAACCCTGCTGTAAAGCATTCAAGGTGAGGCTCAAATAATAATAAAATAGATTTGTCAAACCATCAGTAATAAATACAATAGTGAGAAAGATGATGTCATAATTACCCACCCAAAATTTGACTAGGAAAAAGGCATTCTGGGGGCCTTTCTCATAAAGCTCTTTGAGTCCGCCTTTCTTCTCTGGGAACTTGTCGTAGATCTGCCTGATGTCCACTGCCTCCAGCAGAGGGTCGCTGTAGGAGGGGTTGGTCTGACCAATGTGGACAAACAAGTGTTTGCTGTACTGCAGGGTGGAGAGAGGGAGAGAGAGAAAGATGGTCAGACCAGCTGTGATGACAGAAGTCTAGCTTGGCTATACTGAGTGAGTGCTAGACACAGTCTGGCTCGTCTGACTATGTGTACCGTAAAAACAAAGGCTTTTATCTGCAATTAGGACTGTTTGGTTAATGTGGTTGGGTGCTGTTGTTGGTTTGGTGACTCACGTTGTCAGGGTCCCTCTGCACCTCCATAAAGGCAGAGTACTCTAGCATCCGCAGCTTGGAGGAGGCGATGGTCCGGTCCTGCCACACGGGCACTGCCGTAGCAGCCGGGGGGAGGGGGGGAGCCAAGGGTTCATAGGCTTAGAGAGAGAGAGAGAGACAGAGGCAGTCCGGCTGAGGTCTCAGAAGATGTTTAATTTCTGCATTAATGTTAAGCACCAGATATATTGCTGATGTGTATGTTATATTGGGGCGGCAGGTAGCCTAGTGGTTAGAGCGTTGGCCCAGAACCCGAAAGGTTGCTGGATCGAATCCCCAAGCTGACAAGGTAAAAATCTGTCATTCAGCCCCTGAACAAGGCAGTTAACCCACTGTTCCCCAGTATGCTGTCATTGTAAATAAGAATTTGTTCTTAACTGACTTGCCTCGTTAAATATTTTATTTTTTAAATCGAGTTTCATTACTGCCAACTTGGGACTGGTCTAAGTTGTAAAACATATTTTTTTTAAATCATGAAGCATGAATGAATGTAGATGAGAATCAAATTGGACTCTATACTCACTTGATATAGGTGGGGGGGCAGGGCCTGGTAGGTTTGGGTATGGGGACTGTGCAAAAGGTTTGATACTGAAAGAGATCGATCGTCACATCATTGTTACTATACATTTAGGAGTCAAACTTTTCAATATTCCTTATCCAACTCTAAGTTGAAAAAAAAAAACACATTTCCAAAAGTGAAATTCCATGTGAAACCTGGTTATGCTAGTGGCATGTGGCTTTGGGCTTCATTGGCATGTCAGACAGACGTGGATTCACAGTGTTATGACTAATGTCTCAACATAGGCATGTGTCTGTGGCTGCACCAGCTAGGTGTAAGTCCACCTCTGCTTAACTCTGTCATATTGCACTACGCCATACACTTAGTGATGCTAACATACTCTGATTGATTGGTTCATTGATTGATCGATTAATTTGATAGATGTTTGTAGTCCTTCATGAGGACATTCTCCGCTCATTTGTGACACTCATAATTTCAGAGGGATGCTTGAGAGTGTCACACCAACGTTCCCAATGGGCCAATTCCGTATAAATTCTTATGCTTTTTCTGTGTGCAAGTAATGCTTTGAAGTCCAATGGAAGAGTTTCTTTAAATTTGGAATGACAAACATGAATATGGAAGTTAGGTGATGTCAGGGACTGATTCTGCGGCCAGTTTGTCTTGAAATCGCCTTTTTGTGTGACGTTTTTACATCACGAATGGCTTTGTGATTTACATTCCAAATGGTCAGAACGGAACGACGTTCCAGACAAATCCAGCATTGGGATTGGTCTTCTCGCTCTCAGACGTGAAGCTGGCTGTGGCCTGGTTGTCGAATGAGAGCAGGATGCATACTGAAGCAGAGTTAGTGCTGCCTTGTGCTATAGCTAGACCAGGGAGGAACTTACGCATAGCTGTTGCGGCCAAGCCCAGGAATCCTTCCCGGGTTGAGCTCTAGAAGCAGCCTGATGTGCACAAATGTGATCCGTTAAACGTGCCAAAGAGAACCCACCACTCCACTCACACCAAGTGTCAATCAATCAATCAATCAAACATACAACCTGAACCTGTCACTCAACAGATAGTTAAGTCATACTCACTCCTGAGAGGGGCCAGGTTGTCCTGGGATAGGGCCTGGCCAAAACTGTAAGGTGAAGATGACAGAATCAGTTGCTCAGGTAATGCACTTTACTGTACTGTTTTCAGATAGCCTACATCAATTACTAGTATAACAATAATGTTAAAATAGTGTCAATGCAGAGAGGGCAATCATTGAAATCTCAAACCCAGTGTAGAAGGGCTCACCCTGGCTTGCGGGGGGTAGGGAGAATGGGGCAGCGGGGGTAGCTGGCTCTTGATCAGGCTCGGTGACACAATCTGAGCAGACGACAGTGCTGCCATGTTCTGGAGGGCCTTGTCTTTAGACGCCTGGTCCTGTGGAGGAGAAGGGAGAGGTGAGATGCACCACTAGGGGGCAGTCTAATACCTAGTACATACACTGAGTGTGCAAAACATTAAGGACACCTTTTCTAATATTGAGTTGATTTAAAAAGTGACATCCAATAAAGGATCATAGCTTTCACAGGTATTCACCAGGTCGGACTGGCATGGAAAGAGCAGGTGTTCTTAATTTTTTGTACACTGATGTGACATAACTACTAGGTTACTCACAGTGCCCCAGAGAAACACAGTTGGTTTAATAGTCATACAAAACAACAGTTACAACTAAACTCAGCAAAAAAAGAAACGTCCTCTCACTGTCAACTATTTTCAGCAAACTTAACATGTGTAAATATTTGTATGAACATAATATTCAACAACTGAGACATAAACTGAACAAGTTCCACAGACATGTGACTAACAAAGGGAATAATGTGTCTCTGAACAAAGGGGGGGAGGTCAAAATCAAAAGTAACAGTCGGTATCTGGTGTGGCCACCAGCTGCATTAAGTATTGCAGTGCATCTCCTCCTCATGGACTGCACCAGATTTGCCAGTTCTTGCTGTGAGATGTTACCCCACTCTTCCACCAAGGCACCTGCAAGTTCCTGGACATTTCTGGGGGTAATGGCCCTAGCCCTCACCTTCCGATCCAACAGGTCCCAGAGGTGCTCTATGGGATTGAGATCCGGGCTCTTCGCTGGCCATGGCAGAACACTGACATTCCTGTTTTGCAGGAAATCACGCACAGAACGAGCAGTATGGCTGGTGGCATTGTCATGCTGGAGGGTCATGTCAGGATGAGCCTGCAGGAAGGGTACCACATGAGGGAGGAGGATGTCTTCCCTGTAACGCACAGTGTTGAGATTGCCTGCAATGACAACAAGCTCAGTCCGATGATGCTGTGACACACCACCCCAGACCATGACTCCACCCCAAAATCGATCCCGCTCCAGAGTACAGGCTTCTGTGTAACGCTCATTCCTTCGACAACAAAAGTGAATCCGACCATCACCCCCTGTGAGACAAAACCGTGACTCGTCAGTGAAGAGCACTTTTTGCCACTCCTGTCTGGTCCAGTGACGGTGGGTTTGTACCCATAGGTGACGTTGTTGCCGGTGATGTCTGGTGAGGACCTGCCTTACAACAGGCCTACAAGCCCTCAGTCCAGCCTCTCTCAGCCTATTGTGGACAGTCTGAGAACTGTTGGAGGTATTGTGCGTTCCTGGTGTAACTCTGGCAGTTGTTGTTGCCATCCTGTATCTGTCCCGCAGGTATGATGTTCGGATGTACCGATCCTGTGCAGTTGTTGTTACATGTCTGCCACTGCGAGGACGATCTGCTGTCCGTCCTGTCTCCCTGTACCGTTGTCTTAGGCGTCTCACAGTACAGACATTGCAATTTATTGCCCTGGCCACAGTCCTTATGCCTCCTTATAGCATGCCTAAGGCACGTTCACACAGATGAGCATGGACCCTGGGCATCTTTCTTTTGGTGTTTTTCCAGAGTCAGTAGAAAGGCCTCTTTTAGTGTCCTAAGTTTTCAGAACTGTGACCTTAATTGCCTACTGTCTGTAAGCTGTTAGTGTCTTAAAGACCGTTCCATAGGTGCATGTTCATTAATTGTTTATGGTTCATTGAACAAGCATGGGGAAACAGTGTTTAAACCCTTTACAATGAAGATCTGTGAAGTTATTTGGATTTTTACAAATTATCTTTGAAAGACGGGGTCCTGAAAAAGGGACGTTTCTTTTTTTTGCTCAGTTTATTACTACTATCACAACATTTTATACTGTAATCTAAAATATCTGAGTTTTTTTATGTACTCTCATTAGGCTCTTAAATAAACATACAACACATCTGAGTCTTCGAAAATGAACACTGTAGCAACTACGTTTTGGAGTACTACTTGGCTACAGTAATTGAAAAGAAGCCGTGAAGAGAACATCTATACACTGGTATGATTAATTGTACCGTTCAACAATGAGCAGATGAAAAAGCTTTCAAGCCACGTAATCAAACAGAACATTCCAGGAGTCACATGATTCTAATTTAGTCGAGAACTTGAATGAAAACATCCTTCAGAAAGAGTTTGTCTCTGAGGAAATCTGGTTGACGCCACCACTCTCATTATGGAAAAAGACAGAATAGAAAATACGACTGCAATAGAGAAAAAAATCCTCTGTTTCATAACACAGCCGTAAATGGCTGCATTGACAAATACACTGCACTGTATTTGGTCAGATTGCAATTGATTTGTCTGGAATGTTCTGCTGATTTGTAATTGCCAGAGATATTTAAAAAAATCAAGCGTAGATGGTTATGGTTAAGCTTGGCATGTTTGTACCTGTACTTTCAAGAGCATTCGGCCCTACTTGTGTGTTTACCCCAACAATAATGCTTAAAACGTCACTTTCGGTGTGCGTCTCACAACTTACATAGATCCAGTATCTGACACTATAGCAATATCACGGAACTAGTGTCACGGCACAGAGGGGACAGTTAAGTTGCACTACACTCCCCCCGATTATTTGGTATGGGAGCTAAATAATAATTAAAGGGATATCAGGACCCCTGTCAGAAATAAAGAGAGAGAGGGGGGGGGGGGGGGGAGTAAAGTGGATCTGAAAGGCCAACGCCTTTTGGTGTAGTTGCACAGGGATGAGAATTTGACATTTCCTAGGGTGAGAGACAGCATATCCTACATTAGCCTTGTTGGGTAGTATTACTACATGTCTTGAAATAGGAATGAAATGTGTGTGTAAAAGCAGAAGAAAGCTGACCTAAAGAGGTTTCAAATTAAAAATCTTCAGTGTAAACAAAGTCAAATGAAAGTTACAAAACACAGGTCGCGTGTGGAACAGGTAGTGGTGATTTGCATTAATTAATTTGTTAATTCATTCGATAGTGGTGATTTGCAGTGCAGTATAAATAAGCAATAAGGCCCAAGAGGGTGTGTTATATGGCCAATATACCATAGCTAAGGGATGTTCTTAGGTTACGACGCAACGCGGAGTGCCTGGACACAGCCCTTATCTGTGGTATATTGCCAATATACCACAAACCCCCGAGGTGCCTTATTGCTATTATAAACTGGTTAACAATGTGATAAGGAGCAGTAAAAATAAGTGTTTTGTCATACCCATGGTCTACGGTCTGATATACCATGGCTGTCAGCCAATCAGCATTCAGGGCTCGAACCACCCAGTTTATAACTGACTATAGACTCCGGCAAGATAGAGGAACACGGGCAACGTTTGTTTTCTCTACAATATTACAATGTACTGTGATGATTCTAGCACTTACATTTACATTTACATTTAAGTCATTTAGCAGACGCTCTTATCCAGAGCGACTTACAAATTGGTGCATTCACCTTATGACATCCACTTAATGGTGTAAGTGCATCCCGGTTAAGTAGTACACTATACATTGGTGGTGGATGGGGTCTTATAATATAAAGCTCCCTGAACCTATGTGCTACAAATGCTTTGCCTCAGAATTAGACAAGAAAATCACAGTGAAATGAATTCCAATATTATCTAAGTGATGCTCAATGGAATCAAAGCGTGATGTTTATCTGAATGAGGGGGAGATGCCTTAACGTTCTCTTGGATCACAATAGCCTATGGACATGGAACTGACATGAAATGTTTGCTAATGCTGCTGCAAACCTATCCTTGTGTTTACGTATTTAGCAGACACTGAACAAGCGTTACAAAGAAGGCCTGGCTTGTGAGAGGAAAGTATATCTCAGAAGACGCAGCCCTCGGAGAAGCAGAATCCCCCTGCACAAGCAAGCTTCTCAGTGTTTAGCACAATCAGGTACGATGCACAGCAATGTGGTTCCAAGCACACACATTCCCGATTTTCCCTAAGCATTTCTTTATTATGGGATAGCAGTGGGGTTGGGTTGCCATGCCAGCAGAGGGCATTAGCAGAGGGGACAATGCACTGGCACCGCCAAGCAGGGGGGAAGCAAATCACAAAAGTCAAATCCACTTACCAAATTCATGGCCTGAATCAAAGGAAAGAGAAACGATTAGTATACACATCTAACTGCATATACCTATACGGATATGCTGATAAACTATGGGCTTGCTTATAGGCTGTGTCAGTACATACTAAATACAGGCAATAATAAAGTTCAAGATGTACTGTAGGCCACTAGGATGTTGAAATAAAAATGTTCTTAGCCCTGCAGAAAAGTTTGGTGACACTTTAACTAAAAGACAACAGGTAGAATGCATTATGATGCACTCAAATGCATTATAATGACTTGGTATCATCTCCTTCTGAGCCTGTTGAATGTATGTGTGTATATATATATATATATATATATATATATATATATATATATATATATATATATATATATATATATATATATATATATATATATATATATTTTTTTTTTTTCCCCCATACAAAGGCAGGACATAGTACGAGTTAATAATAAAACATCATAAGCACTTATAACAAGTAATCATTTATTATATATTTTGGTTCTTAGTTTGCGAGCTGCAGATATTTCACATCAGTAAACTCAATACAAAGACTAGAGCAGAACACGATACCAACTATGGCATTACTTACATAGTTATAGCTAAATAACCTAGAATGAGCCATGAATAATACAAGGGAAAGCAACATCAAAGGGGAGCTGAATTTAACTATGGGACAGGAACTATGTAATTAGGGACAATAATGTAGGTAATATCCCCCTCATGGGAAAAAAAAATGTCCGAACATTGGGGTCGTTAAAATAATGGGGGCTCGCTATCTTATCAGATTCCCTCCTACTAGATACGGTCAACTAGAATACCTCCTAAGTCTTACTAAATAGAGAAGTCTAAAGGTCCAATAAACTTCCAATAAAGGCAAATGGTGAACTACCAATTGCATTTTTGCTAAATTATTCATTTAATACACTTTAACACAATTTCCTCACACACATTATTGTATTTTTTTTATTTATTTAACCTTTATTTAACTAGGCAAGTCAGTTAAGAACAAAATCTTATTTACAATGGCCTACCAGTGAACAGTGGGTTAACTACCTTGTTCAGGAGCTGAACGACAGATGTTTAACCTTGTCAGCTCGGGGATTCGATCCAGCAACCTTTCGGTTACTGGCCCAACACTCTAACCACTAGGCTACCCGCCGCCCCAAAACGTTGATTCACTTTGTGTTATGTTTGCAGTTGTTTTAGGGTTGAGGGATAGATTAAAGACCTAGAGTTGGATGAGGATTGATATAACAAACACCTGCCCGCTATCCTCCAATGGACGAATGGCAAGTGGCATATATTCTGCTGAATATAAGCATAGAAACATCAAACTCAAAGGATGATCAGGTTCGAGGAATAGGTTACACTCAATATGGTCTAGAAGTGGAATAGAAGTATACCGCTGACACAGTTGTTCTTAGCATACTGCTCTAGTAGTGTAAACACACATGCCGGTTTCAATATAACATTTAGCTCTAGGTCTTTACATACAGTTGGGAGTAGTTAACTCTCATACAGGAGGACATTCCGATAGATCCAATGGAGATTGGGGTCAGAGAGGAGAGAAGGGTTGAAGGCAGAGGAAGAGCTGAGGAAAGCCTATCGGCAGAAGCATGGCTGGCGTAGGTACAGTAGGGACAGACGTGGAGCTGTAGCGACAAGGCCATCATGTGCCAACACCTTTCACCACAGACCGATCATACTGCTCACAGCATTGCTCTAGGCTACACCACAGGCTGAGGTACTGTATACATGACAAGCAGTAGAATGAAGCCGGCTCATGCTATAATATCATTTCTTTACAGCTTTGTACTGTACTAAATGTTGAGATGTATTTCAATGGTCAAAAGATGACCATGTTGTTAGCCTGTAGCTCTCTGTGCCGTGCATGCATGGTAGCTACTAGCTTTAGCATGGTAGCTACTAGCTTTAGCATGGTAGCTACTAGCTTTAGCTAAGTTCACTATTCTCTCCCAAACACGTTAGCCTATATGATGAGTCATGCAGTGACCTCAAGCCCATACACCCCTATGCAGACTGAGAGTCTCGTACTGTACTGTTTGCCACTACTGGTATTTTCTATTCATGGAGCACCAATCCATGTATGGGTGTAATAGGAACTAAAGTGCACAACATGTAGCTAATTGGTTAGCGCAAAGCAAAGCCTTGACCAGCCCCGTCCTGCCCAGCCCGCAGAGAAGCGCATACCTTCAGCTTTGACTGGATCTCGCGAGATTTTCTCCGGGCGAGAACTTGCAAATGGCTAGAAACCTGCAGAGGAGAAGAGCCAAGAGGGAAAGAGAAAAGGAGACAGAGAAGAGAAGAGAGGCCATAACCAAAGAGGAAAGAGATGCCCAGTCACAGTTGGCTGGAGGCCCGTTCGGTAGCACCTACCTTGATACCCGCTTGGTATTCTCGAACTTTCTTCCGTGCTAACACCTGTATGTGACTAGATACCTAAAGGGGTGCGAGACAGTTTTAAACATCATAGAGCATGCATACACAGATGCATGCCTGCTCGCGCGTGCGCACGCACGCACAAACAATATTATACAGATACTCAAACATTAAATTAATGCAATTCACACGCTCCTTAAAAAAATATATACACATTACTTATATATATATATATAGATTTGATTTGTGTTGGATGGTGTTAACTGTCTTTAATACAAAAGACAGTCAAATCTAATTTCTACAAACTAAAAGTACTCAATTGGCCGAGTTCTTACTGCAAAACATATTTGTTTAGTTCCCAGTTTCTAAATGTTAAAGCTGTAGTATATCTAACATGTCTTGTAGTTTCTCCAGCCTTAAGACTTCTAACAATAAATTGAGGTAAAATGAAGTCATTATAAATGTTTGAGTCTGAATGGTTAATTGTTTTATCAGCCCATTGCTCTAAAATAAAAATCTAATATTGATACCTGTTTTCTTGTGCGGGTTTTGCCTGTCCTCAGCTTGATGTACCTGGCTATCAACTCATTGCGACCTGGAATAGGGAGGAGAAGAATTTCATGAAAAATACAGCATGCAAAAGAAACAAATCGGATTCACACATTTAGGCATTAATTTATGAAAATTTGGCTTTTCTAGAGCTGGTACACAAATAATCAAGGAGTGGGCACTGATCTATGATCAGCTAAGCATTTTCCACCCTAGGTTGTTCAGATTTGGAAAGAAAAGACTGATCCTAGATCTGTGTCTATGTGCAACTTTTCTCATGGCTCCGGATAAAAGTTGCCCATGATTCTACACAACAAACACATGGTGGAGCTAAAGGTATGCTGCTAAATATCTACAGGGGCTGAACAAAATACTAGGTGAAGCACACCATTCATCTCCCAAAAGGTGGTTCTTAGGAACACACAGATTACACAACCTTTCAGTCAGTGGGTGAACATTCCTATATACCACTGACACTGGGACATGGCTAGTATTTATTTTTTTAAGAGGCATATAATACAACTGCAATTGACTGTTTCAACAGCTTTTTGTTCATTTCATTAGCGTGTTTGACTTTTAGATCATGCGGTCACATAATTACTGAAGCAGTGCTTGAAAAACATGTTTGTTCTCTTTTTGATTTTTTTATTGTAACATCTACACTCGACATTCTGCACAAACAGGTCGGCAGAGAAGTGCCTTCTATTCTTGGCTTTAAAGGCTTTAGTCCTGACAGATGATAGGGGCTTGAAAAGGGTTACTTTTACTTGAATGCGACTTCTCTGGGTGTTTTTTTTTTTAAATGAGAGAGCAACGGAACAATGGAATCTGTCAATGCTCTAAGCAATTAGTATTTACCAGCCTTGTCTGGTCATGTTTGTTGGATTTGCCCGGTACAGTTTGTATCTTTGGCCTAGGTAGGGAAGTCTGCATTTCAAAACATCTAATTTTGACATTTGCTGATTGGTAAGATAAATTATTGGAATTTTCCCCAAGAGGGTCGATGTGAATGTGCATCAGTGTGTGTATGTGAAAGAAGTAGAGAGGTAAATAGAGGAAAAAAGAGAGAAAGAGAGACAACAGCTGCACCATCATGAATAATGACTCTCTCAGAGTAACTGAGAGCCAGCCATGAGTTCATTACACTTCTCTCTAAAACACACACACACACACAGGTTATGAACAAAGGACAGCTAAAGCCTCACATTATCGCAAACCAAGGATAAAAAAAGCCCTGTGACAGGCAAGGCCAACTGACTTCAGACAGCACCGCAGACATAATGACAGGAGAAAAGCTAACATTGTGCCTTTTTCACACACTCCTTGGCCCTTGGCCTCCTTTAGGCTCTGCTCTGCTCTGCTTGGTGTAATTACTCTCTCTATCTCTGCCTCTGCCTCTCTCTCTCTCTCTCTCCAATGCGCTTAGCTGAGCAGGCCTCTCTCACTCTCTCTCCAATGAGCTGAGCAGGCCTCTCTCTCTCCAACCTCTCACTCTCTTTCCATTGAGCTGAGCTTAGCTGAGCAGGCCTCTCTCTATCTTCCTCTCTCTCGCCCTTGAGCTGCCTGGCCTGCCGATACTGAACTGCAGCAGTCAGCCAGTCAGATAGCCAGCCGGCCAGCCCGCTGCCTCTCCCCCAGGCTCAGGAGGGACACGCCTGCCCCAGCGCCTCCGCATTCTTAGCATATTCCTCCCAGCTTGTCACATCTGTGCTAGCCAGTCTGATTGGCCAGGGCCCTGCGAGCGCAGCCAGTGCCTGTAAGGACTGCGGACACACACATGCACACAGCGCTAAGCTAATGGGCTTCACGTCCAAGGGTTGGTTGGCAGGGCTGTGGGAGAGGGTGGGGTGAGGGGACGGTATTGGAGCGGGAGGTATGGGGGGGGGGGGGCGGCAGCTGAGGGTATAATTCTGGAAGGAGACACAAAGCCATAACTGTTTTTGCCAAAAACTGCCACCTGGCATCAAGGCTGCCCACACGCCACACACCCCTCACTTCCCAAAACAACCCATGTGTGTGACCCCTTACCCAACGGACAGTAACACCTGCCACTGACCGTCGCAGTCAGGAGGTGGGAGAGAACAATTATAACCCCCTGGCCTGGCCCACTGACCCCTACTTTCCTTAGCCCAACTGCTACTCTCAATCTCCTGGACTGAGGGAGCAGTGGAACTAACTAACATGCTGACCAAACCGGCTGCGTGCGTGCGCCATCGTGTGCATGTTGATTTTGTCTATCCCCACCAGGTGCGTTCATGACACGCAGGTTAAAGTACCAAAAACCAACCGAACCAACTATATTGTTTGGGGACAGATCGAAACACACACGACTGTTGCTAGGCAATTTGTCCTGGGAGATAAACATTGGGTTGTTGTTTTATCTGAAACGAATATGTTCCTTTTTTTTTGCTGGATCTTTGTAGAATCTGTACCGATATAGTCATACAAAATCATGTGTTCTCTACTCTGACAATTAATCCACAGTTTTTAGTTAATTTGATTAATCTCTCCTTGTTCATCTTTGTTCTTCTTCTGTGGATTTTATATAGCGGTAGGCAACCAACTTTAAGGTGTGGACCTTGTGCATCTTTCAATCACCCACATGGCTATATTCTCATAAAAAGCAATGAGTTGATGGGAGAGGCAGGACTTGCAGCACGTCAAGCGTCTAAAGTAGAGCCTGGCTACACAGACACGCGCGAGCAGTTTGGATGAAATGATTGAATAACATGCATGTGTATATTTTGTTTTTCAAAGATTGCGCACGCAACGCGACCGGTGTGGTCAGTATGTAATTGCTTCTAAAAATCTGTGCCATCCGTACTGAATACAGATTGTCCGCACAAAAATAACGGGACTTGAGCTTAATTTACAGAGGCTGTTCTAAGAAATGTTGTGTTCTGTGTGTCTTCATTAAATGTTGTAACTAACTTGGGTTGAAAACCATGGAATAAGCTTGTCTTTTGCCTGGCCTGACATGACTATTGCAAAGTAGAAGATTGGGTTTGAGAGGCAGGCTGGCTAAGCCTGTTCAGACTAGACAGAGGGGTCAGCTAGGCGGAAGGGAAGGGGCCTCCTAGGCCCCAAGTCAGGTGGTGGACAGGTTGGCACACACACACACACCACACACAGAGGATGGACTTTTTGTACATCTTCCTCTCTCTCCTTCCTATCTCTATCGCATCTCCCCCCACTCTTCCTCACCCTGTTTACCATCACCTCTCTCTATCTCTCTGCCGCTCTTTCAGATTGCTCAACACCCACTCAGTGCAGTTTGCAGAGCCCCGCAGGCTGACTTTGCTGTGCTTAACCTCTTCCCTGCCAGGACACGCCTATCCTTTTCTTTCACAGCCTGTCCACTGGAATTTTCCACTTCCACACTGAGATGGGGAGCGGAGGTAACTCACTGCTACACTGTCCCTCCCTCCCTCCTGCTGTCTCTTATCAAGCTCTCTCTCTCTCGCTCCATAACTCTCTCCCACCTTTCACATTGAGGTAATACTCAATTGCTAACTATACTGTTTGGCCATCACAGAGAACATGCCTGACATTTCAGCTAGAGGCTAACAGGGAAACACTCTCAGCCATCACACGCTTCTCTCCTCTCCCATCTATCAAACTGATGCACAGTATAGAATACTCATCCACCCACTGCAGCTTATATTACTCTGTCCTTCTACTAACTCTGTGCATGCAATGAGCCCATCGCTCATTCCTGGCAACTCACAAAGGTCACTAAGAGACATGAGCTTCCCTCCAGCGCCCCATTTGCTGTTTTTCCCCCTTACCCAGAGTGCATTGCAGCTGTGACAGCTGCCGGGCTCGGCGAGGCGGAGGTGTGCTCAGGGCTTGGCAACGTCTTCCTCCAGCGATAACACAGGTGAACAACATGTCAGCAGTGCCCCGCCACAAAACAAGACAGGCTGCATTTTTTTGACACACACTCATCCACAAAAGATCCCTGTCTTCCACCTGTCTGTCCCCTTAAAACCCGCTGGGTGCTCAGTTGCCCCAATAGACACAGACACATGGCCTGGCATCTATGTTCCTACCATTTTGGGGGTTTTCCACTTATTTATTTTTTAATTCCACATTCTATTTTCCATTTCAAGGTCATCTGACATTCTGACCATTGAGGAAATCTGGTAAATTCTGAGCGCCACATGATACCCGGGGTTAATAGTCATCACGGAATACCAAGGTTTCCCACAAGAACATTCCTTGTGGAAAAATCCAGATATAATTCCCAATGGTAGGGATAATGATGACTTGCTTGGTTTTGGAGGCCACGGTGTTAGGCTAGCAGCGCTCCCCCAGTCTGAGACTGTGAAGTAGAAAGCATTACACGCAGTGCAATCGTTAAAATTCCCCCGGCCTCACGTCAGGGTAGGATTTAGATGTCTGAGGTCATCGCCTTGTGAGAAGGCTTCTTCAGGGACGGGGGCATGCCTCGGCGCTGCCAGGAGGGCCTCGGATGACTGGATAGGGTGTTTACTGCACTGGAAAAAAGCAGGCGCGGTTTTTGACCTCTACTGGGGGTCCTGACACTGTGCTGCAAAGGGAGGAAACACACTGCAGGGTTGACCTGCCACTTCTGTTGTGCTCGTTTTCTGACAAACAATATTGAGCTATAGGCTCTGAACACTCACTGTCCTGCCAAACCAGGAGATGGGCCGCCATCTTGCTTTCCCATTAAAGTCTCTTCTTCAATAGACTCAAGGGGAAGGTCAATAGACAGACGGGTCAAACCATGGCAATGTTGTCAGAGCAAACTGTGCAGTTCTGCACTGCAATAAATGCATTATCGCTAATAGGCAATACATAAACAAATTCACAGACACATGGAAGTGGTGCTAAACTGGTCCATTCTCATTCTATGAACCTCTCACCAAGTAAGCCAAATATGAAATAGCATTTAGCCGCAGGTCCCTCTGACATATAGCCAAGTCACTGAATACGCTCATAAGCTAGCTAGCCATCCAGTCAAATCAGATATAGTTGAAATGACGTAAATGGAACTGGTGGCAGACTCAACACCACATCCCGCCAGGAGAGGCGAGCTAATCAGAGCTCTGGCCTTGTTTAGACCCCAGCCAGCTCAGCCTATGATACTGGTATGCTCTCTCATGTCCTCTGAAACAGCCCAGAAACGCAGCTAGTACAGTGGCAGCTAGTACAGCGGGCAGCTAGCACAGCGGCAGCTGAGTCATCTGAGGTATGTGCGTGTCTATCCACTAACATTAAAATCTCTCAGATCCCAAAGAATTAGATTCCTGACAGACGCATGCTAAAACATTCCATTTTACAACAGCAAGGACAGAAAAACAACACAGTCATGAAAAGAATCCCCTAAATATATAGTCCTGAATACTTTCTGATAGAAGTCAATGGTGGATTTAAAAAGGTTGACGGTACAGGCTTTGATTAAACTCTGAGACATTAACAATAAAATAAAGGACTTGCACAACTGGACTTGAGGAGGAGACCCGGGCCTATATCATGCTGGTGAACATAACATTGTTCCCCAAACCAAAAGCTGTTTTGTGAGGAGAATGTGAAGTCAAACCCCCTGAATAAGCCTCATCTCAGCCCGTGCCCCATGCATTTCCTGACGATTCACATTTAAATTTGTTTTAGGTCCTCCTTGGCTGTCTGATTCAAACCGGCAGCCCAGCCTGCCGAGGCCCTCAAAATAACTTGAGACAAATGCAGCCAGTTTCTAACACCTGGATCTTTCACGATTCTAACCAGCAAACTTGCCAATTCCTCCATCTGGATGCAGAGGAATTCAGCACTTAAATTGCTCTCTCCACCTGCGATTTAATGAAAATGCTGGTGGAGGAAATAGCCTAGACGCCTAAAGGACCTTGTGAAGGATTAAAACGCCTTTTGCAGTGTTTTTGTTTCCATGGTTTGATTTATGGTGTTGAGATAATCATTGCGATGCTGTCCAACTGGTTCAAGAAGCAGCAAAAGCTACTCTTGAGACCAGGTGAGCATAACTACTTAAGCACCTTTACTGTTAGACTGACATGAGTCTAATGAATGGCACTTGGTTTTGCTGCATAAGTAGAGAGCAGGTTTTGCCATTGGTGGAAAAAGTACTAAATTGTCATACTTGAGTAAAAGTAAAGATACCTTAACAGAAAATGACTCAAGTAAAAGTGAAAGCCACCCAGTAAAATACTACTTGAGTAAAAGTAAAAAATATATACTTAAGTATATTTACGTCATTTAGCAGACGCTCTTATCCAGAGCGACTTACAAATTGGAAAGTTCATACATATTCATCCTGGTCCCCCCGTGGGAATTGAACCCACAACCCTGGCGTTGCAAGCGCCATGCTCTACCAACTGAGCCACACGGGACCCAGGGGCTGGTATACTTATACTTTTACTTAGTATACTTATACTTTTGCTACTACTTTAAGTTAATGTAATTGCTAAAATATACTTAAGTATCAAAAGTAAAAGTATAAATAATTTCAAATTCCTTATATTAAGAAAACCAGGCAACTTTCCTGTCAAAAATGTAACGAGTACTTTGGGTGTTAAGGAAAATGTAGGGAGTAAAAAGTACATTATTTTCTTTAGGAATGTAGAAGTAAAATAAAAAGTTGCAAAAATATAAAAATAATACCCCCAAAAACGACTTAATAGTACTTTCAAGTATGTTTACACCACTGGGTTTTTGTCACTTTCCTAATTCACAGTAGGCTGCAGATGTACTGTACTGCAGATGAGGAAGAGAAGAGCAATACATGATGGGTGGCATAGCCGGAGACGGCACAGACAGGTGATGAAAGAACCAGTTTTGAGCTCTAAGGAAAGCCAGGTGAAAACCAGGCTGAGGGGAGCTGCCTCTTGTGTCTTCTGGGTAGCTCAGCTCCACTGCTGTGTTCTAGTGAGACTGGAAGAACCAGCCCCTGGGTCAGTGGAAGACGAGCTCAGACTTGTTCTGTAGAGCACTCTCAGAAAGAAATGGGCTACATCTTAGCCTGTGACACAATCGTATGGGAGGGGCGGGGCGGGAAACATTGCTTTCTTTGCCTAAAGGATTGTGCAAGAACAACTAGAGCCTTAACATGACAGCCTTCTGTGGTTTTATTTGTATTTTTATTTCACCTTTATTTAACCAGGTAAGCTAGTTGAGAACAAGTTCTCATTTACAACTGCGACCTGGCCAAGATAAAGCAAAGCAGTGCGACAGAAACAACAACTCAGAGTTACACATGGAATAAACAAGCGTACAGTCAATAACACAATAGAAAAAAAATAAAGTCTGAATACAGTGTGTGCAAATGGCACGAGAAGGTAAGTAGCAAAGTAATTACAATTTAGCAGATTAACACTGGAGTGATATATGAGCAGATGATGGTGTGTAAGTAGTGATACTGGTGTGCAAAAGAGCAGCAAAGTAAATTAAAACAATATGTGGATGAGGTAGGTAGATTGGGTGGGCTATTTACAGATGGACTATGTACAGCCGCAGCGATCGGTTAGCTGCTCAGATAGTGAATGTTTAAAGTCAGTGAGGGAAATGTAAGTCTCTGTGGTGATCAGAATGATGAGAAAAAAATCCATTAACGGTAATAATGAACATCAAAGAAACATGTTTCTTTCTGTAGACTACAAACTGCTGAGGTGTTTTCCTTCCCTCACTCCAGAAGGGAATGGAATCCAAACTCATTGAGCCACAGGCGTTTTCAATGAATGAGCCAGAAAGGGATGCAGGGCAAATTAACACGTGGACTAAGTTTGGTGTGTGTGTGTTTGCGTGCGTGCACCAAATAGTTCAGAAGTGCATAAATGACTTAATTTAAGCCTTTAGATACAGAACTAATTATGTTAGGTATAACTAGACAAATAAACTACTGAATCTGGTTTGGTTGACGACAAAGAAAGTCTCTTGAGAGGTAAAACATTAACAACGTGGCTGATGGAGCCAATCAAACCACAGAACCTTATTTTGGCATCTACATTGATGATGAAAAACGTTATCATACATTTATTTTACTGTCTGTTTGTGTGTATGTGTTTTACTCACCGTACATCTTGCCTTCGTCTGAGAGGATGATTTTCCTCCGTCCACAGGGGGGGTAGATGGCCAGGGCCTCCTGGAAGCTTTGCTCTATGTCTGGGCTCCACACCCCCTCGGCGTCCCCGTCCATGGCCTTGTCCAGCTCATCGTTCCCCTCGTCCAGCCCATCCCCCGGGCTACCGTTGGCACTCCACTCGTTGGACGCAATGGTGGCGGCTCACCCTGGGCCCGACCCCGAGCCCCACAGTCAGAGGATCTGGGAGAGAGAGAGACCTTCATTAAAATTTATCAATTTAGTCATTTAGCACAGTAGTTGCCAAACTGTCCCCCCCCCCTGCCCCAAAAAAGAGGAACTCAGTCCAGCTTTCAACCTACTCTTGAAATTTGTAATAGTAGAAGGCACAAGGTGCAATTTCAAAATTGGGTAGTGTATCATCAGTTTCCGTCATCATATCAGTCATTGCATACCTTAGAGAGCTATGTCAGCTAATGTTTTTTTTTAGCCCATAGATTTTGTTGTAATGTTTGAGTCATTAAAATATCACATGAATACACATTAGACATGGCAAAATGTATAGAATTGCAAGAAAAGTAGCTTTAAAACGGCAATATTTTCTCTGATCCCCATGACAAAAAGTGTAGAATTGCAGGAAATAAGCGTTAAACCTGGAAAATGTTCTCCGCCAATAAGAGGGGTGTGAACAGTTTGTGTCAAGAACAGTGCTTGTGCCCATAGGAATATACATAGTGCGCTTGCAGGTTTGACACTCTTATCCAGAGTGAATTACAGTAGTGAGGCATTCAGATTCATACTTTTTTGGGGGTATTTTCATTACGAAAAAGTACGAAAAGGGTATGTTGTAATCGTTGTCAATAACCTCACCGTCACCTTTAGCTGGCAAGTGCATTTCAAATTCTGCCTTATAAAGTAGTGTAGAATTGCAGGAAATAAGCTTTAAACCTGGCCTCAGCTGTCTGTTTTCATTGAAATCATAAAATCTGTACAAATAAACAATACAGCCACTAATTATTACCATTTCCTAGCCTTTGTCTCTAAAACTGCCAAATGAATTCAAGATATTCTATAAAAACCTAGTATAAAGAGCACACTAATCAGCAGTGGCCTCAAATAATTATTGTGGTTAGGGGACTGTGTCCCAATGTGGTTGGCTCATGACTAAGAGCAGGCCGAGATCTTAAGTATTTTTCAAGCTGCCTCTTCGGCATTGTATTGTTTCTGAAACGAGCGTCCCCGAAGTATCCATTATTCCAGGATGCGTGTGTTTATATATCTGAAATTCTGCAGTTGTTGACAAAAATACACACATTGGACAAATATGGGGAAGGCCAATTGGGATGGTCCTATGGGTAAACTCAACTCCTCACGTTACAAGAACATTTTGAGGTTCCTCTGTAAAACAAATTCACGAGGGCATCGTTGCACATTTTAAAGTCGCTGTTTTGACAATTTCCACAATGCAACTTCAGAAATATGAATTGGAGGATTAAGACAGATGTGAAAAGAAAAGCTAAAGTATTGTTTTCTAAAAATCACAACTACCCCATTGTACAAAGTTGACATTTTTCTTCACTAAAAGACCAAAGATGCATACAACAGGCATTGTTTCTCCATTTATAACTCCATACTCAATAAGAATATGTACAAGTAACTGCCAAAATAAAGGAAACCCCCACATAAACTTTCTCAATAGGGCATTGGGCCACCACGAGCTGCCAGAACAGCTTCAATGCGCCGTGGCATAGATTCTACAAGTGTCTGGAACTCTATTGGAGGGACGCAACACCATTCTTCCATGAGAAATTCCATCATTTGGTGTTTTGTCGATGCTGGTGGAAAACGCTGCCTCAGGCGCCGCTTCAGAATCTCCCATAAGTGTTCAATTGGGTTGAGATCTGGTGCCTGAGACACACACACACACACACTTGAAACCCCCTACGCTCCTTTGAAACCCCTCTTTCAAAGTCTCTGAGATCTCTTTTTTTTTTTTACTAGCCACGGTAGCCAAAATAATGGGCAACTTGGAATTTTTATACATTCCCTGAGCATGATGGGATGAAGAACTGCCCGGAAAACCAGTTCTACCGCCTGAAGGGAAAACCCTCCAATCCAGTCTGACTAGGCCTGAATGTAACGCAGTAGGCCAGTCACAAACAGCAGAGTTAGTTGCTAGCTAACATCCATAACTAAGTGGAATGCCTAGTTTGAAGTTTCATTAGTCATATGTACGGGATACACATGGTATACACCGTCCAACGAAATGCTTCCTTGCAGGTTCCTTCTCGACAATGCAACAACAATAAGGGTAAAGGGTTAGGTTAAGGGGTAAGGTTTGGGAAAATAGGACTTTGAATGAAAATGTATTTTAGGTCCCAAGGGAGATAGAAGAACAAAGTGTGGGAGTGTGCTAAGGTGCAGAGAGTCAGTGCAGGTAGTCAGTTCAAATGTTCAGCAGTCTAATAAGTCTGGTTGAGGGACAGTGTGAGATTGTGAGGTAAACCTGAGAGCTTTGGGCCCCCCAGGACCAAGGTTGGTGTTAAACCCCCGACTGAATGTGGAGATCACGGCAGCATTTGAGCAGCACTCGTATTCAAGCTAAAAGTCCACAGAGATCAGGCTGCATCTATGCATCTACCCCAACACAACTCAAGATGAGCAGATCCAATGACCAGAAACTGCTACAGAAACTTCCCGCAGTCAACGTCCACTGCAGTCGAAAGGTGTAGGTGCATATTGCATAATGCACATGCAAGTATCTAGTAGAATCCATTACGTGTTGGGTCTCTTAAGAGCAGCAATGTTGGGTCAAGTATGTCCAAATGGTGTGTATATTTTTTGGAGGCAGTCCCAGTGTTAATCCTAGCTGTATCATAGTAGTGAAGACACAGCTGTCTTTTTCCCATTCAAGCTAGGATCATAGGAGTAGGTTGTTGAATAGTGAGAGTGATTCTGAGTTTCTTAAGTTTTGTCATGGGGATTTGACAGTACCGATCAGGATCCCTGAGTAATGGGTTATAATAGTATATGAGTCTGTTTAGTAGGGTGCTGCTGTGCTGTGTGTGAAAGAGAAGCTCTCATGGAGAGCGAGGCTTACATTCCAGACATGTCCTTATTAAGAAAGGGCTGTGAGCGCTCACTGTTCCTCCTCCTGCCTCTTTTGTGTCAACCCGACGCCCCCCCCCCCCCCACTCCAACCCTACGCACAGCGCTCAGAACGTCTCTGCCCAAATAAGGACTGGAGACCAAGGGATACATGTAGGGGGGAGGGAGGGGAGGGGAAAGGATTGGAGGGGGCGGACTGTCCAATTTTAGGCGTCCACTTCGGGGTCTGGAGAACAGTAGGATTGTTTCTGCTGGAATGCAACATCAGCATGGACAGAGAGAGAGAGACACACAACCACACTCACGGCCTCTCCATGACGCTGCCTGACGCTAACCACCAAAGAGAGAGCATTGTCAACGCTATGATTATATTGACTGTTTCACTATATTACTGGGTAATTCAATATAATGCAGTAAAACAGTGCTGAAAAGTCTAAATTGCCCATGACACAGCAAACGGAAATGAGACACTTGCATACAACTGTGCAATTGTGTATTTAACTATCAACAATGGTTTTACAAAGTAAAAATGTCAGATGCTACATTATGGCTATTTCAATTAGCCTACTACGATAATTGGGAACTCATAGGACCAAAGCAATTAACCTATTAAATGTTACAGTTATTAGACAGTGTTAACATTATTAAAACACCAAACCATAAGGGGTTTAGGTACATACAGATGTAGGATCTTAATTTGATCACTCTTTTGTTGCTGAGAATTTTCAACAGGAAATGCAAACTTGTCGTGTACTCAAGGTTGAAAAAGGCTTCTAAAGTTTGTAATTTACACTTTAAAATGTCAGACTTGACATCAATCCCTACAAAAAATGTCCCTTAATTATAATCCACATAAATATTTGCATTTCCTGTTGTTGCAGGATTATTTTCCTGCTGCAGCAAACTGGCTCAAATTAAGATCCTAGAAAATTAAGTCGATGTGTTGTGAATTACACAGTAAAATCTTAAATGTCGCTGACTCAACTAAAAAAGAAGCATTTTGCATCTAGGAAATGTGTGTGTGTATTTTTCCCCTCCCATTTATTTCCCCATTATGACATCCGCATGCTTCCCACCCGAAAAAGTTTGGAATAGTTTGTGCATATGACAACATTTTGTGACATTTGTTTTGGCCTAAGGCAAGTTTTTTTTTGGGGGGGGGGGGGGGGGGGGGGGGGCGGCTGTTCGTGCACACAACATTTTTTCTCGAGGCAACCCGAAGTTTGGAAGCCGAAGTCTAGGTCCCTTTGTCGGTGATTGGTCAACAGTTTGATTCTTCAATTAAGTGTTTGTTGTGATTCAACGATAGACGCCTCGTTTTCATGAACATTTTTCACTTGAGAAATACTGCACGAAACATCTTAGTTAGACATAAAATTGCACAACTAGGATCTCCTTGGCAAAAACACTCAACAATTTGTAAATTATCTTACTTATTTTACCTTTATTTAACTAGGCAAGTCAGTTAAAAACAAATTCTTATTTTCAATGACGGCCTAGGAACAGTGGGTTAACAAGTGACTACTGGCTAAGGTGGACAAACGGTACTATTTTCTCGTTTAAGGTTGTATGTAAGCACACTCGTTTGGTTCGCCTAAACATTTGCTCCGCAAATGTAAAATATTCAAAACCCTCAGAAGATAGACTATAAATCAAATCAGCTGTTACTCACAAAGAAGAAAGGCCCTTTGATTCCTTATGGGTAAAACACAGCACATCTGTGATGGGAGGCTGACAACAGAGAGCACAGATTTAGCATCATGCACACACACATAAACACACAGAAGCACACTCACTGATACGGACACAAATATAAACACACACAAGCAGGCAGAAACATATACACAAATAGACTTTCGATGAATGGCGTATTTCACCTGTTGCCAGATGGTATAAGGCCTCTTGATTGAATGACACGGTAAACTGAGATTGAATACAAAGTCAGGCGAGACACACACACTTCCCGGTACTCACTAGTTAACACAGCCACAAAGTCATAATAATGGCTAAACTGAGCCTATTTCTACAATTTATCTTCTTAAAATCAGATTTTAAAACTAACCCTACCCTTAATCACACTGCTAACTTTATGCCTAACCTTAAATTAAGTCCAAAAAGAAAATTGTAGTTTCTGTGAATTTTTACAATATGCCATTTTGACTTTGTGGCTGTGGTAACTAGTGACAACCAGACTTCCCCTCCCACACTCTCTGGGAGTAGGTCCAGTGACAGACCTGACTGAGACCAACATGCTACAGATTCCAATGTGCAGCAGGAATTTGTTTTGCATGATATTGGCAAAAATCTAATTGCAATTTATCTACCAAATACTGTGATTTGGCTTGTGATATAGATCAAAACACTTGGGTATAGAAATAGAATGTTTCATATTAAGAAGCAAAGTGGAAAGCAGCATTTTTCTTGTTTGCAACGATCTGTTGACTGCATTTAACTTAACAGAACAGCATGCAAACTTATAGTGAATCTAACAGCAGGGAGGAGGAACTGCGCTGCTTGAGTGACCGGAGGTGAGGCTTTGTGTGTGTGTGTGGCAAGCAGCCGCAATAGGAGAAAGGGAGAGAGATGAGAGTAAACTATTACTATCTCCCTTTCTCCTATTTTTTTTAAAAACGGACATTACACAAGGCTGAGGGGAGGTTCAAAATATTGTTATATGGATATCTCTTGCGATATGGAAATTGCACATGTCAATATTGTGATTTTGATGTGAATTCGGTTCATTGTGCATTCCTAGCAGGAATGTAAATACCAGTGGAAAGCTATGCACCTCACACATTCATTCAAACTCCACCATTCACAGCCTAGAAATCCTCTCCATCTGTTTTCCCATGCCTCATAAAGCTACAGATGTAGGATCTTAATTTGAGCCAGTTTACTACAGCAGGAAAATAATCCTGGAGAAACAGGAAATGTGAATTATTATGTTATTATAATTACTGGACATTTTTGTAGGGGTTGACACATTTTGTCTGAAATTTTAAAGAGGAAATTACAAACTTTAAAAGCCTTTTTAAAACTCAAATACACTACAAGTTTGCTGTGCAAGAAAATTCAAAAACTAAAGAGTGATCAAATTAAGATCCTACATTTTCAGGACTTTGACATATCTTTGCACCGGCCCCTGTGCAGGTTTACTGGTCTATACTTTTCCCAGTGTTGCTTATAGTAATACATCCCATGTAATGCTGAATATGTTTGAGTCACTATATGTCCTGGCCCACTCTTCTTCTATGGGAAATTGTCGGTATAAACACAGGAAGGAATTCCATGTGACTCCTGAGAGCATGTGTGTTATATTATGTGTTTAACTGTCCACAGTCAACATGTGAAATCCCTCACAGAGACAGCCACAGACAGGAAAACAAGTAGAGGTTGTGTGTATTTTGGCTGTGGATGGAGGATTGTATAGGGATAACCAGTGATTTATACACTCAACCAATGTTTATAAAAAGAGGACATCACCCTGATGCATTCAAAAGATGATCCATTTGTCTTTTAATTGGTGGAGTAGGGGAATGACGAGGTGAAAAATGACAGACCCTACACTATGACATGGGGGGACATCCGTGTTCCATTCCAAAAGTGGTGGGAAAGTAACGTTTCATTCATACGTTGCACTTCGATACAAACAGGATGGATTTCAGAAATAAATAATAGTTTTACAGAGACTAAACATCCCCTGAGAGGGAGAAGTCTGGCCTATTGGACAATGGTGTAACTGATGAGGAAACCAGGGTTCAGACAGACATCATCCTCCAAAGTAATCCTTGACTGGACAGCCAACCAATGCTGTCAATCAAATGAGGTCATCTTTACATGAAGTCGTTTCAAGTCAACGTGTAAAATGCCCTCGACAAACACTCAACTGTGACACTACGAAGCAAACGGCATTGGAGAGCTAAGTTGCCTAACTCCCACTCTGAGCAGATGTCCCATTGAAATTGAATGGGATCATACCGAAGGGATATGCATTTCGCTCAACCTCATGCATTTGCTCACCGTCATGCCCGTACACATTAAGTTAAGTTCCTAGCCTCAGAGATTTAGAACAAACAAAGCAACAAAACGGGTACATGTCGGTGGACTGTAAAAGTAACAGAACTGGTACATGTTAGTGGACTGTAACAATAACAAAACTGGTACATGTCGGTGGACTGTAAAAGTAACAGAACTGGTACATGTTGGTGGACTGTAACAATAACAAAACTGGTACATGTCGGTGGACTGTAAAAGTAACAGAACTGGTACATGTTGGTGGACTGTAAAAGTAACAGAACGGGTACATGTTGGTGGACTGTAAAAGTAACAGAACGGGTACATGTTGGTGGACTGTAAAAGTAACAGAACTGGTACATGTTGGTGGACTGAAAAGGAACAGAACTGGTACATGTCGGTGGACTGTAAAAGTAACAGAACGGGTACATGTCGGTGGACTGTAAAAGTAACAAAACAGGTACATGTCGGTGGACTGTAAAAGTAACAGAACTGGTACATGTCGGTGGACTGTAAAAGTAACAGAACGGGTACATGTCGGTGGACTGTAAAAGTAACAGAACGGGTACATGTCGGTGGACTGTAAAAGTAACAGAACTGGTACATGTCGGTGGACTGTAAAAGTAACAGAACTGGTACATGTTGGTGGACTGTAACAATAACAAAACTGGTACATGTCGGTGGACTGTAAAAGTAACAGAACGGGTACATGTCGGTGGACTGTAAAAGTAACAGAACTGGTACATGTCGGTGGACTGTAAAAGTAACAGAACTGGTACATGTTGGTGGACTGTAACAATAACAAAACTGGTACATGTTGGTGGACTGTAACAATAACAAAACTGGTACATGTCGGTGGACTGTAACAATAACAAAACTGGTACATGTCGGTGGACTGTAAAAGTAACAGAACTGGTACATGTTGGTGGACTGTAAAAGTAACAGAACTGGTACATGTTGGTGGACTGTAAAAGTAACAGAACGGGTACATGTTGGTGGACTGTAAAAGTAACAGAACTGGTACATGTTGGTGGACTGTAACAATAACAAAACGGGTACATGTCGGTGGACTGTAAAAGTAACAGAACAGGTACATGTCGGTGGACTGTAAAAATAACAGAACAGGTACATGTCGGTGGACTGTAAAAGTAACAGAACTGGTACATGTCGGTGGACTGAAAAAGTAACAGAACTGGTACATGTCGGTGGACTGTAACAATAACAAAACTGGTACATGTCGGTGGACTGTAAAAGTAACAGAACTGGTACATGTTGGTGGACTGTAACAATAACAAAACTGGTACATGTCGGTGGACTGTAAAAGTAACAGAACAGGTACATGTCGGTGGACTGTAAAAATAACAGAACAGGTACATGTCGGTGGACTGTAAAAGTAACAGAACTGGTACATGTCGGTGGACTGAAAAAGTAACAGAACTGGTACATGTCGGTGGACTGTAACAATAACAAAACTGGTACATGTCGGTGGACTGTAAAAGTAACAGAACTGGTACATGTTGGTGGACTGTAAAAGTAACAGAACGGGTACATGTTGGTGGACTGTAAAAGTAACAGAACGGGTACATGTTGGTGGACTGTAAAAGTAACAGAACTGGTACATGTTGGTGGACTGTAAAAGTAACAAAACGGGTACATGTCGGTGGACTGTAAAAGTAACAGAACTGGTACATGTTGGTGGACTGTAACAATAACAAAACTGGTACATGTCGGTGGACTGTAAAAGTAACAGAACTGGTACGTGTCGGTGGACTGTAAAAGTAACAGAACTGGTACGTGTTGGTGGACTGTAAAAGTAACAGAACTGGTACGTGTTGGTGGACTGTAAAAGTAACAGAACTGGTACATGTCGGTGGACTGTAAAAGTAACAGAACTGGTACATGTTGGTGGACTGTAAAAGTAACAGAACTGGTACATGTTGGTGGACTGTAAAAGTAACAGAACTGGTACATGTTGGTGGACTGTAAAAGTAACAGAACTGGTACATGTTGGTGGACTGTAAAAGTAACAGAACTGGTACATGTCGGTGGACTGTAAAAGTAACAGAACTGGTACATGTCGGTGGACTGTAACAATAATAAAATGGGTACAGGTTAGTGGACTGCATAGTCTTCCTCCAATCTGTTTGTAATATCATGTCTTTGTCAGATTGTTCCTGTCTGTCAGAATGCAGGCTTTGTTAGGGCTGCTGTTGCAGCTGGGACACTTGCTGGTGAGGGCCTCCACGAGAGGTACCCCCCTCTCCCCGAGGGCAGACCCCAACCCTTAGCCTAAGCCCTGCACACACCCATCTATCACTCATACTAAACACACACAAGCACACCATATTTGAATATTTTTCTCTTTCTGCACACAACCCCAAAGAAAATCCCATTATCATGGCTGAAGGGCCTACTATAAAACACAATTATACACAGATGCACACATTCTCTCTCTCTCTGAGACACCCACAAACTCAGAGCCTCACAAACACACACTTGACAAGGAGAACAACAGGACTTGGCGATTAAAGGAGCAGCTGCTCTCTAAGGTCAGATTACAGATTTTTGTTTTTTTAAATACACTCAGGCAAAGAGATCGGTTCTCTTACAGGGCTGGAGACAGTTCCTGACACACACACACACACACACACACACACACACACACACACACACACACACACACACACACACACACACACACACACACACACACACATACACACACGTGCACACACCCACACACACTCTTGATCTTTCTCTCTCTACGCAAAAGCAGCTTATTTTACCACTGGGTTACAGTACGCAATCAGGTTTAAATTCATGTTAAAACATTTCATTTCAATAGTTGAAAAGGAAGGTGAGCTGCCTATTGAGTAGCCTAGTCGAGTTTTGCCTCTGAGAGGAAAGAGGGAGAGAGGGCCAAGACACTGCCAGTCCTCCCTCCCCTCCTAGACTCCCAAGTGTATGAGAGCCCCATCTCAGAGCACTAGAGGAGCTCCCCCTCCCCCTCCCGTCTGTGTTTGGCCCTAATAAATTCTCTCCAGCTCCTCCAATAACTTCCTCCTACTTCCTCTCTGGCACGGCGCTCAGGAAACAATCAGAGCTGAGAGTGAGCGGAGGGCTGGACAAGCCACAGCTCACACGGCAAGAGGCAGAGGGAGAGAAAGGGAAGGGGAGACAGCTAGAGAAGGAGAGAGAGAGACGGAAAGTGTAGGACAGAGGTAGAACGAGAGGGAAAGAGTATGGCGAAATAGAGGGAGAGGCAGAAGGAAAAAGGGAGAGGGGCTTACATTCACAGTCAGTAAGGCAGTCACACTCTAAGCAGCTTGATTCTCTTTGGATACCCACAAAAAGGCATGTTTGAATTGGAAAGGCTGAAATCAACTGAAATATTTCCAAGTCTGACAGAAAGAGAAACAAATGTTAGAAACTTTCCCAATCTGCCATGAGACATCAAAAAAGTCTTCCTTCTAGTATAAAACATCAACCCAGAGCCTGAATGGCGGGTGATTGACTAATCCATGTCCTCCTACAACACAGACCCTGCCGACTAGGGTCTACCGCAGCATCTCACAGCTCCATGGAGTACAGCTTCAATCCAGCCGACCAACAGAGGAAAGACTGACACAAAGCGGAGAGAGCGCGCCAGACTGCTTATTTTACAGCCTGATTCAGCAGTTTAATCAGACATTTTCCAGGGAGCGTTGCAGAGCAGTCGTCCTCTCTTCCTCGCCTGAGTTGTTCATTCTGTGGTGAGGCCAGCGGTTTGGTGCCTTAATCTGTGAAACCTTTAAGACGTTGCGTAATTTATGCACAAGTGAGCAAGCTTATACAGTTACTCATATAGCCCGGCGATAAAGGATCATCTATATGTTGTACTTGTTGCATGGCAAGAAAAATGAGGTCAGGAAAGTAAAAAAATAAAATAATAATAAGTTTATGAAGGAACTAACTTTCAAACCCAAAACGCAGAGGTGATCATCCTTTCCAAATGAATTAACAGCCATTGTGTAGCCGACAACTCATTTAACAGACAAAGCATAAGAAGCCCGGGTTGATACTTTACACAACACTTTTAGATGTGTATGATGCTTAGTACGGTCTAAATTCTTCAGTAAGTGTGTGGTTTGGTTTTGGAGAGGTCGTCCTCCAACTCCTCACTCTAAAGGCAGGGATTAAGAGCGAGGCTTCAAACGAGTGCCCCTTTTAAGTCATTGGAGCCCCACTCCAACACAATGCCCACTACATCAGTCATAAGACAGGATCCCAGAAAGCCAGGCCTGTTTTGTTGCCCCCATCATTGATAATGGACACCACCTAGAGACACAAACTAACAAACAGACTTCCTGTTTACTGCTGCATAAAGCATGAGCCCACAGAGTTGTGTTGTCATTCTCTCGATACAATAGAGGGTTGGTTTGTGAAGTTCATCACTATCAACAGTCGGTTGCAACAAGAGCAACTGAAAAGTGAAGCCATTTGGAAAAAATGGGCACAAAGACTATACTGTTCTAGGCCACTCCCAAGCTCCTCCCTTGAGCAGTCAGGGAGGCCAGAAGTCGTATCTGTTAGTTAGGGCCTTACTGCATGAGGAGAACATGTCAACAAGCCCAATGCACTCAATACATTCACGTTAATCAAAGGTTTATTCATGGTATCCTAATTCGGCTAAGACATGGTAATTGCTGAGGGGTGCATTGACTCTGATCCAGGAAATAAGGATAGCATCACATATATGCTTACGACAAATCTAACAATGCCTTAGAACCACATTAAAGTGCATTGTACCTGGCTACAAATCCACATTAAAGTGCATTGTACCTGGCTACAAATGAAATATTCCCCAAATGAATATTCTTTATGCGCTCTTGAGGCTTGAGTTAAATATTATACTCCTATGTTGTGAAGGTCAGATCTCTCTGAGGCTCTCTCTGTGTGTCTGCAACAGTCACAAGTGGTATTTGTTCAGACCTCTGTTGACCGAAGGGTATGTGGCCATCATTTGGAAGACCACTTCTGGCGATGGTGCTAAAAAGGCAACCAACGTCTGCACAAAATGGGCAGAGCTCATTAGCCTTTCTTCGGAGGGGTTTTAGCACAAACCAGTGAAGTTGCCCTCATATAGCTGGGTCGTTTCTAGCACTCTCCAGAACAAACAACTACCTATAGTATTTTAAAGGAAGGTATGTCTGAAAATAGGAAATGGATACAAAATGTAAACATTTAAAATGATATGCTGTCTGAGCATAAGATAATATCATCTGAAGAGCAATTAACCCAGTCAGATAAATGACACATTTTAACAGTAGGCCTACTTACAAGTAGATTTTTGGAATCCTTAAAAATATTATAGGCTTATCACTCTGATGTTTTTTTGCAGTACACCAAATAGACCATTTTATTCACGACCATGAAAACCACAGCGGTGGCAACATAAAAAATAAAAATAAATCCCTGATTACATTGTTAAAGAGAGGGACACATTTATTATCCATGCCATGCCAATGCACAATGCTTGAAGATCTGAGTCAATGCCTGGATAGTAGCTGTGTTATAATTAAGCAATATATGGCCAATATACCACAGCCTAAGGGCTATTCTTAAGCACAACGCAACGAGTGCTTGGACACAGCCCTTAGCCGTGGTATGTTGGCCATAAACCACAAACCCCCGAGGTATACGGTCTGTTATAAACTGGGTGGTTCAAGCCCTGAATGCTGATTGGCTGACAGCCGTGGTATATCAGACTGTATACCACGGGTATGACAAAACATTTATTTTTACTGCTCTAATTATGTTGGTAACAAGTTTATAATGGCAATAAGGCACCTCGGGGGTTTGGTATACGGCCAATATAACACGGCTAAGGGCTGTATCCAGGCACTCCATAAGAACAGCCCTTAGCCGTGGTATATTGGCCATATACCACACCCCCTTGGGCCTTATTGCTTAAATATACCATGGCTGTCAGCCAATCAGCATTCAGGGCTCGAACCACCCAGTTTATTAAATACAAAATAGCCGCACCATCCCGCCCCAGAGTTTCTAAAATTTTCCTAAATTACACTTTCGACTTCATCAACCTATATTATTAGCTTTGGAAAAAGGTGTTGTAAGTTCACATCTGCACTTGACTGTCTTATTACCCTTTCTGTCCTGAAATAAAAGCCCCTGCCCAGTGCCCGTACATTTAGCTGGGATGGAACAGGTTAATTAAATCATTGTTTGTACCGATGGCCTGGGGAACTACAGCTAGGGAGACCAGAAGAGAAACTACCCACTTTAAGAGAATATTGTTCAAATAATCAAGTTGACCACAAGCATTAGAGCAGGCAGGCAGCTATGGCCTTTGCGTTACAAGTAAAGCTGCTAGGCGTAAACAAAATATACTTCGCCCACAGAGTAGTCTCGGAGTATGAGTTGCAGTGTTGCAATTTGTTTGAGAAAGAGCTGATTGTGTTGGGACTGAGAGCAGAGCAAAGCAAAGCGCTAGTCTGCTACATGCATGTTGCATAAACACACTGAGGACGGAGGGAGAATCTGTCAGAGCAGCAGAATATTGATCCTTCCCAGATTTACCCTCTCGTCATTACTCCATCACAATCTAATATTAGACACCTTCATTCACAAAGGATACTTTCACTGCTTTCTTTTGTTTTCCCACATGCACACAATTTCCACATTTTCAGCGAGAAAGTACATTGGCCCAGCTTTGTAGATATTAAAGGGTATTAAATCTGGAATCCTTCATGGTGAAACTGACATGTCCGTTTGCAATATTACACGAAAAAAGTTACTGCACACAACAAACACAGTTTCCCCCCCTCTGATATCATTGCACGCGTGATAGAACAGCAGCATACGCAGTGTAATCTTTTTTACCTTGATGCGCCGACGCTCCCCACCTCTGCTTCGTCAAACAAAACAAAAACAATAACAACGGCCGTGGGGCAGACAGTGGCACTGTTTCCCCTACTGACGATGACATATTTTTAAAGCTAGAATCCTTAAAGGAGAAACAGCCACTTCCGTTTGCTATATTACAACAACAAAGTTACTGCAAACAACAAACACCGTTCTTTCCCTCTTGGACATCACTGCACACGCGATAGAAGAGGGCACAGCCATTTTTTTTCACCCATGCTGCAAGGCGCTCCTCAACTCGGCAACAAAAACAATAATAAAGGCGGTGGGGCGGCCAGTGGTGCTGTTTCCCCCTACTGTGGATTCCATCTAAAAGTGATTCATCTTTAGTCTCAACTTTCCTCAGTCGCCCAAGTGTTTATGTCGGAAGGTACTATACTTCCAACACAGGACATCAACAATGTGTAACTTCAAAGTATGGTCTGATAGGTTCTGTTTTTAGAGGAGCGCCCAAACGGAATAAAAATAGGTAGAGACAAGACTCTATTCCCCTGGTTTAATTCCACAACGTAGTTGTAAAACTAAAAGCATGTTTTGGCAGTAAAGTGTAGAAATGATTAATAGCAACCTTTTTAAATTCATAAACAGTTTAACTTATTGTGCATATAGATCCTTGAACTTCAGTCAATCCTGAAATCTCCAATACTATCTAAGCCTGTGTGCTTATTTGTTTGGTTGCACTAAAATATGATACATAGCAGGCTGCACTATTAGACAGCACTTCTTATATTTGGAAGTACTACCTATCTTCGGGTATAAACAATTCCAACAATGTCAACTCCACTACCTGTTGAGCCTATGTACCTCAGTCAGTACTGTTTCCCTATACTGAAACTCATATTGCCACAATATAGACATCACATATTACCCTTACATTATTTATTGCATACTAATTCTAATTGACAACACTTGTATCACATTATCAACCAAATACCATATGTTAGCTTCAATCGTTACTGGAGACTGTGTCGGGCAAACAGTAGTCTATCTCTTCGAGAGTCAGAGAATGTGCAGCTGCAACCAGGAGTGCCTGCAGTGGTTCAGCAACTTAGCGAAACTAGTGAGTCCATCTGAAAGATTTACAGTTGGGCAGATGACCTGGGGATAGTGCTTGTATGGATCTATTATGTCAATTATAAATTGTGATTTGGTGTGATTCTAAATGTTGTTGTTTTTTGTGTGACTTTCTCTCTTATTTCTTTTAACTTTTTTTGTTGTTATTTTTTTAGATTTTTTTATTTAAATCTAACCTTTATTTAACTAGTAAGTCAGTTAAGAACAAATTGTTATTTACAATGATGGCCTACCGGGGAACTGTGGGTTAACTGCCCTTGTTCAGGGGCAGAATGGCAGATTGTTTCATATAGTTTGATGAAATGGTGACTGACTCTATCTTTCCAGTGGAGTAAACATGAATGGCTTGTTTACCATTTGAATGTAACCCTAAATGTCTATAATCTCAACCCTAAACAGGCTTTTCTGGCTGGTCTACTAACGGTACTTAGTGATGAACCTGAACGACAACATTATATTGTTCTATCTATTGAATGGCAGTGACTGGACTGTAACATTGTTGTGTACACTTGTTTACAGGGTGGTTAAGAGAGATGAAAAAGTATAAACCTTGCAAAGCATCACACTCTTTTGGTATTTGTCTAATAAGGAAAGCATTTGGAGCAAGAAAGGTCTGTTTTCCCAAGCGTAACCAATAGCACACCATGAACAGGTGTTTCTTGAAGATATACAATTATATGCACACAGATCCATCAATTGTAAATGCTAATATAAGGATTAAACATTTAAGTAAGGATTTCCAGTGAAACATCCCTGGCCCCTGTGGAGAAGATCAAGAAAGATCCACAGCTCAAAGAAAGTACAAAACCCTTACTTATACATTATTTACCCATATAAAAGAAAGGTTGAAAGAAACAGGTTATGTTTAAATAACTGGCAAATGCGAAAATTGTTGATTTAAAAAATCTGCACTAATTTGGCTGTTGAACTATTATTCAGTAAGGGATACACACAAAGGAATAATACAACATTCATTAGAACATATTAAAATAAAAACAGACAATGAATGTGTTTTCCCTATGATGAAGAGAAACAGTCAGAGGACTGATTGGACAAGAAAAATAAACAATTTCCAAGTAAATCTGAACATTTCGCAAACAACAGTGTGTATGTATAGAGGCTGTAGTGGTGTGTGTGTACTGAAGTTATGATAGCTTCATGTTCTCTCTGTTGTATTTATACATATATTAATACGCATAAACGACCATGTCAAATTGTAGTAAGATCTGTTTTGCGTGAAACTGATTGAAACAGATTTGTTTTGTCAGTGTTGCCATTTTCTGGTAAAACAAAAAAAGGTAAACATCCATTGTACACATAACATATTACTGTAATATGATAAAGAATAATATGAAATAAAAGTTTTTTTTTTTTTTAGACCTACTTAAATCTAAACATCTATAAATTGGTTGGGGGGGGGGGGGGGGGGTCGTATATGGTATCTTTCCTTGGACACGATGTTACCAAATTCGGTGATTCACTTACCTATGGGGTGCAGCAAAACAGCGCGTAAAATGTCGAGTTATGTATTCCTCCAATTTTTCTCTGTCTGTCAATTCTTGGGTATATAACCACTTGATTCTTCTGGAGAACAAGTTTAGAGGAAAGTGGTCCACATCCAAGCAGCTGTACGAAAAAGAAAGGAAACATGGTCGTTGTCCCACAGTATTGACAAAGAAGCAATACTAATGGCTTATTATTGTCAGTGAGTATGGTCAATATAGTTAAAAGCTTAGCAAAGATTTCCTGCACACAGAGAAAGTCACACACAATGTAGGCGATCAATCGCTTATTCTTTTATTCCCTCCCAACGCAGGGAGTTCCACGGAAAAATGCAAAAAATGACAATGATCTGAAAACTTCACCGAGCGCAGCATGAAAACTTCACCGAAAGCTCTTAAACAAAGGGAACAAATTAATGGTTACTCACCTATTATTTGGTAGTCACCCCTCCTGACAAAAGCGAAGGTAACTTACTCATTTTGATACGTAATTTTTGGGCGCATTATCGTTTTCAATAATATTTATCCTGGTTTGACAGTGTAAGTGGAATGTTAGGTATGACTTTGGTATGAAATCAACGCACTACACTGGAAAACGAAGAAAAAAACTTTCAGGGAGGAGCCATTGGGTAACGTCAATCAACATACTTGGGGGCAGTGACTTCACTGAAATCTCCACCCCCACGATTTTGAAAAGACAGTACCGGGTGTCGGTCCTACCGTAGATTATTTCAGAGAAGTCTTATCAAGAAGGATGACTTGTATTGCTTGGTGTGAAACCTGCTGTGTTACAACGCAAGTGGAATAGATATGAATGGAAAGTTATGTGTGTTAAATGAGAACCTGTAGGCTACATTTCATAAAGTAATAATAAAGTAATAATACTGTTACAAAAGTAATAATAATAATAGACCTAACAGCACAAAACTTTGCACAGGCAATTAACAGTATCATTTAACATATTATATTACTGTATGTTTCCTCCTGAGGAATTTACACGTTCCACTGAAGTAAGGTCGAATATACAGTACCAGTCAAAGGTTTGGACACCTATTAATTTTAGTTTTTTTCTTTATTTTGACTATTTTTTACATTGTAGAATAATAGTGAAGACAAACTATGAAATAACACATGTGGAATCATGTAGTAACCAAAAAAGTGTTAAACAAATCAAAATATATTTTAGATTCTTCGAAGTAGCCACTGTTTGCCTTGATGACAGCTTTGGACACTCTTGGCATTCGCTAAACCAGCTTCACCTGGAATGCTTTTCTAACAGTCTTGAAGGAGTTCCCACGTGCTGAGCACTTGTTGGCTGCTTTTGCTTCACTCTGCGGTCCAACTCATCCCAAACCATCTCAACTGGGTTGAGGTCGGGTTATTGTGGAGACCAGGTCATCTGATGCAGCACTCCATCACTTTCCTTCTTGGTCAAATAGCCCTTACACAGCCTGGAGTTGTGTTGGGTCATTGTCCTGTTGAAAAACCAGATGGGATGTCGTATCACTGCAGAATGCTGTGGTAGGCATGCTGGTTAAGTGTGCCTAGAATTATAAATAAATCAGTGTCACCAGCAAAGCACCCCCACGCCATCACACACTCTTCTCGATGCTTCATGAGAATCCCACATGCAGAGATCTGGTCACCTACTCTGTGTCTCACAAAGACACGGCAGTTGGAACCAAAAATCCCAGATTTGGACTGATCAGACCAAAGGACAGATTTCCACCGGTCTAATGTCCATTGCTCGTGTTTCTTGGCCCAAGCAAGTCTCTTCTTATTATTGGTGTTTAGTCGTTGTTTCTTTGCAGCAATTTGACCATGAGGGCCTGATTCACGCAGTCTCCTCTGAACAGTTGATGTGTCTGTTACTTGAACTCTGTGAAGCTTTTATTTGGGCTGCAATTTCTGAGACTGGTAACTCTAATGAACTTATCCTCTGCAGCAGAGGAAACTCTGGGTCTTCCTCTCTGTGGCGGTCCTCATGAGAGCCAGTTTCATCATACCACTTGATGGTTTTTGAGACTGCATTTGAAGAAACTTTAAAAGATCTTGACATTTTCCAGATTGACTGACCTTCATGTCTTAAAGTAATGTTGGACTGTTGTTTCTCTTTGCTTATTTGAGCTGTTCTTGCCATAATATGAACTTGGTATTTTACCAAATAGGGCTATCTTCTGTATACCACCCCTACCTTGTCACAACACAACTGAATGGCTCAAACGCATTAAGGAAAGAAATTCCACAAATTAACTTTTAACAAGGCACAGCTGTTAATTGAAATGCATTCCAGGTGACTACCTCATGAAGCTGGTTGAGAGAATGCCAAGCGTGTCCAAAGCTGTCAAGGTAAAGGGTGGCTACTTTGAAGAATCTCAAATCTCAAATCTATTTTTGGTTACGACATGATTCCATATGTGTTATCTCATAGTTTTTAGGTCTTCACTATTATTCTACAATGTAGAAAGTAGTACAAATACAGGAAAACCCTGGATTGAGCAAGGTCGAGCATGTCATTATGCATCTCAAGAGTGTCAAACTCCATGATGTAACCCTTTAGAGGTATGCTCAAATTCATAACATTTTTTATAAGCTTTTTGTTAACGTGGACTAGCATTCACATCCGACAATAGAATAGCTCCGTCTGTTGGTCAAACCCATGATTGCGATTGTTGGCATTGGTGGTACAGGGTTTGGTTGCTGAGGAAAATGTGTTCCAAAAATTACAAGTGAAGTGTAGGCAACAACAAAAACGTGAGGGTAAAATAACAGTGTCGTAGTATTAACTCGCTCTGTTGACTACGGACACTTCCTTCAGACAACTCTTGAGAAAGCTATTCAGCGAGGAACTCTGTGCATCGTTGCACTGCATCTGTCCAGAAAACCTAGTCTTTCAAGCTTCATTGCCTCTGCGAGTTTGGACAACTGCCAGAGCAGGTTCGGGCAGAGAACACACCTTCCCCCTTGCTCTCGGGATCTTCAGCCCACAAGGTTTTTTTCATCCTAAATGCAAGGTTCTTAATGGAGTGAGATTTGTTTCTTTATTCTGAAAATATGTCGACCACGATCTGTGCGCATGTTCAACATAATTTACAAATAAAACTATGATCTGTGAATATATTGGAATATTTTGTAAATAAAACCATACTCTGTAAATATGTACACATATTTCACAAATTAAACCATCATCTGTGAATTTGTACACATATTTCACAGATATTCACAGCTCTTCAAAGCAACAGATTTTGTGACAAAACTATCGTTAGAGTTGAAAATGCAATGTAAACACATTGCATTTTAGATTATTGCTCGGTACATGAACATTTAAGCGGAAAAGGAAATGTTGTGTGCGCTACGTCATCACACAATGATTTTTATCTGCAACAAGTTTGGTGGAAACACACCACGAGTGGGAAAATGCGCATCTTTTTTTATTTATGCGGATTTTAGAATATTCACATGGAAATGTGTTGGTCTTGACAGTGGGGAATCCATCCTGTCTGACTGTGCCCATCTTTTACGCAATGAGCAAAACATCCCTTAAAAATGATATGCTGAACAACACTACTGACATCTTATCATATTCTTAAAGTCAGCGTTTCCAAAACTCTAATCTGGGGACCCTAAGGGGTTCACATTTCGTTTTTGACTTCATTACACAGCTGATTGAAATAATCACATCTTGATTTATGAGTTGATTATTTGAATTAGTTGTGTAGTCGTGCTATTTATTTTATTTTTATGTCCAGTTTGTCCACCCCTTGGGGTTCTCCAGGTGTTTGGGAAATACTGAGTCAGCAGTCAGATCAAACCGCTCAGGAAGGGCCTGAAAGAAACGGGAGCTTGACTAGTGGGGAGATGCAGTAGGGTCAAAAAGCAGCTGGTCAGTGGTCAAACCAGCCAAGCGGGGTCCTGATGCTAGGCTGACTCAGAATGGACAGCTGTGTGGGAATAGTAGGAATATAATAATAATATTGAGTTTGATGTCAACTGGGCAGCACACACACACTTGTCACATAGAACAAGACAATTTCAATAGCATCTTATTAAGCTATTTGATCAAACTTATATAAACAAGAGTCACTCAATAAAAGGAGGCAAAAGGACCACATGCTGGAACCCAAGCCAATAGCACACAGTTGTTCTTCCTGACAACTTTTTTAACTCCTTCCCTGTGTGTGTGGATGGATGACAGGGTGTGTCAGTGTGTGTGAATTGGTGCATGTATTGTTTCTGCCCTTTTAATGTGCCATCATTATGCAGTTTTACACATTCAGAAGGTTGATCAAGTTGTCACAGGTTTGGTCATGTTATACTTCAAAACATTCTCTTCAGAACAATTTTTGGGATTATCTTGAACCATCATCATAAAATGACCTGTGCATTGTCACACAATTAAACCCTCACGTTATTATTGTCAGGTTAATACATTTTACCATATGAGTAGAATAACTTGGCCTTTTATTTAACTGGTAACATTGCCCATCCCTTCAATCCAACAGTGCAACACAATACAGAGAGGGATTGAACTGACATTAATCAGACACGGAATGCATGTATTGACTAGGAAACACCATATTCATGTAGTTAAGGATGCATAACAAATGACTTGGCTAGCTAAAAAGCAAGCCTACATGGAGCAGAAAAACACTTATCAGCTCATGTTAAATGTCTTACCTCCTCACCAGTCTGGAAAGAGTGCTTTGTAATAGTGCCAATGCATCAACTGCGCTGTTTAGTCCCTGAAAGATCACCAATTCAGGATTTTAAAACTGAGCGGTTCTTCATAATTGACACATTTCTGAATAAACAATGACCTAGTTAATGTTAGTTTAACTTTGGTTGTTCGCATGAACACCTGACGAGATCACCTGCTAGCTATCGGTAGTGTCCAACACTAGCTAGTTAGCTAGCTTGACTAGTGGGCTGATGTCGAAAGCACACACTCCCATTGCATGCCCCAATGGTCGAATTTAACATCAATTCTAAAGTAATTTGTTGAACATAAACTCAGCAAAAAAAGAAACGTCCCTTTTTTAACACCCTGTCTATTAAAGATAATTCATAAAAATCCAAATAACTTCACAAATCTTAATTGTAAAGGGTTTAAACACTATTTCCCATGCTTGTTCAATGAACCATGAACAATTAATGAACATGCAACTGTGGAATGGTCGTTAAGATACTTACAGCTTACAGACGGTGGGCAATTAAGGTCACAGTTATGAAAACTAAGGACACTAAAGAGGCCTTTCTACTGACTGAAAAACTCCAAAAGAAAGATGCCCAGGGTCCCTGCTCATCTGCGTGAACGTGCCTTAGGCATGCTGCAAGGAGGCATGAGGACTGCAGATAAGGCCAGCGCAATAAATTGTAATGTCCGTACTGTGAGACGCCTAAGACAGAGCTACAGGGAGACAGGACGGACAGCTGATCGTCCTCACAGTGACAGACCACATGTAACAACAACTGCACAGGATCGGTATATCCGAACATCACACCTACGGGACAGGTACAGGACGGTAACAACTGCCCGAGTTACACCAGGAACGCACAATCCCTCCAACAGTGCTCAGACTGTCCGCAATAGGCTGAGAGAGGCTGGACTGAGGGCTTGTAGGCCTGGTGTAAGGCAGACATCACCGGCAACAACGTCGCCTATGGGCACAAACCCACCGTCGCTGGACCAGACAGGACTGGCAAAAAGTGCTCTTCACTGATGAGTTGCGGTTTTGTCTCACCAGGGGTGATGGTCGGATTCACTTTTGTCGTCGAAGGAATGAGCGTTACACCGAGGCCTGTACTCTGGAGCGGGATCGATTTGGAGGTGGAGGGTTCATCATGGTCTGGGGCGGTGTGTCACAACATCATCGGACTGAGCTTGTTGTCATTACAGGCAATCTCAACGCTGTGCGTTACAGGGAAGACATCCTCCTCCCTCATGTGGCACCCTTCCTGCAGGCTCATCCTGACATGACCCTCCAGCATGACAATGCCACCAGCCATACTGCTCGTTCTGTGCGTGATTTCCTGCAAGACATGGCCATGGCCAGCGAAGAGCCCGGATCTTAATCCCATTGAGCACGTCTGGGACCTGTTGGATCGGAGGGTGAGGGCTAGTGCCATTCCCTCCAGAAATGTCCGGGAACTTGCAGGTGCCTTGGTGGAAGAGTGGGGTAACATCTCGCAGCAAGAACTGGAAAATCTGTGCAGTCCATGAGGAGATGCACTGCAGTACTTAATGCAGCTGGTGGCCACACCAGATACTGACTGTTACTTTTGATTTTGACCCCCCTTTGTTCAGGGACACATTATTCCATTTATGTTAGGCACATGTCTTTGGAACTTGTTCAGTTTATGTTGCAGTTGTTGAATCTTGTTATGTTCATACAAATATTTACACACGTTAAGTTTGCTGAAGATAAACGCAGTTGACGGTGAGAGGACGTTTCTTTTTTTGCTGAGTTTAATTTGTTGGTAAATATACATTATACGCACATTTCATGGTTGTTCTTTATTATGGATAAATGAGACACTTTGCTTCACTCTGCGCGTCACAGCCGACTCATTTGTGGATTGCAATACATTGACAGGCGGAATACCGATCCACAAGCACTTTTTGAATGTGCAAATTCCACAGTTGTAAATGTTAGGGATTTCTGAACAAATTGTAGTTTTATTTGTGAGCTATGTTGAATATATTTACAGATCGATTTATTCATGACTTCATGACTATTCATGACTTTTTCCAATTTACGGATTATGGTTTAATTTCCTTAATATGTTTGACATATTCACAGATGATGGTTTATTGTGACATGTTTTTACATATTTATGGATAGTTTTTTTCACAAGATATTTTTAGAAATTCATAATCAGTTTTATTTGTGAGTTATGCTGAATATGCACAGATCGCGGTAGACATATTACACAATAAAGAAACAAATCTCACTCCATAGTCCACAACTAGAAAACCAATGGCTGATACATTTTGTCATAAAAAAACATTTTCCAGTTACAAATATTTTGATGTCAGTCAAAAGCAAGAGTCGAATCAATGCAGGCCACAGTTAGCATTGAGTTTCCAATTAGTTATAATGTAAACACTTATAGTGCTGTCAAATGCACAGTAAACTACAGCGTCATCTTTTGGATTTGTGTAACCTAAAGTAGCAGGTGTAAAATAAAATAGTTTGTGCAACAATATGCTTATCCTGTAAGAATTTGTTTTAAACATGTCATACTTTATTTGCAGATAAATTCATTATTATTTGAGCATGTTATCTCCAAGCCTGCACTTTGGTTCGCAAGACACTGAAATGCATTGTCAACCTTCTGATCATACATTAAGAATCGTTATCAAAACAACAATAATGGAGCCTTATGTTTGTCAATAGCTGTCAATATAAGTCTCTTGTCCACATGATTCATACAAAGTCAGAGTCTAGTCTAAGAGAGAACATACAGTTTAAGTCGGAAGTTTACATACTTAGGTTGGAGTCATTAAAACTCGTTTTTCAACCACTCCACAAATTTCTTGTTAACAAACTATAGTTTTGGCAAGTTGGTTAGGACATCTACTTTGTGCATGACACGGGTAATTTTTTCAACAATTGTTTACAGACAGATAATTTCACTTATAATTCACTGTATTACAATTCTAGTGGGTCAGACGTTCACATACACTAAGTTGACTGTGCCTTTAAACAGCTTGGAAAATTCCAGAAAATTATGTCATGGCTTTAAAAGCTTCTGATAGGCATTATTTGAGTCAATTTGCTGGTGTACCTGTGGATGTATTTCAAGGCCTACCTTCAAACTCAGTGCCTCTTTGCTTGACATCATGGTAAAATCAAAAGAAATCAGCCAAGACCCCCGAAAAAAATTTGTAGACCTCCACAAGTCTGGTTCAACCTTGGGAGAACTTTCCAAACGCCTGAAGGTACCACGTTCACCTGTACAAACAATAGTACGCAAGTATAAACACCATGGGACCACGCAGCCGTCATACCGCTCAGGAAGGAGACGCGTTCTGTCTACTAGAGATGAACGCACTTTGGTGCGAAAAGTGCAAATCAATCCCAGAACAGCAGCAAAAGACCTTGTGAAGATGCTGGAGGAAACCAGTACAAAAGTATCTATAACCACAGTAAAACGAGTCCTATATCGACATAACCTGAAAGGCCGCTCAGCAAGGAAGAAGCCACTGCTCCAAAACCGCCATAAAAAAAGCCAGACTATGGGTCGCAACTGCACATGGGGACAAAGATCATACTTTTTGGAGAAATGTCCTCTGGTCTGATGAAACAAATATAGAACTGTTTGGCCATAATGATCATCATTATGTTTGGAGAAAAAAGGGGGATGCTTGCAAGCTGAAGAACACCATCCCAACCGTGAAGCACGGGGGTAGTAGCATCATGTTGTGGGGGTGCTTTGCTGCAGGAGGGACTGTTGCACTTCACAAAATAGATGGCATCATGAGGAGGAAAATTATGTGGATATATTAAAGCAACATCTCAAGACATCAGTCAGGAAGTTAAAGCTTGGTCGCAAATGGGTCTTCCAAATGGACAATGACCCCAAGCATACTTCCAAAGTTGTCGCAAAATGGCTTAAGGACAACAAAGTCAAGGTATTGGAGTGGCCATCACAAAGCCCTGATCTCAATCCTATAGAAAATTTGTGGGCAGAACTGAAAAAGTGTGTGCGAGCAAGGAGGCCGACAAACCTGACTCAGTTACACCAGCTCTGTCAGGAGGAATGGGCCAAAATTCACCCAACTATTGTGGGAAGCTTGTGGAAGGTTACCCGAAACATTTGACCCAAGTTAAACAATTTAAAGGCAATGCTACCAAATACTAATTGAGTGTACGTAAACTTCTGACCCACTGGGAATGCGATGAAATAAATAAAAGCTTAAATAAAAAATTCTCTCTATTGTTATTCTGACATTTCACGTTCTTAAAATAAAGTGGAGATCCTAACTGACCTAAGACAGGGAATTTTTACTAGGATTAAATATCAGGAATATGAAAAACTGAGTTTAAATGTATTTGGCTAAGGTGTATGTAAACTTCCGACTTCAACTGTACATAGAGAGAACATAAAAAGGCAGGTAACAGAACAACAAAATTGATGCTTGAGTGGAATGAGAACAGCAAATGAGATTAGGAAAATACTTGTGCCTGCCCACAATTGGTACAAGCATATTGCCTTATGCCACTGCCTCTTAAGTGTTCACAATGAAACCTCTAATTTGTTTGAGGCCATAATATTGGTGATAAAAATCCCTAATATGAACATACAGTAGACATCTGATAAGCACACATTGAGCTAAGATAAGGTCAATTTCATAATGTTGACATACCACAATGCATGGAAACAAATGTAACCCTACTGATAAAAAGAATAAGTATACCTAAATAAGTCCACGTAGACCTAGTTTTTCTACCAATGGACTTGAGATTACACATGATTGGATTTGCCTTCCAAACGAAATACAACAGAATGAATGAATATTGGACATGTACTATACTATAAAATCCTTGATGTAGGTGGGAGGGAGATAGGCTTTCAGTCTTCAGATGTTACTTTCATCCCCCAATTGGTCTGCATCCCCCGACACTGAAATGGTGTAATGCCAAAGCACACCAAATCTCAAGTGCTCAGCCTTGCATGCAGCATCAGCAAAGATCTCCTGTGGAAAAAGTAATCTTGTTCCCAGAAATGTTTATGATTATCATTATCATGAGACCACAGGAGGTTGGTGGCGCCTTCATTTGGGAGGACGGGCTCGTGGTAATGGCTGGAGTGGAATTAGTGGAATGGTATCCGATACATCAAACACACGGTTTCCAGGTGTTTGATGCCATTCCGCCAGCTCCGTTCCGGGCCATTATTATAAGCCGCCCTCCCCTCAACAGCCTCCTGTGCATATGAGACGCAAACAAACAAAACAATCCCAGAAGACAGTCCATGTGTTATCAAATGCACTTGGATTCCCATCTCGTCTCATCCATCCTTCTGTGTACCTTTGCACTGATGTTGAGTGTTAAAGTGGTGAAGGAAATGGTTCTTTCTGGTAGTGTGCATCTGTAGTATATCGAGTTGCAGCAGCTTGAGGAGGCACCAGGGCCCATGGTTTCCAGTTATTCGCAGGTTATTTTGCCATCAAAGCTGGATAGAGCGATGGCAAAGGCCTGCACCGCACACATGGGGTAGCTATAGTCCAGAGTGAAGGCATCATCTGCTACTCGTCCAAACTGCATCACAATATAGGCCTCTACAAAAAAGAAAAGAAATAAAAACAATGCACACACAAAAGTTTTTACATTTACACTTTTGCAAACAAAAACTCCCAGAAAATATACTGTATTTGGGACTTTGGGACTTTATTCAACCTTATTCACCTTATTTTGTTCTTGGAATTTCATCCACCGGTATTGTATAGGATAGTTACTAGAAATAAGCAATATGTAAACAACGTTATGATTGTGGATAATGATTTTTTGGTTTGAGGCTCTTCTCACCATCTTTGCTGTGGATGATCTGAAAGTTCTTGATGGAGGCCTGTGTGACCCTGCCGTTGAAGTTCAGCACATGTGACGCCGTGTCGTCGTTCCACGTGGGGGTCTTGTTGTGGAGTTCGATCAGATTGTCCATCTTTCTGTTCTGGAACTTCATCAGCAAACCGCTGTTGTCCTGAAGGAGAGGGATGTGGGAGAAACGCAGCAGCGTGGCTGGTCACAAGAACAACATGGACAACGAGGAAAATGTTGCGGTAAAAGGAAGTCATCCGATCTACTACGTGGCCTCCTGCAAAGATCGTTCATTCAAGACCTTTAAATAATGACAATGGTGTTGTTCATCCTCATCCATAACTCAGGCAGAATGACATCTGTACAACAACGGTTTGCTTACTCTGCGAGGTCGGATGGGCACCCGTTCACTGTCCTTGCCCATCCCTGGGATGATGACGGTCAACCTTCTGGGGCCCTTTATTCCCAAGACATTCGTTTCCTGTCGGCAAAAGGTCAGAGCGATAGGCGGAAATAGGAATTACATTGTTATGGAAGTTGGGAGTCCACCATTTATCAATTTAACATAACATTTTCAATCATAACAACCTTATATGAACATTCTTTGAAGTACCTATAGCCCATTTACTAACCCTTTGTAACCCATTAAAGAGTCATTGAATGGCTCAACTATACAGAAATAATTAGCAGTTTGTAAACTACTTATAAACCTTCATTAAAAGGTACTTCAATGTAGATGTCAAAGCCTTACATAAATGATGGCTGCTAGTTCTTGGCGAGCATTGGACATGTCTGGTAGAGCTCTGTCTGGATGCAGAGCATTGTCAAACACTGTGAACTTAGTGCCCATCATATTGGACCTATGGAGGGTAAATAATCAATCCATGAATGCAACGAGCTTATGAAATGCCTGATTCCAGGTGTAATACTATTTATTTTATAGACAAGTTACAGTTTTGATCTATGACTACAGGTTACGGATACCTCAACTTTCCAATGAAATTTTCTCCACCCCGAGACAAGTCTGTGGGGTCAATGGAGATAAGGTAATTGGAGGTTGTGCTTTTCTTTCGTTTTCTCCCAGACAGTAGAAAGACCTGTAAAAACACAGAATAAATCTCCTGGACAATGATTCCTCAAATGCATATCATAACGTAAATCCACAACTTGGTTTTAAGCTCACGTTGGCTCCATCTCAGATTGAGATTCATTTTGAAACCAAAACCTCAATAGCTGTGTGTGACTCATCTGAAGCCACATTTGTGGGTTATAATACATTGACAGACAGAATAGAGATCCACAAACCCCTAAATTGGACCTCCAGGAGTGCCTCACCTTCTTTTCATTGTCGAGGTGGAGATAATATGTGGGATACAAGCCTTTGTCCATGCCCCTCTTGTCCCGGGTCATCTTGCATTTGACCGTCACCCCCTGCTGGGCTGGCTGCAGGACAAACTCCTCCAGGCTGTCAAACTCAATGTCCGGGGATGGAGGCCTCTCCTCCTGGATGTGGGAAAGAAAAAAACAGGATTATCAGTAGGTTCATTTATACATGGCTCTATCTACATTTTCATCCACTCTCTCTGCCTTTTTCTTAAATGCATTGGAGAAGGTCAGAGGGGAGAGAGCTTAGACTTTCTTATCCAGCATGGTGATGAGGCAAGGAGTAATTTTTTTGGAGCCCTGATCAGAAGAATGCAGCATTGTATACTCCACTTCACAAACCATCACTGTGCAGTAGCAACATTGTGACCTAGGTCACGATTCAATCCATATCGCAGAAGTTCAGCACTATAGTGCGTTTAAAATGTAAAAGGTCATTTCTGATTGAACCGACATAGGCAGCATTTACAGTCAAATTTATATTGTGCTATAGTGCTGAACTTATGCGATACGGATTGAATCGAGACCCTAGTCACTAAACGGGGATCGGCAGACACAAACCTACCTTCTTCTTCTTCCCTTTACCCTTTTTCTTTTTTGTCCCTTTTTCTGCCTCAGAGTCAGAATCGTCACTCTCTGATGCTTTGGCTGATAGAAAAATAAAACATTAGGAAAACTGGCAGGAAGACACCCAAACACTGTGTATTTAATTAAAACAGAAAACACTTGCCTTTCTTCTTCTTCTTGTCTTTGTCCTTGTCTTTACCCTTATCCTTGTCCTTGTCTCCCCCTGCTGCGAACATGGATGCCGGGTTGGCGTTCTCCTTCTTTTTTGATTTTGACTTGCTGGACTTGGTTTCTGGTTCACTGTCATCACTATCAGATTTGGCTGCTGGTTTTAGAGAATGCGCTCCAGGTTATGATCATATCTCAGTGTGCCTACAGTGCTGTAACATTATTGCAATGTGTTCTCTTCCAAAATGGGTGTGGGACACAAATAATACATGACGATGGGTTAGAGATTTTCTACCATCAAATCGATCATTATTTATCCCTAAAATTGCAGCAGTTTAAAATCAATATGTAAAGCTAGTGTTAACACTTACCTTTCTTCTTGCTCTTGGAGTCTGACTTATCCTTATCTCCATTTACACAGAACAGAGAAGCCGGTTCCTTTTTCTTGGTGTCTTTCATCGATTTTTTGTCATACTCTTTGTCATCTGAAAAAAAGGCGTGAGACAAAATTACATCTCTCAGCGATGCCATTTTCTTACCAGTGCTATACAAAAAAATTGTTACATCTGAAACGTGTTTGTATTTTTGTATACGCTTTGCATTCTGTCTGGTGTGTAATGTGCAACAGCTTGTTTGGTGCTGACAACGTAAGGCTATGCAGGACTAGTGTTTCCTTTCACTCAACATTTCGCAAAGAAATCTCCTACCTAATCCTCTTAAACCAGGTCGTATTTTTGTTGTTTTAGTAACTCCTATACATCTGCCCACCTTTAGCTTTGGATTTCTTCTCCTTGCCATCTTTGTCAGAACCTTCTTTTGTGGTCTTTCTCTTTGTCTTCTTTTGTGGAGTCTCTTCCTCGTCATCATCTTCTTCTGTATCTGAACCTTGAGCAGAAGAGGGGACTTTTTTATTGGGTTTGAAATAAATGTTGATGCTTCAACATGCAGTTCACGCAGAGCATCATCTCAGTTATATTGCTGACTGCTTACCTTTCTTTTTCTTTGGCACACTTTTTGTTTTCTTCTTTGGCTCGTCTTTCTCTTTCCCTTTCACTTTTTCCTTTTCTGTTTTTTCTTCGTCTGGTTTCTTTTTCTTGACCTTTTTTCCACCTATTTGACCCAAAAAAAAACAGAATTAAAGAGATGACCTCCAAAGAAATTAATATATTTTTGAGCGATAGCCATATTTATTCATCACATTTGGATACTGCACACTATCTCAGATAGAAATGATTTATTTGTGGATCACCAGCATTTTGCCAAATTTTTAAACAATCATTTGCGTATGTCTCATTTGAAGATATGTCCTTTAAACTGTGCAGAGCAGTCCGTACTTTGAACAGCAGGACTCTCTTCTCCAGACAGCTCTTCGCTCTTCTTGTTCTTGCTCTTCTTGGGCTTGGCATCGGCACCATTGGTCGTTGGGTTGGCTGACTCTGCCTTCTTCTTTGGCTTATAGAAAGCATTATCTGCGGGAAGAAGAGTCCGAGAGGAGACAAGGAGAGGAGAGTGGGGCAGACACCGGAGAGAGATGACACAGCTGTGCGGTAAGGTCAAAATCCTACGGTTTAAGATCTACTGTATGTGCGTAACAGCCTTTTGCATGAACCATGCATTTACACTGAGTGCACAAAACATTAAGAGCACCTGCTCTTTCCATGACAGACTGACCAGGTGAATCCAGTTGAAAGCTATGATCCCTTATTGATGTCACTTGTTAAATCCGCTTCAATCAGTGTAGATGAAGGGGGGGGAAACCGGTTAAAGAAGGACTTTTTAAGCCTTGAGACAATTGAGACATGGATTGTGCATGTGTGCTATTCAAAGGCTGAATGGGCAAGACAAATATTTAAGTGCCATTGAATAGGATATGATAGTAGGTGCCAGGTGCACCGGTTTAAGTGTGTCAAGAACTGCAGCGCTGATGGGTTTTTCACACTCTACAGTGTGTATCAAGAATGGTCCACTACCAAAGGACATCCAGACAACTTGACACAACTGTGGGAAGCATTGGAGTCAACATGGGCCAGCATCCCTGTGGAACACTTGACACCTTGTAGAGTCCATGCCTCAATGAATTGAGGCTGTTCTGAGGACAAAAAGGGGGTGCAACTCAATATTAGGAAAGTGTTCTTAATGTTTTGTACACTCAGTGTATGCCAATAGTAAATGTGTGCGCAGGAGCATGAAGATTTTAGTGACTTACCATCCAAAAGACAGTATGGTGCAAGCAGAAATGTATGGAGACAGAAACAAGTAAAGCACTGTACATTTCAAATCACACTTCTATAAATACAGTATACTTGATTATCCAATATTATATATTTTTACTACCGTCAAGACATTCCCTTAAAACCGATTCGTTTTCAAAAAGGAAATAGTAGCCAATTCATGAATGTCTACATTTGGAACAGATGACAATCATTCTAATATTCTAGGTAATACGTTCTATATTATGTAACCCGCCCTTCTGACAGTGACCTAACAATCAGGCATTAGTCACCTGCCTCAATCACAAATATGTCGTGTCACATCCACTGTTAAAGAAATGAAGTTACATTATTATAATGTAGTAGTAGGGCTTTAGAATAATAAACAAAGTCATATCAACTACACAAGGCTGCTGGGGGGGGGGGGGGGGGGGGGGGGGGGGGTATTGAGAGGAATGCTTCTGTACCTTAGAATCAATGCACATATAATTACAATTGGCAGATATTTTCTTCTCGTTCTTAAAAACACTCGTGTGCACTTCCACATTGTGCAGTTGGAAGTGCACCGAACATCACACCAACTCTATTCAACACAAAGCACATTCAGCTTTTTTCCGAATGAGTCTTATTCACTTGCTCTGGTATTATGTCAGTCAGCCTCCCACTACTCCCAGCAATCCCTTTCATGGGACAACTGACCGGAAACCAACTATCAGCACTCCACACCACAGCATCCTCAAAAAACTAGAATAAGGTCAGCCACTGTGATTCTGTTCATTTAAACACTGACTGACGACGGAGTGCAGCGATGGATGGCCACAGTAATCCGATTAAGATGTGGCGCTATTTCTGTCCTCACCTCAGACAAGCTGCCATTAGCGGCCTGCAGACAAAGCGGTCATCATGGATTTTTTTCAAGGGAAATCTGAATATGTCCATCAAATAGATTGTTGGTTGTTTCATGAATGACAGTCAACATTGACCCCCCCCCCCCCCCCCTATTTCCCACATCACAGCAAAAATGTTACCTCACAAATGTACCAGAGCCTCATCACAGCCCAGTGGCCAATTCTACATAACCATCAATACGCAACAGACACCAACTCAGTGGCCTTGCGGTTAAAGTGCGATTGGAGGTGTAATAGTTCGATCGCTGGCCAGGTGATACCAAAGACTGTAAAAATGGGACCTGATGCACCTCTGCTTGGCGCTCAGCGTTAAGATGATAGATTGGGAGTTAGGCTCCTGTCCTGCGAGCAAGGGCTACTTACACAACAGGCTGGGGTAAATCAGCCACTTTAGAACTGTAACAACACCACAGCAGCATGCTCAATCACTTGAGTATTCTGTTTAAATAATCTGATTACTGGTAAACCGGTTTTCTATCCACTGAATTGTCTAGCAATCAAGAGGGCAAGTAATTTAGTCTGTAGTCATCGTAAACACCATTACAGTATATCTGAATGAATCAAAATGCTATATGAGAAATGTTATAACTTTATAGGACCCATCGCGGGTATTCCATCTCTCTAGCATCCTTTCGACAAGGTAAAGCCCCTCAAAACAGTTTCGATAACGTTACCTTCTCTGCAGACATTGTGTGGCCAGTGACTTCAGCTCTAACAAACAACAAACTCCTCTTTTCGCTAAAAGTTCTTAGTTTAAAGGATGAAAAAAAGAGGCAATTCAACACAATGGAGATAATAAAGAGAGTGGGTAGCCTTGGACTCAATGGCTCGCAATCAGCAGAAAGTTGCTAATAGGATTTATGTGTAAAGCCATCTGCTCTTCAAAGACAGAGACATGTCAACAGGACGAACCAACATGGCGTGGGAGAAGGGGGAGGAGGTGTGTTACGTGTACACAGAGGACAAACACAGGTCCGTTATGCACATGTGGTGACACCCCCCCTTCCCCTTGTGAATGTAATGGTCGATGTGAATCATTACTAACCAACTTTGACTCAGACACAACACAGGAACTAAACGATGCACACACACACACACACACACAAATAGACATGTAAATGGACAACAAGTGTCTTAAAAATGTATGCAAAGGCACACCCAGCTACCTACTGTAGGTATCTTTTTGTATTTTAAACTTGGTATGATTGACTTTTACCGTATGTGGAGTGGACACATCTTGACTTTGAGACCTGTGGAATCAATTTTAAAATAGCATGACACTTTTTAATAATTCATTTTTTCAGACATATGTTTTGGCAAGACATATATGACATATATGATGCAATTGAGCTGACATTATTTATTATTATTCGCGAAATAGTGTAATGTCTGTTCTACACTATGTATATCTGTAGCATTGCACCCTCCTGAACACACCCCAGCAGAGGATGGTTGGTGCCAATATCTGGTAACAGTGTGTGGGAACTGGGCATATAGTAATCATCGTGCCTGTTAACAGGATAACTTTTTATTCTAGTAGGGTCTACACACTCAGATGCTCCAAAATACAGTGCCTTCAGAAAGTATTCACACCCCTTGTCTTTTTCCACATTGTGTTGTGTTACAGCCTGAATTTAAAATAGATTCCATTGAGATGTTTTGTCACTGGCCTACACATAATATTCCATAATGTCAAAGTGGAATTATGTTTTTTGAATTTTTTACTAATTCATTCAAAATGAAAAGAAGAAATGTCTTGAGTCAATAAGTATGCAACCCCTTTGCTATGGCAAGCCTAAATAAGTTCAGGAGTAAAAATGTGTTTAACAAGTCATATAATAAGTTGCATGGACTCACTCTGTGTGCAATAAAAGTGTTTATCATGATTTTTGAATCACGACCTCACCTCTGTACCCCACACATAGAATTATCTATAAGGTCCCTCAGTCGAGCAGTGCATTTCAAACACAGATTCAACCACAAAGACCAGGGAGGTTTTCCAATGCCTTACAAAGAAGGGCATCTATTGGTAGATGGGTAAAAATAAAAAAGCATACATTGAAAATCCCTTTGAGCATAGTGACGTTATTAATTACATTTTGGATGGTGTATCAATACACCCAGTCACTACAAAGATACAGGCATCCTTCCTAAGGAAGGAAAACCACTCAGGGATTTCACCATGAGGCCAATGGTGACTTTTTTTAAACAGTTACAGAGTTGAATGGCTGTGATAGGATAAAACTGAAGATGGATCAACAACATTGTAGTTACTCCACAATACTAACCTAATTGACAGTATGAAAAGAAGGAAGCCTGTGCAGAATAAAACTATTCCAAAACATGCATCCTGTTTGCGACAAAGCAAAAGCACTGAAGTAATACTGAAAAAATGTGGCAAAACAATTACATTTTTGTCCTGAATACAAAGTGTTATGTTTGGGGCAAATCCAATACAACACATTACTGAGTACCACTCTCCATATTTTCAAGCACAGTGGTGGCTGCAACATTTGAAAAACATATTTTCACTTTGTCATTGTGGGGTATTGTTGGTAGATGGGGGAGAGAAAAAAAGAATATATTTAATCCATTTTGAATTCAGTTTGTAACACAACAACATTTGGAGTAAGTCAAGGGGGTATGAATACTTTCTGAAGGGACTGCATATTAAGACATGCTCTTACCTGTCGTCTGTCCAGACGTCTCTGAGGGTTTCCTTCTGGAGAGGCATGAGTGTTCTGAGGAGAGGGGTAGGAATCATAGAAGGAAAGTGGTTGTGTTCGAGGAGTGGATGGTTGTTCTGGACATATGTCAAAAAGGAGGGAAGAACCCTACTAAAGAACAAATTAAGAAGAAAATCACGTAATTTTCGTTTGTAAGCCTACGATTTAAAAATATGATCCCTTCATCAATGTAATACATTGATTTACAATAAATGTTTTTAAATTGAAATGGTGATGCTTAATCTTAGTGGGCTCCCGAGTGGCACAGCAGTCTAAGGCACTGCATCTCAGTGCCTGAGGCGTCACTACAGACCCTGGTTCGATTCCAGGCTGTATCACAACCGGCCGTGATTGGGAGCCCCATAGGGCAGCGCACAATTGGCCCAACTTCGTCCGGGTTAGGGTTTGGCCGGGGTAGGCCGTCACTGTAAATAAGAATTTGTTCTTAACTGACTTGCCTAGTTAAATTTTAAAAAATCTTACTTTATATGTAAATAAAGTCACATGCATGTACACACACACACATGTAGGCAGACAAACATAGGCAGGGATCTAAATTCAAATGTTTCATTGATAACACTGGTGCTCCCAATATATATATATTTTTTTAAATAAAAAATAAATTAGGAGCACCACATGAAATTTAGTGGCAGAAAATATATATATATTTCTAAATCCAGTTTCCTTTCTTTCTGTGGGCCCAAATGTTTGGATATACTGGTAAAGTTAGCTAGCCAATGAGGTAACATGACTGAACAAAGTGTAAACAAATGGTTAGCGATGCGCTAGTAAGTTTAGAACTGCCCACGACATGGTTTATGAATGTAAAATGCGGTCTCGGGATCCGCTATAGGAAGATAAAAATGTTGCGCCGGCAATTGTGGGTCAGATCTTTTGACCTGGTTGTGCTAGAAGCAACCCGTTTTCCCCTGTAGTAATAGTGCAACCATGACGCTATCAAATATTTTTCTCTAGGGCACCCAGAAACAACGGTACAGCGATGCCTTATCATTACAACAATTATTATATGTAATATTGTTTTCTTAGTCGCACGGTGCTCCCAAAATACAACTCCTGGTCACACAGAAAAATATTTCTTCACATATGCGACCAAATTGGTCGCACTTTAGAGCCCTGAACACAGGCATAAACACAAGCTCAGACTCACACATGCATGCACACACACGTATGTACCTTTGACTGGCTCCAAGTAGGTGCTGATCAATGGATGTGCTCTGTGCTGTGGTCAGTGTGGTCACCCCTTAGCCCACCACTGTGTGACTGCCCACAGGGGTTCCTACTGATCCCGGCTATGTGTCCTACTGATCCTGGCTGGTCATATGACCACTTCACTAAGATGATTGTCTACAGAGCAACAGGTCCTCTCAACTCCACTAATCCACTCCACTCTATTCCACTGCACACTACTACTACTACCTCTTAATAGGATTACCCACAAAGGATAGTCCTCTCCACCACTACTTGTTAATCAGATTGCCAGCAGGGCAACCTGTCCCTTCCACTACCACCCACCCCACCAGGACACGACAAGACATCCTGACCCCCAACCCCCCCACCCCACCCACTACACTACGGTTTACCATAATCAGCTCTATACCATCTGGGGACTTTTCAATCCTTTTTTAGAAGAAAGAGGGAGATCTGATAGGGTTGGATTGTCAAACTCTATTATAAGAGTGCCCTAACCGGACCAGGATAAGAAAAGACCGATTCAACATACATTCTGGTATATGAACGAGAACCAGTGTGTGTTTACCATTGGTGGAGAAGTGATGTTTCAGGATAGTGCAACAGTCATATGAAGCATAGTTGTAGTTCCTACTTTCTACCACCAGATGCCGCTGAATATCAGTAGACCACACGTGTTGCAGGAGCCAGTGATACCACATGGGGGCGCACATCAGACTTATGAGAGATTCTATACAATCATTTGTGTATACAGCCATTTTAATCAAATTTTACGTTGCATCTATATGTTTTGGTAAGCATATTGCTTGATGATAATGTGTTATTCATTGTAACAATGTGTACTTACATTGCATTTAGGCTACACTCACTGTTGACTACCGTGTAACTACACAGGTTCTATTTTCACGATTTTCATTCGTTGTACTATTTATACAGTCAACTGCGAAATGATTGGCATCTTTGATGAAGATGAGCAAATATGACTGTATAAATAAATAATACAAATAATAACGATTGTATGCTCCAAAAGGTTTTTATACAATAACAATTGCTCAGAGAGAGATTTTGTGAAGTAATACTTTTGTTCTCTCAAAAAGATTGAGGTAAAAATGATTGGCACCCCACTTTTCAATACTCTGGCACCCTCTCCCCTTGCTAGGATAATGAGGATGTAGCTCAGTATTTGTCTAATTTATTTTATACAGTCTTTTTTGCTCATCTTAATCAAGGATGCCAATACTTTCGGAGGTGACTGTAAGACAACATAATACTGATGATGAAGTAGTTGTAATAATGTGTTGCTCGTGGTAATATTATTCTTAGTAGTTTTAGCAGTATTCGTAGCATAATCAGTTGTACTGTAGTTGTGATAGAATCACTTGTACAGTATACAGCCCACAGGAGGCTGCTGAGGGGAGGATGGCTCATATGCGAATGGAATGGTATCCAACACATGGAAACCATGTGTTTGATGAGTTTGATACTATTCCATTGATTCAGTTCAAGCCATCACTATTAGCCTGTCCTCCCCAATTAAAGTGCCACCAACCTCCTGTGATTCAGCCCTTACGGTATACAGTGCGGTAGGTCACATGCAGTATACATCTGCAGACTGCACCTGTCTGTGTCTCAACAGTAAATCAGTATTCAAGCTATTGAATGAAAGACGCCTCCTCCCTCGCCTCTCCTCTCCGTATGCCCATCACACTGGCCAGCCCGTTGCCTGTTGAAAGAAGTATAGACTAATAGCTTTGCTGGCATTTCTGTAAACCCTTGACAGTAACACAGCACTTGGCAGACTGCCTAAGGCCAATGACCTCAGGGCTGGGGAGAGGGTGTCAAGATATTAAAGAGACAGTACACCGAGCTGACTGTAACTGAGGGACGTGGTGCTGTGTGTCTTCACAACGATTGTACACATAGACCTACTGTTGTTATCAAATGCATGACTACAACATGCTGAATGTGGTAGTTATGCATTTGGTGACAGGATGGGGGTAAATGTTGCATCCAAGAATGAAAAATAGCCAAGACATAACAATAAATGCTAGTTAAAGCAACATTCTTAATAGATTAACAATTGTAACAACAAAACAGAACAACATCAAAATAAAACAAAATAAAATGGCAGAAAAGGGGACACTTATTAAAGGTTGTGAAAACACTGAGCCGGGGGGGGGGGGGGGATTATGTTAAGTTCCACTGTGGTGTCAGACTAAGGCCCTAAAAATTGTCAAAGACTCCAGCCACCCAAGTCATAGAATCTCATAGACTCTGCTACCGCACGGCAAGGGGCGCCGATGCACCAAGTCTGGAACCAAGAGGACCATGAACAGTGTCTACCCCCAAGCCATAAGACTGCTAAATAATTAGTTAAATAGTCTGGGTAGCTATTTGCTGAACATTCTTCATTTACCCTTTTTGCACAAACGTTTTTGACTCATCACACACACTTCTGCTACTGTTTATTATCTATCACTTTATTCCTAGTTAGATGTACATGTCTACCTCCATTACCTCATACCCCTGCACATTGGCTCGGTACTGGTACCCCGTGTATATAGCCAAGATATCGTTACTCATTGTGTATTTATTATTACTTTTATTATTACGTGTTTTACTTTTCTATTATTTCTGTATTTTCTTTCTCTGCATTGTTGGGAATGTCCGTTGAGTAAGCATTTCACTGTTAATCTACACCTGTTGTTTACGAAGCATCTGACAAATAACATTTGATTTGGTTTGAAGCCAGCTAGTGGTCGTACACCCACTCCAGAGGTGGCGGCAGTGACCTCGAGCTCAAGTTCCAGGTCTGAAGTGTCAAAATATTTCAGTTTGCCACTTTACCGCTGACCCAGCAGGCAGCGTAGTTGAGGACACTGAACCCGGTGCACTGTAAAGCCTGTTAAATGGTACACAGAGAGAGAAATGCCGTAGCTCAGGAAGGGCAAACAATGAAGACGAAACAGGAAAATGTGGGCTAAATTAACCAGGCCCCGAGGGAGCTGCTGCTTCGAAAAGGGTTAAAGACGGGGACAATGGCAGGAGGTCTCTTTAGGGTTCACTGTAAACAACATGTCGTTCTACAACCATAAGCACCAGGCTCTCAGGGCACTATAATATAATGATACACAACAAGACTCTCTGATCTATGATCGTTGTGCTTGGAGCGTTTCTCATACACTAGATTCCAAATCAACCACGAGACCTCCCTACCCGCCATAGCCACTCCTGTAGCTCTGAAATGATTGGATGGGTGTAAGCTGTTTGGAAATCAGCAGTAGTGTATAATTTCGGAGCAAGCTGCCACACCCGTGGAGAATATATGCCAGCCATGGTTGGCGGTACATCTAGTATATTTACTAGCATAAAACATAGTATGTACTTAGCCAGTTGGGGTCATGGCTGTGTGAGTCCATTAGAGGAAGAGAGATCCATGCCAACATGAGTCTGTTCATGAGGAGAGGTGTGGTCGTTATGACCTGAGATGCCCTTCTCCTCTCTGCACTCTGTTTACAGACAGTGCGCCGCGAAGCACAGCCAATGAGAGGGAAGTAAACGTATACATTCTTGATTGTTGAGTGAAAGATCCGGGTTGGGGTGCAAGGTTTCCTCCCCCCACTTTCTCGATGTTCATTCGGATAAGCGGAATATTTTTGTATTTTTCAGTCGAGACATCTAGTAATCGCAATAAGAAAGGGTTAAACTCAACTCCAGGAAGTCACATTTTCCTGCGAGTCACATTTCCATAGTTCTCAGTAACAACGGCCTCGCGCCTCTCTGTTGGAACTCCCTCAGGCGCTACCATGTGATACTCCACACAGCAAACAGACAACAGACAAATGGGGAAATGAGGAAAAGGTTAGTAGAGCAGGCCGATCCAGTGCTGTGTCAAATCTAATAAAGAACTAATCAAGAGCCTTCTCTTCAGCCTCTAGTGTTTCCAAATGCACACAGTAAAACTTTCAAAAAAAGAAAAACAAGCTATTGCCTTAAACGGCTAAAACCTTGCCTGAAAAATACTTTGTCAAAATAAAAAGAGAATTGAGAGGAAAGCCAGGATTCCTCGAAGAGGGAGGGCACACTTAAGTATGTGCTCAGCCAGAGGATGATTTCATCACCAGTGGCCAGGGGTTGTGTGTATGTGTGTGTGTGTGTGTGTGCGCCCTGCAGCCTGCAGCTAATAGAGGGTCCCAGTGGAGAGTGTGAGTCTTGGCGCCACAGAGACCATTAAGTTCATAGATTCCACATCAACTACACACACACACACACACACACACACACACACACACACACACACACACACACACACACAGGCAATCATGCATACGCACACACACACACACACACACACATAGGCAAAGCACTGCACTGTATATTCACATACAGTACAATCACCTGCTACCTGGAAATAGTGTGCTTTTCAAGGGATTATCAGATAATCAGGACTAATTTGCAATGTACAATGTATGCAATTTAAACACTTTTTTGACAGTCAGATATGTTTGAGGTAAAGTCACATTACTTGAGCTTTGATTGGACTCCACACACAGAGATGTGTACAAAGCTCTCCCTAGCCCTCCATGCTGAAAATCTAACCAGAACTCTATCCTCCTGATTCTTGCTTACAAGCAAAAACTCAAATAGGAAGTACCAGTGAGGCGCTCAATAAAGAAGTGGTCTGATGAAGCTGATGCTAAGCTACAGGATTGTTTCACTAGCACAGAATGGAATATGTTCCGGGATTCATCCGATGGCATTGAGGAGTTTACCACATCAGTCACCGACTTCATTAATAAGTGCATTGACGACATCGTCCCCACAGTGACTGTATGTACCAACCAGAAGCCATGGATTACAAGCAACATCCGCCCTGAGCTAAAGGTTAGAGATGCCGCTTTTTCTGGGAGTGGAAAACGAATCCAGACGCTTATACGAAATCCCGCTATGCCCTTCAACGAACCATCAAACAGGCAAAGGGTCAATACAGGACTAATATCAAATCCTACTACAGCAGCTCTGAATCTTGTCGGAAGTGGCAGGGTTTGCAATCTATCACAGATTATAAAGGTAAACCTGCCGCGAGCTGCCCAGTGACGCGAGCCTGCCAGATGAGCTAAATGCATTTTATGCTCGCTTCAAGGCAAGCAATAGCTTGTCTGGACGACTGTGTGATCACGCTCTCCGTAGCCGATGCGAGTATGACCTTTAACCAGGTTAACAGACAGATTACCAAGACATGTACTCAGAGCATGGCCTAACTACCTGGCAAGTGTCTTCACTGACATTTTCAACCTCTCCGTGACCCAGTCTGTTATACCTACATGTTTCAAGCAGACCACCATAGTCCCTGTGCCGAAGAACGCCAAGGTAAGCTATCTAAATTATTATCGCCCCGTAGCACTCACATCTGTAGCCAATAAATTCTTTGAAAGGCTGGTCATGGCTCACATCAACACCATCATCCCAGACACTCTGGACCCACTCCAATTTGCATACCGCCCCAACAGATCCACAGATGACGCAATCTCTATTGCACTCCACATTGTCCTTTCCCATCTGTACAAAAGGAACACCTACGTGAAAATGCTGTTCATTGACTACAGCGCAGCGTTCAACACCATAGTGCCCTACAAGCTCATCATTAAGATAAGGACCCTGGGATTAAACACCTCCCTCTGCAACTGGATCCTGGACTTCCTGACAGGCTGCACCCAGGTGGTGACAGTAGGTAACAACACATCCGCCACACTGACCCTCAACACGGGGGCGCTTCATGGGTGCGTGCTTAATCCCCTCCTGTACTCGCTGTTCACCCACGACTGTGTTAATGCACACCCCATTATTTATATTTCTACTTCGCACATTCTTCCACTGCAAATCTACCATTCCAGTGTTTTACTTGCTATATTGTATTTACTTCGCCACCATGGCCTTTTTTTGCCTTTACCTCCCTTATCTCACCTCATTTGCTCACATTGTATATAGACTTATTTTTCTACTGTATTATTGACTGTATGTTTGTTTTACTCCATGTGTAACTCTGCGTTGTTGTATGTGTCGAACTGCTTTGCTTTATCTTGGCCAGGTCGCAATTGTAAATGAGAACTTGTTTTATCTGTCATGATTGTCTTGTGACTAATACCCTACCTACTTGTACATATTACCTCAATCCCGTGACCTACCTCATACCTCTAGCACATTGTCTCAGTACCGGTACTCCTTCTATATAAAGGTTAAATAAAAATAAAATAAACAACTCCAACACTGTCATTAAGTTTGCCAACGACACGACAGTGGTAGGCCTGTTTACCGACGACAATGAGACTACAAGGAGCACGACTCCCTTCACATCAACAGGGCTGTAGTGGAGCGTGTCGAGAGCTTTAAGTTCCTCAGTGTCCACATCACGAAGGACCTATAATGGTCCAAACACACCAACACTAGCGTAAAGAGACCAAAAAGATTTGTCATGGGCCCTCAGTTCCTCAAAAAGTTCTACAGCTGCACAATCGTGGGCATCTTAACTGGCTGCATCACCGCTTGGTATGGCAACTGCTTGGTGCTACAGAGGGTAGTGCGTATGGCCTAGTACATCACTGGAGCCAAGCTTCCTGCCATCCAGGATCTCTATACCAGGTGGTGTCAGAGGAAGGCCCTAAAACATTTCAAAGACTCCATCCTCCCAAGTCATAGACTAGACTATTCTCACTGCTACCGAACAGCAAGCGATACCAGAGCGCCAAGTCTGGGACCAAAAGGCTCCTGAACAGCTTCTACCCCAAAACCATAAGACTGTAAATCAAATGGCTGTTTGCATTGACCCACTTTTTTGTGTTGCACTGATTCTCTTGCACAGGCTCTATGCACACTCACTGGACTCCACCCACAAAATCACTGACACTCCAACACACACATACGCTCAGACACACAAAACGCACACATGCATATTGACGACACACACACACACACACACTCACACATAGACACACTTTAACACTCTTTCACACACGCCGCTGCTACTCTGTTTATTATCTGTCATGATTGTCTTGTGACTTTTACCCTACCTACTTGTACATATTACCTCAATCCCGTGACCTACCTCATACCTCTAGCACATTGTCTCAGTACCGGTACTCCTTCTATATAGCCTCGTTATTGTTATTTCAGTGCGTTACTTTTTTATTCTTTAATAATTTTTTTGCTATGTTTCTTAATTTTTAACTGGGAAAGGGCTCGTAAGGTAATATTTCACGGGAAAGTCTACACTTTTTGTTTTCAAATAACATCACAATACATTTTAAAAGTTGCAATTAGTAATTGTCTCAGACTTACAAAGGTTTGTTACGTGACACATGAATAGAGGTGAATAGATTGTGTTTCTATTTATTGAATATACGTATACAGCACACTCTTACAAACTGTACACAAACAGCTTACAGTATGTTATTGCTGTCCATTCCTTCCTCTTGCAACAACACTCGACTACATACAGATTTGAAACGCATCTGACTTTCCATTGGCCAGATCACTAGCTGTGTGAAGGGTCAACGTGTTTCCTGATAACTGGGCGAGGGTTGAGGCTGTTTGCAGAACCGCCAGGCTGTGTTTCGTTCCAAGACGTTCCCTACCCCGTGTCCTCCTTCACTCCCTTTCATGAATCTGAGACAACTGGGTAGGTGTAAGAAATAGCTCCACCCACCTAGTTTCCGCCATGTTGCTTTAAGATATCCAGTCTGATCAGATATTTTAAGGGTAGTGAATAAGGGTAGAGTGGAGGAAACACCTTCCTGGAATGAAGAGTAGCCCGGAGCGAGCCAGGCAAAGACAAAACAACGGGCGCCTTCCACATTGCAGCCAACTTTAAAGGCGAGTCGAGGCTGACTGATCTACAAATCATATTGCATCATACATACAGTTCCTCATAAGTATAAGTAACCCCTTTGGATTTCTTTACATATTATTGTGTTACAAAGTGGGATTAAAATGGATTTAATTGTAATTTTTGTCAACGATGTATACATATTAATCTGTAATGGCAAAGTGGAAGAAAAATGCTCTGTATTTAAAGATTTAAATAAAAAATTAAAATTATTTACCTTCATCAGATATGTATTCACCCCCCTGAGTCAATACATGTTAGTAAGACCTTTGGCAGTGATTACAGCTATGAGTCTTCTTGGGTAGTTCTCTAAGAGCTCTGCACACCTTGATTGTTCAATATTTGCCTGTTATTCTTTCAAACATTCTTCAAGCTCTGTCAAGGTGCTGGTGATCATGATCAGCAAGTCTTGCCATATATTTTCAAGCAGATTTAAGTCCAAACTGTAACTTGGCCACTCAGGAACATTCACTGTCTTCTTGGTGAGCAACTCCTGTGTGGATTTGGCCTTGTGTTGTATGTTATTGTTCTGCTGAAAGGGGAATTCCTCTCACAGTGTCTGGTGTAAAGCAGACTGAAACAGGTTTTTCTTTAGTATTTTACCTGTGCTTAGCTCCATCCCGTTTCTTTTTATCCTGAAAAACTCCCGTCTTTGCCGATGTCAAGCATACCCATACCATGATGCAGCCACCACAATGCTTGAAAATAAGGAGGCAGTTACTCAGTCATGTGTTGTGTTGGATTTGCCCCAAACACAAGGCTTTGCATTTAGGACAAAAAGTGTGTTGCTTTGCCGTATTACTTTAGTGCCTTGTTGCATGTTTTGGAATATTTTTATTCTGTATATTTTATTCTTCTTTTCACTCTGTTATGTGGGTCATTATTGTGGAGTCACTACAATGTTGTTGATCTGTCCCCAGTTTTCTCTCATCGCAGCCATTGAACTCATGGTGACTTCCCTGAGCAGTTTCCTTCCTCTCCTGCAGCTCAGTTCAGAAGCATGACTATCTTTGATGTGTCTGGGTGGTTTAATACATCATCCACAGCATAATTATTAACTTGACCATGCTTAAAGAGATACTCAATGTCTGATTTGTTATTGTTACCCATCTACCAATCACTGCCCTTCTTTATGAGGCTTTCGAAAATCTCCCTGCTCTTTGTAGTTGAATCTGTGCTTGAAATTCAATACTTGACTGAGGGACCTTAAATATGTTGTATGTATAGCGGACAGAAGAAGGGGTAGGCATTCAAAAATCTTTGTCATCCCCATTACCATGTACCATATGTGATTTGTTATTAAGCCTAATTTAGGCTTGCCTAAACGAAGGGAGTGAATACTTGTGCAACAACTATATTTTAGTTATTTAATTTGTATTAATAAGTAACATTTTCTTTTCACTGACATTATAGAGTATTTTGTGCAGATCAATTACAAAAAGAATCACTGTTAAATCTATTTCAATCCCACTTTGTAACTCAACAAAATATGAAAAAAATCCAATAGGGATAAATACTTTCGATACCCACTGTAACTACTACTACTATTAACTCATATTATTTGTAGATCGATTGGTCGGTCACAATTTACCCATGATGCATCACGGTTTTGACGCTCTCGAACGTGGCCTTTCCCTGCAGCGGGGTGACATCTCGCCTGGAAAACAGTGTCCTGGTCTGACACTGACTGTGGGAGAGGAGCAGTTGTGCAAACAGACTGTAATGATAGGGGTGCCACAGCACCTGAAGGCCTCGGTGTAACAGAAGCAATGTGTGCAGTCGGTGGCGTAGGTTTGGGTGGTCGGTTTACTCTTTTCTCAAGTTAACCATCAAGCTATATAACCCATTTTACAACAATGAAAGACTCTATATCAAGTGGATATTTTTGTTCCACCTTTTAAGATCAATCACATTTAAAATAGTTGTAATGCATTTCTAAAAAGATTGGATTGAGAAATGTCATCATATTTTTTTATTATTATATTAAAATCAGCAGAAATTTGATAACTCAAAACCTTCACATGAAAGGAAGAAACTATTTGGCAGAGGATCCTAGGCCTAGCCCAGTCCAGAGTTAGTGCTATCAGTACTGTGCAGTAATTAGGGCAATGCGTTCAGAACCTGCTATGACCTCTAGAGCAAACAGTCATGAACCTTGTGAGATCCTGCCCTGTCTGCCTGCCCTGTCTGCCTTCCATGCCTGCCTGCCTGCCTGCCTGCCTTGCTTGCCTGTCTGTCTGACACCCATCTGAAATGGAGGACAAGGGATCCAGGAAGTAGCGCTGCATTAGAGAACAGACAGAATTTCCTCGTTCTCACTCTCTCCTGGGCGTACATACCCAAATGAGAGAGCACAGCACAACACACAATCCTACTGTACAGCAACTGTTACTGTACAGCATGTGATCGTGTGGTTCAGTCTTAGAAAGATTTTGATCCTCAAAACCAGAAAAAGGTACCTGGTTACTGTGTACTGCCTAAGCTGGCACTGCCATGAGAGGGGTGACTGGGAGTGGGCACTACCCTCGAAGCTTTCCCACATGAGGGAGGAGTGTGAGAGAGAGAGCAGAGAGCCAGCTCGAGCTGCCTTACAGAGACGTGCGTCCCCAGCGCTGTGCTTTAGAAACAAGCAGCGCTCTTTTGAACCGCTGCCAATAGAGGCTGGCCCAAGCTGTTGCAGCTGAAACTTTTACAAGCTCACTGCTCGCGAGCAGGAAGAGAGAGACACAGAGAAATATTTGTAAAGGGAATTTGCATGCGCAGCTCCTCTATTCTCCAGTTCCTGTCTGCGCTCGTTCCTGAAATATTGGCAACCTGATTTCTTTGTTGATAATTGTTAGTGTTTGTTAAAAGGGGAATTTATATAAGGAAACAGAAATATTTTTGGGGAGGAGTGTGCATGAAGGTTGAAATGCAAGGTACATTGAAGGACAGAAATAAATGAGAAAATAACAAAAGAGTAGATGACGTCACAGAGAGAGCTGCCCGGGATTATGCCTGAGAAAAGAAGATGATGATGACAGTTTTTGACTGCAGCACTTGTCTATGTGACATACGTGTCTATGTCTCGCTTTCTCTCTCTCTCTGGTGGACAGGGGGTGAAATACACTTTTTGGCACAGTGACACTGGATTACTTTGGTGACTTTAACTTATTTTGGCACAGAGTCCTGCGGAACTCTGTCATTCGGTTTATCTTACTACTGCCGTCTGTTCCCAGAAGTTGACCCTTTCCTCACCCTCTGTTTAGCTTTTCCACAGCACAGCTTGTTGCTGGGGTATCATTCCTGCAAACCACATTTAATGTACACATACAGAAACGCTCATCTGTAACGTTGACAAAAAAGGACACTTTTTTACTCACAGGTTCTTTTCTTTCTTTTCTTTTCTTTCAACTCATTGCGACCAGGCAATTTTACCATCTCATCTGAAAGCGTGAAAACGGTTCAAATCAAAACAAAAACACAGGCAGGTGCAGAACAGCTAAAGACGTCTGTAATGACTACTGAAAATGGGAACCGTGAGGCATGTACTACCTGGGACTGATGCCAACTGCTGACAAAAGGCTTCACTGCACGCTCTGAGAGAAGTCTTTAACTCGTTCTTTCTTCACCCCCCCAAATGCATCAGGAATCTAAGGGATTGAGTTGTTTTGATGTCATAAGTCTGGCAACACTTTTTGCCATAGGTACAAGAACCGATGTAAGTATTTCATTCTGGTACCTCTCTCTGCGCTCGTGTGTGTTTTTCCCTGCTCTCTCTGCTTCAGTGTGTTACTGTGAGATTAATTTTTGATGATAGACTGTCAGTCTCTGGGTTTAAGGGCCATGTGGGGTGTCTTTGTTTTGTTGTTTCTTACAGCCATTCTTTTCGAGAGGATTTCAAAGTTTAAGATCTCAATTTCCGCTATGAAACTACTTGCGGTTCGAACCCAAAATAAGATTTTTCTTTTTCGAAAGTCATCTGTTCGAGCAGGCTGTTGTGACCTCATGCTTTTTCTCTCTCTCTCTCTCTCTCGCTCTCCTTCTTTCTTCCTCTCTTCCTCTCCCTGTTTCTGCCTCTTGGCAGCTGGGCCAAAGTGGGCAGGGAGAGAGGAGGGCACGGCCGAGACTGCTCTCAAGCCCCAGCCCTTGTTCGAGTGGGGTTGCTCGCCAGCACGCTGCTCAGCCTTTCCCTCATCTTGCAGACGAAAGAGAGGGACGTGGAAACGCGCTCTCCTCTCCTTTCTTCCCCGCCCTTTTTTCACCACCACCATGGCCTGTTCACTTCGGGTCCTCTCTGCGGAGATCCCTGCTCTGTCCTTTACAAAATCTACTTCCAGGTATTTCCATTTTTGATACTGCTTCTATGCCAGGGCCCTGTGACTTTTTGTTTTTGATCTACCTCTCCTTTACTCGTATCTTTTATATTTTATCCTTTGCACTTTTCCTATTTTCCACCATCATCTTCCTCCTGTACACGTGTCTGCCTCGCCCCCGCCGCAATGTCGAAATCTTCGCCATTACTGTTTGGTAGAAATGATGCTGATTTTCGTATGAAGAAGTAGAGAGAATTAGTTCGACCATGAGCATATTGTACATTTTGTAAACCCATTGAAGGTCGATATAGTGATAGCTATTCACTTCAGGGTACAATAGAGCAGAAGACAGCGCCCAGGACAAGATGCATTATTTGGGACAGCGTTGTTTGTGTAGAAAGTTTTAAATACAACAGACACCAAAGAAAAATGAATTGTTCTCTTAGTGGTCTCATGGTTGTGTCTGGCCTTTGAAGTAGCTTTTTGCTTATTTTCTTTTTTTGTGTGTGTGAACAATAACATTTAATGCATCGTTATAAGGCAAAGAGAGCTTAATCACACTACTATGCCATCAATCCTATCCCCAAAGCCCTAAAAAGAAACAAAACGCCACCAGTGCTACCTCTCGAAGGTTTCAAAGGGAAATATTTTGAGACAAAATGACTTCTGCATATTTACACCACGTTTTATCTTTCGCCGCAGGATTCAAATCCATAAGGTTTGAAACATAGTGAGCAATCAGCAACCCATCTCCTACATTGTCCGTAGTGGAGGAAACACTGGCACGTACAATAGGTATGACCAAAAGATGAGGACTCCCAGAAAAAAAGAGCAGCTCCAGTGAACATAATGAACTCAAGAAGTTTTCCCACTTTTAAAATCCTCTGACTCTAGTATTAACAGCCACAATATGAATATATAAAATGCTGTTCTTTTGTTTAGATACCAGCATCCAAAGTCTCTTACCATGTGTCCGTAACATATTTACCGTATCAAAACACTCATATGCTGATGTTTTGGGTCATTTGATTTCTTTTCAACTTGGAGACCCTGATCTCGCCTCAGAGGTTTTTGCGTGAATTATTATGACAGTTCAAGTCATAATACAGTCACATAATCTAAAAAGGTAACCAGTTAGAAAGCCCCCGGAGGCTTCGTTTCACAATGGCTCTCACTACGAATGTGTTAAAAGGTGAAACAGAGATGTCAAACTAAATGACAACGTTAATTGAGCTGAAAAGAACTGCTGGAACAATTGCTATCTACTGATTTGGTAACTAACAGTCAAGTTACTGCTGTTTCCTCTAGACCTGTGCAGAAACCAGTATGAACCAGATCATTCTGATGCAAGCATTGTTCTATACATGAAGGAGCTTGTATTGTAGGGTCTCAATTTCAGATGGAGCACGTTTGAATGCTTTTTCAGCATTTCTCCACCAACAATTTAGGTTTAAGTTGTTATTGTTGGCATGTCTTTTTTTAGATCTTGCAGAATTATCACATTAATGGGTACGACTTAAAATAAAAACCAAGTATGGATTTATGTTGAAGTGGCTCGTATTTATTTACAGTAGATCTACTTTCAGTAAAGGAGCCTCAAAAATCTTGACATTTTATCAGTACATGTAGGCCTACTACAATGCACAGCATTCAATTGCTCAAATAGCCAAGGCCTACTGTAAATACAAAATGTGTCTCTAGTTTTTGTGTATTACCTACAGTCTATTACCTGCTTAGTCTGCGAGTGCATTTGTGTATGTGTGCGTGTGAATGAGAGCATGGCATACAGAAAGTCAAAGCTACAGTAATAGAGAAAAATATAAAATGGGTGGGGGTGGGGTCAGGGAAGGCGCGGAAGAGACAGAAAATGAGCTGATTTCCTCCTCCCCCGTTCGTTCTGTTTTCCTCAGATGAACTTGTCATGTTACTTGATGATATGTTTTTTTGGAAGCCAGGCCATTCATATCCCCTGCTATTTGTGTGTCTCCCCCCCCGGTTACACGGACGTGCTGGTTACCAGGAACAAAGTCTGTTTGCCTTTATCAGGAACTATAAGCATACTCAAACAATCCAATTTGATAACACTTGAAGGCCACTGAGAAGGAAAAAAGTAACAATATTGAATGTTTCGTTTTAACTCTTTGACGTGTGCAACTTCTACAAAATAGAGGGAAAAGTTTAAGATTTCGGCGAACATATTTTATTGTTCTTTTGAAATAATGGACAATGTAACATGATTCTGAAAAAAGAAATAATGGGTGTTGTACTAACAGCTTGTTTAACTTGAATTCAGAAAAAGACCATAATTGTCAAATTTGGTATCAATATGCATAAGTGATACGGGCCTGTATAAAATACAATTATTTGTTTTCTTTGTAACTATGGGGATGAATATTGAACAAAGTGAAACATGCCGCTATTAAATATTAAACAGTCGTCTAGGCCTGTCTCGTGGTTGAGTGCAGTTAGGTGCTGCATGTTATCACAAACAGAGGGATGGCTATGCTACGCTGAGGCCTCCAGAGACCACATGATGGAGTCAAACAAGGTCAACGCCAGACATACTTCCTGTTTGGGGCCCGCTATTTTTGCAACCAGGGCGTTCTCCTCCGGTCGAGCCGATTGACATTATGAATCGTTTCTCTCTCAGTCAATATAGGGAACAGAAGTAGGCTACTGTATTACAGAGAAGTTCACTTGCTTTAGCCCATATGTTAAACATATAGTATGTTTATATCTATAGTGGAGGACTTTACAACTCTCCTACAGTAGGCTCAATAGGAAGTTGAACTTTGAGAAAAAGAATATGTGGAGCCTGAGTCTGGTATTAGCAGAAAAGGCAGTCTGGAGTGTTGGAACATGAACACGAGGAAGACGGTGAACTTGGACTACTTGGCTAGGTGAAGAAGGAGCACACCTGGTCCAGCGTATAGTACAGAACACTATGGTAATCTTTTTTCATTGTACATACATAGTTAATGGCATATATGTCATATTATATTGTTTAGATATTATAGTTAAGATTGGAAGCGAATGCTGATTGACTCCCGACAGTACATTAACTTAACAATGCGGACTGATTTCTATGAAAGCGGGTTTGTCAGATCAACTCTAGGATAAACTATTTGTCTACCGGGGATTTGATCGACTGATCTCTGCTAAATCTATTTTGAATATATGTGAAAAGCAAATGTTTTATCACCAGTGATTTCTGGCTTGAAAGCATTGTTCATAATTGATTGGATATGTATTGACACAGATACTAAATAGCGTACTGTTCTAAATAATATTAAATATTAAAATTGTCAGTTGCTTGCAAATTGGCGAGCTCAACCTGATAATAGCCACTTCCTTTTCAATAATTACCATACTGAAGTGGCAGGCGATCAAAACGTTTCTAATTGTGAACGGGAAAAAAAAGATCTGAAGATCATCGTAAATTCCTCGCAAACGCAGAGAGAGGAGAAATATACAGGACATGTCACATCTAGTGAGATGATCATCTTCATTAGATGGAGTAGCACACAAACACTCTAAGTATTTTACTGCATTAGCATTCGACCTCTCTCTGGACATTTCTCAGAATTGAAAACTTGAATACTGTATCTAGCTGTTGTTGCGATGGTGTAAGTCTGGTCCAATTGTATACAATGCCATAGTAGCTAATGTATTGTCACATACCGACTCCCACAAACTCCCATGGCAGACTCCCATTGCTCCGGTGCCAATATTCCCCTCCCCCCTCAGTGGCGAGCATTGCCATGCTCCCTCCACTACATCACCCGCTTTTTGGTTCATTGAGATTCAGCTTGGCACACAGACAATGCCCATTTCATGGCACCGGATATTGAAGAGAGGAGCATACAAGATTCTTCACCAGTCTCTACCCTCTCGGTCGTGCCCAGTGTTTCGCCATGGACCGCCACTCATGATAGATATTTTTCGTATTGTGCTCGTGGCAAAATATTAATCCCGAGCAATTCGTTATCCAACTATTACACAGTATGGAACGTGCTAACCAAGTTTGTTTTTCGTGACGTCTGTTTTACTCGTCTCACAAAGATGAGAAGAGCGACTTTCTAGAAGGCGACACATAGACAGAGCATTCTGATAACGTCTTTCTCAGGGAAAGTGTGCAGCAGGTGTGACAGGAACACGGCTCCTCTCGCTTACCACGGCAGCCATTTTCTTTTGTGCAATATAGTCAGTGAGTGAGCAGTCTGGGATTTGAACACTTGATAATAAGAATACAGGTTTTAGCTGACTTGAACATTGAGTTTTTGTGAGTATTGTCTGTCTTTTTTTTTTAATGTGCTTGTTTTGGTAGGCTATATATTATGTGTACAAATATGTATTTTACTATATATCTACCAATCCTGCAGATCTGTGTTTATATAATTAGGACTCATACCGGGATACCGTTAATACACTCAATCCTTGAACATAATCTGGATTCTCAGTCACCTCCCCATCCCCTGTTGTCATGCATCGAATCTTCCGGCATGACAACAAATCTCTCACAGACCTATGAGGCCCATCATTATCATGAAGCACTGTCGAGTGGCTAGTCACTGCCTACAAGCATTTCAAGCAGGATGATGGGTTTCATGTAGGAAAAAATGGTGTGCGAAAGGTTCTATAGCTTCTTGGTACTTAACCTGGTACTAAAACGATACAAGCGATTATTGCAACATTATTTCGGATCAAGCGTTACTAATGTGTTCAGCTATTTTACCATGAAATGTTTTGAAATTGGCAATTGGCAACCATCTTATTTTAGGTTAGCGTGCTGTATGCAAATGCATATCAAAATGCATTCTTACTAAATAAGTGTACACAGTCTGGATATGACCTAAATGGTAACACTTTCTAGGACGCTTCATTTGCGTAATGCATTATACAGCATGATATGTACTCCTAATGCACTATGATAGAGTAATAATGCATTATAAGCATAGCTGTAGACACAGATAAAGACTCATATACACTCACAATTCCATATACCAATACTCCTAATGCATTATAGGTGTAATCTTAATCAATTATAATGCACAGCAATGTAGTGCTTCCGAATTGCTGGTCCCAGCGGGAGTCGAACCCACAACCTTAGTGTTGCTAGCGCCATGCTCTACCAGCTGAGTAACAGAGGACCACGATTTAATAACAAAGAAGAGCAGCAATATCTCGCGGAGTAACTTCTTACTTAGGACCAGCAATGGGCAACAGCTCTCTGTCCATTTTCATTTGTGAGATCTTATTTTCCTCATCCGTGGTCATGACAGAGCGGAAATCTCTCCACAAAAGAGGACAGCTTCTCCACCCTCTCTGCAACTTCTAGGGGCCTAAATCGTTAAAAGCTTTTACTGCAGTGGGCTAAATATTGGTCAAACAGTGTTTCTTGGTAGTCTCAAACAAATCTACTTTGAAATGAAAGTATACACCTCACGCACATGGTTATGGGCTTAAAAAAAGAAGACACCTGTACCATTTCAGATCTAGAGCTAAAATGTATTACATTTTGGAGTTTGCATCCCAATATTACACTTTATATATATCCCAGAAGACTGAAGCAAAACTGTTTGACATAGAAACACCGGATTTTTGGCTGTTTAAAAAAAAAAAAAGGTAATTAAATATGAAATTATGAAAAATATGAATAACATTCCACCCATGAGGTCACTTGACTGCAGGAAAGGGCTACGAATGTCTGGCGCTGCCAGATGGAGCTCGGCAACTGAAGCTATAAGGGCAATCCCGGTCCGGTCCGGTCCAACAGACTCAAAGGCGGGCCTCATAGAGTTTCCATTTTTGAAGCCTTGAAGAGCCAACTTGTACCTGGCAATGATGCTTCTTGTGTTTTTCACTGAGAGAAAGAGGCACATTAAATGTGGTTAAATAAACATTCAGGAATAACAGACAATCCACTGACACAAGTTTTAATGAATGTGTATTTGTTATCAATGATGTTGTGCTATTCATTCAAATCTCACTTATTTGTCACTTGAATCTAATTGGGCGTCTTTGAGTGTGACTTCCTTCCATTCTGTTTGTGTACTGTGTGTGAGTGTTTCGGAGCAGGTCTCTTCTGTTTCACTGGGCCTCTCTTGGGAGTTGAATCCATCGAAGAGTCAGAAAGGGCAGAGGTGTCGTGAACATCTGAATCATCAGCTGAGTGATCGGAAATATCCACTTTGGACTGCTTCACATCTGCAGATTCAAAATGGATACTTTAATGGGGTCAAGCCAGAGAAATAGGACGACACAATATCCTGTACACATATCCAAGATGCATGTTTTCAAATATGCTTTCAAGTATGTACTTTGTCTTATTTTCATTTCTACTTCTCATCAATTTTCCTAACCTAAGTGGCTTCAAGTGATTCTTCTTTTTTCACACTGGTGACCTCTCGGATGAAGTACTCCTTCTTGAACAGTTGCCCTTGGAGTAAGACTTTGTAATCTTTCAGGATTTTTATCGTCTCATCTCGTATGGCACCTTCTTCTCTCTCTCAGTCCAGAAGCTGCTTTAGCTGTTTCACCTCGTGAACAGCAGTCGGTGCAGCAACTCTGGTTATTAACACCAACACTGGGGTTTACACCACTGGGTGTTAATTTCGGAGTCAATTGAAGTCCTGAATCAACACTAGAAATGTTCAACTGAAAAATCAACCCTGGCCAATTTGCTGTGCACTTTTATATTTGTATAGCAACAACTCATGGTGTTTTATATCTGTCTGCCTTAGGCGTTTCATCACTTTACCTAAAGCAATCAAAGATGACTTTATAGTGGCTTATAAGCATGCTACAACACACCATAACAGAGATGATGATGCAGTAATATGCTCATTGACAAAAAACGTTTGAAATGCATCACACCGATGGTCATTATAATGCTATGTGGTCCTTGAGGAAAAAGTGACTGGCAATGATTATACTCATAATGCATTAGGAGTATTGGTATAAGGAATGATGTGTTTATAGGAGTCCTTATGTGTGTCTATAACTATGCTTATGCTGCATTATTACTCTGTCCTAGTGCATTATGTGTACATGTAGAATGCTGTGTATGGACCTCATAGAAAGGGTTCCTGAATGAATCTCTCCTTCTCAAAAAGCTGAATCTTAACTTCAAGATCAAAGTAACTCAAACTAACAAACTTTATAACGCATTCAGAAATCAAGTTAGGATTCAGCTCTAAGCCTTCAACCGTTGCCATGAACTTATTTTTTTGTCAATAGAAATCAGTGTCCCCCTCAGTCTGTCTCGTCTGTGTACAGTGGCCAGTCAAGGGAGGCTGATGCCATTCGGAGTCTAATTAATTCAACATCTCAATTAAGGCCTCCACTCCCTCCCTGCCCCACTACCTTCTCATTCGGCCCCACTGAGCAGGCCCTGACACTCCTACAAACAGCCTCGCGGCCTGCCAAAACATTTCAATCACTGTCTGCCTTAATTAGGCCAAAGAGGAATTCAGAATGTTAATGAACTGCCCTGGTGCCTTTCAGAGGCTATGGTTTACATGCTAATTTATGCAAAGCGGCGGGGCCTCTGCATGGTTTGACCATCGTCTCCCATAACACTGCCTGAGCCGGCCCAACCCACCCAGCCAAAGCATTGCCCTGGGGGGCATGGGCTGCACTGCCCAGCTGGTACTTCAAACTCTAGTTGGCACAGTTAACACTGAGCTCTTTTTCAAAGAACTGAATGGCTTTCACACTGATAAAAAAACAACATTGTATTAGGGGGGACTCAGACTAGGTACAAAAATAGTTCACTACCAAATACCATGTCAGCATAAAATCGATGTAATATTATTGGTTTTCATTCACCTTCATCTCTTTAAAATTATGGAAGCTGGAAAGTAGTAGAAGTCATTTATCTCATCCACTCAGATGGGCATAACAGTGCCACCTTTTATCCGGACAAAACAAACAGAAAAATCCATCTGAGATCCAACACGATGGATTAAAAGAAGCAGTGAGAGAGTTTCACAGGTTTCTGCCCCACAGATGTTGTCACTTAAGAGTGCCAAGCAACTCCCTAAAATGGCCGAATCGCTGCCATTTTGTTTTCATCCTTTCCCCTTCCTTCCTTCCTTTGCATTTCTTGCAGGCTATCCACACAGCTCTGTGCAGGCTAGGGGGAGGCAACCGGGGGATGCCATGTTTAAATAAGCTACCAATTAAACAGCAAGCTTCCGTGGGGTTGTAGGGCTGGAAAGAGCCAAGTTACCAGAAAAAATGGGCACTAATTCTTGGCGCGGCTCTCCTTTATTACATGCCAGCCTCTGTGGATGCCAGTGAGTTACGCTTTAGGCTTGCAGAAATTAGCACACTTTCCTTAGCGCCTGCATCGTTTCGTCTTTATTTCGTTAATCTTTTGGCAAAAGCTACCTTATGCGATTCCGTTGCGATCACATGACATGCCTTCTGTCCGTATAACTGCTATAGTGACACGGACACACCTGTCGATGCCATAAAACGAGCTGGTGACTCCTCTGGGTGTTGTGAACTGACGCAGTTCAGTAGCACAGTTCATACGAAGCAAAGCAGTTGAGCTTTCACAGCTTCGTTCTGTAGTGGCGAATTTGAACCCGGCCCAGGATTAAACAGCAGAGCCAGAACCAGAGAGGAAATTGCTCCTTGGAGGTAATTCCCTATAAAATTGTTACCAGACGACCTCCTCTTCAGTCCATTGCGAGGGATGTCATTTTAATAAACTGGATATGTGCAGGGTTTCTGTTAATGCCTGATTTCATTCAAGTTGGCTTCATGTACTGTCCTGTAGTGTGTTTGAGTGTGTGTGCGTGTGTGTGTGTGCGTGTCTATGTGTTTTGAGCTTTTGTACGAGTGCTAATGTGCAAGGGTGTGTCTATGTGTTTATGTACAGTAATGATCAACCACTAACCATACAAATGCTCTCTTTCTCTCTTTATCTTTCTCTCTCTCCCACAGTTCCCACAGTAGAACTCCTAAACCTCATCTCTGGGTCAGACTCTGGGTCAGACTAAGCACCTGTCCTTGAGGCTGAGGTAGTAGATTGAATAGTTGTGGGGTATATGTCCTCCCTCTGAGATAACTATACAATCTACTGTCTTTCCTAAGGAGACAGACTGATCGTCACTAACCCTGAAGATTGACCGTTCTCCCCTGACCGTCTCACCCATCTTCCTAGCCCGGATACCTGCCTGCAGCCTGTCTCTGCTCTGTGGGGAAGTTACCCCATTAGCATCCATTTACACCAATTCACAGACTGTTGCAGGACAAAATGAGAACGGGCAACATTTCCTTTGTTAGACCACCCAATGCTTTATTTGGGTTGTTGGGGCCTGCTGTGTTTGAGTGAAAGTGTACTTTAGGGTGAGTGTGTTTGTGTTGTCGCCTCTCACTGTATCTCTTTTAAGTGTGTTTGAATGACATTCGTCCTTCATCCGTCAGTCTTTCAGGTGAATATGTTCTGGCGAGGTGAGGTAGTAGGTTGTATAGTTTGTGGGAGGGATCGAATCCTATTCAGGTGATAACTATACAGTCTATTGCCTTCCTTGAGAGGCACAATGACCGTCTGCAGCAACGAGGAAGTCCACAGAAAGCTGCTCTCTGAATTCCTCAATGCATTGGATGCAATCTCACTATGATAAAGCAACAGCTGGAGCACAAATGTGTTTATAGCCTCGCCAGCGCCACTTGGTGGCCAATGAGCAGCAGGACTCCAGAGACCTTCTTGTAGGTTCACGATTCAGAGCTCCTCCAGAATGAAAGGATATGAAATGCACTCAACAGAGAATGCATCAGTGTTGCAAAATCTTACCAATAAGGGTTGGTTCTCCAGAACCAAATCAAGCCCTAAATAAATGCTTTTAGGCTTGTGATATGCTTTATGGTAACATTATTCAAGGTTTTGTTAATTAATAAAGGTTAAATATAGCTATTAAACCAGCATCTAGTCTTTTAATCTGACTTTTTAGGGCATTAAATACATCTTATTACTCCTAATTTCAATTCTGAAGATAGTTTTTTTGTTGTCAGTGACTATACATGCTATAGGGCTATACGCTTTATTTTGTGGTCAGCAACCACACATGATATAGGTTTATACATTTACTGCCAGTCAATTCAAAAGCTGCAGAGAGGGAATTAGGGTCGTTCCACAAAAAGTAATACCTGTGCCTTTTTGCATCTCTTTGATATTTTAAGTAGAAATTGTGCACCAATATTGAAGTTTAAAAGCCTGTTAAAACTAAATGAAGTGCCCTTTTTAATATAGACCACACGGAGAGTTTTACGTGAATAAAGGCCTTTGTCAGCCCTGTGTTACTTGTGTCACAAGATGTCAACCTCATTGTAGACATACGTTGGAAAGCCCTAGTTATAAAGCCCGATTTCATCATGGGGGACAACTACATCTAAATTTACCCCACCGATGACTTGAACAGTCACAGTATGACCTAGTTTGAATGTCAACAAAACTAAAAGTATGTAGCTACGTCTCTTTAAAGAAAAGAGAAACAACTGCCAGCAAGGTCAGTTAAGTTCTGATACAGAGTACCCGGCCATGTTATCATTATGGCAGGAACACAATGTGTTCGTTCATCTATTGCAATATGCCATATCGCAATAATGAAATACATATCCCACTGCCGTCTAGTGTGCTTACACAAGACCAGGGGAATAATGCCGGAGAGGGGGATGAGCTGCATGCCAATAGACGTTAATGAAGACACAATATTGTCATTACAACATTTGTATAATACATACAATGTAATAGTATGTATTTGACAAACCCTTTTGAAAATAAAAACGTTACTTTAGATTGGATTTCTTCATCTCTGAAAATACATGATGATATCGAAGAGTGTCAGAGCGATATGTATACCGTAGGTCTACACGCTCTTAACGTTAAACACAAACTTATGTGAAAAGTTGAAGTGTAAATGGGTGCGTTAAAAATAAGCATAATCATCAAAAAAAAGTTCATTAGAGAAGGGTTTCTTTATTGGATAACTGTAAGATAGTACATCTTATCTCCAATCTTGAGAAAACCCTGTGTAAGTAAAGAAGGTAACAATTATAAGAAATAGACAAACTATTTGATACAATACATTTTGAGGAACTGGCATTTAGACACAGGAAATGCAACACTGAAATGAAACTTACAAGCTTTTCATCCTCTCCTTCAGTTTCATTCACATGACATGCAATTTGCTGTGTAATGCCAACGTCGCTGAACAATGCTAAATTTAAATACTGACCTATAACAGTTATACTGTACAACGGGTGGGTCTAATTCTGAATGGTGATTGGTTAAAACCGCATTCCAGCCGGTGTCTATTCCACAAGTTACCACCGGCTAAATCTATGACATTAAAATGCCTATAATTTTCTGCAATTCTACCCATTTTGCCATGGGAGGAGAGACATTTGTGCAGTTTTAAAACACATTTTATGCAACTCTACATATGTTCTTTATTTTGTAATGACTTATATGATATGAATATGATATCTGAGTGAGAATGACTAACAAAATCAACGGGGACTCTCTGGAGATCAGACCCTGACTATATACTGTATATTCCACAATGTAATAATCAGAATTAATGTAAACGTTACAGTTTTGAAAACATTTTGACACAGACTTAACACCTAACAAACACAAAAACGGATTGCTGTCATTTCTTGTACATAGAATGTTTACCGGTTAAAGAAAACCAATATATGATTTTTTTTCATTTGGGTGAACTATCCCTTTCACTTTTTACTGCCGTGGGCTAAATCAGGTTCACACAGAGTGTTTCTTGGTAGTCCTAAACAAATCTATTTTGGAACAATATTATACACCTCACACACATGATTTAAAAAACAAACAAACACATGTACCATGTCAGATATAGAGTTGAAATGTATTCCATTTGGAGTTTGCACCGCAATATTACACTTTATAAACATTATAACATTATAACATTATAAACATGCCAGCAGCATACCACCCTGCATACCACTGCTGGTTTGCTTCTGAAGCTAAGCAGGGTTGGTTCTGGTCAGTCCCTGGATGGGAGACCAGATGCTGCTGGAAGTGGTGTTGGAGGGCCAGTAGGAGGCACTCTTTCCTCTGGTCTAAAAATTATCCCAATGCCCCAGGGCAGTGATTGGGGACACTGTCCTGTATAGGGTGCCGTCTTTCGGATGGGACGTTAAACGGGTGTCCTGACTCTCTGAGGTCATTAAAGATCCCATGGCACTTATCGTAAGAGTAGGGGTGTTAACCCCGGTGTCCTGGCTAAATTCCCAATCTGGCCCTCAAACCATCATGGTCACCTAATAATCCCCAGTTTACAATTGGCTCATTCATCCCCCTCCTCTCCCCTGTAACTGTTCCCCAGGTCGTTGCTGCAAATGAGAACGTGTTCTCAGTGAACTTACCTGGTAAAATAAATAAAGAAATAAATAAATAGAAGACGGAAATAAAACAAAACGGTTTGACATAGAAACATCAGATTATTAAAAAGAATCATGTTTATTAATGAAAAATAGAAATAACATTCCACCCATGAGGCCACTAGGTCATTTGACTGCAGGAAAGGGTTTCGGTTAAAGCTGAAATCTGCATGAGGGCGAACAGCGAATGTGTTATTGTTTGTGTTTTGTTGGTGAAACAGAGAGGAGCATCCAGCGTCGTGGTAAAACATGCCGTACATACTTTGATGTTCTATCGCGCGTGCAATGATGTCAGAGGGAGAAAAAGAAAGTAACCTTTTTGTTGTTGTAATATAGCAAACGATAAGCTATAAAAAGAGAGTCGCACACTCTATATATAAACTCCCAGTAATTTTTCGGGTAAATCACCAACAGGGTAGTTCAGGGTAGTGATGCCGAAACGTTGGTGATTTACCCAATAAATGACTGGGAGTTTATACATAGAGTGTGCGACTCTCTTTGTTTTTTTTATAGCTTGCAGTTTATTCACCATTAGTTTATAGTTTATTCAACACCTCTACATAAAATCATTTTCTCTGGGTGTGCGCCAGCTCATATTTTTTATTAGAGTAATATCGCAAACGGACATGGCAGTTTCACCATTAAGGTTAAGGATAATTCTGTGATGTTAAGGTAGGGGTTAGGGGAAGGCATAAAAGTTAACATTGCTAGCTTACCCCCGTCTGCTGCCATTCCTTTTCTGCCGGTCTGTTACAAACAGAGGGTGCATGATAGTACATGAGTACTTGTCACATACTGTTTAAATGTATCAACAAATCAACACATTTCTGAATTTCTGTGGCACTGCATACACAAATTTCACTATAGTGACGTCTCCCCTCCCTCTGTCTCACACTGACAAAGAATATAGGCTACCTATCGGCACAGATGGAGCAGCCCGTTTGTTTGGTATTATCTGTTCCCAAATCAGACAAACTCATATTTATTTATTGATCCCTATCTTGTATTTCTACCTTTCAGGAGGTCTGTAGGGCTGATTTAAAACAACGGAAATTAGGCATGGATTGTGTGGCCAATTTGGATCGGCTATGAAAAGCCAACTGAGATTTGTTCCTGATTATTATTTGACCATGCTTGTCATTTATGAACATTTTGAAAATCTTGGCTCTCTCTAATTTTCTCCTTCTCTCTTTCTTTCTCTCGGAGGATCTGAGCCCTAGGACCATACGTCGGGACTACCGGGCGTGGTGACTCCTTGCTGTCCCCAGTCCGCCTGGCCTTGCTGCTATTCCAGTTTCAACTGTTCTGCCTGCGGTTATGGAACCGCCACCTGTCCCAGACCTGTTGTTTTTCAACTCTTAATGATCGGCTATGAAAAGCCAACTGAAAATTATTCATGATTATTATTTGACCATGCTTGTCACTTGACCATGCTTGTCAACATTTTTGAACATCTTGGCATAGTTCTGTTATAATCTCCACCCGGCACAGCCAGAAGAGGACTGGCCACCCCTCATAGCCTGGTTCCTCTCTAGGTTTCTTCCTAGGTCTTGGCCTTTCTAGGGAGTTTTTCCTAGCCACCGTGCTTCTACACCTGCATTACTAGCTGTTTGGGGTTTTAGGCTGGGTTTCTGTACAGCACTTCGAGATATTAGTTGATGTACGAAGGGCTATATAAAATAAACTTGATTGATTGATTGATTGATTGTAGTAACTCTACCATCCATCGCAGACAGCTTGTGACATTCAAAGCACGGAGAAAAGACAAATCCAACATGTGGTCAGCTGTATTAGGTTTGATAAAATCAATGAAAACTGAAGTAAAAACATAAAAATAACAAATTTTGTCAGCTAAAGTTTTAGTAAAGAATCTAAATATAATGTGAGTATGGTTTTGATGATAAGATAATGCTCATTATGATATTAATGATGTCGACCACTTTATCTGATCTGCATCCCTGGGATTGTCTTTTTCAAAGTCTCAGAGAATAATTCTGTGGGATCAGCACTTAACACATCATTAACTATCCTTTGCTCACATTGTTAGGGTTGCTGCTGAGGTTGTGCTCAGTGGAACGATTGCTCTGAGAGCCCTGGTTGTCATCGCGACACACAAAGAACCTCCTCCAGATCCTCAGGTACGCTACCTGGATCCTGCGGATCTTGAAGGCATAGACGACTGGGTTGACCGCTGAATTGGCGTGGGAAAGGAGGATGCCCACATAGAAGGCTGTGTGGGGTATGTCTGACGGGCTGCCAAAGTAGGCAGCACAGTTCATAATGTGTAGAGGGAGCCAGCAGAAGGCAAACAGCACTAGGACCAGAGCCAGGGATTGGGCCAGGCTCCTCTCCTTCCTGAAGTAGGTGTGGGACTGGGCCCCGTGCCCTGCTTTCTCCCTCAGGTTCCTCCAGATGGTACAGAAGATGTACATGTACAGGACAGCCATGACAATTAACGGGGTGAGGATGCAGAGGAAGAAATTGAAGTAAACGATGTATGACATGGGGATCACAGCCAGGAAATGGCAGGTGATTGTGGTTGAGTTCTCTGAGTGAGACAACGTTTCACGATTGTACCATCCAAACATGGGAGGGAAGCTCAATATAAAAGCAACAAACCAACATGTTGCTACTACCACCCAAGATCTTCTCTCTGTTACCGTCTTTTTGTACCTGTTGAAGCAGAAATGTATGACGTTTTAATGAATTGCTTTGCAAAAGAAAACAAGGAATCTGATTCCATCCAAGCATTATTTTCTTTCTTAAAATGTGGTTAACATGGGACACAGCTAGGAGAATAATATTTCCAACTGTAAACATCCTGAAATGTCACCTTAACAGCTCACCTGAGAGGGATGAAGACACGTAGGTATCGGTCCACAGCAATGGCTAGCAGAGACAAGACTGAGGCCACTGTCAACATGATGACCACGCAGCTAATGAAGAGACAGACATTGAACGAGGTCTGCACCCGTCCATCCACCAGTACAGCCAGCGGCATGGCCACAGACCCTACGAGGAAGTCAGCCACAGCCAGAGAAACCATAAAGCAGAAGATGGGCTGCCGCAGAGCACTGCTTGACCACACTGCCCAGATAACTAGCACATTTCCCAGGCAGCAGGCAATGGCAATCAGCACCTCCAGCACTGTGTATACCACCTCTCCTCCAGACATCATGTCAGCTGTCCAATGGACGTTTACTCTATGACTGAGTATGCTTTATTGTGAATTGTTCCTCTATAACCAGCAGGCTTTTGAGGAAGTTTTCTTGCTCGCTGAAAAAAATTCATGAAAATGCTACGCCCCTTTGCAATTGCTAGGCGTTGTTGATATAGGGATCTGAAAGCACAAATACATCAAAACAAATATATCACAAACATTCATACACCTGCCGAGCAAACATTATAGCCCATTGACAATACATGGTAATTGTTTCAACTATGCAGAAAATAAAGTAACATTTTAGATATACAACAAACATTATGACACAGGATATCATTGTTTCAGAGGCAAGGGCATTTTTGAACATTCTTACATTTAACCCTACACGAAATGGCACGAGTCACAGGCAATGTGAAAACCACAATGCGACCACAGCTAAATATTAATAGCCTCGCAAATCGGCCTGATCTCCCGAGCTAACATATATGGTTCGCTGCACGAATGCAGTCTTGTCAACCCTAAACTTAACCCTTACCCTTACCCTTACCTAACCTTAACCCTTACCTTAACTAGACAAGTCAGTTAAGAACAAATTATTATATACAATGACAGCCTACCCCGACCAAACCCTCCCCTATCCCGGACATCGCTGGTCGAATTGTGTGGCGCACTATATGACTCCCGATCACGGCCGGTTGTGATACACGCCTGGGATCAAACCCGGGTCTGTAGTGACACCTCTAGCACTACAGTGCCTTAGACCGCTGCGCTAAATTATTTTGCGGGCAATTGGATCAACCTTCAACCAATCAGACCAATGAACCATATGACGTACTACCAGAGCGCCGTTTCACTACAATCTCTAAGACCTAAACCTCAGATGGAGTTTAAAGGGTGTGACCATCGAGCCTGTTGAGGAAGCTAAACTCCTCTACTCGTTGTGTTTACATTTGTGTGACTGTCCTCTATCAGTGTTTATTTACTTGTCATTGTTTTTTTGTGCATCCCAGGAAGAATAGCTGTTGCCTCTGAAAAAGGTAATGGGGATCCAAACAAACAAATAAATTAACAAATATACAGGCGTCTGTTCTATGTAGGCAAACAACATTACTACTAGCAACAATTGTCAAGGAAGTAGGTCCGTGTAACTACTTAGCATGTCTGTATATGATTCTCGCCATCTTTGACGTGAAAATGTGTGCATAAAAGGCACCTTAGCAAGCGCCAAGAAAATATTTGATCCAACATAGGCAGCAAATTAGATGATTTTGAACGAATGACTGATGTAATTAGGATTAACATTACCTCGGTTCCAGGACGATCGATTACAATTGATTAGAAGTGCCTTCGCTTGGCTGGTGGAGTAGAAGAGAAAGATGGAAAGATTAAAAGATGGAAAGAAGCAGAGAAAGAAACAAGTCCCAATGTCGAAGCAACAACTTCAACAGCTGACAAACGGGACCGAGAGCCAACACCTTCAAAGACCCCAAGGGCTCTAAAAAAGTTGTGTCCCAATCCCCCAAAACCCAGGTCAGAACACGTTGTCTACCGAGATGCCCACACAGCATAGTCTGAAGGACGTAAGTTACATGCTGTTCGGAAACAGAACAGAGGACACTGCAAAGTGCATCTGCTCAATGTAGGACTATTCCTGCTTTTCAACAGTAATTGTAAAATATTACAGCTAGAATCTACACAATGATTCTAGAACAATGCAACTAAAGTAGCACACAACTGAATTACACCTTGTCAGTCCAAATCCAATGTTGTGTATTTCATTATTTATGTTGGTTTTGTCATTTGATATTAGTGTAGAGGAGAGCAGCTCTCATAAAAGGGAACCTTATTGCCAGAGGACATATGTGAATGATGTGGTTTTTCATCACAAATGTCCACTTGGAGTAGAACCAAGGAGGCACTGCACAGGCACTCCAGGCTGAAGTTTCCCCGAGGTACAGCTATAAAATCTGCTTCCCCTCCCCTAAACCTAACCTTAACCAGTAATGGGAGAAAAGCCAAATTTGCCCAAGGTCAGCATCTAGAGTCAACTTTACCCTACACCTGCACAAGCAGCAGGGGCCTTGTAGACAGATTAGATTACTACATGGGGTTGTGGGATGGACAGTAGTGTGAGGTGTTAGATAGTGAGAGAGGGGCAGCAACACCTTGTGGAAGTCCCAACCCGGTATGTCACAGTATACAAGATACATATCAGTATGTGTAGTTAATCACAATGTTAACCATTAGGCCTAACACATGTTATGAGTCAGTTATGCCTACTACTGACGAACCCTTTGCTTTATCTTTCAGGGCCTGGGTCCGAACATTACTGAGCAGACAGGATTTGGAGGTCTACTGGTGTAGATGCTGAGTTGGAGGTGTCAAAATCTAGTGGCATCCATCATGCTGCTCGCCAGACCAAGGACATTCTAGCCCTTGTGGAGGTTGTCAGGGAGGCAGAGCTGTTAAACCATGCAAAGAGTTCACGACATTACCTGGTTTTAACATAAACATTCTAGCTGAAGTCAGTGAGTTGTGTGGGTGGTTAAAACCTGTTTGGGCTGCAAGCTGAATATTGAAAAAACTGGAAAATATGTGCACATTTTCAAACGGCCTCCTAAGAAACTTTTTATTTTACAATATGCATATATTTACTACTGTTGGATAGATAACAGTCTATAGTTTCTAAAAAGGTTTGAATTGTTTCTCTAAGTCGAACAGAAATATTTTTACAGCCATTTTCCCAGCCGAATTGAGATTTCCAAAATGCGATGTGTCTCTTTAAGACCTTGTCTATAAAAGGTCATTAGACTTAGGACCGTAGAAACACGTCACACGCCTTCATCAGGCTGTAATGCGGAAGTGAGAATTGAAAGCAGTCGAATATCTCGTCCATGGACTGAATAACACACCTTCTTGTAAGACCTGCGAAGTTAAAAAAAAATTCCGGGCGCGAAGCATAATTTGGTCTCGGCTTCTGGAAGAAGGTCGATAACGGTGAATATGATCTCTGACTTCGATATTATTTGATACATGTCACAAAATCATCCTAAAGTATGTTTTTTCAATATACTTTAATTATATTATTGCAATTTATTCTGGACTTTAGATGTGATACGACGGAAGAATTTTTTGAAGAAAGACAGAGTAGCGCCGCAATGCTATTGTGCTTGCTAACCAAAGAGGGAAATAGTTCGTTCTGGAACCCAACTAAAGACTCTACTGGACATTGGACCCCGTTACAACATTCTGATGGAATATCAACAAAGATAAGGACCCAATTTGGGATGCTTTTTCATATATCTGTCGAACTGTGCTATGCTAACTCTGCTAACTGTGCTAGGCTAGCGCTTGACTTATGCTAGTGCTGCCTTATGCTAGCTTATGTTGTTAGCTAATATAACGATATATTGTGTTTTCGCTGTAAAACACTTCAAAAATCGGAAATATTGGCTTTATTCACACGATATCTGTCTTTCATTAGCTATCCACCATATGTTTTTCTGAAATGTTTTATGAGGTGTAATTAGTAGTCGACGTTGGTGTATGTATTTTCTCTGGCTACTCCCGTCTGGATTCAGGCTGTAGCTATGTGGTAGCATTTATGGTAGCATCAATGTAAAACTGATTTATAGCTAAAATATGCACTTTTTATGAACAAAACATAGATTTATTGTGTAACATGTTATATGACTGTCATCTGAGGTAGTTTTTTCTGGGTTCTTTAGGTTGGTTTTAGTTTATTTCGGTTGGCTTGTGCATGCTACTTGAATCATAATTCATACATCATAATCATATTCATACGTGTCTGTCCACTTTTGTATTTGGTGGTGAGCTAACATAAATATATGTGGTGTTTTCTCTGTAAAACATTTAAAAAATCGGACATGTTGGCTGGATTGACAAGATGTTTATCTTTCAAATTATGTATTGGACTTGTTAATGTGTGAAAGTTAAATATTTAAAAAAAATAGATTTTGAATTTCGCGCCCTGCAGCTGTTGTCATTTTCGTTCCGATTTCGGGCTTGCACCCCAAACAGGTTAAGGTCCAAATTGAAGGAGCAAAGCAAGGTACCTGTTTGACTTCAAACAACTTGGGTGCCAGGCTAGCTGGGGTTGTGGGCAGCTTAGTCTGACCATCAAATTATCTCTAAGAGGAAAACAGGGTAGATGGTGATCGGTAGTTAGTTATTAGTCCTAGCATGCTAACAGATACCCATTGACTTCCAGCTATTGTGCTAATGCTAGTTAGCATTGTCTTGCAAAACTACCTCCAACATCCTTCATACTAGACACAGACATAAAAATGGTATCCATGAGTTCATCTGATTCTGGGGATGTAGATAAATGGCCTCATGGCCAAGTTTCCCTTTAAGTTGTCACTGTAAATATGTTTTATTTATCTGTATTTGTAGACTATTTATGTTTTGTATTTATCACTACACCTTTCTCTTTATCATTGCTGTGTCTACTGTAACAAAGTAAACATCTAACTTTGTTTTATGGTTCTTGATTAATGCATCATTATTTTAAAGAAATCCATAATGTTGACAGTTGAAATGAAACAACACCGCTGACAGCTTAGAGCAACAGTTATGACAGTTTTAATCAGTTGCTGTAACAATGTATGCTGAGAGAGTTGGGAAGCAAGTTCAGGGAGTGAATACATTTAATAAATAAATGAACAAAACAAGAAACAAACAGAGCACCGACACAAAGCAAGAACATAAACAATGACGACTAGGGCTGATGGGGGCTGATGGAGTCCAGGTGAACGTCATTATGTGCGTAATGCTGGTGACAGGTGTGCGCCCTAACGAGCAGCCTGGTGACCTAGAGGCCGGAGAGGGAGCACACGTGACAGTACCCCCTAACCCAACGCCCGGCTCCAGCCGCAGGATGTCGACCAAGATGATGATCCCGGGGATCAGGAGCGGACCAGTCACCTCTGCGAAGGCGCGGGAACCTGTCGATCCGGCTGAGGCGTGGGAGCATGACGACCTAGAGCCCTGGAAAGAGAGAATACGTGACAGTACCCCGTCCCCGGCGCGTTCGGCTCTAGCCGCAGGACGCCAACCACAGGGATGATCCCGGGGATCCGGAGCAGACCGGTTGCCTCCGCTGAGGCGCAGAAACCTGACGAACCGGCTAAGGAGTGAGAGCCTGATGAGCCGGCTGAGACCTCCCCGGTTGAGGCATGGGAATCTGTTCACCCAGCTTAGGCATGGGAGCCTATTGAACCCACTGAGGCATGGGAACCTTCAAACCGGCTGAGGCCTCCCAGGTAGCTCCGAATCCAACACCCGGAACCGACATCACCCCCAACACAAAAACAAAAGAAACACTCCTTGATGCTTCCCTTTGTTGAGTCATCATTCTGTAACGATGTAAGCTGAGAGTCAGGCAGCAAGTTCAGGGAGTGAATACATGTAATAAATACATGGACAAAACAAGGAACAAAACAAGAAACGAGCAGCGCACTGACATGAAACAGGAACAGAAACAATGAGGACCGGGGAAGAAACCAAAGGGAGTGACATATAAAGGGCAGGTAATCAAGGAGGGGATGGAGTCCAGGTGAGTGTCATTATGCGCGTAACGCTGGTGACAGGTGTGCGCCATAACGAGCAGCCTGGTGACCCAGACGCCGGAGAGGGAGCACACGTGACAGTTGCATTTGGACAAGTGACAACATACAGATAGTAACACAGTCTCATTACTGAGCAGTCATCCAATTAACTAACTAGTCACAGCCCCCATAAAGAGACTGTTGTTCTACAGAAGCTTCTAGTGGCTTACTGCCACATTTGTGGTGCCACATTTGTAAGTGTCCCTTTTTTTTATCTGTCAGAGCTACTGTGGTGTGCTTCCATCTCAAAATCCTCATATTCCTCATCAAAGTAACCCATGTAATCATAATCTAGCTCACTGAAGCTATCATGATGGGAAGTAGGGCTCTCAACGTCACCAAAACACGTAACCGATTATGTGCAAAATTTCTCTTGCATATGATTGCAACCCATTTCTACCTGCCCTGCCAACCTGTTGAACAATAGCCTCAACTATACATGACTACATCTCATTGAGTGCGGTTTTAGTGCCAGCATTGGTCTGTGGTGGTATGTAGACAGCTACGAAAAATACAGATGAAAACTCTCTGGGTAGATAGTGTGGTCTACAGCTTATCATGAGATACTCTACCTCAGGCGAGCAAAACCTTGAGACTTCCTTAGATATCGTGCAACAGCTGTTGTTTACAAATATACATAGGCCGTCACCCCGTGTCTTACCAGAGGCTGCTGTTCTATCCTGCCGATAGAGGTGTATAACCTGCCAGCTGTATGTTATTAATGTCGTCGTTCAGCCACAACTCGGTGAAACATAAGATATTACAGTTTTTAATGTCCCGTAGGATATACATGCTTTCAGTCCATCCCATTTATTTTCCAGTGATTGAACGTTGGCTAACAGTACGGATGGCAAAGGCAGATTAGTCTCTCATCACCTGATCTTCACAAGGCACCCCGATTTCTTTCTGCGAAATCTCAGTTTCTTTCTCTCGCGAATGACGGGGATAAGGGCCTGTTCGGGTGTTTGGAGTATATTCTTCCTGTCTGACTCGTTAAAGAAAAATTATTTGTCCAATTCGAGGTGAGTAATCGCTGTTCTGATGTCCAGAAGCTCTTCTCAATCATAAAAGATGGTAGCAGCAACATTATGTATAAAAGAAGTTACAAACAATGTAAAAAAAATAAAGAAAATAGCACGGTTGCAGCATCAACGCTAAGCCTCTCAAGAGCAGCCATCGTTGTTGATGTAGTTTTAGATTTTCTCTTCTTCGTTGGGGTTTAACGGCGGTTGGTATCCAATATTTATGGTGCATTACCCCTGTACGGGTGTAAAAAAGTCAACTCCATACAGTGGGGTTTCCCTCCACATTAGCCGTTCCATTGATCACCATTGCCATAAAACCCACTAAATCCAACTTCTTTACATGCAGCATATCTGGATCCTGCCGGTGGGAGGCCAACTCTTTAGCCTGCAGTGAAGGTCTACCCAACAACATTGGACCTTTTAATCTTTCTACCCTTTTTACCGCCACCACATAGGAAACTGACTGAAATGCCCTGATTCTGGCCACCTCCATCTCTTTCACCCTATTTGGGAATTCCAAGGATGTCGCCTCATGCTCTCCACCATGGTTACAACACTTTATTTCTTTGCAATTCTCTTCTGCTATACAGTCTCCATCAAAGTGATTTTCTCCACACGTCGTACAATCTTGGCTCCTCACCGTCTGCAAACACTTTCTTCATGTCCAAACATTTGACATTGCTTACACTGCAAAGAAGGGGGCGCAACTTTGGTTTTAGAAGAGGGACATAACCTGGCGGGGGTCTGGGGTCCTCCCCCAGATTTGTGGGGCAATCTAAAGCTAATTTCCTGCATTTCTACACAATGCAATTTGACCCATGGCCCTTATCGCCGTCTCTATTTAGAACAACAAAAAGCAAGCAAAAATGCCCCCAGTCATCAAGCCAGGTAAGAGATCATTGTTAAATATGTTTAAGTGATTGATAAGACTTGATCAAAGGTAATTCAATAATCATTATCGTGTTGCACCTTTAACCAATAGCCTGACAAACTTTTTAAAAATAAATAAAGTACAAATACTTTTGATTGTCTTCCTCTATATTAAATTTCAGCCAGACCGACCAGTCAGCCCAAGCCACCTGCATGCCCAACCCCCACCAGTCTAGTCAATACCACAACTCTCAACACAAAACATTTTTCACACTTTTTGTTTTATTAAATGTATATATCTTTTAAAACAACAACATACAACTACACATATATATTACCACACGGAAACAGCATATCCTCCATATAATTAATCTCATAGGCCTAATAGTATTGGAAAGCTCTTATTACCCCGTCCTGCACCTAGGGGTCCACCACCCTGCAGCACCCCAACCCAACACACCCACTCAGATGAAGGATCTTAGTGAAACATTCATTATTGGTTTTGGGTGTGTTAAGCCAAGGTCAGAGTGACAACCCACAGTACCGGCAGACCCCCAGGGCAAGGACTGAGCAGCCCAGCAGCTAGGGATTGCCTAAATAGGTATCTCCCCTGACATGGGCATGTTTTCAATCCAGACTCCTTTAGGCGTACCTTATGAAAGTTGCACAGTATACCCTTAATCTTGTAATGAATAAAATCCAGTGATACATAACTTGACATTTCCACCATCCATTGTGACATTGTGGGAGCATAACCAACCTTCCAATTAATGGCAATGCATTTCTTAGATGCTTGGTTACAGTTTCATTGGATAACAGTCCCCAGTTTCAAAATATACAAGCAAACAAAAACAGAGAGAAGAGCGAATCTGTAGACATGCTGAGATAAAAGACATACTCTGACAGAATTCACAAGATATGTGCATACTGTCACGGTCAGGGCGTGAGTTTGGGTGGGTATTCTATGTCTGGTGTTCTATGTTGTCCTTGTTTTGTATTTCTATGTGTTTGGCCTGGTATGGTTCCCAATCAGAGGCAGCTGTCTATCGTTGTCTCTGATTGAGAACCATACTTAGGTATCCTGTTCCCACCTGTGTTTGTGGGTAGTTGTTTTCTGTTTTGTGTGTCGTCACCTTACAGAACTGTTCGTTTGTCGTTTTTGTTGTTTTGTCAAGTATTTCATATTTTATTAAAAGTAATATGAACACTTACCACGCTGCACCTTGGTCCTCTTCTCCTTCTCCCGACGACGTTCGTTACACATACTGCATGCAAATATATCCTCTTTTGTGTTTTACATGTCCAGCAGAGGAAAGACATTTTTGAGTGCATGTTATTTAGTTACAATCGTTGGAAAAATTACCCGTGTCATGCACAAAGTAGATGTCCTAACCGACTTGCAAAAACTATAGTTTGTTAACAAGACATTTTTGGAGTGGTTGAAAAACGAGTTTTAATGACTTCAACTTAAGTGTTTTTAAACTTACGACTTCTACTATAGATGTCCGGGGCAGGGTGTGTGTGGAGCCAGAAACAGCAGGGGTTCAAACTGTAGAACCCAGTTCCTACATTTTAATTTAAAAATGGATTTTATCAAACAAAACTAAGCTACATTTTCATCTCAGGAACCCTCAGGAGGACAAATCAGAGCAAGATTAGTACAATATTTACCTTCAGAGGTGAATGTATTAAACCAGTTGCCATGATAAAACTGTTTTGTTGTTGTGCACTCTCCTTAAACAACAGCATGCTATTTGTTTACTGTTATAGCAACTGTAAATTAGACAGTGCAGTTAGATGAACAAGATTTTTAGCTTTCTGCCCACATAAACATGTCTATGTCCTGGAAAGTCGGCTGTTACTTACAACGTCACGCTAATCACATTAGCGCATGTTAGCTCAACAGCCCCGGTATAAGGACACCGATCCCGTAGAGGATGAAACCAGGGCTTTCAGAGCAACCAGACCACTGAGAACAATATGAGCAGCAACCCAGTTGAGGATACGACATGTTAATAGTGTAGGCAGCCATTAGAGGCGATAGTCCCTTAGCAACGAGTATCAATACCTTTTTTTAGAACCTGTATAATTCTCATATGGGAAATCTATTGCCAAAGGTATATATATATTTGCATTTTGTCTAAAAAATGTCTAAAAAAAATAAATAAAAAGGTGAGGATAAAATGGCCATGGAGGCAGGTGAGGAAGTCAGGTGGATGGGGCACTGGGTTCTTATAGATTTCCTGTTTAAAGGAAGAAGAGAAAAATCTGTATGATTAAGTTGCTCAGAAATAGAAATATGATGCAGTATTTGCCAGTTATCCAATTAATATGTTTAATCTCCAAGGTAAAGGTGTATGTTTGAGGGGCAGATGAAACAAGGAAATAAAAATTGCATTCTCATTTCATGATTTGTTTGCTTCGGCAGTAAATGGTTATATTCAGTTTGATCCAGTTGAGTGACAGGATGTGGGCTGTCGTTGGATAATATTCCACACTGTTCCAGTACAGATGTCAAAAGTGTATACCCTGGGGGGTAACAAGGGAATCAACACTTTCACTTCTCCTGAAGGAACCATTGCTGAGTTATCCATAAATGATACTTCATTTATGAAAGCAGGCATGACATCCAAAAAATGGATACGCAACCGAAGCAAACAAACAGATTATTACAAACACAATAACCACTATAAGAGATGAAACACTCATACAAACAGAAAATTAAATGAGATACCATGCTTACCAGTGGCTCGGTTATTTGTCTTTGTATAATATTGATTTCTTTCTAGCTTGTAGACAAACTTTTAAATTAAATATAACGCTGACAAAGTGATTTTCCTTTGTCTAGTCTAGTCTGTTAAATAAGCTCCAGCCCATAACTGAAGTTGTTGTGTGGGCGATAATGCAGGAGCAGCTTGTGCTCCTCCTAGCCTTCTGAGATGCTATTGGTATTTTGTCTTTTAATGCAATTGTTTTATTGCTGGTTCCCCCAGAACAAAACAACAATATCTGGTGTCTCATTGTGCTTCATGTTTCACCATTGAAACACATTCATCCAGTCTACGACCATCTTCTCTGTGTGGACGTGCATTACATCAGTCATAATAAGATAGCAAGTGCTCTGCACTGTAGCTTCAGAGCTGCATTAGCACTAATGGGTAATTCGAGGCATCCATCATCTCTAGAATGGGACGTTTGGTGAGGATGTGGAGAACATTGCACTCATTCGGTAAACCGGTAATAGGACCACTTCACCACAGTCACATAATCCCAGAGGAACCTGACGGATATCTGCATGGTACTAATCTAATTCATGACAGATATTCATAGTGATACAGTCTCAGAGGTGTAATCGCTGGCCAGTTGTTTTCTGTCGCAAAATGTACCCAGAAGTCAGGTGCCTTTTCACTAGAGGTCTACTGTAGATAATATACCATTTAGCAAGACTTTCTCTAAAGCAACTCCACTCCAAAATGCATACGTCTTTTGTATGGGTGGTCCCACCGGGAATTGGGTTTACAATCCTGACGTTGCAAGGTGCCATGCTCTACCAACTGAGCCACTCTACTGCTGAACTACAGTATGCTTACAGGTTGGTTTACCAGTGGTCCATTTGACTAAAATGTACTCATTGGCCTGAAACAACTCTTCTATAGGTGTATTACATATTATACAACGGCTGGGTCTAATCCTGAATGCTGATGGGTTAAAAGTGCATTCCAGACGGTGTCTTTTCCACAAGTTACCACCGGCTAAATCTATGACGTTAAAATGCCTATTTACTCTGTTCCATCTTACTGCCCAATCCACTGGCTCATCAGCCCAGCCAGGCAATTTATAAACTTGATCTTCACTATATAAAGCATATAGACATTATCTCACATTTCTTTTAGACTACCATTTAGTTTTCAACAGTGGAGATTTGTATAAACCTTTCTGTCTGTCTCTCCGACATTTGCAACATTGTTTCAATATTCAAATTAGATCTCAAGCTGTCGCATAGTAAAGAACGTGTCGGGAGTCAGGATGAGACAGACAGGTATGCAGCTTTTCTCAGCCAGTCGAAACATTTTATGGATATATAGTAAAAAATATCAATAGAAAACAGGTCAAATGAAACGAACTGCAGCTTGTCTTTCAAGCTTCAGTTTGAAGTGATTGTGTTACCTGTGTTGTTGTCTAGCTTCTCTAAACAGCAGTGTCCTGACGAGAGAGCACATTTCTATGCCAGATGAAATCATGCATCATTTGCTCATTGTTATGGAGGCAGCGCTCCTAGTGGCCGGGGACTTTAATGCAGGGAAACTTAAATCCATTTTACCTCATTTCTACCAGCATGTTAAATGTGAAACCAGAGGGAAAAAACTCTAGACCACCTTTACTCAAATCAAATCACATTTTATTTGTTACATGCACCGAATAGTGAAAGGCTTACTTACAAGCCCTTAACCAACAATGCTTTAAGAAGTTAAGAAAAAATAAATAAAAATAAGTGTTAAGTAAAAAATAAATGACAAAAAATAGAAAATAGAAAATAAAAGTAACAAATAATTAAACGGCAGCAGTAAAATAACAATCGAGGCTATATACGGGGGGTACCGGTACAGAGTCAATGAGCGGGGGCACCAGTTAATCGAGGTAATTGAGGTAATATGTACATGTAGGTAGAGTTAAAGTGACTATGCATAGATTATAGATTATAAACAACGGAGTAGAATTCTATTAGCTCACAAGCGGTCTTACAATCCCCCGCGAGTGAATGTGCTTTTCAGATCATATTTGTTGATATTCTTTCCTAGTTATCGAGTTATTAGCCCAGTTATAGATAAGTATAGGTCAGCAATGGGGAGTTACTGCTTCCTACAAGAGCACAAAGCGAGTAGGCCACATTTCAAGCTGTCTTTTGAAAAGCTAGTGAAGTAAAACGCTTACGTCTTAAGTAAATTAGACAGTGTTGTATTTTGAGACACGCTTGAATATGCAAATAAGCCAATAGGCAGAGGGGTAGCCTACATTGTCTAATTCTCTGTGTGGTAATAATAATACATTTGATTTTGTAAAGTGTTTTCTTGCATCATACAACACAATACAATGCCATTTACAGTCACCTATTTGGCCAATGGTGTTACAGACCAAGTTCAAATAAATAATATCAAGCCCTTAATAATGTAAAAAAGTCACATGCAATGTAGGCCTGCAATGAACACCACATATTCTGTAGGCTATATCATAGAAATCAAAGCTATTTCCACGTGAAAATGTTATGGGATTTGCTCCATTGGTTTTGTTGGTAGGCCGACATTATGCTCAAATAGCCACAATAGCCTATTGTTTACTGTCAAAAACTGTAAGGGTACAGCCTCACTGTTCACTGTAAACGTGCGCTGGAAGTTGCGCAAAATTCTCACAACTTTCAAGTTTCCGCTCACATGATCAAAAATTTGGTCAGTGCCCCAGAAAATTCCAGGGAACACTGCCTGGGACCCTCTCTGCAGATGTCACACAGCACATGGGAAAGGTGATACCATTTTTTTATTTTTTTTTATTTAACCTTTATTTAACCAGGTAGGCAAATTGAGAACACGTTCTCATTTACAATTGCGACCTGGCCAAGATAAAGCAAAGCAGTTCGACACATACAACAACACATAGTTACACATGGAGTAAAAACAAACATATAGTCAATAATACAGTGAAAAAAATAAAAAAATAAGTCTATATACAATGTGAGCAAGTGAGGTGAGATAAGGGAGGTGAAGGCAAACAGATATATGTATAAATAAATAAAAATATAAAAAGGCCATGGAGGCGAAGTGAGTACAACACAGCAAGTAAAATAAAAACTAAAAAAAACACTGGAATGGTTGGTTTGCATTGGAAGAAAGTGCAAAGTAGAGACAGAAATAATGGGGTGCAAAGGAGCAAAATAAATTAATAAATAAATACAGTAGGTAAAGAGGTAGTTGTTTGGGCTAAATTGTAGATGGGTTATGTACAGGTGCAGTAATCTACGAGCTGCTCTGACAGCTGGTGCTTAAAGCTAGTGAGGGAGATAGGTGTTTCCAGTTTCAGAGATTTTTGTAGTTCGTTCCGGTCATTGGCAGCAGAGAACTGGAAGGAGAGGCGTCCAAAGGAAGAATTGGTTTTGGGGGTGACTAGAGAGATATACCTGCTGGAGCGCGTGCTACGGGTAGGTGCTGCTATGGTGACCAGCAAGCTGAGATAAGGGGGGACTTTACCTAGCAGGGTCTTGTAGATGACCTGGAACCAATGGGTTTGGCGACGAGTATGAAGCGAGGGCCAGCCAACGAGAGTGTACAGGTCGCAGTGGTGGGTAGTATATGGGGCTTTGGTGACAAAACGGATGGCACTGTGATAGACTGCATCCAATTTATTGAGTAGGGTTTTGGAGGCTATTTTGTAAATGACATCACCGAAGTCGAGGATTGGTAGGATGGTCAGTTTTACAAGGGTATGTTTGGCAGCATGAGTAAAGAATGCTTTGTTGCGGAATAGGAAGCCAATTCTAGATTTGACTTTGGATTGGAGATGTTTGATGTGGGTCTGGAAGGAGAGTTTACAGTCTAACCAGACACCTAGGTATTTGTAGTTGTCCACATATTCTAAGTCAGAGCCGTCCAAAGTAGTGATGTTGGACAGGCGGGCAGGAGCAGGCAGCGATCGGTTGAAGAGCATGCATTTGGTTTTACTTGTATTTAAGAGCAGTTGGAGGCCACGGAAGGAGAGTTGTATGGCATTGAAGCTCGCCTGGAGGGTTGTTAACACAGTGTCAAAAGAAGGGCCAGAAGTATACAGAATAGTGTCGTCTGCGTAGAGGTGGATCAGAGAATCACCAGCAGCAAGAGCGACATCATTGATGTAAACAGAGAAGAGAGTCGGTCCAAGAATTGAACCCTGTGGCACCCCCATAGAGACTGCCAGAGGCCCGGACAACAGACCCTCCGATTTGACACACTGAACTCTATCAGAGAAGTAGTTGGTGAACCAGGCGAGGCAATCATTAGAGAAACCAAGGCTGTCGAGTCTGCCAATGAGGATGTGGTGATTGACAGAGTCAAAAGCCTTGGCCAGGTCAATGAATACGGCTGCACAGTATTGTTTCCTATCGATGGCGGTTACGATATCGTTTATGACCTTGAGCGTGGCTGAGGTGCACCCATGACCAGCTCTGAAACCAGATTGCATAGCGGAGAAGGTGTGGTGTGATTCGAAATGGTCGGTAATCTGTTTGTTGACTTGGCTTTCGAAGACCTTAGAAAGGCAGGGTAGGATAGATATAGGTCTGTAGCAGTTAGGGTCAAGGGTGTCCCCCCCTTTGAAGAGGGGGATAACCGCAGCTGCTTTCCAATCTTTGGGGATCTCAGACGACACGAAAGAGAGGTTGAAGAGGCTAGTAATAGGGGTGGCAACAATTTCAGCAGATAGTTTTAGAAAGAAAGGGTCCAGATTATCTAGCCCGGCTGATTTGTAAGGGTCCAGATTTTGCAGCTCATTAAGAACATCAGCTGACTGTATTTGGGAGAAAGAGAAATGGGGAAGGCTTGGGCGAGTAGCAGAGGGGAGGGCAGTGCTGTTGTCCCGGGTAGGGGTAGCCAGGTGGAAAGCATGGCCAGCCGTAGAAAAATGCTTATTGAAATTCTCAATTATAGTGGATTTGTCGGTGGTGACAGTGTTTCCTATCTTCAGGGCGGTTGGAAGCTGGGAGGAGGTGTTCTTATTCTCCATGGACTTTACGGTGTCCCAGAACTTTTTTGAATTTGTGTTGCAGGAAGCAAATTTCTGCTTGAAAAAGCTAGCCTTGGCTGTTCTAACTGCCTGTGTATATTGGTTTCTGGCTTCCCTGAAAAGTTGCATATCACGGGGGCTGTTCGATGCTAATGCAGAACGCCATAGGATGTTTTTCTGTTGGTTAAGGGCAGTCAGGTCAGGAGAGAACCAAGGGCTATATCTGTTCCTGGTTCTAAATTTCTTGAATGGGGCATGCTTATTCAAGATGGTGAGGAAGGCATTTTAAAAAAATGACCAGGCATCCTCTACTGACGGGATGAGATCAATATCCTTCCAGGATACCCCGGCCAGGTCAATTAGGAAGGCCTGCTCGCTGAAGTGTTTCAGGGAGCGTTTGACAGTGATGAGTGGAGGTCGTTTGACCGCTGACCCATTACGGATGCAGGCAATGAGGCAGTGATCGCTGAGATCTTGGTTAAAAACAGCAGAGGTGTATTTGGAGGGCAAGTTTGTTAGGATGATATCTATGAGGGTACCCGTGTTTACGGAATTGGGGTGGTACCTGGTAGGTTCATTAATAATTTGTGTGAGATTGAGGGCATCAAGCTTAGATTGTAGGGTGGCTGGGGTGTTGAGCATGTTCAAATTTAGGTCGCCTAGCAGCACGAGCTCTGAAGATAGATGGGGGGCAATCAGTTCACATATAGTGTCCAGAGCACAGCTGGGGGCAGAGGGTGGTCTATAGCAGGCGGCAACGGAGAGAGACTTGTTTTTAGAGAGGTGGATTTTTAAAAGTAGAAGTTCAAATTGTTTGGGAACAGACCTGGATAGTATAACAGAACTCTGCAGGCAGTCTTTGCAGTAGATTGCAACACCGCCCCCTTTGGCCGTTCTATCTTGTCTGAAAATATTGTAATTGGGGATAAAAATGTCTGAATTTTTGGTGGTCTTTCTAAGCCAGGATTCAGACACGACTAAAACATCCGGGTTGGTAGAGTGTGCTAAAGCAGTGAACAAAACAAACTTAGGGAGGAGGCTCCTAATGTTAACATGCATGAAGCCAAGGCTATTACGGTTACAGAAGTCATCAAAAGAGAGCGCCTGGGGAATAGGAGTGGAGCCAGGTACTGCAGGGCCTGGATTCACCTCTACATCACCAGAGGAACAGAGGAGAAGTAGGATAATGGTACGGCTAAAAGCTATGAGAATTGGTCGCCTAGAGCTACCAGAGCAGAGAGTAAAAGGAAGTTTCTGGGGGCGATAAAATAGTTTAAAGGAATAATGTACAGACAAAGGTATGGTAGGATGTGAATACAGTGGAGGTAAACCTAGGTATTGAGTGATGATGAGAGAGATCTTGTCTCTAGAAACATCATTGAAACCAGGTGATGTCATCGCATATGTGGGTGGTGGAACTGCAGGGTTGGATATGGTATAGAGAGCAGGGCTAGAATCTCTACAGTGAAATAAGCCAATAAACACTAACCAGAACAGCAATGGACAAGGCATATTTACATTAAGGAGAGGCAAGCTTAATCGAGTGATAACTAAGGGTCCAGTGAGTAGAGGTTGGTTGGGGTCGTGGCGATCCAGACAGCTGGCCGGGTATATGGCTATCGGTAGCAGCATAGGATGGAGGTCTGTTTGTAGATACCTCGTGCGTTTCCGTCGGTAGGTTCCGTGTAGTGGGGTTTTGTTCAGATAGCAGCCGATAAGACAGCTAACGATTAGCGGGCCTCAGATGAGCGTTCAGGTAACGCCGGGACGGAGGTGCCGGTTGGATAAATCCCTCGGGCAGATAACGTCGGCAGTCAGTCGTGAAGGCCCGGTGGGGTTCCGTATCTGCAACAGCAACAAAGAAGCGGGTCCGGATGGTGATGGAACTCCTCAGCTGGCTAGCTCCAGCATGATTTGAGTTAGCTCCGGGGTCGACGTAAGCCAATAGTCACACGGTATGCAGCTAGCTAGCTGCGAAATCAAGGTGCAAGTGTCCAGAGGCTGCGGTTGGAATCCGGGGAAACTGAGAGAAAAAAAGTCCCGGAATGCTCCGGTCCGAGTCGCGTTGCACAAAGTGCCGGTAGATTATCGAGCTAGAGGAATAGCTGATGACCGCAAAACGTGGGCAGCTGAAACACCAACGCTAGCCAGCAAACCGGCTAATATCGGGGCAGCTACAGATTAGCTTCTGGCTAGCTATCGGAGTAGCTTCTGGATTAGCTTTCAGGCTAGCTTCTGAATTAGCCCCTGGCTATCTTCCACGATGGATTTCAGATTGAGGTAAATAGTACTTATTGTAATTGGTGAAGCGGGTTGCAGGAAAGCTTTTGCAGGAAAGCTTTTGTAGTTGAGTTCTTGGATAATAAAATAAATAAAAGATATGTGAAGAAAAGGTGTAAATATATATATATACAGGACACGACACGACAACACGGAAAAATACGTCTGAACTGCTAAGCCACCTTGGCCACATACCATCTCCAAGACAAGTGATTTACTTTTGTGTCTGCTCACCAACACGCTAACGCACAGAGCACAGTCTGAGGTCACCAACACGCTAACGCACAGAGCACAGTCTGAGGTCACCAACACGCTAACGCACAGAGCACAGAGCGCAGTCTGAGGTCACCAACACGCTAACGCACAGAGCACAGTCTGAGGTCACCAACACGCTAACGCACAGAGCACAGTCTGAGGTCACCAACACGCTAACGCACAGAGCACAGTCTGAGGTCACCAACACGCTAACGCACAGAGCACAGTCTGAGGTCACCAACACGCTAACGCACAGAGCACAGTCTGAGGTCACCAACACGCTAACGCACAGAGCGCAGTCTGAGGTCACCAACACGCTAACGCACAGAGCGCAGTCTGAGGTCACCAACACGCTAACGCACAGAGCACAGTCTGAGATCACCAACACGCTAACGCACAGAGCGCAGTCTGAGGTCACCAACACGCTAACGCACAGAGCACAGTCTGAGGTCACCAACACGCTAACGCACAGAGCACAGTCTGAGGTCAACAACACGCTAACGCACAGAGCACAGTCTGAGGTCACCAACATGGTAACGCACAGAGCACAGTCTGAGGTCACGAACACACAAACGCACAGAGCACAGTCTGAGGTCACGAACACACTAACGCACAGAGCACAGTCTGAGGTCACCAACACGCTAACGCACAGAGCACAGTCTGAGGTCACCAACATGCTAACGCACAGAGCACAGTCTGAGATCACCAACACGCTAACGCACAGAGCACAGTCTGAGGTCACCAACACGCTAACCCACAGAGCACAGTCTGAGGTCACCAACACACTAACGCACAAAGCACAGTCTGAGGTCACCAACACGCTAACGCACAGAGCGCAGTCTGAGGTCACCAACACGCTAATGCACAGAGCACAGTCTGAGGTCACCAATACGCTAATGCACAGAGCACAGTCTGAGGTCAGAGGCAATGATCCCCAAAAAGTCCTGAGTCATCGGTTTCCTCCAGAAAAAGAGAGTATAAAATTAATGTGTTTACAGGCAGACGTTGAAACTTCTACTCTCCTTAATGGATTGAGAGGGGCCATCACAGAGATTGCTTCATTACTGCATCCTCTGAAGTGGCTGCCAACTGCCAAGATTTTCTGATTCAGAGATGAACATTGCCTTACTGAGAGAACTGTGTTTTAGGTTAATTAAATGTTTTTGTCTATAGGCTTGCTTAACCTCCAACAAACCATCCTGATCTCACGAGCTTACATTAAGCTTGAGAGATCAGAATGGTTCCTACGAGGCTAAGGCTTGCAGAATTATCAACATTCTGCTATTCCACTCCAATTCATTTCCAAGCATGTGATATTTCAATGTGTGAATGTTTTAATTGCGTGTCCCTTTTCTAGCTCCATGACTATTCTAGCAAAGCGCTGGTCCAGAATGTACAAGTTGATGGAGCGAAAATACAGAAGGAGGCTTGAAGTACAACTGGCGGGCTGTTAGCCTGTGTGAAGTTCAAGTTTTAAAAAATCACATAAGATGATGTTTTAAGATGATGAAAAGGACGAAAATGTGTGTTGTATGAGCATAAATCTGCCTGCTGATCATCTGCCTCCCGATATAGAATAACAACGGAGTAGGCACTGTTAAGCACTAATGTACTATTCGAAACGTACTCAACTCAGCAGAAAAAGAAACGTCCTCTCACCGTCAACTGCGTTAATTTTCAGCAAACTTAACGTGTGTAAATATTTAATATGAACATAACAAGATTCAACAACTGCAACATAAACTGACCAAGTTCCACAGACATGTGACTAACAGAAATTGAACAATGTGTCCCTGAACAATGGGGTGGGGTCAAAATCAAAAGTAACAGTCAGTATCTGGTGTGGCCACCAGCTGCATTAAGTACTGCAGTGCATCTCCTCCTCATGGACTGCACCAGATTTGTCAGTTCTTGCTGTGAGATGTTACCCCACTCTTCCACCAAGGCACCTGCAAGTTCCCGGACATTTCTGGGGGGAATGGCCCTAGCCCTCACCCTCCGATCCAACAGGTCCCAGACGTGCTCAATGGGATTGTGATCCGGGCTCTTCGCTAGCCATGGCAGAACACTGACATTCCTGTCTCGCAGGAAATCACGCACAGAACGAGCAGTATGGCTGGTGGCATTGTCATGCTGGAGGGTCATGTTAGGATGAGCCTGCAGGAAGGGTACCACATGAGGGAGGAGGATGTCTTCCCTGTAACGCACAGTGTTGAGATTGCCTGCAATGACAACAAGCTCAGTCCGATGATGCTGTGACACACCGCCCCAGACGATGACGGACCCTCCACCTCCAAATCGATCCTGCTCCAGAGTACAGGCCTTGGTGCATCGCTCATTCCTTTGACGATAAACACGAATCCGACCATCACCCCTGGTGAGACAAAACCGCGACTCGTCAGAGGGGAGCACTTTTTGCCAGTCCTGTCTGGTCCAGTGACGGTGGGTTTGTGCCCATAGGCGACGTTGTTGCCAGTAATCTCTGGTGAGGACCTGCCTTACAACAGCCCTACAAGCCCTCAGTCCAGCCTCTCTCAGCCTAGTGCGGACAGTCTGAGCACTGATGGAGGGATTGTTCGTTCCTGCTGTAACTCGGCAGTTGTTGTTGCCATCCTGTACTTGTCCCGCAGATGTGATGTTCGGAGATACAGATCCTGTGCAGGTGTTGTTACACGTGGTCTGCCACTGTGAGGACGATCAGCTGTCCTTCCTGTCTCCCTGTAGCGTTGTCTTAGGCGTCTCACAGTACGAACATTGCAATTTATTGCCCTGGCCACATCTGCCTCCTTGCAGCATGCCTAAGGCACGTTCACTCAGATGAGCAGGGACCCTGGGCATCTTTCTTTTGGTGTTTTTCAGTCAGTAGAAAGGCCTGTTCAGTGTCCTAAATTTTCATAACTGTGACGTTAATTGCCTACCGTCTGTAAGCTGTTAGTGTCTTAATGACCGTTCCACAGGTGCATGTTCATTAATTGTTTATGGTTCATTGAACAAGCACGTGGAAACAGTGTTTAAACCCTTTACAATGAAGAAGATTATTAGAATTTTTATGAATTATCTTTGAAACACAGGGTCCTGAAAAAGGGATGTTTCTTTTTTTTGCTGAGTTTATATTTCTCACAGTGAATTAGCTGGGGTATGACATTAAACCATGGATTGCACCTGAATAACCACAAATCATAACTTGCACATGACATAATTCTAAATTCTCCCATGTAGCTTGTATACTGATGCTTTCTGATTAAGGAGAAATCGATATCAGCATTGTAGGTTCGCCTTAAGACTGGGAAGCACTCCAGCCACACTGAAGATGATTTATTTATTTATTAATTCACCTTTAAGGCTAAAGGCAAAGAGGCAGAGTATAACATTACTCTATAGGGGATTTAAGGTTCTATTTCTATCTCTACAGATTCTCTTTGTGGATATTCAGGAAGTAAAAACGTCACATCACTTACAGAACATCTGGACACAGTGTAAGGTCCATTAATTTATGCAAAGCTATTTGAGAGGACGACAGCGGTCTTGGTTAGCACAAATGCGTGGGGGGAAGATTGTTAGTTTGGTTCTTCACAAATCTTCTTGCGTAAGTGGGCTCCGAGTGGCGCAGCAGTCTAAGGCACTGCATCTCAGTGATAGAGGTGTCTCTACAGACACGTGTTTGATTCCAGGCTGTATCACAACCGGCTGTGATTGGGAGTCCCATAGGGCGGCGCACAATTGGCCCAGAGTTATACGGGTTTGGCAGGGGTAGGCCGTCATTGTAAATAAGAATTTGTGCTTAACTGACTTTAAATAAATAAATAAAACATTAAATAAAGTGTCACAGTCACATTTGTAGTGCATCTCAGGTGACAGAGTACTAAAAACTTAAGATGGCACCTTGGCACTCCAACTTTATTTGAAACCCTATTAGCTTGAGTGGCCCTGCCGAAAAGCATGCAATCTCCCAAATGCTTGTTTTATAAGACCCACCTGCCAGACCATAGTCACAGCTCCCCTCTATAACACACACACACACACACACACACACACACACACACACACACACACACACACACACACACACACACACACACACACACACACACACACTTCTGACGGCATGTGGGGAGCTCGCTACTGTTCCAGAGGAGTGATGGGAGGTGGTGGTGCTGCAGACTGCTGCAAAGAGAACGAGGCCCCTCCCTTGTTTCAGAGAGAGCCTCTCTCCAAGAGTGAGAGCAAGTGAGGAGAAGGAGGAGAGGAGGACAGAAGCAGGGGATCAGCCTGTCAGCCAGGGAGTGTGGAGCTAGAAGAGGATGCTGGACATTCATCTCCCCAGATCCCCTCATTGACATAGGGCCCACTCAATCAATGCCAGATCAGCGACAACCCACGCTTCTCTCAACAGCAGCAACTCAGAGGGAACACGTAGAATGGAGGAGGACACAATGAAATTAGTTGAATCCATAGGACCAATTGAAGAAAAACCTCTTAAACCATTTCCATTCTGAGGCAAGGCAAGGGGAGATCTGAGGACTTTTAAAATGTTTTCCTCTCCCGGTATCCAGCCACGGGAGCATGTGGACATGATTTACATCTCCATGGAGACAGCCATCGCCCTGGCCTCTGTGCTGGGAAACGTGCTGGTGGTGCTGGTGGTTTGTGTAAACCGCGCCCTGAGGGACACCACGTTCTGTTTCATCGTGTCTCTAGCGGTGGCCGACATCGCTGTGGGAGCCCTGGTCATTCCCCTGGCTATAGTGATTAGTCTGGGGCTGAAGACTCAATTCTACACCTGCCTCTTCCTCGCCTGTCTGCTCCTCATCATCACCCAGGGTTCCATCCTGTCTCTAATGGCCATCGCCATTGACCGCTACCTCCGTGTCAAGATTCCCATCAAGTGAGTCCACGGTATAGCCACCGGTTGCATGCTATTTATTGAAAAACAACTGCCAAATTCATGACAAAAAAACATACTGTAACTGCATCACATGAAATACATTTATCTGGTCTGCAGCACCACCTGTAATGAAATTACAGTATATTCGTAGTTTTAAACTTTTAATAGAGGATTGTCCATAATGAGATGGATTTTTGCTTGAGGGCAACAAATTAATAATTTTACTGTATTCCTAGTGAGGACCATTTTCTGTTCATTCTAATTATAGAGTGCCTTCAGAAAGTATTCACACCCCTTGACTTCTTTTCCACATTCTTAATTAAAATTGATAACATTTAGATTTTTTGTCACTGGCCTACACACAATACCCCATAATGTCAAAGTGGAATTATGTTTTTGTACATATTTAATTAATTAATTAAAAATGAAAAGCTGAAATGTCTTGGGTCAATAAGTATTCAACGTCTTTGTTATGGCACACGTGTAAATAACTTCAGGAGTAAAAATGTGCTTAACAAGTCACATAATATGTTTGTGTGCAATAATGTCCACTCTGTCCACTCTGTGTGCAATAATAGTGTTTACATCATTTTTGAATGACTACCTCATCTCTGTACCCCACACATACAATTATCTGTAAGGTCCCTCAGTCAAGCAGGGGATTTCAAACACAGATTCAACTACAAAGACCAGGGAGGTTTTCCAATCCCTCACAAAGAAGGGCACAAATTGGTCAATGGTTAAAAATAGAAGAAAAAAAATGTAATATCACATTGAGCATAGTGAAGTTATTAATAACACGTTGAATGGTGTATCAATACGCCCAGTGACTACAAAGATACAGGCGTCCTTCCTAACTCAGTTGCTCAGGGATTTCACCATGAGGCCAAATGGGACTTTAAAACAGTTACAGAGTTTAATGGCTGTGATAGGAGAGAACTGAGGATGGATCAACAACATTGTAGTTACCACACAATACTAATCTAAATGACAGAGTGAAATGAAGGAAGCCTGTACAGATGACGGAAGCTTATACAGAATAAAACAAATACAACACATGCATCCTGCTTGCAATAAGGCAGTAAAGTAAAACTGCAAAAAATGTGGCCAAAAAAATGTACTTTATGTCCTGAATACATAGCGTTATATTTGGGGCAAATCCAACACAAGACATCACTGAGTACCACTCTTCATATTTTCAAGCATGGTGGTGGCTGCATCATGTTATGGGTATGTTTGTCATCAACAAGGACTAGAACGTTTTTTGGGGGATAAAAATAAACGGAACAGAGCTAAGCACAGGCAAAATCCTAGAGGAAAACCTGGTTCAGTGTGCTTTCCAACAGATGCTCGGAGACAAATTCCCCTTTCAGCAGGACAATAACCCAAAACACAAGGCCAAATATACACTGGAGTTGCTTACCAAGATGACATTTAATGTTATTGAGTGGCCTTGCTACAGATTTGTCTTAAATCGGCTTGAAAATCTATGGGAAGTTTTGAAAATGTGTGTCTAGCAATGATCAACAACCAACTTGACAGAGCTTGAAGAATTTTTTAAAGAATAATGTGCAAATATTGTATAATCCAGGAGTGCAAAGCTCTTAGAGACTTAACCAGAAAGACTCACAGCTGTAATCACTGCCAAAGGGGATTCTGACATGTATTGATTCAGGGGTGTGATTACTTTTTGAGGGCGCTGTATAAGTGGACTTTTTCAAAGGCCTCTTTATATTGATGTGCGAGGGATACCAAGGGAGTATGCGGTAGCAATGTACACTATATATACAAAAGTTTGTGGACATCCCTTCAAATTAGTGGATTTGGCTATTTCAGCCACACACGTTGCTGACTTGTGTATACAATCAAGCACACAGCCATGCAATCTCCATAGACAAACATTGGCAGTAGAATGCCTTACTGAAGAGCTCACTGACTTTCAACGTGGCACCGTCATAGGATATCAACATTTCAACAAGTCATTTCGTAAAATTTCTGCCCTGCTAGAGCTGTCCCGGTCAACTGTAGGTGCTGTTATTGTGAATCTGGGTTTGGCGGATGCTAGGAGAATGCTACCTGCACCAATGCATAGTGCCAATTGTTTCATTTTTCGGGCTAGGCCCCTTAGTTCCAGTGAAGGGAAATCTTAACTCTACAGCATACAATGACAATCTAGACGATTTTGTGCTTCAGTTTGGGGAAGGCCCTTTCCGGTTTCAGCATGACAATGCCCCGTGTACAAAGCAAGGTCCATACAGAAATGGTTTGTCGAGATCTGTGTGGAAGAACTTGACTGGCCTGCACAGAGCCCTGACCTCAAACCCATCGAACACCTTTGGGTTGAATTTGAACGCAGACTGCGAGCCAGGCTGCGTTCAAGTCCCCGCAGCAATGTTCCAACATCTAATGGAAAGCCTTCCCAGAAGAGTGGAGGCTATTATAGCAGCAAAGGGGGGACCGACTCCATATTAATGCCCATGATTCTTGGAATGAGATGTTGGACGAGCAGGTATCCACATACTTTTGGTAATGTAGTGTATCTGAGGAGAATTTCTCTCAGACTGCTGGAAAGCCATATATCTACGCTTAGTTGAATAGAAATCAATGGGCCAGACATTGAAAGCTTTTAAGTATATTAAAATGTTCTTGTCCGTCCCAAGGAGTTATTTTTAAGGCTGGTTCGCATTTTTGGCAAAGTTCCTGGTGCGTCTTATTTATTTGTAATGTCATGTGGACAGGGGACTAATCCCACTGGGTACACACTAGTTGAATCAATGTTGTTTCCATGTCATTACAATGAAATGACATTGAACCAATGTGAAATAGATGTTGATTTGGCGTTTGTGGCCAGTGGGAACTTATTAAAGGGAATGGTTCCTTAATTTGGCTGTTTAATATTAAATTATCATACATTTGGTTTAAATTGTATTGGTTTCATAGTGCCACCTTTTATTTTCTCACATTAAAAAAATTGCGAAAGAAATGTTGATGTTTACATTTGCTTAGCTTTCAGTATTTTACATTCTAAAATCCATATCTTTCTCCTCAGGAAATTTGGTGACACTTTATAAATCACCTTCAATTCATATATGAATGCATTGTGCTTCTGTCACAGAATACGTTTGACACCCTGTTAGCTTGAGTGGCACTGAAGCAAATGGGTATAACAGCATGGCAGTCCATACATTAATTTAATTCATAATGCAATAAACCGAGATTGTGCATCATCGTTATTCATAAGAGCTCATGCTTTGCTACTTATAACAACATGCACTTTAAAAATGCATGCCTAATGCATCTATCAAGCATTTCACACAGATGGCTTATGAAAATATATTTCTAGATATATTTGACTGGAGATTATCTGAAGTCTAAGCTAAACTTTATCTCCAACTGTTTTGCATGTTCAATGTTTGACTGTGTAGTTTTTCAAACCGACTTTGATCATTCCTCTGGTCCTCTTCAGGTACAGCACCATCGTGACCCAGAACAGGGCATGGGTGGCAGTGTTCCTGTGCTGGCTCCTCTCTGCCTTGACCGGGCTGGTGCCAATGTTGGGCTGGCACAACGAGCACACACACGGTAACCTCAGCACCACCAGCGATGACATAATAGTTTGCACGTTTACCACGGTCATGCGCATGGACTACATGGTCTACTTCAACTTCTTCGGCTGGGTGGTGGTTCCTCTGACTATCATGATCGCACTGTACGCTGAGATCTTCAGGGTGATCCGGAAGCAGCTCAACATGCGTGCAGAGGCCACCTGCGACACCAGCAAGTACTTGCACAAGGAGCTAAAATTAGCCAAGTCCCTGGCGCTCGTCGTCTTGTTATTCGCTCTGTGCTGGTTGCCCCTGCATGTCATGAACTGCATCCTCTTCTTCTGCCCAGAGTGTGGGATGCCCAAGAGTGCCATGTACGTGGGCATCTTTATGTCCCATGTCAACTCTGCCCTCAATCCGCTGGTCTATGCCTTCCGGATACAGCGGTTCCGCGCCACGCTAGTCCAGATCGCCCGCCGCTGCATGCTGTGTAAACACAAGGAGACCAGCCCCTGCCCCAACCAGCCTAGCCCGCCACCCCTGTCTAAGAAAGCTCCAGTCCACCCTTAGCCAGGACCTGCATTGTTTCTATGCTTTTCCTGCGGAATAGTTGTGTCAAAGAATTAGCCATAGTGCAAGGATGAGGAAACTTGTGTTATTCAACCGTGTGAGAGACATCTGGGATGAAGGAAACAGTACGTGGACTGCAGCCTAATTTGTAATGGCCCCCAATTAGTGGAATGAACTCCAACAAAGAGCACTTCAATGAATTATGGAAACGAAATGAATGTACAATTGAAATAGACCCCACCTGGGAAAGACAATCCTGGAAAAGGGAAGACTTTAAATAAGAATTAGCCCAGCCCATATCTGTAATTTGACTCACTGATGCCAGCTGCAATGCATATTGAGTAATTTGCTGTATAACGAGATCCTTGTCAAATTGGCCTGTAACACACTCATCCTCTTTCAGCTTTAGTGCCAAGCTAGTGGCATGTGTTTGGGGTGCTGTTACCTTGCCAACTGTTTTGGTGAATGGCGTTGTAACAAAAATAACGATTTACAAGAGTTGGTTCAGTACCACTGTAAAATCCCATGCTTTCCCGGGAAGATCACTCAATATGCTTATATCCGTTTTACAGTCAAGCTATTGTCCATCAAGATCCACAAAGGAAATGTAAATCAAGACAATTCTCTCTAAACCAAGCTCCACAGATTATTCTAAAGAAGAACGCTGTTTTCAAGTGAACAGGTTCAACGATGCTTCGTTCGAGAAGAATGATGCGTAGTATTTTCTCCTGAGCTTGGTTGTGCCATAATTTTCATAACACTGACAGGGGGTTTGAAAAGGCTCCGGGCATCTGAGTGAGCCCGATTTAAATCCAGAGTGAATTAATTACATGCAGTGCATTATGTCTGTGTGATTTATACAACCCTGGAAAACCTTTATGCAAGCCTTTGTCAGTTCTGCTTCCTCATCAACTTGACCCTCACAAGGCACTTCTGTATAACTGATACACATGGGGGTAGGTGGTTGGAAAGAGAGTCTGGGGATATTGCATTTGCATTCAAAGTTAATAAATAATCATATCCTACTAATTACACACTAGCTAAATTGCTTGACAATCTGCATCATCAGCATTGTTTTCTATGGCTATCAGAGTATGGGATTTTTTGAGATTCTGATATTACCTCCAAATGTTTCCTAAAAGTAGAGATACTGAAAGCATGCACTGTCCTTGTTTATGATGTACTTCAACATAATCTTTATTACAAAGTACAAATACATCTGTGACTGAGGAGCACGCCAAATGTGGGCAACCCACCACTTGGCAAAGCACGCCACAGAAACCAATCAATCCTGAGCCCAAATGGGGTTAACACCTGACCCCACTGATACAGAGAGCGAAGTGGTGGACTCAAATAAAGAGATGGCTCAGATCCTGCATGGATCGGTTAGAAATAGCTGTTTGGAATGGAAAGTCTACACAGACTAAATACTTCAGGCCATGGGAGAGGTGACACTGATGCAAGGGCTTGTGCAATTTGCTCCTGTCACTCATGTTGTCTGTGAAAGAGCAGACTGACCTGATTGACAAAAGCCAATTTTCCATGTTAGTTCTCTTTCTCTCTCTCTCTCTACCTTTACCCATCTGTGACCTTGGGTCACAAGCACTCCCCCGAACAAAATACAAGTATTCAGAAGGGACACTCTAGTAGTACTGGTGCTGTAAACTATAATCACCAGACACTTTGCATTTCTCTCTCATTATTCTTTAGTTTTATGAACGTTGAAATCTTGAAATCTTGAGGATTTAGGTTGATGTGATTCATAGAATCACCCAATGGAGGACCTCTTAAAGAAATGTCGCAGGAAGACCAACCAGGAGAAAAGTACCTACTACACGGACCACTGCTTTCTTGTCTTTGTCATCTTCTTCCTCTTTGTGCTGTTTGGGGAGGTTATCTACAAAACGTGGTGGGTGTCAAACGAGCATAAGCTTAAGGCGTTTTTGTTCGACTTTGCCACATACCTGGTCGCCCAGGATGAATGGGAGGAAATGATTGAACTGTATGCCTATTGGACAGTAAAACATCCTCATGATTACCTGAGGATCACCACACCAGACATTGTGATTTGTCAGTAGGCCACTTTGCTTTGACAGAAATATTTGAAATGTGATTAATTGTTGTCTGTTTGGAAATCCTGTTTTTGTTTGTAACTGAACGTGTGCATGGAAATCCACTAGATGTACTCTGAATAATCATCTAAACTCCAAGATTGTCAATTACTCAATAAACTAAACTGTGTAATTAAAGTGTGCTTGCTGAAAGCCAAGCACAACTTTAGAAATATTTATTATTATTATAATGTGATACAACAAGCTAAATACATAGCCTCTCTGTCACGTTCCTGACCTGTTTTCTGTTGTTTTGTATGTGTGTGATGGTCAGGGCGTGAGTTTTGGGTGGGCAGTCTATGTTTTCCGTTTCTATGTTGGTTTTGGGTTGCCTGGTATGGCTCTTAATTAGAGGCAGGTGTTTTGCGTTTTCCTCTAATTGAGAGTCATATTAAGGTAGGAGGTTCTCACTGTTTGTTTGTGGGTGATTGTCGCTGTGTCTGTGTATTTTGCACCACACGGTACTGTCTCGTCTCGGTCGTTCCTGTTTATTGTGTTCCTCGTTTCATGTAAGTTCATAGTTTAGGTCTGTCTAGTTCGTTTTTGTTATTTTGTAAATCATTCAAGTGTATTTCGTTTCGTGTTTTTCCGTCTTGTCATTAAAACATTATGTATTCATCACCCGCTGCGCCTTGGTCAACTCACTCACCGAAAGAGAGCCGTTACACTCTCCCTGGCATATAATGTGAGAGGAAGGTTTGATAGCTAGCATTGCACATGAAGACAGATTTGATCCCTGCTAGCTAACGTTAACTTGTTGCCAGCTTGCTTTCAATAGTGTTTCAACTCAAACTGGCTAGCTACTGACAACAATACTTTTTTCACCTTTTCCACACTGACTTTACCGAATTCAAAAGTACAATTCTTGTCTTTCATAATTTGGTCCAATATACTTGGATGTGTAGTGTCAGCGTTTGTTGCTGGCATGTCATCCCTAAGTTTGCTTATCATGAAAATGAAAAAGTCATTTAAGTAGTTGGCAATATCAGTGGGCTTTGTGATGAATGAGCCATCTGATTCAATGAATGAAGGAGCCGAGTTGGCTTTTTCCCCCAAAATGTCATTGAAGGTGCCCCAAAGCTTTTTACTATAATTCTTTATAGAATTTATCTTCGTTTCATAGTATCGTTTCTTTTTATTTAGTTTAGTCACATGATTTCTTAATTTGCAGTGTTTGCCAATCAGTTGGTCTGCCAGACTTATTTGCCATACCTTTTGCCTCATCCCTCTCAACCATAACATTTTTCAATTCCTACCATCAAACCAAGGGATTTAACCGTTTTTACAGTCAATTTCTTAATGCTTATTAGTAACTTAACTGGAATAAGCAATTTCATAAAAGTGTCAAGTGCAACGTCTGGTTGCACCTCATTACACATTACACATAGGAATCACTATAAAACTTCTCAAATGACCTCTTATACACCATATTAGGCCCAGCCTTTGGAACTTTGTTTTTCCTAGATATGGCTATTATTTTGTGATCACTACATCCTATGGATTTTGATACTGCTTTTAAGCACATTTCTGCAGCGTTAGTGTAAAGGCAGTCCTCCTCCTCTTCATCTTCGGAAGAGGAGGAGTATTGAGGGAACCAAGGCGCAGCGTAGTGAAATGACATATTTATTTAACGAAAACACGAACTTGACTAAACTAACAAAAACAACAAACGGTGTAGACAGACCTAAACGACGAACTTACATAAAACAAGAAGAACGCACGAATAGGAAAACATAGACTACACAAACCGAACAAACCGTAAACAGTCCTGCGTGGTGTACAGACACGGAAGACAATCACCCACAAGGAACACTGTGACAACGCCTACCTAAATATGACTCTTAATTAGAGGAACGCCAAACACCTGCCTCTAATTAAGAGCCATACCAGGCAACCCAAAACCAACACAGAAACAGAAAACATAGAATGCCCACCCAACCTCACGTCCTGACCAACTAACACACGTAACAAACTAACAGAAATAGGTCAGGAACGTGACAGTTAGTAAAGATGTGATCAATACATGTTGATGATTTAATTCCTGTGCAGTTTGAAACTACCCTGGTAGGTTGCAGGCACTGGTTACCGTTTGAATTTTTTTCTTGAGTGGGCAGCTTGATGAGAGCCAGTCAATATTTAAAATCACCCAGAAAATATACTTCTCTGTTGATATCACATACATTATCAAGCATTTCACACTTATTATCCAGATACTAACTGTTAGCACTTGGTGGTCTATAGCAGCTTCCCACAAGAATATTCTTTAGGTGAGGCAGATGAATCTGTAGCCATATTACTTAAACAGTATTTAACGTTAGATCGTCTCTAAGCTTTACAGGAATCTGGTTTTGAATATAGACCACAATACCGCCCCTGTTGGCATTTCTGTCTGTTCGGGAGATGTTATAACCATGTATTGCTACCACTGTATCATCAAAGGTATTATCTAAGTGAGTTTCAGAGATAGGCAGAATATTCATGTCATCTGTTACAAGCAACTTATTGAATTAATGGACCTTGTTTCTCTGGCTGTATATGCTAATGTGACCTATTTTTAGCAATTTTCTGGGTTGCTTGATTGATTTTAATGCTTTACTGGGAAGCTTATCAGAAGTAGACTTGCTCATGTTATTTTTATTGGAGCTGATAGTGCAGGGTGAGCTACACAAAATGATCTTCCTACTAGAGCACATCGCCTCAGTGCAAACAGTGTAACTCTGGTTCATAGGCTCATGGTTACTGCATACAATAGCTGTAGGATAAACAGAGGTATTCGGTGCAATTAGGGGCACATAAATTAAGTTACTTATATTGTGTTTGCCAATCAAATCAAATCAAATTGTATTAGTCACATGCGCCGAATACAACAGGTGTAGGTAGACCTTACAGTGAAATGATTACTTACAAGCCCATAACCAACAATGCAGTTTAAAAAGTAAGAATAAAAAATATAAGGAACAAGTAATTATAGAGCAGCAGTAAAATAACAATAGCAAGACTATATACAGGGGTACCGGTACAGAGTCAATGTGCGGCGGCACCGGTTAGTCGAGGTAATTGAGGTAATATGTACATGTAGGTAATTTTTTTAAAGTGACTATGCATAGATAATAACAGAGAGTAGCAGCAGCGTAAAAGGGGGGGTGGGGGTGAGTAATGCAAATAGTCTGGGTAGCCATTTGATTAGATGTTCAGGAGTCTTATGTCTTGGGGGTAGAAGCTGTTTAGAAGCCTCTTGGACCTAGGACTTGGCGCTCCGGTACCGCTTGCCGTGCGGTAGCAGAGAGAACAGTCTATGACTAGGGTGGCTGGAGTCTTTGACAATTCTTTGGGCCTTCCTCTGACACCGCCTGGTATAGAGGTCCTGAATGGCAGGAAGCTTGGCCCCAGTGATGTACTGGGCCGTAAGCACTACTCTCTGTAGAGTCTTGCGGTCGGAGACCGAGCAGTTGCCATACCAGGCAGTGTAGCAACCAGTCAGGATGCTCTCCATGGTGCAGCTGTAGAACCTTTTTGAGGACCCATGCCAAATCTTTTCAGTCTCTTGTAGGGAATAGGTTTTGTCGTGCCCTCTTCACGACTGTCTTGGTGTGCTTGGACCATGTTAGTTTGTTGGTGATGTGGACACCAAGGAACTTGAAGCTCTCAACCTGCTCCACTACAGCCCCGTCGATGAGAATGGGAGCATGCTCAGTCCTCCTTTTCCTGTAGTACACAATCATCTTCTTTGTCTTGATCAAGTTGAGGGAGAGGTTGTTGTCCTGGCACCACACGGCCAGGTCTCTGACCTCCTCCCCATAGGCTGTCTCGTCGTGGTCAGTGATCAGGCCTACCACTTTTGTGTCATCTGCAAACTTAATGATGGTGTTGGAGTCGTGCCTGGCCATGCAGTCATAATTGAACAGGGAGTACAGGAGGGGACTGAGCACGCACCCATGAGGGGCCCCTGTGCTGAGGATCAGTGTGGCAGATGTGTTGTTACCTACCCTTTCCACCTGGGGGCAGCCCGTCAGGAAGTCCAGGATCCAGTTGCAGAGGGAGGTGTTTAGTCCCAGGGTCCTTAGCTTAGTGATGAGATTTGAAGGCACTATGGTGTTGAACGCTGAGCTGTAGTCAATGAATAGCATTATCACGTAGGTTTTCCTTTTGTCTAGGTGGGAAAGGGCCGTGTGGCGTGCAATAAAGATTGCATCATCTGTGGATCTGTTAGGGTGGTATGCAAATTGGAGTGGGTCTAGGGTTTCAGGGATAATGGTGTTGATGTGAGCCATGACCAGCCTTTCAAAGCATTTCTTGGCAAACGTGAGTACTACGGGTAGGTAAGTCATTTAGGCAGGTTACCTTAGTGTTATTGGGCACAGGGACTACAGTGGTCTGCTTAAAACATGTTGGTATTACAGACTCGGACAGGGAGAGGTTGAAAATGTCAGTAAAGACACTTGCCAGTTGGTCAGCGCATGCTCGCAGTACACGTCCTGTTAATCTGTCTGGCCCTGTGGCCTTATGACTGCTGACCTGTTTAAAGGTCTTACTCACATTGGCTGCAGAGAGCGTGATCACACAGTCGCCTGGAACAGCTGGTGCTCTCATGCATGTTTCAGTGACATGTTTCAATGCCCCTAGGATCATGTACATTTGATACAGCATTATGACGACTCATTGTCAAAGATCGTACTTTTTTGGAGAAATGTTCTCTGGTCTGATGAAACAAAAATAGATCTGTTTGGCAATAATGACCTTCGTTATGTTTGGAGGATAAAGGGGGAAGCTTGTAAGCCGAAGAACACCATCCCAACCGTGAAGCACGGGGGTGGCAGCATCATGTTCTGGGGGTGCTTTGCTGCAGGAGGGACTGGTGCACTTCACATATAGATGGCATCATGAGGAGGGAAAAGGATGTGGATATATTGAAGCAACTTCTCAAGACATCAGTCAGGAAGTTAAAGCTTTGTTGCAAATGGGTCTTCCAAATGGACAATGACCCCAAGCATACTTCCAAGTTGTGGCAAAATGGCTTAAGGACAACAAAGTCAAGGTATTGGAGTGGCCATCACAAAGCCCTGACCTCAATCCCATAGAAAATCTGTGGGCAGAACTGAAGGTGTGTGCGAGCAAGGAGGCCTACAAACCTGATTCCGTTACACCAGTTATGTCAGGAGGAGAGGGCCAAAATTCACCCAACTTATTGTGGGAAGCTTGTGGAAGGATACCTGAAACATTTGACCCAAATTAAACAATTTAAAGGCAATGCTACCAAATACTAATTGAGTGTATGTAAACTTCTGACCCACTGGGAATGTGATGAAAGAAATAAAAGCTGAAATAAATAATTCTCTCTACTATAATTATGACATTTTAACATTCTTAAAATAAAATTGGTGATCCTAACTGACCTAAGACAGGGAATTGTTACTTGGATTAAATGTCAGGATTTGTGAAAAATTTAGTTTAAATGTATTTGGCTAATTTGTATGTAAAATTCCAACTTCAACTGTATGTATATATGACTAGTGTGTAAAAGGTGTTTTTTGGTGTCTTTCCAATATACACTGAGTATACTAAACATTAAGAACACCTTCCTAATATTGAGTTTCACCCCCCTCAATTAGTTGGGGCATGGACTCTACAAGGTGTCGATGGCATTTCACAGGGATGCAGGCCCATGTTGACTCTAATGCTTCCCACTGTTGTGTCAATTTGGCTGGATGTCATTTGGGTGGTGGATCATTCCTGATACACACAGGAAACTGTTGAGCGTGAAAAACCCAGCAGCATTGCAGTTCTTGATGCAAACTCAGGTGCCTGGCACCGACTACCATACTCTGTTCGAAGGCACTTAAATATTTTGTCTTGCCTCTGAATGGCACACATACATACACAATCCATGTCTCAATTGTCTCAAGGCTTAAAAATACTTATTTAATCTGTTTCCTCCCCTTCATCTATACTGATTGAAGTGGATTTAACAGGTGACATCAGTAAGGGTTCATAACTTTCACCTGGATTCACCTGGCCAGGCTATGTCATGGAAAGAGCTGGTGTTCTCAAAGTTTTGTATACACAATGTATAACTCTTATTTGAATTTAATGTAATATCTCATTTTGTTCTTGTCTATAACTGTTCTGTTCTTTGTCATGTATTTCTAAGTTTTATGTGGACCCCAGGAAGAGTAGCTGCTACATGTGCAGTAGTTAATGCGGATGATAATACACTAAACAAAACTGGTTTAGGATCAGAAGAGGCTAGGGCCGGTCCTGGCCATTTTGCCACCCTAGGTGAGACAAAAATATTGCCGCTGCCCCCCACCCCACCGCATAACTAAAATATTCACAGTAAGCAAAATTACGTTGAAAAGACGTCTAAAATACGTATTTTCCAGACATTGAAGTTCGGTTTAATTTAGGTTCTGAATGAAAGGTGGAAATATGTATTTTCCTGGATGTTGAAAATACATATTTCCAGATGTAGCAATCAGGTTAATTTTTGTAATTTATAGAAGTCTATGTTTGGACCAAAATAAGGCTGGTCCAGACCGGACCAAATCTGAATCCTACATAGAGACTTGGTACAGACCAAAGATCTTTGTCTGCAGACATTGAAACCAAGGCCTATGTTTGGGTCAAATCAAGACTGGTCCAGACCGGACAAAAAGCCAACGTCTGTGGACGTGGAAATCAAGACTGGTCCAGACCAGACAAAAAGCCAACGTCTGTGGACGTGGAAATCAAGACTGGTCCAGACCGGACAAAAAGCCAACGTCTGTGGACGTGGAAATCAAGACTGGTCCAGACCGGACAAAAAGCCAACGTCTGTAGACGTGGAAATCAAGACTGGTCCAGACCGGACAAAAAGCCAACGTCTGTGGACGTGGAAATCAAGGCTGGTCCAGACCGGACAAAAAGCCAACGTCTATGGACGTGGAAATCAAGACTGGTCCAGACCGGACAAAAAGCCAACGTCTGTGGACGTGGAAATCAAGACTGGTCCAGACCGGACAAAAAGCCAACGTCTGTGGACGTGGAAATCAAGACTGGTCCAGACCGGACAAAAAGCCAACGTCTGTGGACGTGGAAATCAAGACTGGTCCAGACCGGACAAAAAGCCAACGTCTGTGGACGTGGAAATCAAGGCTGGTCCAGACCGGACAAAAAGCCAACGTCTGTGGACGTGGAAATCAAGGCTGGTCCAGACCGGACAAAAAGCCAATGTTTGTGGACGTGGAAATCAAGGCTGGTCCAGACCGGACAAAAAGCCAACGTTTGTGGACGTGGAAATCAAGGCTGGTTTGGACTGCACCAATAAAAAGACGGCTGGTCTGGACCAAAAGGACCAAAAAAAGACATCCAAAAGATGTCGGCGTCGGTCCGTGCTTACTGGGGCGTAACCTACCATGCCGGCCTTGTAATGACATTTTATGACTGCCCATCCATGTGGTAGGCCCACCGTTTGTAAAACAGGCTGTTGCATTGGCTTTATTAGTCCTGATTCCTGTGACTAATCAATTTGGTTATTTAAGCTCTGAATATCAGCTACCCAATTTCAGCTACCCATCATCAAAAATGTATGGATACAAACTTGAAATCACTGATCAAGACAATGTAGCATACGGGGTGAAACTCCTGTACAGCAGTTGTGAGTAGCCTGATTATCAATTCCATATTGTCCATTTTACTTCAACCTGTCCTGTTTTAAGGATATGCTGTTTGTTAATATGTCAGCAAATGTTTTATTTGATTGTGCACCATTTAGGTTAAGCTATTTGATCTGAGAAACCTGCATGATGTAAAAAGTGTTAGTCTCATTGTCATATATTTCATCTCCAGCCTGTAGGCTACAGAAAAGGCCACATACTCTTTCTACCATATACTATATCTGCTGCTACATGATTTATGTTAGTTGGATGGAACATTGGTGGAGCGTGGCAGCGATTTGTCTCTCCAATAGCACCCTGTAGAGACGTGCTGGCAATGGACATACAAAATATTTTGCACCCCTGCCTTTGACAAAGTGGGCACTGCTTATCTTATTTGACACATCCGGCCGTGTTTGGGAGTCCCATAGGGCGGCATACAATTGGCCCAGCATCGTCCGGGTTTGGCCGGGGTAGGCTGTCATTGTAAATAAGAATTTGTTCTTAACTGACTTGCCTAGTTAAATTAAAAAATATTTTTAAAAAATTATCACAAGGCGACATCAGCGCTCACCTAAAAAGCCCATATGCCACTGGTTGAGAGAAATTGTCATTGTTTTTGGGCAGAATTATATGAGGTTTTATGTGTTATTGGAGCTGCATCTTGGTCAGTTTAGCTCAGAAAATGCTGCACTCTTTAATCTGCCGCTATAGGCGGTTGCTTAATCCTGCCTAATGAGCGGGCCAGCCTTGGATAGGGCCAAAGTAGTGGAATAGTGGTGAGGTTTTACCTCCAACGTATGTTTGTGGACCGCCATAATACCATAGAAGAAGACCCTCACGCCTTGTTTATTCTCAAAACCCATTGGATAGAAAGCCAGAGTCCCGCCCCTCTGACCTTCTCCTCCAATGGGTTTTGAGAATAAGGCAGGAGAGATGACGCGAGGGCTCTGATTCATGTGCAGTTTTGATGAGTCTCCAGATCCTTTAGCTCACGTAGCAGACAAGACCTGCTTTATGAGATGCTACAAACCCATGGGAGGATTAGACAGACGGGTATACAGATAAGATTTACTTGGGTCCCAGCCCATGTGGCGGTGGAGGGGAACGAGGCAGTTTATGTACTGGCTAAACAAGCACTTAGTAGTGGGGATGTTGATGTTGTAGTTTCAATGAGCAAGGCAGAGGCAAAATTCCTGATATATACAGTGATGATGAAGAGATGGCAGGCGCAGTGGAATAGAGATACTAAGGGCAGTCATTTATTTCAAGTACAGAGGAAAGTCGGGGAGGGGCGGCAGGAAGGGACAGAAGAGAAGAGGATATTTTTATACGATTAAATGTGAGACACAGACGGTTGAACAAGACCTTAAATGTGATAGGAAAGCATCCAACAGGAAAGTGTGATTATTGACAGGAAACCGAGACCGTGGAGCATGTATTGCTACAGTGTGGGCAGTATCAGAGGGAAAGAGACGCTGAGATCTAGTATGAGGGAGAAGGGGATACAGGAAATTAGTTTAGAGTATATTGAGTTGAACGTCATTCGATATAGTCTCAAATATTTTGTTATCTTTTTTTAAGAGCGACAGGGCTGGCAGGTAGGATTTAGTTTTTCCCCTGTCTCTAACCCACACTCCAGTAAAGTAGGTGGCGGTAATGCACCATAACGTTGGATGCCAACTGACGATAAATCTCACCGAAGAAGAAGACGACGCGAGACTCTTCCCCTCTCTCCCTTCCAGAAAATTCAGCGTGACTGACGTTTCGTGTCTCTATAGACTTAAAGTAAGTTCATCTTTATAATACGTTTTAGACCATAAACAGTTGATTTAGTGTTTGCAGTATTATAGTTAAGTTGTATTAATGTTCAACCATATTGTCAGAAGTCATTCTGTACAACAAGAATGTACTACTTTAGCAAATAAAGAGCACGTGCTAGTGTTCAAAGCTAAGGCCGAGAGGCTAACGTAAGCGAGCTACACTAGCTGCTAACATGACACCATTGCATGAAATATCATTAGCACCACGAACACATGTTACAGTCTATCTGTGTGTGAAATCTTACTCCTTTCATAACATTTTTACAATTACCCTTTTGTTGCATCATTGACCTGAGTTTTCACGTGTCATGAGTCTAGTGAAATGCTAACTTAATAGCTAGTCAGTTATTAGCCGCGCATGCTCCGATACTATCCCTCCAAGGTGCTTGCACGGCATGCTAGCTATGCATTTATGACAGTAACCTGGTCTTTATTAGTTACCACGGTCATAATTATGGCAAAACCCCAACTATTTAAAAAATGTACCCTTAGCGTAACCCTAACTTTAACCACACTGCTAATCTTATGCCTAAATTTTAAATTAAGACTAAAAAGCTATTGTTTAATAATATCGAGCCATTTGTGACTTTGTAGTTGTGGTAACTAGTGACAACCTTAGTTTGGTAAACGCTGAACTAGCCAACAAAGTTCCAAGGAGTGCACATTTATTTTGTTGCCCAAGCACTAGACAGCTGATTGAAATATTCAAAGCTTGGATGTTGATTATTTCTTTATATATATTTTTTATTAAAAAAATAATAATAATCAACTGTTGTGCAATTGCAAAACCAAAATGTGCACCCCATGGGGTCCCCATGACTGAGTTTTGGAAACCCTGGGCTAGGTAACAGACATTCAAGAAATGACCAGTATTTTATTAATTAACTGATGCAAGCACGTAGATTATAGTCAGTGTTTTCCTCTAGTGCTGCTATACAGCTGATTATGGACACATTTTCAGCTGAGTACTTTTTCCACTTTGCTAGACAGAAAAAAGTCTGCTGGGAACTATCCTGCTAGAATGCACAAAATGCATCTTCTAGCAATCTGTTTATAGGACAGGTGCCTGTCAGTCACAAAGTGCGCGCTGACAGGGAAACGGCTGGTTTGACAATCTGTGTCCTGCCTCTCGGTACCTGGGTAAGTGTTGTGTGGGCTGTTGTTGCAGTCAAATTTCTTTACATAGGAGAGAGCACACTAATGCCAACTGACACATTGGCCGTGAGACGCATCTGACCCTCTTCACTCGCTCACATGGCGCTCCTTATTTCTCAAAAGTTGAGGGATTTACTGCTTTTATTTTCTAATTAGTCTGCTATATGCGGTGCATAAACTTCTCAATTGTGCCTCAATCTTTTTTGAATTCGTAACATATGACATGCGCCTGCAATTCCACATAAGCATTGTAACTGCAGCAGCTTCACCAGGGAGAGCCATAATTTTCTTGCCACCGCACTAAACTGCGGCAGATTGAAGCTTGGTTTAGGGAGGGTTGTAGACCAAAGCAATTGGATGCACGTTGGTGAGGAAATTCCCCAAATTATTTGAGTGTAGCCACGGCAGACTGGACAGGAGCGTTTGTTCGCTGATCAAATTTTATGGCCTGAATGCATAGTGCCAACTGTAAAGTTTGGTGGAAGAGGAATGGTCTGTGGCTGTTTTTCCATGGTTCGGGCTTGGCCCCTTAGTTCCAGTGAAAGGAAATGTTAACGCTACAGCATACAATGACATTCTAGATGATTGTGTTTCCAACTTTGTGGCAACAATTTGGGGAAGGCCCTTTACTGTTTCAGCATGACAATGTGTGCACAAAGTGCCCCTGTGCACAAAGTGACGTCCGTACAGAAATGGTTTGTCGAGATTGGTGTGGAAGAACTTGACTGGCCTGCACAGAAATGGTTTGTCGAGATTGGTGTGGAAGAACTTGACTGGCCTGCACAGATCCCTTTTCAACCTTTCCCTGACGGAGTCTAATACCTATATGTTTCAAGCTGACCACTATAGTCCCCGTGCCCAAGAAAGTAAAGGTAAACTGCCTAAATGACTATCGCCCCTTGGCACTCATGTCGGTAGCTGTGAAGTGCTTTGAAAGGCTGGTCACGGCTCACATCAATACCATCATCCTGGAAACCCTAGACCCACTCCAATTCGCATACCGCCCCAACAGATTCACAGATGATGCAATCGCACTCCACATTGCCCTTTCCCACCTGGACAAAAGGAACACCTATGTGAGAATGCTGTTCATTGACTACAGCTCAGTGTTCAACACCATAGTGCCCACATAGCTCATCAATAAGCTAAGGTCCCTGGGATTGAACACCTCCCTCTGCAACTGGATCCTAGACTTCCTGAATGGCCGCTCCCAGGTGGTAAGGGTAGGCAACAACACATCTGCTACGCTGATCCTCAGCACAGGTGCCCCTCAGGTGTGCATTCTTAGTCCCCTCCTGTACTCCGTTCACCCACTACTGCTTGGCCAAGCACGACTCAACACATTAACCTCTCTTGGGTACGTGAGGCGTTAGCATCCCACCTCTTAAACAGCCAATGAAACTGTTGGGAGCCAATTTCAAAAACAGAAATATTCATTATAAAAATTCAGAAAACAAAACATATTTTATATAGGTTTAAAGATGATGAACTTCTTGTGAATCCAGCCATGGTGTCAGATTTAAAAGATGCTTTACGGCGAAAGCATACCAAACGATTATTTGAGAACATAGCCCACAAACAGTAACCAGCCAAGTAGAAGAGTTACACAAGTCAGAAAGAGATAAAATTAATCCCTTACCTTTGATCTTCATATGGTTGCACTCAGCAGACATTCATTTACTCAATAAATGTTCCTTTTGTGCGATAAAGTCTCTTTATATCCAAAAACCTCAGTTTTGTCCACACCTTTTCTTCAGTAATCCACAGGCTCAAACGTAGTCAAAACAGGCAGACAGAAAAATCCAAATTGTATCCGTAAAGTTCATAGAAACATGTCAAACAATGTTTATATTCCAGCCTCAGGTTGTTTTTAGCCAGAATAATCAATAATATTTGAACCGGACAATAATGTCGTCAATTTAAAAGGTAAACAAGAAATGCTATCTCTCGGTCGCGCGCATGAAAAAGCTCTGACACTTTAGGGTCCACTCATTCAGACTGCTCTTACTTCCTCATTTTTCAGAATACAAGCCTGAAACAATTTCTAAAGACTGTTGACATCTAGCGGAAGGCATAGGAACTGCAATTTGAGTCCTAAGTCAATGGATACTGTAATGGCATTGAATAGAAAACTACAAAACCACCAAAAAAACCTACTTTCCGAATGGATTTTTCTCAGGTTTTCGCCTGCCAAATCAGTTATGTTATACTCACAGACACTATTTTAACAGTTTTGGAAACTTTAGAGTGTTTTCTATCAGTTATATACCAGTTATATACCAGTTATATGCACATCAGATCTTCTGGGCCTGAGAAACGGGCAGTTTAATTTGGGCGTGCTTTTCATCCAAAATTCCGAGTGCTGCCCCCTACCCTAGAGAGGTTAAGTTTGATGACGACACAACAGTGGTAGGTCCGATCACCGACAACGATGAGACAGCCTATAGGGAGGAGGTCAGAGACTACCAGTACAACAACCTCTCCTTCAACATGAGCAAGAAAAATGGCTGATCATGGACTACAGGATATGGTGGGTCGTACATCGACTGGGCTAAAGTGGAGCGGGTCGAGAGTTTCCATCACCAATAAACTATCATGGTCCAAACACACCAAGACCCACAACGACAACACCTTTGCCCCCCAGTAGACTGAAAAGATTTGGCATGGGTCCCCAGATCCGCAAAGTTATACAGCTGCACCATCGAGAGCATCCTGGCCAGTTGCATCACCGCCTGGTATGGCAACTGCTTGGCAGCCGACCGTAAGGCGCTACAGAGGGTAGTGCGTACGGCCCAGTACATCACTGGGGCCAAGCTTCTGCCATCCAGGACCTATATACTAGGCATGTCAGAGGAAGCCCCCAAAAATTGTCAAAGCCTCCAGTCACCCAAGTCACACTGTTCTCTCTGCTACCGCATGGCAATCAGTACCGGAGTGCCAAGTCTTGGTACAATTCATCAAATGGCCACCCGGAGTGTTTACATTGCCTGCCCCTCCCCCCCCCCCCTGTTTTTACACTGCTGCTACTCGCTGTTTATTATCTATGCATATTCACTTTACCCTTACCAACTTGTACAAATTACCTCGACAAACCTGTACCCCAGACATTGACTCTGTACAGTTACCCCCTGTATATAGCCTCATTATTTTTAATTTAGTACATATTTTAACTACGTTTTTGACCTGCATTGTTTAAGGGCTTGTAAGTAAACATTTCACGGTAACGTCTACACCTGTTGTATTTGGCGCATATGACAAATATATTTATTTATTTTTAAAAAATGGATAGAAGACTAAAAACACCCGGAAATCGTCTCCAAGATATTCCCACTCATAATAGAGACGTGATCATATATACAAATGTAAGCAAGATTTGAAAGTATTGGGCTATGGTCAAATAGTATATCTGTTTTCAGAATTTTTTTGTAATTAGCTTTAAAACGTTTTTTTTTTTGCCATTGGGCTTTACCCAGACACACAACCCCACCAACTAGCTGTGAAGCCAAATCACTCCCAAGATAAAATCTTCAAAAGTGCCCAGGGAGCATGAATTTGAACGCCCCATATAATGTGGTAACGTTGAGTCGAAATCATTTAGCCTATTGTTTTCTGACACATTCATGTATTTTCTTTACTGGCCTATCGGGTAAAGGTCATGCTATTTGTATTTGAGCGAGTCCTAACTTCTCAAGCAGGCTGATGCCTTCACACAGCAAACGCAAGCTGTCCAAAGCAAAAAGAAAAGTGCCCATCAATCTACTTGCGGAGCTTATTTATTTTAGGGGAAGTGATTTACAAAAGTAAACCTTCAATATTAAACATAATAGCACATTGCTGGCTACTGTTGCAAAATGAAAGATAAAAAAGACACTTGGCATTCATTTGGCTAGCCTACTGTAGCCATGTCGATAAGTGTTGACAATGGAGTAGTCAGTCAACTGTTGCTTTTGTGTAGCAAAGCCCATGTTTAACACCTGTTTCATTCTTCAATCATACCTGTATTGCAGATAGCTGACAAAATAACTCTTAAAGAACCAGTGCAGTCATAAATAGAATTGTCTTGTGTTGATCTTATTGTACAACAGCTGATGAATAACACTGTAAAAGTGTGAAAACATTTGATCAGTGTTATTTCCTGATAGTTGCTGGTTGAAAATACATTATAGTATTAGAATGTACCAGAGGCGGCCACAAATAAAGCTTGTTCTGAAAACATTTCTTAACTTCTAACGCCTCCCAAACCCGGATCCGGGAGCACCCCCATCAGTAGAAAAGCTACTAGCATAGCCTAGCATAGCGTCACAAGTAAATACTAGCATCTAAATATCATTAAATCACAAGTCCAAGACACCAGATGAAAGATACACATCTTGTGAATCCAGACATAATTTCTGATTTTTTAAAATGTTTTACAGGGAAGACACACTATGTAAATCTATTAGCTAACCACGTTAGCAAAAGACAACACTTTTTTTACTCCACCATTTTCTTACTGCATCAGTAGCTATCACAAATTCGACCAAATAAAGATATAAATAGCCACTAACCAAGAAACAACCTCAGATGACAGTCTGATAACATATTTATTGTATAGCATAGGTTTTGTTAGAAAAATGTGCATATTTCAGGTATAAATCAGAGTTTACTATTGCAGACCTCATTACTACTCTCACCAAAGCCACTAGATAACTACAGAGACCATCGTGTATTAGCTAATTACTCATCATAAAACATTTCTTAAAAATACACAGCGTGCAGCAGATGAAAGACACAGATCTTGTGAATATTGACAATATTTCAGATTTTCTGAGTGTTTTACAGCAAACACAATATAGCGTTATATTAGCTTAGCACAATAGCAAACATTACAACAGCATTGATTCAAGCCAAACATAGCAATAACGTATAAACCACCAAATATATTGATTTTTTCACTAACCTTCTCAGAATTCTTCAGATGACAGTCCTGTAACATCATATTACACAATGCATATAGAGTTTGTTCGAAAATGTGCATATTTAGCGGCACAAATCGTGTTATACAATGAGAAAAGTAGCCAAGCTGCCCAGAAAATGGCAGGAGAAATCTTTGAAGAGGCACCTAATCTAATCAGTAACTATTCCAAAACTTGACAAAAAAATACAGGTTGGACAGCAATTGAAAGACAAATTAGTTCTTAATGCAATCGCTGAATTACATTTTTAAAATTAACGTTACTGAGCAATACAGGGTGCGATAAAGCAAGGCTACACGGCAAGTAATGGCGTCGTATGCATTTTACTTTTTTCAACAGAACAATGAATTATCAGCATAAAGACTGCTTACTATTAGCTGAGCTTCCACCAGAATCTTGGGCATGGTGTCCTTTCTCCAGAACAATCGTCTTTGGGTTGAAAGATGTCCTCTTGCCCGGTCGAAATAGCCGCTAATGTTAGCCGCCAACTGGAGTGGTGTCCAACTCGTGAAAGCGCATGGCAAAGAAATCCCAGAAAATCGCAATAAACTGCTATAAGTCGGTTTAAATTAACTACCTTATGTCTTTAACACCTATAACGAATAAAAACATGACCGGAGATATAGAACTACTAAAACGAAAGCGTTTGCAGGACGCCATTGTGATGACTTCATGCGTCAAGCGCACTGTTGAAAAGGACGGTCCTTCCGTTCCACGGTCCTAAATAAGGTCCCAGATTGCGCAATTGACTCCATTCAAATTCTCACCGCTTACTGACATCTAGAGGAAGGCGTATGCAGTGCATGTACCCTCATAGCTTGCATGGGGACTTATAAACTGATCTCAGAACAGGGACCTCGATTTCTGAAATCTCACTCCGACAGGAAAAGTGCTGCAGAATGAGTTCTGTTTCACTCAGAGAAATAATTCAAACGGTTTTAGAAACTAGAGTGTTTTCTATCCAATAGTAATAATAATATGCATATTGTACGAGCAAGAATTGAGTACGAGGCAGTTTAATTTGGGAACTCATTTTTCCAAGATAGAAATAGCACCCCCCATAAACTCAAGAGGTTAACCTGTCTAGGACTGCGGAACCCCTTGCCAACAGCCAATGAAATTGCAGGGTGCCAAATTCAACCAACATAAATCTCATAATTACATTTTCTCAAACATACAAGTATTAGGCACCATTTTAAAGATAAAATTCTCGTTAATCCAACCACAGTGTCCGACTTCAAAAAAAGCTTTTTGGCGAAAGCGGAACATAGCATTAGGTCAGCAACTAGTCACAGAAAGCATACAGCGATTTTCCAAGCAAAGAGAGGAGTCACAAAAAGCAGAAATGTTGATAAAATGAATCACTAACCTTTGATATTCTTCATCAGATGACACTCCCGGGACAACATGTCACACAATACATGTATGTTTTGTTCGATCAAGTTCATATTTATATCCAAAAACCTCGGTTTACATTTGGCTTTGCCTCTAAAACATCCCGTGAATTTGCACAGAGCCACATCAAATCACAGAAATACTCATAATAAACATTAATAAAAGATACAAGTGTTATTCACAGATTTAAAGATATACTTCTCCTTAATGCAACCGCTATGTCAGATTTCAAAAAAACTTAACGGAAAAAGCAAACCATGCAATAATCTGAGTACAGCGCTCAGAGACATTCACAACCCAAGAATAGCATTATAAATATTCACTTACCTTTGATCTTTGTCAGAATGCACTCCCAGGAATCCCAGTTCCACAATAAATGTTTAATTTGTTCCATAAAGTCCATCATTTATGTCCGAATTCCTCCTTTAGTAAACAAATCGAAACTCACGAGGCGTGGGCAAGTCCAGCGGAAATGTCGGACAAAAATTCCAAAAGGTTATATTAATGGTCGTAGAAACAAATCAAACGATGTATAGAATCAATCTTTAGGATGTTTTTATCATAAATGTTCAATAATGTCCCAACTGGAATTCATTTGTCTGTAGAAAAGCAATGGAACGAGAGGTAACTTTCTCATGACCGCGCATCACGAGCCCGTGGCTACTGGTAGACCTCTGACTCATTCCCCTCTCATTCAGCTCCCCTTCACAGTAGAAGCCTGAAACAATGTTCTAATGACTGTTGACATCTAGTGTAAGCCTTAGGAAGTGCAAGATGACCCATACCCCACTGTATATTCAATAGGGGCTGAGTTGGAAAACTACAAACCTCAGATTTCCCACTTCCTGGTTGGATTTTTTCTCAGGTTTTTGCCTGCCATACTCAGACATCATTCAAACAGTTTTTGAAACTTCAGAGTGTTTTCTATCCAATACTACTAATAATATGCATATATTAGCATCTGGGACTGAGTAGGAGGCAGTTTACTCTGGGAACGCTTTTCATCCAAACGTGAAAATGCTGCCCCCTATCCAAAAGAAGTTAACCCCCCACCTCCCAGTACTGGGGAGCCTGCCTTACTACTCTTTCTATTGGGTACTGGGTACTCCATGTGCTTGCGGAAAACACTGTAGCCATTGCTAATTAGGCTACTCATAACGCCACATGGACAAGGCCAATTTGAATATCCACAGAATGCATGTCACGTAGACCAATATAGTTTATAATCCAACTAATAGTTTTTTCTTCTCCATATCTCTTGCAGAATGCGTTACGTGGCCGCTTACCTCCTGGCTGTGCTTGGTGGCAACACCAGCCCCTCCTCAAAGGACATCAAGACCATCCTGGGGAGTGTTGGAATCGAGGCCGAAGCTGAGCGCCTAGACAAGGTATGGCACCGTTTAGGGAGATGCTGTTTTGATAAGATAAACTGAGTTACTTTTGTTTCCTTGGACAGTGTTGCACGATGGAGGCCTCGGTTTACACAGTAACTGGTGATGATTAGAACCTGAATTTGTTTTCACAGGTTGTCAAAGAATTAAATGGAAAAGACATCAATGAAGTCATGAACTCTGGTGAGGCATTTTCCCTTATGTCTTTGATTTGACTCGTGAGTTCATGCATGGTCATAGCTACAGAATTGTTAATGTTACAGATTGGCTAATGGAAAGCATCGCAATGAATTTTTCAACTAACCTGTTCTTGGTGATACTTTCTTTGTTCTCGATTCGGTATCTACCAGAGATTATTCAGAAAGATATTAAATCCACGTTTTATATCGAATGAGAAATGCCTCTTGCATTGGTGTAGATCTTAGTTTTTTGTTGCACTGTGTGATGCACTGTCATCTACTTCTACACGTGTCCGCATCGTGTAGAAACGACTAGTTCCTGCAAAGATGTTGGGAAATGCAAGATGTCTAGTAGCTAAAATGGCAAGGGAATGGCTCACTTGTGCAAAACGTGGATTTAATATCTTTCTTTATATTCTTTGATTTTTGGAGAACCACCTGCAACTGTGCATGGACATTTATAAGATACACTCTTTTTACCGAATCAAAAACTAAGAACGTATTGCCAAGAACGGGTTATGTTTCCATTAGCCAATCTGTAACGGGTTCGGAGCAATACATACCGTTACATCCTGTTAACAATTCTGTAGCTCATTATGCCTGATTTACACTATAGGGTCAACCCAAACCGTACTGTTGGCTGAGCTATTTTCTCAGTACTTCTTGCTTCGGCACTATAGTGTGATTGGCTTTGGTCTGGAGCTGACCTCATTTAGTCGACTGGTCGATTGTTTGGTCGATACGCTGTTGGTCAACCAAGATTTCTTTAGTCGAACAGTAGCAATTTATAAAAAATAAATACACCTGTCGGATTTCCCCTGAGTGGACTGATCCATTGTGGGGGACGGCACAGTCCATCAGTCTAAGACGTGCTACTGAAATTGTATATGGTTATATTACATAAGAACAATCATCTCTAATTTTTGTCCCGTCCGACTCTGTCAATACATGGCAGGAAAGTAACAATTCCAGACAGAATAACCTACAGTTTTTTTGCAAACTCCAAGGTCCTCTGATGGTACTAGCCCCTTGTGAATCGACATCCCTGTGTTTTGAGGAATGTCTGAGTTTGACAGGTGTTGCTCGTGGTTTGCGTAAGAAAACGAATCGATAAATTTAACTAAATGCTGCGCAGAAGCTATATTTGAATGGCCTACATGTAGCCTATCAACTTTCAGTGAATGTGTTTGTTTGTTTTGTGTGTTAATTGAATATTGCCATATGCATCAGTAAAAAATATTGAGCCTATTTAATGCAACCCTTGCTGTTTAGTAGATCGCAAAGCAGCATGCAACCGAGCTAAACGTTTGGAAATGATAAGTTAACTTTCTCATCCATTGCCTTAAAATGCATCAAGTGCAATTGCACTGTTTAGTTCGCATCTAAAGGCTGGAGGGCATACTGAGGATCGCTAAAATATCCTAATGATTATGATCACACTTCCTCAATTCAAATATGATGGCGACACTATAGGAAAGATGGTTCGGTATGGTTTAGAAACTCGGGAACCAAGCTAGAGTTATCCATGTGGCCCGATCACCTAGACATGTTGAAATACTGTATCTTCACGCCTAGAATAAAAACTTCCAGGCTTCCGTCATAACTGTCAATTTATTTGAAAAAAAGAAAGAATTACAGGGGGCAGTTTGGGGGGAAATCAAATCCTGTCCAAATCATCATCGATAACAGACATTCTGAAGTAATAATTTCATAACCAACGTTCTCTAGTAGTACTAGTCCTGTGCGAATAGGTTTTTGGTCACGTGCATGCAATGCATACATGTCACGTAAAGAGAGCAAGGGTTGAGGGAATGTTTTTCCAAAACAAATTGGGGATTTCGCTAACAGAACTTCTCAGTCAGAAATGGGTGTAATTATTTTGCAGTTGTCCCAACACGGACAGCGCGATAAACACTTTGATGTTTTGTGGTGGTCGCTGCAGCAGGGAGGAGAGAGGCAGCGGGTGCTAGTCAGTCACTCACTGTCTTTCTTGCACAGCAAGTCTGAGCCCAGCACTATCAAATCAATTGGTGGTCAAACTCCCTCTAGTCATTTGTGTGTATTCATTATTTCATCAGACAAGTTCAGTGAATATAGTTGATTTAATTAAAACACATAGGATGTGTCAATATATGGAAAAATACACGTAACAAAATGTAGACCAATCGATTGGTCAAAAGAACAGACGACTCTTGATCAAACTTTTTTTTTTTGTGCCAGGGACAGCCCTACTTTGGTCGATAGATTGCATATAGGCGCAAATGTCGTCGGTCATTCATTCACTGTTCACGTTAATTTGTTACCTGTCAATGAATTGGTCCTTTACGCTTTGCAGGCCTCTCTAAGTTGGCCTCCGTGCCAGCAGGTGGTGCTGTGGCAGCTCCTGCAGCTGGCGCTGCAGCTGGCACTGCTCCTGTTGCTGGTAAGATCAATCTCTCATGTCTCTCCTTTTGTCTCACATCACATTCCACAATAGGGTGCCAAACATTTCAATGGACTGAAACACATTTCTTTGATAATAATTGCATTAAAAAACATAATTAGAGGAAAACGCTTGTGCTTGATATTAGACACTGTTATTCCATTTCTGTAAATTAACTATGCGTATAGACTCCCAAACATGAAGCTAACCTATGTTTGTGTGTCTGCAGCGGAAGAGAAAAAGGAGGAGAAGAAAGAGGAATCTGAAGAGGGATCTGATGACGACATGGGATTCGGCCTCTTTGATTAATTTTTCTTCCGTGAGAAGTGAAAAAACAATAAAATTTGAAATTGTTACCAGAAAGCCATCGCTTCTTTTTATATATATGTTCATCACTTTATCATTATAACTGTTCAGTATTGTAGGAATGTTACAACGACACAAACACTGTAGCCAGAAGCCTACTAAAATATTGACCTTTGCCTGAGACAAACTTAGTCTGGCAGAACAATGGTGTTTATTTTGAGTACCAAACTGCATATTTTTTTGTGGCAGTTAGAATTTGCCGGTGCTGCAAGAAAAGGGGAAACCTTGTTGGATTATAAGATATGAAGAACTGTAAACACCTGGGATACCTGCAGCTGGTATGGGTTTTGTCTTTGTTTTTCAACCTTGATTCATTGAATAGGATGAGTTTTACTGTTGACACAGTATTGTTTAGAATCGGCAAGTAATTTGATTTTTTTTAACTGGTAGAATATATTTTGTTTACTCAGTGTCTAACTACTGCAAATATTTAGACTGAAATTACACAAATGTTCTTTAAAATCTACATATGAGCAATAAGCGATCTGTCAAACTATATCCCTAGTTCTAAGAATAACGAATTGGTTGGTGTGCTGCACACTTTTACCAATATCCAAGGGGTGAAGAGAAATTGGTTACTGCCATTCATGACACAATGATGACATCTTGTGGATAAATGTAATATGATTTGATGTAATCAATGTTCTCTGTTTCTAAAATGTTATCTTCACAGACAATACTGTACAAATAAACTTTTCCTGAATATCTACTCTAGGTGCACCTTGCAACATTGGGTGGTCGGTCTGGCAGTCCAAACAGTGCCTGGTCAGTCTACTCCTAACCTGGGCAAATTTTTTAAACATTTTGAATGGTTAGCAGGACAGGAAAATGGTCTAATTCACACACTTATCAAGAGAACATCCCTGGTTATCCCTAATGCCTCTAATTTGGCGGACTCACTAAACACTTGCTTCATTTGTAAATAATGTCAGTGTTGAAGCTGGCCCCTGGCTATCTGTAAAAAAAAAAAAATTAAACAAGAAAATGGTGCTGTATGGTTTGATTAATATAAGGAATTTGAAATTGTGTATATTTTGGTAATTACATTGACTTTCGATACTTAAGTAGGTTTAAAACCAAACACTTTTACTTGAGTAGGATTGTACTGGGCGACTTTTGCTTCAGAAAGCAATCTTGTCCTATCACTAGGCAAAACTTATTAGATGTTCTGTACAGTCTACCCCTTAGTTACATAACTACCGGTAAGTCTGTCATGCTTGTGTTTATACCATATTACCATTGGTACACATGTCGGTTTAAACTTTTGATCACATGTACATCCCCCGGGGTTGCTGTGTTGAGTACACCAGGTCCCGGAGAAGGCCCTGTGGCAGGATGTCAAACTGGTTGTGCCTTTCTTTGTAAAGCTCTCCTGCCCCAGGAGGAACCTTGTGCACAGGTAAGACGCATCAGCTCATCCTTCACTCATAGACGTGGCTGACTGTAAAATCATATTACTTCTAAATCAGCGATCCCAGTTAGTGGTAATCATGTGCCACACAAACGCCATGCTATTATTGCTATTGGCAAGAGCATCCCCATTGGGCAAGAATTGATTGAGTCACCATTGATTATTTCAACATACTGGTTATCACACAATATCAATAAAGCTGATTGAAGTTAGATTAATCGTTTTTTTTTTTGTCAGGTTAACCCTGATGTCAACTAACTATTGACTACAGGGTTTCTAGGTGTGGTTAATTTTAAACTGTGGGCAATTATGAAGTATCGATCAAAATGTAATGTTCGGTCTTTGCCAGGTGGGTAACTTCTGTCTATGTCAAGACATGTTCCTTTTAATCTCTCTTCTACTTTTCCATAACACACTGTCAGGCTAGTGTAGTCAGTGCTCTCTCTTACACTGTTTTTTGATACTATTAGGTTGTGACCCTGTGGCCCTGTCAAGAGTATGGCCCTCTGGTTTTGTCATTATGGCCCCTACCAAAGAAACACAGTCTGAGTCCAGAGAAGCCTCCTCCACAGCCGCGCCATCGCTCTGTACTGCGGTACCAGCTCTCTAGCATCAGCACACCTTACACAACCGAGAGCAACCCCCCCCCCCCCCCCCCCCCCGTCGTCTTATCTGGTGTCCTGTGTGAATTTAAGTATGCTCCCTCTAATTCTCCCATCTCTCTCTCCCCTCCCAGAGGACCTGAGCCTTAGGGCAATGCCTCAAGACTACCTGGCCTGGTGACTCCTGGCTGTCCCCCATTCCCAGTCTACCTGGTCGTGCTGCTGATCCAGTCTCTGCTATTTTGCCTGTGGCTATGGAACCCTGACCTGTTCACCGGACCTGCTGTTTTTGACCCTCTCTCTCTCTACCGCACCTGCTGTCTTGACCTCTGAATGCTCGGCTATGAAAAGTCAAAAGTCATCACCCGGCACAGCCAGAAGAGGACTGGCCACCCCTCAGAGCCTGGTTTCTTTCTAGGTCCCTGCTTTTCTAGGGAGTTTTTCCTAGCCACCATGCTTCCACATCTGCATTGCTTGCTGTTTGGGGTTTTAGGCTGGGTTTCTATATAAGCACTTTGTGACATCTGCTGATGTAAACATGGCTTAATAAATACATTTGATTGATTGATTGTTTGAGGTCTCTACCACTGCCAGAGGCTGCTGCCACGAGTTTTGCCACAGCATTGAGGAGACCCTGGCTTCCCCACACATCTCTCACATGGAGAGGATGTCCCTGGAAGGAGGGGATACTCTTGGCCCGAGCTATGTTGTCCTTGGCAGATGAATAGCATACCTAAATCTCACCTACATACATTCTAGGTTATATTTATTTAAGAGCAAGTTGTGTTTTTAGTCAATAATTCACTTAACCGTCAACAGTTCTAAAGTTAAATTATCCCCCATCTCAACCTCTATAAGGAATTGTGTTCATGTTTATTGGTCCAGCTAATGGATGTGGTTAATTTGACACAGCTGATTTTAACCATGTGTGCTCAAAGACAGTACAGTATGAAGATAGGCTAAAACTGCTTCTCCAATCCCACTTGTAGGCGACGTTGGCTGGCTAAGCTCATGCGTAGAAACATGTCATCGGCTATCTCACACCGAGCTACGCAAGTGCAGGCCATCAAATCAAAGGCACTACTTCGATATGTTGTTTTTGACATAAATGAAAACTTGTCACTTTCATGAGGTTGGAGAAATAGCATGTTCAACTACTTAAGGCATTGACTCAAATGTAGGTTGCGCCTTAAGATTTTTGTCTTCTCAAACCCCAGCCTGGTCTGTATCGCAAGCATTCCCAGAAGTGTCACGATGTTGCGCCTCTGGGTTTAGAAACTGTGCCCAAATGTTTGTCAGAGAATGTCTGTTAAAGGGCAACTGACCCTAAAAAACAACTAATCCCTTTGAAAACGGCCTATGTGGCAACAATATGAGTCAAACATTTATTCTAGTGTCAAAATTGACTACAAAGTGTAAATAGGATAATTTTGGTCATAAAATCAGTCTCGTCTAAAATGGAGTTTGTGACCTCGGCGCATCACAATGACCACGTTTAAATGCACACCAATAAACCATTATTGGGGATTATTATTATTATTATTATTCGGGATACTCAAGTATTCTTTTTTAGTTGACACACAGTATAAAATTGCACATTTTTTATTAGTAGTTCATCCTTTGACTGAAAAAACAGAAAAAACAATGAAACTAAAGATTGTACTCAAAAAAAGTGTAAATACACATTTGCTAATTTCCTTATATGAACTCTAAGTAAAACTGTTGAAATTGTTGCATTTTTATATTTGTTTAGTATAATTTGTTTATTATACTTCCTAGAAATATTGCTACATAAAGTTCTGTTCAATAGCTTGATTTTCTTATTCTTTCAGGTGAAAGGTACAGGGGTCATAAGTATAATTTCCAGAAACAGGGCATTACCCTACAGGGGTGGGCAATTCTAGTCCTCAAGGGCCTGATTGATGTCACAGTTTTGTCCCAGCCCCAGCTAACACACCTAGATTACTCATCGTGGAATCAGGTGTGTAGAGCTAGGGCAAAAACTAAAATATGCACACCTTTGTGTCCCCAGAACCAGGATTAAGAATGAGGAATAACCTATGTACCTGTACCTTGTAGCAGGGTAGTTAGTGAATGCAGTTACAGTACATAGTACTTACTATCACTAGTGGTCCTCTGTGGCGTAGGTTGGTAGAACATGGCGTCTGCAATGCCAGCATAGCGGGTTCAATTCCCGTAAAATGTATGTACACATGATTAGTTGCTCTGGATAAAAGTGCCTGCTAAATGGCATATTACATTTTATAATTTAGGTAAATACAGAGTGTACCAAAAGTGGTAAGAACTCCATATTGCATTTCCATTACTTACTAACCTGTAAACATAGTAATTACACAGATTGCCCTAGTGTAGATTTACAGGTACAAGGCCTACTATAAGTGTTGTGTGTGATGTTCCCCTCGTGACTTGCCTCTGGGTTGCATTTTCAGTCATCTTTAAGTAATCTATTCCATTTGTGTCACAAGGAATCGAGGAGCACTCCATGTGCTTTTACACCACGAAGAATGTTCGGTTTCCCCTGCAGTCTTTTTTTGCACGTGACGTATCAATGATTATGATCATCATAGTTATGCAACGTCTGATCTGGATTAACCTGAAAAGCAACATAAATGTCATTAGAAACATATTTGGTATTTCTTGATTCACCTGGTGACAGCACTGGGGTTACAGGTCATGTAAAGCAGAGTCTAGTTGGGTGGAAAACATGTTATAGCTTTTAAGAAAACAGAAGGCTGCCTCTCACCTCTGGTGTTGTTACCTGTGTCTGGGTGAAGCGGTCTTCTAAGTAGCGGTGGCCCAGGCCCATGATGTGGCCTTTGGAATGCCTGGAGAGACAGGCTACTCTGGCTGTGAAGTCCAGAGTGAAGGCAAGCTTGACCAGCTCCGGGGCGTTGTCGGGCCCAGATCCAGCAGTGTGTGGTGCATGGCGGCTCTGGCTTGTAGGTGTCTCTGTCTCCACGTACGTATCAGCTAACTGCTGGAAGGTGCTATAGGACAGCTTCTGGAAGAATGAGCTCAAGCTGGGGTTCTCCTTCAGCTATGGAGAAAGGACATACTTTCACGAGCATAGAATATAATACGTTATCTATTAGGAAATAGCAAGTTTAGACTAAAGTCCAGACCTGTTTTGTGCTAACATTCCACTTCTTGTAGTCTGTGTAATTTACCAAACATGTTTGGCAAATGACAGATTACAAGAAGTGGAATGTTAGCACAATCAGACTGGTACCCAGCCTATAGCAAGCTGTGCTACATGTGAAAGATGCATTGAGTGTCAAAGAAAGACTTAAGTTTCTCAAATGCAATCTTTTTTTTATAGGTTATAAACAGAAACCTTGCTATCAATGAGGTCTCCTTGCTGCTTCATGAGAACAATTATCCTTTTGATGACGTCCTCTGGAAGAAATGGATAGAAAACATACAGTAGGTAAACATACAGGTAACTGCCAAAGATATACAATACTATATTTAAAACCTCCATGAGATTGGTGTCCCCCTCCCGCGGGATGGTTGAGCTACCGTGCGCTAATGTGATTAGCATGACGTTGTAAGTAACAGGAACATTTCCCAGGACATAGACATATCTGATATGGGCAGAATGCTTCAATCCTTGTTAATTTAACTGCACTGTCCAATTTACAGTAGCTCTTACAGTGAAATAATACCATTCTATTGTTTGAGGAGAGTGTACGGTTATGAACTTGAAAATGTATCAATAAACCAATTAGGCACATTTGGGCAGACTTGATACCCCATTTTGAACAGAAATGCAATGGTTCATTGGATCAGTCTAACACGTCGCACATACACTGCTGCCATCTAGTGGAAAAATGTAAATTGTGCCTAAACTGGAATAATACATTGTGGCCTTTCTCTTGCATTTCAAAGATGATGGAACAAAAAACAAAAAAAGCATGTTTTTTCTTTGTATTATCGTTTACCAGATCTAATGTGTTATATTCTCCTACAATAATTTCACATTTCCACAATCTCAAAGTGTTTCCTTTCAAATGATATCAAGAATATGCATATCCTTGCTTCAGGTCCTGAGCTACAGGCAGTTAGATTTGGGTATGTCATTTTAGGCGAAAATTGAAAAAAAGAATCCAATCCTTTAACCTTTATTTAACTAGGCAAGTCAGTTAAGAACAAATCTTATTTACAATGACGGCCTACACCAGCCAAACCTGGACGACGCTGGGCCAATTGTGCGCAGCCCTATGGGATTCCCAATCACGGCCGGTTGCGATACAGCCTGGATCACAACACCAAAAAAATAAAATCTTAATAGGGTGTTGGGCCACCACGAGCCAGAACAGCTTCAATGCACCTTGGCATAGATTCTACAAGTCTAGGACTCTATTGAAGGGATACGACAACATTATTCCATGCGAAATTCCATAATTTGGTGTTTTGTTGACGGTGGTGGAAAACGCTGTCTCAGGCCCCGCTCCAGAATCTCCCATAAGTGTTCAATTGGGTTGAGATCTGGTGACCGAGACGGCCATGCATATGGTTTATATTGTTTTCATGCTCATCAAACCAGTCAGTGACCACTCGTGCACTGTGGATGGGAACATTGTCATCCTAGCCATGGTAGCCAAAATAATGGCCTGCCCAGCATTTTCATACATGACCCTAAGCATGATGTGATATTAATTGCTTAATTAACTCAGCAACCACACCTGCGTGGAAGCACCTGCTTTCAAAATACTTTGTATCCCTCATTTACTCAAGTGTTTCCATTATTTTGGCAGTTACCTGTAGTAACTCTACATTAGACAGTAACATACTTGTGTGATGTGCTGTATTATATGACCTTTACAGCTTTATACATAAAATGTGTATGTTGCTATAGAATGGGGAAATTTTATTATGAATATATAAGAAATCAATACTCATAAGAACATTGATACTTACCATCTGTAAGAGCCGTCTCTGTCTCTTTCACCTCATGCACAATCTTCTCCAGCTCTTCTGAAACTTTCTCATAGTACGAGTCAGTAGGCCCCACACTCAAAACCGCTGTAAAAAGTAACAAGAACGATCATTGCCTTTTGCAGTCTTTTTTTCATGCAATAACTGTATAATAACGGGACTACCAACTAGGGCCCGAGTCAACTAGGGTCCAATTTCCCGAAACATTATTAAATCGAGTCCAAGTCCGCATTGAAATCTATTTAGCGTAATAAAATAAATCCTATTGAATAGCTACCAAAAAGTAAAGTTAACATTCATCATAAATATAAATAGTTGATTCTTCCGTCTACTGTATCTGTGTTTACAGGTCTATATTTCCAAAATGCTTTAAGATAGGCATTATCCTGCATTGTTTGAGTTAAGGGGGTGTGTCACAATATCTACCCCCCTTAATGGTTTTAAGCTAAACTGATTGCAAATTCCACAAAATCCTGTTTGAACAAAAGGACAATAATAAGAAAACACACAGTACAGTGTGTGATAAATGATTTGGGTGCCATGTCCTCACAAACCTACATTCAACTCCAGTTATGTCAGTGGTCTTGGCCCTGTCCAAAGCCAATGGTCTCTTCACAGACCCTCTGTGGCTGTCAATCTTGATTTTTCTCAGAGATAGTCTCCTCGTGGAGTTACTTTGCCTTATGGATTTCTTTTTCTGCAAGGTTCCTTGTGACTGTCCATCTTTCTCTGTACCAGACTCCTGCTCGTCTTTCTTGTCACTCCCCTTCGTCGAGAAAAAACCCAGAAAACCTTTCCAGAAAGAGGTATTTTTGCTCTTCTTCTTGCCCTTTTTAGACTTGTTCTCCAGTTCAGTAGATGTCTCAATGTCAGGAATGTCAGCAGGCTCAGGGATTTCTACTAGAGACACATTTGGTAAAACAACTTCCTCATTAGGTGGTGTGCTACTGGCAATGCCCTCGTCAGGTGTGCTGGGCTCCAAGGTGATCAAGGCGTCACTAGAATGCCGACGGACTCTTATGCATTTCTCTGGCAGTGTCACCCACTTCTGAGGCGTTGTTGGTGACCTCTGGTCCTCACATGTCCCATAATTTAAACTGATGCTGCGCTTCACATAGACCTCCAAGAGGCGACAAGTGTCATTGTGGCCAAGAGATAGCAGCTGGGCGTTTTTGGGCATCACCTTTTCTGTAACCTCCATGACTAATACCTACAATAGATAGATAATGCTAATTATTTGTTTTCTTCACTACTGTAAAAATGTCTAGATTTATAAATGTTCTTCATTCAACATTATGAGATGTCACATTCGCAGAATTGTCTTGTATGTTGTTCTGGTTGGTGTGGTTTCACTTTTAATGCTCAGCCTAAAGTAAAGTCTGCATGATTTAAATTGTTCATTTAAAGTTTCATGAATTGATTAACTTTGTAGCCAACAGAAATCCGGCTATAGGCACGATTAGCACAACATTGGGTCTGAATACAGTAAATTCCATAACATTCAGAACAGTTCTTTGGTCATAGTATATTACGCATTACTGATTTCACTTCTTCCTGAACAGTTGGCTATTTACCAGTGCCATTACCCCTTTCAATTAGCCATTTCCTATGTTAATATGTCAGTCGACAACATTAAATAATAGAATATCGTAGGTAGGCTAGTAGGCTACTCACCTTTTTACAGTCTGTCTAGCGTTTCCTTCCCTATAAATGTGTTGATTCCGACGTGTTGTCTTGGTGAGATAGGTCCTTGCAATACGGCATCCTTAGGGACGTCAAACTCTGACGTCACCCCAATGAAGTTTACATTTAAATTGGTTAAATTAAGTGGTTACTATTAGTGCAGCGTCTACCAAACTCGGGACTTTTTGCCCTAACTCTACACAGCTGATTCAAATGATCAAAGCTTGACGATTAGTTGATTATTTGACTCATCTGTGTCGTGCTAAAAACAAAACGTGCTGCCCTTGGGGGACCGAGTTTGGGGAAACCCTGGTTTAGGTTTAAGTAAGGGTTATGGTTAGCGTAAGGGTGAGGTAGGGGTTAAGGTTGGGATTAGGGTTTCGGGTAGTGACGTCTCAGGGATCCCGGATAGCACTAATCGTGAGATATATCTACACCTAAAAAATATATATATTTTCACACCCATGTTTGCACCAATACACTAGATAACATATTGGGGGAGCTGTGTTCAAGCTACAGTGCCTCCATCTTGGCACTCCCCCACCGTTGTAAAAAACATTTTGGAAGCTATAGAAATGCATTTATTAATGCCTACATTTGTTTTTGCCTCCTTAATGCATACTTTAAAATTATATTACCTGAGCTAAAAATAAAAATGTTGAAAATATATACAGTCCCCGTCAAAAGTTTTAGAACACCTACTCATTCCAGAGTTTCTTTATTTTTTACTATTTTCTACATTGTATAATAATAGTGAAGACATCAAAACTATGAAATAACACATATGGAATCATGCAGTAACCAAAAAAGTGTTAATCAAAATATATTTTAGATTTTAGATTCTTCAAAGTAGCTACCCTTTGCCTTGATGACAGCTTTGCACACTCTTGGCAATCTCTCAATGTTTGGTACTCATATTGTTGGCTGAGGAAAGGTACATTTTTAGGGGGAATTATGGTCACACAAGGGCCTTGTGGCCGTGGCTGTCGATGCTGCCGGGAAATTTGAGGCCAGCCCTGAATCCAACATAACCTTCTGCTGGCACACTGTATTTGTGATGCACATTGGGATGTTCCGGTGTACTCCTGTTTGGGTTGAGCTGGCACATTGCTTCATCATGTCCACTTCCCTGGCTGTCTGCCCTGGAGTTGCCGTATATGTTGACTTAGTGACAGTTATGGTGTATGGGGAAGATGCAACCACACATGACAAGCGCATAAGGCCGTGTTCACTACAATGAACCAACACAACCCGAATACTCATTGACAAGAAGTGGCATCAATTTATTGGGCCTTCACATGTCATAGGAATTGCACCTCTCCAATGTCAATGCCATCCTGAGTCTCCCAGAAATGTCCTTGACAGTCCTCCCCTCATGCAGTTACTAGAGTCAGAGACTATGATCACAAAACATTTCTGTATGGCGATATCCAGATCCGTACAGCTCCCTGTCCAGGAACGTGCCTGGTCCGAGACTCGTTGGTGACGCCACTGATGGCCCTGCCTCCTGTGCTCAATGAGAGGAAGACAGACTGCAGGGAAACCTGCCGACAATAGTGGCTTTCAGTGGCTTGGCAAAATTGCCCATAGTGAGAGAATGGTGTAAGGGGAACAAGAAGACTTACATCCCTTACTTGGTGGAGCTAAAGCTCCTAGATGTGTGTTGTACCAATACCTCTCTCGGTCCTCTTTTCTCATCGCCACTCAGCTCTCCAGCCCCAGTTCGTAGTCAGCACAGCCACCGATTTCCTCACTTGAATTCACCAGTAAGACTTCTCGTCCTGCAGACACTGGTCCAGTGTGATCACCGAAAACAGACATGTACACTTGCATAGGGTACCGATCCCTGAGGAGAGACATTCTCAACTCCCAGCCCCGAACACCACAAAACATAGGGCTTTTATAGGAAATTACAGCCAATCCCCAGCTACCTGTCTGATTAGCTAACTCGCTGCAGGTGCGTCTGATCACACCAGCCCCACCTACCACTTATCAACCAATCCATCTCGTGACACTCTACAACCCCTTTCTCTATACACGTCACAAATATACTGAACTAGCCAATGGAGCCCGTACCTAAATGGGGGCCATCGGTTCTCTCTGTTGGATCTAAAGACTGGCCCACCTCCCTCCCCATCTAGGGGCCCAACCACCTCACTTGTAGCATCCTGAACCATTGGGGGAGAAGAGGGCGTTTCTCTGGCCAGAGGAACGGCAGGAAGTCTGACTGGGTACCATGTGTAGTTGTGCCGGGCCGGCCTAGGGGCCTGGTTCAGCTGAACATTGTCTGGTTGGCGCGGGGTTGGTGGAGTTGCATCTGGGCACAGTCTAAAGGTTGGATAGGGGCAAGGCTGCACATGATTCCGATGAATTGTCTGTATTGGTCCCCCTCCCTCTGGTCGGATATGAAGGACTGGCAGTCCAGGCCGAATGTGTCCTAGAATGACAAAAGGCTGCGGTTACCATCGGGGTGCTAGTTTACCCTGATCACGTAGTCGGAAGTTCCGCAAGAGCACCCTTTCACCAGCCATTAATTGAACGTCCGCTTGTTGTACCGCTGTTTGTCTCATTCCTGTTGATTTCAGATCCTTGCCTCGATCTGACAGTGGGCCCATCGTAGCTGGTCATGATGGTGCCTCACCCATGATGGTGCCTCACCCATCCATCTAGGTCCATCCACAGAGTCGGGCATGCCTGCTACACATTACAAGGAATGGGCATAACAACCCCCGTGTTGCACTGCAGCTGACTAGCAGGTAATTACCTGCTAGTCAGCTGCAGTGCAACACTGGGGTTGTTACCTGCCAGTCAGCTGCAGTGCAACACTGGGGTTGTCCTGAGCTGATTTTGTCCGATTTTGTCAACTTCCTCTGCTTACTTCACCTGGTGCCAGACAGGCAGACTTTGCAGTGCCTCTGTGTGCGACTACCTTGAGCAGCAGTTTGAGGGACTTTGCAGGGTAATGTCATGCAGTGAGGCGTAGGGGATTGTCCGCATCAGGGCGACCCCCAGTGGATGGGTGCCGAGGGGTGTGGTGCTCCTCCAGCAGCTCTCTCATGAGGTTCTCTCTGTACTTTTGGTAGGTAAATACTTTACCTATGATGGAGTGGGGAGGATGAGGGAAGGGAGAGGATGATGAGGCAGTGGGTAGGTGGGTGAGATATTGTCACTATAATTGCATAATGGAACTGTGTGATCTGTACATCCAATTACAAAAATATCTTGTACAGTAATCATCTCACCTGTTAGTTGGCGGTGAACTATGTGGCCGTTGAGGGCAGAAGTGTCGATCAGATGGAAAAACATCTTCTTATACCACTTGGTCGTTTTCCGTTGGCATTCCACAAAGCTGTTTATCATGTCCGCCTTATCCACTGCCCCCATTTTGAGATTATAGTCAAGCATACAGTCTGGTTTGATCTTCCTCTCTCCCGTCAGGTGGTCCACCTTCCCCCTGTGGCCGACATGGTTGCTGTATGGACAGTGGAGAGGACATGGACGTCTCGTTTGTCATGCAACTTTACTGCCAGCTGTTGACCATTCTCCTTGAACTCCACCTCCCCTCTCTGCATCTTCCTGCATTCGAATGCCGGCATCCCCTTCCTGTTCGAGCTGACTGTGCCACAGCCCCTGTGCTGTTGCAGATGCTGGAAGAGTGTGGGACTACTGTACCAATTGTCCACATAAAAAGTGTGTCCCTTGCTAAGATGAGGAGCCAGCATGGTCATCACCATTGACCCGGACACCCCAAGCCCCTCAAAATGTTGGATGTCAGTGGTGGACCCTGTGTAAACTATAATGTCCTGGACAAATCCTGGTTTCACGTCGCACATGACAAAGAACTTGACCCCAAACCTGTGCCTTTTGGAGGATATATATTGATGGAACGCCAGCCTACTTTTGCATAACATCAGGGACACATCAATGCATAGGTTCTTGTATGGCACAAACACCCGACCAAATGCTGATGTCAGGCTGGTAAGAACATTTCTTATTTTGTATAACAGGTCATTTAGGATGGCAGTAGCATTGTTGACGAAATGCAGGTATCGCAGCAGAACTAGTAAGCAGTTTTGGGAAAAAGGGTGGCAAAGAAGGGAGTTGCAAACATAGGATCTGTGCTCCAGTATTCTCTTAGGGAGTTCTTCTTTACTATCCCCATGAGAAGGACTGTCACCAGGAAGGTATACATTTCACTAATTATGGTTGTCACCCATTTAGCGAGTTTCCCCCCCACTCCTGGCTCACTCTTCTCCTGTAGCTCCAAGGCATAGCGATTGGTCTCCTCTACTATGTCTCCCAACAGCTCCTCTGTCAGAAACAACTTGAAACACTCTGCCTCAGTTGGAAATGGCAATGGGTGTTGCACTCCAGACTGGGACTCATCAAAGCAAACAGCAGGGCCAGGAGGGGTGAAATGGTTGGCGGCCTTCCAGCTACCACAGAATTCCTATACTTCATCCACTGTCTGTCTGCCGCCATCACCACCAGCATCTTCAAAGGGACCAGAATTTAAAAAAATCTCCAGAATTTTCGCATTTGTGAGTTGTCTCCTTTTGAAAGACATTGCTAATGCTACAGCTTAGCTCACTAGCTACATACACAAACAACAACACTGAATGGCTCAGTGGGAATGAGAGGTTACGTGATTGACTGCCGGCACATGCCACTTAAATCAATAAATCACTATCAGAAAATGTTTTGTTTGGTAATTATTTATATACTTACTGTTTTATTCACGTTTTCAATTACCGGTTACAAATCATGCATTCTGATTCTTGCATAGATTGTAATGGGCACATATTATGTGTGTAAAATACTTTTTTTCAAGGTTGTACTGATTATGATGAGCTAAGCTAATTCCAGCTGTATGTGGAGCCATGTTTGTTGACATACAAAGCATTCTGGGTTTCATGTAATCGTCTGTTGGACCAAAGATGTTATAACAAAATGAGGTGAGCAAGGGTTCACTCATTTTTTGAGGACTTCCGGAAATGAATGGCAGGATGTCAACGATGGTAGACGACACCCCCCCCCTTGAACATGCATACTATAAACAGACCAAACTCATCTTGTCTTCTTATCTTTGGTTTCTGTGAGGTAAAAAAAACATGGCAGTGTGCAGAAACTACCCATCATCGGATTACTTTTGACTTCTAAAGAGTGTTTTACTCAATTATTTCGATCAATGGTGAGCTCACCCGTGATGTGATTAATCATAGATAGTAATTACTACTAGCTAATTGATATTGTAGTTTGTCAGCGAGTTATACAAATATGACCCCTTGTGTTACTTCAATCTTTCCTCAGTTAGCGCTATGATTGTGTTATGCTGTAGATAGTTATGTGAACATTGCATCCAAAAACAAACAGCTAATATTCTGGACATAACTTTGTAAGAACTGTGTTTTTAAAAAGTGGCCAGCTCAAATGCTGATTGTTGCGTCATTCGAAACTGGCCGTTCTAAATAAGCATTCTAAATAAGCATTCTAATCACACCGGTGTGATCATGTGCTATAGGGATCACTGTAGAATGATCACACCAGTGTGATGGTATGTGTGAAAGGGTTAAAATGTCACTGAAGATACTTGCCAGATGGTCCGCGCATGCTTTGAGTACACGTCCTGGTAATCAAACTGCCCTGCGGCTTTGTGAATGTTGACCTGTTTAAAGGTCTTGCTCACATCGGCTACGGAGAGCGTGATCACACAGTCGTCTGGAACAGCTGGTGCTCTCATGCATGCTTCAGTGTTGCTTGCCTCGAAGCGAGCATGAAAGGCATTTAGCTCATCTGGTAGGCTCGCATCGCTGGGCAGCTCACAGCTGGGTTTCCCTTTGTAGTCTGTAATATTTGTCAAGCCCTGCCAAATCCGACGAGCATCAGAGCCAGTGTAGTAGGATTCAATCTTAGTCCTGTATTAACGCCTGTTTAATGGTTCGTCTGAGGGTATGGCAGGATTTCTTCTAAGCATCCGGATTAGTGTCCCGCTCCTTGAAAGCGGCAGCTCTAGCCTTTAGCTCGGTGCGGAGGTTGCCTGTAATCCATCGTTTCTGGTTGGGAAATGTACGTACGGTCACTGTGGGGACGACGTCATGTATACACTTATTGATGAAGCCGGTGACTAAGGTGGTATACTCCTCAATGCCATTGGATGAATCCCAGAACATATTCCAGTGTGCTAGCAAAAAAGTCCTGTAGTGTGGCATTCACGCCATCTGACCACTTTCGTATTGAGCTAGTCACTGGTACTTCCTGCTTTAGTTTTTGCTTGTAAGCAGGAATCTGGAGGATAGAATTATGGTCAGATTTGCCAACTGGAGGGTGAGGGAGAGCTTTGTATGTGTCTCTGTGTGTGGGGTAAAGGTGGTTTCGATTGTTTACCCCTCTGGTTGCACAGAGCAGGGTTAGCTAAGCAGGGTTGGTCCTGGTCAGTCCCTGGATGGGAGACCAGATGCTGCTGGAAGTGGTGTTGGAGGGCCAGTAGGAGGCACTCTTTCCTCTGGTCTAAAAAATATCCCAATGCCCCAGGGCAGTGATTGGGGACACTGCCCTGTGTAGGGTGCCGTCTTTCGGATGGGACGTTAAACGGGTGTCCTGACTCTCTGAGGTCATTAAAGATCCCATGGCACTTATCGTAAGAGTAGGGGTGTTAACCCCGGTGTCCTGGCTAAATTCCCAATCTGGCCCTCAAACCATCATGGTCACCTAATAATCCCCAGTTTACAATTGGCTCATTCATCCCCCTCCTCTCCCCTGTAACTATTCCCCAGGTCGTTGCTGCAAATGAGAACGTGTTCTCAGTCAACTTACCTGGTAAAATAACGGTAAAATAAAAATAAAAATAAAAAAAAATGTGACATACTGGCAGAAATTAGGTAAAAATGGATTTAAATTTGCCTGAATTAAAATCCCTGGACACTAGGAGCGCCGCTTCTGGATAACTATTTTCTTGTTTGCATATATAGCCTTATACAACTTATTGAGTGCCGTCTTAGTGCCAGCATCAGTTTGTGGTGGTAAATAGATGGCTACGAATAATATAGATGAGAACTCTCTTGGTAGATTGTGTGGTCTATAGATTATAACGAGGTATTCTACCTCAGGCAAGAAATACCTCGAGACTTCTTTAATGTGTATAGATGAGTGAGAAAACAAATATTTTATTCATTTAGAATTCAGGCTGTAACACAACTGTGTTAAAAAATGTGGAGTAATTCAAGGGTCATCATTACTTTGTTAAACTTCTTGTCAATATGGGGGCGCTATTTCCACTTTGGAAAAAATCGTGCCCAAATTAAACTGCCTCGTACTCTATTCTAGATCGTACAATATGCATATTATTATTACTATTGGATAGAAAACACTCAAGTTTCTAAAACCGTTTGAATTATATCTGTGAGTAAAACAGAACTCATTTTCCAGCAAACTTCCTGACAGGAAGTGAAAAATCTGAAATCAAGGCTCTGTTCCAGGGCCTGCCTATTCAATTGCCTAATTTCTATGGATTTGCATGCACTTCATACGCCTTCCATTAGATGTCAACAGGCAGTGGAAGGTGGAATGGGGTGTCTAGCTTGATCTGAGGTCGAACAAGAGCTCTTGGAATGACGTGACCACAATTTATTTTCTCTACCTAGGCGCGGGAAGGACATCTACATTGGCTTCTGAAAAGCTTTCGGTATACATGGTAGATATCTCCGGCTCTGATTTTATTTGATAGATGTGATAAAAACATCATAAAGTAGTTTTTTCAACCGAGTTGTATCAGTTTATTCAACGTTTATTGCGAGTTTTGTAATTTTCCTTTCTTTGCGTCAGGAGAATTTGGACATGTTCGCGCCACATGGCTAGCTAAGGTTGCTAATTCGACAGGAGAAGAGGACATTCTAAAACCAAACAACGATTTATTCTGGACAAAGGACTCCTTGTACAAGATTCTGATAGAAGCTCAGCAAAAGTAGGAACCATTTATGATGTTATTTCGTATTTCTGTGGAAAATGTTTAGTCCTATTTTCCGCCCATTTTGCGGGCGCTGTCTCGCTATAACGTAAGCTGTTTGTTATGGTAAAGTTATTTTAAAAAATCTAACACGGCGGTTGCATTAAGAACCAGTGTATCTTTCATTTGCTGTACAACATGTATTTTTTAGTAAAGTTTATGATGAGTTCTTTGATTAGATTAGGTGACTGTCCAAAATATCTCCGGAGAATTTTGTGCATTTTGGCTACGTATTCACAATGTAAAACCAAGATTTGTACCTCTAAATATGCACATTTTCGAACAAAACATATATGTATTGTGTAACATGATGTTATAAGACTGTCATCTGTTGAAGTTGGTCAAGGTTAGTGATTAATTTTATATCTTTTGCTGGTTTTTGCGAATGCTAACTTTGCGGTGAATGAATGCGGTTGTGTGTTTGGCTATTGTGGTAAGCTAATATAATGCTATATTGTGTTTTTGCTGTAAAACACTTAAAAAATCGGAAAAATTGCTTTCATTTGCTGTACACCATGTATTTTTCATAAATGTTTTATGAGTATTTAGGTATTTCACGTTGCTCTCTGTAATTATTCTGGCTGCTTTGGTGATATTTTTGATGGTAGCTGCAATGTAAAACTATGATTTATACCTCAAATATGCACATTTTCGAACAAAACAATGATGGCTGGATTCACAAGATGTTTATCTTTCATTTGCTGTATTGGACTTGTGATTTCATGAAAATTATGTTATATGATATCCCTGTGGTGTTAGGCTAGGCTATGCTAGTCAGCTTTTTTGATGGGGGGGATCCCGGATCCGGGTTTGTGACCTGTTAGAGGTTTTAAGGCACTCTAGGTGTGGGAAAGATCTAAAGGTCTGTTTTTGACAGCCCTTTCACAGACTTTCCTTCACAACCAGACAACCATCCCACTACTGGAGTATCCCCAGCATCGTTCAGGCTGGGATAACATTCCAGTTAGTCAATAGGTCTCTTTGGTGTGCAAGCTGTCTCTGCTGAGTGCTTATAGAGAGCTGTAAAAATGGAAACTGATCCCCCCAGAGCCCCAGTCATACAGGATGGACACCACGCTTGTCATTGCAGCTTGCCCAGAATGACCAATAAGTAGTGCAAGCTGGTCAGGCCCCAGAACTACAACCCCTACTGGCTCATAATAATGGCCAGAATGGAGCTAATCGAGTGGCATCAAACACATGGAGACCATCTGTTTGATGTATTTGATACCATTTCACCTATTCTACTACAGCTATTACCACAAACCCATCCGCCCCAATTAAGATGCCACCAACTTCCTGTGCTCTGCATCCTTTAACACACTCATGTCTTTGTCACCCCAAAGACTTTGAATCAACCTTGCACACTTAGTTTTAGTGGGGTAAAGAGGGCTGTACATATACACTACTAGAGTAGCTGACTGTTGTATTACAGTTGCTTTCCTGTCACTTGGTTACACAACCATGTGTTTGTGTCATGAAAGGCTCATAATAATATTTTGTGCAATTTTTCATTGTTGATATTGTCATGACGTGGCCCTTTCTGGTTGTAGATCGTGGCTTCCCCCTCTCTCTCACTCTCTCCTACACCCAGGTTCTGTTATCTCAGGCCATAAATTCCTGGCGGAGACACTCTCCTCCTGGTCATGCAGAGAGAAAGAGACCACAGAGAGAACAAGATATTTCACTTGGCCAAACTCCTAAATCCCCAAAATGGGAGTTTTAAACAATATGTTTACCTTTGAGAGTGTGGGAATGGTCCGGAATGGTCCGTGGACACTTAAGGGATGGGTATGTTGAGTGTGTTTCATTTGGTGACCTCATGAAGGACAGGAAACACACATAACTATATCTCTGAATGTGTACATTTCTCAATTATGGGGTTTGCATTTAATTCAGGTAATAAAATGAATGAGTAAAGATGAAACTATTTGTGAAATTATGTAATGTGATGTTAACCAATTACTTTGAGAGAGTTGAATTCCCTGTAAAGTTTCACTAGTCAGCGGCCAAGCCCCCTTGAGCACAGACATGATCAGGCGTCATGGAATCGCCCTTTTCTACTGTTACAAATAAAACCTACTCCTGAGGATATCCTCTTTAGACCACGCAAACCCCAGTGTCCGCTAAGGTTGCAATGGTTGTTGAATTCCTAACTATACCACGTGGAGTATTGGCTACACGTCTGGAAATGCTTCAACTCTGAGACTATCGATCCCTACAGAATAAGAGCAAATCTTAGATGCAAAGTACTAGTCTGCAGCTATAAATGACTTCAACCGAGGAAGATAATACATACAACCGCCAAAACATCTATACTAGGAGAACATTTCTGAATGGTACTCTGAAGTATCAATTCTAACCACGAAATATTTTGATCTTCAGGGAAACAGAAAGCGAGAGAGAGACTCGGATGAACTCTCCAGCAGACGGACCGGATTCCAACAGAGAAGACAACAATGACATACAGGCGTAAATATGTACTTGCAATTATTTATTTCCCTGTCTTTCTCAGTCCACACCCCCTTCCCTTTGTCCACCAAGCTGTCATATCAATATCTACTGTTTGTTTGTTTATGCATTTCTGTGATTATTTCGTTAGTTTGTAAATAAATGATTAAGCCAATTGGTGTATGGATGATTTATAGTAAAGGCTGGGTTCGTGCAGATAACCAACAATTTACGACATTCAGATGAGACTGACGTGAGGTAAAGAATAATTAATTAATAGAAGACTAATTGACCAGTTATTAAAATATCTGAAAATTATAACTTTGTAATCTGAAGATTTTCCATGGTGCCCCGACTTCCTAGTTAATTAAATTTACATGAATAGTTTAATCCCGTAATAATATCTACAGAGAAATGATTTGATAAAATAAAAGTCTTCCCCTTTAAATGATGCCAAAGACACGACAATATGCTGTAAGTGTGTGAATGCAATTAAAACATGAACACACATTGAAAAACTAGTTGGCTTCGGGTTTTCAAACAGAACAGGGACATGTCAGTGCCTCTGATAATCCTAGGTATATGTCACGGCAGTCTAGCTCTTCCTCCTCCTCGGACGAGGAGAGGAGAGAAGGATCGGAGGACCAATGTGCAGCGTGGTAATTTTCCATTAATTTAATTAACACAAAGACAAGATACTGACAAACTAATACAAAACAACCGTGAAGCTACAAACGAAAGTGCAATACACAAGCTACTAACGTTAGACATAGACACTATACAAAATAACAAACAAACTAACCGTCACAGTCCTGTGAGGCACAAACACTGACACAGGAAACAACCACCCACAATCCCCAACACAAAACAAGCCACCTATAAATGATTCTCAATCAGGGACAACGATTGACAGCAGTCTCTGATTGAGAACCATATTAGGCTGAACACAGAAAAAGACGAACTTGACACACAACATAGAATTCCCACCCAGCTCACGTCCTGACCAACACTAAACAAGCAAAACACATAAGAACTCTGGTCAGGACGTTACAGTATACCAAGAGCCTTATGAAACCATTTTAAAGACATACCACAATACAAATGAACAAGGGCTACTTATATGCAGGCTGTTTGAGTGTAATCATGTTGGCCCTATTGGATTCAGAATAAAATGTATTCACACCAACAGTGTTTAAAGGCTAGTGTGTTGAACACAATTCTGAAAAAATGCCTCATTTACAAAATGTATATTTACAGGTGATTTAACCTCCATTAAATGTTGTTGTGGCACCCATAGTTGATTGGATGCCATATTGGATTTGAGCCAAAATATAAAGATAAACTGTGATGGCCCCTTTGACTTAATTGCAAGACTAGGGGCTAAAGATAAAATCCTTTAAGGAACCTTGGACCCCCAAAAATGTAATTTAGACGTCTGAGCCCACTGGTTTTCCTTAGAGCCAATAACAATAGCCATAACATAAAAAATTAAATAAAAATGATGTATGCATGTTTGTCAGGCAGGACCATACAGCACTGAATGAGAGCAAATTCGACTTTTGTCTATTGTTGTCTATCGACTTTTGTCTAAAGTTGTCTATTTGAACAGCTACCAAAAAGTAAATTTTACATTTATCTTACATATTCATAGTTGATATTTCCGCATATTGTATCTGTATGTTTAAAGTCTACATTTCCAAGATGCAAGATATCCTAATGCTGTTTGTTTGTGTGTGCAGGGCAGACAACTGACTACTTCTATTCCAAATGTCAGCAATATCAGAACTTGCAATTTTGGGTTACTTATGTCGCCCACCCCCCATCCAGCCAAGCATTATTCTGCACTTTTTGAGTTTAGGTGGTGTTTTCCTTAGAACGGATTACAATAGCCACAGTATCCAAAAATATCTGTTACTGTATGTATTTCTGTCAGGCCCTGACTGAGAGCAAATTTGAATTGGGAAGTTGTTTATTGAAAAGCTACCAAATAGTTCCATTTTTAATAGTTGATTCTTCTTTCTATTGTATCTGTGCGTTTACAGGTCTATATTTCCCAACTGATTTAAGATAAACAGCATTAGGATGTTTCAGTATGTAGGGCAGACAATTGACTACTTGTATTCCACATTTGCGCAATAACAGAGTTTGCCATATTGGGTATCATGAGCTTGTGCCCCCTAGGCAGGCATTCATTATTCTGCACTCTTTGAGTTAAGTGGGTGTCACCATATCTATCAATTTAACCACTTTGCAGTGAACTATTTTTACACAATCATCCATTTCATATATGGGAGACCTTAAGGATATGGAAAAATATGGTTTTGTTTTGGGGGTCTTGCCACTAGGGCTGTGACGGTCGTGAAATGTTGTCATCTGGTTATTGTCATGCAAAAGACTGACATGGTAATTGACCGTTAATTAACGTAAACACTTTTGGCATCTCCAGGCCTCCACACATACAAGACGCTGATGCACGCCTTTGGAATATCTACATTAAAACAAAAAAGTAGAATAAATCACCATCACAATAACACCATTATTTATTTTAGGCAGGTCTAAAGAAACATTATGATATGAATTAAATGTATTTCAGAAGAACAGAATATGTGTTGGCCTATGATAAGTTATCTGAATATGCACCATGCTATAGGCTGTAGGATTGTTTGTTTAGCAGACAAGATATGCCTACAAGTCCCATGCCATTATATTATATGATTTTATAGTAAGAAGAATACAATTGAACTTAGCTGAATAAAATATATATTTGTTCCTCTTGCAGAGCAAGAGCGTGCATATGAAGTGGCTATGTTGAACGTAAAAGGGATCATTTGAAACAACTGAATCTATTTGACAACTTTAGTTGTGATTGATTCAAACCGTAGAATGCCTTTGAAACACAAATACATATGGGCTGCCAGATGTGACTAGAGGCTACTGATGATTTGAGAAAGTTGCAAAAAAAGCTTGCGCTCCGTTCTTTGCCTCAGGCTGCACATGCTGTTCTTTCATCAAGTGATCATATTTTCACCCATCAGACTATTCTCAATTGAATCTTGTCTTTACCGATATGTAACGTTTGTTAAGATTTAGAATGGCCCATTATGAAATGGGCAGGAACGGGGGCAGGAGAAAAAAGACATCATCCATATGTACTCGAATAGTGAATGGAGGCCACTGTAAGGGGTGCGTACTGGCGGCAGAGAAGTCAGACACAGGAGAGCAAAAACTGTGTTTCCAACAGCGCAGTTTAATAATAAAAAACACCGGGAAACAGAACAATCAATGAATGGGTACAAAACCCGACGCACACCAGACATAACGTGCACAAGCACTTACAATTAACAATACCGGACAAGGACATGGGGGGAACAGAGGGTTAAATACACAACATGTAATTGATGGGATTGAAACCAGGTGTGTGGGAAGACAAGACAAAACAAATGGAAAATGAAAGGTGGATCGGTGATGGCTAGAAGACCGGTGACGTCGAACGCCGAACGTCGCCCGAACAAGGAGAGGGACCGACTTCGGAGGAAGTCGTGACAGTCACTTTCCTGCCTGTTCGTTTTTTCATTCATGTTGGGTAGGTTACTCCTTTATTTGCGCAATAACAGATTTTTTGGCCCAAACTCTGTATGCCATGGGCTCTCCAACCCTGTCCCTGCAGCTACCCAGTGCTTAATTTGTGAAACCGAGTGAAGTCTGTTCGAGGACATTGATAGTAACATGTTTCCACAACAAAATATATTTCATTAAACTGTTGACAGCCCCTCTCTCTGCATGCTGGAAAAAAGGAATTAAGGAGAGAGGGGAGGAGATATTCTGTATCTAAAAGGCAGGCTAATGTCAACCTACTAATTATTTAAAAAAATGCCCTATAACTAGGCTATTCAAAATCAAATACACTGTACTTGTAGACTAACTCTGAATTTGTTTAATTTAGGCAAAACCAATTATGTACCAAGATATCTAAAATCAGTATTTTTTAAATGTTTTTCTGCCATGTGTAATATGTGGGAGGCTATGCATTGTATGACGGCACAATCATTATTTTGAATTCAGTTTTTTTTTCAGGCTTGGTCTCAAACACAGTATATGCCTATGCAGAAGCTCTAATATGCATGTGGGTGTCTTGAATTAATCATCACCTTAGAATGAGCTGTCCATTTTGTTGTGAGGCTTTGACACTACATCCACAATGACCATGTTTACCGCTCAACCTGTTCTTGAACCTCTTTGTTCAAGTACAATTTTACTGTGGTCACGACCGCCGGTGTGGTGGTAATATGGTCACCACAACAGCCCACTAGTTTACATGTTAATCCATTTTCTTTAGTAGGCCCATCCTAGGGCTTGTTTACGGTTTTGATGTTGTCCTGCTGGTCTAAAAGGGGAAATTACGGAGTTGGGTTTTAGTTAACCTGAATGAAAATAAGGCTATAAAAAGGCTACTCCATGAAGAAAATAACATTGATAAGGCCTGTATCATAATGATGGTTTAGTGGCATATGCAACCAGAAACAAAAGCAGAAGCCTCACCCTAAGGGTATTTTCTGTTGTTTTTTGATTGGCCATACTTTTTACTGCAATTGCAATATGGGGAAATACAGGAAAACCCTGATTAGAGTTGTATTGCTGTCAAAGCAATAAAGGATTCCATCTGAATCTTTGGACCTAAAGTGGTTACACTTTAGCCTACTGATAAGAGTTTAATGACTGCAGGGAAACTGAGTGACTACTTTCGTGTGGCATTTGGACTTTCACTTCAGGACATAATGAATTAGGCCTTCCATATAGGCTAAGCCTAAACCGTTAGGGCTGAAGAAACAAAAAACAGGTATTTTTCATTGAATATGCTCATTTTGGGTACGGTCTTTATGATGAGATGATGCAACATGTCCCAACCTGTCCTCAGGGCAATTTTGCATGTTCCCACGCAATGCTGTGCAACCAGGTCTGAGTGCAACTGAGGAAATGCCACACCAAGAGGAAGAGAGACTTCCAGGCAGAAATGTCTGACAACGGCCTCAACCGTGACCTGTGACCTGGAAAAACTTGCCCCTAACTGAGAGAGATGGAGAACATTTGTCAACGGCCAATGCTTCTTATAGGCGCCAAGGTTAAGTCAAGTAAGTCTTTACACCATCCTAAAGTGACCTATATTCTTTGAAAGCCAAGAGCTATTCAATGATAATTATTGTGACTACTATATATTTCCAAAGAAAGTATTGGATGGCAATACAGTGCATTCAGAAAGTATTCAGACCCCTTGACTTTTTCCACAGTTTTGTTTCTTTACAGCCTTATTTTTAAAATGATAAAATATTTTTTTTCTCCTCAAATCTACACACAATACCCCATAATGACAAAGCAAAACAGTTTTTTTAAAAACCTTTTTGCAAATGTATTAACTCAAATATCACCTTAAAAGTCGTAACAAGGTTTCCGTAGGTGAACCTGCGGAAGGATCATTAACGGGTTGCCAGCCGCCGGCAAGGGGCTGTGCTCCGAAAACCAAACTCTGCTGTGGTATTCAGACCCTTTACTCAGTACTTTGTTGAAGCACCTTTGGCAGCGATTACAGCCTCGAGTCTTCTGATGTAAGTTGCTATGAGCTTGGCACACCTGTATTTAGGAAACTTCTCCCATTCTTCTCTGCAGATCCTCTCAAGCTCTGTGAGGTTGGATGGGGAGCATCGCTGCACAGCTATTTTAAGGTCTCTCCAGAGATGATCGATTGGGTTCAAATCCGGGCTCTGGCTGGGCCACTCAAGGACATTCAGAGACTTGTCCTGAAGGCACTCCTGTGTTGTCTTGGCTGTGTGCTTAGGGTCTTTGTCCTGTTGGAAGGTGAACCTTTTCCCAAGTCTGAAGTCCTGAGCGCTCTGGAGCAGGTTTTCATCAAGTGATCGGTCTGTACTTCGCTCAGTTCATCTTGCCCTCAATCCTGACTAGTCTCCCAGTCCCTGCCGCTGAACATCATCCCCACAGCATGAGGCTGCCACCACCATGCTTCACCGTAGGAATGGTGTCAGGTTTCCTCCAGATGTGACGCTTGGCATGCAGGCCAAAGAGTTCAATCTTGTTTTCATCAGAACAGAGAATATTGTTTCTCATGGTCTGAGAGTCCTTCAGTTGCCTTTTGGCAAACTCCAAGCGGGCTGTCATGTGCCTTTTAATGAGGAGTGGCTTCCATCTGGCCACTCTACCATAAAGCCCTGATTGGTGGAGTGCTGCAGAGATGGTTGTCCTTTTGGAAGGTTCTCCCTTCTCCACAGAGGAGCTCTGGAGCTCTGTCAGAGTGACCATCAGGTTCTTGGTCACCTTCCTGACCAAGGCCCTTCTCCCCCGATTGCTCAATTTGGCAGAGCGGCCAACTCTAGGAAGAGTCTTGGTGGTTACAAACTTCTTCTACTTAAGAATGATGGAGGCCACTGTGTTCTTGGGGACCTTCAATGCTGCAGAAATGTTTAGTACCCTTCCCCAGATCTGTGCCTCGACAAAATTCTGTCTCGGAGTTCTACGGACAATTCCTTCGACCTCATGGCTTGGTTTTTGCTCTGACATGCACTGTCAACAGTGGGACCTTATATAGACAGGTGTGTGCCTTTCCAAATCATGTCTAATCAATTGAATTTACCACAGTTGGACTCCAATCAAGTTGTAGAAACATCAAGGATGATCAATGGAAACAGGATGCACCTGAGCTCAATTTTGAGTCTCTTAGCAAAGGGTCTGAAAACTTGTGTAAATAAGGTATTTCAGTTTTTTATTTGTAATAAATTTGCAAAAAAAATCTAAACTGTTTTCGCTTTGCCATTATGGGGTATTGTGTATAAATTGATGAGGAATGTTTTTTATTTAATACATTTTAGAATAAGGCTGTAAAAAGTCAAGGGGTCTTAATACTTTCCGAATGCACTGTATCGATAAACTTGTCTGTAGTGGCATACACTGCTAGAGTCCATTGAAAAGATATGCTGCACTCCTCATTCAAAGCTGCATGATTTGAAATGTAATCCTTTTCCATTACAAAGGTCTCACATGAATCATGAAACGGACTACAGTTTATAATTGAGACCTGAGATGAATGTGAGATGTGGAGATGATTACTTCATACTTAATTTGATCTGAAATGAATTTGTGACTGTTAATATTGTGGCTGTGATTTTCATTTTCAATTACCACTGGCTTTGGTCTTGTTTAAAGTCTGGTAATCCATTTGCTCCAGTCAAGGTTAGCGAGCCATACTGTAGTTATATGGCCAGAATTTAGATTAAGCTGGCAGAACACTAACTAATACAAAAAGTGGTTCTGTTGAATTCTCAGTGCACCATGTAATGCAATGCAGTCTACCGGTAATCAATATAGTCAAAAACCAGCTACAATGTTGATTTACAGTACAGGCTTGCCCACATTTTGTAGCTTACTGTATATTGCACACATACCAGTCATCTTTTAATTTCTTACACACCATAGCACTTAGCACACTATCATTGTAGTCAAAAAATCAGCAGGCTACACATACAAGCAAAAAATACAGGCCTCAATCAATCCAATCAATCAATCAATCAATCAAATGTGTTCAGAACCCCTTTTTAGCTTCACAACTGCAGTATCATCATCAGTTTTCACAAAGCGCTTGCACACAGACTGAACAATGTGCACATACTATTATGTTGTTTCTCTTATCACTGGGGATTTAATGGTCTTGACCTGCATATTGAGTGTGGCTGCTGACTCACTGTGTCGTATCCACATTCTCTGTGAACACTGGGGATGGTGTGTAAAAGCCTCTCAATAGCTTCCTCTGAGTGAGTACGTGCTGCACCATTCACCCTGTGTGCCCCGGATACACCCACTCTTCTGCTTTTCAATGCATATACGGTAACTGGAAAAAAGAGAAGTGAATCAAACCTTTGTTGCCTCTCGAAATCCTTGAATTATGCATGGCTGAAGTTTCATTTACGCTGGTCTCATTTTATGCAAAGCACTAAAACCAATAGGTTAAGTTTTATAGACACCTTCATGTTTGTGGAAGGCCCTTTCACACATCTTTGTGAATTTCCATCTGTGGACATGGACTAATAAAGTAATATTACGGTATATTTTATTATATTCTGTACCCAGGCTCAGTAAATTCTGTACACGGGCTGACCTTATAGAAAGGTTACAGAGCTAGTAAACAGCTGGCTGTCTCATGTAAGGGATGTTCAGTTATTTATCTCCTGAAATACCAACCCGGAAACTCATACAGCGGCAGACAGAGTGGCGTGGACCTTAGCCAGCCTCTAAATCTGGCCGTTGTAGGGCTGATCCCTGATGTTTGACCATCAGTCAGATCATGAAATTATGAAAGGATTATGAAGGGCTCTCGTAACTGGATTATGCTTAGGGAATGTTTAATTTATTGTACCTTTCAGCAAAAAAAAATGGACATCCTCAGTGTCAAATCAATTTGACATTTATATTCCACAGTATTATGTACTATTTATTGAAACTGAAATGAACCAGTAATGCTTCAATGCCTCAGGATGTCACCCCAAACACTGTGAAACACAATAAGAGAGTTGTGTGATCACATAGATTGATCGTCAACCCAACATTTATGCAAAACACACCAACTCATAAACCTGACATTCCCTTTTCTAAATGACTTTGTCAGCTCTATGAGTTGGTGTGTTTTGCATAAATGCTGGGTTGACGATCAATCTATGTGATCACACAACTCTCTTATTGTGTTTCACAGTGTTTGGGGTGACATCCTGAGGCATTGAAGCATTACTGCATGACTGTTTCATGACTGGTTGACTGGTTCATGTCATTTCTACACAGTATATTTCTATCTTATGGTATCCAAGTCACCTAGCCAGGAAGTGGCTCAAACTTCCTTGTCACAGGCTCCATAAGCCCTTGTTTGCTAACTTCCTCATGCAACCACCCTACGTACTACGTTCCACTGAAGACAGAAGCCGCAAGCTCATATCTTTATACAAACCTTTAGCTGTGACATACATAAATTGAGCCTTTAGGGTAAACATTAAATTCCACCGGATGTCACCTCAAGACACTGAGCACACTAATAGAGATTCTCATCGTGATGGCTAAGTGATCACATAGCTTGATAGTGAATGCAACATTTGTGCAAAACACACCAACTGTCCAATGGAGCAATGCCTTTACATTGGTCTACATTAAGATCAATAGTCATTTCAGAAAGGACCTTGAATGTGATCTCTTATTGTATGGTCTCTGAAGTGACAGGTTGGCCTTCATATGATGCACACCAGAATTAAAGTAAATAAGGTGTGAACAAAAAACCTGGAGATAATTATGTTCCCAATGAAAAAGTGTGACAGAGTAATGATTCACAAACACTATTTGTGCTGGGATACGCAGTTGAAAGGGTATTTGTTTAATCAGTTATCTTTCAAATACTCGTTTCAATATCTCACTATGGGGATTAGTTTCAGGCGGATCAGTGCACGAAGAACCAATCACCGAATGCCTGTCGGTGACAAACGGGTCGAGTGGTGAATGATGTGAGCCCCTCCCTCCTTATAAGGAGCCACTCGCCCGTACTCTGGTAATTCTCTCCTCTCTTCCTTGTGGAGGAAAAGGTACAGAGTGGCAGACAGGCTCGAGGTCAAGGCAGGCAGAATGGTCAGACAGGCGGGTACAGAGTCCAGAACAGACAAGGGTCAAAACCGAGAGGACTAGAAAAAGGAGAATAGCAAAGGCAGGCGTACGGGAAAACCGCTGGTTGACTTGGAACATACAAGACGAACTGGCACAGAGAGACAGGAAACACAGGGATAAATACACTGGGGAAAACAAGCGACACCTGGAGGGGGTGGAGACAATAATGAGGACAGGTGAAACAGATCAGGGTGTGACAAAAGGTATCCCAAATTAACCGGGGTCAGCTTTTCTCTGTCCTCTGTCTACATTTTTAATGGTAAAGATTACAACAATTTGGTATTTATATTTAATAAAATTTGGCTCCAAAAAATGTGGTCTGTTCATTCCCCAAATTCTGTCTCTAAACATATTTTCTATTGGTGTAATTAAGCATGATACCAGAGAATGATCTGATATCACTATTTCATAAAATGTTGAATCCAGTAAATTATTGAGTGCACTTTTGGAAATAAAAATGTAATCAATTCTTGAATAACTTTTCTTACCTTGTGGAGGCCAGGTCATCTGATGCAGCACTCCATTCTACTTCTTGGTCAAATAGCCCTTACACAGCCTGGTGGTGTGTTTTGGGTCATTGTCCTGTTGAAAAACTAATTATAGTGCCACTACGAGCAAACCAGATGGGATTGCGTATTGCTGCAGAATGTTGTGATGGCCATGCTAGTTAAGTGTGCCTTGAATTCTAAATAAATCACTGACTGTCATCAGCAAAGCACCCCCACAACATCACACCTCCTCCTCCATGCTTCACGGTGGGAACCAAACATGCGGAGATCATCTGTTCCCCTACTCTGCATTTCACAAAGACATGGCGATTGGAACCAAAAATCTCAAATTTGGACTAATCAGACCAAAGGATAGATTTCCACCGGTCTAATGCCCATTGTTTGTGTTTCTTGGCCCAAGCAAGTCACTTCTTCTTATTGGTATCCTTTTAGTAATGGTTTCTTTGCAGAAAATCGACCACGAAGGCCTGATTCATGCAGCCTCCTCTGAACAGTTGATGTTGAGATGTGTCTGTTAGTTGAACTCTGAAGCATTTATTTTGGCTGCAATTTCTGAGGCTGGTAAATATAATGAACTTATCCTCTGCTGCAGAGTCTGGGTCTTTTCCTGTGGCGGTCCTCATGAGAGACAGTTTCATCATAGCGCTTAATGTTTTTTGCAACTGCACTTGAAGAACACAAGTGATTGGCTCAAATGCATTAAGAAGGAAAGGAATTCCACAAATTTACTTTTAACAAGGCACACCTGCTAATTTAAATGCATTCCAGGGGACATCTTGATGTAATGTATCACTAGCCACTTTAAACAATGCCACTTTATATGTTTACATACCCTACATTACTCATCTCATATGTATATACTGTACTCTTTACCATCCACTGCATCTTGCCTATGCCGTTCTATACCATCACTCATTCATATATTTTTATGTACATATTCTTATTCATTCCTTTACACTTGTGTGTATAAGGTAATTGTTGTGAAATTGTTAGGTTAGATTACTCGTTGGATATTATTGCATTGTCAGAACTAGAAGCACAAGCATTTCGCTACACTCGCATTAACATCTGCTAACCATGTGTATGTGACAAATAAAATTGGATTTGATTTGATACCTCATGAAGCTGGTTGAGAGAATGCCACACACGTCGTCATTCACCCTCCTTCACTCTCCCATTCATATGCACACCTTCTCGCCCACAAACCCTCACATCTATAGAACCATTATTGACAATTATTGACTTACAGTCCATGCTACTTATACTCTATTATATTGTCCTTTCAGTGTCCATGTATCTCATTGACATCGGTTAATTCTATCGTTACTTCCTAGAGAAGAACGGATACTTGGCGACAATAGAGTCTACATTGTATTGGGGGAAGGGGGAAGGAATATTGTCTGAACTTATGATCAGCTGGTCTTGGGTATCACTGTATGTAGCCTGGTGTGCTTGTCTATTTTTTCTGCTTCTGCCACTCCTCAGGGCACTGGGCTCTCTTTCAAATGGAAAGGTTTCCTGCATCCGGTTCATGGCTTCATCGGCACTTGTGAACGCCATTTTCTGTGTTCCCTTTTATACCCATAGTACTGCTGGGAATCGGAGTTGAGACTTTTTCCTCCAGTGACTCTGATAGGAATGAATGGCTGGAGTTTTTTCCTCAGTCTAGCAGATAGGTCCTGGACAAATCGAATGTACTGACCCTGGATCTGTGCCCTCAGAATGTTGACTTTGGTCTGATAGTTCCATGGCTTAAGGATTACCACGCAAGGGTATTTAGTGTTCTTCTGCTTCACGCCGATCCGATGGCATCACTCCAGTTCTTCCTGCGACACATCCATGCCAAGGACAATTATTTTGTCCCGGTCTTTCTAGCTGATCCAGTTCATCTTCTACAGTTTGCACCTTTGTTTCCAGAAGGATAATTTTGTTGTCTTGCTCATCCACTCACCGGTACTGTATATGCATATCTGACTCGATAGACTCTACTTTCCTTTCGAGCAAATCAACTTTTTTAACAACAAATTGTAACAGTTTGTTTATTTTGGCTTTGACAGCATTTTAGCTATGTTTTCCTGGATATCCTTGAGCTGTTCGCTGCTCTTATTTGCTTCTCCAAGTTGTTCTTTGTCTTTTCTTATAAGGGAAGCCATGGCATGTTGGGCTCGAGTCTCAAGGTCTCTTTACTCACATATGGATTCAGATTGGCTCACTCTCTCCTGGTTACTTAGTGATATATTGATATGTAGATTTTTTTTATTTTTTTATCCCATTTTCTCCCCAATTTTCGTGGTATCCAATTGCTAGTAATTACTACCTTGTCTCATCGCTACAACTCCCGTACGGGCTCGGGAGAGACTAAGGTCGAAAGCCATGCGTCCTCCGAAGCACAACCCAACCAGCCGTACTGCTTCTTAACACAGCGCGCCTCCAACCCGGAAGCCAGCCGCACCAATGTGTCGGAGGAAACACCGTGTACCTGGCCCCCTTGGTTAGCGCGCACTGCGCCCGGCCCGCCACAGGAGTCGCTGGAGCGCGATGAGACAAGGATATCCCTACTGGCCAAACCCTCCCTACCCCGGACGACGCTATGCCAATTGTGCGTCGCCCCACGGACCTCCCGGTCGCGGCCGGCTGCGACAGAGCCTGGGTGCGAACCCAGAGACTCTGGTGGCGCAGTTAGCACTGCGATGCAGTGCCCTAGACCACTGCGCCACCCGGGAGGCGATATGTAGATTTTAAAGGCTTCATTTAAACTATGTCTGGTTTCTTTATAACCTCAGTTTTGATGGTACAAAATAGAGCTACTCTCTCCCCAAGCGTCCTATCGGTACACTCATGCACCTCTCCCTGTGTTTTAAACCTGGTTCTTACCAACACATACATTAGCATAAGCATTGCTAGCTAACTCGGAACGAGTTCCATACCTAATCAGACAGTACCATTGCCCCTTGTGTAGTACAACCTACTTTCACTCGTTTGTGTTGACTAGACTGGCGCGTTTAGCCTCTCGGCATTACGGTCGTGGGAGATGTTCTACCTGAAGACGAATACCCACGCGGTTCTCTTTTCGGCTAGCACTATGCTAGCTATAACAACTGCAGCCCACAAGCTGGTTGCTAGCTAGCTAACACCTACACTAGCCCACTACAGCTATAGTGTTTATATACAGTTCTCACTTCAGCTAGCCATTAGTCGTGAGGCATCTAATAAGCTAGCACACACCTGTCAAGGCTAATTCACAGCAGGTACTACTGGGTTAACAGGTCTTTTTCCACAAATTGGGGACTAAGAAAGGGTAACAGTGGCTTGACTGTGGCCCAACTTGACTCCCCCGGTTCAACTAATAATAGCCACTGCTACTCCGCCCTAGGTAGGCACTCATACCCCCTTGCTTTTGGGCTGGCAGCTCAATGATGCTGAGAATCCAGCTGCTACAGGCTCTTCCACCTACGGAGGAATTGCCAGCTTGTTCTCTCATTTAGTACATCTAACATTTACTAGTTTCGTTGGCTAAACTGACTGGTTTACACTTTGCGTGCTATGGTCAAACGAGACTATCAAGACCTAAGAAGCAATGCTATTTTTTCGGCGAACACGATGCTAGCTATTGCGAGAATATTAGCCCACTGGGTGAACCCTAGCTACCCTGCTGAAAAAAACAGCATAGACTAGCCTAAATTTCAAGCTGGTCCATGCTGGTCCATGTTGGTCAGTGCCGGTCTAACCAGCATGGTCTAGCTGGTTAGGATGGCTGACCAGCCTATGCTGATGTTTGCTGTTTTTTTCAGCAGAGTAGCTAACACAAAGGCCTCATGGCTAAGCATCGACTAGCACATGCATGACACGGTTAGCAATACTTTTCTTCAGGAGTTATTATGGGCCCGGTACCCCCTAGGAAACAAGCAGCTCTCAAACAACTCCTGCAAGTTTTGTAAGGTTTACCAAGTATTGACCCGGGCTAGCTTAAGCTACGCGACAAGCCCTCACGGCGAATGCTACCTGGCTAACCACTGTCTAGATATTGCTAGCTTGGCTCTCGTATTTAGTTCAACTAGCATTAAGTTGCGCAGTGCCTAGTAACTGAACCTGTCCCACCATGCAGTGATCCGGTCCATGAGATGCGGCAAGGCTTGCTGTTCCACTGCTAACCTAGGTGAAATGTGCAGATGGCCTACCTCAGCTAGCACACCGCTAGCTTAGGTCCCTTGCATAGTTCACATAACATTCAGTTGTTTTTGTGCTTACTAACCTAAACGGCCCCATCTATTAGGTTTTCCGGTCCAAGAGACAACAAAAACAAGTCAGCTACTACGTAAAGGCTGGCCTTGCCACCACCTGCACCGCAGACTTGGGTACCGTGGCAAACCGGTCTTCCCCTCAAATCAAATCTAATTTTACTTGTCACATGCCCCGGTTTGTTGAGATCAGTGTTTGAAGAACTTGACTGGCCTGCTCAGAGCCCTGACCTCAACCCCATCAAACACCTCTGGGATGAGATGTTTGACGAGCAGATGTCCACAAACCTTTGGTGATGTAGTGTACCAACATTTTCCTCTGGGCAAGTCTAGAGAACATATCTAAAGATAACCGCATACAATTTAGGGAATGCAGGTGCTTCTGAAGCTTACAAAAATAAGTTGGGGTGTGTGAAGAGTTGGCAGTTAAAACAAGTACACTGAATTTAGACTACCAAATACCAAATGCCTGTTTAGACCCAATCACCATCTCTCCAAGTAAGTTACTAAATATCGTCCAGTTTTTAACACTTTTCCATTTTTGTAATTTAATGTCGTGAGCTTTGAAATTATTGATGTATGTCCATTTTAGGTGTTAAAATTCATTAAAAAGTTGATGACCGTGGTATGATAAACAAATGATTATATTTTTTTCACATTTTAATTTTAACTTATTGAAAATACTAATATTATTGGACCAATATACCAACAAATCTGAAAATGGATAGAGAAAATTTTCATTTCAGCCTTTGGTGCCTGGTCTTAAGCAGGACAGATGTCGGACTTAGGTTTCCTCACATGGTCTGGTCATTAACCTTGAGGGACAGCATACTGCAGCGCAGCAGGAGTCACCACTCTGTAATCAGTCATCAATCTTTATCTCTTGGGTCATTACCTGCTTTTGCTGGACTCCAACCCATTTAGCCTGCTGCAGAGATTTTCTAAGTTAGAGACTGCAGTAACCTCAGTCTGACTTCAAAGAAATCAGTACCATTCAAAAAGAATACACATCAGTTGAAAAAGCAGCAATGTGAAATCACTTAAAGTGACAGACAAAAAAAGTCCCCAATTTGCCTATGGATCATATATATCCCAGTAATTTCCTTGTTAGGGTTCACATTGTGAAGATTAGATCACCTGATTGAGAGTCATTATATAAGGTTTACTCGTTACTGATGGATGACAGGTCATCACAAACTAATCTCTTAAACCACTCTGAATTATTGAAGAAGACCAAAATGTCAGTTGCATTATTTAGAAGCTTGCAGTAACAAAGTCTGGCGGTGGAGAATTCTAGGTCAGGAAAGGGCTGGGGGTGTTCCCCCATAGCATCACAGTCGAAGGTAATGTAAACCTTTGACCTTGTGGTCTCTTTCACAGAGGATTTTAAAATAATGTAACAAAGACTCCTATTTAAATAGACATTTAAAAACACATTCAAAGATTTTCCTCCACACACATTATACTCACTGAGATTTTTATAGAGATAAAAAAAAATGAATATATAATAACACGTGTTTTTTAAGTGTTTTCACAACTAAACACTAAAACCAACAAAAACATTCAGGGAGACTTTGACTCAACTCAAGAGACCCTGGTGTCAGAGTACAATTTCCATGAACTTAGCCAGGTACGATCTTTCAGACTGCTCCCTTCGGATCTCCTATGTATTACAGAAACCAGGGTTTGGTTTCCAGAGAGCCGAGGATGAATGTTGCATAAGAAGCCTGTTGTCCCTAACAGGAGCATAACCTTCTTTCTGAACAGGCCTGTTCTCCTAAGAAGGTCGTTTCACTGCATGTCACCAGGCCCAAGTCTCTGCCTTCCCCACCAAGATGCAGGGTGTGTCCATCTGTTTGTCCTCCATATCAACTGATGCTTAACGAGCAGATAGAAGGTACGTATACACACACACACACACACACACACACACACACACACACACACACACACACACACACACACACACACACACACACACACACACACACACACACACACACACACACACACACACACACCAAATTATCTATCTGCTGTAGATATCAGATATTTCAACATATACAATGCCTTCAGTATTCATACCCCTTGACTTATTCCACATTTTGTTGTGATGCAGCCTAAATACAAAATGGATTAAAAAAAAATCCATCTCACCCATCTACACACAATAACCCCTAATGACAAAGTGAAAACATGTTTTTAGACATTTAGCACATTTATTGAAAATAAAAAAAAATAAAAATCTAATTTACATAAGTATTCATACCCCTGAGTCAATACATAGAATCACCTTTGGCAGCGATTAAGCTGTGTCTTTCTGCGTAAGTCTCTAAAAGCTTTGGCACACCTGGATTGTTCAATATTTGCCCATTATTCTTTCCAGAATTCCTCAAGCTCTGGTTGTTGATCATTGCGAGACAATCATTGTCAAGTCTTGCCAAAAATTTGCTTGAAAATCTAAGTCAAAACTGTAACCCGGCCACCCAGAAACATTCACTGTCTTCTTAGTAAGCAACTCTAGTGTAGATTTGGCCTTGTGTTTTTGGTTATTGTCCTGCTGAAAGGTGAATTCATCTCCCAGTCTCTGGTGGAAAGCAGACTGAACCAGGTTTTCCTCTAGGATTTTGCGTGTTTAGTAACATTACACATATTTGTTATCCTGAAAAACTCTCCAGTCCAGAACGATTACAGTGCCTTGCAAAAGTATTCATCCCCCTTGGCGTTTTCCCTTTTTTGTTGTATTACAACCTGTAATTTAACCTCTCTTGGGTAGGTGGCAGTATTTTCACGTCCGGATGAAAAGCGTGCCCAAAGTAAACTGCCTGTTACTCAGGCCCAGAAGCTAGGATATGCATATAATTGGTAGATTTGGATAGAAAACTCTCTAAAGTTCCTAAAACGGTTAAAATGATGTCTGTGAGTATAACAGAACTGATATGGCAGGCGAAACCCCGAGGACAAACCATCCCCACCAAAATATCAGCCTTCCACTATTTCCAATGGCTTTCATGTCTATTATGAGGCGAAGTCCTCCCAGATTGCTGTTCCTAGCGCTTCCAATAGATGTCAACAGTCTTTAGAAAGAGTTTCAGGCTCGTTTTTGGAAAACTGAGCTAGAAGTTGTAGTTTTTCTAAGTGGCTCCCATTTTGGCTGTAGTGTTTCCATGCGCGTGGGTGAAAGCGCGTTCTTTGTTATTTATCTCTGGTAATGAACATACTCTTCTCAGTCTTCAATTTTATAGTTTATTTACGTATTAGGGTACCTGAGGTTTGATTATAAACATTGTTTGACTTGTTTGGATAAGTTTATTGGTAACGTTTGGGATTCATTTTGTATGCATTTTGAAGAAGGGAAACCGGTGGATTATTGAATGAAGCGCGCCAGCTAAACTGAGTTTTTATGGATATAAAGAAGAACTTTATCGAACAAAAGGACAGCTTGTGATGTAACTGGGACCTTTTGGAGTGCCAACAGAAGAAGATCTTCAAAGATACGGCATTTATTATATCGCTATTTCTGACTTTTGTGTCGCTCCTGCCTGGTTGAATTCGTTTTCTTCATGTTTTTGAATGCGGGGTGCTGTCCTCAGATAATCGCATGGTGTGCTTTCGCCGTAAAGCCTTTTTGAAATCTGACACAGCAGCTGAATTAACAAGAAGTTAAGCTATTTTGATGTATAATACTTGTATTTTCATGAATGTTAAATATTTATATTTCTGTAATTTGAAATTTGCGCTCTGCAATTTCACCGGATGTTGGCCAGTTGGGACGCTACCGTCCCACCTGCCCATAAGAAGTTACATTTATTTTTATTTGGATTTCATGTAATGGACATACACAAAATAGTCTAAATTGTTGATGTAATCTTTTTTTTAAATCATAAAAAAAACTGAAAAGTTGTGTGCATATGTATTCACCCACTTTGCTATGAAGCCCCTAAATTAGATCTGGTGCAACCAATTACCTTCAGACGTCACGTAATTAGTTAAATAAAGTCCACCTGTGTGCAATCTAAGTGTCACATGTTCTGTCACATGATTTCAGTATATATACACCTGTTCTGAAAGGCCCCAGTGTCTGCAACACCACCAAGCAAGCGGCACCCTGAAGACCAAGGAGCGCTCCAAACAGGTCAGGAACAAAGTTGTGGAGAAGTACAGATCAGGGTTTGGTTATAAAAAAATATCTGAAACTTTGAACATCCCACAGCGCACCATTAAATCCATCATTAAAAATAGAAAAGAATATGCCACCACAACAAACCTGCATAGAGATGGCCGCCCATCAAAACTCACAGACCAGGCAAGGAGGGCATTCATCAGAGAGGCAACAAAGAGACCAAAGATAACCCTGAAGGAGCTCCAAAGCTCCACAGTGGAGATTGGAGTATCTGTCCATAGGACCACTTTAAGCGGTACATTCCACAGAGCTGGGCTTTGCGGAAGAGTGTCCAGAAAAAAGTCATTGATTAAAGAAAAAAATAAGCAAACATGTTTGGTGTTTGCCAAAAGGCATGTGGGAGACTCCCCAAACATATAGAAGAAGGTACTCTGGTCAGATGAGACTAAAATTGAGCTTTTTGGCCATCAAGGAAACACTAGCATGGTGGTGGTAGCATCATACTGTGGGGATGTTTTTCATCGGCAGGGACTGGGAAACTAGTCAGAATTTAAGGAATGACGGATGGCGCTAAATACAGGGAGATTCTTGAGGGGAAACTGTTTCAGTCTTCCAGAGATTTGAGACTGGGACGGAGGTTCAGCTTCCAGAAGGACAATGACCCCAATCATACTTCTAAAGCAACACTTGAGTGGATTAAGGGGAAACATTTAAATGTCTTGGAATGGCCTAGTCAAAGCCCAGACCTCAATCCAATTGAGAATCTGTGGTATGACTTAAAGATTGCTGTACACCAGCAGAACCCATCCAACTTGAAAGAGCTGGAGCAGTTTTGCCTTTTCAGTTTTAATGTCTTATTTCTTGTTTGTTTCACCCCAAAAAGTATTTTCCATCTTCAAAGTGGTAGGCATGTTGTGTAAACCCCCCCCAGAAAATATATTTTAATTTCAGGTTGTAAGGCAACGAAACAGGAAAAATGCCAAGGGGGTGAATACTTTCGCAAGCCACTGTATAAGCATACCTATAACATGATGCAACCACCACTATGCTTGAAAATATGGAGAGTGGTACTAAGTAATGTATTAGATTTGCCCATAACATAACACTTTGTATTCAGGACAAAACGTACATTGCTTTGCCACATTATTTTGCAGTATAACGTTAGTGCCTTGTTGGAAACAGGCACTGTTTTTATTCTGTACATGCTTCCTACTTTTCAGTCTGCCAATTAGGTTACTATTGTGGGGTAACTACAATGTTGCTGATCCATCCTCAGTTTTCTCCTGTCACAGCCATTAAACTCTGTAACTGTTGGCCTCACGGTGAAATCCCTGAGCGTTTTCCTTCTTCTCCGGCAACTGAGTTAGGAGGGACGCATGTATCTTTGTAGTGACTGGGTGTATTGATACACCATCCAAAGTGTAATTACTAACTTTACCATGCTCAAAGGAATATTCAATGTCTGCTTTTTTTAACCAATAAGTGCCTCCCTGGTCTTTGTGGTTGAATCTGTGTTTGAAATTCACTGCTCGACTGAGGGACCTTACAGATAATTGTGTGTATGGGGTGCAGAGATGAGGTAGTCCTTCGAAAATCATGTTCAAGTCCATGCAACTTATTATGTGACTTGTTAAGCAAATGTTTTACTCCTGAACGTATTTAGGCTTGCCAAAACAAAGGGGTTAAATACTAATTGACCTTAGACATTACAGATTTTCATTTTTTATTCATTTGTAAAGATTTCAAAAAACATAATTACACTTTGACATTATTGGGTATTGCGTGTAGGCCAGTGACCAAACATTTCAATTGAATCCATTTTAAATTCAGGTTGTAACCAACTACTGATAGAGGGTGCTGTGTTGAAGGCACCATGCCTCCATCTTGGCACTCCCCCATCATTGTAAAAATATTTTGGAAGCTATGTAAATTTATTTATTAATGTCTAATGTTTGTTTTTGCCACTTTTTTATTCTATTACAGAAATGTTTTATTATATTATTAAAATTAGGTGAACTAACCATAAAAACAGAAACATATAAAAACATTTTCCTTAAAGTATAATTGTGGGAGATTACTAATGCTACTGTCCCCACTACAACAATACAAATACTTAAATACATCTAATTTTGTCCTTGAAATGTTTATTTGAAATACTGTAGAATTGCATTCATTCCTATGGAGGACTGCTCCTACTGGGGAGTGCCAATATGGCCGACAGGTGACTTCAAAGCCCCTCAATGGCCAATACATAGCATCAGCAATCCAGGGTTTATATACATCATTGACTGTAATACAGCAAAATGTGGAAAAAGTCAAAGGGTGTGAATATGTTCTGAAGGCACTGTGCATTACTAAGGGATGTCTGGGTAAAGAGTCAACACATTGAAAGTGGAGTTAAGTTAAATACAGTTATATGAGATATGGTTCAGGGCAAGGTCTTTAGGTATTATGTCAGTTTGTTTTGCTCCTCTCTCCTTTATAGGTCCCATTATCCAAGTGTCAGGTTCTTCATGCCATACTCCTAGGTACTTTATGCTAGCTAACCTCAAAGTCAAACATCATCTTATCTTATAGAGGTGTCAGCGTGTGTAAAAGAGGCGAAGTCAGGTGCAGGAGAGTAGCGTGATGTAAACAGGCGCACTTTATTAAAGTTCCAAAACGAGAGCACAACATAAATAAAATGCGCTCAAACACGGAACATAACAAAAGTAAAGCACGTAAAAAGACACCACAGCAACATGAAACAATTACACACAAAACATGATTGGAAACAGAGGGTTAAATACAAGTAGCTTAATTGGGGAAATGAAAACAAGGTGTGTATGGAAACAAGACAAGACAAATGGATATATGAAAAATGGAGCGGCGATGGCTAGAAAGCCGGTGACGTCGATCGCCGAACGCCGCCCGAACAAGGAGAGGAGCCGACTTCGGCGGAAGTCATGACAAGAGGTCCCAGTCTAAACTTTAATATAGTAGGTTTGCCTTGATGAAACTGACGCCAAAAATATAGGCTACCGGGAGTAGTGTTGTGGTAACAGGGTGCCGTTTAAAGGGGGTGTGTGTCTTATGCAAAATCAGTGATAAAGTGATTTCATCATAACAAACTGTCAGTCAATCAATGAAGTAGCCATAAAAGTAATGCAACCCTGGTCAGAATGTTCTTGGTCAGCAAAGTCGGAGACACGCAATCAATGCCAAGAAATAGTGGAGCATGGCGCCTGAATTTTAATCAAACTCTAATCCATAAAAATTGTACTTTCACTAATGATTAGCCAGGCCATGTTCCCCTCAAAGCTCCCATGCCGTCTTTTTAATTAAATGTTTAAATCGGAACTTTATTTATCAGTCCAAACCTAAATCCATTTTACTTAATTTCTACCGGCATGTCACATGTGCAACCAGAGGAAAAGAAACTTGAGACCACCTTTACTCCACACACAGATACACATACAAAGCTCTCCCTTGCCCTCCATTTGTCACATCTGACCATAATTTGATCCTCCTGATTCCTGTTTACAAGCAAAAACTAAAGCTGGAAGTACCAGTGACTTGCTCTATAAGGAAGTGGTCAGATGACGCGGATGCTACGCTACAGGACTACATATCCCAATCAGAAGCCATGGATTACAGGCAACATCCGCACCGAGCTAAAGGCTAGAGCTGCCGCTTTCAAAGAGAGGGACACTAATCCGGACGCTTATAAGAAATCCTGCTAGACCCTTTCCAATTTGCATACAGCCCCACCAACATATCTACAGGTGACACAATCTCAATTGCACCCCACACTGCCCTTTCCCACCTGGACAAAAGGAACACCTATGTGAAAATGCTGTTCATTGACTACAGCTCAGCATTCAACACCATAGTGCCCACGAAGCTCATCACTAAGCTATGGTCCCTGGGACTAAACACATCCCTCTGCAACTGGATCCTGGACTTCGTGACGGGCCACCCCCAGGTGGTGAGGGTAGTCAACACCACAACTGCAATGCTGATCCTTAACACAGGGGCCCCTCAGGAGTGTGTGCTTAGTCCCCTCCTGTACTCCCTTTTCACCAACGACTGATTGGCCAAACACGACTCCAACACCATCATTAAGTTTGATGACGACACAACATTGGTAGGCCTGATCACTGACAATGATGAGACAGCCTATAGAGGGGAGGTAAGAGAGCTGGCAGTGTGATGCCAGGACAATAACCTCGCCCCCAGCGTGAGCAAGACAAAGGAGATGATCGTGGCCTACAGGAAAAGGAAGACTGAACAGGCCCCCATTAATATCGACGGGGCTGTAGTGGATTGGGACGAGAGTTTCAAGTTCCTTGGAGTTCACATTACTAACAAACTATCATGGTCCAAACACAACCACTTTTCCCCCTCAGGAGACTTAAAAGATTTGGCATTGGTCCCCAGATCCTCAAAAAGTTCTACAGCTGCACCATTGAGAGCATCCTGACTGGTTGCATCTGCGCTTGGTATGGCAACTGCTCGGCGTCCAACCATAAGGCGCTACAGAGGGTAGTGAGTATGGCCCAATACATCACTGGGACCAAGCTTCCTGCCATCCAGGACCTGTATACTAAGCGGTGTCAAAGACTCCAGTCACCCAAGTCATAGACTGTTCTCTTTGCTATCGCATGGCAAGCGGTACCGGAGGGCCAAGTCTGTGTCCTAAAGGCTTCTTAACAGCTTTGACCCCCAAGCTATGAGACTGCTGAACAATTAATCAAATGGCCACTATTTACATTGACCCTCCCCCCTTTTTTTCCCACTTCTGGTACTCACTGTTTGTTATCTATGCATAGTCACTTTGGACTCCTGAGTGGCGCAGTGGTCTAAGGCACTGCATCTCAGTGCTAGTGGCATGACTACAGAACCTGGTTTGATTCCAGGCTTTTTCACAACTGGCTGTGATTGGGAGTCCCGTAGGGCGGCCCACAATCAGCCCAGCGTCGTCCGGGTTAGGGTTTGGGTGGGGTAGGCTGTCATTGTAAATAATAATTTGTTCTTAACTGACTTGCCGAGTTAAATAAAGTTGTATTCGGCGCATGTGACAAATACATTTTGATTTGATTTGATTAATATCTAATAAATCACCGAACCCAAAATATATCTTATATCATTTATTTTCCTGAACCTCCTTGGGCCACTGAAATGCTCAGTCAGACTGTGTGGGAGTGGGATACTAATTTGAATATATTTACATACAGCCCTGATTTCTGATCCTCTTACCCCTTCAAAAAAACAACAGCAAACGCACATGGTATTCAACCGATCAGTTGGAGATTGCAGTTGGACCCTGAAAGCGACAAACTTCGACAGCTGTGTAGGCTACTATGTTTTGTCATCAAAACAAAAGGCATACATTACACATCTTAATTTGCTATAGGCAGAAACTCAAACAGGATGTACCTGTGACGAGAACTGTTCAACGCTGGTCTGACCAATCGGAATCTACGCTTCAAGATTGTTTTGATTGCGAGGACTGGGAAATGTTCCGATGATTCGGTGAGTGAGTTTATAAGGAAGTGCATTGGAGGTTGTACCCACTGTGGCAATTAAAACCTAACCTAACCAGAAACCATGGACAGATGGCGGCATTCGCACAAAATTGAAAGCGCAAACCACTGCATTTAACCATGGAAAGATGACTGGGAATATGGCTGAATACAGACAGCATAGTTATTCCCTCCGCAAAGCAATCAAACAAGTGAAATGTCAGTATAGAGACAAAGTGGAGTCGAAATTCAACGGCTCAGACACGAGACATATGTGGCAGGGTCTACAGGCAATTACGGACTACAAAAAGAAAACCAGCCACGTCACGGACACCGACGTCTTGCTTCCAGACAAACTAAAACACCTTCATTGCCCACATTGAGGGTAAGACAGTGCCACCGATGCAGCCTGCTACCAAGGACTGTGAGCTCTCCCTCACCTTCGCCTGGCCGATGTGAGTTAACCCTCGCAATGCTGCCGGCCCAGACGGCATCCCTGGCCGCGTTCTCAGAGCATGCGCAGACCAGCTGGCTGGTGTGTTTACGGACATGTTCAATCTCTCCTTAACCCAGTCTGCTGTCCCCACATGCTTCAAGATGGCCACCATTGTTCCTGTACCCAAGAAGGCAAAGGTAACTGAACTAAATGTCTATCACCCCGTAGCACTCACTTCTGTCATCATGAAGTGCTTTGAGAGACTAGTCAAGGATCGTATCACCTCCATCTTACCTGCCTTTGCATACCGCCCCCACGCGATGCGTTGCCCCCGGTAACGCATCGCCCGGGGCAAACTACCTGCCCTCCAGAACACCTACAGCACCCGATGTCACAGGAAGGCCAAAAAGATCATCAAGGACAATAACCACCCGAGCCACTACCTGCTTCCATCCAGATGGCGAGGTCAGTACAGGTGCATCAAAGCTGAGACAGATTCTGTTTTTCAATCTCTCTGTCTCAAGACCATCAGATTGTTACAGTCACCACTAGCACAGAGAGGCAGCTGCCTATCTACAGACTTGATATCTTTGGCCACTTTAATAAATGGAACACTAGTCACTTTAAAAGCCAAATCAGACGAAGTGATTGTTCAGATGGAAGAAAGTGCAAAGACATCCATACTGCACAATTTCTCTTGCTTTTGGGCAGGACCAGCACCAAAACTAGGAGGGAATATGTAAATAAATTATGAACGTTCATTGGTTTACTCGCCTTGAGACGTTATGCGGAGGGCCAAAAAACCCATCCAAACTGAACAGGCTGAAATTCCAGTAATTCTTTTCAAACAGCTCTTACACAAAAAGGGAAAATTAACATGCAAATTCCTGTGCAATGGTAAGGCTGAGGAGGTTGCAACTTGGATAATGGTAACAGCCCAAGGTCCGCATCATCTCATGCAATGATATGTCAATTGGGCACATGACAAGTTGCAACCTTCTCAGCCTTACCATGTGATGACAAGTGATTACAATTTAAAACATTGAAAGGTCACACCCTCACCCCGTGTGACCTACAGTCCTGAACTTCGGTACATAGGTCCCTCTCCTGACAAGGAACACATTATGTGTTCCTTGTCAGGAGAATTTGCCTTAACGACCCATAAGGTCCGCCATGATGGATTTTGTGCTATAACAGGCACATATTTATATCTCTTGATAGGTTTGACTCAGAGACATGGAATTTGGCAGACATGCTCAGGGAGGTGGGTCTAGCTAACCTGTAGAGTATGGTTATGTTTGGCCGCATGGCGGCGCTGTTGCATAGGAAAAATCATTAATGCAAGCTCATCACTTATAGCGGCCATGTTGTTTGAGTTAGAGTCTTGGAAAATATTGAAATACTTTTTAAAGATGTTGGTCCATTGATGCCATATACCAAATTTGGTGCTGTTTTATAATTCATATTAGCAGCTAGTAAAATTTGGTAGCAATCCTCATGGCCCACCCACCCCAGGATTCCTTTCTTTCCAGACATTATTTCCCTGATTGGGTGGGGTGTAAATTCACTTGCCACATACTTGTTTCTGTATTGATTTATTTAACCCTTGTGTATTCAACATTCTGTAAAAAATGACCCACCTTCACGAAACCCCTAATATAAAGCAGCTTATTTTAATTTTAAACTCCAAATCTATTTTGCATGAAGAAACAACCTGTCATTCATTACAAACTTTGTGAATATCTGGGTTTTACCTCTTCACAATGCAGAAAGACTGCATTTAATCAGTGGACACCACTCATTTTTATTACAACACACCTGTCATAATAGTTTTCTTTTGTAATGTAGAGGTTTATTATTATTATTGCTAAAGGTACTGCATAGGTGTAAACAACTTTTTTTAGCAAGAGATAGCACTTGTATAGCCTAAGAAAGTAGCAGAAATGTGCAGGAAGTAGTTTTGAATGCATTTTATTGAAGGGAAAAAACAACATTCCTGAACTTTTTTGGCAAAATAGTGATATATTCTTACAGTTGAAGTCGGAAGTTTACATAAACTTAGGTTGGAGTCATTAAAACTCGTTTTTCAACCACTCCACAAATTTCTTGCTAACTTCAGGCTAGGGTCTATTTTCTCCACTTCCTGTCTGACTGACGTGCCCAAAGTAAACTGCCTGTTGCTCAGGGCCTGAAGCCAGGATGTGCATATAATTTGTACCATTGGAAAGAAGACACCCGGAAGTTTGTAGAAATATAAAAATTATGTAGGAGACTAACACAATAGATATCGTAGGAGAAAACCCAAAGAAGAGCCAATGCTTTTGAGAGCCTATGCTCTTACAATGCAAAGTATATGGGCATATCCAAATCAATCTCCCAGATTGCAATTCCTATGGCTTCCACTAGATGTCAACAGTCTTTGTTCCCGGTTTCAGGCTTGTTTCTTCCCAAATGAGAAAGAATAATGAGTATTAGTACTGGGATACAGGTATGGAAATTAGTGTATGCGCGAGCAACGAAGAACCGCACACCTGCTAATATCACTTTCCTATTGAACATACTTCTTTCCGCATTAAATATTAGAGTTTAATTCCATTTTAGGGTATCTGAGGATTAAATAGAGACTTACTTTAACAAAGTTTAGCAGTAGATTGTTGGATTCCTTTCTCTGCACGTTGAACGAGTGGATTACTCAAATCGATTGCGCCAACTAAACAGACTTTTTAGGATATAAAGAAGGATTTTATCTAACAAAACGACACTACATGTTGTAGCTGGGACTCTTTGGATGACAAATCAGAGGAAGATTTTCAAAAAGTAAGTGAATATTTAATCGCTATTTGTGAATTTATGAAACCTGTGCTGGTGGATAAATATTTTGATGTGGGGCGCCGCCCTCGAACAATCGCATGGCATGCTTTCGCTGTAAAGCCTATTGGATATCAGACAGTGCAGTTAGATTAACAAGAATTTGAACATTTAACCGATATAAGACACTTGTATGTACCTAAATGTTTAATATCCATAATTTCTATGATTATTTATTGAACTGCGCGGCCTCCAATTTCACCGGAAGTTGTCGACAGGTGTCCCAGTTTTGGCAAGTCGGTTAGGACATCTACTTTGTGCATGACACAAATAATTTTTCCAACACTTTTTTACAGACAGATTATTTCACTTATAATTCACTGTATCACAATTCCAGTGTGTCAGAAGTTTACATACACTAAGTTGACAGTGCCTTTAAACAGCTTGGAAAATTCCAGAAAATGATTTCATGGCTTTAGAAGCTTCTGATAGGCTAATTGACATAATTTGAGTCAATTGGAGGTGTACCTGTGGATGTATTTCAAGGCCTACCTTCAAACTCACTGCCTCTTTGCTTGACATGGGAAAATATAAAGAAATCAGCTTAAGATTGTAGACCTGGTTCATCCTTGGGAGCAATTTCCAAACGCCTGAAGGTACCACATTCATCTGTACAAACAATAGTACGCAAGTATAAACACCATGGGACCGCGCAGCCATCATACCGCTCAGGAAGGAGATGAGTTCTGTCTCCTAGAGATGAACGTACTTTGGTGTGAAAAGTGTAAATCAATCCCAGAACAACAGCAAAGGACCTTGTGAAGAGGCTGGAGGAAACAGGTACAAAAGTATCTATATCCACAGTAAAATGAGTCCTATATCGACATATGCTCACACTGCTCCAAAACCTCCATTAAAAAAGCCAGACTACGGTTTGCAACTGCACATGGAGACAAAGATGGTACTTTTTGGAGAAATGTCTTCTGGTCTGATGAAACAAATATAGAACTGTTTGGCCATAATGACCATCGTTATGTTTGGAGGAAAAAGGGGGATGCTTGCAAGCCGAAGAACACCATCCCAATCGTGAAGCACGAGGGTGGCAGCATCATGTTGTGGGGGTGCTTTTCTGCAGGAGGGACTGGTGCACTTCACAAAATAGATGGCAACATGAGGAAGAAAAATTATGTGGATATATTGAAGCAACATCTCAAGACATCAGTCAGGAAGTTGAAGCTTGGTCGCAAGTGGTTCTTCCAAATGGACAATGACCCCAAGCATACTTCCAAAGTTGTGACAAAATGGCTTAAGGACAACAAAGTCAAGGTATTGGAGTGGCCATCACAAAACCTTGACCAAATCCTATAGAAAATTTGTGGGCACAACTGAAAAAGAGAGTGCGAGCAAGGAGGCCTACAAACCTGACTCAGTTACAACAGCTCTGTCATGAGAAATGGGCCAAAATTCACCCAACGTATTGTGGGAAGTTTGTGGAAGGCTACCTGAAACATTTGACCCAAGTTAAACAATTTAAAGGCAATGCTACCAAATACTAATTGAGTGTATGTAAACTTCTGACCCACTGGGAATGTGATGAAAGAAATCAAATCTGAAATAAACCATTATCTCTACTATTATTCTGACGTTTCACATTCTTTTAAAAAAGTGGTGATCCTAACTGACCTGAGACAGGGAATTTTTACGAGGATTAAATGTCAGGAATTATGAAAAACTGTGTATAAATGGATTTGACTGATGTGTATGTAAACTTCTGACTTCAACTGTACAATGAGGAATTCAACTGCAAAATACTAGTCTTCTCCCGTTTTTTTAACCATTGCCCCCATCCACAAGGTGCATAAACAACAACAACAAATAAGAATGAAATAAGATACTAGATACAAAACAAAAACGTGAAGAACATAAATCAATCAACTCTGAATAGCACATGTTGGACAGTATGCAAGTGTGTGTGCAAGGACTTTGTAGATGTATTTCTCACATGTGCAGCACATAGTATTTGTTTTACAGTCCTTCTTTGGGGGGCAGAATTGGCATCTTCTCCTCTTGCCTGCCCCAGCTGCAGCCTCAGATGGATCAGGACAAGATTCAGCCCCCTGAGCAGAACTTGAACCTGAACAGCTTTAACAAGCGCAGCAGAGCTGTGCGAAGAAGGCTCACCTTTCTTTGAATGTGTGGGGTTACAAGTGCCTTTCCCAGCTGCTCCAGGAACACCCCCATCTTGTTCCGCTTATCAGGCATCCAGGTAGGGTTGTTCTTGTTCCAAATCACGAAGGCATTGTATGAGGACACATCAACGATATTATGGAAGATGACCAGGGGCCAGCGGGCAGTCATCCTCCTGCAGCTGTAAGTTCCAATAACCTTGACCAGGTTTTCCACGCCTCCTTTGTTGTGGTTGAGGTCCAGGATGATGGCTGGCTTCCTGTCATCACGATCATTGATCTCAGCCGTTTTATGCAGTGTGCTCAGGAGGACCACATTCTTGTTCCTCTTTGGGAGGTAAGAAACTAGAGTGGTGGTGGGGCTGAAGGCAAACTTTGATGAGAAGATGTCTCTCCCCATTGTTGCGAGGAGTGCAGGGGGGGGGGGGGGAGCTCAGGCTTGTTCTTGACTGTGCCAACCATGGTGATCTTCCTATTCAGGAGCTGCTGGCTGAGTTCATAAGTGGTGAAGAAATTGTCACACGTGACATTGTGCCCCCTGCAGATGTGGCCAGGGCAATAGATTGCAATGTCCGTACTGTGAGACGCCTAAGACAGCGCTACAGGGAGACAGCACAGACTGCTGATCATCCTCGCAGTGGCAGACCACGTGTAACAACACCTGCACAGGATCGGTACATCTGAACATCATACCTGCGGGACAGGTACAGGATGGCAACAAATGCCCGAGTTACACCAGGAACGCACAATACCTCCATCAGTGCTCATACTGTCCGCAATAGGCTGAGAGAGGCTGGACTGAGGGCTTGTATGCATGTTGTAAGGCAGGTCCTCAACAGACATCACCGGCCACACTTCGCCTATGGGCACAAACCCACCGTCGCTGGACCAGACAGGACTGGCAAAAAGTGCTCTTCACTGATGAGTCACGGTCTTGTTTCACCAGGGGTGATGGTCGGATTCGTGTTTATCATCGAAGGCATGCGCGTTACACCGAGGCCTGTACTCTGGAGCGGGATCCGTCATGATCTGGGGCGGTGTGTCACAGCATCATCGGACTGAGCTTGTTGTCTTTGCAGGCAATCTCAATACTGTGCGTTACAGGGAAGACATCCTCCTCCCTCATGTAGTACCCTTCCTGCAGGCTCATCCTAACATGACCCTCCAGCATGACAATGCCACCAGCCATACTGCTCGTTCTATGTGTGATTTCCTGCAAGACAGGAATGTCAGTGTTCTGCCATGGCCAGCAAAGAGCCCGGATCTCTCATTGAGCACGTCTGTGACCTGTTGGATCGGAGGGTGAGGGCTAGGGCCATTCCCCCCAGAAATGTCCGGGAACTTGCAGGTGCCTTGGTGGAAGAGTGGGATAACATCTCACAGCACGAACTGGCAAATCTGGTGCAGTCCATGAGGAGGAGATGCACTGCAGTACTTAATGCAGCTGGTGGCCACACCATTTACTGACTTACTTTTGATTTTGACCCCTCTTTGTTCAGGGACACATTATTCCATTTCTGTTTGTCACATGTCTGTGGAACTTGTTCAATTTTAGTCTCAGTTGTTGAATCTTATGTTCATACAAATATTTACACATGTTAAGTTTGCTGAAAATAAATGCAGTTGACAGTGAGATGACGTTTATTTTTTTGCTGAGTTTAGAATTTTGAGGCGATGTCTGGGGCATGGGCTGCCTGTCTTGTTGGCCCTGGGGTCATCAGTATGACATGTTGTGCTGCCATCCTGCCCCAGTTGTCACGAGGACCATATTATTTTGCTGTTCTTTGACAAAAATGTCTCTTTCAGCTTGGGGGAATTCTTCATCTGAAGATGATGCATGGGGCTCTGGGTTGTATTCTTCCCCTTCAGATACGTCCTCCTCTTCTAAATCATTGTTCTCTTGTTCCTCCTGGACATCTGAAAAAATCCGATCTGCCACCTGTTGGGCACTGAAACGTGCACTCAAAGCTTCAGCATAGCGAGAACTGGGGGGACTGTCATCTGCACCACCTTTATAGCCTGACTGCATTCCCCGTTAGTAAACAATGCTTTCAAATTTGGTTTATTTTGTCTGAAATTGTTTTTATTTTGTCTGAACTTGAGTCATGTGTGGGGTCGTGGAGGGGAGATGCTGCACACTCACAAGACAGTTTTAGTTTTGTCTGAGTTCAATCAGTAGCACACAATCTCAATTTCTCTGTGTGTGTGTCTTTGTGGTTTTTGTGGTGTGTAAATGATTTTATAACTGACCCTATGTCAATCGTTGTACCCTGGTGGTGTACAGCTTTCATGTAAATATTAACAAAGGCGATGTTTCACTTTTTCTAATGTTGGGGTCACTCTAGGAAAAGTCATCCAATTTCAAGCTGAAAAAATATAATTTAGGTTTTTTTTTCTGCTGTTAAACATAGTGGCGGGTCATGTTTCACCCTTAAGAAAACACAAGGGTTAAAAAGAAATGCAATGCTGTCACGTTCCTGACCTGTTTTCTGTTGTTTTGGTATGTGTTTAATTGGTCAGGGCGTGAATTTGGGTGGGTAGTCTATGTTATGTGTTTTCTATGTTGGGTTTATGGGTTGCCTAGTATGGCTCTCAATTAGAGGCAGGTGTTTGGCGTTTCCTCTAATTGAGAGTCATATTAAGGTAGGTTGTTTGCGCCACACGGGACTGTTTCGGTATGTTTGTTCGTTCGGTTTTTGTGTAGTCTGTTTTTCCCTGTTCTTGCGTTCTTCGTGTTACATGTAAGTTCTTACGTTCAGGTCAGTCTACGTTGTTTTGTTATTTTGTAAATCTTTCCAAGTGTTTGTTTTCGTTTTTCGTCGTTTGTCCAATAAATCATTATGTATTCACAACCCGCTGCACGTTGGTCGAATCACTACTCTTCCTCTTCGTATGAAGAGGAGGAGGAACGCCGTTACAGAACCACCCACCAAACCCAGATCAAGCAGCGGGTTAACGGACAGCAACGACAGCGCAAGAAGGAGGAATGGACATGGGAGGATGTTTTGGACGGTAAGGGTTGCTACACATGGGAGGAGATCCTGGCTGGAAAGGATCGCCTCCCATGGGAACAGCTGGAGGCATCTCGGAGAGCGGAGGAAACCGGAGAGAGGAACCGGCGTTATGAGGGGACGCTTCTAGCACGGAAGCCCGAAAAGCCCGTGAGTACTACCCAAAAATGTCTTGGGGGGGGGGGCTAAGAGGTAGTGGGCCTAAGAGGTAGTGGGCCGAGGGCAGGTAGGAGACCTGCGCCCACTTCCCAGGCTAACCGTGGAGAGCGGGAGTACGGGCAGGCACCGTGTTACGCAGTAGAGCGCATGGTGTCTCCTGTACGTGTTCATAGCCCGGTGTGGGTTATTCCACCTCCCCGCACTGGTAGGGCTAGATTGGGCATTGAGCCAAATGTCATGAAGCCGGCCCTACATATCTGGCCACCAGTACGTCTCCTCGGGCCGGCTTACATGGCACCAGCCTTACGCATGGTGTCCCCGGTTCGCCTACATAGCCCTGTGCGGGTTATTCCACCTCCCCGCACTGGTCGGGCGACGGGGAGCATTCAACCAGGTAAGGTTGGGCAGGCTCAGTGCTCAAGGGAGCCATTATGCCTGCACGGTCCGGTATATCCGGCGCCACCTTCCCGCCCCAGCTCAGTACCACCAGTGCCTACACCACGCACCAGGCTTCCAGTGCGTCTCCAGAGCCCTGTTCCTCCTCCACGCACTCTCCTTGTGGTGCGTGTCTCAAGCTCAGTGCCTCCAGTTTCGGCACCACGCATCAAGCCTCCTGTGCGTCTCCAGAGCCCTGTACGCACTGTTCCTTCTCCCCGCACTCGCCCTGAGGTGCGTGCCCTCAGCCCGGTACCTCCAGTTCCGGTACCACGCACCAGGCCTATAGTGTGCATCGAGAGTCCAGTGTGCCCTGTTCCTGCTCCCCGTACTAGCTTTGAGGTGCGTGTCTCCAGTCCGGTACCACCAGTTCCGGCACCACGCACAAGGCCTACTGTGCGCCTCAGCAGGTCAGAGCCATCTGTCTGCCCAGCGCCGTCTGAGCCATCTGTCTGCCCAGCGCCGTCTGAGCCATCTGTCTGCCCAGCGCCGTCTGAGCCATCCGTCTGCCCAGCGCCGTCTGAGCCATCCGTCTGCCCAGCGCCGTCTGAGCCATCCGTCTGCCCAGCGCCGTCTGAGCCATCCGTCTGCCCAGCGCCGTCTGAGCCATCCGTCTGCCCAGCGCCGTCTGAGCCATCCGTCTGCCAAGCGCCGTCTGAGCCGTCCGTCTGCCCAGCGCCGTCTGAGCCGTCCGTCTGTCCCGAGCCATTAGAGCCGTCCGTCAGTCAGGAGCCGCTAGAGCCGCCAGCCAGTCAGGAGCCGCCAGAGCCGCCAACCAGTCAGGAGCCGCCAGAGCCGCCAGCCAGTCAGGAGCCGCCAGAGCCGCCAGCCAGTCAGGAGCCGCCAGAGCCGCCAGCCAGTCAGGAGCCGCCAGAGCCGCCAGCCAGTCAGGAGCCGCCAGAGCCGCCAGCCAGTCAGGAGCCGCCAGAGCCGCCAGCCAGTCAGGAGCCGCCAGAGCCGCCAGCCAGTCAGGAGCCGCCAGAGCCGCCAGCCAGTCAGGAGCCGCCAGAGCCGCCAGCCAGTCAGGAGCCGCCAGAACCGCCAGCCAGTCATGAGCTGCCCTACAGTCATGAGCTGCCCTACAGTCATGAGCTGCCCTCCAGTCATGAGCTGCCCTCCAGTCATGAGCTGCCTTCCAGTCATGAGCTGCCTTCCAGTCATGAGCTGCCCTCCAGTCATGAGCTGCCCTCCAGTCATGAGCTGCCCTACAGTCATGAGCTGCCGTACAGTCATGAGCTGCCGTACAGTCATGAGCTGCCTTCCAGTCATGAGCTGCCTTCCAGTCATGAGCTGCCTTCCAGTCATGAGCTGCCTTCCAGTCATGAGCTGCCCTACAGTCATGAGCTGCCCTACAGTCATGAGCTGCCCTACAGTCATGAGCTGCCACTCAGTCCGGAGCTGCCACTCAGTCCGGAGCTGCCACTCAGTCCGGAGCTGCCACTAGTCCAGAGTTGTCTCTTTGTCCTTAGCTACCTCTTTGTCCTTAGCTACCTCTCTGTCCGGAGCTACCTCTCTGTCCGGAGCTACCTCTCTGTCCGGAGCTACCTCTCTGTCCGGAGCTACCTCTCTGTCCGGAGCTACCTCTCTGTCCGGAGCTACCTCTCTGTCCGGAGCTACCTCTGTCCTGAGCTACCTCTCTGTCCTGAGCTACCTCTCTGTCCTGAGTTGTCTCCTCTATTGTGGAGGGGCCTTAGTGAGGGTTCCTGGACCATGGTCGGGGGCGAGGGTCGCCACTCAAAGACAGTGGTGGAGTGGTGTCCTCGCCCACCGCCGGAGCCGCCACCGCGGACAGATGCCCACCCAGACTCTCCCCTTGAGTTTTTGGGGTGCGCCCGGAGTTCGCACCTTGAGGGGGGGGTTCTATCATGCCGCGGTCATCACATCTCTGGGAAAATCCACTTGAACGCCCTTTCAACTGGTATTTACTTTTGGGAAACTCGTCGCATTCGCATGCTCTCGTAAACTCGGAACCTCCGGTTAAAATGACCGTAAATTATTTGCGTGGAGCTTCCCATTGGTTGATTCAGATACTTCCCAAGTGGGAAACTTGAGATTATCTGTCTAAAACGAGTTAGCAAGTCGGAAATGTCAGTTTCCTTCTTCTGACTGGCACGTGAAGGTGGCATGAGCTCCCACATGCTGAACTCACAAACTAAGGAAACGACCTCGATCCCGGACTTTTCAACAATTAAATGCAACAACAAAACATTCATTTTGAAAAACGAAATAGTATGGTTTTTGAACACATTAGTTTGTTTGCGAGGATGATAGCTTTACTTTGAGCGTATGGTTGATGCAGCTTGTTTGCCATTAGCCAATCTGTGTTGTCAATGAGTTCAAAGCATGTGAACACACACAGCTGGTTGCTCCCAGTTTTACAAGTAGTAATTTTTTTGTTTCCCACTTGATATCAACGCAGCATAATTTTCCTGAACATAGTCTCCACCTAATGTTGAATATGCAAGAGGATTTGACAAAAACAATCAGGAATATGAGTGAAATCCATGTTGCAAACTACTGGAGATTGGGGGTGGGGGGGTACCTTTAAAAAGCAAATTAGATGTTATTTTCAAACATTATTATTCTAGCAATATAATACAAACACATATAAATAGGCCATTTTGGCATTTGTCATTTCATTTGTTGTTTCAAATATGACATTTTCTGATTGTTGACATTCAATTAAACACCTGAATTCCTATCAAAACTTCTGGAATCCATTGAAATGTATTTATTTATTTTTATTTTTTGGTCAATTTCAGATTGCTTTGTTTATGTGCTATAATTAATTGAATATTTGATGAATATGAAACACAAAAAGTGTTGAGTATCTTACTCCATTATGCATCTGTTACATTCATCAGAACTGTATTATTGGCCTTTTTATCCATTTTGATGACCGTTGCTAGTCAAATTCCTGTTGTCAAGGTAATGGTACATTTAAGGCTGATGCCACTGTTTCCCTCCAGTATGTTACATTCAGAGGAGAAAATCAGGATAGTTGGGAGAGAGGAGACTTTGGAGGTTTTGAGCAGCCAGCCTGTGCCTAGCCTTTACGTTGAACTCCAGGGACTCTGTCTTCCAGAGGACACTTTGGTACACAAACTGCTAGCTGAGAAGCTCTAAAATTGGCTTATTGAGTGTCTGCTGACAAAACAGTAACACGAGCCTGACCGATATAAGATTCACTGTCTGTGGTTTGGCACGGGACCATCCACTGTATTAGTAAAGCATCGGAAAAGCATGTCACTAAAGAAATGAGTGGAAGGACAGAAATGAGTAAAACTGATCATTATCGAACCATTAGTGGTAAATTATAGTGTGTAATGTCATAGCGTCAGCCATTTGTTGGATGTTTGAATGGATTCTTTGGAGGTGTCAGGGGTATCAAGGTAGGATGGATTTGATCTCTTTGTGGACTACCTGATGAATAATGAAGGCTGCTTCACTTTGTGTTCGACCTTGTGCCTGCCACCTGTCTGTTAAATGGCACAACACTATCAAGCTGGTCAGTCAGTTGAAGATACAACTACTCACCATCAGTGATCAGTGGGGCGCAAGGGCAGGCCATATGGCTAGGCACTAACTTCTCGCATGAGTAGCAGAAATCTGATCACAACAGACTCCAAACAGACCCCACTGACACTGACTGACATGACAATGGCCAAAGTCAAGTAGCAGGTCCGATGAATTGAACCGGCAATAATGACACAGCCACCCATATGATCTAATCTAAACTGACAAACATAGAAAACACAGAAACAATGTATGTGCGTCAATCTGTTATCTGTGCTGTGTGTCACACGTGCATATTAACCTACAGTATATTTCATGTGCCCTGTGTGACAGTCTCTTATCTGCGCTTACCGTAGGAAGCCAAGACAGATAATCTCATAAAATATTCATTTGTTTTGTATTTAATTTGCTGCTTTTGCTTTGAAGCAATGTCTTTCAAAGCCATTGTCAAGCGCATACCCTTATATTCTACATCTAGCATGTAGAATTATGGTAATAACTATGGTAATAGTTTCTCAGTTCTAAGTTAAGCCAGCAATCTCTCCTCTATTTCACATCCCTGGAGTATTTCGCACTTTATATCCTTTACCAGCTGGCGGAGATTCTAAAAATAGCCATCTTTTTAAATGCTATGTTGTGCTTTTCCTTTAATTGATAAGGCCCTTCATATAGAATAGACAACCCCTATCTTCAAACAATCTCTGTCCCACACACTCCTTTGATTTGAAGCACAGTGTTTGAGGACACAAGCACTTGGCATCCTCTTTCTCTGCCATGTATCAGATATAAAAAGAACCCATCCTCCTGTGACATGACACATTCTCAGGCAGTCACACACGAGGGAGTCCCTTGTGTTGTTGAGAAAAGGTTAGAGAGTGGTGAGAGAAATGCCATCATCACACTGACTGACTGCAGCACTGAAGGCATTAATAACAGTTAACACAAAGTGTTAACAAGAAACCAGGCCTGGTGCCACATGCTGACTACCAGTCCTCTCACCACCTCATGTCTCTGCTGGTCTGTAGAGGTATAGGCCGACAGCCAGTGATGTCATGCATCAGACATTTTTGAGGGGACTCTGATGGCCAAGCTATATACAGTGTATTTGCATGAATTGTTACCACCCTCAGTTACAATAGGCATGACACCTCTGCCTACAGCATTGGTTCAGGTTGAGTTTTTTTTAGCACCATTCTACAGTCCAAAATCTACCATTCTGCACATCCAAAATGATTGGCACATTTTATAAAAAATTAGCAATAAAGACACTAGTGCTCTTCCATGCCGTCCCTAAGAGGGTTCGTCACTTGAGTGGGTTGAGTCACAGACGTGATCTTTCTGTCCGGTTTTGCGCCCCCCTCGGGCTTGTGCTGTGGAGAAGATCTTCGTGGGCTGTACTCAGCCTTGTCTCAGGGTAGTAAGTTGGTGGTCTGTTGATATCCCTCTGGTGGTGTGGGGGCTATGCTTTGGCAAAGTGGGTGGGGTTATATCCTGCCTGGTTGGCCCACAGTGTCCCCCGACCTCCCCCGTCTTAGTCTCCAGTCTGTATACTGCAGTAGTCTATGTGCTGGGGGGCTAGTCAGTCTGTTATATCTGGTGTAATTCTCCTGTCTTATCTGGTGTCCTGTGCGAATTTAGGTATGCTTCCTCGAATTCTCTCTCTCTCCCTCTCTTCCTCCCAGAGGACCTGAGCCCTAGGATCATGCCTCAGGACCACCTGGCCTGATGATTCCTGGCTGTCCCCAGTCCACCTGGTCGTGCTGCTGCTCCAGTTTAAACTTTCTGCCTACGGCTATGGAACCCTGACCTGTTCACCAGATATGCTACCTTGTCCCGGACCTGCTGTTTTCAACTCTCTCTCTCTCTACCGTACCTACTTTCTTGAACATTTATTGACATGTATTATTTATTGAGGTACCGAACCGTTGCACCCTTTACAACCACTGTGATTATTATTTGACCCTGCTGGTCATCTATGAACATTTGAAAGTCTTGAAGAACAATCTGTCCTTAATGGTCATGTACTCTTATAATCTCCACTCGGCACAGCCAGTAGAGGACTGGCCACCCCTCGGAACTTGGTTCCTCTCTAGGTTTCTTCCTAGGTACCTGCCTTTGTAGGAAGTTTTTAACAGGCACCGGGTTTCTACATCTGCATTGCTTGCTGTTTGGGGTTTTAGCCTGGGTTTCTGTAAAACACTTTGTGATATAAGCTGGCTTTATAAATACATTTGATTGATTGATAATATTTCAAATTGAGCTATATTGTATGCAATTTGTTTTTATTATATTATTTTATAATAATACAATTGCTCAGTGAAAGAGATTTTGTTTAACAAGTAATAAAATAGAAATAAATCAAAAGTAGTCTTGAAAATTATTTGGTACCCCTGTTTTCAATACTCCGGCACCTTCCCCTTGTGACGATAATAACACTGAGCCTTTTTCTAAAATGTTCTATGAGATTGAAGAACACATTGGGAGGGATCTTAGAACACATCTCCATACAAAATCTTTCCAGATCCTTGATATCCTTTGCTTATGGACTGCCCTCCTTCATTCAAACCACATGTTTCCAACTGGGTTTAAGTTCAGAGACAACCATTGCATAATGTAGATTTTGGGGTAAATGAACCATTTGGTAGAGTTCATGATGCTTTTGATCTTAACAAAGGCCCCAGGATTAGTGGAAGCAAAACAGCCCTATACATCAAAGATCCACAACCATATTTTACAGTAGGTATGACATACATTTTTGCAGATGCATCCTCTTTGACTCCAAACCAACCCCTGGTGTGCAGGGCCAAAGAGCTCTATTTTTGTCTCACCTGACCATAGCACCGGTTCAAATCAAGGTTCCAAAGCCATTTTACAAACTCCAGGCATTTATATTTGTTGCTTGCTCTCAATTAAAGCTTTTTTTCTGGAAACCCTTCCAAAGAGCCTGTTGGCATGGCAACCTGGTCTCAGAGTTTTTCATATTCATATTAGAGCTCCGAGAAAGGATTGTGTCGAGACACAGATCTTGGGAAGGGTATCAAAAAATATTGCAAGATTGAAGGTCCCCAAGAACACAGTGGCATCCATTATTCTTAAATTGAAGAAGTTTGGAACCACCAAGACTCTTCCTAGAGCTGGCTTCCCGGCCAAACTGAGCAATCGGGGGAGAAGGGCCTTGATTAAGGAGATGACCAAGAACCTGATGGTCACTCTGACAGAGCTCCAGAGTTCCTCTGTAGAGATGGGAGAACCTTCCAGAAGGACAACCATCTTTGTAGCACTCCACCAATCAGGCCTTTATGGTAGGGTGCCCAGACGGAAGTACCTCCAGTGTAAAAGGCACATGAGCCCCACTTGTATTTTGCCAAAAGGCACTTAAAGAACTCTCAGACCATGAGAAACAAGATTTTCTGGTCTGATGAAACCAAGATTTAACTATTTGGCCCGATTGTCAAGTGTCATGTCTGGAGGAAACCTGGCACCATTCCCATGGTGAGGCATGGTGGTGGCAGCAGCATCATGCTGTGGGGATGTTTTTCAGCAGCAGGGACTGGGAGAATAGTCAGGATCGAGGGAAAGATTAACGGAGCAAAGTACAGAGAGATCCTTGATGAAAACCTGCTCCAGAGCACTCAGGTCCTCAGACTGAGGGCAAGGTTCACCTTCCAACAGGACAATGAACCTAAGCACAGAGCCAAGACAACGCAGGAGTGGCTTCGGGACAAGTCTCTGAATGTCCTTGAGTGGCCAAGCCAGAGCCCAGAAATGAACCCGATTGAACATCTCTGGAGAGACCTGAAAATAGCTGTGCTATTCAGTGCTATACAGAGCTTGTGAGGATCTGCAGAGAAGAACAAGAAAAACTTCCCAAATACAGGTGTGCCAAGCTTGTAGCGTGATACCCAAGAGGACTTGAGGCTGTAATCGCCAAAGGTGCTTCAGCAATGTACTGAGTAAAGGGTCTGAATACTCATGTAAATGTGATATTTCAGGGGTTTTTCTGTTATAAATTTCTGAATTTTATTTTCTTTGTCATTATGGGATCCCTGATAAGGGGAAAAAACTATTTAATCTTTTTTTTTTACCCCCTTTTTCATGGTATCCAAGCCACAGGAGTACTAGCCACAGGAGTCGCTAGTGCGCGATGAGACAAGGATATTCCTACAGGCCAAACCCTCCCTAACCCGGACGACGCTGGGCCAATTGTGCCTCGCCCCATGGACCTCTCGGTCGCGGCCGGCTGCGACAGAGCCTGGGCTCGAACCCAGAGTCTCTGGTGGCGCAGCTAACACTGCAATGCAGTGCATTATGATGTAATCTATTTTATAATAAGGCTGTAACGTAACAAAATGTGGAAAAAGTCAAAGGGTATGAATTCAAAAGGAAAACGCTCAGGGTAGTTAAGTAGGGTACATGTTTAATTAAAGGCACTCAATTTCATAAATAATGCACAGCACATATATGTAATTACACATACTGTATATTGTACACTATTAATACATAATCAGTCTTTATATACTTTTGTAAAGTGCTTAAGTAACTAACTGACTGATATCATAGTCATCCATCTTATTACAACTTTTTTTCAGGATGGCAAGTATTGCTGTTTTGATAATCAAAATGAAAAACTATACTGTACAGGCCCTGATATGTTTTCTTCTCTCTGTCTATTGTCATTGCAGATTCGTATGTCCTTTGTGAACGCACTCAGTACTATGGTTCATACACCAATCCCATGCTGGAATACGTAATCATATCTCACCCCAAAAAATAGTCCACTGCCCTGTTGAACCGAGCAACTCAATATATCCAGCGCCATTTCTGCAATGTCAATGTTCGTGTAACTGACAATAAAATGAACGTTTAGTGTAGCATTCATATGGGTTGCCATGATTTGGTGCCATGCATATCACAGGACTAAGCAATATCCAACGTTTGTAAAAGCAATGGTTCATTTCTGAATTAATTGATATCATTCACACAAAAAAAACAATTCCCATTCCTAAAGCCAATTGAGGTATTCTAAATCCATCTCAAATACATGGTAGGGAATGAAGGTAAATGCAGTATGAGTGAAATGTCGGAGAAAGTCACTAGGACTATCACACTTACATGTGTTCAATACACGATTCCAGTGTTTCGTTGTTTCGGCACACTGGGCCCTACAAGGCCGATGACAGCAATTACTACTACAATAACGCCTCAATCAACTGGAGTGCAAAGAGGCATGAGTCTTTGTTCTCTCCTCTTTTGATAGTTTTCTATTAATTAGCGTCTTCATGAGAGTCAACATATTTCCCTATGATGTTATAAATTATGCGAGCTTAATAAAAGGAAACTACTGTTACTTCTTTGTGCGTACAAGTAACAGGGTGGGATTGTTTTCCTGAAATACAGAGCGATGTAAAAATGAAGATGCATGAAGGCCAACATATCTTGACATTTTGACTTGATGCCATTACTTAGGTTCCATTCCTGCACCTCAGATTGCACCTCAGATTGCAGCCCAAATAAATGCTTCACAGAGTTCAAGTAACAGACACGTCTCAACATCAACTGTTCAGAGGAGACTACGTGAATCACGCCTTCATGGTCGAATTGCTGCAAAGAAATCATTACTAAAGGACACCAATAAGAAAAAAAGACTTGCTTGGGGCAAGAAACACGAGCAATGAACATTAGACCGGTGGAAATCTGTCCTTTGGTCTGATGGGTCGAAATTTGAGATTTTTGGTTCCAACCGCAGTGTCTTTGTGAGACGCAGAGTAGGTGAACGAATGATCTCTGCATGTGTGGTTCCCAACGTGAAGCACGGAGGAGGTGTGATGGTGTGGGGGTGCTTTGCTGGTGACACTGTCAGTGATTTATTTAGAATTCAAGGCACACTTAACCAGCATGGCTACCACAGCATTCTGCAGCTTTACACCATCCCATCTGGTTTGTGCTTAGTGGGACTATCATTTGTTTTTCAACAGGACAATGACCCAACACACACCTCCATGCTGTGTAAGGGCTATTTGACCATGGAGAGTGATGGAGTGCTGCATCAGATGACCTGGCCTCAACAATCACCCAACCTCAACCCGATTGAGATGGTTTGGGATGAGTTTGACTGCAGAGTGAAAGAAAAGTGCTCAGCATATGTGGGAACTCCTTCAAGACTGTTGGAAATGCTTTCCCCATGAAGCTGGTTGAGAGAATGCCAAGAGTGTGCAAAGTTGTCATCAAGGCAAAGGGTGGCTACTTTGAAGATTCTAAAATATATTGTTTAACACTTTTTTGGTTACGACATGATATTTTTCTACAATGTAGAAATTAGAAGAAAAAAAAGAAAAACCCTTGAATTAAGTAGGTGTGTCCAAACTTTTGACTGGTACTGTACATTACTCCCACCTTTGTAAATGATAGTAAGCTAGCCATTCACACATGAGTGACCAGTGTTATTTCTCATAAAAAATATGGATATGCCATTGGTAGACATCCCAGCAGTGCCTGATGTTCCTTAAGGTCTCAAGTGGCACCTAGAACATATCGATGGTTAAACAATAAGCACATAATAGAGAGGATGTTTAAGATTTATACTGAACATTTGAACCCGAAACAGTCACACTATTGTAACGGTGTAATGTGTAACTTCAGACACGCTCAATGTTGAATAACGTAATGTTTTTTGTCCAAAAAATTCTAACATTAGCGTTTCTTGGCAGTGACTTTTAAGCCAAAACCAAAGTGTGCTGAAGGGTGGGACAAAAAAAAACCTAAAAAAACCAAAGATAAATCTCCTTGTCAATAGTTTTCACTTTGGAAAAAATCGTGCCCAAATTGAACTGCCTCGTACTCTATTCTAGATCGTACAATATGCATATTATTATTACTATTGGATAGAAAAGACTCTCAAGTTTCTAAAACTGTTTGAACTATATCTGTGAGTAAAACAGAACTCATTTTGCAGCAAACTTCCAGATAGGAAGGGAAAAATCTGAAAACGAAGCTCTGTTTCAGGGCCTGCCTATTCAATTGCCTAATATTTATCGATATGCATGCACTTCATACGCCTTCCACTAGATGTCAACAGGCAGTGGAAGGTGGAATGGGGTGTCTAGCTTGATCTGAGGTCGAACAAGAGCTCTTGGAATGACGTGTCCAGAATTTCCTTTCTCTACCTAGGTGCGGGAAGCACCTCCATATTGTCTTATGATAAGCGTTCGGTATACACGGCTAACATCTCCGGCTCTGTTTTTATTTGATACATATTAGAAAAACATCATAAAGTAGGTTTTTTCAACCGAGTTTCATCAGTTCATTCAACGTTTATTGGGACTTTTGGAGTTTTCCGTCCTTTGCATCGAGAGAAACTGGGAACGTCATCAACATTGGCTAGCATTGTGGCACGAATTCGACAGGAGAAAAGGACATTCTTAAACCAAACAACGATTTATCCTCGACCTAGGACTCCTTGTACAAGATTCTGATGGAAGCTCAATAAAAGTAAGAACAATTTATGATGTTATTTCGTATTTCTGTGGAAAATGTTATTCCTATTCTCTGCCGTTTTGGCGGGCGCTGTCTGGCAATAACGCAAGCTGTTTGTTATGGTAAAGTTATTTTAAAAAATCTAACACGACGGTTGCATTAAGAACCAGTGTATCTTTCATTTGCCATACAACAAGTATTTTTATGTAAAGTTTATGATGAGTTCTTTGGTCAGATTAGGTGAGTGTCCAAAATAGCTCCGGACATTCTGGTGAATCGATGCTACATATTCACAATGTATAACCACGGTTTGCAGCTCTAAATATGCACATTTTCGAACAAAACATAAGTATATTGTATAACCTGATGTTATAAGACTGTCATCTGATGAAGTTGGTCAAGGTTAGTGATTAATTTTATATCTTTTGCTGGTTTTTGCGAATGCTATCTATGCGGTGAATAAATGCGGTTGTGTGTTTGGCTATTGTGGTAAGCTAATATAATGCTATATTGTGTTTTCGCTGTAAAACACTTAAAAAATCGTAAATATTGGCTGGATTCACAAGATGTTTATCTTTCATTTGCTGTACACCATGTATTTTTCATAAATGTTTTATGATGAGTATTTATTTATTTCACGTTGCTCTCTGTAATTATTCTGGCTGCTTTGGTGATATTTTTGATGGTAGCTGCAATGTAAAACTATGATTTATACCTCAAATATGCACATTTTCGAACAAAACATACATTTATTGTATAACATGTTATAAGACTGTCATCTGATGAAGTTGTTTCTTGGTTAGTGACTAATTATATCTATATTTGGTCGGTTTTGTGATAGCTACCTATGCGGTAGAAACATGGTGAAAATATGCGGTTGAGTCTTTGGCTATTGTGGTTAGCTAATAGAAATACATATTGTGTTTTCGCTGTAAAACATTTTAAAAATCGGAAATGATGGCTGGATTCACAAGATGTTTATCTTTCATTTGCTGTATTGGACTTGTGATTTCATGATATTTATATGCTATTATTTACTTGTGGCGCTATGCTAGGCTATGCTAGTCAGCTTTTACTGATGAGGATGCTCCCGGATCCGGGATGGGTGTTAAGTAAAGGATAACTAATGTAAAATATACTGTGTCCGTAAAATAGGTTCAGAACTTTTGTGAACCATCACAGCACAGTTGAGAAATATATGGCAAATAGAAATCAAAACTGTGTGGTCTTTAAAGATAGATGGGAGGGGATGAGGGTAGCTGAAGAACGGGACTAAAACAAACAAAGGATAACGAATGTAAAATATACTGTGTCCGTAAATGTGTGTAGTATGTATAAACTGGAAGCAGAAGCCTAATTTTTGTTCTCCTTTAGTTTACTCCAATTAGGTGAGGGGTGTTAGGGGAAAATAATAAGGGAAATTATACGTATATATTTTTTTTATACATGTATATATTTAAAATAATAGACAGTATATATTTATAAAAACATATCTATGGGGGATTGGAAATGATGCAGACAATTACATTAAAGGTTATACATTTAACATGTCTTCCTGCAAATCATACATGTAACATTTCTACCTCAATCACATATCAGTAGTAATGAAGGAATAAAAATCCATCAGAGATAAACTGTCTGGTACAGCCAGCTGTTGTGTGTAGGCTACATCTCTCTGTTTTAGGATTAATTTGCGTTTGCGAGGTTGACAACATTAGCAAATCATTTGCATTACAACTCTTCTTCACGTCCTTGCAATAGTTGTTCTACAACAGTTTTTGTGAATAAAATGTTCAATATCATTCCTTAAACATCCTGTGTTGTGTGCTTATTATTTTACCATTGATACATTTTCGGCTATTTTGAGACGTTAAAGTGGCAATCAGCAATTGAAACAATAGCAAAGCGTAGTCCCCCACCTGTTTCGGTAAAAAGCTGAGAGATGGGGCTGGAGAATTGTAACCACTCTCAAATTCACAGACAGAGCTATGGATGCAAGGACTGTTTTAATAAAACAGTTTTATAGTTTTAAACATGTTTTGAGGCTATTTCATTTGTTTACATTTACTTTGTTTACAAACACTGGAGTTAAACAAGCTTATATTTTGGGTGTGATGGGGGTACGACCGTTGAATTACTGTAAGCTCATGAGGAATTTATAAATGATATTCTTCAAGAATCAATGGGTACATATCATTCATTTATAAGTCCGAAAATGGATCTACCAACTGCTGATTGACCCTTTTAAGGAGCTACCAATCCAGCAGTACTCACTTTAATATTGTCTAACATTTTAGCACTCACATTTACATTAGGCCACGCAAAAAGACTTAACTAATGATTAGTACCTATATTAAACATATTATTAATGATCTAATGAATCATTCTAAAAAAAATACTTTAATAGTTGTTTATGACACTGCTAATAACTAGCTTACTAACATTTGAAATAATACATGAATAAACTATTGACTAATCCATTATAAATGCTTAGTTAAGAGGTGTTATTATAAAGTGCTGCCCTAAAGGGTCTAGTTAGTGTCTACATAGATTGTGTGATAAAACTACTGCGTTATTAGATTGCTAGTGTGATAAATCTACTGGAGCGTAATAGTGTCAAAAACTAGAGTTGCCGACAGCATGTTTTGCACTTACTGGTGTATACCATGAAAGTATACCATGAAAGTATACCATGTAAGTATACCATGAAAGTATACCATGAAAGTATACCATGAAAGTATACCATGAAAGTATACCATGAAAGTATACCATGAAAGTATACCATGAAAGTATACCATGAAAGTATACCATGTAAGTATACCATGAAAGTATACCATGAAAGTATACCATGAAAGTATACCATGAAAGTATACCATGAAAGTATACCATGAAAGTATACCATGAAAGTATACCATGAACATGTGGTGTAACATGAGCCCTTGATCCAAGGGTGTTTTTCTTACTCATGTCTTTGAAAATGAAATGCCGTTCACAGTGTAATTTATATTTTTCATGAAAACAATTTAATGAACACAATTGCCTGATGCTAATGTATCATCACTTCATACCAAATACAACTGCGGGATTTGTAAGCTGATAATGCCACATATACTCAAGATCTGTCCAGTTCAAACTGTAAATGTTTAATGCTGTAACTGTTTATATATAATCTTAATTGCATTTTGACACATCCACATGCAGATCAGTCAGGCTGATAACTAATATTAGCTTCTTATTTTGAATATTGTGAGAGATGAATACTATACTATGTGCTCAAACGCTGCTATGAATAGAATGTACAATACAGAAACAAAAATGATATCAGTGCATTTCAGTATTCAGATATGTTTGATTTCTTACATTGTCATGCCATTGGTTATAATAACTTCAATGATAAACACATTACATGTCATCCTTGTCATCCTGCGCGCTACCATTGATTTTGCTCATGTTAGGAGAGGTTGTACCACCATACTCATATCTGTTTGCGTCAGATAATTTCTGAGCAGTCTCTGTCGCATCGTCAATCACTTGTTTCTCTGCTTGCTCTGTCTCCCGGTGGTAGAAATAGTTAAAGTTGGAGACGATAACAGGGACGGGTAAGGCGATGGTCAACACGCCGGCAATGGCGCAGAGAGTCCCCACCATTTTACCTCCCAGAGTAGTAGGACACATGTCCCCGTATCCCACAGTGGTCATTGTCACCACAGCCCACCAGAACCCGTCAGGGATACTGACAAACTGTGTGTGGGGCTCGTCCACCTCAGCAAAGTAGATGGCACTGGAGAAGAGTATGACTCCAATAAAGAGGAAGAAGATCAGCAGACCGAGCTCCCTCATACTAGCTTTCAGGGTCTGGCCCAGGATCTGAAGCCCCTTGGAGTGTCGCGAGAGCTTGAAGATTCGGAAGACTCGCACTAGACGGATGATGCGTAAGATGGCCAGTGACATGTTCTGGCTGGAGTTGATGTCTTCATCTGGCGTGGTCCACAGCTCTGTCACCATGGTTACAAAATAGGGGATTATCGAGACAATGTCAATGGTGTTCATAATGTTATGGAAGAAGTCACTTTTGCTCGGGCAGACCACAAAGCGTACGCCAAGCTCAAAGCAGAACCAAATTATGCAGATGGTTTCCACAATGAAAAAGGGGTCTGTGAAATAGGCAAATAAGTTGTTTTGGACGGAAGCAGGTCCTTCCTGGGTTCCATTGACACCCAGGGAAAGGGTGGCGGTAAAGTCTACGTCATCACGGAACTCTGGAAGAGTTTCCAGGCAAAAAATGAAGATGGAGATGACAATGACAAAGACAGACACCAGGGCCACTGATCTAGCTGCACTGGAACTCTCTGGATACTCAAAAAGGAGCCAAAACTGCTTGTGGACCTCATTGGTGGGCAACAGCGGCTCGGGTTCTGTTATGAACCCCTCAATTTCACGGAACTGTTCCATAGCTTCTTTTCCTAATTTGTAGAAAACAATCTCTTTTGCGAAAATCTCTAAGGAGACATTGGCAGGTCTTCGAATTTTTCCCCCTGACTGATAGAAGTACAAGATCCCATCGAAGCTTGGACGATTCCTGTCGAAAAAGTACTCGTTCTTCATTGGGTCGAAGTAGTACATCCTTTTCGCGGGGTCTCCTAGCAGGGTGTCTGGAAACTGTGATAAAGTTTTGAGTTGTGTCTCGAACATCATGCCTGAAATATTGATGACCAATTTCTGATTCCCATCCTTCACTTCCAGCTTCTCCCCAAACAGGTCTTCTTCATTGTCACGGCACTCCTGAACCAGCTGATTGAAGATGCTGTCAATCGGTGAGCCCTCACTGTTCATCAGGAGTTTGAAGTTGGACAGCAGACTGTTGCAGCTAGATTGTCCTTTAGCAGTCAGTTTAGGTGGTGTAGAGGGAGAAAACCCGTCAGGCCTGATCTGGTGACCACGGTGCTGCGCCGAATTTGGTGACGTCACACGATTGGTGACTAGGTTTTGATCAGGCACCGCCTCTGAGGTGGGTGAAGTGGGGTACCTCGAGTCACTGGGGTCGCCCATGTTGATGCTGATATCATCCATGTTCTCAAAGTTCACCAGTGGCACCTCCATCACTGTGCGTTTCTCAGGGCACTCCTCTGTTCCTCAGTGAGATGGGACTGGGGCGACGCCACAACCAGTCTGATGATCCTGCCACGGTCTCCTTATTCCCGAAGAGCATTCAGACAGGTGTATTCAATAGGGTGGTCTGATTTAAGATGCCATCTCCTTGTAATCTGAAAAAATGAAATAAAAGTCTGCTTATTTTCCATCCTCTGGCTCTGTTTGTGTGTGACTGTAAACAAGACATCACTCTGTATCATCATCTCTCAGCTCAATCTCCTTAAACAGGAGATCAGCTCTCCATCGCACTTCAGTCATAAAGGACTCACAACTCAAAAAACAACATGTATTTTGATCGTCAGAGTTATGCCTGGATGGTACATTTACATAGTCTCGATTACTTTTCATGTCAATCAAACATTACAGAAAAGCAACTTGGGATGGACTAGTGGTGTTAAGACATTTATCTTTCCACTTGTCAGGTTTAGACAGGTAAACATATCCTGACGCAAGCTTTTAAATGGCGACCGCTGTCTCTACTTGACACCTAGGGCCTTGCACATGCAGAGAGAAACTGTTGGCTCACTTACAGACACAGTAGCACTGCAGGCTTTGGCAGCAGGTTATAAACTGCACTTGATATCACATTGATCTTGATGAAACTTGAGGTCATATCGTTTCCACATTTCTCAGGGGTCAGCAAGTTTGCAAGAACCAGGTAAATATTAATTTATTTAGTTTGCTCCTTTGCACCCCAGTATCTCTACTTGCACACTCATCTTCTGCACATCACTCCAGTGTCTAACTGCTATATTGTAATTATTTCACCACTTTGGCCTATTTATTTCCTTACCTCCCTTATCCTACCTCATTTGCACACATTGTATATAGACTTTTTCCTACTGTGTTATTGACTGTGTTTGTTTATTCCATGTGTAACTCTGGGTTGTTGTTTGTGTCGCAATGCTTTGCTTTATCTTGGCCAGATCGCAGTTGTAAATGAGAACTTGTTCTCAACTAGCCTACCTTTTTTATTTATTTATTTATTTTTCACCTTTATTTAACCAGGTAGGCAAATTGAGAACACGTTCTCATTTACAATTGCGACCTGGCCAAGATAAAGCAAAGCAGTTCGATACATACAACAACACATAGTTACACATGGAGTAGAACAAACATACAGTCAATAATACAGTAGAAAAATAAGTCTATATACAATATGAGCAAGTGAGGTGAGATAAGGAAGGTGAAGGCAAACAAAATATATATAAAAATAAATAAAAATATAAAAAGGCCATGGTGGCGAAGTAAATACAATATAGCAAGTAAAAAACAACAACACTGGAATGGTTGGTTTGCAGTGGAAGAAAGTGCAAAGTAGAGATAGAAATAATGGGGTGCAAAGTAGCAAAAATAAATAAATGAATACAGTAGGTAAAGAGGTAGTTGTTTGGGCTAAATTATAGATAGGCTATGTACAGGTGCAGTAATCTATGAGCTGCTCTGACAGCTGGTGCTTAAAGCTAGTGAGGGAGATAAGTGTTTCCAATTTCAGAGATTTTTGTAGTTCGTTCCAGTCATTGGCAGCAGAGAACTGGAATGTGAGGCGGCCAAAGGAAGAGTTGGTTTTGGGGGTGACCAGAGAGATATACCTGCTGGAGCGCGTGCTACAGGTAGGTGCTGCTATGGTGACCAGCGAGCTGAGATAAGGGGGGACTTGTAGATGACCTGGAGCCAGTGGGTTTGGCGACGAGTATGAAGCGAGGGCCAGCCAACGAGAGTGTACAGGTCGCAGTGGTGGGTAGTGTAAGGGGCTTTGGTGACAAAACGGATGGCACTGTGATAGACTGCATCCAATTTATTGAGTAGGGTATTGGAGGCTATTTTGTAAATGACATCACCGAAGTCGAGGATTGGTAGGATGGTCAGTTTTACAAGGGTATGTTTGGCAGCATGAGTGAAGGATGCTTTGTTGCGGAATAGGAAGCCAATTCTAGATTTAACTTTGGATTGGAGATGTTTGATGTGAGTCTGGAAGGAGAGTTTACAGTCTAACCAGACACCTAGGTATTTGTAGTTGTCCACAAATTCTAAGTCAAAGCCGTCTAGAGTAGTGATGTTGGACAGGCAGGCAGGTGCAGGCAGCGATCGGTTGAAGAGCATGCATTTAGTTTTACTTGTATTCAAGAGCAATTGGAGGCCACGGAAGGCGAGTTGTATGGCATTGAAGCTCGCCTGGAGGGTTGTTAACACAGTGTCAAAAGAAGGGCCAGAAGTATACAGAATAGTGTCGTCTGCGTAGAGGTGGATCAGAGACTCACCAGCAGCAAGAGCGACATCATTGATGTATACAGAGAAGAGAGTCGGTCCAAGAATTGAACCCTGTGGCACCCCCATAGAAACTGCCAGAGGCCCGGACAACAGACCCTCCGATTTGACACACTGAACTTGATCAGAGAAGTAGTTGGTGAACCAGGCGAGGCAATCATTAGAGAAACCAAGGCTGTCGAGTCTGCCGATGAGGATGTGGTGATTGACAGAGTCAAATGCCTTGGCCAGGTCAATGAATACGGCTGCAAAGCATTGTTTCCTATCGATGGCGGTTAAGATATCGTTTATGACCTTGAGCGTGGCTGAGGTGCACCCATGACCAGCTCTGAAACCAGATTGCATAGCGGAGAAGGTATGGTGGGATTCGAAATGGTCGGTAATCTGTTTGTTAACTTGGCTTTCGAAGACCTTAGAAAGGCAGGGTAGGATAGATATGGGTCTGTAGCTGTTTGGGTCAAGAGTGTCCCCCCCTTTGAAGAGGGGGATAACCGCAGCTGCTTTCCAATCTTTGGGAATCTCAGACGACACGAAAGAGAGGTTGAAAAGGCTAGTAATAGGGGTGGCAACAATTTCAGCAGATAGTTTTAGAAAGAAAGGGTCCAGATTATCTAGCCCGGCTGATTTGTAAGGGTCCAGATTTTGCAGCTCTTTCAGAACATCAGCTGACTGTATTTGGGAGAAAGAGAAATGGGGAAGGCTTGGGCGAGTTGCTGTGGGGGGTGCAGTGCTGTTGACCGGGGTAGGGGTAGCCAGGTGGAAAGCATGACCAGCCGTAGAAAAATGCTTATTGAAATTCTCAATTATAGTGGATTTGTCGGTGTTGACAGTGTTTCCTATCTTCAGTGCAGTTGGAAGCTGGGAGGAGGTGTTCTTATTCTCCATGGACTTTACAGTGTCCCAGAACTTTTTTGAGTTTGTGTTGCAGGAAGCAAATTTCTGCTTGGAAAAGCTAGCCTTGGCTTTTCTAACTGCCTGTGTATATTGGTTCCTAGCTTCCCTGAAAAGTTGCATATCACGGGGGCTGTTCGATGCTAATGCAGAACGCCATAGGATGTTTTTCTGTTGGTTAAGGGCAGTCAGGTCAGGAGAGAACCAAGGGCTATATCTGTTCCTGGTTCTAAATTTCTTGAATGGGGCATGCTTATTCAAGATGGTGAGGAAGGCATTTAAAAAAAATATCCAGGCATCCTCTACTGATGGGATAAGATCAATATCCTTCCAGGATACCTCGGCCAGGTCGATTAGAAAGGCCCGCTCGCTGAAGTGTTTCAGGGAGCGTTTGACAGTGATGAGTGGAGGTCGTTTGACCGCTGACCCATTACGGATGCAGGCAATGAGGCAGTGATCGCTGAGATCTTGGTTGAAAACAGCAGAGGTGTATTTGGAGGGCAAGTTGGTTAGGATGATATCTATGAGGGTACCCGTGTTTACGGAATTGGGGTGGTACCTGGTAGGTTCATCGATAATTTGTGTGAGATTGAGGGCATCAAGGTTAGATTGTAGGATGGCTGGGGTGTTAAGCATGTTCCAATTTAGGTCGCCTAGCAGCACGAGCTCTGAAGATAGATGGGGGGCAATCAGTTCACATATGGTGTCCAGAGCACAGCTGGGGGCAGAGGGTGGTCTATAGCAGGCGGCAACGGTGAGAGACTTGTTTTTAGAGAGGTGGATTTTTAAAAGTAGAAGTTCAAATTGTTTGGGAACAGACCTGGTTAGTAAAACAGAACTCTGCAGGCAATCTTTGCAGTAGATTGCAACACCGCCCCCTTTGGCCGTTCTATCTTGTCTGAAAATGTTGTAATTAGGGATGAAAATGTCAGAATTTTTGGTGGTCTTCCTAAGCCAGGATTCATACCTGGTTAAATAAAGGTTGAATATTTTTTTTACATTTTAAATATACCTTGAATTTTATGAGCGTTTGCTGAAGCTAGTGTGAATCTACTCATTTTGAATATACTGTATGTTACTGTTGAAAACATACCAAAAAGCTACCATTTACATGTATACATGGATGGCCTACAGCAGACCTTAACTGTATTTCTAAATTCATTTCCTATTGTTCAGAGTAGCTATTTTCACTTTGATGAAAAGGGATCGGAGAGAATAGTAGACAGAGGTGAATAGCTTGTGCTACAAAACATTATAGAGAAAATTCTGAAGATATGAAAGCTCATGTCAGATATTCCCTATGGACATGTGCGTGTTTGTGCACGCATGTGTGTGTTAGCGTGCATGTCTGTCTGTGTGGATTATGGGGGTCCAGACCACCTTAATCTCAGATGCAGTTTAATGAGTTTTCCAAACCAAAAGCACACAAAACACTAAATCAAACACCATTCAATCCTTGATTAGAATTTAAAAAAAATTGCTCACAAAACAAGCTTTGCTGGTCACAAGTATGCATCATGTGTAAAACAGACACGGTTTAAAAATCACTATAAAAAGTGTTAGCAAATCAGATAACAGGACCCCATCCCACTACTAACTCCATCCCCATTAACACCACAGGTAAAGAGGAACACACACACCATTAACAAGTTTGAAGCAACTGTGTACAGAAGTCTGGAGCACTCACCAGGGTCCCCAGGTCTGAGCCTGAAGTTCTTTTGACCGCGCTCTCTCTCTCCTCTCCAGGTATCTGTGCTCCCGTGCTCCTTCTCCTCTGCTCATACAGCATGACAGTCAGGATATCAGACTGTCTTGGGCTCTAGTAAAGCCTTGCATTTGGTAATCATACACCCAATACGAAACTAGAGACTCCATTACGGACACCCACACACACACGCACGCGCGCACGCACAAGCGCACACACACACACACACGCACAAGCGCACACACACACACACGCACAAGCGCACACACACACACACACACACACACACACACACACACACACACACACACACACACACACACACACACACACACACACACACACACACACTGTAGTGGTGTGAATGTTGCGGGGGTCACCCTCCTCAGTCAGTGGGGTATTGTGATACTGAAGGTAGCTAGGGAGCCCTAGCATATCCCCACTGTTGTGGAGTCAACAGAGATCAGTCTGACGTGGCTAGGGACGGTAGATCCTGATCTTACCACAGCTCCTGCAGACTAAGCAGACACCATAACACCTCAGGGGCGCACATCCAATCCAACCTCACTCTAAGGATTAGATCATCCTGTCATACACCCTCCATACACGTCCATTGTGTACCTGAGGACTCAATCCCCCATCTCTGCACAAACGCACGCACACACACACACACACACACACACACACACACACACACACACACACACACACACACACACACACACACACACACACACACACACACACACACACACACACACACACACACACACACACACACTTCCTTTCAAATGATTGGGGTCACTTAGAAATGTCCTTGTTTTTGGAAGAAAAGCATTTTTTTGTCCATTAAAATAACATCAAATTGATCAGAAATACAGTGTAGACATTGTTAATGTTGTAAATGACTATTGTAGCTGGAAATATCTACATAGGCGTACAGAGGCCCATTATCAGCAGCCATCACTCCTGTGTTCCAACGGCACGTTGTGTTAGCTAATCCAAGTTTATAATTTTAAAAGTCTAATTGATCATTAGAAAACCCTTTTGCAATTATGTTAGCACCCCTGAAAACAGTTTTCCTGATTGAAGAAGCAATAAAACTGGCCTTCTTTAGACTAGTTCAGTATCTGGAGTATGAGCATTGTGGGTTCGATTACAGCCTCAAAATGGCCAGAAACAAATAACTTTCTTCTGAAACTCGTCAGTCTATTCTTGTTCTGAGAAATTAAGGCTATTCCATGTGAGAAATTGGGAACTGAAGATCTCGTACAACGCTGTTTACTGCTCCCTTCACAGAACAGCGCAAACTGGCGCTAACCAGTACATTAGAGAGTCTAGTTTGAGAAACAGACGCCTCACAAGTCCTCATTAAATATTACTCGCAAAACACCAGTCTCAACGTCAACAGTGAAGAGGCGACTCTGGGATGCTGGCCCTCTAGGCAGACTTCCTCTGTCCAGTGTCTGTGTTCTTTTGCCCATATTAATCTTTTCTTTTTATTGGCCAGTCTGAGATATGTTTTTTTCTTTACATCCTGGAGTCGCCTCTTCACTGAACTCAAGCTGAACTCAAGACCCCCCCCCCCCCCCCCCCCCCCCCAGGAAGTGCATAGAGGATGTTGTTCCTAAAGTGATGATTATAACTTAAAAACGTGGATAGATGGCAGCATTGGTGCAAAACTGAAAGCGTGAACCACCATATTTAACCACTGTAAGGTGACTGGGAACATGGACGTGTACAAACAGACGAGCTATGACCTCCATAAGGCAATCAAAGAGGCAAAATGACAAGGCTTCCGGCCCGAACGGCATCCCAGTCTGCATCCTCAGAGCATGTGCAGACTGGCTTGCTGGAGTGTTTACGGACATATTCAATCTCTCCCTATCCCTGTCTGTTGTCCCCACTTGCTTCAAATTGTCTACCATTGTTCCTGTAGCCAAGAAAGTGAAGGTAATCACTTCTGTAATCATAAAGTGCTTTGAGATGCTAGTTAGGATCATATCACCTCCAGCTTACCTGATACCTTAGACCCACTACAATTTAAATACCGCCCCAACAGATCCACGGACACCGCAATCACCATTTCACTGCACACTGCCCCCCACCTGGACAATAAGAATACGTAAGAATGCTGTTCATTGACTACAGATCAGCCTTTCAAGCTCATCACTAAGTTCAGGGCCCTGTGTCTGAACCCCTCCTTGTACAACTGGGTCCTAGACTTCCTGACGGGCCAACCTCAGGTGGTGAAGGTAGGCAACAACTCCTCCACCACGCTGATCCTCAACATGGGTGCTCCACAGGGGTGCGTGCTCAGCCCCCTCCTTTCTGACGGCATAACAATGGTAGGCCTGATTACCAACAACAACAACCAATAACCTCACCCTAAACATCAACAAAACGAAGGAGCTGATCTTGGACTACAAAAGACAGCAGAGAGCGTATGCCCCCATCCACTTTGACGGGCTGCAGTGGAGATGGTCAAAAGCTTCTCAGGAGGCTGAAGAAATTTGGCTTGGCCCCTAAGACCCTCACAAACTTCTACAGGTGCACCATCAAGAGCATCCTGTTGGGCTATATTACCACATGGTGCGGCAATTGCACCGCCCGCAATCGCAGGACTCTCCAGCGGGTAGTGCGGTCAGCCCAACGCATCAACGGGGGCATGCTGCCTGCCCTCCAGGACACCTACAGCACCCGGTGTCACAGGAAGGCCAAGAAGAACATCAAGGAATTTAGACACTTGAGTCACGGCCCGTTACTTCCGGCGCCGACAGAGATGGCCGCCTCGCTTCGCGTTCCTAGGAAACTATGCAGTATTTTGTTTTTTTATGTGTTATTTCTTACATTGGTACCCCAGGTAATCTAAGGGTTCATTACATACAGTCGGGAGGAACTACTGAATATAAGAGCAACGTCAACTCACCATCATTACAACCAGGAATATGACTCTCCCGAAGCGGATCCTGTGTTTTGCCTTCCACCCAGTACAATGGATCTGATCCCAGCCGGCGACCCTAAACAACGACACCGTAAAAGGGACAAACGAAGCGGTCTTCTGGTCAGGCTTCGGAGACGGGCACATCGCTCTCCACTCCCTAGCATACTACTCGCCAATGTCCAGTCTCTTGACAACAAGGTTGATGAAAACCCGAGCAAGGGTAACATTCCAGAGAGACATCAGAGACTGTAACGTTCTTTGCTTCACGGAAACATGGCTCATTAGAGAGACGCTAACGGAGTCGGTGCAGCCAGCTTGTTTCTTCACGCATCGCGCCGACAGAAAGAAACATCTTTCTGTTAAGAAGAGGGGCGGGGGTGTATGCCTTATGATTAACGAGACGTGGTGTGATCATGACAACATACAGGAACTCTATGGTCCCATATAGTCCCGTGTGGCTCAGTTGGTAGAGCATGGCGCTTGCAACGCCAGGGTTGTGGGTTCAATTCCCACGGGGGGACCAGGGTTCAATTCCCACGGTGGGACCAGGATGAATATGTATGAACTTTCCAATTTGTAAGTCGCTCTGGATAAGAGCGTCTGCTAAATGACTTAAATGTAAATGTAATGTAACTCAAGTCATTCTGTTCACCTGATTTAGAATTCCTCACAAGCAAATGTCGACCGCATTATCTACCAAGGGAATTCTCTTCGATTATAATCACAGCCGTATATATTCCCCCCCAAGCAGACACATCGATGGCCCTGAACAAACTTTATCTGACTCTTTGTAAACTGGAAACCACACACCCTGAGGCTGCATTCATCGTAGCTGGGGATTTTAACAATGCTAATCTGAAAACAAAACTCCCTAAATTCTATCAGCATATCGATTGTGCTACCAGGGCTGGTAAAACCTTGGATCATTGTTATACTAACTTCCGCAACACATATAAGGCCCTCCCCCGCCCTCCTTTCGGAAAAGCTGACCACGACTCCATTTTGTTGCTTCCAGCCTATAGACAGAAACTAAAACAGCAAGCTCCCGCGCTCAGGTCTGTTCAACGCTTGTCCGACCAATCTGATTCCACGCTTCAAGACTGCTTCGATCACGTGGATTGGGATATGTTCCGCATTACATCCAACAACAACATTGACGAATACGCTGATTCGGTGAGCGAGTTTATTAGAAAGTGCATTGACGATGTCGTACCCACAGCAACGATTAAAACATTCCCAAACCAGAAACCGTGGATTGATGGCAGCATTCGCGTGAAACTGAAAGCGCGAACCACTGCTTTTAACCAGGGCAAGGTGACCGGAAACATTACCGAATACAAACAGTGTAGCTATTCCCTCTGCAAGGCAATCAAACAAGCTAAGTGCCAGTATAGAGACAAAGTAGAGTCGCAATTCAACAGCTCAGACACAAGAGGTATGTGGCAGGGTCTACAGTCAATCATTGATTACAAAAAGAAAACCAGCCCCGTCGCGGACCAGGTTGTCTTGCTCCCAGACAGACTTAATAACTTTTTTGCTCGCTTTGAGGACAATACAGAGCCACTGACACGTCCCGCTACCAAAACCTGCGGGCTCTCCTTCACTGCAGCCGAGGTGAGTAAAGCATGTTAACCCTCGCAAGGCGGTGGTGAGTAAAGCATGTTACGTGTTAACCCTCGCAAGGCGGTGGTGAGGGTGGTGAGGGTAGGTAACAACATCTCCACCCCGCTGATCCTCAACACTGGGGCCCCACAAGGGTGCGTTCTGAGCCCTCTCCTGTACTCCCTGTTCACCCACGACTGCGTGGCCATGCACGCATCCAACTCAATCATCAAGTTTGCGGACGATACTACAGTGGTAGGCTTGATTACCAACAACGACGAGACAGCCTACAGGGAAGGGTGAGGGCCCTCGGAGTGTGGTGTCAGAAAAATAACCTCACACTCAACGTCAACAAAACAAAGGAGATGATTGTGGACTTTAGGGAAACAGCAGAGGGAGCACCCCCCCTATCCACATCGACGGGACAGTAGTGGAGAAGGTGGAAAGTTTTAAGTTCCTTGGTGTACACATCACGGACAAACTGAATTGGTCCACCCACACAGACAGCGCTGTGAAGAAGGCGCAGTAGCGCCTCTTCAACCTCAGGAAGCTGAAGAAATTCGGCTTGTCACCAAAAGCACTCACAAACTTCTACAGATGCACAATCGAGAGCATCCTGTCGGGCTGTATCACCGCCTGGTACGGCAACTGCTCCGCCCTCAACCGTAAGGCTCTCCAGAGGGTAGTGAGGTCTGCACAACTAATCACCGGGGGCAAACTACCTGCCCTCGAGGACACCTACACCACCCGATGTCACAGGAAGGCCATAATGATCATCAAGGACAACAACCACTCGAGCCACTGCCTGTTCACCCCGCTATCATCCAGAAGGCGAGGTCAGTACAGGTGCATCAAAGCAGGGACCGAGAGACTAAAAAACAGCTTCTATCTCAAGGCCATCAGACTGTTAAACAGCCACCACTAACATTTAGTGGCCACTGCCAACATACTGACTCAACTCCAGCCACTTTAATAATGGGAATTGATGGAAATTATGTAAAAATATATCACTAGCCACTTTAAACAATGCCACTTAATATAATGTTTACATACCCTACATTACTCATCTCATATGTATATGTATATACTGTACTCTATATCATCTACTGCATCTTGCCATCTTTATGTAATACATGTATCACTAGCCACTTTAAACTATGCCACTTTATGTTTATATACCCTACATTACTCATCTCATATGTATATACTGTACTCTATACCATCTACTGCATCTTGCCTATGCCGTTCTGTACCATCACTCATTCATATATCTTTATGTACATATTCTTTATCCCTTTACACTTGTGTGTATAAGGTAGTAGTTGTGGAATTGTTAGGTTAGATTACTTGTTGGTTATTACTGCATTGTCGGAACTAGAAGCACAAGCATTTCGCTACACTCACATTAACATCTCCTAACCATGTGTATGTGACAAATAAAATTTGATTTGATTTGATTTTGTTCACCCCACTGCCATCTAGAAGGTGGAGACAGTACAGGTGCATCAAAGATGGAACTGAGAGACTGATAAACGGCTTCTATCTCCGGGCCATCAGACTGTTAAACAGTCACCACTAGCAGCCCTCTGCCCAGTACCCTGCCCTGAACCTCAGACACTGTCACTAGCCAGCTACCACTCGGTACTCTAACCTGCACCTTAGAGACGGCTGCCCCTTAGGAAGCTAATTTCCTAAAATTCTATCCATTTTGCCATGGGGTTTTGTACTCCTGTATTTAAATACTGGATTCTTGACATAGCTCATTCTAATATATTCATATTGTACTTCTTGACATAGCTCACTCTATCTACTGTTGTACATATCATTCTTAATATACAGTATATTGTGTAAATCAATCTGGTGTATATACTTATAGATTACATTTGGATTACTGTTACAGTGCTATTTGGGTTGTTAATTGGATTACTGTTACAGTGCTATTTGCGTTGTTAATTGGATTACTGTTACAGTGCTATTTGCGTTGTTAATTGGATTACTGTTACAGTGCTATATGGGTTGTTAATTGGATTACTGTTACAGTGCTATATGGGTTGTTAATTGGATTACTGTTACAGTTCTATTTGGGTTGTTAATTGGATTACTGTTACAGTTCTATTTGGGTTGTTCATTGGATTACTGTTACAGTGCTATATGGGTTGTTAATTGGATTACTGTTACAGTGCTATATGGGTTGTTAATTGGATTACTGTTACAGTGCTATTTGCGTTGTTAATTGGATTACTGTTACAGTGCTATTTGCGTTGTTAATTGGATTACTGTTACAGTGCTATATGGGTTGTTAATTGGATTACTGTTACAGTGCTATATGGGTTGTTAATTGGATTACTGTTACAGTTCTATTTGGGTTGTTAATTGGATTACTGTTACAGTTCTATTTGGGTTGTTCATTGGATTACTGTTACAGTGCTATATGGGTTGTTAATTGGATTACTGTTACAGTGCTATATGGGTTGTTAATTGGATTACTGTTACAGTGCTATATGGGTTGTTATTTGGATTACTGTTACAGTTCTATTTGGGTTGTTAATTGGATTACTGTTACAGTTCTATTTGGGTTGTTAATTGGATTACTGTTACAGTTCTATTTGGGTTGTTAATTGGATTACTGTTACAGTGCTATATGGGTTGTTAATTGGATTACTGTTACAGTTCTATTTGGGTTGTTCATTGGATTACTGTTACAGTTCTATTTGGGTTGTTCATTGGATTACTGTTACAGTGCTATTTGGGTTGTTCATTGGATTACTGTTACAGTTCTATTTGGGTTGTTAATTGAATTCGTTCATGTCTTGATTTCTTGTTGTTTATTTTTATTTTGTATTATTTGTGTTCTTGTTTGACCTTATACTGCATTGTTAGGAGCTAGTAATATAAGCATTTTCCTGCACCCGCTATAACGTCCGCTAAACTGTGTACGCGACCAATAAAATTTGGATTTCATTTTAGCACGTCCACGCTGCATGCCAGCGAGCAAGGCCATGTCAAATGAACAAAACGGCTGCTCTGTCACAACGCTCTGCAGCGAGCCAAAGCGGAAAGGACATTAAATCCACAGCACGGCTACATCCGTCTCCATGCTGAACTGCAGATTCCTTAGAAAGAAAGAAAAAAGGCTTCCAATCAAAGTTAATCAAGTGCTCCCGGAGAAGGACGGCCAACTTGGCATCACCACAAGGCTATTGTGTTACACAGAGAGCCGATGATCCATATAGTCGAAATAGATTCCCCCATCTAGTCTACCTGTCAGCTCGGTTCAGCTGGGGATTTCTGTCTCGTTGCGGTTGTTTGCAACAAAAAACTCGGCGGGAATAGAGGAGTGGAGAGTGGCTCCCAAGGTCAAGTAAACCTTCAAGGCCCGCCAATCCCTCTTGGGCTTTCTCCATGCCCACCGCACGCATCACACTTTTCCACAGGGATGCGCTTTTACTATGTCATTGAGGCAGGCAGGCGGGCTATTGAAGCAGCGGCTGCCAGTTAAACACTGCACACATAAACAGAGGAGACGGAGTGAGTGAGAAACACTTGTCTGAGTCTAATCAATGCATTCCCAGCATAGTGATTTGTGACTGTGAGACGGAGACCGCAAGAGGAGAAGAGGGTGAGAGAGAAGGAAAGAGTGAGAGAGACAGAGCGAGAGGGAAAGGGGTATAAAGAGGGGGTGAGAGTGAACTAGAAAGACAGGGCAGAGTGAAAGAAGGGGACAGAAGGGAGACGATCAGGGAGGCAGCATACAGCAGCTAGCTACTACAGTGTCACTGTGCCACTCTGTCCCTGGTCTTTAGCTACTGCAGCAGGATACCACTGCTGGCTTCTCATGGAAGCTAAGCAGGGCTGCTTCTGGTCATCCCTGAATGGGAGACCAGATGCTGCCAGAAGTGATGTTGGAGGGCCAGTAGGAAGCAATATTTCCTCTAGTCAAAAAATGATATATCCTAATGGCCCAGGGCAGTGATTGGGGACATTGCCCTGTGTAGGGTGCTGTTAAATTGGTGTTGTGACTCTAAGTTGTAACTAAAGATCCCATAGCACTTATTGTAAAAGTAGGGGTGTTAACCCTGGAGTCCTGTCTAAATTCCCATTCTGGCCCTCATACAATCTTGGCCACCTACAGTAGTCATCCCTAGCTTTCATTTAGCTCATTCATGCACTTCCCTGTATTTGTTCCCCAGGTTGTTGCTGTAAATGAGAATGTGTCTTATTCAGCTTACTGGGTAAAATAAAAAAAAGTGCCACTCTTTTCCTGTTCGCAGGTCTCTAGCTACTGCAGTGTCACTCTCTCCCTGGTGTCATTATCCCAGCGTTGCTCATCTGATCCCCCTCCAAGTGACACTATCCCCTTAACTGTGAACATGGACACTGTTTACGTAGCACTTTTTCAGTCACCCATGCGTGTAATGAATATGCTGGGGCTGCTTGTACTGTGTGTGTCTGCCAGCACACTGCATGCCTAATTGCCTACGCCGATCATGCATGTAGCATGACATGGAAACATGTTAAAGAAATGTAGTTGAAATGGGAAGGTGAAATCAATCAGCTTTCCATTCATGAATGTTGATAGGTCCAGAGTTGCAGGAAACTCCGCACAGGGTATACAGTATCCACAAACTGTTTTTTGGGGGGTTCAGCAGACAGCCAGGTTGAACATGATATGTCATTGAGGCGCGTGTGTCTCATCATCCAGAACACATGATCTAGACATTCTATCTAAACGTTCCATAATACGCTCATCCATTAGGCCCGGAAGGATTTCAAAGTGTACGTCAGGTAGAACGCTCCTCCGGTTATTCCAACCTACGTGTGTAATACTATGCCCCTAGTTTTATCAGTCAAGTAATCCTATAGCTCAGAAGACACCTGTCTCAGTGGCGACATCAAACACGGGAGAAATGTTTGGCCAGCGCCAGGAGGGTAGGAGGGCTGTCCTAGGTCCTGCCCCCTTCAGAGGTGAACAGCTTTGGGTGAGGTCAGAGGTCAGAGTGAGGCTTCAGGCAATCCGAATGCATTTCCACCCATAAGAGAAGTTGTCCAGGATCATTGTGAGATAGTAATAAGCAGCCTGTTCTCTTGCTAATAGAGACTTTGTTTGCTAGTGGTATTTGACCACTGTGGTCATGCAGTGGGATGAAAGTGCAGATTGAGTGAAAAGACAATGTGACGTGGAATGAGGTATGTTGGGGGATGGCAGTGGATGCAAATACCCTGAGCTCACAATCTGCAAGTTGCATCGGTCGAATACAGTCGTACCGTTGTTTTTGGTGTGTTTTAGTTTTTCGAATCTAGCCCTATTTTTGTTAATACTTACTAACTTCTATCTCTTCACCCTAACCCACTTACTAACTCCTAACACCTCACCTTAACCCAGTAACTAACCCCTAACCACTCAAATTACCTGCCAGCTTTAAGTTTCATGTGACCATTTTGTTATTGTTTTGGAGGGAGATGCTCTTTGTTTTGTTTCAGTTACAAAATGTACGTGATTGCAATTTGTTGGGCAAACCACAGGGGAGAGAAACCTTGGGCCGTGCACCGTTATTTGATGTGCAAAAACTGCCAGGTCCCAGTGTGACCCTCGCTGTTATATTTAGACAGTCCTAACTCATCAGGGACAAGGAGGTGTTTGGCCAGTGTGTTGCTCTGTGGATTCTACCCCATTACGGAGATTATGCAACGTGTAGCAGATCAGGGATATAAAGCCCTGGGGATCACTCTCATAGATGAACACTAGTGACTAAAGATTGCAGACTTAATGTCTGGATTGTTTCCAGCTCACTAATACAATGGAATGGAGGGTGTTCTGCATGTCTAGGCCAACTACCGGGATGAGAAAGTCAAATCTCATACAGCCTTAAGACCAACGAACGACCCCAATTTAGCAGCGCATGTCCAGTCATTCTGTGACAAGACTATTCCATTCACATTCTGATTTAATAAAACCCAAATATTCAACATCAACAGGGAAGATTGATTACAAATGTGGTGCACAGGAGACTCATCCTTAGAAGACAGATGATCAAATTCCTCTCCATCACAGACATAGAGATATCAAGAACGCGCCAACAACCCTGTAGAGAGGAGAGATGTCATCCACCACCTACTATTTCTAATCAACATTCCTCGCCACGCGGGTAACACAGTCTATGGTCACAGGTAGTGTGATCTCTTACAATACCTCTGGCGTCACATTCTCACTCTCGCTCATTCCGCCATCTACAGTATCTTCGTTCTATAATTCAAATGGACCTGCAATACCATGGGCTACTAGACACAGGTTGGATGGATTCAAGTAGCTATACAGACTCCATTTTGGTTGTGATCTTCTGCCCTGAGACAAAATCCGCGAGGGCTAGGTGGTCACTATACAGCAGTTATTGCATGAGCGTTCCACCCTTTTCAACCAAATTAAAGCTGTGTGGAAACATGTGTACAAGGTCATGGTAGGGTCATTTATGTTTTTTGGACAACATCCACACCATGTAGTGCATTTTCTTCATCGACTCTTACATATTTATGCAATTCGTCTTGTAGAAGATAAAGTGAATTGATATGACAAAAACGGTCAACCAACACTCAATTAACACGACCTAATGTGAATAGGCCTACATGCTATCAATACAGGAAATTGTATTTCAAAAAACAGGTTCCTCTCAACTTGGTCTTAATTAACCAAAAGCCAACCCAAAATTACATCTGTAGTACTAGCTACCTCTATTTAGTTTTACATGTAGATGATACTCATGAGTTCATTGTACATCACACGGTAATCTGCCCAGTATTACTCATAATAACACTGGGTTTCCATGTCCTTAGCCCTTAATATTACAAAATATTACAGCTAAAAAGGTTAGAAAAAAAGACCTGGTACCTTGCCCTTAAGCGGAATAAGAGGCATATCCACGTGGAGCTGCTACCATATCCTATTAGAGTGGGTTTAGATCCCGTCCATGCCCAGGCAATGTCTTAATTCAGAATGAACCGTGGTAAAGCTCTCTCCCTAGCACGTAGCCTGGCGTGGACAGACGGCAGGGCAGTTACAGTTTGGGAGGTCAATAGGCGGTACAGATGTGTTCTGATATAACAACAACAACACGATTACAATTAATCTGGCCAATTTCCCCGAGAGAAAAAAAAAATCCACATGTGGTCCATCAGGCGCTTGGTGTTGCTTTCACATTCTAGACAGACAGCACTGTGTCTGGGAAGATTATAGTAATACTACTAATACTACAGTAGCATTGCTAATTGCATTGCTTCTTGCACTACTTACTGTATACTGGTACTGAGAATACTACAGGATTACTGGTGAAAGTTCCAATACTAGGAATACTTCTGAAGGTACTATTTATCTCTATCTGTATTTCTGCCTATCTGGCTGTCTTTCTGCTTGTCGGGATGATATTTTGCTAAACGCCAGTGTTGGTGCAGCGAGGGGCTCATTTTTCCCAATGCTAGTAAAGTCCTGTAAGTGACTTACCTACCTGTCTGTCTGCCAGGTGCCATTGGGTCTCTATCATATTTCACATACACACGCTTAGGCCTTGTTGGTTCGTCCTATGCCATTTTTCAGCTCTACCCTCACCTTCATGGCCTCATTCCCCTCATTGACACTATCTCTACACTGGATAGATAGGAAGTGGTTAAAGAGAGAGACACGATTAAAGGGATTATCCTGCACACAATGTATTTGCAAATACTGTAAACATATCGAAGTGAAACATTACGGTCACATATAGATCTTCGTCAGCATATCCCCTGATCCTCTACAACTCTATGCTAGTTAGCGATGAACAACGGCCGTTCAAATCAAATCCAGCAAGGTGTCATCTCTCAGACTGCAACACAAAGATGAAGTATTCCCACATCTCCCTGCTCCTACTATCCCCACTGATTCTTCTTGGCTTATAAAATATTTCTGCTCTAATCACTTTGTGTGTCCCTGGTGAGGACTTCAGTTCCACACTGCAGCTGGAGCCTGCCTGCGGGGTGTTGATAACGTGATATTCATTTCCTGGCATCGAACGGTGTAACGTAGGTGCTGAAAAGCTGCAGTCTCCATGTTCCCGACAACACACGGAAACTCCTGTCCTGTCCGTACCGTCGCAATAGGTGTTCTATCACATCACTGACTGAACACACCCCACCTTAGGTTGGTATGGTGTAATGAGGTATGGTGTCATTTCAATTGTATGCCTCACTTTTGCGTTAGTTGCAGTGCTTCACCGTCTCAGTGTGTGTTGCTAGCTTCCTGTGATGAAAGAAACTATATGGGTATTTGGACTATTGTGTAATTTTGGCTTGCATCTCCCTATTTAGAAGACTAACCTGCATACCAATTATGCCAGCAGCATACCACCCTGCATACCACTGCTGGTTTGCTTCTGAAGCTAAGCAGGGTTGGTCCTGGGCAGTCCCTGGATGGGAGACCAGATGCTGCTGGAAGTGGTGTTGGAGGGCCAGTAGGAGGCACTCTTTCCTCTGGTCTAAAAAAAACATCCCAATGCCCCAGGGCAGTGATTGGGGACACTGTCCTGTATAGGGTGCCGTCTTTCGGATGGGACGTTAAACGGGTGTCCTGACTCTCTGAGGTCATTAAAGATCCCATGGCACTTATCGTAAGAGTAGGGGTGTTATCCCCGGTGTCCTGGCTAAATTCCCAATCTGGCCCTCAAACCATCATGGTCACCTAATAATCCCCAGTTTACAATTGGCTCATTCATCCCCCTCCTCTCCCCTGTAACTATTCCCCAGGTCGTTGCTGCAAATGAGAACGTGTTCTCAGTCAACTTACCTGGTAAAATAACGGTAAAATAAAATAAAATAAATAAATAAATACCTTCCATCCAAGACTCTGAATAGCAACATATGGTGTTTTACCCATCTCAAGAGTCCCGTCCACGTTTGTTCTCCCTTTTGTGGAACAAATGCATTTTATAACTTGCAAGAACCGTCAGATCCCTCACATCATATATTTGTTTATACTGCATACCCTTGAAATGGTACTAAAAACTGGTATCCAAGCCTCTAAGTATCCAAGCCTCCACTGTGTTATTTCAGGCCATGATACTACTGGATCACTGTCTTAGGTGGCAGATAAATATTGAATCAAAAAGAGCACCAGAAGCCCTGTTTACCTCAATATCTCTATATCTCTATATCTCCAATCCCTATGTAACCCCCTCAATGACAGTGTGTGTGTGTGTGTGTGTGTGTGTGTGTGTGCAGTATGTGAGACTGAGTGCACTACATCCAGGCATGTGTGTTATTTGGGGCGGCAGGTAGCCTAGCGGTTAAGGGTGTTGGATTAATAACCGAAAGGTCGTGTTTCTGAATCCCTGACATGACTAGGGTGAAAAATCTGTCGATGTCCCCTTGAGGAAGGTGCTTAACCCTAATTATCCTGTAAGTCGCTCTGGATAAGAGCGTCTAATAAATGACTCAAATATAATTCTGGTGCTTAAGAGGAGTCCCCTACCCCCTTCTTCTCCTCTTCCCCCGGTTTTTACCCCCTCCTCTATAGGCTAGTTTAATGGTGGAAGAGGATGAACAGCGTCATCCAGGGTACACTCCTCCTCGTCTTCTTCAAGAAAGAGCAGCATACACAATTTATGGGAGTTACATTACATTTACATTTACATTTAAGTCATTTAGCAGACGCTCTTATCCAGAGCGACTTACAAATTGGTGCATTCACCTTATGATATCCAGTGGAACAACCACTTTACAATAGTGCATCTAAATCTTTTAAGGGGGGGGGGGGGGGGGTTAGAAGGATTACTTTATCCTATCCTAGGTATTCCTTAAAGAGGTGGAGTTTCAGGTGTCTCCGGAAGGTGGTGATTGACTCCGCTGACCTGGCGTCATGAGGGAGTTTGTTCCACCATTGGGGTGCCAGAGCAGCGAACAGTTTTGACTGGGCTGAGCGGGAACTGTACTTCCTCAGAGGTAGGGAGGCGAGCAGGCCAGAGGTGGATGAACGCAGTGCCCTTGTTTGGGTGTAAGTTCCAGAGTGTCACACATTCTGAAAATATCCCTCCCTCACAGACACTGGGGGCCATTTTGTGCTCTACATTGATTCAATGTCTGGCTGGGACAGGAATTCTAAATAGCCATTAGAGTTGTATAAATTGATATTTCCCTGATCATGCATTTTAAACCTGAATTTTTCCAGTCGTAGATTTAAAAAATGATATTTGTCCCAAAATGATTTGGTCAAATCATGCACCAAAGTTCCATGTATCAATATGGAAAAAAATACACTAGTATCAAGAAAGCGTACATGATATAAATAAATATTTTTATTTACAGATTTTTTCAGAGCCTTATGTATTTATTGAGATAGGATAGTGAAGAGTAGACAGGACAGGTGGGAGAAATTGTGAGTAAAAAAGGCTTGGATCGGATTCGAACCCATGCCTACACTTAGATTTTTTTCTTATTCGACTGTCTCCATAGGAGGTAGGTAGAACCAGTTTTAGTTGCAGGTAGAACTATTTGGGGTTCCAAAGATTTTTCATGGAACCCAAAAGGGTTCTCCCTGGAACCAAAAATAGTTCTTCAAAGGGATCTCCTATGGGGACAGCCAAAGGTTCTAGATAAAACTTTTTTCCCCTAAGAGTGTATTCTGGTTTACATGTGTGCTGGGGTCAGTGGCACTAACCACTTGACCACACAGGCCAACTCCATTCAATCCCTAAATGTTGACCGTTTAATGAACATTTCATGTTGAAAGTAAATTGCATCATCAACATGCATTAGTTGAGACTAGCAAAGGCAAGAGGAAGTGGAACACCTTGCTATGATCTATCTTTAGTGGAATGGGAGAGACTTCTTGGTTTCCTCTGCGCTGCTCTCTGTACAATCTCCCATCTCTGAGCCAGGAGCTACTGTAGAAGTGGGATATGAAGGGGGTGGGGGGGGGGGGAGAAGAAGCCTAAGGACCTAGATGGCTATGAAATATTAACTCATATGGGATATTTTAGGACTCTAACATTCTTATTCTAGTTGGTATGTTGGAAATGGCTCCATACAACATCAATATCTTACAAGATGGAACGAAGCAACACCCATCAGTGAGGCAAAGTACTGTACAGCCTGACCCCAACGAGAAGTGATCGTGATCAAGGTGAGGTCAGTGACTGATTAGACTGATGATTTGCCCTTTCTCTTTCTCTAAAATGTCTCTGTGGATGAAAGGTTAGTCTTTACAGTATTTATAGCCTCGTAATACATGTATGACAATTAGGAAATGCAGCATATGTTAAGCTTGATACCGTATCAGATGAATAAAACCTAAACAACTTGGTCTTCATTAATTGAAGTTATACTGCTACATGGTGTCTGAACTCCTGAGGTATCATTGTGTGTTTGGGTGAACTATGCCTTTAAATTAGTCCTGTATCAGCTGGTACTGTGTACGTACACAATGACGATACAAATAGCCTACATCCAAACATCATCGTCTCCTCAGCTGTCCAATGTTGTTCACTCAGCCCTCATTGTCTTGTGAAATAGAGAATTTCCCACAGTATCAACATCAGCCAGGCGTCATGCTGTCCTATCATATCATGCTGTGTGCTGTTGTGTGGGAGTTAGCTCTCTCTTGCTCTCCTGTTGGGCCTGACAGGTTGACTTTCCCAGGGGAGGGACACTGCCAAATGGCTGGCTGAGCATAGGGTGTTTTACACAACGATAGACTCTTTAGAGGTTTCGAGACCTTTTACTGTAGTGTAAACATGTGAACTGCAACGCTCGCGTCACCAACGCCGCTTTCCGGAGGTCACAGGCGAGACTCGGGCCGAGAGTACCCCCCTCCGAGCATTCAGATGTAAACAGGAATTGTCTCTTCAAACGAAATGCTCCTAGAGTAAAAAATAAATAATAGCAGAGCATGGTTTGTAAAACAGCTGAAATGTATTCCTTTGAATAATTATTCTATTGAGTTTTTACCTGAAATTGCAGTAATAGCCTGTTACATTCTGAAATTGTCGCAGTAGCTTAAAAAAAGGTAAACGGTGCTTGGCTGCACTGCACCTACTGATCTCAACTCCCCGGTGAATTACAAACGTTTTCAGTCGCAACTTTCCTTTACCACATGTAATGATTTGCATTATACTGATAAAAAAAGCCTGGTTTGTTTGAAGGTAACGTTGATAAGCTAAAGTTGTAAGATAGGCCTACTGTACTTTTATATTCGTCAAAGAGGGGTAATTGTTCATTTTTAATAGGCTAACGTTACTTGATGAAGCAGTAACTGTGTTGTCTTGAAGCTAAAATGTAATGAGTGTACGGACGAGAAAATAAACCCTTTAATTGAAAAGATGCTTCCAAAGTTGAATAGTTTGCTAATAGCATGCTTACTGGCTTGGCTGGTGGCTAAACTGGGACATTTACGTTAAATTTAAGCTGCGAAGCAAGAATGTCCGTTGCCAAGCCCCCGATCCCTGTCTAGGCACCTGACTTTCCATTGCTAATATAAATGTAAAAGTTTATGTACATAGTATGTGCATTGAAATCTCATTGCGATGCCTCTGCTACAACTCTCTTCAATTACTTCTCCCTATGTGTTACCTCCTCACAGGGCAAAGTGGGTAATGTGTGGACAGGCTACACAACACTGCCTCAGCCACCCAATGTGGATGGTGTGATCTGCAGTCCACGTGCAGGCAAGAGAAAATGTGAATGAGGGAGATGTCACGGTGTAAGGAAAATTCTCTAGAGGGCAGTAATGTGTTCTGCTTAGTTTTCACCTTGAATGAGGAGGCAAGTCTCCTTCAGCATGAGGGGGAACATTTTAGTATAGTTATTTTTTTACCCAACCACTGTTTTTAAACCAACAATTGCTGTGAGGTTGCTGCTGGAGTGACCTCAACTAACCTCCAACTTTTGAAGTTGGATAATTTAATAACCAACCCTGCCATTGCAGGAAGTTTAACTTATTTTTGCCTAAATAAAAAAAATCTATAGCCGAGAGCAAACATATGAGTGAGGAAGAAGTCCCCTTTGTTACAGTGTGCTAGCTACAGAGATGGGTTCCTGTTGGTTCAGAGGCACAGCGTTGTATTCCTAATTACGAGCTGCTGAGCAAAATGGGTGCCTTTGCGATTGCTCGGTCGTGCTTCTACCACTGGCACACACACACACACACACACACTGGCATACTGGCGCACACACACAGAGAAACACATGCACCTGCACACACGATTCTTCCTGACACTAGGGCAAATCATGTGTGGCCACCTGCCCCAGTCGTGGGATCCCCTATCCTGGGGAGAGATGCCAGAGAGCACAGGCTGTTTCACCACACCTTTCGCTGCTCCCCTCCCACCGGTCTCTCCCTGCCCTCCTTTCTCTGTCTCTCCCTACCCTTCTCTCATTGTTTCCTGTCTCTCACTGCCCTCCTTTCTCTGTCTCTCCCTACCCTTCTCTCATTGTTTCCTGTCTCTCACTGCCCACCTGTCTCTCCTTTCTCTATCTCTCCCTGCCCTCCTCTCCTTGTTTCCTGTCTCTCACTGCCCACCTGTCTCTCCTTTCTCTATCTCTCCCTGCCCACCTGTCTCTCCTTTCTCTATCTCTCCCTGCCCTCCTCTCCTTGTTTCCTGTCTCTCACTGCCCACCTGTCTCTCCTTTCTCTATCTCTCCCTGCCCACCTGTCTCTCCTTTCTCTGTCTCTCCCTGCCCACCTGTCTCTCCTTTCTCTATCTCTCCCTGCCCTCCTCTCCTTGTTTCCTGTCTCTCACTGCCCACCTGTCTCTCCTTTCTCTATCTCTCCCTGCCCACCTGTCTCTCCTTTCTCTGTCTCTCCCTGCCCACCTGTCTCTCCTTTCTCTATCTCTCCCTGCCCTCCTCTCCTTGTTTCTCTGTCTCTCCCTGCCCACCTGTCTCTCCTTTCTCTATCTCTCCCTGCCCACCTGTCTCTCCTTTCTCTGTCTCTCCCTGCCCACCTGTCTCTCCTTTCTCTATCTCTCCCTGCCCTCCTCTCCTTGTTTCTCTGTCTCTCACTGCCTACCTGTCTCTCCTTTCTCTATCTCTCCCTGCCCTCCTCTCCTTGTTTCCTATCTCTCCCTGCCCACCTGTCTCTCCTTTCTCTATCTCTCCCTGCCCTCCTCTCCTTGTTTCCTATCTCTCCCTGCCCACCTGTCTCTCCTTTCTCTATCTCTCCCTGCCCTCCTCTCCTTGTTTCCTATCTCTCCCTGCCCACCTGTCTCTCCTTTCTCTATCTCTCCCTGCCCACCTGTCTCTCCTTTCTCTGTCTCTACCTGCCCACCTGTCTCTCCTTTCTCTATCTCTCCCTGCCCTCCTCTCCTTGTTTCTCTGTCTCTCCCTGCCCTCCTCTCCTTGTTTCTCTGTCTCTCCCTACCCTTCTCTCCTTGTTTCATGTCTCTCCCTCCTCTCTTTGCTCTGTTTCTCCCTGTCTCTCCCTGCCCTAATGGATTTTAAAGGACTGATCCTAGCGCTGAAAGATTCCAAAAGGTGGCCAGTTATTTCAGGCCCGGTACCATCACTGGGCCATGGGTGTGAAAGATTCAGCAGTCTACTGGCATTACACACCTGGTTCAAATCCTACTGTAGCTCTGTTGGTATAACTTTTATAGATAACTTTGACACCTTTTGGAAACAGAATATGCTCTACAGTAATGATGGAGTCCATCCAAATCATCTTCTCTCCTGAACCCCGTCAGCGCATTTCAAGGCTGCGTTGAGACAATGACTTAACAGTGACCCATGCCCTGCTCAGATAATTCCTACCGTTGTGTCACTGTTGTAGTAGTGCCGCTGCAAATGTACATTGTCCCAGGGGCGTTGGCAATCATAATGTAAGTAACCTAATTTATGTCCCTCTAACTCCACGGAATGCATCTGTCAATCCTACAGCTAATGTGTGCAGTTATCAGGTGCCTGTGAACCTGAGTTATACTGTGAGCACTGAGGCCCTCGCAGGAAGTACACTGTGTGCAGCTCACTCTGCACTATCAGCTCACACATAAATATCACTGTCATGTCTACCTCTGATGAGCCTCCCAGTAAAGCAATAAAAACAATCAAGAATACCAGAAAAGTGCTAAAAATAGCCAACATTAACATATGTAGTCTAAGAAACAAGGTTCGTGAAATCGATAACTTGCTAGTAACAGATCAAATTCATATACTGGCAATCTCTGAAACTCAATTAGATATTACCTTTGATGATTCAGTGGCAGCAATACATGGTTTCAACGTTTTCCGAAGAGACAGGAATGCCAGTGGTCGTGTTGCCGGTTATTTCGGGGGGATACTCCTGTAACCCTTCGAAAGGTTCTCATGTCAAATGCTTTTTGAAGTAACATGGCTACAGAGTTGAGTTCAACACAGCTTCAGTTCGACATTGTTACTTCGTGACGATGTCAGTTGAACGATTGGAATGAACATTCCAAAATGTTACGGAGAAATGTCAAACAGATATTTTTTGGTAAGGCTTAATGTGAAATTTTAGCTGCAATAATTTAGCTATTCCCACTACATGTAATAGAAAGCCTACATGGCCACTTGATTAATTGCAGTGTCAGTTTAGACCCGAAACAGATACTCACGTTCACTGCACATTGCCTTCTCAGACCGTTCGCAAACACAAGACAAATGGAATATGTTAGCTAACGATTACGAACTACAGTATTTCACTCTTTGAGGTTCACCTGCCTCACCTAAAGCCTATTCTTGTGGGAAGCTGCTATAGAACTCCAAGTGTTAACAGTCAGTATCTGGATAATATGTGTGAAATGCTTGATAATGTATGTGATATCAACAGAGAGGTATATTTTCTGAGGGACCTAAATATTGACTGGCTCTCATCATGCTGCCCTTCAAACTGTAACCAGTGCCTGCAACCTGGTTCAGGCTATCAGTCAACCTACCAGGGTATTTACAAACAGCATAGGAATGAAATCATCCACATGTATTGATCACATCTTTACTAATGCTGCAGAAATCTGCTCTACAGCAGTATCCAAATCCATCGGATGTAGTGATCATAATATAGTAGCCATTCTAGGAAAACCAAAGTTCCAAAGGCTGGAACTAATATAGTGTATGAGAAGTCATACAACAAGTTTTGTAGTGATTCCGATGTTGAATATGTAAAAATGTTTGCTAGTCTGTGGTGTGTAATGAGGAGCAACCAGACGCTAAACTTGACACATTTATGAAATTGCTTATTCCAGTTCCTAATAAGCTTGTAACTATTAAGAAAATGACTGTAAAAACTGTTAAATCCTTGTGGATTGATGAGGAATTGAAAAGGGTTGAGAGGGATGAGGCAAAAGGAATGGCACATAAGTCTAGCTGCACAGCCGACGTACTGTAAATTGAGAAATCATGTGACTAAACTGAACAAAAAGAAGAAGAAATTGTACTATGAAACAACAATAAATTATATAATGAATTATATTAAAAAGCTTTGGAGCACCTTAAATGAAATTTGGGGCCAAAAAGTGAACTCGGCTCCATCATTCATTGAATCAGATGGCTTATTCATCACAAAACCAACTGATACTGCCAACTACTTTAATGATTGTTTTCATTGGCAAGATTAGAACATTTAGGAATGATTTGCCAATAACAAATTCTTAACCTACACATCCATGCACCAAATTACGAAAGACAAGAATTGTAATTTTGAATTCTGTAAAGTGAGTGTGGAAGAGGTGAAAAAATTATTGTTGTCTATCAACAATGACAAATCACCTGGGTCTGACAACTTGGATAGAAAATTAATGAGGATGATAGTGGACGATATTGCCACTCCTATTTGCCATCTCTTCAATCTAAGCCTAGACGAAAGTGAGTGCCTTCAGGCCTGGAGGGAAGCAAAAGTAATTCTGCTAGCCAAGAATAGCAAAGCACTCTTCTTTTCTGGCTCAAACAGCCACTTATAGGGAAGGGAATTCAACATGTATGGCACTAACAGAAATGACTGATGGCTGATTGGCTGAGAGAAATTGATTATAAAAAGACTGTGGGAGCTGTTTTGTTATACTTCACTGAAGCCTTTGACATTATCAATAATAATCTGCTGTTGGAAAAACTTGTGTGTTATGGCTTTACATCCCCTACTATATTGTGGATTGAGATTTACCGGTCTAACAAAACACGGAGGGGGTTCTTTAATGGTCATAATCCTGGTAGAGCCAGGCAGACATAATCCTGGTAGAGCCAGGCATTCCCCAGGGTAGTTGACTAAGTCATTATCATTTTTCAAACTTTACCAATGACCTGCCACTCTCTCTATGTGAAGCCTGTGTGTCTATGTATGCTGATGACTTAAAACTATACCTGTCAGCTACCACAGCAAGTGAAATGACTGCAACACTTAACAAAAAACTGCAGTCAGTTTCAGAATGGGTGCAAGAAATAATTTTGTCCTAAATATTTAAAAAACTTAAAGCATTGTATTTGGGACAAATCATTCATTAAACCCTAAACCCTAACAAAATATTGCAATTAAATATGTGTATATTGAGCAAGTTGAGCAGACAAAACTTTATGGAGTAACACTGGATTGTGAACTGTCATGGTCAAAATATACTGATGCAGTAGCAGCTAAGATGAGGAGAGGTCTGTTCATGATAAAGCACTACATTTTGTATGCTATTTCACGTTTCGTATGGTATGTATTAATTTCTGGATGATATGTATAATGTTACAAATTACAATGCATATGATATGTTACGAATTTGCAAAACCTACAATATGAAATGAATTTTGAAAAAGTATTATTTGTTATGAATCTGAAAAATGTATGATATGTTACGAATTCCAAATTGTTGTGGCTAACATTAGCTAGGTGGCTAGGCAGCTAATGCTAATGTTAGCTAGCTGGCTAATGTTAGCTAGACTACGGGTTAGGGTTAAAGTTAGGGTTAAGGTTAGGAGTTAGTTTAAAGGATTAAGGTTAATGGCAGGGTTAGCTAACTTGTTAAGTCATTGCCAAAGTAGCTCAAAAGTAGTAAGTAGTTGAAAAGCTGCTAAAATATTAAAGTTGTCCGTGATGAGATTCAAACATGAAACACTTGGGTTTGCTAGAGGTTCGCGTTATACGCCCACCCATCCATCATGCCTTAAGTAACCATTGTCTTACGTAAGCATACCGAACATAACATATCATAACAATTTCAGTGTCCCGGATTTACATTTACTATGTTACGTCTAGTCTATGAGACCAGGCTGACAAGGTAGGTCCTACAGGCTCTAGCTTTGTAGCACCTGGACTACTGTCCAGTCCTGTAGTCATCACAGGAGGTTGGTGGCACCTTAATTGGGGAGGATGGGCTCATGGTAATGGCTGGAGCAGAAACAGTGGAACGAAATGGCACCATTCCATTAGCGCCATTCCAGCCATTATTATGAGCCATCTTCCCCTCAGCAGCCTCCACTGGTGGTCAGGTGCCACAAAGAGACACTTAGGGAAATTACAATTAGCCCAGAACAGGGCAGCACGGCTGGCCCTTAAATGTACACTGAGAGCTAACGTTAATAATATGCATGTCAATCTCTCCTGGCTCAAAGTAGAGGAGAGATTGACTTCATCACTAGTTTTTTTCTTCAATTTAACTAGACAAGTCAGGTAAGAACAAATTCTTATTTACAAAGACAGCCTACCTGGGGAACAGTGGGTTAACTGCCTTGTTCAGGGGTAAAACCACAGATGTTTACCTTGTCAGCTCAGGGACTCGATCCAGCTACCATTCAATTATTGGCCCAACACTCTAACCACTACGCTACCTGCCGCTCACTACTTGTACTTGTGAGAAGTATTGCCGTGTTGAATGCACCAAGCTGTCTGTTTCAACTACTAGCACACAGCTCAGACACCCATGGATACCTCTCAAGACATGCCAGCAGAGGTCTCTTCACAGTCCCCAAGTCCATAACAGAACATGGGAAGCACACAGTACTACATAGAGCCATGACTACATGGAACTCTATTCCACATCAAGTAACTCATGCAAGCAGTAAGATCTGATAAAAAAACAGATAAAAATACACCTTATAGAACAGCGGGGACTGTGAAGAGACACAGGCATAGACACGCATACACACACACAACAACATTCACACTAAACACACACGTACACATAGATTTTGTCATGTAGATACAGTATATTGTAAAATGTAATGTAACGTTTTTAATTGTATATAACTGCCTTGATTTCGCTGGATCCCAGGAAGAATAGGGGATCCATAATAAATACAAATACTCTCCTTATCTCCGTCTCTCTGTGTTCTGTTCCGTTCTCTTCTCTTTGTCTCCCCGTCTCTCACTGACACCCTCTTTCTCCTGTCTCTCCTTTTAGCCGCGGTGCATAGCTGCAGAGCTGCACAGCACTGCACTGCAATTCAGGATCAAAGTAACTACTGTAATAGCTACAGCAGAGAGACATAGGCCTGCAGTTCCAATGCACAGTAACCAAGCACGAGCAGTGCAGGACTAAAACATTATGTTTCATATAAAATCTGAATTTGGATCTGACTACTTCTGTCACAGGTAACCATCTTAAATGTCATGGCACATTATAATACTTGGACGACAGTAAGCAATCCCATAGAGGACACAGAAACCCAACCCACCATAGACGGAATAGAATTAGGACAGGGACGTAGAGTATGAATAGACTATAACAGCACCCCAGATGTATAGCTGTGATTGATTGCCAGCTGGTTGCAGCAAACAGAGCTTCTCTCGATACTGCCATGGAAGAATTCACGAGCCTGACAACGAATGCTCTCTCTCGCCTCTATTTCCCCTTGGAGAAGGAGTCCTGGAAATGGATGAATGCAAACATCTACTGTAGCCCGTCTCAGTCTCCTCCCTAATTATCAAGCGATGGTGGACTGGGACAAGTGTCAGAAAGTCCACTGTGAAAGATTCCTTAAAGAATGTACCCCTCCTCCTCCTTCTCCTCCCTCTCTCACGCTCCTCTCCTGCTCGAGTCTCTCTCCCGCCCACTCCCCTATCTTTCGCTCCCATATCTCTTTTTCTCTCTCCTATCCCCTCCCTCTCTCTTTCCCCCAATCTCTCTCTCCAACAAAAGGGCTATTAATAGTACATTCCTTGCTCTCTCTCTCCAAATTGCAAAGAGCATATACGGTGCACTTAAAGGATGAAGCAACCAAAATGCCAGGAGGCATTTAAAATGTCCCCCACACAGCCGAGGGCTACAAAGACTCTGGGCTGAATGTACTAAGAATAACAACAAAGCGTTCTTTGATCGATTCACAGCCCTTTGTATCGTCACAAACATCTAGCAATGGTTCTGCTAAGATTTTCCTTCAAATCGTTAGCATTAATAAGATGTAGGGAAAGATGTTCAATACAATGTCAAATTATTCTCACTCTCAAACAATGAAATATACAAACCATCATTCTCAGTGAGAGCCATTATACATTTGGATGCATATCTAATTGAATTGATGTATTATAAAATGTATGATAAACTGGGTGGTTTGAGCCCTGAATGCTGATTGGGTGAAAGCCATGGTATTCCAGACTGTATACCACAGGTGTGATAAAACATTTGTTTTAATGTTCTAATTACCTTGTTAATCAGTTTATAATAGCAATAAGGCACCGTGGCGGTTTGTGGTATATGACCAATATACCACGGCTAAGGGCTGTTCTTTTCCACGACGCAACACGGAGTGCCAGGATACAGCCCTTAGCCGTGGTATATTGGTCATATACCACAAACCGCCATGGTTAGCCGTGGTAAATTGGCAATATACTGTATCACACCCCCTCGGGCCTTATTGCTTAGGTATAATCAAATACATATGCATTAACAATTATTGTAGCCTAAGGTATGTGATTTCAAATGTGTTACAGTATATACAGTACCAGTCAAAAGTTTGGACACACCTACTCATTCAAGGATTTTTCTTTATTTGTACTATTTTCTACACTGTAGAATAATAGTGAAGACATCAAAACTATGAAATAAAATGTGGAATCATGTAGTAACCAAAAAAGTGTGAAACAGATTCTTCAAACTAGCCACCCTTTGCCTTGATGACAGCTTTGCACACACTTGGCATTCTTTCAACCAGCTTCACCTGGAATGCTTTTTCAAAAGTCATGAAGGAGTTCCCACATATGCTGAGCACTTTTTGGCTGTTTTTCCTTCACTCTGAGGTCCCAAACCATCTCAATTGGGTTGAGGTCAGTTGATTGTGGAGGCCAGACCAGGTCATCTGATGCAGCACTGCATCACTCTCCTTCTTGGTCAAATAGCCCTTACACAGTCTGGAGGTGTTTGTCCTGTTGAAAAAAATGATAGTCCCACTAAGCGCAAACCAGATGGGATGGCGTATCGCTCCAGAATGCTGTGGTAGCCATGCTGGTTAAGTCTACCTTGAATTCTAAATAAATCACGACAGTATCACCAGCAAAGCACCCCCACACCATCTCCTCCATGTTTCATGGTGGGAACTACACATGCAGAGATCATCCGTTCACCTACTCTGCGTCTCACAAAGACACGGTGGTTGGAACCAAAAATCCGAAATTTGGACTCATCTGACCAAAGGACAGATTTCCATTGCTTGTGTTTCTTGGCCCAAGCAAGTTTCCTCTTCTTATTGGTGTCCTTTAGTAGTGGTTTCTTTGCAGCAATTCAACCATGAAGGCCTGATTCACGCAGTCTGCTCTGAACAGTTGATGTTGAGATGTGTCTGTTACTTGATCTATGTGAAGCATTTATTTTGACTGCAATTTCTAAGGCTGGTAACTCTAATGAACTTATCATCTGAGGCAGAGGTAACTCTGGGTCTTCCTTTCATGTGGCGGTCCTCATGAGAGCCAGTTTCATCACAACGACGGATAGTTTTTACAACTGCACTTGAAGAAACTTCCAAGGTTCTTGACATTTTCCGGACTGACTGACCTTCAAGTCATGGTTTAGAGAATGCCAAGAGTGTGCAAAGCTGTCATCAAGGCAAAGGGTGGCTACTTTGAAGACACGCTTTGGTTGCTACATGGTTCCATGTGTTATTTCATAGTGTTGATGTCTTCACTATTGTTCTACAATGTAGAAAATAGTCAAATTAAAGAAAAACCCTTGAATGAGTAGGCGGGTCCAAACTTTTGACTGGTACTGTATATATATACTTACATTTAGTTTATCTTTTATCTCTATGCATGTCTTTCTATTCTTTATTTCCAGGTTTTGAGGTTCATTAGATCTCTTTGACATTGTGTTATTGTTTGATCATGTAGCCAAAGACTGCAAGTGAAATTGTGCTAATTATGGTGCAATGCATCAAATACAACAATTCATGTTGAAATTGCACAAGGCCACTGGCATAAAAAAAACAAAAAAATATATAGCTAGTCCACCCCCATGTATGGATAAGAAAAAAAACACACAAAACACAGTTTGGTTGAATTATTATTGTCTTCATTACTGATATTACTTTGTTATCATGGTTATGGTCATTTGGAAGGATTATATGCATTCTAGTTTGACACATTTTGTCTGCAGATTGTCTTTTTGTTCCTGTAAAGTGCAGCTACTTTCAATCCAGACTTCGCAGAGCATTATAGCATTGTTTCTCGTCTTCTTAATCCATTATTGTTGTGCACAGTATTACCCACACATTTCTTTTCACAGAAAAAAAAAAGATTGTCCATATGGACCAAAGTTGATAGTAGTAGTCAGGCCACCATGATGTGTGGGAGGTTTGAAGATGAAGGAGCTGTACTGTGCATACTGTATCAGTGTTGCCACAGTATCATTCACTTTGAGACCACAGAAACACACTCTCTTGTTCTAAAAACACATGCATATACAGTCAAGTGTATAGCTACTACTTGTTTAGCTACTTGCATGTTTACTGTCTTGGTGACGGAAAGCGTACAGTGCAATACAAGGCTTTCACTGTGGCCCAAATTCAAACAATTACAGATAGAAGGAAAATCCCACTGCGGTTTCGCTCAGAAAGTTTAACACTCATATTCAATGACAACGTTGGTGAGAGGAATAGCTTGCAGGAGCATTCACCGTTCACCCAGTTACTTACCACCTTCAATACAGCATAGCATTTTTGAACCTGCAGTGCAGTTTTCCGGTATTTTTATTTATCGAATCAATTGAGGCCTGTATTTCTCTGTATAAGTGGAGGGGCTCTCATCATCGATTAAAACGCTCACTATTACATTTCAAACAAACCCAGAATCCGGAGAAAAAAATTCACACGGCCGAAACTCTACTTTGTTTGAATCACATCGGGAGTTCACCTTCCATTGAACTGCATTGTGAGTTCACCTTCCATTGAACTGCATTGTGAGTTCACCTTCCATTGAACTGCATTGTGAGTTCACCTTCCATTGAACTGCATTGTGAGTTCACCTTCCATTGAACTGCATTGTGAGTTCACCTTCCATTAAACTGCATTGTGAGTTCACCTTCCATTCTACACCCTGGCCTATGTGTGTCTATATTTCCAATCTACAGTGCTTCTCTGGATAGACTTTGCAGTGGATTTTCTGAGTCCTTCTGACTGTGATTTTGCTGGTGAAACCCTCTGTACACTTTGAGTTAAAATAGTATAGAGATGCTTACTATAAAGCAAAATATACATTTTCAATTTTGCGACACTCCATTTTGCAAATAAACATTTGACATACATAGTAAATCTGAAAGCACAGTGATACAAATGGGTATACTCCATTTGCGCTTGTGCTTAGAGCATCTAAAAAACAAATCATTGACACTCAACAACAGTGCTTCTATTTCGATATGTTGCTAAATTTGACAGTGTGTGTGGAAAAATAAATAAATAGAAAAATAATACAAAACATACAATGCATTTGCATGCGTAGACAATTTGGTCATTTTTGGTCACACTGTGAGCAATAAAAAATAAATATAAATGGTATGCACACATGCATGAATGGTTGCACACTGTCACTTTAATGCAGCAGTACAACCAAGCTAAGACACTGACATTCAGAGGTGGGCTCTATATACACACAGACATGCACGCGCACACACACACACACACACACACACGTACAAATAAACACCACATAATTGTGTACCTACATAGGCACATGATGTGTGTTGTGGACAAGGTGGTGCATAAGAGGGGAAGTGTGTTACAGTAAGAACACAATAACATAATGTCGTTATAATGTAAATGGAAGCATCAACAAGCAGGGTTCCAGACCCAGATTATTGTCAGAGTCAAGTTCCTTTCCAACACGTTTCATTTCAATTGAAGACACAAGACAGGAGAGGAACATGGTTAGGGCAGAGGGAGGGACCAGGAGATAGGAACCTCACGTCTGTCTATCTAGCGAGGCACCCTGAGTGCAAACTGCGGCAATGGTAGTAGACATTTAGGCCTAGAAACGTAAACTGGTCTTTCTCATCCCCGCCGACAGATCAGACACGTTAGAAACACCTTAGACATTAGAGTCAAACCAATATTTACCAAAGGGTAAATAAGACTGAATCCATTTACAATTGAATTTGCACTGGCGAAACATCCCCTGCTCTGCTATTACTCTCATGTGCCCTAAAGACCACTATGAAACGATGTAGAAAGGCAGCAGGCTCAGCAATGTCATGAGAGACCTAGAACTGTGTAGTTAAGAGTTGCTGCACAGCTACATACTTCAGCTGTTGGCAATATATAATATATATATAAACCATCTCTCCGTCGAGAGACGGACAGACTTTAGATAATGCTCATATTTTGGGATCGAGGGATGCATCTACCATAGATATACTACTGTACCTCCATTTGTCCTGCGAAAGGGCTAGGTTATTACGCGCATGCATGTCTTTGGCACTCTGTCCAACAGACAGTCCCTGAAATGGGGCTACCCCAACAGTGCTCGAAATAAACAAGTGTCATTGTTCATATCGTGAAAACAAACACAGCAACGATCTGCATATCTTCAAGGATTATCGGATTAACGCTATCATCTCCGTCATGGTCATCCTCATCTCTACATCGTCAGCTGAACGTCAATTCCCCTTCGTATACGTTCCAGATTGCGTTGTTATCACATTTAAAAGTATGTAAGTATATATTGAGATAAATATAGGTACCCTATTAAATAGTTCCCATAGGCTTTTTCATAGGTTTCCTTGAACTTAAATACATGCTTCTAGGAATGTATTGAGGTCATGCAACACTAGGAGAGTAGCATTCAGTCAGCCTTCTTGTTTTGATCGCAGTTCAGGGAGGAAGCATCATTTTATACACGTCCCATTAGCTGTCCCAATAGCTCATCATGAAGACACGATGGCTACACAGTTGTACAAGACAGCCGTGAGGCGAGGCTACACAAGTCTGTCTGTAACTGAGTTTAATGCTGCAACTAGACTGCATGAGTACTGTAAGTAATTAACTAATGCATTTTGCCTCAAATTAAAGCTCAGCTGCAATGACTGCTGTATATGAACACCTCTATGTTTCAACTCAGCCGTGTGGCTGGAATGTTACATTTGGGTCAAATGTTAGGAGCACAATATCCTCCAAACTATAGGGCTGGTTTGGGGCATGGTATCCTTTTAGACACCCGTGTAGCTTGTTAGATAATAACCCACGGTGCCTATCATAAGTATTCACCCCCTTGGATTTCTTCACATTTGATTGTGTTACAAAGTGGGAATAAAATAGATGTAATTGTATATTTTTTTGGTCAACGATCTCCACAAAATACTCTGTAATGTCAAAGTGGAAGAAAAGTTCCAAAATGTTTTAAAGATGAATGAAAAATAAAGCACTAATATACAGTACTTTGATTAGACAAGTATTCACCCCGAGTCAATACATCTTACAGCCATAGATTTTCAAGCAGATTTAAGTCAGAACTGTAACTTGGCCACTAAGAACATTCACTGTCTTCTTGGTAAGCAACTACAGTGTAGATTTGCACTTGTGTTGTTGTTTATTGTCCTGCTGAAAGGCGAATTCATCTCCCGGTGTCTGGTGTAAAGCAGACTGAAGCAGGTTTTCCTCTAGGATTTTGCCAGTGATTAGCTCCATCCCGTTTCTTTTTATCCTGAAAAACTCAGCAGTCTTTGCCTATTTCAAGCATACCCATACCACGATGCAGCCCCCACCATGCTTGAAAATAAGGAGTAAATTACTCAGTGATGTGTTCTGTTGGATTTTCCCCAAACTTTTTTTTTCTTTCTGTATTAATGTAGTGCCTTGTTGCATACATGATGCATGTTTTGGAATGTTTATATTCTGAAAATGTGGATTCTTCTTTTTAAGTCATTATTGTGCAGTCACTACAATGTTGTTAATCCATCCTCAGTTCTCCCATCACAGCCATTGAACTCCGTAGCTGTTTTAAAATCACCAATGGCCTCAGGGTGACATCCCTGAGCAGTTTCCTTCCTACCCTGCAGCTCAGTCTAGAAGGACGACTGTATGTTTGACGTGTCTAGGTGATTGAATACATCATCTAACAGCATAATTATTAACTTGACCACGCTTACAGAGATATTCAATGTCTACTTTGTTATTTTTACCTATCTACCAATCCCTGTCCTTCTTTATGAGGCTTTTGGAAATCTCCCTGGTCTTTGTAGTTGAATCTGTGCTCGAGGTTCAATACTTGACTGAGGGAAGTTACAGATGTTGTATGTCTGGGGGACAGAGGAAGGGGTAATTATTCAAAATGCACGTCAACCCCTATAATTTCACACAGAGTGAGTCCATGTAAATTATTATGTGATTTGTTAAGACAAATTTTACTCCTGAACTAATTTAGGCTTGAGTAAACAAAAGGAGTGAATACTTTGTCAAATTGTGTTTAAATGTTTTTTTTACTCTGACATTCCAGAGTATTTTATATAGATCATTGGCTAAAAACCACAATGAATTATATTTCAATCCCACTTTGTAAGGCAACAAAACGTGAGAAAATCCATGGGGGGTGAATACTTACATGTATGATACCACCTTTATAGTCACCCCTTCACATGTGTGATAGAAGGTTATAGAGAGCAAGACCATAGACTGTGTCTTTGGAGCAATGTTAGTTGTGTGAGTGAGAATACTCATTCAGTTAAGAACTCCATGCAACAATTAACTGGCTACGGTTACTACCTACAGTACCTACAGTATCTAGCTACAGTATCGGTTACAGTCACAACTACTTACCTATCTGTATGTAAATGAGTACACTTTTTTTTATGAAAGAGGAAGAGACATTCACTTTGTCCTCAAAGCTGCAGTAAGACTGGTTCAGACTGATGCAGGTGAGTGGAGGAGGGATGCTTGCATTGCACTGTACAGTAAACACATATATCATGTAAGACTAAAGCAGTGAAAAGTCAAGGACATTCTCAGTCATTCATCAGATACTGATGTCTACTGAAGAAAATATGTCAAACCATCGTAAGCTTATGGAGCTGATATCCCGTAAATCGTGTGGATTGCTACTACAGTAACACACTCCTCAGACTCAGGTCATGACAGACCTCAGCAACGCAGCATGCCCGCTTAATGCTCACACGTGCTGTAATCTCCAAGTAGTTCACCACAGAACGGGGTTTGTTTCGTTTGCTCCAGGAAGCAGCATATTGCAACACGCAAACAAGACTCTTCAGAAGCGCAGTGTGCCTTTAGCAATGAAGGGAGACCAGGGTAGGGGCCGGCACAGGGGGGCTGAAACAATGTTGGTGGTGTGGTTATTCTGGAAACTATAATTCCCTTTTTTAACTACATTTCTCCTCTTTTTTTTGTACTAGTGTTGTGAACAGGTTATTTGAAAAAGTCACACTGACAAAGCCAACTCCATGCAGACATCAACAAGCAAAATGTGGATTATAAGATTTTAAATCTGACAGAAGGTCAGTTTGAGGGCAAGGTGTGACGAGCTAAGGGGAGTTAGGGGAGGAGTGAGTATTGGTCTCTGGTGTTTCTCATCACTCACAAAGACGAGTACAGGTATACGTCCTGAATCTATTGCCTTGATATTCCAGCAGCACATGTGAAAAGGGAGGCTACACACCTGTCCTATCCTTTGACCCCTCAACCTCACCGAGAGGACAATGCCTGCCGGCTGGCTACACGTCTGTGAGCATTTTGGTGATGTTGACATAGTTTGTGTTGGCCAAAGTTGTGCAGTTGGCCTGAGTCTTGAGGTTCTCTTCAGGGATGTCCTCAATACTGTTGTTCACCCCTTCCTGGATCTCCATGTAGTCTGATTTACTGATGGTTGAACCGCTCCGGCTCTTTTTCAGCTCTTCATTCGAGTCCTCTTTGGTGACTGGGCCTAGGCATTGGGCCTGCTCCTCGCCCTCTGTCTCACGATGGTAGAAGTAGTTGAAGTTGGAAACAATGACAGGCACGGGCAAGGCAATTGTCAGCACACCTGCAATGGCGCAGAGGGAGCCCACAATCTTGCCACCGATGGTGGTCGGGACCATGTCACCATACCCTACTGTCGTCATGGAGACAACAGCCCACCAGAAGGCGTCTGGGATGCTTTCAAACTGCGATTCGGGCTCATCAGCTTCCGCAAAGTAGACAGCACTGGAGAAGAGTATGACTCCAATAAAGAGGAAGAAGATCAGCAGACCGAGCTCCCTCATACTAGCTTTCAGGGTCTGGCCCAGGATCTGAAGCCCCTTGGAGTGTCGCGAGAGCTTGAAAATTCGGAAGACTCGCACTAGACGGATGACCCTGAGAATAGCCAGGGACATGGCTTGCTGACCCGCCTGGCCATCCTCTGGTTTCTCAGCCAGCTCTGTGGCCAGGGTGATGAAGTAAGGGATGATGGCAACAACGTCAATGATGTTCATGACGTTACCAAAAAAGCCAGATTTGCTGGGGCAGGCGAACAAGCGCACCAGGAACTCAAAGGAGAACCAGATGATGCAGAGTGTCTCCAGGATGAAGAAAGGATCAGTGAAGTAGGTGGACGTGAAGTAGATTGTGGTGTTGGTGTTGGTGTCAAAGACACTGTGCGGTTCGTCGTCATCGTTGCGGAAGATGGGCAGGGTTTCCAGACAGAAGCTTACGATAGAGATGAGGATGACCATGACGGAGATAATAGCGATAATCCTAGCGGGACCCGAGCTCTCTGGGTACTCAAAGAGCAGCCACACTTGTCTCTGAAACTCATTGTCAGGAAGTGGCCTCTCTTCCTCCTTGACGAAACCCTCATCCTCTCTGAAGAGCTCAATGGCCTCATCCCCCAACTCATAGAAACGGATCTCCTCTGAGAAAATATCAAGGGTCACATTGGCCGGCCGCCGTAGCCTCCCTCCTGACTGGTAAAAATAGAGAATGGCATCAAAGCTGGTGCGGCTCCGGTCGAAGAAATACTCGTTCCTCAGTGGGTCGAAGTACCGCATCCTCTTTTTAGGGTCCCCCAGCAGAGTATCAGGGAACTGGGAGAGGGTTTTAAGCTGTGTCTCGAAACGCAGTCCAGAGATGTTGATGACCACTCTCTCGCAGCACTCATGGTCAGCGTCAGGGTCGTACTCTGCGGGGTTCCCTGGGTGCGCTGCCGCCTCGTCAGAGGGGTCGCCAGTGGCTACAGTCATTCTGCTGGGGGAGCAGGAAGCCTGCACTTTTCAGACAGGAAACTGCTGGGAGGGGGGCGGAGGAGAGGGAGGGGATTCAATGCCGTAAAGACCGGACGGCCACAGGATCTCACAGGATGTCACCTCATGGATTGATCCGTCTGAAAGGGATAGATAGCAGAGATCATTTAAATAATATAACATAATGGTATAACATAAGAAATTCATTTTATAGAATTTGTGTTAGTCTGTCTGTCTGTCTGTCTGTCTGTCTGTCTGTCTGTCTGTCTGTCCTCAAGCCATATAGAGTGAGCTCCAAAAGTATTGGGACAGTGATACATTTTTGTTTTGTTTTGGCACTGCGAATGCTACCATGATTATGGATTATCCTGAATGAATCGTGAATAATGTTGAGTGAGAAAGTTACAAGAGGCATAAATATCATACCCCCCCCAAAAATGCTAACATCTCACCATTACAATAACAGGGGAGGTAAGCATTTTTTGGGAGGGTATGATATTTGTACATCAGTAACTTTCTCACTCATCATTTTCACTCATCATTCAGGTTAATCCGTAATCATGGTAGCATCCACATTCATGTAGAAGTGTTTAGAAACATATTCGATTCTTATTTACGATAAAAGTGACTTCAGAATGACACGTTACATTATTTACCATTCATTTCTATTGGGAACCAAATGATCTGAAACAACCAAAACAAACAGCAAATGCTTTCAACAAGTTTATAGAGTCACGTGCTTGATGTAACCATTGCATGCTTGAAATCCGGGTCCAAATACTAAACTTTTTACAGTCATGGCATCATTTCAAATGCAAAGTGCTGGAGGGCAGAGCCAAAACAACAACAAAAGAACTGTCCCAATACTTTTGGAGCTCACTGTTTTCTACTGTAATGGAACACTGACATCAAACAAAATATACTTCTGAAGGCTACAACCAAAGTATTCAGCACTCTAAAACACACATAAACGAAATGTATTGTATGCCCAGAGCGCAATGCAGCCAACTAGTTTACAACTCGCATAGATATTATAGCGTATGAATCAGTGCATGTGCTCTTTCTGATCCCCCTGCCATGGACAATATCAATTCACCTTCTGCAGTCAAATAATGCATGAATATGTCTATGCAGTAAAGGCACCAACTCTATACAGATGGCCCTTATCAAGCTTATCATTGCGTACGGCCCAGTACATCACCGGGGCCAAGCTTTTATACCAGGACCTCTATACCAGGCGGTGTCAGAGGAAGGCCCTAAAAATTGTCAGACTCCAGCCACCCTAGTCATAGACTGTTCTCTTTGCTCCCGCACGGAAAGCAGTACTGGAGCGCCAAGTCTAGGTCCAAGAGGCTCATAAATAGCTCCTGTCCCCAAGCCATAAGACTCCTGAACAGCTAATCAAATGGCTACCCAGACTATTTGCACCCCCCCCCCCACACATGTACATATTACCTCAATTACCTCGACACCGGTTCCCCCGCACATTGACTCTGTACCACCATGTATATAGCCCCGCAATTGTTATTTACTGCTGCTCTATAATCATTTGTTATTCTTATCTCTGACTTTTTTTATAGGTATTTTCTTAAAACTGCATTGTTGGTTAAGGGCTTGTAAGTAAGCATTTCACTGTAAGGTCTACACCTGTTGTATTCGGCACATGGAACAAATACAATTTCATTTGATTTGATCACTGAAACCAATAACTGAATAGTGAAAAGTTTGCACCATCTATTTTTATGTTCCAAGAAACCCTCAATGTCACTTATTCATCATTCACTTTAAGACAGTTTTGTTGAAGCATTTTAGACTGGTCTCAAATGGTGCATGTCTCTGAAATATTCAAAAACACCCATAAATTATTCAACTGCAGTAGGAAATAGGTTTCAAGAGAAATCTCTTCTGTCTCTGCCCTCTACACCATCTCTTGTATCTTCCATAAAGATGCATAGTTTTGTTAGGGATACTTTATTTTGGCAATAAAGTGCTATATCTACTTCCCTAATGTCAAATAAACTCATCGTTACCGTTTGCATGTCTCTGCATCCAGTACGAAGGAAGTTAGAAGTAGTTTCGAGACAATGCTAAACAGCTAGCTTTTACCACAGACTTCAAGTCATTGCGCTAAGGCAAGATAGCAATTGCGCTGAGGCTAGTTAGAAAATTCCATCAAACTGCACACAGAGATATAAAAATGGTACCCAGGAGTCAATCTGGCTCTGGGGAAGTAGATTCGTGGCTTCATTGCCAAAATCCCGAAGTATCCCAGAAACACTATTCAATTGATAAATACTGAGCATCAAATAGCTATTTTGTTCAATGGTCATCTAACGTTACTGTATCCCCTTTACTGCAGAGGTCGAGTATACTTTACTAAATGAAAGTGATGTAGCCTATAGCAAAACAAACAGACATGTTAAAAACCATACATACCAGCAGTCACCTTGTTCAAAACTGGGTGTTAGTTGCTGTTCCCATTTTTCACCTGATGTAATGGGGTAAATTGCCAGCGGCTAAAAATCCCTCGTGTGTTTTATTTCCCGAGAAGAAGAAAAATATATGTCCTACTCGGGCCGTTAATCAGATTATCCTGTTGTCTGCAGCATCACCACGCGTGCACCGGTGTTGGAGAGCTACAGTATGCGGGTGTGTCCTCGCCTCCACCTCCCAGTCTTAGTTCTTCGCGCAGGTTGTGATAGGGTGGCGACTGGCAAAAACGGAGGAGATAGGTTCCGTACCGGAGGACTGGTACTTCTGGTGATATCCAAATGTGCTAAAATCAGCAGAATCCCATGCATCATTAAGTGTCCTTAGCCGCTATGACGTTGACCGCATCAGACAGGCGCAAAGGTAATGGTCCTCGTACGGTGCTCAGTGGCAACATCTGCAAAGAAAAAAGCGAGGGGAGGTGGCGTAGAGGCGGATTTGTATTACATGGTGTGATATGACAAAAAAAATATGTAAATAAGGACAACATGCAGACGAACACTGAGAAAGATAGAATCCTAACGGGGTTAATAAATGGTGTTGATGGATACGGTTTTAGTAACCAAGCAAGGACAATCTACCAGTTTTCTGATATTTTTCAAATTTTTAAAAGACCTCCATCTGCGACTATGACTCATCACTATAAACCTAGTCAACTAACTACATGTTTGAGTATTAAAAGTAGACTATTCATTTTAAATAAATTCCCACTGAGAAAAACTGGTTGAATCAATGTTGTTTCCACGTAATTTCAACCAAAAATGTCAATGTGATGACGTTGAGTCAACGAACTGATTGCATTTGCAAAAAGTCAGCAATTTAAGGGAATTTCGTATTTTTTTTCTCCCAACTTTTAAACTAAATGAAAGGGTGAAGATGTTGGTTGATGTGACGTTGAATTCACATTAGGTGACAACTCAACCAAATGTAAATCAAAACTAGACTTTGAATTTATGTTTGTGCCCAGTGGGTTACAAATCATGCGTAGGCTATTGACAAGTGCTCAATAAGAGATAAGTGCTCAATAAGAAAATCACATGCCGTGCATTATTTTCTCCTTAATTGAAAACGCTGCAGCGTTTAAAACGCAGAATGCTCACAGATATACACATGCAGGGGGGTATGACTGTGCTTGTCTATGAATAGAGGATCGTTCTTAAAACCATGCATGCATTGCAGCCTCGTTATACATTGTAAAGAGAACTGCATTTTTCCGACATTGATTTGAGATGACGTGCATGAAGAATCACCCTGGATTGAGAGCCAGATTATGCAATTCCTCAATGCCAGAACCCGAATCAGTGGCATCACTTTCCTGGTTCTCTGTTCTGCTGGGGGTAAAACATGCTTAATTACCCTAGGTCTCAGTATTTCTAAGGATCAGTAGTAGCCATTAGCCTGGTGTAACCTAAAGCTTCAAACCTTCAGTCGTGCAGTGATATGCATACAAAGAGACTAGGGATGGAGAATGGGCGAGAAAACGCACTGTAGCCCTGCCACTCATCACTTATCTGCAGCGTGGGTTTTAAAGGGAACGGGTCTTGGATTTAAATGATAGCTAATCATTGTATATTAATATGAAATGCAGGCTATCATTACCTATGCACGACCCAGTTAACAGTGTTTACTATGTAAATGTGTAACTATCTGATTTTATTACGCAGTAGGCCTAACACTGTAAACGACACTTTTGTTATCTGACATAGTCTCATGCATGACTTCAAAATGTTTCTGCTATGAAAGTAATCCACCAAAACGTATTCTGTCATATGAAACTGTGACACTTCTCTAACATGAGGGTGATAGCTAGGGAGATTGGTTTCATAATTGTTTGAGGATTTCTTCATTTTATTTGACACAGCAGCAATTTAGTGTTTTGTTCTGTTCTGCACCATCATATTGTCATCAATAGGGGCATCCAACATACATTTAATGCATTTCAAAATAGATACATTTGTATTCATTCAAGGAACGAGAGCTACATAATAGCGATTCAATTAAATAATACTATGTTTTTCATTCTCGTGCGGAGCGCTTTTCCAGTCATCAGGCAGTGAACATGTATGGCCACAGTTTATACTGGCAGAAAACAATACAGCCACTGAGTCATAACACTGTAACACTCGCAGAGCCAGCTACTGTGAAGGACTCACACTAACAGGACACTATAACTGGGATTCCATGTGCAAGGATTTAATCAGGGACTTCCAGAACCTCTAATAGGTTTTTTAAATGAAAATATGAGTTACAAGGCAGACGTGTTCCTTGAGAGAGTGCATAGAGATTGTTTTTAGTTTTTGCAATTTCACAGCCTTGTGAACTAGCCTTGTATACTCTGGTTCTGCCCTATTGGGATGTGATGACTCATAGGAAGTTGTAGTCTGCTTTATTCCACAATTTCAAGCCCACAAATACACTTTACATGATGTCAAGTGAAAAGTTTATGAACAAATGTTTGCAGGTGGTATTGACTAAACATTATTGTTGTGTGACTGTGAGAGTTAAAGTTAAGAGAGACACCAGGATGAATAGAATACAATAGAATGACGCTTGTTCATATCTTACAAAACAATGCATGCTGTGCACGGGGAGGATCAGAGTGCGAATTACAAGGGGGCCCAGGGGGGTCTCAGACCCCCTAAATGAGACATGAGTCCCCTTAAATGCAACAAAGTCAAACGTTGGGAGGTCTCTAAATAATGCTCATTCAACCATTCTCCTATTTGTTTAAAATGCCATTTGTACTGATACAGTGGTAAATATGTGGCTGTGCTTGTCATCCCAGGACAGTCCCGTATCTCAGGCACTTTTCGGGTGTCCCAACTTTTCTTTCTACAGAAAAATATATTTTTGTCAGCAAGACGCGTCAATTAATTCAGGCTACAAAAGTGTAGACCCAATGAAAATCACCAAATGTCATGACACACTTTTGGCTGTTTTGTGATAGATATCCACTCATCAAATGGCGCTAGTGCGCAGTGCAGTGTTTAGATGCTGGAATTATTTTGGAGTGGACGAACATAGCCTACTTTTTGAAGTGATTTGTTTGACGATAAGACAAAAACATCTTGACTGGTTGTGTTAGGGAGGGAAGGACCAGGTGGGGATTATTGTAAGACTTGGCTTCATCAAGGTTACTGCTGGCTACAGCCCCTATTGTAGGAGGAGGACCGTCCAGGCTGCCCCTGCAGCTCCGTCCATAAACCCGCCACACATGCTCACACCTTTCCCACTGTCTCTTAAAGGCATTCCCAGGTTCCCCATGACAGCGTAGACATTATTTATGAGCGAGGGGCCCATGACAAAACTGTTAATGCAGTCTCTGAAACTCAATTCATGTTGCATTAGCTGTCACTTGAATTAAACGTGAAGGCACCTAGCGTTCTAACAGTGTGTGTTTTAATCACATGGTGGTGGAGGAGGGGGCTGGGGGCCAACGACAGTGAATGGAGTCTAAAGGGTATCGATTTCCGTTCGCTCCCCACCCGTCCTCTTCTCCTGATCTGTCAATACCACCGCGCAGCATGAAAGGAGAGTTGAGAGAATAACCTTGAGTGGTGAAACGAAGGCTTTTTGTCTTTGACACTTACAGTATGGCCGCTTTTTCTTCGGATAACGCCTGGTAGCGCAAGCCAGTTTTCTGACCTTTGTCCCATTGACATATAGTTTATGTATGTATGGCAGTACAAAATGCGATGCAGTTAGTGGCTATCGTTCAATATTAACTCCAGTGGATGTTCTTGATGCATCTGTTTCCTGTCATTTGCATACAGCTCGTGTTAGCTTAATTAGCCGTATTGAATAGGCAGTATAAGTTTATGTCTCTCACAGCCTGAGTAGTGTTGTAATTCTCTGGAGGGCTGTCTATTTGTGCGGCAGGTAGCAGAGAGCAGGGAGTGGGGTGTTCCAGGCGGAGGACTATTGACACTGCAATGCACCAGCCACACGCTTGACAGCCTCCTCTTATAAGACGACGCCAGCCTTATTACTGCCCAGTCTCAGCAGCTTAATCACACACACACACATACGCATGCACGCACGCACGCGCACACGCACACACACACGCACACACACACACACACACACATGCACACAAACACACACAAAATCAACATGTTACCCTGTAGCTCAGTTGGTAGAGCATGGCACTTGGAATGCCAGCGTAATGGGTTCAATTCCCAGGACCACCCCTATGTGAAATGTATGCCCACATCACTTTGTATGAAAGTGTCTGCTAAATGGCATATAAAGAATAAAAAAATGTCCCTGTTCATAATGCAAAGAGAGAATCACAGTAACTGGTTGATGAAGTACACCAAATATGTACTTTGAAATGTTTATGTTTAGAATGATTCAATGACAGTATTGGTTCAAAGAGGGATTCAAGGACACCTTCATTCAAAGACGTACTGAATTGTATTACAGTAATAGCTTATCATGCAAAGATCAGGTAGCACATCCAGGAGAATCCCAGCGGAGAGGGCACAGATGATATCATGTACTTCCCTGCATTTGTTAAAGGCATGAAAACACATTCTCTTGCTACTGGATAAGATGATGTAATTCCCACCTTTGAACAATACCCTCATTAGTGTCGGTCTGTCTTCAGTCTCATGGGCAACTCGGACTGAAATGACCTTCCTGTACTCTGTATACTGTCAACAGATTAAGTTCAACATTCTTTTTCTTAGGACAACTAGCGATTGTGCACCCTGAAGCAAAAGGTTTTTCCGATACATTTTCAATCCCCTTGGGATGTGAGTCATTTCAACACAATTGTTTTGGAGAGAGAGACTATTACTGGGCTCTCTTGAGGTACCATAAGGACTGCAGCTAGGGGACGTGGTATACTTACCATACAGGATACTGAAAGAAAACAAGGTAGCCTATACATACTGTAGAGTGCTGCTAGACAAGCGGCGTTGGCAATGTAGACACCCTGAGTGAACAGTTCTCAAAGAGACCCAAGGTTAAGTGCTGTAATAGTCGAACATTCTCTTGTCCTTCTCTGTGTCCCTGTGCTGTAGTGTGCAAGGACAGGAGAGAGGAGGTCCAAAGAGATCCAGTCACGCTGCAGCCTGGACAACGTACAGCCACAGCAGGGCAGGCAGCATGGAGGGCGTGGCCACGGAGCAGACACTGGAGCTGAGCCAGGACACCAGGAGAGAGAACCACAAGGGCATTCATATCACTGCGGCAACAGCAGCAGCATCAGCAGTAGCCTCCCTCTCAGCCTAGCAGACTAGTTCACCTCAGATAGAGGTGAACACATATACCGCTATAGACCAACAAGCTGTTAGTAGGGACAGTTTGTATTAAAAAAAAACGGTATTTTATTGATCATAAGTTTGCATAGGTCAAAGCTTATGGTCCATGGAAATGTGACATTTCACTCAAAAGGTCACATTCATAAAATGTGCATTTCTGACGACCGCACGAACAGTGGATAAATGAAGACACCAACCAGTAAACTATCCCATTGCTGCAGGGAAACATTTTCTATGAGCTCATGTAAAGTTTAGTTTGGCTCTGCTGCTGCATGACTCAGGCCCAGTCAGTGAGAGGCAGGGATGAATCAGTGCTACTGATAGCAGGGGATTCCCTGTGTGCCATGACGGAACTTCCATGTGTGTTACTGGGGTATGGGCCAGAAACAACTGGCTATCCTCTACCTCCTAGCCCCTAGCCCTTTTGGATATATTTGGATCTGAACAGGTATTTTGTGGTTGAGGAGTTGTTTCTGCAGTATAGTTTTTTTTGGGGGGGGGGTCCAAACTTAGTGTGAAATAACACCTGATTCACCAACTAACCAAATAATTTCCCACACCTTGAGTAGCTAAATCAGGTGTTTCACTGCAGAGTTGGGACAAGAACCTGCAGTACTGCAGCACTCCAGGAGCAGGAGTGAGGAGCCCTGTTTGAGACAGAGCGTGTGTCTAGATGGTGCATATGTGAGGCTAGGAAGCTGGACCTGGTATTCAGTGTAGACATCTGGGGGATTACAGAGGCATCCCTAGAGGTCACGTCGTCCCCTGAGCTGGGAGGTTTTGGGCAGCTGTCAATGAATGGGGGCAACATTTTGGGGGCAATGACAATGAAACAGAATGCAACTGAATCTGGTTGTTTTAATGGTGACTGTTGATAGTTAATTCCTGGTGACTGTTGATAGTGAGTTGCTGGTGACTGTTGATAGTGAGTTCCTTTCCGTGTGGGCTTATTGATTCTGAAGTCTATTTGTGTTTCTGGTCTCTTCCATCAATGTGTTTTAAGGACTGTCGAGATGGAGAGCCGTTAAATTATGACGGTTTTAATAACATGATTATATATAACCAGTGTGTTTAATAGGACTATATTGTTACATTCCAACCTACAATTCCTCTACCATTGAACAGTCTTGTGCTTGGTCTAATATTGTTGCTATGGTGACTGCTCCTAGGGATTCATAAGGCAGAGGAGAGGAAGCCCTGTCGTTACATCACTCCTGGAGAGTCTCCCTCTCTCCTCACATCCAGGATATTAGAGGTAAAGTTAAAGCACAGTGACACAGCATTTTGAATTTCTTTCTAGAGACAAATGCATTTTACAGTGTCCAATACAACACTAAAGCAGTTTATTGAAACAGGCCTTGTAATACCATAAGAATTTGTCTGACTTTGTTGACTGGGACATTTTGGGGGACAATGACAATGTTAGAAATTGAAACAGGTTTGCAACTGTGGTATTCATACTTAGCAATGAAAGTAATATGAGTCTTCTTTCCCCTTTAAATGATTGATGAATTTATTTATACATTTTCCGTAATCTCTGGTATGCTTGGTCCCGTTCGAGCTCCTTCAACTGATCGGATAGTGGATCATCGTTTTACATACAGCCAAAGAGCTAAGCACAGTATACAATAAACATTCTATACTAAAACCCGTTCTTTAATGACTGGCTTGGTATTTAGATCCATTGAGAGAAAACTGTGTATGTGTACACTCCTCATGATATGATTGGTGGGCTTCCCTTTGTCTTGACTCAAAGCGTTGAACACAGAGTCATGATACAGAAGAGTGAACTTTATAAATACCCCCCAGTCTGTCATTAGACATCCTCTGAAGAGTAGATGGATGCTTTGCAGTTTGCACCCAGAGTAATAACAGCACTAAGTCTGAAGCATGCTATTACTGGCTGATGCCATATACTGTACCTTTTTATATCAGTTTTAGGGCTAAGACAACATGAAAAAGGGGGTGTTGCAGATATAAACAATCATCAATACAGTTGAAGTTAGTACTACCATAAAAGTACTCTCCCCAGAATGTACTGCATCCCCTATATCATTATAGCTTTCTGCTGCATTTTAGCAGAAGCTCTTATCCAGAGTGACATACAGGAGGAGCAATTGAGCTTTTCACCTAGCCGCCTTGGGGATTTGAACCAGCGACCTTTCTGTTATTGGCCCAACACTCTGCTAGGCTACCGGCCGCCCCATCTGCATCACTCCTTTCTGCATCACAGCATCACTCTTTTCATGTGGCAGATGTCGTCTGCCTGAGAGTGGAAGGAGTATGCTCGGGTTCTCCACTCCTCCTCTGCATGAGCATGACACAAACATGCACACGCACATACGTCTGCCTGCAGCCAGAGCCCCTACCGAGCCACAGAGAACAAGGGGGCTTGGCTTCGTTTTGTGAAACTAGTCTCTGATATGGATGACGTGTGTGTGTGTGTGTGGTTTGTGTGTGGGTGGATGTATGAAGGGGGTTGTTCCTCATTCCTGGCAATAGAGAGAGTGCCTTTCCTGAGAAGTGTCTCTCAGCACTCCGATGCCAAGGGTTCTAGAGTGCAGTCAGCCAGGCGTACAGTACCAGCTGAGACTATCTACATTTTGCAGCTGGGTATCGGCTCAAGCGTACATGTATTCAGTACTGTACATGCTGCACACATTCCCACCGACACACACACACTGTCCCACACTTTCACAGTCACACACACACACAGACTCAAACTCACAAACATGTTACATTACATAGATATAATTTATGTAATGTATGTAATGTATGTGCAGGGTTGACTAAATAGAAATGGAATCACATGACTCATTTAGGAATCTTGGGAGATGCACTGAACTGCAGCTTGAGGTTTTCCACATTAGCAGTAATGGTGAGTTTTACTGACAAGTGATCTATTGCTAGGATAACTCACAGACAAGTTTTAATTTCCCCAATGATACAAAAAAGAAGTGGGGAGAAGCGAAGAGTGGACCATGTTTCGAGAAAGAAGTCAGAGAGAACAAAGTCACTCAGCACTTCTGATAAGCCACCTGGAACAACCTGCAGCTGTGACGTCATTTGGCCACTGCTTCTGAAGAGTAGATCATCTGATGACTTTCCCCATGCATTTATTATCGCTGTTGGTGAAGAAGATAAAATGTTGGAAAGAGGAGATGAGAGTGTAGAATGGGAAGAGAGAGGAGGAGGAAGGAAAAAAGAGGAAGAATGCAGTGGAGGCTGCTGAGGGGAGGACGGCTCACAATAATGGCTGGTACAGAGCGAATGGAATGGCATCAAAAACATGGAAACCATGTGTTTGATGTATTTGATACCATTCCACAAATTCCGCTCCAGCCATTATCACAAGGCCGTCCTCCCCAACTAAGGTGCCACCAACCTCCTGTGGAGGAATGCAATCATACGTGTGTGTGTGCTTGCGCGTGTGTGAGTGTGTTAAATACATTTTCTCAAAGACATTCACCTCTTGAGATGAACAATCCCAATTTGTGACCCGGAAATTATTCTCACTTAAGTAACAACATGCAAACGCTGTCTGATTTGCAGACACATTTATGTGCTTACATTTGTCCTGGGACAACGGCAACACACCATGAATACATTGTGATGCTACAAAACATGACCTCAGTCCTCTACTCCACTGGGGGTAGCTATAGACCAAACACAGGCCTGCTGAAGACTAGGGAGACACATAACGGCAACATACACAGTGTGTCCTCTTGTGCTGGTCTCTCTGGGATCTTATTCCAGAACTAAGACACTAGGGAAGAGACAGAGTGCAGCACACACTCCTTTCCCCCAGGCAGTCCATTGGAGGGGAGGGGAGGTCTCAGCTGAAGACACTGTGTCCGTGGCACCTTGCCTCTGGCGTCTCTCCCCGGGCCAGTACAGTGCAGTGTGTATGTGCGGAAGATTTGTGCTGGTGGAGGGTTGTGCTGGTGGAGCTTGAATCCCATAGTGATGTGTCAGGGTAATCCTCCTGTAAGGCCTTTGGAGGTAAGAGTTTGAGACACTGACGTTAAAGTCTATTATGGGTCAGTCAAAATACTTTGGTTGAAACTCAGGCAGTTTTTATGACTGTACAGTATGTCCAAGACGATAAGTTCTCTCATTCGTTTACATCATAATCCACCACATTACATAAGGAAGAAAAATATAGTGATAAATGACCTCCAGAGTGTAGGTGTTTTGCTGCTGCATTGTCTGTTGGGTGATGGTTATTGGAAAGTTGAGATGGGGTGATGAAAATGTCCATCCTGTGAAAAAGGGGGAAATTACATGTGATTTAGGATTCGGTCAAGTCATCCATCCTTACATATACTGCCATTATCAGCTCATTCATCTTTGATTGAATTATGCATGTTCGATATGGAAATAAAAGAGTCTAGACTATCATAATGTGGAATGTAACAATGAACTATCCTCTCTGTCCTACATAAGTTATCTCACTTGAGGGCAGTGCTGAGCGTTGTTTTGTTAATGGCCCTTTCAAGTAGTGATGGGTAAATTTATAAGGACATAACAAGAGATCTGTGAAGCTAATTCTGCTCTAGCCCATTTTAACAACCAATTAATTAGGCTACTACAATTTTCTCCTGCATTCAGCACTATCACTTTCAAATGTCAAATGGTTTCTCAACTAGGATGATGTCTTTTTTACAGAGATAGTCAGGCCCTAGTATGTCCATTTAGATTTCAACTAAATCTAAATTGTGCGTAACTGATTCAATCTAGGTGAATTGGGTCTGATCAGCCTTGGTGGAAGGGCACGGTGCACCATGGCTGGTGATGGCTATGATTCATCGTAACAGCTGCTCTTACTGCGGGATGGAGAGGGAGACTGTAGAGCAGAACAGGGACAATACCCCGCGGGAGTACGGTGCAAATGACCAGCCCTACAGCCCCCAGACGGTGAGAGTGAAAAAAACAAATCAATATGTTGTTTACGTTATTTTGTTGACATTACATTGTGCATGTACTGTCCTTCTCACATTTTTACTTTCAAAAGACGTGACCTAATTATCATGATTCATTATGAATCAGTATAATTAGCCTACTCATCTTCATTGTTGTTATAAGTGATTAGTTATCAGAGATTGACAATAAAAATAATTCATGTATTTTTTTTATTTGTTCATGTGTTATTACATTCGTTTGGCACATTTGTTTCTATGTATGCTGGTGTATGTGCATGGGTTGTCTATGTCCACTGCCGTCTCCTTTTCTTTTGGCCTTTAGGCCTATATGGCCTTTCTGTTTGTTGTGAGAGGAACAGTTAACGGTGGATTCAAGACATAATATTGTATATCATTAAAATCACTACAAACCAGTGAAATATCATTTTAGGAATATTAAAGATACTTTTTAATTGTTTGAAAATAAAATATAGAATGAGGGATGCAAATACTGACCAAAACCAGGTATGAATTGTGTTTTATACATACTTTTTTGGCATATTTCTGCTAATATTTTACAAAGATGATCTATTTTGCAAACCTGGCTAAATTGGATGTGTAATCTGTATAATCACAATCATTTTGGAATTATCATTATTGAAAGAGTTGTGGCAATGTCAGACATTTACATTTTAGTCATTTATCAGAAGCTCTTATCCAGGGCGACTTGCTCAAAGGCACAATGGTAGATTTTCCCCCTAGTTGGTGTCACGTTCCTGACCTGTTTTCTGTTGTTTTTGTATGTGTTTAGTTGGTCAGGGCGTGAGTTGGGGTGGGCATTCTATGTTATGTGTTTCTATGTTGGGTTAAATGTGTTGCCTGATATGGTTCTCAATTAGAGGCAGGTGTTTGACGTTTCCTCTGATTGAGAACCATATTAAGGTAGGCTGTTCTCACTGTTTGTTTGTGGGTGATTGTTCCTGTGTCTGTGTCTGTTGCACCACACGGGACTGTTTCGTTTGTTCGTTCGTTTGGCTAGTCTTTCCTGTTCGTGCGTTCTTCGTGTCTATATGTAAGTTCTCTAGTTCAGGTCTGTCTACGTCGTTTTGTTGTTTTGTATTCTATTCAAGTGTATTTCGTGTCAGTGTTCGTCTTGTCTATTAAATTCATCATGGAAAATTACCACGCTGCACATTGGTCCTCAGATCCTTCTCGCCTCTCCTCGTCTGAGGAGGAGGAAGAGCTAGACTGCCGTTACAGTTGGCTCTGGAATTTGAACCAGCGACATTTCTGTTACTGGCCCAATGCTCTTAACAGCTAGGCTACGTGCTGCCCATCCAATTAAATCCAATCGAGCCTGTTTGGCGGCCATATTGGAAAATGTGTACCCTGTGGTTACATCAGCAATAGCTAGGCATCATTGTTTAGACTTTTCCTAGCTTTATGTTAAGTTTGGTGTGCTCGTTATGAAGACATTTTGGGGTACAGGTACCTCTTTACTGGACGTAATGCATTCCTATGGGATTTCATATAGGGTGAAATGTACGGGGCATGTTTCACATCACATTTCTTGATAACACAATTTATAGAGTCATATTGCACATCATTTTCATCAATAGACATCAGTAAATGCCTCTAAAACATTTTCTAAGTGTTTTAATGTGATACATTTGAAATGGCTACAAAACTCAACAATTCAGACAGCTATTTCTGGCATTTTTTCTACCACTATTCTGGTCATATTTGGCTAAATACATATAACTGACATACTTGGCCCATCATGTTGTCTTGTCCTCATTGTAACACACATGTGAAGCCATTATTGTTCATATTACACCAATTATGTATTCAGTTATCGCCATGAAAAATCATGGGGTCATAACATATAACGCAGTGATAGCCACATTTAGCTACCTCCGATACCTGGGTATCAGATCAAAATATAACCTACAGACATGGACCTTAACGAAAATCATCATTAGACTTTGCCACCCCTAAGTGGAATAAAAATGAAATGTGTCTCTCTGGCCCATGGCCTACTAGTAATGAGAAGGAATGGTAATGAACGACTCAGGACTGCAAGATTTCAGATAATAAAATATGGCTATAACATAGCTATAATATTTCGAACGGGCAGTTGAAGTAGACCTATATTGATATTATTGCTGCTCTTTGGTGTTAGGTCTAAGTTGATCCTCTTTGTGCATGCAATAACACAACCAAAAACACGTTTATTAATTGAATGCATAATTGATTGTGTCTCATCAATTTGTTGTCTCGGATATAGGCTGCACAAAAACTATGAAACCATTCTATAAAGTAGATTTTTATGTAAATGCTTGTTTCATTAGTCTATAGGTCAACCTATTTATCACATTAAGGCTCAAGGAGGGCTCTTTGCTCTCTCCTTCAAGGCGGGCTGGTAATCCATCTGTGGAATCGCAACGCAGAGGTGGCACCAGAGGTCGCAGAGTGGTGTGGTGAAAAGAAAACGTTTCTGGGGGCCATAGTTTTTCCTGATCTGGTAACTTAACAAGGTAAAACTCCGGACCTTATATGGTATGACGTATATAGGCTATATATAGGCTATGATGGGACCAGAGTTTTTCTAATCAGGTCACAAAAAACTCCTGGAAATACTCCTGGCCTTGGGGAGGGGGAAAACTCTGTCAAACTACAGAAACCCTGCACTTGTTCATATTCATTATATTTTAAAGACGGACTAGGGGGGGTTTCCTATACTCAGACACAGAGAAAGCAACATGATTGAACAATAAAACTCACAGGGCCGCGCTTACTTTGCGCAGGTTTTCTACGACGGGTTGATCAAAACAAGCATTGTTAGTACCACTAAGCCATACTACAAAAATCTGTTTAGCACGGGTAAGCCTATGATGCAAAAATGTTGTTTTCTGTTCCATCAGACTAATCCCTGCGCATCCAGTGTCCCATCAGCTCACCCGGACAGTTAATTAACTTGATCTCCACTGTAAAAAGCATCTAGACATTATTTCACCTTGCTTCTAGCCTAACACTCGGTTTGCAACAACCGCGGTTTATACAAACATTGCTCTCTGTCTCTCGAAACGTGCAACATTGTTTCAATATTGAAATCCGATCTCCACTGTCCTATAGAGAATTAATGTTTCAGGACAAGACATCTTTTCTCAACCAGTTGAAATCATGAATCAGCATAATTGTTATGTCAATGTATACACATTTTTTTTCATAGAAAAACAGGTCAAACTAAATAAAATGCAGCTATTCTAGCTTGGCTAGCTAGCAAGTAAGTATGTCCCTTGTTTGGCTGTGTGGCTCAGATGGTAGAGCATGGTGCTTGCAACACCAGGGTTGTGGGTTTGATTCCCACAGAGAAGTATAAAAATGTCTGCGCTCACTACTTTAAGTCGCTCTGGATAAGAATGTCTGCTAAATGACTCAAATCTAAATGATAATAGTCTTGCATGTGAAATGGCTAGCTAGTTAGCGGTGGTGCGCGCCAGCAGCCTTTCAGTCGGTTACGTCACTTGCTCTGAAACCTAGAAGTAGTGGTTCCCCTTGCTCTGCAAGGGCCGCGGCTTTTGTGGAGCGATGGGTAACGATGCTTCGTGGGTGACTGTTGTTGATGTGTGCAGAGGGTCCCTGGTTCGCGCCCGAGGTCGGGGCGAGGGGGCGTACTAAAGTTATACTGTTACACACGGAACATTTAGAATGACTGGGCCGCGCCCATAGCTATAGAAAAAAAAAGACTGGGTCACGTCTCTGGCAACCTAACCGATAGAATGAACGGCCAGGCGGCTTGGCTAGCAACCATAGATGTATTTCTGATGAATCTAAGCATTAACTCTTGGTAGCTGAATAATAAACAACTTTCTAAGTTGAATTTGCACTCATTCAGTTCTGTATGGTCCTGCCTGACAAAAATAAATGTTATGTTTTTAACCCCTTTTGCAGTAAAATATTTTTACACAACCATCCATTTCATAAATGGCTAAGGTATGTGAAAAAATGTGGTTGTGTTTTGTTCTACCTTGGGTAGGTAGAGGTATCTCAAAAACTAAAGCCCTTTTTGAGGATTGGCCAAATAAACTAAAATAAAATGTATTTATAAAGCTCTTTGTACATCAGCAGATGTGACAAAGTGTTTATTCAGAAGCCCAGCCTAAAACCCCAAACAATGCGGATATAGAGGCACGGTGGCTAGGAAAAACTCCCCATAGTAGGCTAAATTATGCATCGGCTGTTGTTAGTAGCCTACAGTTGATCAGACTCAAAAATAGTATTGTTTCCATGCAGAACTGCAGCATCACTCCGATGTGAAGGACAGAGAAAATGTACACGAGTTGACAAATCATGAGGCAAATCAGTTTTAAAAAAAACAACACTTGGACCCTTTAACACTTTTCGACCGATATATCTTATCAAACTAAATCAAAAGAAAGTGGCGCAAGTCACCTCGCCACACGTTTCCCGACGGTCATGTCGCAAAGTGATAACATTAAAGGGTGACTGCACTTCCTGATTTGGCTTCATTTTAGATTTGGTTCATTTACAAACGCTAGCGACCGTGACTGAATTGAAACAGGTTCGGGGTGTGGTTTGATGTGAGTGTCTCTTGTATGTGTTCGCAGGTGGGAAGAGTTAACCAAATTATCTAGTCAATTAGCTTCAGCAGGCTGGCGTGCAACTGTGGCAAAATTGGTTTGACTTTGGATAGCCTATCTCTGGGGATAGTTAGGGACGTCAATATATAACACAACGTAAATGGGCCAATATTTTCATGTTGCCCATATTTTAGTTGTCTTATTCAATGAGTTCAATATTTGTATATCAATTTATACAATTTCAATGGTTTGAGGTGTTTAAGTAATTGAAATTTGGAGCTATTGACATTTAAAACTATTGTCCCATGTACATTGTGTAATTTACCAATTGTGCCTAACTACCCCCATAGGGATATCAAATGTCAAACCAAATTGACCATGGGCATTATGATTATGTGCACTCCGAATTGATGATTGATGATTACTAGCGTGCTGCGAGTTGTGGGCAGGATTAAAATGAACCTAGCCCACGGAAAGCTGTTAGGGTACCCTTCATTCTGTGACCTAGGCCTACCATTTTTCCCTATAATTAAAAAAACTCAATTTTGGATGAGACTGACTTCATGACCAAAATCATCCGATTTACACTTTGTAGTCAATTTTGAAAAGAGAATACATGTTTCTGACTCATATAGCTGGCACATAGGCCGGTATCAATTTAGAGGCAGTCGCTCTTACCCAGGAATCTGTAGTCGTCATGGCGACTGCATCACAACGCGCGCACAGTCGCATCCAGGGGGCGTGACTTTGCTGTTCTTCATTCTTCTATCCACTCGCACTATGCATTGTGTCCATGTCTTCAGCAATGTGCTCACACTATCCTCCATGATGGAAACAGTCTTGAAGTCATGTTTTGTAGGAAAATAAATTCCAAATAGTCCTGATGACAGTCTTTGGATCGAATTTTAATAAGATACATCGATTACCAAGGATTAGTACCACCATCAATTGTAGGCTATGCAACATATTTTGACCTATGTTATGCGCAATGATACATTTAGATTTTATGGAGGTATTTTATCAAAGGCATTCCAAAGTCTTGATCCTTCCATATCTTAAACATTTTTTTTTTGGTATAGGCTATAAGCTGTAATGCTAAAAGTAACATTGTAAACATAAAACAAATACATAGCCTAAGTTCCCCTTTGTATCAGATCAGAACAATAAGAGCCTAAACCTAAACAATACTCAGTCTGCTCTCATAGTGCAGGCTACAGTATGTCATGTCCATGATTTTTCCAATACGCATAGGTTGCCCATTCAGTGAGGCATAGCCTATTAACATCCGATGAAAATGACATCATATAGACATTGTAGATTATATTGCTATTCATGACAAGAACACTGAACACTGATAACTGAACTTTCCCCCTCAAAAAAACACAACGACAACTCTGCTTCGATTCGGGGGTAAATATGCAACACTTAGGCCTACAACCTATCGAACTACCGAACATCAACACGTATTTTTGACTCAAGGACGAATCGAAAGATGACAGTGCGGTCGAACCTGTGTGGTACACTATAGCGGTGCACACTCCACCTGACAGATACAGTGTGCCCCTACACGTCACGATTAGCCATCATAGAAAACAATTGTCGTTGCAACTGTATTCTATCTATCATCATACTCCATATAAAGTGAAAGCGTTTACACATCCGTAAATATCTTTTGGATGTTCACGCAGTTTTGGTTACTCTCATTGGTGAAGTTGGGCTGTTTATACCCACTGTTGATGCCCTCCTCTATATATTCCGACTTGCTCAGAGATGAGGTGCTGCGAGTCCTTTTCAGCTCATCTGTGGCTGAGGGTAGGTGCTCGCAGCTGCTGACATGCAAGTACTGTGCGTGCTCTTCTCCATCAGTCTCCCTATGGTAAAAGTAATTGAAGTTGGAGACAATAACTGGCACAGGGAGAGCAATAGTTAACACTCCGGCAATAGCACACAATGACCCAACAATTTTGCCACCAATGGTCACAGGGTGCATGTCTCCATATCCGACAGTAGTCATGGTGACCACAGCCCACCAAAACGCATCTGGGATGCTTGTAAAACTGGATGACGGGTCATCGGCCTCAGCAAAGTAAACAGCACTTGAGAAAAGGATAACTCCAATAAAAAGGAAAAATATCAACAGTCCAAGTTCCCTCATGCTTGCCTTTAGTGTCTGCCCTAAAATCTGTAGCCCCTTAGAGTGCCTGGAGAGCTTGAAGATACGAAAGACTCTCACGAGCCTTATCACTCTGAGAATGGCCAGGGACATGGCTTGCTGACCATTACCCTGCTTCTCAGCCAGTTCTGTCCCCAAAGTGATAAAGTAGGGAAATATGGCGACAATGTCGATGATGTTCATTATGTTTTTTGAGAACGTAGATTTGCTTGGGCACGCGAAGAACCTGACCAGCAACTCAAAAGAGAACCATATTATGCAAAGTGTCTCTATCACAAAGAAAGGGTCGGTGAATGGATTTACATGGTAGGAGGCCGTCCCGTTGACTGTAAGTGCCACAGTGACAGGATCTCTGTCATCCCGAAACTCAGGCAAGGTCTCCAAACAGAATATTACAATTGAGATTAAAATGACAAGCACGGAGACTATGGCTATTCCCCTAGCTGGCCCAGAGCTTTCAGGGTACTCAAACAAAAGCCAAACCTGCTTTTGGAATTCATTATCTGGTAAAATACGTTCCTCTTCTTTTATGAATCCTTCATCCTCCCGGAATTTTTCCATAGCCTCTTCCCCGAGTTGATAGAAATTGATCTCCTCAGAGAAGATGTCAATGGGCACGTTAACAGGTCTCCTGATGCGCCCTCCCGACTGGTAATAATAGAGAATGGCATCAAAGCTGGGTCGGTTTCTGTCGAAGAAATACTCGTTCCTCAGTGGGTCAAAGTAACGCATCCTCTTTCTCCGGTCCCCGAGCAACGTTTTGGGAAACTGATTGAAAGTTTTTAGTTGAGTTTCGAATCGCAAGCCTGAAATGTTGATAACCACCCTCTCGCACCCGAGCTCTTGCTCATATCGATCCACGGACAGGTGTCTCGAAAGCGCCATTGACTCCTCCAACATGTTCTCAACTGTAATGACGCCCATCTCCGTCTTTGAGTAACCGTGGTTCTCAACGCTGTCGGATGATGTTGAAGTGGTCATCCACACAGGTGGTATGGAGGGGTCAGACTGCAACGCGCCTCCTCTAGCCAAACCCCCATACACCCTTGGAGAATCAGAGCCGACGCTCATGCGTCTCTCATCCCCTCTCCTCGTCGTCTCCGCTCGTTGCCACAGTGAAGTATTTCCGCCCCACGAAACACACACTGGGGGTTTATAAACACATGTCTATTCCCGCCCATGTCGCGCATATGTCTGACACACTTCCACCTTTCACCAAATCCGAACCCAACTTGACATAATCATAGACAAGCAGGCGCGCGCCATCTCACTTTGTTTCCACACCTTGTGACAGAAAGGGATAACAGCAAGTTCCCAAAATGTATCGGGTTCCTATGGTTACCTCATTTTATATTTTCCCTGATTGAGAACATTCTTCACTATCACAAAACCCCTATCATCTCCCTATCATACATGTACATTTCTATTGTCTAATATGATGACAATTTCAATGAAATGACAACACCGTCTGTCGCAAGGGGTTAAAAGTAATTTCTATGTCAGACTGACTTGTTTTTCTAGAATTGCTTACTGTTCAGCGCCAACAACCGTAGCTCTCCATGGTGCTGAAAAAAGCGCTCCATTCTTATGACTGATCGGTAGGCTATACAAATAGGCTATTATTAACGTTACGCATGGCCACAAAACATGGCTCAATGATTCATGACTAATCATCATATCAATCTCTTGCACTTGTTGACGTACTCATACCACATAGGAATTATAACCCAATCGCTGCTATTTTATGTCTACATTTCATCATGAGTAATCATTATTTGCTGTTTATGTACATAATGCGTCAGTAATACACTATATATCCAAAAGTATATTGCATCCCTTCATATAAGTGGATTCGGCTATTTCAGCCACACCCGCTGCTGACGGGTCTATAAAATCGAGCACACCGCCATGCAATCTCCATAGACAAACATTGGCAGTAGAATTGCCTTACTGAAGAGCTCAGTGACTTATAACGTGGCACTGTCATAGGATACCACCTTTTCAACAAGTCAGTTCTTCAAATTTCTTCCCTGATAGAGCTGCCCTGGTCAACTGTAAGTGATGTTATTGTGAAATAGGCACATCTAGGAGCAACAACGGCTCAGCGGTGAAGTGGTAGGCAACATAAGCTCACAGAATGGGACCGCCGAGTGCTGAAGCGCGTAGTGCGTAAAAATTGTCTGTCCTCAGTTGCAACACTCATTGCTTAGTTCCAAACTGCCTCTGGAAGCAAGGTCAGCACAAGAACTATTAGTTGGGAGCTTAATGAAATGAGTTTCCAAGGCGGAGCAGTGGCACAAGGTCACCATGCGCAAAGCCAAGCATCGGCTGGAGAGGTGTAAAGTTCTCCGCCATTGGATGCTGGAGCAGTGGAAACGTGATCTCTGGAGTATGAATCACACTTCACCATCTGGTAGTCAGACGGGCAAGTCTGGGTTTGGCAGATGCCAGGAGAATGCTACCTGCCCAAATGCATAGTGCCCACTGTAAAGTTTGGTGGAGGAGGAATGATGGTCTGGGGCTGTTTTTCATGGTTTGGGCTAGGCCCCTTAGTTCCAGTGAAGGGACTAAGGGGCCTCTCAATGCTTCACCATACAATGACATTCTAGACGATTCTGTGCTTCCAACTTTGTGGCAACAGTTTGGGGAAGGCCCTTTCCTGTTTCAGCATGACAATGCCCCCGTGCACAAAGGGAGGTCCATACAGAAATGATTTGTCGAGACCGGTGTGGAGGAACTTGCCTGGCCTGCACAGAGCCCTGACCTCAACCCCATCAAACACCTATGAGAGGAATTGGATTGCCGACTGCAAGCCAGGCCTAATCACCCAATATCTGTGCCTGACCTCATTAATGCTGTCGTGGCTGAATGGAAGCAATGTCCCCCAGCAATGTTCCAACATCTAGTAGAAAGCCTTCCCAGAAGAGTGGAGGGTGTTATAGCAGCAAAGGGGGGGACCAACTCCATATTAATGCCCAAGATTTTGGAATGAGATGTTCGAGCAGGTGTCCACATACTTTTGGTCATGTAGTGTACTATGAAGCCTATTGTCCAGACTGCTGGTATGCAGTAATAATGAATCAATTTCTAAGATGTGGAGACCGTGGCAACAGTAGATCCAATACCACTGTTTAATTTTATCAGATCGCAGCACGCAGACCGCAAGCCTTAAAATAGGCCATGAAGTCACTTTTCATCACTATATCACAAGTGCAGTGCTCTCACCTGTATGTCAGTATTCCGAACAGTCTGAAACAACCGTCTGAACTGAGCCATCAACCTCTGTAGCAGCAATGAGGAAAATGCAACATCAATGTTCAATCTCAATGGGTTACTTAAAAACTCACTGTGAAAAAATCTGATTGCATCTGCACCAGTTCTGCACAGCAACATTTCAAGAACTATAACTGATAAAAAAAAATATTATTTATATTGGTGAAACAAAGCAAAATCAAAATTTTCATGAAAGGTTGCATTCTCATAGTGATTGTTTTGAGCGTGTTTTTAAGGCTTTTGGAGTTGGCTGCATTTGCCAAGGAGCAAAGAAAAGCTTCTATGGCGCAGCATTTTCCAATTGGAGGGTCAGAACCTCTGGATTTTCCAGTTGTAGAAACTTGTTTTTGTCTATTTTGTCTAAATTCAAAAGACATTTGGTGGGTCATAGCCCACAGAAGGTTAATGAAACACTGCATTATATGCTTTTTGCATATACAATGAGTGTACAAAACAGTAGGGACACCTTCCTAATATTGAGTTGCACCCCCTTTTGCCCTCAATTTGTCGGGCATGGATTCTACAATAGGTCGAAAGCATTCCACAGGGATGCTGGCACATGTTGACTCCAATGCTTCCCACAGTTGGGTCAAGTTGGCTGGATGTCCTTTGGGTGGTGGACCACTCGCTCACTCTTGATACACACGGAAAACTGTTGAGCGTGAAAACCCCAGCAGCGTTGCAGTTCTTGGCACACTCAAACCAATTAGCCTGGCACCTACTACCATACCCCATACAAAGGCACTTCAATATTTTGTCTTGCCCATTCACCCACTAAATGGCACACACACACAATCCATGTCTCAATTGTCTCAAGGCTTAACAATCCTTCTTTAACTTGTCTCCTCCCCTTCATCTACACTGAAGTGGATTTAACAAGTGACATCAAACCTGAACTCATCTGGTCAGTCTATGACATGGAAAGAGCATGTTTTGTACACTCAGTGTATACCTGTAAGACTAAAACTCTGATTTAATTTTTATTTAAGAAAGTTGGAGGCTTTGCCACAAAAAATAACAAAATCAAAATGACTAGAGCAATTATCCTGCTGATCACCCTTCCCCTCCCTCGTAGGATACTGTTTACGTCTCGTTTGGCCTCCATGGAAACAAAACATTGTAAGCTTTTATAGGATGAAAAGTGTTGAGTGTGCGACAGACATGTTACATAACTTCCAATAAACATCTGTTGGGACAAGGACAGGAGAGACTATTTTCCCAAATGTTTCTTAAAGGAAATATCATGAAAAGCACTTTTCAAATCAGACAAAGAGGGAATAGGCTCTTTGTGTTGAATGTGAAGGCCCTTTTCAATCACTTTAGTGTTGGATCAACAAAGTGACAGATACAAGAAAAGAAAAGACCCTGGGTAGAAGAGACACCTTTCATTTAAACATTTTCATGGACACCCTCTTCTGAATAGACTACCATGGTTACTATGATAGGATCTCTGTCTTCTCTCTTCTCCCCTCTTTCCCTGTCTCTCTCTCAGTCTCTCGCTCTGTCTCTCTTTCCCTTTTTATTTCCCCCCTGCACTCTCTCCAAATGCACATCTTCAGCTGACAGTAAATACAATTTAAATCTGTAATTTACCCAGGGAATTTGCGTAAGCACTAAGCAGTCTGTTTATCCCTGTGAACAGTGAGGCAGTAACTGTTCTGTACCATGTCTGACCCACTCGGGATCTGATCTCTAAACCACTCGGGATCTGATCTCTGACCCACTCGGGATCTGATCTCTAAACCACTCGGGATCTGATCTCTGACCCACTCGGGATCTGATCTCTGACCCACTCGGGATCTGATCTCTGACCCACTCGGGATCTGATCTCTGACCCACTCGGGATCTGATCTCTGACCCACTCGGGATCTGATCTCTGACCCACTCGGGATCTGATCTCTGACCCACTCGGGTTCTGATCTCTGACCCCCTCGGGATCTGATCTTACAATTTGAGAAACATCATGTTTTCATGTATGTTTTCATAAGCCTTTCCAGTTTTTGGAAGTGGCTCGTTGTGTTAAATTAATAACAGGGACGAGGAGTCATTAACTCAGGAGTTCTGACATCTTTGATAGGCCAATTTCATATTCAGACCTCCTTAATCACACCTGCCTAATGTCATTTTGGTGATGGTGTGAAAGGTGTCCATAATATGTATCTTCACGTATGACATCCACGTGTTCTTGTGTGTTCGAGAGAGAGAGAGAGAGAGAGAGAGAGAGAGAGAGAGAGAGAGAGAGAGAGAGAGAGAGAGAGAGAGAGAGAGAGAGAGAGAGAGAGAGAGAGAGAGAGAGAGAGAGAGAGAGAGAGAGAGAGAGAGAGAGAGAGAGAGAGAGAGAGAGAGAGGGAGGGAGGGAGGGAGGGAGGGAGGGAGGGAGGGAGGGAGGGAGGGAGGGAGGGAGAGGGAAGGAGAGAGAGAGAGAGAGAGAGAGAGAGAGAGAGAGAGAGAGAGAGAGGGAGGGGGGGAGGGGGAGGGGGAGGGAGAGAGGGAGAGAGAGAATGGAATTCCCCACTGTGTACAACCAATGTGAGATCCAAGATGTCAGTCAGGCTGCAAATCAAGTTGGTTATTTGAACTGTTCCAGTCACAATGAAACACCACCAAAGTGATTGATTCTCCCATCTAGAACAGGCCAGGGCAGTGGTTGGACATGAACAACCTTTTCAGACATCCCCATGCTCAATTTCACATACAGTATTTGCATTAATAGTTAATAGGCTTTCATATATAGTCCCTGCATGCATTTATCACATTCTAACCCATTCAAACCTACCAATGAGAATTGTTCTGCATGCAAATCTCAGGAGTGAAGAGCACTTTAAAATGGGCTACATCTTAACTTTGGCAGTGAGTGTTTATCTTTTGGTGCCGCTGAAATGTAATATGATATTCGAAACTGCTTTGTGTGATTGTCTCACAGCTTAGGACAAGGATCTGGCAAGCCAAAAGCACACTGGGAACTACCACAATAATTCCCTCAGAAACAAAACAGTCTTATCTGCACTGGGGAATAAAGAGAATATGCCACTCCAGTCATACTTCTACTGCAGTACACCAGGCCAGGTGACATTTCTTCAATGCGGTTCATGTTTTATCATAGTAACGATGCCTAGGTGCTTCTTTGACTAATGAGAAACAAGTCTTTTTTTGTCCGTCTGCTCCAGCTCGTAAGCACACAGTGGAATCAATAGAGCCAGAGAGAGAGATAGGTAATCCATTGGCTGTGCGTGGAATCACTACACACTACACTGTCTATCTACACCAGGGGTCTCCAACCTCTCTAGCATGAGAGCTACTTCATTTCTTTTAATGTTATTGGCCTCGCCCGGGTTAGGGAGGGTTTGGCCGGTAGGGATATCCTTGTCTCATCGCGCTCTAGCGACTCCTGTGGCGGGCCGGGCGCAGTGGACGCTGACCAGGTCGCCAGGTGTACGGTGTTTCCTCCGACACATTGGTGCGGCTTCCGGGTTGGATGGGCATTGTGTCAAGAAGCAGTGCGGCTCGGTTGGGTTGTGTTTCGGAGGACGCATGGCTCTCGACCTTCGTCTCCCCCGAGCCCGTACGGGAGATGTAGCGATGAGACAAGACAGTAACTACTAACACTTGGATACCACGAAATTGGGGAGAAAAAGGGCACTTTTTTTTTTTAAATGTAATGTTGTGAGCTACAATTTTTTTTCTAGCTTTCAAATAGGCACATTCTTCTCTTCTCCTCTACCCCGCAACTCTTCCTAGGGTTCTTAGTGTACAATACAAGTAGTGCACTATGTTTTCTGTCAATATACCAAGTAAAATAATGGTTAATTAACAACTCTAAGGGGGGCCTATATAATCTGTGATCACCCCCCCCAAACATTTTTTTTATATGTGTATATTTTCCTAAATAATGTGTTCTCAGTTGTATTTTTCCTGGTTTCATACTTTTTTTGATTTTCACTCTCAAATGTAAAAAAATTCACAGAGAAACAACACAATTGGATGTTCTGTATCCATACCAGTGCTTAAATCACATCAAAATACATTTTTTTTTAAGTTTGGAAGATAACTAACCAATTTCGTTTTTTGAGTGTAATGTGCCATCTAATGTGTCAGTCATGCCATGGTTATGTACTGCTGCTGCTCATTTCATGGCAACGTTTGCAAATAATAGATACAAATGATATACTTACTCATGACATATTTCTGCCAGGTAAGCCTCATTTGCATAACAGTTAATTGGAGAAGGATTTGGGGAAAGTATTTATGTCAACCCACAAGAAGGTTATCACATCAAAGGTTATGACATCAATGGGTATCACATGGAGTGATAGACAAATGCATGCACCACACAGACAGAGGGGGAAATATTGCTGGAAATTAATTGGCAGATATTTTGTTAGGTTTGGCTTTTTAAACCAATAGTGGCTAACCAGGGGTGGGATAATGTCAATGTTGCATTAATTGCTTGCATTTTCTTATACTTGTGAGACTTGTTTGTGAGAGTTTGCGGTGATGAAAATTTGATGTACTTTCAGAATTATGCGGCGAGCTACTCATAGGTGGGCAGTAGCTCGCAATCAACCTTTTGGAGACCCCTGATCTATACAATATTGCAGGTCAAGGTCATGATAAACATAACATAAAATTGTAATTTATTTCAACCAGACTACCATTTGGCAGCGAGAGAAATCCACTAGGGTTAATTTGGTCCAATTAGATCCATGCAGCAGATGTCTGCATTCTGCATTGGGGTGATTTGTTCCAATTAGATCTATGCAGCAGATGTCTGCAATCTGCATTTCCCCATCACTGGAATAACTAATTCCCTTAACTCATTTGAGTAAACTAATACTATGCGAAAATGATATTCTGTTAAAATAATATGTTGAAAATATATACATCAGTGTAATTAAATGTACATAATCAACTTATACATGATAATTAAACAATTTAGGACAATGTTTCATTTCTTATATGAAGTGTAAAAAAATGGGGGAAAAATTGAACAATAGGAAAGTGAAATTGTGGTCTGGCATCCTCAGTGTTTTTTCTTCTTCAGTAATTAGGTCTTGCCACCACGGAAATGTGAACAGCAGCTGCTTCCACGGCAACGTGCAAAACAAGCATGACACACATACCAAACGGCCTGGGGGATAGATTGAAGCTTCTCATCAACTTTGCTATACACTTTAATATCACGGGTACATATACACGCGCGCGCACACACGCACGCACGCACGCACGCACGCACGCACGCACACACACACACACACACACACACACACACACACACACACACACACACACACACACACACACAGCTCAGAGGTTTGCATTTAAAATGCTGTAGACAAACCTCTCTGCTTCCATAATAAGCCTTCTCTGTGGAGATCATACATACAGGAAAGACAATGCACTGTATGTATTGAATAGAAATATCCAACCAAACAATCATTGTGTGATACATCATTACAAATGGCTGCTATTGTGATCCTTTGACTCACAAGATCATGAATAGAAGCCGAAGATCCATTTTAATAAGAGTTTTCCCGACCCATTATCACCAGAAAGTGACATTCAAGGTAAATGTTTAGTGCGATATCCTGTTGTACATTCTCCCGACGAGTGACAGGACACCAGCTAAGACTTACAGCCTCAGAAATGGCATAAGGCATATCACATCTTAAGACACTATTACAAATGACACCTCAGCAATGAGATGTGAAGGTCATCTGAAGTAGAGGAGGCGTGCAGGGAATAGGGGATCCAACCTCCTGGATTACTGCTTCCTCACTCCACATATGACATCCTGTCAAGGTAATGGATTGAGCAGAAAGCCGCCCCTTGGGTATTAGGTCAATTCTTTCTGTCTGATCACGGTTGAAGAGGTGGGCCATATTTTAAGGATGACCTCAAAAGGAAGCTAAAACAGTGTAAGAGATGGGTGAGGAGGAATAGGAGATACGGTAAATTGTCTCAAGGCTTAAAAAAATCCTTCTTTAACCTGTTTCCTCCACTTCATCTACGCTGATGAAGTGGATTTAACAAGTGATAAAAGGGACCATAGGTTTCACCTGGATTCACCTGGTCAGTCAATGTCATGGAAAGTGCAGGTGTTCTTATTGTTTTGCATACTCAGTGTATATGAATTATGTGTAAATAGTATTTTTGTTGTCTCTTGGTGTCTTTCCAATACACTGTATAACTCTTTTTATTTATTTTTCTTAAGTAATATATTGTTGTTGTTGTCTATTACTTGTATGCGCTTATTCCTCTCAAATTCATTGGACTACTTTGTTTACGTCCCTGTTAGTGAGCATTTCTTCTTTACCAAGATAATTCACCCACCTGACAGGTGTGGCATATCAAGAAGCCAATTAAACAGCATGATCATCACACAGGTGCACCTTGTGCCGGGGACAATAAATGGCCACTCTAACATGTGCAATTTGGTCACACAACACAATGCCACAGATATCTCAAGTTTTGAGGGAGCATGCAGCTGGCATGCTGACTGCAGGAATGTCCACCAGAGCTGTTGCCAGAGAATTGAATGTTAATTTCTCTACCATAAGCTGCCTTCAACATTGTTTTAGAGAATTAGGCAGTACGTCCAACCGGCCTCACAACCGCAGACCACGTGTAACGATGTTCTGTGTGCATACCAGTGCTTAAATCACATCAGAATACTTTTTTTTTTAGGTTTGGAAGGAAACTAACCAATTTAGTTTTTTGAGTGTAATGTGCCATCTATTGTGTTGGTCATGCCATGGTTATGTACTGCTGCTGCTCATTTCATGGCAACGTTTGCAAATAATAGATACAGTACAAATGATATACTTACTCTTGCAGGTTTTGGGGAAAACTATTTCTGTCAACCCACAAGAAGGTTATCACATCAAAGGTTATGACGTATATATTTGGCCACGCACACCAATTGTGGGTTTTGAATTGAAAGAAGGATGCATGATGCAGAAAAAAAAACCATACCCCCTGTAAAATATGCTGGTGGATCTTTTCTTCAGGGGCCTCCGAGTGGTGCAGCGGTCTAAGGCACTGCATCTCAGTGCTAGAGGCATCACTACATACCTGGTTCGTTTCCAGGCGGTATCACAACCGGCCGTGATTGGGAGTCCCATAGGACTCTTCCAGGAGGCTGAAACTTGGCCGGAAGACAATAACCCGAAGCACACATCAAAATTCACAAATACATTTTTAATTGACCACAAAATGAACATTTTGCATTGGCCAGCTCAGTCTCTGGATTTGAACCCCATTGAAAACTTGTGGTTGGAATTGAAGAGGGCAGTCCATAAACGCAAACAAAGGATATCAAGGATCTGTAAAGATGATGTATGAAGGAATGGTCGGATTGCAACATTGGAAACATTTTGGAGAAAATGAGCAAGTTGGTAAATATTCATGTATTTTTAAGAAGTGTCACTACCAAATATCAAATATATCAAGAAATGGATGTAAAGTACAGTTTTGGGACTAAAATATATATTTGCTGAGATGTACATCTGTCCAAATGAAAGATAGCCTGCCATATGTTAGCTATGGGGATTCTTTAATGTCCAAAATAAGTCAAAACTTTCCAAACCAAATCGGTCACAACCAAAACAATTGACACCATAGAGCTACAGTTGAAGTCAAAGTTTACATACACTTTGGTTGGAGTCATTAAAACTCGTTTTTTCAACCACTCCACAAATTTCTTGTTAACTATAGTTTTGGCAAGTCGGTTAGGACATCTACTTTGTGCATGACACAAGTAATTCTTCCAACAATTGTTTACAGACAGAATATTTAACTTATAATTCATTGTATCACAATTCCAGTGGGTCAGAAGTTCACATACACTAAGTTGAATGTGCCTTTAAACCGCTTGGAAAATTCCAGAAAATGATGTCATGGCTTTAGAAGCTTCTGATAGGCTAATTGACATCATTTGAGTCAATCGGAGGTGTACCTGTGGATGTATTTCAAGGCCTACCTTCAAACTCAGTGCCTTTTTGCTTGACATCATGGGAAAATCAAAAGACATCAGCCAAGACCTCAGCAAAATAAATCTGGGTGTACACACGCAACACCCTTCCCCGCCCGCCTGACCACTCTGCCTGCCCCTGATCCTGAGCCTGCCGTCCTGTACCTTTGCCCCACCTCTGGATTACCGACCTTTGCCTGACCTGACCCTGCCTACCATCCTGTACCTTTGCCCCACCTCTGGATTACCGACCTTTGCCTGACCTGACCCTGCCTACCATCCTGTACCTTTGCCCCACCTCTGGATTACCGACCTTTGCCTGACCTGACCCTGAGTACCTTTGCCCCTGTTGCTGTAATAAACATTCTTACTTCGACACGGTCTGCATTTGTGTCTTACCCTTATCTTGATACACCCACATTCCTGTAAAGCTAAGAGAGTATCTAATGTTAAATACTGTTGAAGTAATATGGCTACAGGTTCATCTGCCTCACCTAAAGCCCATTCTCATGGGAAGCTGCTATAGAACACCAAGTGCTAACAGTCAGTATCTGGATAATATGTGTGAACTGCTTGATAATGTATGTGATATCAACAGAGAGGTGTATTTTCTGGGTGATTTAAATATTGACTGTCTCTCATCCACCTGCCCACTCAAGAAAAAGCTTGGTTCAGTCAACCTACCAGGGTATTTACAAAAAGCACCAACATGTATTGATCACATCTTTACTAATGCTGCAGAAATTTGCTCTAAAGCAGTATCCAAATCCATAGGATGTTGTGATCACAATATAGTAGCCATATATAGGAAAACCAAACGTCCAAAGGATGAGCCTAATATAGCGTATAAGAGGTCATACAATATGTTTCGTAGTGATTCTTAAGTTGATGATGTAAATAATATTTGCTTGTCTGTGGTGTGTAATGAGGAGTAAACAGGCGCTGCACTTGACACATTTATGAAATGTTTTATTCCAATTACTAATAAGCATGTGTCACGTGTGCTCCCTCTCTGGCCTCTAGGTCACCGGGCTGCTCATTATGGCGCACACCTGTCACCATCGTTACGCGCACCTGCGCATCATCAGACTCACCTGGACTCCATCACCTCCTTGATTACCTGCCCTATATATGTCACTCCCTTTGGCTCCTTCCTGAGGCGTCATTGTTTCAGTTTCCTGTCTGTCCGTTGTTCATTTTAATTGTTTTGTTTATTATATTATGCACTCCCTGAACTTGCTTCCCGACTCCTAGCGAACATATTACAGAATGACGCCTCTTCAAAGGGAAGCATCAGGAGGTGTCTTTTATTTACATTTTTTGTGTTAGAGGTGACGTCGGGTCCAGGTGTCCGAACCAGAGCTACCTGGGAGGCCTCAGATGGTTTGTTGGGTTCCCCTGCCTCAGCTGGCTCGCCGGGTTTCCATACCTCAGTGGGATCGATAGGCTCCTATGCCTCAGCTGGCACGACAGGCCGCCATGTCTCAGTGGGCTCGATAGGCTCCCATGCCTCAGCTGGTGAACAGGTTCCGGTGCCTCAACCGAGGCAACCAGGGAGGTCTCAGCCGGCTCATCATGCCTCAGCCAGTTCGTCAGGTTTCTGCGCCTCAGCGGTGGCGACCGGTCCGCTAAGGATCCCCAGGATCGTCCCTTTGGTTGGCGTCCTGCGGCTGGGCCGAACACGCCGGGGAGGGGGTACCGTCACGTATGCTCCCTCTCAGGCGCTTTAGGTCGCTGTGCTCCCCCGTCTCAGCCGGATTGACAGGTTTCCCGCGACTCAGCCGAGGTGACCTGTCCGTTTCTGATCCCCAGGATCGTTATTTTGGTCGGCATCAAGCAGCTGGAGCCCTGTGGGGGCTGGAGGGGGTACTGTCATGTGTGCTCCCTCTCTGGCCTCTAGGTCAGCGGACTGCTCGTTATGGCACACACCTGTCACCATTGTTATGCGTACCTGCGCGTCATCAGACTCACCTGGACTCCATTACCTCTTTTATTACCTGCCCTATATATTTCAAATCAAATGTATTTATATAGCCCTTCGTACATCAGCTGATATCTTAAAGTGCTGTACAGAAACCCAGCCTAAAACCCCAAACAGCAAGCAATGCAGATGTAGAAGCACGGTGGCTAGGAAAAACTCCCAAGGAAAGCCAAAACCTAGGAAGAAACCTAGAGAGGAACCAGGCTATGAGGGGTGGCCAGTCCTCTTCTGGCTGTGCTGGGTGGAGATTATAACAGAACATGGCCAAGATGTTCAAATGTTCATAAATGACCAGCATGGTCAAATAATAATAATCACAGTAGTTGTCGAGGGTGCAGCAAGTCCACACCTCAGGAGTAAATGTCAGTTGGCTTTTCATAGCCGATCATTAAGAGTATCTCTACCGCTCCTGCGGTCTCTAGAGAGTTGAAAACAGCAGGTCTGGGACAGGTAGCACATCCTGTGAACAGGTCAGGGTTCCATAGCCGCAGGCAGAACAGTTGAAACTGGAGCAGCAGCACGGCCAGGTGGACTGGGGACAGCAAGGAGTCATCATGCCAGGTAGTCCTGAGGCATGGTCCTAGGGCTCAGGTCCTCCGAGAGAGAGAAAGAAAGAGAAAGAGAGAATTAGAGAGAGCATACTTAAATTCACACAGGACACCGGATAAGACAGGAGAAGTACTCCAGATATAACAAACTGACCCTAGCCCCCCGACACAAACTACTGCAGCATAAATACTTGAGGCTGAGACAGGAGGGGTCAGGAGACGTTGTGGCCCCATACGATGATACCCCCGGACAGGGCCAAACAGGAAGGATATAACCCCACCCACTTTGCCAAAGCACAGCCCCCACACCACTAGAGGGATAACTTCCACCACCAACTTACCATCCTGAGTATATATGTCACTCCTTTTGGTTCCTTCCCGAGGGGTCAATGTTTCAGTTTCCTGTCTGTGCGTTATTCGTGTTTCTTGTTTTGTAAATTTTTTGAGTAAATTATGCACTCCCTGAACTTGCACACCTTACAGCATGCACCCATTAAAAAAATGTCTGTGAAAACTGTTAAATCCCCTTGGTTTAATGGGGAATTGAAAAATTGTGTGGTTGAGAGGGATGAGGCAAAAGGTATGGCAAAAAAGTCTGGCAGCCCAACTGATTGGCAAACGTACTGCAAATTAAGAAATCATATGACTAAATAGAAATAAACTATACTATGAAACTAAAATGAATGATCGCGATGTTGGGTAAAAAGCTTTGGAGCACTCTAAATGACATTTTGGGGAAAAATTTAAGATGAGAACTCTCTTGGTAGATAGAAGCAGATGGCTCATTCATCACAAAACCCACTGATATTGTCAACTACTTTAATTGCTTACCTTGCCAATTAAAGTCAACTTATGTATGACATGCCAGCAACAAATGCTTACATAACACATCCAAGTATATCTGACCAAATTATGAAAGACAAGCATTGTACTTTTGAATTCTGTAAAGTGAGTGTGGAAGAGGTGAACAATTATTATTTCTATCAACAATGACAAGCCACCGGGGTCTGACAATTTGGATGGAAAATGACTGCGGATAATGGCGGATGATATTGCCACTCCTATTTGCCATATCAATTTAAGCCTCCTAGAAAGTGTGTGCCCTCAGGCCTGGAGGGAAGCAAACATCTCAGAACAAATTAGTCAGGATAATTATTAAACTTCCAGCATTTACGCATCTTGACCATTCCCACCTTGAAAGCCTTCGATGGCTCAAAGTGGAGGCGAGAGTCTGTCAGATGAAATTGTCTCTTGTACATAAGATTGTCCACGGTATGGTCCCCAGGTACCTGTTTAACTACTTTGAGAAACTTTTTATACTCAGCTGCCACTCTTTGGAATAGTCTTCCTAAGAATTTGAAACGTATAACCTCCGTATGTAGTTTCAAGTTCTCACTGGAAAAAATGGCTAAATAGTAGCATGTCTCAAAAGTGAGTCGAAAGATTATACTGTAGTACGTGTCTGAGAAGGAAAATGCCTGGGATAGCATACGGTCTGCCTTTTGGTGCCTGTTGTTTATCATATTGTGATTATCTTGTGTATATTAGGGATTGATTGTTTTATATATTAAGGTTATGTGAGACAAGGGAGATGTACCTCCCTATAGTTGTTTATTAGGAAAGGGATTGTACAAATTATGTTATGAATCAAACAACAATTTTGTCTGTCATTGTCTATTGACATTACAATTGCCGCTTAACCTAGTTACAGCCCCCTTCCCCCTTCAAAAGGACCAGAATGGAAATAAGCTTTTAAACTTTATTGTGTTATTCTTGATGATTTTATTAAATTGTATTTGGAGGCATCACCGGCTGGAGAGCCCTTATTTATGTTTTTTTTATTTTTATTGTTGTCTAATAAATTCAATCAATCAATCGAAGCAAAAGTAATTCCGCTACCCAAGAATAGTAAAGCCTCCTTTACTTGCTCAAATAGCCGACCAATCAGCCTATTACCGAGTAAACTTCTGGAAAAAAATGTGTTTGACCAGATAAAATGCTATTTTACAGTAAACAAATTGACAACAGACTTTCAGCACGCTTATAGGGAAGGACATTCAACAAGCACAGCACTTACACAAATGACTGATGATTGACTGAGAGAAATTGATGATAAAATGATTGTGGGGGTTGTTTTATTAGACTTCAGTGCGGCTTTTAACATTACCGATCATAGTCTGCTGTTGGAAAAACATATGTGTTATGGCTTACACCCCCTGCTATAATGTGGATAAAGAGTTACCTGTCTAACAGAACACAGAGTGTGCTCTTAATGGAAGCCTCTGCAGCATAATCCAGGTAGAATCAGGAATTCCCCAGGGCAGCTGTCTAGACCCCTTACTTTTTCAATCTTAACTAATGACATGAGTAAAGCCAGTGTGTCTATGTATGTGGATGACTCAACACTATACACGTCAGCTACTACAGCAACTGAAATGACTGCAACACTTAACAAAGAGCTGCAGTTAGTTTAAGAATGGGTGGAAATAAATAAATTTGTCCTAAATATTGTATTTGGGACAAATCATTCACTAAACCCAAAACCTCAACTTCATCTTGTGATGAATAATGTGGAAATTGAGAAAGTTGAGGAGACTAAACTGCTTGGATTAACCCTGGATTGTAAAATGTCATTGTCAAAACATATTGATACAACAGTAGCTAAGATGGGGAGAAGTCTGTCCATAATAAAGCAACGCCCTGCCTTCTTAACAACACTATAAACAAAGCAGGTCCTACAGGCCCTAGTTTTGTCGCATTTAGAGTCTAGTATAGGTGCCACAAAGAGGGACTTAAGAAATTTGAAGTTGGCTCAGAATAGGGAAGCACAGCTGGTCCTTAAAAGTATGTCAATCTCTCATGGCTCAAAGTGGAAGAGAGATTGTCTTCATCACTACTTGTTTTTGTAAGAGGTGTTGACAAGCTGAATGTACCGAGCTGTGTGTTTTAAATACTAGCACACAGCTTGGACATCCATGCATACCCCACAAGACATGCCACCAGAGGTCTCTTCACAATCCCCAAGTCCAGAACAAACTATGGGAGGTGCACAGTACTACAGAGAGCCATGACTACATGCAACTCTATTCCACATCAGGTAACTAATGCAAGCAGTAGAATCAGATTAAAGAAACAGGTAAAAATACACCATATGGAACAACGGGGACTGTGAAGAAACACACACAAAGGTACAGACACACGCATATGCATACATTGTGATATTATTGTATGGTGAAATTATAAATTTTGTACTGTTGATATGTAGTGGTGTAATAATGTTATATGATGTACTGTTTTATCTTTTGTTTTATATAAAATGTAAGTGCTTTAATATGTTTGGACCCCAGGAAGAATAGCTGCTGCCTAAGCAGCAGCTGATGGGGATCATTAATAAATATAAATAAAAGTGTAAATAGTCCATGTGGCAATTTTAATAGTCACTATGTGTCCAACATATCCTATTCACTTCCTGATTAACTCAGTCACCGCATTCGTGTATCCATCAATGTTATTCTCAGAGGCTTCCCGGAACATATCCCAGTCCGTGTGATCAAAACAATCTTGAAGCACAGATTCATATTGGTCAGACCGGAAAGGAGCCTTTTAGAGCTCACTTCAGACCGGTACTTTATGCATTTCAGTTTGACTGTGACCTCTCCAGCTTGCTGACAAGAAAGAATGATTCATTTAATATTTACTTTGAGTGTCCAGTGTAAGAAATTACGATCAAGACTATCCTACTAATGGGACATTAACAACTGTAATATCTTATGTTTCACCAAGTCGTGGCTGAACTACGACACGGATAATATAGAGCTGGCGGAATTTTCCACGCACCGGCAGGACAGAGAAGCTACGTCTGGTAAGACGAGGGATAGGGGTGTGTGTTAATTTGTCAATAACAGCAGGTGCGCAATGTCTAATATTAAAGACGTCTCAAGGTATTGCTCGCCTGAGGTAGAGTACCTTATGATAAGCTGTAGACCACAGTATCTACCAAGAGAGTTATCATCTATACTATGTGTAATTGTCTATTTACCACCACAAACCGATGCTGGCACAGCGTCTATTAAAACCTTCCCCAACCAGAAACCGTAGTTTGATGGCAGCATTCGCACAAAACTGAAAGCGCGAACCACTGCTTTAATTCAGGGCAAGGCGGCCGGAAACATGACCGAATACAAACAGTGTAGCTATTCCCTCCGCAAGGCAATCAAACAAGCTAAGCGTTAGTATAGAGACAAAGTAGAGTCACAATTCAACGGCTCAGACACGAGAGGTGTGTGGCAGGGTCTACAGTCAATCACGGACTACAAAAAGATAACAAGCCCCGTCGCGGACCAGGTTGTCTTGCTCCCAGACAAACTAAACAACTTTTTTACTCACTTTGAGGACAATACAATGCCACCGATACGGCCCGCTACCAAACCCTGCGGGCTCTCCTTCACTGCAGCCAATGTGAGTAAAACATTTAAACGTGGTAACCCTCGCAAGGCTGCCGGCCCAGACGGCATCCCTAGCCGCATCCTCAGAGCATGCACAGACCAGCTGACTGGTGTGTTTACGGACATATTCAATCAATCCTTATGCAGATGACACTACAGTTGTAGGCTTGATTACCAACAACAACGAGACGGCCTACAGGGAGGAGGTGAGGGCCCTCGGAGTGTGGTGTCAGGAAAATAACCTCACACTCAATGTCAACAAAACAAAAGAGATGATCGTGGATTTCAGGAAACAGCAGAGGGAGCAGCCCCCTATCCACATCGACGGGACCGTACTGGAGAAGGTGGAAAGTTTTAACATTGAGTGGCTGCTGCCAACATACTGACTCATCTCTAGCCACTTTCATAATAAAAAAATTGGTTGTAATAAATGTATCACTAGCCACTTTAAACAATGCCACTTTATATAATGTTTACATACCAAACATTACTCATCTCATATGTATATACTGTACTCTATACCATCTACTGCATCTTGCCTATGCCGTTCGGCCATTGCTCATCGATATATTTTTCTTTACATATTACATATTTACATATTGTTATTACTTGTTAGATATTACTGCATGGTCGGAACTAGAAGCTAGAAGCACAAGCATTTCGCTACACTCGCATTAACATCTGCTAACCATGTGTATGCGACAAATAAATATAAAATAAAATAACATTTGATTTTGATTTATTAAGACCACACTCAACCAACTCTATAAGGCCATAAGCAAACAAGAAAATGCTCATCCAGAACCAGTGCTCCTAGTGGCCGGGGACATTAATGCAGACAACTTTAATCCGTATTACCTCATTTCAACCAGCATGTCATATGTGCAACCAGAGGGAAAAAAACTGTAGACCACCTTTACTCCACACAGAGAGATGCATACAAAGCTCTCCCCCGCCCTCCATTTGGAAAATCTGATCATAATCCTCCCGGAATCCTCCTGATTCCTGCTTACAAGCAAAAACTAAAGCAGGAAGTACCAGTGACTCACTCAATACAGAAGTGATCAGATCGGATGCTACGCTACAGGACTGTTTTGATAGCACAAACTGGAATATGTTCCGGGATTCATCCAACAGCCGTCAGGAGTATACCACCTCAGTCATCGGCTTCATCAATAAGTGCATCGACGACGTCGTTCCCACAGTGACCGTACGTACATATCCCAATCAGAAGCCATGGATTACATGCAACATCCGCGTTGAGCTAAAGGCTAGAGCCTTTACTCATTTTTAGATTACATGAGTATGTCTCATCAGTGGAGTTGGATTTATGACGTTATGTATGTGAAGAATGGAGAGAGTGCTATTACTGCATATGCTGTATGAATGGAACACTAGTGCATAAGAGACATTTTGTGAAAGCAATGTATGAGAGAGTAATGTATGCTTGACTAATTTACTGAACAGGAGATTAGCTCCAGCATGAAAGCTGTGTGGTTGTTAAATAAAGTAAGTGTTCATTTGAGGAACATTTTATTTATTTTTTCTAAAAGCTTTAAATATGTGTCATGAGCAGGAAGGGAAATCTGAACTGGGAACCATGTGTGTTGTGTAAAGTAATGTCTAAAACATTTGCTAGGGGGGGGGTACTGAACCAAACAGAAGATTGGACCAAGTGGACAGAGGGAGATTTCCCAGCAGACCAGAGACAGATCACTGATGAACTGGAATCTATGAGAAGCCAAGTTGACAGAACAATGAAGTGAAAGTGAAGTAGGACGATTTCAGAAAATGGGAGAGGGAAGCATGAACATGCAAAAGATAAAGCTGTAAGAGGACTGACGGTAAAACAAGTGGAACCGCCAGAGAAGAAAGAGGAGGATAAAGAGAAGAAAAAGAATAAGCCTGGCTGGCCCTTTTCAGAGGGGAACCCTTTCATGGGACCTCTCTGGTATCCATCACTGCCAAATCCTCCACCAGCGGACAGAGTTGGTGGCCTCCTTCACAACCCATTTGGGGGTGGGCCAGGGGTTTAGGAGCTTTCGGAAGAGCTGAAATGAACTGAGAGGAACAGAAGGGAGAGAGAGAGAGTGAAGAAGAAGCACTAGAGGACCTCAGAAGAGAACTGGAGAAATCTAAGAGAGAAGAGAGAATGTCGAAATACAAGATGCAAATGAAGTGCAAGCAGCAGGATGAATGGCAGTGAAGAAGAAAGTAGCTGAGATAAAGAAGATGAAACAAGCTGCAGTGAGGACAGCAACGAGGACAAAAACAGAAGATATATGAGAAAGAAGAAAAAGCCTCTCCAGGAATGTATCCGATAATACGCTACCCCAACCCCAATGGCGGTGGGGGGCATGTTGGAAATGGAGAGACCGTTGGATGTTGATGAAATACATACTCTATGCTACAGTAGAAACGACAACACGATATACAGAAAATGGGCACTTACTTTGAAAAGAAAGGAATGCACACATGTCCGATGTTATTATTTGTAAGGAAAACAACAAAGAAGGAAATGCGGGGGCCAGCCAGAAAAATGTGCCAGTTCATGCAAGACTGCACAAATGTCTGCATAGTTGATCTGAGGAAACACCGGGGAGGTGCTTGGGCTCTCCTCAAGTAGAAGAGAGAAGAAGTTTGTCCAGCTCAGTAAAGCCTCAAACATAAATTGTCTGCAACAGTGAAACGGGCTACTTCTATCTGAATTATTGAGGAGGCGGAACACACCTCAATTCAAACTGTTGTTAGAAAATCATTTCAAATTGACAAATTGAAACATAGCCCATAGATAATTAGCAGGCAGCGCGTGTTTACTGTCCTGTTGCGTAACAATCACATTTTGGAACAGTGAGCACATTCTGGCATTACGTGCATAAAACAACTCATGCCGGGGAAACCGTTAGAGATATTTGGAACCCACATTTATGACAGAATGTTAAAATGAGGTGAAATCTCAAGTTTTTTTTGAGCAAGTTACACATCTCAATAGGCACTGAATATGTGGAACATCTTGGACAGTTAGGTGTCACTACCCTTAGATGACTCACCCTTTAAACCGATTGTACTCATCCTGTCCCATCCATTAGGGGGAATATTTACCAATATGGCTGGTAGAATCCATGCAGGCAGCAATCCAGGTCAGTGGAGATGATGTTCAAACATCCTGGTCTAGAGGGGTCTATGGGAAAAGACCTCCCTGAAGAGCAGAGGCATGCATGGGCATGCCCATTGAAATGGAGGGGGCACTGCACATTGCCCATTGGCTATAAGTGGGGAAAGTCACTGTAACACTATGAAAATATCTAAACCTCATCTGATGCATGCCATAGTGATTCTGCTGCAGAGTCTCTGCTCAGAGTGGTGGGTACTGAAGTGAATGTGCCACACTAACCTACTACTGTAACTAGCAAATCACAGAATCTTCCCTATATGGTCAAAAATTCCCTTCTTGCCATTCTCTCCTAAAGATTAATTCAGGCTCTCAGACGGTATAGAAAACACCTGATCATGAAGAAAGCTAAAAATACCAACCCCACATCTGTTCACTTGTTATTGTGTGATGACAGTGTGACGATGTGCAGGATGTGCCAATGTCACCTCGCATATTTCCTGCCACTGGCAATTCATGTGAGCTGTATAATTAGGCAGCCACTGGAGATGGTCTCTGGAAGTAAATGCAAATGAATGCAACTCATTCAATGAAAGGTCTATCGGTAAATATCTAAGAGTCAAGATAAGACAGTCTACTTAATTATTCAAAAAAACAAAATGTACTTTGCATCTTCAGACTTTTTGTAATGGACACGATGGGAGACAGAGCTGGTTTCAAGTGCAGGGCGCAGCAGGTGTTTATTTGGAAAGGACCACAGGAGGAGGCAGGTAGCAGGGTCCAGGGGCAGGCAGAAGGTCATACACAGGGGGTCCAAAAAGGCAACAGTACAGGCAGGGAAAAGGCTAGTAACGTCGTCCGGGAGATCAGGCAATAGGTTGATAACAGGACATCCAATAGATTAAAGGTGCCGTTAGTGAGGCAGGCAAAAACTCTCTCTCTTTCACACACACACACACACACACACACACACACACACACACACACACACACACACACACACACACACACACACACACACACACACACACACACACACACACACACACACACACACACACACACACACACACACACACACACACACACACACACACACACACACACACACACACACACACACACACACACACACACAATTATAGGAACCACAGCCCTCCAAATAGAAGTGTGTCATAAAACAAACAATATCTCACAATGATGGGGTGCAAAGAACGGAATTAAATAGTGTGTGATAATGACACACAGGTGTGTGAACAGCTGATCAGAATTCAGGTCATTGGGATCTGGAGAGTGAGCAGCGTTCAGGCGATCTATGTGTTTGAGAGTGTGAGCTGGAAAGTGAGCTGCGTTCAGGGGATCTACGTGTTTGAGAGTGAGTTGGAAGCAGACGTTACACTTTTGCTATTTTCTGGGCAATTTGTTTTGTAACATGGCACAAAAAAGTAGGATTTTGTCTTACATTACCACCATAAATACCCTCAAATGTCTCACTATGTCTTTTACTGTGTCAGAGCAGTAAATCCTATTTAAAATCCCAACAAAAGCAAACAAAGCTGAACATCTGATTAGACCAGACTTCAAACAACTATTCCTAATTAACTCTACTGGTCTGTTAGTCTTTGAAGAGACTGAATCATGCAGTTCCTCAGAGCAACACCACGGGTGACAAATCTCTCCAAGTATGAATTCTTTACCCCTGTTATTGCCACTAATTACACCAAATATATACTTATACTTCGATCCTTTCATATTTACAGTGAGAGAATGTTAGATTCAGGGGATTAGGATGCGTCAAATATGGCACCCTATTCACTAAATAGCGCACAACTTTTAACCAGAACTCTGGGCCCGGTTTCTCAAACGCATCTTTAGGCTAAGTTCATCGTTATAACATTCGTAGGAGCATGTGTGAATCTCCGAGCTGTTTCCCAAAACCTTCGATACTAAAGTTGCACTTGAAAACGTTTGTTATTTACTGACTGCCTCAACCCACTCATAGAACAGATAAGTGCATCGTTACGTGCTTTTTTGTCCTTCCGCATCAGTTTATACACAGAAGATCTACGCTAAATACAGAATCTCTGTGATGTTAAACTTGAGTTAAGAGTTTAAAGTTGTATTAGTCGTCTGTATGGGATACACGTTCTATACACCGTCCAACAACATGCTGACTTGCAGGTTCCTTCTCAACAATCCACCAACAGTAAGAAATAAGAAAAGATAAGAATACGAACATAAAGTAAATTGACTACAAACACGTGCAGTAGTTGCCAATGTCTTTGCAATTGTTACAAACCAAAAAAAAAAATATGCTTCAAATGAAAACAGAGATGATGGCATTAAAATAAGCTACACTTATTTTTTACCTTTATTTAATTAGGCAAGTCAGTTAAGAAGAACAAATTCTTATTTACAATGACGGCCTAGGAACAGTGGGTTAACTGCCTTGTTCAGGGGCAGAACTACAGATTTTTACCTTGTCAGCTCTGGGAGATTCAAGCAACCTTTCGGTTACTGGCCCAACGCTCTAACCACTAGGCTACATGCCGCCCCATGTTCTACGTGCCTATATGTTTTCATCATATTGAAATCATTTTAATGTTAAAGTAAGATTTGAATGGAGAAAGCTGATCCGAGAGCAGTTTTCGACACGTTTAGCGAACATTCTCTCTGCGCTGTGTTTTGGGGAACGCTACATCTTCGGCCGTTGTAGGAACGATACATCGCTAAAACACCTGTGAGCCTAGCATGCTGACCACACAGTTCACGTCGCATGTGCGAGCGTTGCAAAATAAATATACACATACATGTTATTCAATCATAGCACCCACACTGCTCACGTGCGTCAACAAGCATCTGCATAGTCAGGCTCTAAAATAGAACCTGGTTCTAGTGGTGATGCTTGACGCGCTGTGAGTTCCCGCCTTCCCATTTAGGAAGATATACCCACGTGGGTGATTGAAAGATGAACTGAAGTCCAGTCCAGTTGGTAGTGGTAATGCACCCTTAAAGTTGGTTGCCAGCCATATGAAGTCCAAAGAAGAAGAAGAAGAAGAAGCCCGAAGATAGATAGATAGATTACTAGAAACGAACTCGGTTTACCCTGTTATCATTGGATAAATTGTCAGAAGAGTATTTCATGTAAAAAAACAACCCGATGTTTATATCCCAGGACAAATTAGCTAGCAACAGCAAGCAGGCTAAATTGCCATAAATATTTAATGCTTTTCGACCTGTCCCCAAATTAATATAGTTAGTTCAGAGTTCGTTTTGCTATTTCAATCTGCGTGCTCTGATTACGTCTGATGTGGGTGGACAAAATCAACATGCTCGCGATGGTGCACCCATGCGCGCGAGCGGTCTGATCAGCATGTTAGTTCCATTGCTATCGGAAAACTGGGCCCAGATCAACAGAAGTGCACTAAATCAAATCAAATCAAATGTTATTGGTCACATACACATATTTAGCAGATGTTATTCTGGGTGTAGAGAAATGCTTGTGTTCCCAGCTTCAACAGTGCAGTAGCATCTAACAGTGCAGTAGTATCTAAAAATGATTCACAACAATACACACAAATCTATAAGTAAAATAATGGAATTTAGAAATATACAAATATCAAATCAATCATCGTCGGAGTGGCATTGACTAAAAGAAACGTCCTCTCACTGTCAACTGCATTTATGTTCAGAAAACTTAACATGTGTAAATGTGTGTGTAAATATAACAACAACTGAGGCATAAACTGAACAAGTTGGGGGGAATGAACCTAGTCCTCACCCTCCGATCCAACAGGTCCCAGACGTGCTCAATTGGATTGAGATCCTGGCTCTTCGCAGGCCATGGCAGAACACTGACATTCCTGTCTTGCAGGAAATCACGCACAGAACGAGCAGTATGGCTGGTGGCATTGTCATGCTGGAGGGTCATGTCAGGATGAGCCTGCAGGAAGGGTACCACATGAGGGAGGAGAATGTCTTCCCTGTAATGCACAGCATTGAGATTGCCTGCAATGACAACAAGCTCAGTCCGATGATGCTGTGACACACCGCCCCAGACCATGACGGACCCTCCACCTCCAAATCGATCCCGCTCCAGAGTACAGACCTCGGTGTAACACTCATTCCTTCGACGATAAACGCGAATCTGACCATCAAATCAAATCAGATGTTTAGCAGATGTTAATGCGAGTGCGAAATGCTTTCGACTCATCAGTGAAGAGCAATTTTTGCCAGTCATGTCTGGTCCAGCGACGGTGGGTTTGTGCCCATAGGCGACGTTGTCTTACAACAGGCCTACAAGCCCTCAGTCCAGCCTCTCTCAGCCTATTGAGGACAGTCTGAGAACTGATGGAGGGATTGTGCATTCCTAGTGTAACTCGGGCAGTTGTTGTTGTCATCCTGTACCTGTCCCGCAGGTGTGATGTTCGGATGTACCGATCCTGTGCAGGTGTTGCTACACGTGGTCTACCACTGTGAGGACGATCAGCTGTCCGGTGTTTGGTGTTTTTCAGAGTCAGTAGAAATGCCTCTTTAGTGTCCTAAGTTTTTATATCTGTGACTTTAATTGCCTATCGTCTGTAAGCTGACAGTGTCTTAATGACCGTTCCACAGGTGCATGTTCATGAATTGCTTATGGTTTATTGAACAAGCACGGGAAACAGTGTTTAAACCCTTTACAATGAAGATCTGTGAAGTTATTTGGATTTTTATGAATTATCTTTGAAAGACAGGGTCATGAAAAAGGGACGTTTCTTTTTTTGCTGAGTTTACATATGAGATGAGTGAAGTAGTATGTAAACATGATTTAAACATGATTAAAGTGACTAGTGTTCCATTACTAAAGTGGCCAGTGATTCCAAGTCCATGTACTGTATGTAGGGCAGCAGCCACTAAGGTGCAGGGTTGGGTAACCGGGAGAAAGTCAGCTAGTGATGGCTATTTAACAGTCTGATGGCCTTTAGATTGATGCTGCTGTTCAGTCTCTCGGTCCCAGCTTTGATGCACCTGTACTGTCCTCACCTTTTGGATGATAGCGGTGTGAACAGGCCGTGGCTCGGGTGGTTGTTGTCCTTGATGACCTTTTTGGCCTTCCTGTGACATCGGGTGCTGTAGGTATCCTGGAGGGCAGGTAGTTTGCCCCCAGTGATGCGTTGGGTAGACCGTACCACTCTCTGGAGAGCCCTGCTTATACGGGAGGTGCAGTTGCCGTACCAGGCGGTGGGTGATACAGCTCGACAGGATGCTCTCAATTGTGCTATATATTGAATAGAGTGCCATTTGTGACCCAGTATCAGTTTTCAAGCAGAGAACACATTGTCCTTTCCATCATCACCACCCAGGAACTCTCTGAAGGTTCTTGAACAGCGTAATTAGTTTCATGACAAAACAGGTCAATGGCCCGTGACGTGAGCGGTGAGGAAGGAGCGCCCTTCTCAAATTGTACACTAATTTGCGCCACTCGGTTATGTTGTCAACAAAGCAGCATGGTGCATCGTTCAGACACATACAACATCTCGTTTCCATAAAATATAACTTTCTAACTAGTTTTCATTGAGAAGGCAGATAAGCGGTTCTCACATGCAAAAACATACAAGAGTTTTGGCATGTGAAAACACAGAAGCTCATTACAGAAACTCATTACTCCACAGGCTTAACTACGTCACTTTTGTTTTGAGCCGACTTCGCAGTGGGCTTTGAAGGGGGCATCTGGCTCATGAAAATGAAATCATGTCATATTAGATAAGTTGTGAATCTGAAAACAATATAATACGAAACACTAATTAGTAAAGAGGATATTTTCCATGTCATAATGAGTACAGTTGAACAGTCTGTTCGTGACTGAGAACTGCTTTCATCTTTTGGCAGTAGGGGAACACTAAGTCCTCATGGGCAGATGCTGCAATGTGTTCTCAGGGCAATTCGTATTATTCTGTATGTAAATCTGTGACACTCCAATAAGTATGCTACAGTAAGTTACGTTATGTGAGGTTATATTATGAATGGAATAGTGGTCCTACAATATCATATGAATACTCGGCCGTACAATAGCATACAACTTGGATGACATAACTCATCAAACGTCTTGGAGGACAAATAGTATTACAATTACTAATGGTATCTTTATCTGAGGCCAGGAGGCTTAAACAACAAAGGAGGATTATGGGGAGAGTTTACATTGGCGGTTAGGGGAACTAACAACAAAGGCTATAGAACTAAAATGACATAGGTTAGGTGAATTTACGTAGCAGGTTATGTGAATTGGGTTAAGTTTAGAATAAGGGTTTGGGGAAGGGTTAGCTAAAATGCTTGTTGTCCCCCGATGCGACTCGAACATGCAAGCTTTTGATTGCTAAACTGTTGCGGATTAAGCCCGTCTACACCCATCCTGCCTAACCAACGTCTGTTCTTCTGTTTCTGTCTCAAGTAACGAGACCATTAGTAGGAACAGTATCATAAACGTGGGCGGCGCTCAGAAATACGTCAAGTATATTTTGTATGGCTCTGAGGCCAGGCTGGATGTTGATGTCTGGACGAGCCTCCATGTTTTCAAAATAAGATGCTTAATGCTCTGATTTGGGACCAGGAGCGGATAAGCGCCTCAGAAGGCGGTAGGGAGGCAGATTGGCTGTTCTGGGGACTTACCACATCATTCAACCAAGGCCTGTGAAATTCAACATCCAGAGTCATCCCATCAAATTTGATTTGTCACATGCCACCGAATAGACCAGGTGTAGACTGTGCCGTGAAATGCTTACTTACAAGGCCTTCACGAACAGTGCAGAGTGAGAAAATATTTGCTAAGTAAACTAAAGTTTAAAAAAGTTACACAATAAAATAGCAACAACATGGCAATATACAGGTGGTCAATGTGCGGGGGTACGGGTAAGTCGAGGTAATTGAGCTCATATATCCATGTAGGTAGGGGTAAAGTGACTAAGCGTAGATAATAAAAAGCGAGTAGCAGCAGCATAAAAAAGGGTTCAATGCAAATAATCTGGGTGGCCATTTGATTAACTGTTCAGCAGTCTTATGGCTTGGGGGTAGAAGCTGTTAAGGAGCCTTTTGTACCTAGACTTGGCTCTCTGGTACCGCTTGCTTGCCTATAACTAGTGTGACTGGAGTCTTTGACAATTTTTAGCTGTAGAACCTTTTGAGGATCTGAGGACCCATGCCAAATCTTTTCAGTCTCCTAAAGGGGAATAGGTTTTGTCGTTCCCTCTTCATGACTGTCTTGGTGTGCTTGGACCATGTTAATTTGTTGGTGATGAGGACGCCAAGGAACTTGAAGTTCTCAACCTGCTCCACTACAGCTCCGTCGATGAGAATGGGAGCATGCTCAGTCCTCCTTTTCCTGTAGTCCACAATCAACTCCTTTGTCTTGATCACAATGAGGGAGAGGTTGTTGTCCTGGCACCATACGGTCAGGTCTCTGACCTCCCTAAAGGCTGTCTCATTGTTGTCGGTGATCAGGCCTACCACTGTTGTGTCATCAGCAAACTTAATGATGGTGTTGGTGTCGAGCCTGGCCGTGCTGTCATGAGTGAACAGGGAGTACAGGAGGGGACTGAGCACGCACCCCTGAAGGGCCACCTGGGGTCCTTACCACCTGGGGGCGGCCCGTCAGGAAGTCCAGGATCCAGTTGCAGAGGGAGGTGTTTAGTCCCAGGGTCCTTAGCTTAGTGATGAGCTTTGAGGGCACTATGGTGTTGAACGCTGAGCTGTTGTCAATGGATAGCATTCTCACATAGGTGTTCCTTTTGTCCAGGTGGAAAAGGGCAGTGTGGAGTGCAATAGAGATTGTGGATCTGTTGGGGCGGTATGTGAATTGGAGTGGGTCTAGGGTTTCTGGGATGATGGTGTTGATGACCAGCCTTTCAAAGCACTTCATGGCTACAGACATGAATACTACGGGCCAGCAGTTATTTAGGCAGGTTACCTTGGCCTTCTTTGGCACAGGGACTATGATGGCTTGCTTGAAACATGTAGGTATTACAGACTCAGTCAGGGACAGGTTGAAAATATCAGTGAAAACACTTGCCATTTTGTCAGCGCATGCTCTGAGTAGAAGTCCTGGTAATCCATCTGGCCCTCTGGCCTTGTGAATGTTGACCTGTTAAAGGTCGAACTCACATTGGCTAAGGAGAGCTTGATTTACAAAGTAATCCGGAACAGGTGGTGCTCTCATTTACATCATTTAGCAGACGCTCTTATCCAGAGCGACTTACAAATTGGATATATATATATATTTAACCAGGCAAGTCTGTTAAGAACAAATTATTATTTTCAATGACGGCCTAGGAACAGTGGGTTAACTGCCTTGTTCAGGGGTAGAATGACAGATTTTTACCTTGTCAGCTCGGGGATTCGAACTTGCACCCTTTCGGTTACTAGTCCAACGCTCTAACCACTAGGCTACCTGCCGCCCCGCAGGTAGCCTAGTGCATGCTTCAGCGTTGCATGCTTCAGCGTTGCTTGCATTGAAGCGCGCATATAAGTAATTTAGGTCATCTGGTAGGCTCTTGTCACTGGGCAGCTCGCAGCTGGGCTTTCCTTTGTAATCCGTAATAGTTTGCAAGCCCTGACACATCCTACGAGCGTCTGAGCCGGTGCAGTAGGATTTAATCTTGGTCCGGTATTGACGCTTTGCCTGTTTGATAGTTCGTTGGAGGGCAAAGTGGGATTTCTTATAAGGGTCCGGATTAATGTCCTGCTCCTTGAAAGCGGCAGCTCTCCCCATTGGTAAATTGTGCTGGTGTCTAATTATGTAGGGCCCAGAGTTTTTCATGACCATGTGACTGGATAAGGAAAAACTCAGGGCCCAAGACCTCAGTCATGTTTCACATGGTCTTGCTGGGCTAATTGAACAAATTTGTATTTAACTTAAAATACACAAACTCCAACTCACAGTCATGATCACGGTCAGGGTTGGGTAGGTTACTGTCTAAATGTTACAGTTACCTGTCCAAAATTGTAATCAGTATGACCCAAACTCAGTTCAAGTAATCAGATTATTTTCAGTTACTTTTACATTACTGATGGATGGAATCCGCAGAAGGGAAAACAGTAGGGGAAACAGCGCCACCAGCCATCCCACCACCATTGTTATTGTTTATTGCTGAGGAGCGAGGCACAGCATGGTCAAAGAAATTGCAGTACATAATATGGCAGATGGACGTGGCTGTTTCACTATTAAGGATTCCAGCTTTAAGAGGCATTAGGAGACACAGAAGGATTCCATCAAATGCACTTGGTGTGTCATCATAGTGGTCTCTTACACGTACACCTTTTTTTCAATGCTGAATTGAATGTCTTTAAGAAAATGGAAAGGTGTCATCATGTATTTTTCATAAACATGGTTTCTGAATTTAAAAGTCATCCAAAAACGAATCATCTAGTTTTTCAAAAGTAATTGTGATTTGATTACAATTTTTGTTTGCTGGTAAAGTAACTGATGACATTTTTTGGTAATCAGATTACATGTAATTTACTCTCCAACTCTGGTCACGGTCACAGAAACTGACACACATATTCCAGCCATTATCTAACCGGTATAATCTGTCACGTTTCATTCTAACATTTTTCTTTATGTGCCAACCCCCTAAACACAAACACAACAAATGTTAGCGATTTGTCTACAGTCAGTGCACCTAACACAGTCAAGAGAAGAGATCTCATTCAATTCAGTGTGCCTGTGTGCAATTGCCTTAGCTCAATGATTTATGAATAGGAGAACAATCTCAGCCCAGATGGGGACAGGGGCATAAATATTCTGGGCCATCACTGGGAAACAGTTATTTTGCTCTTGGGCTGCAGAGTGTGTAGTCATATAAGGCAGAACAGGGACATCAAAGCATCTATTCAAGACTGAGCAGATTAGAGGATGCTAGCATTCCATGTCCAAACGCACAAATGATCAAAAGAGATGAATACGCCGACATTGATCGGTGTGAATAGAGCAACACGTGGTTATGCTGGACTAATATTATGACACTCACTGCAGCACATGGGTGAAGCCAGGTTGTATTCATTAGTGCACACCGTAGAAAAATGTAAACAATAGAACATATTTTATTGGGAAAATTCAGGTTAGTCCCTTCCTTTTGCTTTAGCTTGGTTCCCCAGATACTTGTGTCAGGCCTCAGGCGGGCCAAGGTAAACCTTATGTGACAAGTGACAGAGAAAACAGTTCCGTTAGTGCACATGACTTCACACACCTTTGTTTCCTTTCATTGCAACACGCATATCAAGAAGAACAACCTGAGTTCAGCTCACTCTGTCCTATATAGTGTAAAGATTAATGGACTGATTGATGAATTGATGAGGTGAATAAAAAAAGGTGGCCACATCTGTAATGCAAGACAAAAGTACAATTATATAGTACTGTGTATAAGGACGGTATAAGTGAATGCACTACTTGAAGCGGTAGCTAGGCTACCTTAGATGAAAAGTGTGTTGTCATCTACACCGAGTGTACAACACATTAGGAACGCCTTCCTAATATTGAGATGCAACCCCTTTCGCCGTCAGAACAGCCTCAATTCGTCGGCGCATAGACTACAAGATGTCGAAAGCGTTCCACAGGGATGCTGGCCAATTGTTGACTCCAATGCTTCACACAGTTCTTGACATGCTTAAACCGGTGCACCTGGCACCTACTACCATACTTGTTAAAAGACACTTCAATATTTTGTCTTGCCCATTCACCCTCTGAATGGAACACATACACAATCAATATCTCAATTATTTCAAGGCTTAAAAATCCTTATTTAATCTGTATCCTCCCCTTCATCTACACTGATTGAAGTGGATTTAATAGGTGACATCAATAAAGGATCATAGATTTCACCTGGTTTCACCTGGTCAGTCTATGTCATGGAAAGAGCATGTGTTTTTTCACTCAGTGTAACGGTCGTCATAGTCGTTCTCCTCCTCCGACGAGGAGGAGCATGGATTGGACCAACACACAGAGTGGTTAGTGCTCATATTGATTTAATCAAAACGAAACTGAACACTTACAAATACAAAAAAAAAAAAAAAACGTGACAAAACCGAAAACAGTCCCATGTGGCACGAACACTGACACGAGATACAAACACCCACAAAACACACGTGAAACCGCGGCTGCCTAAGTATGATTCTCAATCAGGGACAACGATTGACAGCTGCCTCTGATTGAGAATCATACCAGGCCGAACACAAAATCCCAACATAGAAAATCACACATAGACAAACCCACCCAACTCACGCCCTGACCAACTAAATAAATACAAGACAAAAGAAAACAGGTCAGGAACGTGACACTCAGTGTATATATAGTCATCATTATCATGCATCTGTATCTCATGGAAGAGCATGCATGAAACATAACCTCGGATGCAGTAGGTTTTATGTGCTGCACAGCTCAGTTCTTCCACCAGTGCATTTCATATAGTGTGCATCTTCAATTTGGATACCTTTTTTAAAAAATGCAGTTTTCTGCCATCCTAACATCCGATCCTGACGTTTCAGTGTCAGAAGTACGTCTGTGTCTGACATGTCTGTCATACATGATCCCGTCCTATCTTCCTTCCTCTTAAAAACAGGAGAATAATGAACCTACTGTGTATCTCACTGACATCATCCCGATTGTACAAGCACGCTGTCAGTTCCATCTGAACATACTTCAAATTCTAACAAGCTCTCAAAGACAGACGAATATAATCAGATCTCAGAGCTTTCAGTGCATGGTATGTTACAGCTGCTGTATTTCTGCAGTATACTGTATAATCACTAGCCTGGGTGGCAGTCATGTTTGGAATGATAATTCTATACGGATTTGGCAAGCGAGCTAGCAGACACAGACTACACCCAGGCTATATATTCACTGGTAGCAAGTGGAAGTCTGCTATATCATGCCTTTCTGGCATAGCCGCGGGAAGATATTTTGAGTAGGGGGTGCGGACCGTGGTGTGGGGGTGGTGGGGGCAGGTCTTATCCCTACATTTTCTTTTCCCTTCCTTAGGCTATGTGTCTGTCACTCAATTTCGATCCGACCGCTCCCGTATACATAAGCGTGCTGCGCACCCAAGCTCCATATTAGGCCTACTGCCTATGAAAACGCATCTAACTGATGGGATACACAAACAAGACAAGCTACACTCCTTGTCAAATCAAGAATTCAAAATGGACTAGTTGATTAAAGTACGGAAATATGTGTTCTAAACACGAGCTGCAGTTTTGGAAAAATAGATGCATCTCATCTAATTTAGGCTTTTTTACAACTCCCCCTAAACCAAGGCAGGTACCAGGCTACAATATGCAACAAAAACATTGTTTTAATGAAGGCAAATGGCATATTCATTAGTCTACTACTTTGTTTAATGTTTAACAGAAGCCTATTCATCATACAAACTTTAAGCTCACAAATCAAAGACAGGGCAAAAGAAAACACCTTCCAAATGCGGAGATCTATCTAATGGTTTAAAAGGGACACATTGTTGCGTATTATATACAGTACCAGTCAAAGGTTTGGACACACCTACTCATTCAAGGGTTTTTCTTTATTTTTACTATTTTCTACATTGTAGAATAATAGTGAAGACATCAAAACTATGAAATAACACATATGGAATCATATAGTAACCAAAAACGTTACTAAGATACTAAACAAATCTCAAATATTACGCAAATTACACTCTGTTTCAAGATATTTTCTGGTACTTTTGCATACTTTTTAGCCAGTAGTTCTGAAAGTAGCGCTCATGAGCCAAAAGTTATCCCCGAAAAGTGTGTACTATTTCACATATGTGCACCACCTCATTGCTCTCTCTCATTCTGCTGTGTCAGCATGGTCTCATAGACTAGATGTAGCATAGTAAACGAAAATCCAGGACACTCAAATTAGTATGATATGTAATGTTTGGTATGGTTACATCAGACAGAAGTTTACTTAAGAAAAAAATGAAAGGAGGGTGGTTAGTCAAGGGTGGATGGGTAGGTGTATAACGCAAACATCTAGCAACCCAAAGGTTGCATGTTCAAATCTCATCACAGACATCATTAGCATTTTAGCTACCTAGCTAACATTAGCGTTATTCACCTAGCCACCTAGCTAATGTTGGCCACTACAAATTGGAATTCATAACATAACATATGTATTGCAAATTCATAACATTTCATACGAATTGTAATTTGTAACATGGATGATGTTATGTAACAGCAAAAGGGATGACGGCCATCCACAAATTAATATGTAACGTATCATACTAATTTGAGTTTTCCTGATTTTTGTTTACTATGTTATGTCTACCCCTGTGTCCAGGTTGGCTGTGTTTGCCTTGCTAGCTGTCACTCAAATGATGAGGGGCTGAAGCTCATTGGCTAGAACTTGAATTGCTAGGGGGCTGGCCCATGTAGGGGAAAATGTAGGGAAAATGTCACAGAACAGCTTCCAGAAAAAACAGTCGCTTTTAAATCAAGTATTTAGTAGCTAGTTGAGGTCAGACCGTAATTCTGCTCATAGATTATGCATGCATGAACTATACATTGACACATTCAGCCCAAAGTGGGAGGTTTCAAAAATACGTAGTAATCGGCAAAGTTACAGAGCATGTCTTTAAAAGGAAGTAAATGATGAACAGTGATGTGGAATGTAAAGAAGCACCTGTTTCAGTAGCCCGAGACGCGGCTCAAATGGCGCTTGCTGTCCTTCATTTAGCAAATTAGGTAGGCTACCTCACAACTCAAGTAGGCTTGAGTGTTTTTTGTTTTAGACAGGCCTAAGCATTTTATTTAGTTGTCCAGTGTGCTATTGGCTCTAGTGTGCTAGCTAGCCAGTGTGTTTACACTTTAATTAATGTGTACAATAAAAGTGACTCCAAAATGACACAATACATTATTTGCCATTCATTTCTATTGGGCACAAAATAATCGAAAACACAACCAAAAAGAGCAAATGCATCCAACAAATGTGTAGAGTCACAAGTTTGACGTAGTCATTGCGTGCTATGAATATGGGACCAAATACTTAAGTTTTTACTACTTTAATACACACATAAGTGAATTAGTCCCAATACTTTTGCCCCCTAAAATGGGGTGACTAGGTACAAAAGTGCTGTCATATCTAAACGGTTCACCCGATAGGGATGAAAATACCCTCAAAATAAAGCTGACAGTCTGCACAGGTGAAGAAGTTCCTGGAGGTCCTGGGCTGGCATGGTTACACGTGGTCTGTGGTTGTGAGGCCCGTTGGAAGTACCTCCAAATACTCTAAAATGATGTCGGAGTCAGCTTATGATAGAGAAATTAAATTAAATTCTCTGGCAACAGATGCAGTCAGCATGCCAATTGCGTGCTCCCTCAAAACTGGAGACATCTGTGGCATTGTGTTGTGTGACAAAACTGCACATTTTAGAGTGGCCTTTTATTGTCCCCAGCACAAGATGCACCTGTGTAAGGATCATGCTGTTTAATCAGCTTCTTGATATGCCACACCTGTCAGGTGGATGAATTATCTTGACAAAGGATAACATGTTCACTAACAGGGATGTTAACAGATTTGCACACAGAAATTGAAAGAAATAAGCTTTTTGTGCATATGGAACATTTTGGTGATTTTTATTTCAGCTCATGAAAACTGGTGACCAGCACTTTACATGTATTTTTTTGTTCAGTGTAGGTAGAGGTAAAGTTAAAAGGATAATAGACCGTAGCAATAGCATATGTGGTGAAAGTGTGTGTGTGTGTGTGTGTGTGTGTGTGTGTGTGTGTGTGTGTGTGTGTGTGTGTGTGTGTGTGTGTGTGTGTGTGTGTGTGTGTGTGTGTGTGTGTGTGTGTGTGTGTGTGTGTGTGTGTGTGTGTGTGTGTGTGTGTGTGTCAATCACAAGATCTCATCCCAATTGAATACTTGTGGGAGATTCTAGAGCGTTTTCCAACACCATCAACAAAACACAAATGATGGAATTTCTCATGGAAGAATGGTGTTGCATCCCCCCAATAGAGTTCCAGACTCTTGTAAAATCTATGCTAAGGCACATTAAAGCTGGTCTGGCGGCTCATGGTGGCTCAACCCACTGGGCACAGATGTCAATACCTTCGGTTCTGGTGATGCGATGCAAAATGACTTGATAGTATACTCTACTGTATGTATGCAAACACATATTATAAACTGGTTGGTTCGAGCCCTGAATGCTGATTGGCTGACAGCTGTGGTATATCAGACCGTATACCACAGGTATGACAAAACATGTATTTTTACTGTTCTAATTACGTTGGTAACCAGTTTATAATAGCAATAAGGCACCTCAGGGTTTGTGGTATATGGCCAATATATCACAGCTATGGGCTGTATCCAGGCACTCCGCGTTGCCACAGCCCTTAGCTGTGGTATATTGGCCATATACCACACCCCCTTGTGCCTTATTGCTTAAATAACCTATATGGAACATTTAAGCTTGGCCCACCAACGGTGTCATTTCTACCATGCCACTATGTGCTGTACTGTGCTAGAGGGAAATTATCTGATACCTTTACTGCCTCCATGTGGCAAGTTAAAACTCACCTGGCTACACATGATCAATTCCACATCAATGATGTCCAAATGTTTACATTTGTTACTGTGGACATCAACGTTGGATTGCATGGTACTTTGGAATAGGTGAGACTCTTGGCAGACATGTTTTATGTCAATTATGACTTGATAACCCATGACCAAATCTTACGAAATGTCTGTTGAGAGAGATTATAAACAGGAATACAACATCCCGGTATGTGACTTGGCTTATTCCAGAGACTATTCCAGTGTACGCCACAGGGAGGGAGCAAAGGGAAGTATTCTACTAAAGGTTACTCATCTATCCAGGGCCAACATTTGACTAAATCCAAGAATAAACTGACAATAACCCATCTTGTTACAATTTAAATGACTTTCAACAGCAGCAGCGCTTGACTGAAATTGAGACAGCGAGGATTTATTGAATATGACAGCTAAAAACATAATATTGGATATGTTATCATTACTTTTTTGACTTCTTTATTTGTTCAGGCCCTTTAGACACGAGGTTGCCCTAACAACCAGTGCTTAGATTAAGGACCTCTTAACTGCAGAGGACAGACACTGTAACAGAGCTCAGCAGCCAGAGGAGTTCACCTTGGGAAACAAGGACACATGTAACAGTTTAAGATAGCGGTGAAGTTAGGGGTGATCTACGAGGGTCTACTTTTACCCCATTCAGACTGACAGGGTTGGCTAGGTTACTTTCTAAATATAATCTGTTACTGTTTCTGTAAACACTGATGTGTATGTCGCACAGTTGGAGATGTCGTATAAGTGCCATGGTGTTAGTTTGTTCAGACATAGTTACTGTAGAGTAGTGATGTGCAGTTCACAAACGATTCATTCTTCTTTAACGACAAATTGCACTGACTCGAGAGTCATGATACGTTTTTCAGTGTCTCGTTCATTTTAGTCATCTGTTTGACCCGTTGGCCGCAATGAATTATACAGCAGGATTTAAAGGCTCTACGTGGTCAATCCAATCTCTGCAAATGGCCGTAATTCGCTGAGCAGAGCTGTTGCGAAGGAAGTTGTCAAAGTAGCGAGTTTGTGTTTATACTGGGCCTCCTGCCCCCACCTACCGTCAACCAATCATTTCAATGCGGAGCTATACGGAGCTCTCCGCATTGTTACAACATTTCCGAGGTGGATGCCGATGCAGTACAGAGCTCTACCTTGGCCTCTGCATGCCTCCGGTGGCTCCTTAATCGTGTCACACCGTTCATACGGCGCCTCCGACCACATTTCGGATCAAGCACAAATCAACTGTTAATACACGCTCCTCCGACTCACCGGCTCAGGACACGTGGTTCCTACCACCAACTGGCTGAAGGCAGCATATAGAAGAAAAATACATGTTTAGAACTGATAACTGGTCATAATAATGGACACAATTAATTGATTATTGAATGTTATTGATGGACAGCCAGCTTTTTAGAACCAAAACAGAGGCTACACAGCCTGCTTCTGCTCAACACTCGAACTCGAGAACAAATTGTTTGGGGGGCTGCTGCAGTTCGCAAATTATATGTACTTATTCTGCCAAGAGTTGTTCACAATCTTATACAGTTTCGGCCGCAACTAGACCTTGTTTCAAAGGAATTAATAAATAATATTATCTGTATGCTTAGCAATCACAAATGTACCTTGTTCGAAGCACACTTTTTGAAAGTCTCATTCACAAATGACAGCTCCAATAAGTCCCTAATATGGTGAATGATTCACTGGTATTGGGTCCTGCGTGCTCTAGGCAATACTGAATCAAATAAATGGAAATTCGATTCGTTCTTTTGAATGAACGAGTTGAAAAGATCTGAGCCAGTAAAAAGAGACGAACTTCCCATCGCTACCACAGAGAACAGACCTCTTGTTTCCTTTTATTTCGTTATTTATGTCTCACACAACTTGAATGTCCAATTCAAATTCCCTCTGCAGTATACATCTCTGATCATCTTGATATACGTTCATTCCTATGTAAAAGACTGCCACATAATTCAGATGTGGCACAGAATTCCACTGTTGTAGACCAGACCAGAGCCACTGCATCCACCATCTGGTGTCCAGATTGAGAGGGAGGCTGTAGTTGACTTGTTGGACAGTAAGGGATTCATAGTGCAGGCTGACCCTATTAAGTTTTACATTAAACATTATTGTGGCTTCCACCTAGCTAAAATTATATTACTCTATACGTGATTATCAACTATTCTATTTTATTGTTGCTCTAGATTGTCACCTTTACCTACAATTACGACCTTTCAAAGAGAATTATCACCTGTGGAATGGGTTCATTTGAAAACACCTAGAAACCTTGAAACACAAAATACAATCATGGTTGAAGGAACAGGCCATGGTGGCAATGCATTGACATTAACAGGATTAGCAAAAGCAAAGAAAGCAATTTGGGTTTTAACATTTACGTTTCATTTAGCAGACACTCTTATCCAGATCGATTTACAGTAGCGAGTGTTTACATTATCATACTGGTTTAACCCACACCCATACTGGTTTAACCCACACCCATACTGGTTTAACCCACACCCATACTGGTTTAACCCACACCCATACTGGTTTAACCCACACCCATACTGGTTTAACCCACACCCATACTGGTCGAACCCACAACCCTGGCTTTGTAAGTGCCATGCTCTACCAACTGAGCCACACGGGACCAAAGCTATCTTTCAAAGATCAAGTTGAGCTGGGGCCATTCCTTAAGGCATCCTCATGCTTCCCAGCCAAAACAGCTTGGAAGAGTTGTTGTATATATTATGATGACATTTTATGATGTTTTTGTTAGTTTTGGACTTCTTTTTCTCGAGGCCAGCCAAAGTTCGGGACCTGAAGTCTATGCCCGTTCTTCCGTGATTGGTCAACTGTATGGATTCTTCAATAAAGACTTTCTTGTCATTCAATGAGAGATGATTCATTTTCATGCAAATTTTTTTAATTGAGAAATACAGCACCAAATATCTCAGTTAGTGTCACCTTGGTACAAAGCGTCGGGAGACAGGCGCAGGAATGCGTAATAGTTTTTATTTTAATTTTACCCAAATTACAGCGTGCCGTGTAAATGTACAGAGACGAAGACCTAACAAACACTATACAAAACACAGGGTAGGAACCCAAACAAAAGAGCGAGGAGTACCTAGAATAAATACAACACGCGCACAATGATTAACACACGGGACGAGACCCATCTGCGCAATCCACAATGGCACGAAAGCCAAAACACTCAGCACAGGTACTCACACGCACCATCGGACATTGTAACAATAATTCACAGGACACAGGACACAGGACAGACTTATACAATTACTAATCACTGGGAATAGGGGCCAGGTGTGCTTAATGAAAGTTCCGGACCCGATGCAGCTGCCGAATCTGTGTAGTCGACGGACGGGCCAGTTGCAGCTGCCGAAGTTGCGGCGGCGTCAGATGGACCCGTTGTGGCATGTCGGACGGCCCAGTTGCAGCTGCCGAAGTTGTGTCGGATGGACCAGTTGCAGTGGCTTCGGACGGACCGGTTGTGGGGGTGTCGGACGGGCCAGTTGCAGCTGCTGAACTTGCGTCGTCGGACGGACCCGTTCTGGCAACGTCGGACGGCCCAGTTGCGGCTGCCGAAGTTGCGGCGGCGCCGGACGGACCAGTCGCAGCGTCGTCGGACGGGCCATTCCTGCTGTCTCCCTTAATGGTCCAGTATTCTGTCACACATACACTATCTAATGACACACATACACTATCTATGTCTCAATTTTGTCAAGGCTTACAAATCCTTTTTGAACCTGTCTTCTCCCCTTCATCTATACTGATTGAAGTGGATTTAACAGGTGACATCAATAAGGGATCAAAGTATTTCACCTGGATTCACCTGATCAGTCTATGTCATGGAAAGAGCAGGTGTTCCTAATGTTTTGTACTCTCAGGGGGGTGGGGGGGCTGAGTTGTGTTTATCTCAGCTCTGCTGATTAGTATTTCTCTCTGCTTATGCAGGAGTAATAAAGGACTAATTCAATAATTTTATGAGTTAATATATTTTTATATTATTACTTTTTAATTTCAATGGAGAATTAAGTAGAATGAAGAATTCTCCACTCCTATCTCCCAACAGGCACGAGAGAGAGAGAGAGAGAGAGAGAGAGAGAGAGAGAGAGAGAGAGAGAGAGAATTTTGACATTGCAGCTGGCCCATCTAGTGGAAATCGCTCAGTTCTGCCTCCAGGGCAAGATTCATGTCAACCTGCTCACCTCTACCATCCATATGGTTCGGAGAACACACAATCTCCACTGCCCCATGACACTTTGGTCTTTATGTGATGGTGAAAGAGGTAACCCTGTCCTGCAGTCAATGACTAATGAGGCCTCCTTGGCCTCATGGATGGAATGTTAGAAACGTTTTTCATAAGTAATCAATGTATACAGTACCAGTCAAAAGTTTGGACACACCTACTCATTCAAGGGTTTTTCTTTATTTATACTATTTTCTACATTGTAGAATAATAGTAAAGACATCAAAACTATTAAATAAAACATATGGAATCATGTAGTAACCAAAAGAGTGTTAAACACATGAAAATATATTTGATATTTGAGATTCATCAAAGTAGCCACCCTTTGCCTTGATGACAACGTTGCACACTCTTGGCATTCTCTCAACCAGCTTCATGAGGTAGTCACCTGGAATGCATTTCAATTAACAGGTGTGGCTTGTTAAAAGTTCATTTGTGGAATTTCTTTCCTTCTTAATGCGTATGAGCCAAACAGTTGTGTTGTGACAAGGTAGGGGTGGTACACAGAAGATAGCCCTATTTGGTAAAAGACCAAGTCCAAATTATGGCAGAACCTCTCAAATATGCAAATATAAACAGTACATCATTACTTTAAGACATGAATGTCAGTCAATGCGGAAAATGTCAAGATCATTGAAAGTTCCTTCAAGTGCAGTCGCAAAAACCTTCAAGCTACGACGAAACTGGCTCTCATGAGGACCGCCACAGGAAAGGAAGACCCAGAGATACCTCTATTGCAAAATATACATTCGATTGGGTTAACTGCACCTCCGTTTGCAGCCCAAATAAATGCATTAAAGAGTTCAAGTAACAGACACATCTCAACATCAACTGTTCATCAGGCCTTCATGTTCGAATTGATGCAAACAAACCACTACTATAGGTCACCATTAGGAAGAGGAGACTTGCTTGGGCCAAGAAACACGAGCAATGGACATTAGACAGGTGGAAATCTGTCCTTTGGTCTAATGAGACCAAAATGTGAGATTTTTGGTTCCAATCGTCGAGTCGTTGTGAGACGCAGAGTAGGTGAGCGGAAGATCTCCGCATGTGTGGTACCCACCGTGAAGCATGGAGGAGGAGGTGTGATGGTGTGGGGGTGCTTTGCTGGTGACACTGTCAGTGATTTATTTGGAATTCAAGGCACACTTAACCAGCTTTGGCTACCACAGCATTCTGCAGCAATACGCCATCCCATCTGGTTTGTGCTTAGTGGGACTATAACTTGTTATTCAACAGGACAATGACCCAAAACACACCTCCAGGCTGTGTAAGGGCTATTTGACCAAGAAGGATAGTGATGGAGTGCTGCATCAGATGACGTGGTCTCCACAATCACCCAACCTCAACCCAAATTAGATGGTTTGGGGTGAGTTGGACCACAGAGTGAAGGAAAAGCAGCCTACACGTGCTCAGCATATGTGGGAACTCCTTCAAGACTGGTGGAAAATCATTCCTCATGAAGCTGGTTGAGAGAATGCCAAGAGTGTGCCAAGCTGTCATCAAGGGAAATTGTCGCTACTTTCAACAATATAAAATATATTTTGATTTGTTTAACACTTTTTTGGTTACTACATGATGTAGAAAATAGTAAAAATAAAGAAAACCCCTTGCATGAGTAGGTGTGTCAGCTTTTGACTGGTACTGTATATATTTTTAAACAACAAAAATCTGGTGTTCCTATGTCAAAGAGTTTTATTATTTTCAGTCTTCTGTGAATGTATGTAAAGTGTAATATTGGGATGCAAAACTCAAAAATTTAATACATTTCACTAACGAGCACAGCACACGGTCTTCTCCCTTCAAAGGGCTGAACTCCCTGCAACCTGTCCTGCACCCATCAAATCAATAAATTGGTCCTTGAAATGAGATCTGTGTGAAAGGTAGGCCACCCTTTCTAGGGGGCTGAAAGGGCTGGCCCCTGGGGTGGGTAACTATTGTATCCCTGGCCCGGGGCATTGAGGCTCATGAAGCCCCCATCCTCCCCTACCAAGAGGATCAGGTGACCCTCCTGTACCTTTGAAATCGGGTACGTGATCAAACATCCCGCCATCTCAAACTCCACCACAGCCCCCTCTAGTGATATCCAGTCCTCCTCACTGAAATTGATGGGTTGGTTGCTTTGTTCATCAGAGAGAATTTCCATTCTTATGCAAACATATCTAAAACTGGCTTAGGTGAGCATATAAAGTTTGAATCCATTTTAAGTGATTGTAAAAAGGTTTTACTTGTAAATGAATGAAAGTTTACAGGTAACTGTGTTTCCATGAAGTGGTTAACCTTTTAACCTGGGCTAAATCAGGGTCACACAGAGTGATTCTTGGTAGTCTGAAACAAATCTACTTTGAAACAAAAGTATACACCTCACACACAAAAAAATACATCTGCCTCTTTCCCTTTCTCTCAAACTCATGGTTTCCAGCTTGGTTGCAATAGAATATAAGAGCTGGGGTAAGCTAGGTTATGGATTTGAGAGCTTTGAGGGGTGTATATTTCAGTTTTATACAGTAATGAATGTATTTCTACAGTATACGGTATGTTTTGGTCGTTGCACCTTAGTGACTCTCTATGGACATTTGTTCAGTGCTGACTGAACCCAATCATTAGGCATGTTACGCAACAGGTCTCTGTCTGTCTGTAAATGGTTGTGAATTGTGTGGTTGACACAGTATCTGTCTACATACCATGTATGCCTAGTTTATTTGGTGGATGTGAGATGTTTGAAATGGATGTGGTTACGATATGTGGGTTTGTTATGCTCCTGTCTTGTCAGGTTGGGGCTAGCGAAAAGTGGATGTGATTTCTGAGTAGCTGTTTAATAGTTGCACTGAAGGACACGACCAGATAGATTGAGTAATCATCTGCCCATAAAAAAAACACTTGTTTATGTGGACAAAGTGGCATGAGGCATTTGATGGTGACATTTCAAGGATGTTTTTCTCGTGGTCATGGAGCCGTGCACCTTTTTTTTAATGCACTTGTGGTTCATAACTCACAGCCGATCAGTTTTACATAAAAGACCAAGCTGTGCACTTGTTGAAATGTGTCTGACTGCCACAGAGAAATGTCCTTACTCATGTCAATGAGAACAGGAAGCTCATTATTGATGTCCAGAGAGAGGGAATTTTAATGCAAAGGAGCATTCCAACTCAATGACAGAGAAAAATCCATGAGCACTTCACTGTGAACATACTGTAAGATGTGTTGTCCAATGGTTCAATATCACTCCTTCAACACACTACCACTTGGAGAAGTACCCTGGCACAGACTCAGCCCCTCAGGGAAGAAGTAGTGGGAGGCCAGCCAAGCCACCAGTGACATAGAGAGTGGCACTCTGTCTTACAATGCTTTATTGTGGAAGTGAATCCTTCGAAACATATCTCTAAGGGTTTCGAAGAACAATGACGCATTTCCATCATTTTGAACATGTGATCACACTTAAATGTATAGGCTTTTATTACTGTAAATAAATTATATCAAAATTATATTTTCATATAATTACAGTACCAGTCAAAAGTTAGAACAGACCTACTCATTAAAGGGTTTTTCTGAATTATTTACTATTTTCTACATTGTAGAATAATAGTGAAGACATCAAAACTATGAAATAATCACATATGAAATCATGTAGTAACCAAAAAAGGGTTAAACAAATCCCCCCCAAAAAGTGTTAAACAAAACAAAATTTTAATTCTTCAAAGTAGCCACCCTTTGCCTTGATGACAGCTTTGCACACGCTTGGCATTCTGTCAACCAGTTTCACCTGGAATGCTTTTCTAACAGTCTTGAAGGAGTTCCCACATTCAGTCTTATGTAGCAAAATTTGAAATTGTGTTTCTTACAGTGGATAAAAGCAGAGACACAGAGCTACAAAATTGTACACTGCTCAAAAGAATAAAGGGAACACTTAAACAACACAATGTAACTCCAAGTCAATCACACTTCTGTGAAATCAAACTGTCCACTTAGGAAGCAACACTGATTGACAATAAATTTCACATGCTGTTGTGCAAATGGAATAGACAAAGGGTGGAAGCGCCCTGCAAAATGACCTCCAGCAGGCCACAAATGTGCATGTGTCTGCTCAAATGGTCAGAAGCAGACTCCATGAGGGTGGTATGAGGGCCCGACGTCCACAGGTGGGGGTTGTGCTTACAGCCCAACACCGTGCAGGACGTTTGGCATTTGCCAGAGAACACCAAGATTGGCAAATTCGCCACTGGCGCCCTGTGCTCTTCACAGATGAAAGCAGGTTCACACTGAGCACATGAGCACATGTGACAGACGTGACAGAGTCATGAGACGCCGTGGAGAACGTTCTGCTGCCTGCAACATCCTCCAGCATGACCGGTTTGGCGATGGGTCATGTGTGGTGGCATTTCTTTGTGGGGCCGCACAGCCCTCCATGTGCTCGCCAGAGGTAGCCTGACTGCCAATAGGTGCCGAGATGAGATCCTCAGACCCCTTGTGAGACCATATGCTGACACATGCACATTTGTGGCCTGCTGGAGGTCATTTTGCAGGGCTCTGGCAGTGCACCTCCTTGCACAAAGGCGGAGGTAGCGTCCTGCTGCTGGTTTGTTGCCCTCCTACGGCCTCAACCACGTCTCCTGATGTACTGGCCTGTCTCCTGGTAGCGCCTCCATGCTCTGGACACTACGCTGACAGACACAGCAAACCTTTTTGCCACAGCTCGCATTGATGTGCCATCCTGGATGAACTGCACTACCTGAGCCACTTGTGTGGATTGTAGACTCCGTCTCATGCTACCACTAGAGTGAGAGCACCGCCAGTATTCAAAAGTGACAAAAACATCAGCCAGGAAGCATAGGAACTGAGAAGTGGTCTGTGGTCACCACCTGCAGAATCACTCCTTTTTTGGGGGTGTCTTGCTAATTGCCTATAATTTCCACCTTTTGTCTATACCATTTGCACAACAGCATGTGAAATGTATTGTCAATCAGTGTTGCTTCCTAAGTGGACAGTTTGATTTCACAGAAGTGTGATTGACTTGGAGTTACATTGTGTTGTTTAAGTGTTCCCTTTATTTTTTTGAGCAGTGTATATCATACACTGCATTTGAAGAACAATGGGAAAGTAATTCTGCTTTTAAAGTTGATAAACTTGAAACCTCACTTTTGAGAAAATGGCCTTTGAATGTTTTGGTACCAACTGGAGAGCTTTTCTTTGTCTACACCACTTCAGCATCGTTAACACCCTCTTAAGCTTTAGCCCGACCCATCTCTTTAAGGGTTGATCCGAGTGTTCTGTAATAACAACAGCAGTCAAGCACTGAAGCTAACTGGCTAAATTGCTTGTTACTTCCAGACATAAATGAGAGAACAGCTCACTGGATATTATTCAGCCTAGCAAAGCTGGTTAGACAGTTTTTATGTTATCTAGAGCGTTGCTTACTGCAACTGTGCTGTCAGATTGTCTGTTCGTAAATTCAGAGTGTTTCACTCACACTTAGCTAGCTAAACAATGAACCATAATCCCAACTCATGACGTTACTACCCTTCATGAATCTGCAGGTAGCTAACCAACCAGGTCCAATGTTAGCTAGCTAACTTTATGCTATAACTAGCCAAGCAAATGGCTCAGAGATACGAATAATAAGATCACACATGTAATGTTAGCTAGCGAGGCAGCCAGCTAATGTTAGCTATCAAGCTAACAGTACACTAACCTCAAATGAAAACAACTTTGTCAAAATTGGAAACGTGTAATATCTGAAAATTTAGCTAGCTACACTCCCTGTCACTGATGCCATGGTAGCCCTTAGTTTGAAGATGTAATCCGGATACAGGTGTTTTCTCCATCTCCGTAGCTATCGTACTGTAATTCCACTAATGTCAAAACTCTGTCCTCCAGAAAGTGGCAGGCAACAATAATGCAGTTCTACTAAGCAATAGATTTTTTTTTTAAAGCTGCGTTAGACAGGATTAACTACACATACTAACCAGCTAAAATAGACAGAAGCGTGCTATATGGCAGAACAATCTGAACTCATCTCTCGACATGTCCAGCCCACTCATTATCTCAGCCAAGCATGACTAGCAGGAAGGTTGCTGGCTTTTTCTGTGGCTAAACCAACTAGGCTCATAATTTAACTATTTTATTTGCATTTACAGATGGCAAACACGTTTGTTATTAATGCACATGAAAGTTCACATGTTCCAAAAGGCATTCTGGATGCCCCAAAAAATAAAATTTTCTAAAAAATAAAATTATGTTCAAATGGCTCTCGTTTGAAGTAGTTACCCGTGACATCAGCCTAGTTTCCTGAGACGAGTCACATATGCTGAGCACTTGTTGGCTGCTTTTCCTTCACTCTGCGGTTCAACTCATCCCAAACCATCTCAATTGGGTTGAGGTTGAGTGATTGTGGAGGCCAGGTCATCTTATGCAGTACTTCATCACTCTCATTAGTGGTCAAATAGGCCTTACACAGCCTGGAGATGTTTTGGGCAATTGTCATGTTGAAAAACAAATTATAGTCCCACTAAGCGCAAACCAGATGGGATGGCGTATCGCTGCAGAAGGCTGTGGTAGCCATGCTGATTAATAAGTGTGCCTTGAATTCTAAATAAATCACTTACAGTGTCACCAGCAAAGCACCCTCACACCATCACACTTCCTCTTCCATGCTTCACAGTGGGAACCACACATGCAGAGATCATACGTTCACCTACTCTGCGTCTCACAAAGACACAGCAGTTGGAAACAAAATCTCACATTTAGACCCATCAGATCAAAGGACAGATTTCCACCGGTCTAATGTCCATTGCTCGTGTTTCTTGGCCTTAGCAAGTCTCTTCTTCTTATTGGTGTCCTTTAGTAGTGTTTTTTCAGCAATTCGACATTGAAGGCTTGATTCACGCAGTCTACTCTGAACAGTTGATGTTGAGATGTGTCTGTTACCTGAACTTCGTGAAGCATTTATTTGGGATGCAATTTCTGAGGCTGCAACTCTAATGAACTTATAAATCTGGGTCTTCCTTTTCTGTGGTGGTCCTTATGAGAGCCAGTTTCATCAAAGTTCTTGAAATTTGCCCCTTAAGGATAGGTCCCCTTTTTTCAATTTTCGCCTAAAATGACATACCCAAATCTAACTGCCTGTAGCTCAGGCCCTGAAGCAAGGATATGCACATTTTTGGTACCATTTGAAAGGAAACACTTTGATGTTTGCGGAAATGTGAAAGGAATGTAGAATATAGAGAATATAACACATTAGATCTGGTAAAAGATGATACAAAGAAAAAAATACATTTTTTTGTATTTTTTGTACCATCATATTTGAAATGCAAGTGAAAGGCCATAATGTATTATTCCAGCCTAGGTGCAATTTCGATTTTGACCACTAGATGGCACCAGTATATGTGCAAAGTTTTAGGCGTATCCAATGAACCATTGCATTTCTGTTCAAAATGTTGTATCAAGACTTCCCAAATGTGCCTAATTTGTTTATTAATAACTTTTCATGTTCAAAACTGTGCACTCTCCTCAAACAATAGCGTGGTACAATTTTACTATAATCAATCAATCAATCAAGTTTATTTTATATAGCCCTTCGTACATCAGCTAATATCTCGAAGTGCTGTACAGAGACCCAGCCTAAAACCCCAAACAGCTAGAATGCAGGTGAAGAAGCACGGTGGCTAGGAAAAACTCCCTAGAAAGGCCAAAACCTAGGAAGAAACCTAGAGAGGAACCAGGCTATGAGGGGTGGCCAGTCCTCTTCTGGCTGTGCCGGGTGGAGATTATAACAGAACTATGACAAGATGTTAAAAAAAATTCATAAGTGACAAGCATGGTCAAATAATAATCATGGATAATTTTCAGTTGGCTTTTCATAGCCGATCATTAAGAGTTGAAAAACAACAGGTCTGGGACAGGTGGCGGTTCCATAACCGCAGGCAGAACAGCTGAAACCGGAACAGCAGCAAGGCCAGGCGGACTGGGGACAGCAAGGAGCCACCACGCCCGGCAGTCCCGACGTATGGTCCCAGGGCTCAGGTCTTAAATTCACACAGGAGCTAATAGCTACTGTAAATTGGACAGTGCAGTTAGATTAACAAGAATGTAAGATTTCTGCCAATATCAGATATGTCTATGTCCTGGGAAATGTTCTTGTTACTTACAACCTCATGCTAATCACATTAGCCTACGTTAGCTCAACCACCCCGCAGGTGAACCACCAATCCTGAAGAGGTAATGATGGATTGTTTTTTCTCTTTGCATATTTGAGCTGTTCTTGCCATAATATGGAATTAGTCTTTTACCAAATAGGGCTATCTTCTGTATACCACCCTACCTTGTCACAGCACAACTGATTGGCTCAAACGCATTAAGGAAAGAAATTCCACAAATGTACCTTTAACAAGGCACACCTGTTAATTGAAATGCATTCTAGGTGACTACTGCATGAAACTGGTTGAGAGAATGCCAAGAGTGTCCAAAGCTGTCATCAAGGCAAAGGGTGGCTACTTTGAAGAATCTCAAATATAAAATTTGTTTAACACTTTCTGGTTACGACATGATTCCATATGTGTTATTTCATAGTTTTGATGTCTGCACTATTATTCTACAATGTAGAAAATAGTACAAATTAAGAAAAACCCTACAATGAGTAGTTGTGTCCAACTCATCTTGACTGGTACTGTATATATTTTGATATCAATAAAAGGAATCCGGTTTCCAAAAAGTTAACAAGATCCTTTGTGTTCAACCCCTGCCTACATGAAGGTAACATAATGATAAATATTTACAATGCGGATACATTTGGCTAGATAACAGTAATCATAAGCAGCAGCACACAGTCTGGTCTTATGAGAACCCGAGCTTCATGTGACCTCATCTTTCAACACACTGCATGTGCCACAGAGAATGGGACGCAACCTTCCAAAGACCAAACAGGAACAAGACCTTTTACAAACAAACCTCCAGGACAAGAGACAATGGATCTTTCAATCGCCAGATAGATACAGCTGCAAACTCATATATACTCAGCTATATAATTTGTACGGTGTAGGTGGACGTTGAACAGGATGTTGTTTTGTATAATGTTGATTGAAATGACATACGTTACTCTTTCCGCACACTGCACTGAATACTCATGGTTAGACAAAATAATTATCAGCCAATGGTAATCACTTTTTGCAATCTCCAAACAATTATCACACGTTTATTTATCTTCATAGATTGGACTGTAGGGTCAATGTGGCCAGAATATTTGTCTGTTGAGTTGAGTTGTCTACTACGGGCCAGTTATCTGGTGTTGAGATTAATTGAATTGAAGGTCATCGGGATCTGCTAAACTCACTTGAAGTCCAAAATTCAAACCAAGCGATTGTCTGATTCAAAATTACGTAGAGATGTGAGGTTTTGGAATTCTTCTGTTTAAACAGAAATATAATCCAGTGTGAAAATTGTCCATTCTGTCAGAGACAACACCAGCATTGTGCTCTCGGCCCCGGCAGCCACACTGAAAGGCCATCTACCCAACAACCCCCAGGCTCATCTCGGGGTATAGGCGGTGTGTGTGTGTGTGTTTGTGTGTGTGCACGTCCATGCAATGCTCTCTAAACTAGGCCTGAACAAGTTCCACTCAGCATCTCCCAATCCCAATCTCCAGCGCTGGTTTTATAGGACTGGCTGCTGAGTGTGTTGACGTACATGTGAGGTAAGGGTTCAACTCACAGGGGCTTAAGTGTAGTGCACCCATATCCAACACCAAGGAGGGAGTAGGCAAGGTGCGGTTTGTTGATCAGGAAAATTGAGCCACTGACATATACCAGGTAGCCAAACGTTACTTTCTCTTCATATCCCTGCATGATTAAACAAACAAAAAATAATTCTATCACAGGTTCTGATTCGATGTGGCTAATGGTGCCCATATCTGGCAAAACTCCCCACAGCCAGAGGAGGGGAGGCCTGGAAAGTTTTCACAGGTAATTCTCTCTCATCCATTGACCCACTGAAATCCGATTCCCCTATTAATCGTGTATGAGTATTTTCATATTTTCGAATATTTTTGCAGATTGTCTGTGCAACTTGTCATAGACTTCAAGAGTGAGTTGTGAGAGAGTATTGGATGAGCATTGGAATCACCAGGAAGCCTGATCTAGTATACCTAAAGGCGTCAGCATGATACAGTTCAGTTGGCGGCTAGCCGAAGTTGGCTAGGCGAACCGAGCGAGTGTGCTCTCATACTCGCTTAAAAGACCTTAAAAGAAAAAAGCGCCAAAAGTACTGTTTGTTCAGTTTCAGATGCCGTAGCCAGTATACAATTCCTCAAAATAGTCACAATTAATCTCCAGAAATCTGTCATTCATTTTTACGTTTTTGCAGAGGAGATCTTAGTCATGCAATTTTACATCTAACTAAGATGTTTGGTGCAGTATTTCTTATTGAAAAAAGGTGCATGAAAAGTAGTTGTCTCTCATTGAATGACTACAAAGACTTTATTGAAGAATCCTTACAGTTGACCAATCACAAGGCTGTCATTGTAAATAAGAATTTGTTCTTAACTGACTTGCCTAGTTAAATAAAGGTTAAATTAAAAAGATAAATTAAATAGCACTGCAGTGCATAAAATGTGGTGAGTAGCTGACTCAATAGATGAACAGTTTTGAAAAAATAAATTTCTTCAAAAATGAAGGAGAGGCAAAAGCGAGAGAGAGAGTTTTCATATATTTGTTTCACTTTACTTACCTAGCTAGCAAATACAGCTGGCTAGTTTAGCCTACTCAGACACCATGCTCAAACAGAGAGGGATGCTATGTTAGCTAGCTGGCTATGGCTATCCAACACTGCAACTCTTCCAAGTCAAGGTAAACTTTATTTTATACATTTATTGCCACCAGGGCCTGCCGGTGTAACTTCAAACTGCTTGCTGTATAGTCATGGCCAAATGTTTTGAGAATGACACAAATATTAATTTTCTCAAAGTCTGCTGCCTCAGTGTCTTTAGATATTTTTCTCAGATGTTACTATGGAATACTAAAGTATAATTACAAGCATTTCATAAGTGTCAAACGCTTTTATTGACAATTACATGAAGTTGATGCAAAGAGTCAATATTTGCAGTGTTAACCCTTCTTTTTCAAGACCTCTGCAATCTGCCCTGGCATGCTGTCAATTAACTTCTGGGCCACATCCTGACTGATGGCAGCCCATTCTTGCAAAATCAATACTTGGAGTTTGTCAGAATTTGTGGGGTTTTGTTTTTCCACCCGCCTCCTGAGGATTGACCATAAATCCTCAATGGGATTAAGGTCTGGGGAGATTCCTGGCCATGGACCCAAAATATTGATGTTTTGTTCCCGAGCCACTTAGTTATCACTTTTGCCTTATGGCAAGGTGCTCCATCATGCTCGAAAAGGCATTGTTCGTCACCAAACTCTTCCTGGATGTTTAGGAGAAGTTGCTCTCGGAGGATGTGTTGGTACCATTCTTTATTCATAGCTGTGTTCTTAGGCAAAATTGTGAGTGAGCCCACTCCCTTGGCTGAGAAGCAACACCACACATGAATGGTCTCAGGATGCTTTACTGTTGGCATGACACAGGACTGATGGTAGCGCTCACCTTGTCTTCTCCGGACAAGATTTTTCCAGATGCCCCAAACAATCGGAAAGGGGATTCATCAGAGAAAATGACTTCACCCCAGTCCTCAGCAGTCCAATCCCTGAACCTTTTGCAGAATATCAGTCTGTCCCTGATGTTTTTCCTGGAAAGAAGTGGCTTCTTTGCTGCCCTTCTTGACACCAGGCGATACTCCAAAAGTCTTCGGCTCACTGTGCGTGCAGATGCACTCACACCTGCCTGCTGCCATTCCTGAGCAAGCTCTGTACTGGTGGTGCCACGATCCCTCAGCTGAATCAACTTTCAGAGACGGTACTGGCGCTTGCTGGACTTTCTTGGGCACCCTGACGCCTTCTTCACAACAATTGAACCGCTCTCCTTGAAGTTCTTGATGATCCAATAAATGGTTGATTTAGGTGCAATCTTACTGGCAGCAATATCCTTGCCTGTGAAGCCCTTTTTGTTTAAAGCAATGATGCCAGCACGTGTTTCCTTGCAGGAAACCATGGTTGACAGAGGCAGAACAATGATTCCAAGCACCACCCTCCTTTTGAAGCTTCCAGTCTGTTATTCAAACTCAATCAGCATGACAGAGTGATCTCCAGCCTTGTCCTCGTCAACACTCACACCTGTGTTAACGAGAGAATCACTGACATGATGTCAGCTGGTCCTTTTGTGGCAGGGCTGAAATGCAGTGGAAATGTTTTTGGGGGGATTCAGTTCATTTGCATGGCAAAGAGTGACTTTGCAATTAATTGCAATTCATCTGATCACTCTTCATAACATTCTGGAGTATCTGCAAATTGCCATCATACAAACTGAGGCAGCAGACTTTGTGAAAATTAATATTTGTGTCATTCTCAAAACTTTTGGCCACGACTGTACATTGTTTTGCATGATTGTAGCAGGTTTATTAACACTTTAGTTCTAGTATCTAGCTGTGTTGACTATGATGTTCGCTAATTTGGTGACGATGTAAGCTGTGAGTTATGGTATGAAGGTTTAGCTTGGAAAGGTTTTTTCGCCTGGTCACAGACAGCTGTTGTATTGTGCACTGAAGGCCACAAGTGAAGGGAAAATCTGAGAGAAGGAGAGGGCATAGATGCGAGAAAGAATTATACAATGAGCAAATGATCGTGTTGTTTGTATGTAGCTGCTATGAAAGTGAACTGTGTTTACAGTGATCAGGGTTGTATTCCTTCCACCGATTCTTTGAAAACGTTTCTTAAACGGAACAAAACGGGGATAAACATAGCTGAATTTGCCCGATAGAAACTCTTGTTTTCAACTGTTGGACTAATGACTACACCCTAGATCAGCTAGATGCAGGCAAGCGTGTGCAAGGCAGTATTGAATGTGTCACTGTCTGTCACCTTGATTACTCAAAATGTTCTCTCTACCTGTGCATCTACGTTGTAAACTTAATTCGTAGGCTAGGTTGTAGCAACCTCATGAAAGGTACAGGGAACATTTTTGTATCACGTCGTAGCCTAAACCTATCGATGTTACATTGAGCTGGGTGAATGGAATACGAATGACGGTCATCCAAAATGTTGTAATAAAAAGAGAGACCCCACGTGGCAAACAATGACTCTTAATGCCAACTCCAATAACAACTTCAAACGTATTGCCTCTCAATTAGTAAAACTTTATATGATACATTGCAACAGTCAGGAAAGTACCCATAGCTGAACTGTAGTAAGCAGGTTACATGGCGACCACTTGGACTGATCGGACGTTGATGGAAAGCAGCCTGTCGTCAGACTCCTCCGTAGTGTGAGTTATGTTTCCTCTCCGGTTACTGTCATTCCCGTATTGTGTCTAAAGACGTTCAAGTGGAACAGCATGAGAATGTAAGCTGCGTGGCTGTGGTCTTCCACATTTGATTTACAGGAGAACAGCAGGAGGCCAGGGTCCAAAGCCCACAAAGCCCCCCAGTGTTAAAGCAGGAAGTAGCGTCTGCTCCCTGTTTGTAGAGGCAGGGGGTCTGATCCCTCACAGACACAGGACTCTGGAGTGGCAGACACCACTGGTGCCATAAGGACTGGCCTCAGGACTGCTGTTTACACATGCACATACTTATAAGGGATCAATTCAATCCAAGCCGCAATACAGTATTTGGATAGTAGTATGTAAAACATATGGTAACTTTTCTTTAATGTCATTTTAGCTAACAATTCTAGGGTGAGATATCATTTTTGTAATGTTACCCAGATGTCTAAGTGTCCGGTTTTCCATTAGTTAGGGGTACAGTATATCCTATGAATGTTAGCAGAAACCCCCTGAGAACCTTTTTTAGCATGTTTTGGCATTAGAGTGAGGATAACATTTCCTAAATGTCAAACGGAATTTACACAGAATGTGGTTTACATGTTCTCAGAATATCATATTTTAACGTTCTGGACAGATTTCATTGGAACGTTGCAAGAACATTCCTGTGTCCAGTTTTCTGAGGATTAGGACAATATTCAATCAACATCCCACCAAACGTACGCTACACAAAACATGGTGGCCATGCTCTCAGAATCTAGGATATTAACATTCAAGATAAGTTTCATAGGAACGTTATGAGAACATTCCTGTGTGTCCCAAAAAAACTATCCCTCTGCCCCCCAAAAAAGGATCTTTACACATCACCTCTTGTTACTGTGGCCGAGGCCATCAAGACTCTGATTGGTGAACCACTGATCTATTCACGGCGCTTTGTTTGCTGCCAAGGTTACGGATACTCAAACACAATGCTTTTGACATGGTGTTTTCAACTGACATTACATATTTGACACACTTTTGACATACATGATTATATTATTCGACATGTCCTCTCCTGGGACTTGAATTCACAACGACATTCTGATCTTCCTGCTACTCCACCATGTCTGTCTCATCATTGGTTTGATTAACTTATTTCAGCAATTTTAGGGATGTTGGTGGGGCATATAAACCTGTTTTACCCTATTATTAATAAAACGTTTTTTGTGTGTGTACTTTTAACAGAGCACAACATATTAGTCATTATTTGGCAACATTTACAACCCCCTAACTGATTTAATTAACATCAGTTTCTCATTGAAAGATGCAATTCTGTAGGATTACTCCTTGAGCACAAATTATGACCACATTTCCACTACCACTCATAAATGATGACATGATATTTAGCTACATTGATTGTACTAAATAGTTTTTGGTATCTTTCCGTATATTTTCTGTGTATTACACTAACCAAATATTCCGAGGCCGTCATTGTAAATAATAATTTGTTCTTAAAGAAAGGTAAAAAAAAGAAGAAGATATATATATATAGCCTTGTTGATTTGATGATCTGTAAATTTATACGTTGAAATGGCGCTGGAATAAAAAAACAAAAAGAAGAAGAAACTGTATTATGAAGCCAAGATCAATGATATAAAAAATTATGGAAAAAAACTTTAGAGTACTTTTAAATGAAATTATGGGCAGAAAGACAAATTCAACTCCATCTTTAATCGAATCAGATAGCTTAGTCATCACCACCATTTGATGTTGCCAATTATTTGAATGATTATTTCATTGGCAAAGTGGGCAAAGTTAGGCAGGAAATGCCAACAACGAACAGTGAGCCATCGTACTCATGCATAAAAACACAAATAATGAAAGAAAAGCATTGCAAGTTTGAATTTTGTAAAGTTAGTCCAGGAGAGGTGGAAAAATAATTGTTATCGATCAATAATGACAAACTTCCTGGCATTGACAACTTAGATAGATAGCTACTGAGGATGGTAGCTGACTCAATAGCCACTCCTATCTGTCATATTTTTAATCTGAGCCTAGAGGAAAGTCTTTGTCCTCAGGCCTGGAGAGAAGCCAAAGTAATTCCGCTACCCAAGAGCGGTAAAGCGGCCTTTACTGGTTCTAACAGCAGACCTATAAGCTTGCTGCCAGCTCTTAGCAAACTGTTGGAAAAAAATGGGTTTGACCAAATACAATGCTATTTCTCTGCAAACAAATGAACAACAGACCTTCAGCATGCTTATAGAGAAGGGCACTCAACACGTACTGCAATGACACATATGACTGATGATTGGTTGAAAGAAACTGATAATAAGCAGCCTTTGATATTATTGACCATAACCTGTTTTTGAAAAAACCTATGTGTTATGGCTTTTCAACCTCTGCCATATCGTGGATTCAGAGCTATCTATCTAATAGAACGCAAAGGGTTTTCTTTAATGGAAGCTTCTCTAATGTCAAACATGTAAAGTGTGGTGTAGCGTAGGGCAGCTCTCAAGGCCCTCTACTCTTTTCTATTTTTACCAATCACCTGCCACTGGCATTAAACAAAGCATGTCTGTACATATATGCTGATGATTCAACCATATACACATCAGCAACCACAGCTAGTGAAGTCACTGAAACCCTTAACAAAGAGTTGCAGTCTGTTTTGAAATGGGTGGCCAGTAATAAACTGATCCTGAACATCTCTAAAACTAAGAGCATTGTATTTGGTACAAATCATTCCTTAAGTTCTAGAACTCAGCTGGTAATGAATTGTGTGGCTGTTGAACAAGTTGAGGAGACTAAATGACTTGGCGTTACTTTAGATTGTAAACTGTCATGGTCAAAACATCTGGATTCAATGGTTGTAAAGATGGGGAGAGGTCTGGCTGTAATAAAGTGATGCTCTGCTTTTTTGACACCAAACTCCAAAAAACAAGTTCTGCAGGCTCAAGTCTTGTCTTGATTATTGTCCAGTCGTGTGGTCCAGTGCGGCAAGGAAAGACCTAGTTAAGCTGCAACTGGCCCAGAACAGAGCAACACGTTTTGCTCTTAATTGAAATCAGAGGGCTGATATAAATACTATGCATGCCAGTCTCTCTTGGCTAACAGTTGAGGAGAGATGGACTGCATCCCTCTTTTTATAAGAAACATTATTGTGTTGAAAATCCCAAATTGTTTGTACACACAGCTCTGACACACAAACGTATGCCACCAGGGGTCATTTCACAGTCCCAAAATCCAGAACAAATTCAAGAAAGTGTACAGTATTATATAGAATCTGTAATTGCATGGAACTTCCTTCCATCTCATATTGCTCAAATAAACAGTAAACCTGATTTCAAAAAACAGATAAAGCAACACCTCACGGCACAACGCCTCTCCCCTATTTGACCTAGATAGTTTGTGTGTATGCATTGATATGTAGGCTATGTGTGTCTTTTATAAAAATGTGTGTAGTTCTGTCTTTGAGCTGTTCTTGTCTATTGATGTTCTGTATTATGTCAAAATGTATTATGTTCATGTTTTGTGTGGACCCCAGGAATTATAGCTGCTGCTTTTGCAACAGCTAATGGGGATCCTAAAAAAATACCAAAAATGAAACCATTTGTTTTGGAGAATGTTTCTTTGGAACCATCAGGTGACCTCCTGACAATTGATAGACATAAATGTTTTTGAAATGTTCCCATGAAACCGGTCTAGAACATTAAAGTGGAACTGTTTGCAGATATGAAACAGACAATCATAATATCAGTAAAAAATATCAAATTCCCAATTTATGCTACAAAGCAAACTTTATAAGAGGTTTTAAAAATAGATTATATTTGACTCAACAATCAAAATGCAGTATAGAGGCGTTCACATGCTAGTCGGAACTAGGAAACTCTTGCTAATTCGTTGAAGACGGCATGTGATTAACTACAACCAGTTAGCAAATTGGACATTTTCTCAGTTTCCTAGTTCCGACTAGCAAATGAACACAGCATAATGTTGCATTCGTAACCAAGCGGGAAGTGGGAATTAATCACATATAAGTGGGAAAAATCCACTTGAACGGCCCTCCAACTGGTATTAACTAATGGGAAACTTGTCAATTATCCTGAGGGCCCACTTCTCCCACATTCTGGCCTCTGACGTCACCTACTAAGGAATTACCTTGTTAATAGCATTTTCTGCAGTTATTTGCAAGAAAACATTATGAATAAAAAGCAATCTACTAATAGTGTTTTTGAACACAGTCATTTGTTTTTACCAGCATCATAGTTGTACTTTTAGTTTATGGTTTACACAGCTTGTTTGCCATTAGCCAATCAGCGTTTCTCAACGAGTTCAAAGCACGTGAATGCACCCAACTGGTATTTACTAACCATCTCCCACATGGCTATGAATGCAGCATTAAATTGGCTACATTGGGTATGAAAATGTACCATTATACTAGATTATCCTTATATGTACCCTAAAAGGTACCAAAGGTACCATGTGTGTTCTGAAGGTACCTTATGTGTACCTTTGACCTTTATGTACACCTGGGAACAACAATGTACCGTACCGCAGTTACACTAACGACACTGCAAAAACAACAGCTAATTAGGGGGTCAGCTACCGCATGTTTATGCTTCGTTTAGGCCTCAATGTCCCTGAGCACTGCTACTTATTTGTTGGTGTTGCAAATATATCAATATATCCCATACACATTCAATACCTATAATACATCTCTGCACTCAGCAAAAGAGTGCCACCTGTACTGCTGTTTTAGTTCTCAGTTATTCTGACTATTTTCTCCTCATTGATTTAATTGACTTATTTCAGCAATTGTAGGGTTTTCTGTGTAGTTTTCTAATGTTGGTGAGGCATATTATTATGTTTTTATGCTACTCCTGAATCACTATTATAAATAGAATTGTTTTTCTTGAGGGAATAACATAAAGCTGAGATGTACTTTGAAGTCCAAAGTGTAGGAATAGAAGTGAAATCACTTATTGACATAGACGTGGTGGTAGTAGGATGATCAGAATGCAGTGAACCAAGAGAGTTCAAATCTCAGGTAAGGCCATGTTGAATAATAATTACTGTATAAATAAACACTCACAATGTAGTCAAATATGTACATTAAAAACACTATGTTAAAAGCAGTGTGTGTGTATCATAACGGCAAATTGTTATTTGCAGGACATCAGCTGTGAAATCTCATGTGAACATGTTAATACACATGTGAAAGGTGTGATCGCATGAAAATCCACATGTGAAAAATCATCGCATGTGAAGTGTTCCAAAAATGCATGTTTTCGTATAATTTCACATGTGAAAATCCACAGGTGAAACGTCACGTGAAATATCTCATGTGAATGGTAAAAAAAAACATGGTTTCTTGTGATTTCATACCTGCAAAACATGTGGAAATGACACATGTGAAATCATGTGATTTTCTACATGTGAAATGATGTCTTATCCGTAAGGGATGTGTAGTATATAAAACATCAGTGTCTCTCTGTTTCACCATAGGTTATTTATCTCAACATTTTAACATATAAACATTCTTTCACTCCCCTGTAAAAACGTACTTTTGGAGTATAAACATGTGAAATGGGGCTGCTAAGACATCCAATGTATTTTTATGTCATATCCATCAACAAGGATGGTTCAAAATGATTCCCAAGATGTGGAATGGAAAAACTAGTACCATGTCTAGTACTAAGACATCGGGAGACATGTTAGAATGTTTAAATAAAACAAGTTGGCCATGAAGAAGTTTCAGTAGATTAGGAACTCATTCCTATAAAGCTATATGGTGTATATTTTACATTGTAAAGTCATACCACACAATTATATTACTTCTTATTGAAATTCAATTAAAAAAAAAAAAAACCAGCATGCTCAAAACAAATATATTTTAAATGCAACTGTAACATGCTAAAAAACAAAATCCATTATCTACACAATAGAATCACATCAGCAACAGCACAATCTTTCAGAAAAGTGTAAATGCCTGTTCTCAGTATTGAGTAACTTGAATACAGATTGTATTACAACTTTTGTGTTTTGTCTGAATGATTGTTGAGGACAGTAGTAAATAGGAAATCCAGCGTGTGTGGTAAAAGATCCGGAAAAAACATCAACTAGATAGTTGTATTATCGTTGTGTGAACATTGAAATGTACTAGTGATGGGGACAGATATGGGAAATCCATCCAATAAATCAGATAATGATAGGCTCACCATTTGGTATTTTTAACTACCATTTTATACAATAGCAAAAATACAACAAACACATTTAAAAATGTTGTTTTTGAGCACTGAACAGAATGAATAGTAGATGGTAATGTTTTAAAAAAAACAATGTGTTAATGTATATTTTATTAACCGATCCACCCTCTTCGGAGGACACACATCTTTTTAGTTTTTTACAGCTTTTCTGCAACATATACATACATTTGACATACATGGTACTTTTATATACAGCAATCACATACCAGGAGTACATTACCGAACATAAGCTCTTTAATGTTAGAGGCTTTGGTTTTTCCATTTATGTTTTGAGGTTGGACTTTAACACGTATAGCTTGTTAGCGCGTAGGGCTCACCGATTGGTGTCACCTCGTTAGTCAGTATGCGTTACACCTTGGCAAATGTAGTGGGCACTCATGGTGGGTGTCTTTTAGGTCTCAGTTGTTGTTTTGCTAAGAAACTTTCAGTGGACACCCCCATGACCAACCCCTCCTTAAACCCCACCTGTTTGGTTCAGCTTATTGTCAGTGACTCTTTGTTAGTTCCGCCTTCTCTTTGAGCGACAATTTTAGAATTCCTTGCTGGGGAACGTAACAGTAATATCATTTTCCATACAGTATTTGACTATAACTGGACATGCATTTTATTTTATTTTATCCAATGGCAGGTTGCGAGCATGTTGAGAAATATGTCAGTCCTACAGTTTCATTATCCTTATACAGTACATACTGTAAAGCAGTTGTTGTATGCCATTTCTGCCCCCCCCCCCCCCCCCCCCCCCCGCCCGCCCATGCAACATTGTACAAGATGACCTTTTTGTGTGACTTGTCCAATGATACAGTATCATCAAGGGCTGGGAATTGCCAGGGACCTCACAATACCATATTATCAGAATACTTTGGTGCCTATACGATATGTATTTGGGATTCTCACGATTCTCTGTATTGCGTTTTGATACTGTGATTTTAATTGTGATTTGATGTTCCAAAAATATTGCTCACCATATGTCTACTGCAGAAGGGCTTGGCGGGCTCCCGAGTGGCGCAGCGGTCTAAGCCACCGCATCTCATTGCATGAGGCATCACTACTGACCCCGGTTTGATTCCACGCTGTATCACAACTGGCTGTGATTGGGAGTCCCATAGGGCGGCGCACAATTGGCCCAGCGTCATCCGGGTTAGGGTTTGGCCGGGGTAGGTCGTCATGTACACATTTAGAAGGCTGCACACGGGACTGTCAAATTAATGTACACTGTGTATTTGGTTTTCAATGGAGCTTATACAATTCTGCCTTTGGTGCTGATGAATGGATAAGAGTAATCCTTGACTGATCTGGGGAGTTAGTGGTTGCTGTCGGAGAAATCAACTGTTGATGAATGAGTCTACTGCATAGACCCAAATAGAACTGAATGAGTGATGACATCCGTGCAGGAAATCCCAACCCGACAGAGAACAGAAGAAAGAATAGCATGTTAGGTTTCATGCGGACTAAATGTCAGATGCTAGAGCTTGGCGCTAGCAACGCCAGGATAGTGGGTTCGATTCCTGGGACAACCCATATGGAAATGTCGCACACATGACTGTCAGGTTTGGATGAAAGTGTTTGCTAAATGGCATATTATTACTACATATGATTGTTTTCAGTAAGTGTCGAAGAAAGCATAGACAAATTAACTTTTGAGTTGTATAAACATCTGAACTTGGCCAAGTCTAGTGCATGCTAGCAGGTCAAACATTTATCTTTTGCTGCTTTTTTTGACACTTACTGGAAACAGCCATATGTATTATATGCCATTTAGCAGACAGTTACATATGGGTGGTCCCAGGAATCGAGTCCAGTATCCAGGCATTGCAGGTTCCATGCTCTACCAACTAAGCTACAAATGACCACATACCGTCCATTTGGAAAGTATTCATACCCTTGGACTCTTCCACATTTTGTTACGTTACAGCCTTATTCTAAAATTGAATACATCGATCTACACACAATACCCCATAATGACAAAGCAAAAACAGGTTTTTAGAAATGTTTGTAAATGTATAAAAAAAATAATAATAATGAAATATCACATTTAAATAAGTGTTCAGACCCTTTACTCAGTACTTTGTTGACGCACCTTTGGCATCGATTACAGCCTTGAGTCTTCTTGGGTATGACGCTACAAGCTTGGCACACCTGTATTTGGGAAGTTTCTCAGATTCTTCTCTGCAGATCCTCTCAAGCTCTGTCAGGTTGGATGGGGAGTGTCACTGCACAGCTATTTTCAGGTCTTTCCAGAGATACTCGAGTCTGATGGGCCACTCAAGGATATTCAGACACTTGTCCAGAAGCCACTCCTGCGTTGTCTTGGCTGTGTGCTTGGGGTCATTGTCCTGATGGAAGGTGAACCTTCGCCCCCATCTGAGGTCCTGAGTACTCTGGACCAGGATATCTCTGTACCTTGCTGTACCTTGCTGTACCATGCTGCCATACTTCACCGTAGGGATGGTGACAGGTTTCCTCCAAGTGTGACGCTTGGCATTAAGGCCAAATAGATGAATCTTGGTTTAATCAGACCAGAGAATCTTGTTTCTCATGGTCTGAGAGTCCTTTAGGTGCCTTTTGGCAAACTCCAAGCGGGCTGTCATGTGCCTTTTACTGAGGAGTGGCTTCCGTCTAGCCACTCTACCATAAAGGCCTGATTGGTGGAGTGCTGCATAGATGGTTGTCTTTCTGGAAGGTTTTCCCTTCTCACTGAGGAACTTTGGAGCTCTGTCAGATTGACCATCGGATTCTTGGTCACCTCCCTGACCAAGACCCCTCTCCCCCGATTGCTCAGTTTGGCTGAATCAATGTTTTGGTACGCTTCCCCAGCTCTGTGCCTCTACACAATCCTGTCTCTGAGCTTAACGGACATTTCCTTAGACCTCATGGTTTGGTTTTTGCTCTGACATGCACTGTCAACTGTGGGAACTTATATGGACAGGTGTGCGCCTTTCCAGATCATCTCCAATCAATTCAATTCACCACAGGTGGACTCCAATCAACTTGAAGAAACATCTCAAGGCTGATCAATGGAAACAGGATGCACCTGATCTCAATTTCGAGTCTAATAGCAAAGAGCCTGAATACTTATGTAAATAAGCTATTTCTGTGTTTTATTTTCTATAAACATTTTTAAAAAATACTGTTTTTGCTTTGTTAATATGGGGTAGTGTCTCTAGATTGATGAGGGAAAAAGTTTTTTAATACATTTTAGAATAAGGCTGTATCGTAACAAAATGTGGGAAGTCAAGGGGTCTGAATACTTTCCGAATGCACTCTAAGTATACCACTACGTCTGGAAACCATCCAATGTAAATAGTTTGTCACATTTCTGGGTCGGAGTTAATTGCACTTACCGCTTCAATTAAATGACAAACATGAAAGATGATTCCTTCCTAAGAAACCTATACTTTCAATGTAAGGTGTCCTTGAGTATCCTGAAAGGTGTCCTGCAAATGAAATGTATTATCATTAACATTATCCTAGAGGGTTTGGACAGACATATGCCTAAGCCTTCTGCTGCATAGCTTTTCTGGCTGGCTAGTGGAGTCATGTGTGGAATGCCAGTAAGTGATGTTGTCCCCGTTTCTTTCCCCCATTAACTTATATCATTTTTTACACGTGCAGTGTGCATGGTTATGCTGAAGCAAACTCTGGTCGCTAAAGGGGACTGGGCATCCTGGCAATTCAACAAGTATTTATATTTAACTAGACAAGTCAGTTAAGAACAAATTCTTATTTAAAATGACGGTCTAGGAACAGTGGGTTAACTGCCTTGTTCGGGGGCAGAACGACAGATTTTTACCTTGTCAATTCAGGGGTTCGATCTAGCAACCTTTCACTTACTGGCCCAACACTCTAGCCAATAGGCTACATACATTTACATTACATTTAAGTCATTTAGCAGACGCTCTTATCCAGAGCGACTTACAAGTACATACATCCATACTTTTTTTTCGTACTGGCCCCCCGTGGGAATCGAACCCACAACCCTGGCGTTGCAAGCGCCATGCTCTACCAACTGAGCCACACGGGGCTACATACTGCCGACTTAACCCAAATACATGACTATTGTCAACTGGTCACTTTTCAATCCCAGCCTGTTTTACCTCTAGGAGTGTACTGTGAGGTAACCCAGGGAAATTAGCATTGTACACACACACACACTGATATTAACATTGTCTGCAAAGCATTGTATTGTTCTGGTCAGTGAATGCTGTGTTGTAAGAGACTTGTTACTTTTCCCCCCCAATAAGATCATGTTTTGGCATCACATAAAAGTGTGTGCTTCATAATCAGATACTATAAACTGCAGATTACAGGGGATTGTCTACAGCATTGATCATGAAAGTGATATCGTGTCAGGGCCAGGCAGCCAGGCACTAGGACCTGCAGCACTCCTCAGCTAAAAGGAGGCACTGGCACTGGGACTCTTCTGACTCTAACTTTTCAGAACGGTCAATTTCCAAACAAGTACAAGAAGCTGAGTGGATTGTCTTCCCTCAATGAGAAGGAACTGGGCATTTTGAGACCTGACTTGTGGAGATAAACCTGTGGAATAACACACGCACACTGGAATATAGCTCAGTATTGGTTGGGACATCCACTTGTGAAGAGGTAGGAGACTTTACACAAGTTCAGCCACTCTGCTGCTGTGTTGTGAAGCCACATTGGGAAACCTACTTACTCATACATTGTGTCAAAAGAAAAGGTCGAAAATGATTTGACCTGAGCTTTTCATAGAAAAAAAAACATTGCTATAGAACATACAAGTATGCTGTTCAACTAATTATAACAAGATAAAGCTCTTGCAATTAGTCAAATACCTTCATCTTCTGTGTACCAAATCAAAATTATTACGTCTTTATGATTGTACTTGCTTGCATGCCAAAACTTTCTCTGTCAGTGGTCTGGTCTCCCTGAAGTGACTGGGAGAGGGTACCATTTTTTTAAATAGCCACCTAGCTCATTCATAGACCGTCTATTCACGAGTCTGTTTGCTGGCTGAGAACAGCTGTCCAACTCTCTGACAGAGCCCTGAAGCTCTTTCTAAATGCAAATACGCCTCACATGCAATATAGTTTTGGAAGCGTATGGAACTTAACTTTTATATCAGCGAGTAATCGTAAAAAAACCCCGAAAGGTTTAATTACCACACAACTTTGTAGGGTTAGGGTTCCCACGCGGCCATATTTCCATGTTACGGCGCTTGTTTACGGAAGACAGAGACAGAGGTGATTACCTGTGCTAATTAGCTATCTGCATCCCCGAACACCTGTGTTTAACGGAAGAAAGGACGCCACAAACGTAGTGTAACTGTAAAAAACTGTCGGCTGCAACTGTGTTAAAACTGGTTAAAACAGTGTACAGTAAGTACAGTTTTGTATTTGTGAAACTGTTGATGTGATAGGAAGATAGAGGGCTTCATGCTTTTAGAACCGGAAAACAATTGAGAATCGATTCACGTTTCGATGGAGTATTTGGCTGTTTTGGCAACCAGAGCCAAATGCCTCTGAACATAACATGTAAGGACCTTGGCTCTTATAGTCAATTCTTACCTAGGTGTTTCAGCCCCGTACTGGCCTTCCCCAGGCTGCCTGGTTGAGGGCTCAGCAGAGAGGTGGTAGAGGTAGAGATCGAAGCCCATGGTTGAATGGGATGCTACCATCTCATCTTTTCCCTCAGGGAGAGTTGTCACTCAAAGCCCAGCCTCGAAACCCAGCCTCAGGCTCCTCAGGTTACAGCAGTACTCAGATACCCACTGCTCTCTCTCTCTCCTCTATGGACTGCTAGGCACTACTCCCAAAGCTAGTCATTTTCTGCTTTGTTTTCTTTCTATTAAATTAAATGAATTCAGTTAGCAATTCGAATTTTATAGACTTTAACATTTCTGTTCAGACATTCATTTCATGTGTTATCGCCACTCAAAGGAATTGTTGAGATACACTGAGGTATCCCCCCAAGGCCTATGTTCACTCCCCTTCAAAGAGCTGTCACTCAAATGGCACTTACATAGAGATCACAGAGTTAGTTGTTTTGGAGTGAGAGGAGGGAATGGAGGGTGCCAAACGACAAATGGAACTGACCCCTATTGTGGAAGTCTGAGAGGCTGCCGGAAACAAGAGAGCAGCTGTACTAAATGTTTACCTCTCTGCAGTGCTCAAATGTCCTGCACTTCAAGGAACGCTGGGTTAAAAACAACCCAATTTGGGTAAATATTGGACAGAACACACGTTGGGTTATTTTGACCCTGCCAGTTGGGTAACAAACAACCCGTTGTTTTCTTTAAGTTAGGTTGTTGATGCTGGGTTATTGAGCTTTATACAACGAGTGGATCTAATCCTGAATGCTGATTGGTTAAAACCGCATTCCAGCCGGTGTCTAGTCCACAAGTTGCCACCGGCTAAATCTATGATGTTAAAATGCGTATTTACTCTGTTCCATCAGACTGCGCATTCCACTGTCTCATCAGCCCAGCCACACACTTTATCTCCACTATAAAAAGCATCAAGACATTATCTCACATTTCTTTTATACTAACATTTAGTTTTCAACAGCAGAGATTTGTATAAACCGTGATGTCTGTCTCTCCAAAATTTGCAACATTGTTTCAATATTCAAATCTCCAGCTGTCCCATAGTAATGAACGTGCCGGGACGAGACAGACAGACGGGCAGGCAGCGTTTCTCAGTCAGTCGAAATCATTTATTTTATTTATTTTTATTTTACCGTTATTTTACCAGGTAAGTTGACTGAGAACACGTTCTCATTTGCAGCAACGACCTGGGGAATAGTTACAGGGGAGAGGAGGGGGATGAATGAGCCAATTGTAAAGTGGGGATTATTAGGTGACCATGATGGTTTGAGGGCCAGATTGGGAATTTAGCCAGGACACCGGGGTTAACACCCCTACTCTTACGATAAGTGCCATGGGATCTTTAATGACCTCAGAGAGTCAGGACACCCATTTAACATCCCATCCGAAAGACGGCACCCTACACAGGGCAGTGTCCCCAATCACTGCCCTGGGGCATTGGGATATTTTTTAGACCAGAGGAAAGAGTGCCTCCTACTGGCCCTCCAACACCACTTCCAGCAGCATCTGGTCTCCCATCCAGGGCCTGACCAGGACCAACCCTGCTTAGCTTCAGAAGCAAGCCAGTAGTGGTATGCAGGGTGGTATGCTGCTGGCAGTCGAAATCATGAATTAGCTAGCATAATTTGAACGGATATATACAAACAAGGTCAAACGAAACTCAGTGCAGCTAGTTTGCTGTCTTTCCAGCTTCAGTTTGAAGTGATTGTGTTAGCTGTGTTGGCTAGCTTCTCTGAGCAACAGCGTCCAGACAAGTGAGCACGTATGCCAGGCGAAATCACACCTCATTAGCTCATTGTTATGGATGTATCCAAATAAAAGCCACGAGAGAACAGCTTGAAGAAATACAAATGCGGCTACATTGCTGTTATTCTGGCTGCACTAGCAACCGAACCAATAGAACGAACGACCAGCCGGCTAATGCCCTCAAAGCCGGTGTTTGAAGGATATATATTGGCTTCGGCTTCGTCTCGGGCCTAACAGCACCCGTGCCAATATATCCTCCAAACACCGGCTTTTCAGACATCATCACTTTCCACCTGGTCATATCGGAAAGACTGGAGGCGTGGCTATCAGATAGGTATTGTTGGCCATCCGTGAGAGTAAATGTAATTCCTGTTCATCATGTTGTTTGTACAGCGCAAATTATTCTTGCACAATAGATATTTTAATATACAATTCCTAACGTTATTATTTAAATATCATAGCAACGTGGTAACCATCCCAGCATTGGGATACGCACAGGCACTTGTGGAAATAAACTTGTGTGCTTGCTGGATTCCAAATAAACACAGATACATTTCAGGATATTTGTAACGGGTGGGCCTCAACTATACAGCACACAACATACAGATGTTTCATTTCGCAAGAGCTAGACAGCACACAACTTACAGATGTTTCATTTCGCAAGAGCTAGACGAACTGTATGCCGTTCATCAGACCAGAGATGCTTTCCTTCTTATCACACTCATCATCACCCCTTCTCTCAGCAGAGGCTGTCAACATAGAAAATGTAACAATAGCAAATTCCATGCATCGTCTGAATGAGAGATGGGCCCTGTATTAGTGCTATTATCAGTGCTAACAAGGGAAAACACTCCCTAACCTTCCTGCATTTTCCTGCTCTTGGGGTCTGTGCAAATCGAACTTACTTCCAAATCTTACCTGTACACACAAGCAAGTTCTTTTGTGGCTTAAAATACAATACTTTTCCCGCCCAATCGCCATTCGGCCACTCCTTTTTGAGTCTCTTATCCTGAGGTATTACGTGAGGTGTTTGGTTTTAGGGAAGGTGTTTTACAGTGGTTAGTCTCACCTGATACAGTATGTCTCTCAGAGTTGACAGTGCGAAGGGCTTGAAAACAGGTCCCTAGGGACAGCTAATCCTTCCCTGCTTGCTGGAGGGGTTTCATGGTGCGAACCAAAGCCCCCAGGCTTTCCTCTGGCTGATCCCCAGGATTACTAGTAGAAGAACAAACAGGAGAGGGCACAGGGGAGAAATATTAGATTTATATTATATATTAGAGCATATTTGTACATGTGTGAAACGGGACAAATCTATTTGACTTCTGTCCTGATATCTTTACTCCTCTTTTGTCTTTCCTCATCTGGTATGAGCTGAGCTGCATTGCTGCGGTGTTGCAGTGCACTCAGGGAGTCTACAGCTATTTGACCCCAAGGTCCGGTTCATCTGCCAAACAATCTGTTCCACAGGTGGGTGGGTGGGTGGGTGGGTAGGTGGGTGGGCCTGGACTCCCAGACATGAGATCTCCCTACCTCATTAAAGTAATATGCTTCAGAGCATGAGGTGTTTTCAATCAAAAGTGAATATAAGATTGCATTTATGCTGCAAATCTATTCCGTCTATATCACAGATCGCAAATGTCACATTTGGTTCACTTTCTTTAAGTTTCAAAAAATGTCATTACTGCCGAACAAGAATGAACCGATTTTAAATCATATTATGAAAAACACATTGAAGTTAACCCTTCAAAAGACCATATTTTGAACACAAAAATCTACAGCACTAGAATGCCTGGCCACACTTTAGTCTACATAACACACATCTTCTACCTGAGTCTACCACTGTAGTAACTTACCCTGTATCAAGCCAGTAGGTGCAGTTGTGGGCAACAAAAACTGTAATTATGATTATGGCAATCGAAAGAGAAAGTCTAAGTAAAGCACAAAAGAGCAAAGAGATCTGTAGCAGACCCAGTATGTGTTGCATTGGGTTGAGGAGAACTATAGACAGACTACGTTAGTTTGCTTTCATACAGTCCACATCCCAATTTATTGGCCCTCTTGATAAAGATGAGATCAAATAAAGAAAGAATACAAATACTGAGCTATCGCATGCTCATAAAATTGTATTATGTTAAACTATACTGTTTAGAGAAAAAGATTTTGGTTAATAACGAGTGACACAAAAAAGTCTGTAAAATATAGGTCTCAAAATGATTGGCACCACTGTTTCAATACCAGCACGGCACTGAGCCTTTTTATAAAAGGTTTTATGAGATTATAGAACACATTGGGAGGAATCTTAGACCCTTCCTCCATACAGAATATTTCCAGAGCCTTGATATCCTTTGGTCTACGCTTATGGACTGCCCTGTTCAATTCAAACCACAGGTTTTCAATGGGGTTGAGGTGGCCATTGCAAAATGTTGATTTTGGGGTCAATTAACATTTTCTTTGTGGATTTTGTGCTTGGGGTTATTATCTTGCTGGACGATCCACTTGTGGCCAAGTTTCAGCCTCCTAGCAGAGGCAACCTAGTCTGGATAACACCTAATCTGAAGTCCTTCTGACTTCAGAGTCTGGAAAGGCTACTTTGATGTTGTTGGCACAATGCATCGATAATGAAGGGGGCTGTGCTTTTACTGGTTGGTTCTCCTACACGCACAGCCACACACAGCCCCCGGGCGCTGTCCGTACCCTGAACTGGAGGTGAGGAACGTCGAGGAGCATGGTTAAAAAAAATGCAGTACATATTCTGCTGTTCTATCACGCATGCAATGATGTCCAAGGGGGGAAAAAGTGTTTGCAATAACCTCTTTGTTGTTGTAATATCCCAAACGTACATGTCAGTTTCACCATTAAGTGTTCCAGCTTTAACAAGGGTCCCAGGACCAGTGGAAGAAAAATAGCCCCCATAACATCATATTTTATGGTAGGCATGAAGTTGTCTTCTGCATATGCATGCTTCTTCGACGCCAAACCCACCACTGATCTGTGGGGTCAAAGACCTCTATTTTCGTGTCATCTGACCATAGCATCGGTTCCAGTCCTAGTGCCAACGCCACTTAGCAAACTCCAGGCATTTTCTTCTGACAACCCTTCCAAACAGTCTATTCAGACGGAGGTGGTGTCTAATTGTAGATTTGGAGACCCGGAGATTTGTAATTTGCCAAGTTTGGCCCTTAGATTTGCCTTTGCCTCCCGAAACATCTTCCTCACTGTGCATGGGGACAAGACACACTTGCGTCCAATATCAGGCATGTTTACCACTGTTCCACTGGTTTAAAAAGTCTTAATTGTTGCACTAGTAGTGTTTTTTAAGCAATATTTTTGCACTCATTACCTGAGTCATGAACGTCACCATCCTTTGTCTCTTTTCATTTGTGATGGATGACAAAGGGATTTTACATGCGTGTTACCTAATTTATATCCCAGTGAAACAGGAAGCCATGGAAGGCCAAAATACAGTTCCTTAAAATGAGAATAACTTGAAAAAATATCCTGTTAATGCAGATAAAAAATATATATTCTTGTCCCCCACAATGACATCGGGGAGGGGACTGTGGATCTGTCTCTGTCCGTTAATACGTCAGTTCGTACATTAGTCACACGTGATATCTCAGACAGAACCGGCCCGATTTTGACTAAACTTGGGTGAATGATGCATCTTGCCATAGAGATCCGGCATTTACAAAATGACACTGATTGTTCAGATGGTGGCGCTATAATTAAGCAATAAGGACTGAGGGGGTGTTGTATATGGCCAATATACCACGGCTATGCATGTTCTTAAGCATGACTCAACGCGGAGTGCCTGGATACAGTTTTAGCTGTGGTATGTTGGCCATATACCACAAACCCCAGAGGTGCCTTATTGATATTATAAACTGGTTACCAATGTATTTATAAAAGTAAAAATACATGTTTTGTCATATCCGTGGTATACGGTCTGATATACCATGGTTTTCAACCAATCAACATTCAGAGCTCGAACCACCCAGTTTATAACAAATTTTGAAAGGTCATGCCCCACATAAGTCCCTCTCCTCACAAGGAACACATTTTCCTCAGGGACCTATAAGTTCCGCCATGATGGATTTTTGTATTTTTTGCCATTTTGTAAAAACGCTACTCTTCTGGGACCGAATGACCGATCTGCACAAAACTTGATATGTGCCATCTATGGACAAAGGTCTCTCATTTCAATATTTTCCAGACTGGTACCTAAAACAACATAGCCACGACTGATCAATAAACCTTCACATGGGAGTGGTCTTGCACATTAATACAAAAATCTGTCAAGGATATTCATATTGTAGAAAAATTTGGTACACATGTTGATGTAACGGCTCTCTTTCGGTGAGTGAGTTGACCAAGGCGCAGCGGGTTGTGAATACATAATGAACTTTATTTAACACGACGAAACTAAACACACGAAGAACACTTGAATAATTTTACAAAACAACAAAACGAACTAGACAGACCTAAACTATGAACTTACATGAAACGAGGAACACATAAACAGGAACGACCGAACGAGACAGTACCGTGTGGTGCAACAAACACAGACACAGTGACAATCACCCACAAACAAACAGTGAGAACACCCTACCTTAATATGACTCTCAATTAGAGGAAAACGCAAAACACCTGCCTCTAATCAAGAGCCATACCAGGCAACCCAAAACCAACATAGAAACGGAAAACATAGACTGCCCACCCAAAACTCACGCCCTGACCATCACACACATAAAAAACACCAGAAAACAGGTCAGGAACGTGACAGTTGCAAACACTGTCAAGACTCAACATATGCAAGAACATTCATATTGACCTCATGGTGGCGCTATAAAGGGCACATGTTTATTTCTCTTGATCTGTTTGACCCTATTGATTTGAGTGATTCAATTTGGCCCACATGCCCAGGGATACAGTGCATTTGGAAAGTATTCAGACCCCTTCACTTTTTCCACATTTTGTTACATTACAGCCTTATTCTTAAATGGATTTAAAAAAAATTGCCCATCATCAATCTACACACAATATCCCACAATGACAAAGCAAAAACTGTTTTTTAGACATTTTTGCAAATGTATAAAAACAAAATTAAATGTCCAAAAGCCACTTCTGCATTGTCTTGGCTGTGAGTTTAGGATTGTTGTCCTGTTGGAAGGTGAACCTTTGCCCCAGTCTAAGGTCCTGAGCGCTCTGGAGCAGGTTTTTATCAAAGATCTCTCTGTACTTTGCTCTGTTTATCTTTCCCTCAATCCTGACTAGTCTCCCAGTCCCTGCTGCTGAAAAACATCCCCACAGCATGATGCTGCCACTACCATGCTTCACCATAGGGATGGTGTCATGTTTTCTCCAGACGTAACGCTTGGCATTCAGGCCAAAGAGTTCAATCTTGGTTTCAGACCAAAGAATCTTGTTTCTCATGGTCTGAGAGTCTTTAAGTGCCTCCAAGAGGGTTGTCATGTGCCTTTTACTGAGGAGTGGCTTCCGTCTGGCCACTCTACCCAAAAAGGCCTGATTGGGGGAGTGCTGCTGTGATGGTTGTCCTTCTGGAAGGTTCGCCCATCTCCACAGAAGAACACTGGAGCTCTGTCAGAGTGACTATCGGGTTCTTGGTCACCTCCCTGACCAAGGCCCTTCTTCCTTGATTGCTCATTTAGGAAGAGTCTTGATGGTTCCAAACATCTTCCATTTAAGAATGATAGAAGGCACTGTGCTCTTGGGGACCTTCAATGCTGTCAAAATCTTTTCGTACCTTTCCCCAGATTTGTGCCGTTACACAATTCCTTCAACCTCATGGGTTGGTTTTTGCTCTGACATGCACTGTCAACTGTGGGACCTTATATAGACATGTGTGTGCCTTCCCAAATCATGTTCAATCAATTGGATTTATCACAGGTGAACTCCAACCAACTTGTAAAAAAATCTCAAGGATGATCAATGGAAACAGGTAGCACCTGAGCTCAGTTCCGAGTCTCGTGGCAAAGGGTCTGAATACTTATGTAAATAAGGTTTTCGTTTTTTTGAACATAATTTTAAATGAAATTTCATACATTTTAGAATAAGGCTGTAACGTAACAAAATGTGGAAAAAGTAAAGTTGTCTGAATACTTTCCAAATGCACTGTATGTATTTTTAGATATACAGTTGAAGTCGGAAGTTTACATACACTCAGTATGGAGTCAATAAAACTCGTTTTTCAACCACTCCACAAATTTCTTGTTAACAAACTGTAGTTTTGGCAAGTCGGTTAGGACATCTACTTTGTGCATGACACTTGTATTTTTTCCAACAATTGTTTACAGACAAATTATTTCACTTATAATTCACTGTATCACAATTCCAGTGGGTCAGACGTTTACATACACTAAGTTGATTGTGCCTTTAAACAGCTTGGAAAATTCCAGAAAATTATGTCATGGCTTTAGAAGCTTCTGATAGGCTAACTGACATCATTTGAGTCCATTGGAGGTGTACCTGTGGATGTATTTCAAGGCCTACGTACAAACTCATTGCCTCTTTGCTTGACATCATGGGAAAATCAAAAGAAATCAGCCAAGACCTCCGAAAGAAAAGTCTTGACCTCCACAAGTCTCATTAATCCTTGGGAGCAATTTCCAAACGTCTGAAGGTACCACGTTCATCTGTACAAACAAAAGTATGCAAGTATAAACACCATGGGACCACGCAGCCGTTATACCGTTGAAGAAGGAGACGCGTTCTGTCTCCTAGAGATGAACATACTTTGGTGCGAAAAGTGAAAATCGATCCCAGAATAACAGCAAAGGACCTTGTGAAGATACTGGAAGCAACAGGTACAAAAGTACCTATATCCACAGTAAAACAAGTCCTATATTGACATAACCTGAAAGGCCGCTCAGCAAGGAAGAAGCCACTGCTCCAAAACCGCCATAAAAAAGCCAGACTATGGCTTGCAACTGCACATGGGGACAAAGATCGTGGTTTTTGGAGAAATGTCCTCTGGTCTGATGAAACAAAAATATAAATGTTTGGCCATAATGACCATCGTTATGTTTGGAGGAAAAAGGGGGACGCTTGCAAACCGAAGAACACCATCCCAACAGTGAAGCACGGGGGTGGCAGCATCATGTTGTGAGGGTGCTTTGCTGCAGGAGGGACTGGTGCACTTCACAAAATATATTTCATCATGAGGGAGGAAAATTATGTGAATATATTGAAGCAACATATCAAGACATCAGTCAGGAAGTTAAAACTTGGTCGCAAATGGGTCTTCCAAATGGACAATGACCCCAAGCATACTTCCAAAGTTGTGGAGAAATTAAAGACAACAAAGTCAAGGTATTGGAGTGGCCATCACAAAGCCCTGACCTCAATCCCATAAAAAATTTGTGGGCAGAACTGAAAAAGCGTGTGTGAGCAAGGAGGCCTACAAACCTGACTCAGTTACACCAGCTCTGTCAGCAGGAATAGGCCAAAATTCAGCCAACTTATTGTGTGAAGCTTGTGGAAGGCTGCCCGAAACGTTTGACCCAAGTTAAACAATTTAAAGGCAATGCTACCAAATACGAATTGAGTGTATGTAAACTTCTGACCCACTGCAAATGTGATGAAAGAAATTAAAGCTGCAATAAATCTATATCTGCTATTATTCTGACATTTCACATTCTTAAAATAAAGTGGTGATCCTACCTGACCTAAGACAGGGAATCTTTACAAGGATTAAATGTCAGGAATTGTGAAAAACTGAGTTTAAATGTATTTGGCTAAGGTGCATGTAAACTTCCGACTTCAACTGTGCATGTAGATCTACTATGCAATTTGTTTAGACATTTGTCATTTTGGTTAATAAACCATACACTTTAAAGCTGGAATCCTTAATGGTGAAACTGTCATGTCTGTTTGGGATATTACAACATTGAGGAAGTTACTGGAAACAAGAAACATTGTTTTTTGTCCTTCAGACATCATTGCACGTGTGATAGAACAGCAGAATATGTACTGCTAATTGTTTTACCACACTGCTCAACGCCAACACCTCCGTTTCGTCCACAAAGACAATAACAAAGGTGCTGGGGCGGAGAGTTGCACGGTTTCCCCTAATGAAGAATCCATCTTTAATCCTCATGGAAAAACCAGTACAATAACATTGGACAAGACAAGAGGCAAAATGAAGGTTAGCGAGAGGATAAACAAGATCCAACTCTCCATTTGAAATGGAAGTGAAGCAATGAAGTCCTAATTGGATAATATTACTGTAAACAGTTTAGCCTCTTAAGGTAGTGCAGAACGATTTGAAGCGCAGACTCTGTACCTAACCTCTACATTCTCTGTAGGCAATAAGACACACTTGATGGAATATTTCATTTAATAATGATCAACAAGGGGTAGGTGGGAAGGCAATGAAGTGTTGAACCATGACTGGTTGCACATTAACTCCAAGCTGACTATGTCACAACGACGTGAGTCTCAATTATTACTCTAAATCGGAATTCAATGTCTCAGGTAGTCAGTTCTCTTGTTCCTTTGTCCAAAGGCAAACATTTGTCATTTGATTTTTGGATGACCCTTTCAAGATGATTGGCCATGTCCGGATACCCAGACTTGTATTCTAAATAGTAGGCTGTTTGGAAATGCGAAAATAGAACATTTTGTAGTATGTGAAACATCGAAAACTGAGCAGTGTTGGGAAAGCTACTCTGAAAATATAGTTTACCAAGCTACCAATTACTTCAAACTGGAAGAAGTTAAGCTACACTCAAGCTACCCTTAAGAAAAATATAGTTTACTTAACTAAATGTAATTTGAAAAAATAGTTCACTACTTACAAATGACTTGGTGAAAATGTGTAAATCTGAAATGTCATAGACTACAAATTGCAAGGACAGATCACTTTGGCGTCATATGTTAAAACTTCTTAGGGCTGCAATCCCGTTAACGGGATCGATATGACAACAGACAGTGAAAGTGCACGGCGCCAAATTCAAACAACAGAAATCTCATAATTAAAGTTCTCAAGCATACAAGTATTTCACACCATTTTAAAGATACACTTATTGTTAATTGTACCACAGTGTCCGATTTCAAAAAGCCTTTACAGCGAAAGCACCACAAATGATTATGTTAGGTCACCGCCAAATCACAGAAAAATACAGCCATTTTTCCAGCCAAAGACAGGAGTCACAGAAAGCAGAAATAGAGATAAAATGAATCACTAACCTTTGATGATCTTCATCAGATGACACTCATAGGATTTCTTGTTAGACAATACATATATGTTTTGCTCGATAAAGTTCATATTTATATCCAAAAACCTCAGTTTACATTGGCGCCATGTTCAGAAATGCCTCCAAAATATCCAGAGAAATTGCAGAGAGCCACATCAAATAACAAAAATAATCATCATAAACTTTGATGAAAGATAAATGTTTTACATAGAATTATAGATAAAATTGTTCTTAATGTGACCGTTGTGTCAGATTTCAAAAACGCTTTACGGCAAAAGCACAATATTCAATAATCTGAGAACAGCGTTCAGCCACAAAAGCAAGCCATACAGTTACCCGCCAAATTGTGGAGTCAACAAAAGTCAGAAATAGCATTATAAATCTTCACTTACCTTTGCTGATCTTCGTCGGAATGCACTCCCAGGACTCCCAGTTCCACAAGAAATGTTCGTTTTGTTCGGTAATGTCCATTATTTATGTCCAAATAGCTACTTTTGTTAGCGTGTTTGGTAAACAAATCCAAAGTCACGAAGCGCGTTCACTAAAAGCAGACGAAATGTCACAAAGTTCCATAACAGTCAGTAGAAACATGTCAAACGATGTATTGAATCAATCTTTAGGATGTTTTTAACATAAATCTTCAATAATGTTCCAACCGGAGAATTCCTTTGTCTTTTAGAAGTGCGATGGAACAGAGTTCGCTCTCACATGAACGCGCATGGTCAGCGCATGTTCAGCTCATGATAGATCTTACTCAATCCCCTCTCCTTCAGCCCCACTTCACAGTAGAAGCATCAGACAAGGTTCTAAAGACTGTTGACATCTAGTGGAAGCCGTAGGAAGTGAAAAATGACCCAGATCCCACTGTGTATTTGATAGGCGATGAGTTGAAAACCTCCAAACTTCAGATTTACCACTTCCTGGTTGGATTTTCTTCTCAGGTTTTTGCCTGCCAAATGAGTTCTGTTATACTCACAGACATCATTCAAACAGTTTTAGAAACTTCAGAGTGTTTTCTATCCAATACTAATAATATATATATGCATATATTAGCAACTGGGACAGAGGAGCAGGCAGTTTACTCTGGGCACCTCTGGGGCACCTTTTCATCCAAGCTACTCAATACTGCCCCTGCAGCCATAAGAAGTGAACATAATGTGTTATTTAGCCTATTAAACACACAAATTATGTTTCAAGGGAGAATTAGGCAGATCTGGTGCCTAAAAAGAAAGGAAATTATTGCCTACTTCACCCATAGTTTGTTTTCATTTTACAAAAAGAGTAGTGTGTAGTTCCGGTAGTTGGCTACACTGCTACATGGAAAAACAGTAATCAACTACTGAATACACTACCTAGATTTGAATTTAGTTCAACTACCACCAAGCTACTGCAAAAAGTATACTGAACCAAAATATGAATGCAAGAAGAAACAATGTCAATGATTTTACTGAGTTACAGTTCATATATGGAAATCAGTCAACTGAAATAAATGCATTAGGCCCAAGTCTATGGATATCACATGACTGGGAATACAGATATACATCTGTTGGTCACAGATTCCTTAAAAAAGGTTGGGGCGTAGATCAGAAAACCAGTCAGTATCTGGTGTGACCCCTATTAGCCTCATGCAGCGCCACACGTCTCCTCCGCATAGAGTTGATCAGGCTGTTGATTGAGGCCTGTGGAATGTTGTCCCGCTCCACTTCAATGACTGTCCGAAGATGCTAGATATTGGCGGGAACTGGAACACGCTGTCATACATGTCGATCCAGAGAATCCCAAACGTGCTCAATGGGTGACATGTCTGGTGAGTATGCAGACTGTGGAAGAACTGGGACATTTTCAGCTTTCAGGAATTGTTTACAGATCTTTGCAACATTATCATGCTGAAACATGATGTGAGGGTGGCAGATGAATGGCACGACAATGGGCCTCCAGGACCTCGTCACGGTATCTCTGTGCATTCAAATTCCCAATGATAAAATGCAATTGTGTTCATTGTCCGTAGCTTATGCCTTCCCATAGCATAACCCCACCGCCACAATGGGGCACTCTGTTCACAACTTTGTCATCAGCAAACCGCTCGCCCACACGACTTCATACACGTGGTCTGCGGTTGTGAGGCCGGTTTGACACACAGCCAAATTCTCTAAAATGACGTTGGAGACAGCTTATGGTAGAAAAACAGCTCTGGTGGACATTCCTGCAGTCAGTATGCCAATTGCATGCTCCCTCAAAACTTGAGACATCTGCAGCATCGTGTTGTGTGACAAACCTGAACATTTTAGAGTGGTCTTTTATTGTCCCCAGCACAAGGTGCACCTGTATAATGATCATGCTGTTTAATCAGCTTCTTGATATGCCACACCTGTCAGGTGGATGGATTATCTTGGCAAAGGAGTAATGCTCACTAACAGGGTGTAAACTAATTGGTGCAAACATTTGGAGAGAAATAAGCTTTTTGTGCATATGGAAACATTTTGGGATCTTTTATTTCAGATCATGAAACATGGGACCAACACTTTTCATGTTGCGTTCATATTTTTGTTCATTGTAGTTAAATTACTAGTTGATCTACATGTAGTTCACTACTCCCCAACACTGAAACTGAGTATGCCTTAAATGCAAGTATGTCATGCTCATTTAAATGTTTTATCTAGTATGAATTCGCTGCATGCTATTGAGAAGGAAAATCCTCTTTTCAGACCCACGTGTGTTTGGCAACAGCTGATATCCAGCTGTTGCGCCTTACCAAATGAACGATGGCGGGAAACAATTGCTCATTAGATGACGCATTCTCAGAATGGGTGAGCCTAGTATGTTGATATTTGTTACTTAGACTGTGGTATGATTAGTGCACAGTATGACTGTCACTGACAGTCACTGACAGTTGGAGGCTGGATAATAAAAAAAAAAAAGGGTAAGTCTTCTAGTCTGTTGACAGCTTTTCCTATACGAGTCAGATGGATGGATACACTACACAGCCTCTAACGCTGTTACATGGAGAGGTCCCTCTTAAGAACCCTGAGCCCAGACTGGTGAAGGAGGGTCAGTGCATGTGAAATAGCACACACCAGAGAAAATGTTGTATATCACAAGCGTTAAGTCAAGTTTATTTTACTTGCAGAGGGGCAATCATCTCTGATATTCTGCGTGACTAGATTTATGTATGCCATCTAAACTTGGGATCTAATTTCAATATTTAGAGGAACCGCAGACAGTTGTATACAGTGCCAAGGGACATAATGTAAATCTGAACATCTGCTCAGATGATCTGCCCTTTGCAAAGTTACAACAGGGCCACGATTGCTCGCTTCATTGCCCCCCACTAATGTGATCTCTACCCAAGAACCGGAAACGTGAGAGGGCCACACAGCATGAAGGTACTGAAACTCATGCGTTTTTTGGGGGGGGGGGCTCTTGGCTTACCTTTGAAATAGAGCAGTGCCATTTAACACATTCTGCAACTCTGGGGGCGAAAGACCATAACAAACATAATGCTTTCATCCTGACACGGCTAGCAGTCGTAAAGCAACATGCAATCTGAGGCAGAGGCTTTGAACCCCGTGGACTGACTGACAAGCAAAGCCACAGATACACACAAACCCATGAAACAAAGGTGTAAACAGACGGAGCCTCCATAATTTCACAGCAAAACATTGTGAGCTAGATGGACTTGAATGAGCCAAAAGTGGCCTCCTGGCTGCCATTGGTCCAAGCTAAACACTGTACAATGCATTATTGGCTGTGATACGCACTCAAATGCGTTCTCGTCAATGTTTTGTAGGGTATGCCAGATGTGAGGTCTGTATCAAAATAGTTTTTCATAGACACATTTATTCTCCAGCTACATCAAAGGATATGTTATTTCAGTGGCCAGGTGTGGATGCTTTGGGACAGACTACGATCAAGGTAAAATCATCTCCCAAGTCTTGATACATTGTTCACGCATAATGTTTAAGGCCTTGTGATAATTTGTCCTATAATAGCTGAATTGGTCCTTTGTGTCTGTGAACTGTAATGTTAACCCAGGAACACAATTTCATCCCATCCCTATTTGCCTTTTCTAGGCCTACTTCGTGGACATCACTTCATTGGAATGATATGAGATCAATGTTATTCCTGCTAAGACTCTTTCCATTAGGTTAAACTGGTTCACATCGACCAATGCAGGTCGACAAAATATTTGAGGCTCTTTGTTTAAGTGAGCAGAACAATGTGCTAGACAATTTCTACAATGTTGCTTACCAACACCTCTCCTACCCAGGGATCGGGATCGGACAGGAAGACATCATATTGAATGGAGAAATCAATTCTGATCTTTGAATCTTTACCATCTAGTTTTAATATTTAATTTACACCGGAAAAACAAAGCCTTTCATGCATTTTGCTCAGTATTATTTTGTGGTGGTTGTAGTTCACAGAAATGGCTGTCTTCTTTTTGATAGATGTGTTTAAGTGAGGCTAATGTGTATAAAGTGACAGTGTGTACAGAGACAAGGGTCCGCTGTGTTCCCTCCAGGCACAGAGACCAAACACAGCCATCAGTGACTAATGAAACTGTCCTAGTTAAACTCCAGCTCTATACAAGTTTATGGTACATTCCTGCTGGAACTTTTTTCTGTCTTGGTGAATTATGTTTTCAACACTGAAACATTTAAGGACGAATGGCGGAAGGAAAGATAAAAGTGTTTATTCTGATGTCTCTTTTTGAGGGGGGGGGGGAGTCTACCGGATTCTCAATATTTCATCAAACTTTTATTTTATTGCAGAAATCACAACAGCAGAATGCAGGCCTGTTTCACTGGCTGAGACATCTCTACATTCTCTTTCCAGACATTTCTAAACACCCTCTTTGCAGGAATTTCTAACACACGCTCTGCACATTATCTCCAGGTAGACACAACCCCTTTACAATCCCATTTGTTGATTTTGGGTTCTTGGTATTCTGAATGGAATAGTAAATGATGGCTCAATCTGTGAGATCAGGAGATGCACTGGACTACATCCCACTTCCACAAGACAACAGCCAGAGCCAGTGTGCTGGAACACAGAGCTGTCCTGCAGCTGATTACTACAGGTCCTCTTTGGCTTTCAGCAGGCCTAGACGCCAGCCTCCTTCCTCCACTCTCACACATCTGCAGTGAATCAAAACAACCTGCCAATTTCACTCTCTGGAATTGTCATATTTAAGATGATTTCCCACTAAGTTATCACGTGGTAACAGTAATACATCCTTTCCCCCCAACTAGCTCAAACAAGAACGTTGTTAAGAAAAGGGGAAACAGTATGCTTCAATTGCATGCTATTATACTTCTTAGAATATTCACGCTCAATAATTCCCAACTCCTGGACAAGCTGGAGCGGGTATAAATGCAGCCTTCCAAATCAGGGCTTCAGTTGAGCTAATGTGTTTTGCATCAACTCCTTAAAGGTGAAACCTTCTACTTTATGACAACATACCATTCTTGCTTGAAATTCATCCTTATCATCTCCCGCTAAATGCATTTTCTGAGCCGACCCAGGACCAAAACAGTCATATGATGATCGAATACCTACAGTGAGTATAATAAGTACTCATCCCTTTGGATTGTTTCACTATTTTCATTGTAGAATAATAGTGAAGACATCAAAACTAAGAAAAAAACACATAAGCAATCATGTAGTAACCAACTGGCAGCTTCAATAAATAGTACCCGCAAAACACCAGTCTCAACGTCAACTGTGAAGAGGCGACTCCGGGATGCTGGCCTTCTAAGCAGAGTTGCAAAGAAAAATCCATATCTCAGACTGGCCAATAAAAAGAAAAGATTAAGATGGGCAAAAGAACACAGACACTGGACAGAAGAACTCTGCCTAGAAGGCCAGCATCCCGGAGTCGCCTCTTCACAGTTGACGTTGAGACTGGTGTTTTGCGGGTACTATTTAATGAAGCTGCCGGTTGAGGACTTGTGAGGCATCTGTTTCTCAATCTAGACACTCTAATGTACTTGTCCTTTTGCTCAGTTGTGCACCGGGGCCTCCCACTCCTCTTTCTATTCTGGTTAGAGCCAGTTTGCGCTGTTCTGTGAAGGGAATAGTACACAGCATTGAAAGAGATCTTTAGTTTCTAGGCAATTTCTCACATGGAATAGCCTTAATTTCACAGAACAAGAATAGACTGACAAGTTTCAGAAGAAAGTTATTTGTTTCTGGCCATTTTGAGGCTGTAATTGAACCCACAAATGCTGATGCTCCAGATACTCAACTTGTCTAAAGGCCAGTTTTATTGTTTCTTTAATTAGCAAACAGTTTTCAGTTCTGCTAACATAAATGCCTAAGGGTTTTCTAATAATCAATTATCCTTTTAAAATGATAAACTTGATAAACTCAGCTAACACAACGTGCCATTGGAACACAGGAGTGATGGTTGTTGATAATTGGCCTCTGTACGCCTATGTAGATATTACATAAAAAATCTGCCGTTTCCAGCTATAATAGTCATTTACAACATTAACAATGTCTGCACTGTATTTCTGATCAATTTGATGTTATTTTAATGGACAAAAAATGTGCTTTTCTTTCAAAAACAAGGACATTTCTTAGTGACCCCAAACCTTTGAATGGTAGTGTAGATTGATTCATTGATTAGGATAACACATTTGGTCTAGCATCTGCTAAACCTTCATGAAGCATTGCAGTATCTCTCTATGAGTCTCTAGGAGTCACTTTGGCAGATAAAAAAAGTCTCACACAGCATAAAACTATCTACGATAACTACAGTTATTCTACAATATAAAGACCAAACTATTCCCAGTATCCATATCTCTCTCCTGTTCTTTGTGCTTGTCCCCCCCAGAGCCCTGCTATATCAGGCTCTAGGCCAGCACAATGCTATGCTTCATTCCTGCTGTGAGCAGTTTCGCAAGAATGCCCACGGCAACGCACTGAGCAGCATGTCATTCAAAGCCCAGAGGTGGCCCTCAGATAAAGTCACCGGGGCCACAGCTCCCTCTACGCCGGACGGCTTTGAATGGGGGCCTGGCAGACAGGCTCAGGTTACCAGAGGCACTGTGTGACTTTTACCATATAAATGAAGCCAACGTTTTCTGGGAGGGGGGAGGGGGGGGGGGTTGTTCCCGTGTGGCAGACGGTGGATTGTCTGTGTCGCCGGGGTCTGGTTGTCAGTCATGCCAGACGGAATTCATTAAATGGACTGACTCCATTAGAGCTAATGAGTTGTAGGTCAGTAGTTGTGGGTGGGCCGCGCTATTCTGAACCAACAGACCATATCGATTACTGGGTGTAATTGCACTTGACAGTGACGCTGCAATTTTTTTTTGTCATTGCATACATGTATATTCAATGTAAACTCGTTAAAAACCACAGTGCCTTCCACAGAGTCTTAAATAATATAGTGGTCATGGTACAAAGTAACTGGTCTCAAAGATTCTTGGAAGGTTATGTAACTGAAAACAAGCAGGATGTATCAGATTCTTTCATTTCGAGTTCCATATTAGTTTGGAAAGCGTGTCTTTCCCTGAGAGAAAGACAAACAGGGCTATTATATACAGTACACTACACTTGAAGAAAGAGTTCCAAAAGGGTTTTTTCGGCTGTTGGCTTCCGCGGAGAACCTTCTGTGGAAAGGGTTCTACCTGGAACCAAAAAGGGTTCTTCAAAGGGTGTCTCTTTTGTGGACAGCCTTTTAGGCTCTAGATAGCACCTTTTTTTCTAAGAGTGTTGATAGACATCTGGCAAGGTTCAAGGCAAATGAGCTGACAAACTACATCATTTCGTTCTCCCTTCTTCTTCTAGGCCTGTTGGCTGTGACTATGATGAGGAACTTACAGCTCAAAACTGTATTCTGTAGATATTCTCTGTGTGTCTACTACGAGCAGCTCTGCTAAGTTCTTTGCCTCTTCATCCATCCATACATTTGTCTAACCTCAGGAGAAATACTGTCTGGTGTGGTGTGTTCTCAATGATTATGTTGGGATGATTCTGTGGATGATACTGTGTGTTCTGTGTGGTTGATTTATAGTAGCAGTCAGACTGTGTGACAGTAACAAGGTGTTGTTGGAGAAGAGCTATTTGGTGAGGAGCGAACTCTTTCTCTTTGCCCAAATGGTTATCCACTGTCCTGACAATGCTGCCTCTGCGAGAGGGGGTAGAGGGATTACACTGGAATGTTTCGGAGATTCCTGGGAGAGCAATACCGAGAGAGGGTTTAGTGTTCTGTTCACAGATCTCTGAGAAAATTGGCTGTGGCAAAGTTATTGAGTTTAATACATTAAGACCCAAATCTAGTTTTTAGTTTTCATATGGGAAACCACACATGGGAACACTCATACAGAAAGTATATCACCTCAGCTGCATGTGAGGAATATGGGTTATTAAGTCTCCCTGTGGATTGATTAAATATATTTATTGAGCACTGTTTTGTTCAAACCTGTGGGTTCCATACTGTACAATGAATCCCACAGGTCCTGTGTATCACGTGTGTGTACTGGTATGTAACGAGTATATTAGACTGGCGCTCTTTGGCCATCCCTCTCCCATGTCAGTGTGTTTAGAGTGGCTTGATGAGCTGCTTTACAAACCCTGTGCATGACTCAACACAGCGCAGAGGGAAAATAATACTGTGGCTACCCCACTTTCCAACCAAGGCGCATGAACACTGAAAGAGTAAGCTGAAGATATTCAGCAACTTTTGGCAGGACCATTGAAGTTGGCTTTAGAAATAATTTGTTGGTAAAACTGTGCACTTTGGTTGCATGCCTTCCTCAGGTTATTTGTGTCTTTCTCTCTCGCCATAGGCAGGTGCCAGAGCCAAGCTGGGGGCCATAGAGAGCCAGACAGACAGTCCTGATGGCAGAAACCTGGAAGGCAGTCTTCTCTGAACACGTGCTCTAGGAGCCCGCCCCGCCAGGGGCCACACTTCACGCGGAAACACTGCACAGGTGAGCTGAACAAGATATTTGTTTTTATATTGAATCCAATTCAAATTTAAATAATTTTATTTTCATAAAGCTTTACGTGGGAGAAGTGACATGCAAAAATCAGTTAAGATTTCTGTGCGGGTCACAATCTCAAAAAGAGTCACCTGTTTACAGAGTTTTTCCTGGTCAGGTCACTATAAGAACTCCTGGTGTAAAGTTAGAATACAACACACTGTAATGCTGCTTTCATTTTTTTGGTGTAAAATGACGCCGGAGAAGGCTTACGTTATACGTGTTCATAGGCGATCGAATAAACCCCCACTTCCTTCCATTCTGCTAGCAAACGTGCAATCTTTGGAGTATAAAATCGATGACCTACGCAGAAGATTAAACTACCAACGGGACGTTCAAAACTGTAATATCTTATGCTTCACGGAGTCGGAGGTCGTGGCTGAACGACACTGAACGACACTGTCAACATACAGCTGGCTGGTTATACGCTGTTCTGGCAGGATAGAACAACGGCGGCTGGTAAGACAAGGGGCAGCGGACTATATATTTTTGTAAATAACAGCTGGTGCACGATATCTAAGGAAATCTCGAGCTATTGCTTGCCTGAAGTAGAGTATCTTATAATAAGCTGTAGACCACACTATCTACCTAGAGAGTTTTCATCTGTATTTTTAGTATCTGTTTACATACCACCACAGACTGAGGCTGGCACTAAGACAGCATTGAATGAGCTGTATTCCGCCATAAGCAAACATGAAAACGCTCACTCAGAGGCAACGCTCCTAGTAGCCGGGGATTTAATGCAGGGAAACTTAAATCTGTTTTACCAAATTTCTATCAGCATGTTAAATGTCCAAATAGAGGGAAAAAAACTCTAGACTACCTCTACTCCACACACAGCTCTCCCTCGCCCTCCATTTGGCAAATCTGACCATAATTCTATCCTCCTGATTCCTGCTTACAAGCAAAAATTAAAGCAGGAAGCACCAGTGACTAGATCAATAAAAAAGTGGTTAGATGAAGCAGATACTAAGCTACAGAACTGTTTTGCTAGCACAGACTAGAATATGTTCTGGGATTCCCCCGATGGTATTGAGGAGTACACCACATCAGTCATTGGCTTCATCAATAAGTGCATCGATGATGTCATCCCCACAGTGACCGTACGTACATACCCCAACCAGAAGCCATGGATTACAGGCAACATCCGCACTAAACTAAAGGTTAGAGCTGCCACTTTCAAGGAGCGGGACTCTAACCCAGAAGCTTATAAGAAATCCCGCTATGCCCTCCGACGAACCATCAAACAGGCAAAGCGTCAATACAGGACTTAGATCGAATCATACAACACGGGCTCTGACGCTCATCGGATGTGGCAGGGCTTGCAAACCATTACAGACAACAAAGGGAAGCACAGCCGAGAGCTGCCCAGTGACACAAGCCTACCAGACATGCTAAACTACTTCTATGCTCGCTTCGAGGCAAATAACACTGAAACATGCATGAGAGCACCAGCTGTTCCGGAAGACTGTGTGATCAAGCTCTCCGCAGCCAATGTGAGTAAGACCTTTAAACATGTCAACATTCACAAGGCTGCAGGGCCAGATAGATTACCTGGACGTGTACTGCGAGCATGTGCTGACCAACTGGTAAGTTTCTTCACTGGCATTTCAAACCTCTCCTTCTCCGAGTCTGTCATACCAACAGGTTTTAAGCAGACCACCATAGTGCCTGTGCCCAAGAACACTAAGGTAACATGCCTAAATGACTGCTGACCCGTAGCGCTCATGTCTGTAGCCATGAAGTGCTTTGAAAGGCTGGTCATGGCTCACATCAACACCTTTATCCCAGAAACCCTAGACCCACTCCATTTTGCATACCGCCCCAACAGATCCACAGAAGATGCAATCTCTATTGCACTCCACACTGCCCTTTCCCACCTGGACAAAAGAAACACCTATGTGAGAATGCTATTCATTGAATACAGCTCAGCGTTCAACACCATAGTGCCCTCAAAGCTCATCAATAAGCTAAGGAACCTGGGACTAAATACCACCTGATCACCGACAGCACTGTGGCCAAGCTTCTTTCCATCCGGGACCTCTATACAAGGCAGTGTCAGAGGAAGGCCCTAAAAATTGTCAAAGACTCCAGCCACCATAGTCATAGACTGTTCTCTCTGCTCCCGCACGACAAGCGGTAAGGGAGCGCCAAGTCTAGGTCCAAGAGGCTTCTAAACAGCTTCTACCCCCAAGCCATAATACTCCTGAACATCTAATCAAATGGCTACCCTGACTATTTGCATTGCTCCCCCCTCTTTTACACCGCTGCTACTCTCTGTTGTTATCATCTAAGCATAGTCACTTTAATAACTTTAAATACCTACATGTACATAATTAACTAACCGGTGCCCCCGCACATTGACTCTGTACCGGTATCCCCCTGTATATATTCTCACTATTGTTATTTTACTGCTGCTCTTTAATTACTAATTACTTTTATTTCTTATTCTTATCCATATTTTTTTAAACTGCATTGATTCTTTGGGGCTCGCATTTCACTGTTGTATTCGGCGCATGTGACTAATAAAAGGTTATTAGATTTTTTTCCAATGCCACCACAAGAGTAAACATGTTTTTCTAGCTGCACAGTATGTATTGTGTAAAGCATATTGTGCGAGCTGCCATTACCAGTAAGCTGACAACGACACAGCTGTTGTTGTATTTCTCAATCCCTGCACGGTACTGCCATCACACTGAGCCCACACTCTAACAACAGTGTCACACATTATAATCCTCAAACTACTTTCTCTATGGATGAATAGGACAAAGTTCCTCACCTATTTTGAAACCACCTGCCTGTATGCTCTATGATGGAAGAAGTGGAATCCAAAGTCAGTTTCTACAATTCTTGAACAGGATTTGATCCCTAATGTTGATGTCTGTGTGTGTATTTGATCCCTGATGTTGATGTCTGTGAGTGTATTTGATCCCTGATGTTGACGTCTATGTGTGTGTTTGATCCCTGATGTTGATGTCTGTGTGTGTATTTGATCCCTGATGTTGACGTCTATGTGTGTGTTTGATCCCGCCAGGTGTGTGTGTCCATGAGGTCGTCCATGCTGGTCCTGCTCCTCATGGTCAGTGCCCAGGCAGTGGCCACCATGGGAGGGGACTTCTGCCCCCCGGTCTCCGCTCAGCAGCAAGGCCCTGCCCCCAAAAGGACCCCTAACTCTGCCCCCACCGTGGATCCCAAACTGTTCACTAAGCGACGCTACCGCTCGCCCCGCGTTCTCTTCAGTGCCCAGCCGCCAGACACTGAGCCCACAGGACGCCAGGGGTCCGGGACCAGCAGGGCAAGGCGCAGGGTTGGTCAGCCGAAGCACCGGGGGGTGTACTCTGTGTGTGAGAGCATCAGCGTCTGGGTAGGCAACAAGACCAAGGCCACGGATATATCTGGCAACGAGGTGGAGGTGCTCCCGGACGTGAACATTAACAACGTGAAGAAGAAGCAGTACTTTTTTGAGACCACATGCCGTGGTGCGCGGGGAGGCAGCACTGGCTGCCTGGGCATCGATGGGCGACACTGGAACTCCTACTGCACCAACTCCCACACTTTTGTGCGGGCGCTGACTACCTTCAAAAACCTGGTGGCCTGGAGACTGATCCGCATCAACGTGGCCTGTGTCTGTGTGCTCAGCCGAAAGTCCTGGCGACAGTGACCGTACTCTCACTGGTCATGTGGTCACTTCAGTACTGACGACAGGACCACTTGGTACTATCATGTGGCCACTGCAGTACTGCAGTCCCAACCCCCAACCACCTACCCGCTGGAGTGCTCTGAGACTCTGCCCCACTACAGCCCTCCCCTAGCCGTCTGCACAAAGTAAATTATTGATTATGAGGACTGCAAGTATATAAACCAACCATTTCTTTATCACTTGTTGTTGTTGTTGTTGTTTTGTTGTTGATATTGTTATTTATTAAACACCTCAGTACATGCACTGCATGTTGTTTGCCGTTATTGTCTGGGTGGTGGCTGTCACAGGGACCAATGAACAACAGGCACACTCCTAATGTCAAAAGAAGTGGCTACACTTGAGAAATGTCTGCTCCATGAGAAAGTGGATGAATAGAAACATACAGCATCATTTTGAGGTCCTTTGGTCAGCATTTTGGCTCATGGCTTCTCTCAGATGTACTGTATCTCTTTTACATCAGAACAAATTCAGTTTTGTTTTTCCAATTGTCAATTTCAAGGAGGATGAACAAGCCATAGCTAAAATAAAAAAGTCCCCGTGGATAACATTTCTCTCCACGGGCTGACTTTCCTAAATGCCTCAATCCGTTTGCATCATGGAAAGAAATAACATGTAGAGAATAGCTAAGGTCCTTGTTAGCTACGAAGCCTTTAGGAAACTCACCCCAGGAAACATATTTTTGCCACTTTTTATTTATTCTTTATTTTTTTTAGAAGGTGTGTCATGTTCATCACCCTTGAAAGGTTTTGGTTTAGCTCCGTAGCTGAAGTAGCACTTTAATTTCTCCCATATTTAGCTTATTTCACCCATGACTAAACACAAATACAATACTGACACAGACCACTGCTTTCGGGGAAACTCCCCGCACACAGCGTCTCTCACACACTTTTAATGTGGTCCAGCAGTCCTGGCTAGGTGGTCTAAATCAAGGGATTGGAATCTTCTCCTGGCTGCGTAGAGCATTTCCATAGCCCAAACACTCAGCTGGATAGCCATCCATCCACCTCCTGGCTGTGACCCCAGGACCTGGGCAGGTCGGGTGTAAACACTAATAAAGGTCAGGTTAACCACAGGGCAATGAGGTCACATCTGTGAAGTGAGCTACGGCACTGGTCTTCAACCCCAAGCCTGAAAAGACCCACATGGTCTTACTTGTTGTAATGTATGCATTGTATATTATAAAAGTTTGCACAGATAATGATGTATGTATGTTGCATATGTATTTCATTTATTATGTGTGGCATATGCATTTATTCAGAACTTACTCATGGAAAATATTTTAAAAAAATCTTCAGCCCAGTGTTAACACAGCTGGTTCAATGTATTCAACTAACCATGATTACACTCTTAGAAAAAAAGGTGCTGTCTAGAACCTAAAACAGTTCTTCAGTTGTCCCCATAAAAGAACCCTTTGAAGAACTCTTGTTGGCTTCAGGTAGAACACATTTGGTTCCACGTAGAACCGTTATGGTTCTACGTGGATCCCAAAATGGTTCTACATTGAAACAAAAAAAAAATGGTTCTTTTAGAACCCTTTTGGAACCCTTTTTTCTAACAGTGTAGTTGAATCAAGTGCACTCCTTGGCTGGAACAAACACATGCATACGTGTGGGTTTCCTGGGACTAGGACTGAAGAACACGGATCTACAGTCTGAGAGTTTACAGAAGTCATAGTTAGACAGTATACTTTGATCCCAACCCCAGAAATATAAGAGCAGACCAGCATTAGTGGTTTTCAGAGCCCTTGTTCTGTTAACTCCAGAGGAAGTAGAGGTGATGTTTTTGTTTACATAACCTAAGTGACATTGCGGTGAAGAATGCAGACAAACAATCGACCAAGGACGTATAAATCTCGACAGGCTCTGTTCAAAAAAGCCAAATCACAAGGCCAGGCTGCTGTCAAGGCCAGTTTTATTTTGGCAGAAGAGATCGCTAAATCAGCCCGGCCATTTACGGAGGGGGATTTCATCAAAAACTGCATGATTAAAGTTTGTGACGAAGTTTGCCCAGAAAAAAGGCAACTCTTTTTAAATGTGAGTCTGAGCAGAAACACCATTGCCGAGAGAGTAGACCAGTTGTCCATCAATCTAAAAGAGCAGCTTGTGAAAAAGGGAAAAGATTTCATTGCATATTCCTTGGCTGTGGATGAGAGCACCGACATTTCTGACATTGCCCAGTTGTCAATTTTCATCCGCGGAGTGGACTCCAGCCTAAGCGTGACAGAGGAGTTTTTGGCTTTACGTCCTATGCATGGCACAACTACGGGGCATGATTTGTATGAAGAGGTGTCAAGATGTGTAAATGAGATGGAGCTGCCTTGGGAAAAACTCGTGGGTTTGACAACCGACGGAGCACCTGCGATGTGTGGACACAGGAGCGGACTGGTGGCGAAGATACGGGAAAAGATGCAAGAGGAAAACGCGACAGGTGAGCTGACAGCTTATCATTGTATCATACACCAGGAAGCGTTGTGCGGTAAAGCCTTGAAAATGGAGCATGTAATGAGCATCATCACGCGCACAGTTAACTTTATCAGAGCCAAAGGTTTGAATCACCGCCAGTTCAAGGCATTTCTGACGGAGTTAGAAACGGAGCATGGTGATTTGCCTTATCACACAGAGGTGCGATGGCTAAGCCAGGGAAAGGTGCTTCAAAGATGTTTCGAGCTTCGTGAGGAGATTTGTCTGTTCTTGGACAGCAAAGGGAAAGACACAACACAACTCCGAGACGAAATGTTTCTGTGTGAAATGGCTTTTCTGTGTGACATTACGAGTCATCTGAATGCAATGAACTTGCAGCTGCAGGGTCGGGATCATGTCATCTCTGATATGTACAGTACAGTGAAGGCATTTAAAACCAAACTGACTCTGTGGGAGACGCAGATGCGGAAAGAAAATTTGAGCCACTTTCCCAGCTGCCAGACCATGAAAGAGAAGCTCTCTACCAGTGCGTTCCCGAGCGCACAGTTGGCTGATAAAATAGGTATGCTTGCCGCTGACTTTCGACGCCGATTTGCTGACTTTGAAGCACAAAAAAGCAGGTTGGAACTGCTCGGTAACCCATTTGCTGTTGACGTGGAAAGCTCACCACCAAACCTCCAAATGGAGTTGATTGACCTCCAATGCAATGATGCACTGAGGGCAAAATATGCGGCAGTGGGTGCTGCGGAGTTCGCCCGTTTCCTCCCCGACACAATGCCCCAGCTGCGCATCCAGGCTGCTCAAACGTTGTCTATGTTTGGCAGCACATACCTGTGTGAACAACTGTTTTCTTTGATGAACCTGAACAAAACATCACACAGAAGTCGACTTACTGCTGAACACCTCCACTCAATTCTGAGGATTTCCTCAGCTCAGAGCCTTACCCCGAACATTGATGAACTTGTGGAAAAGATGGGACACCACCAAGTATCACCCTCAACCTCAAACAAGTGAACATTACTGTGCAATCACATATTTAGAGTTTTTACTCAGTTCAAGTTTAAAAGTTAAAGTTTAATATTTGTTTTCACTGCATGTTACTTCTCCTTATACAAAGTGTTGTTTTTGATTAATAGATTTTTGCACTTTATTTTATTGTATTTCAATCCAATTATATTTTAAAAATATTTCAGTTGAGTGGATGATAGAAAATTGCTATTATTGTTTTTTTCTTTGAAGTAAATTTAGCCCACTTTTGCTAAAATAGAAAATATAGGCTACTGATGGTGCCTTGAATACCGGTTTCTTTCATTTAATGTTCATGTTATGGGGATTTTTATATAAAGGAAATTTGTCTTTTGTGTCTGTTGAAAATTAAAGATTACTGACAGAGCCATAAGAAAATATTGCTTTATTTATCTGATCATATTGGAATATATTTGTTAGGTTTTCAGTAGGTTCAATTAGGTTCACTAGACTATATGCGTCATTTAAAAAATTTTCAATGAACATTCGAACAGTCCGGCCCTCGGCTTGTAGCTAAATTTTTTATTTGGCCCTCCGTCCATTTGACTTTGACACCCCTGATCTACAATCTCCCTACAGTTCAAAGGCTGCACTACACTGACCATCGCCCATCCCATTCATACTGTCATAGACAGCTGGTACACTTCTGGTCATGGAAAAAGGACAGGTAAAGACAACTACAAACTCCTCTCAGAGTAGTAATGTTAAACCAACAATCTCTATGCATGATTTCTTGACCGACTAGTTACATTTAATAACCACAAACTATTCCTAGTTGAAAGACAACAAACATTTTGCTTCAAAAACATTTGTCAAACAGGGATTTGACCCAGTATAAATGCTTCAGTTATTTGTCATGTCCTTCACCAGAGAGAAATACAATGTTGAAGTTGTTTGATCCACAGGCTAGTTGGAGAAAGCAGCCATTCTGACACAGATCCAGAAGGGGACACTGTTTACCTCCCTTCAGCCAATACAGAGTCAAAACAAAGTGAGCAGAGATACTGTAGCTTTGACCATCACTGCCACAACTGCGTGACCTCCTTCCTGCCCATGGACAAGAGGCCCAAAGAATACACGTTTAGAGGTCCTCTGCTAGTCTTACAATGAAAAGAAAACAAAAGATAACTTAACTGTAAAGATATTCTAATAAAACATCCTTTAATTTGGTTGAATGGAACAATGATATGGCAGTTCGGATCACGCAGACTGCGATATGCTCCAGGTTGCCTCTGAGAATAACATTGACTGAGTTCACCAGGACATGCATAGAGGACGTTTGTCCTACTGTGGAATCTTGGTGCATGTAAACATCGGTGGAACAAACTCCCCCCAATTTTTTTTAGATTGTCAACTTGATTCATGATGATTTATTTTATTTTTACATTTAACCTTTATTTAATTAGGCAAGTCAGTTAAGAACAAATTCTTATTTACAATGACGGGCCTACCCCATCCAAACCCAGACAACACTGGGCCAATTGTGCGCCGCCCTATGGGACTCACAATCACGACCGGATGTGATACAGGCTGGAATCAAACCAGGGACTGTTGTGGCGCCTCTTGCACTGAGATGCAGTACCTTAGACTGCTACGCCACTCGGGAGACTTTTTTTTTAATGATGACTCCTTGTCTAGCTTGTTAGCTAAGATTTTGAATGTACGACGTTGACATGATCAGTCCAATGCTATGGTAGATATAAAGTAATTTGACATCATTTTATATGTGGACAATGACCTTGAGCTTTCTTGGATGGGCACTTCTAATGTAAATCTATGGCAGCACCCAAGGGGCTTGAATATTCGAGCTCTCCCCGTAGATTTTGAGGTGACGTAGTGTCCCCATGAGTGACAGAACACTGAGCCAATCATTGCGCAACTAGAGAACATTACCAACCCCTACGGACCGTATTTTCCACTGGCTGCCCCACCACCACAGAAAGCACTGACCTAGGCTAAAACACCTGCATTTTGGAGCAGCCGTAGTCAAGAAAGCCAAATAAAATACATTTTTTTACATTGTATGCAAACTGATATGTGACATGTATTAATGCAAAACAGGCAACAACAAAAAAAGCATGATTTTTTTTATTGCTGAACAGGTGGGGCTCTGAATGACGGCTCGCCACTGGAAAGAAGGCAGCATTAGCACAAAACTAAAAGCACAAACCACCCCATTTAAACACGGCAAGGTGACTGTGAACATGGACGTGTACCAACAGCCCAGTTATGCCCTCTGAAAGACAATCAAACAGGCAAAATGTCAGTACAGACACAAAGTGGAATCGCAATTCAACGGCTCAGACACGAGATGTACAGTACCAGTCAAAGGTTTGGACAGTCCTACTCATTCAAGGGTTTTTCTTTATTTTTTATATTTTATAAATTGTAGAATAATAGTGAAGACATCAAAACTATGAAATAACACATATGGAATCCTGTCGTAACCAAAAAAGTGTTAAACAAATCAAAATATATATTACATTTGAGATTCTTCAAAGTAGCCACCCTTTGCCTTGATGAAGGGCATTCTCTCAACCAGCTTCATGAGGTAGTCACCTGGAAGGCATTCAATTAACAGGTGTGCCTTTTTACAAGTTAATTTGTTGAATGTATTTCCTTCTTAATGCGTTTGAGTCAATCATTTGTGTTGTGACAAGTAGGGGTGGTAAACAGAAGATAGCCCTATTTGGTAAAGGACCAAGTCCATATTATGGCAAGAACAACTCAAATAAGCAAAGAGAAATGACATGAAGACATGAAGGTCAGTCAATACGGAAAATGTCAAGACCTTTGAAAGTTTCTTCAAGTGCAGTCGCAAAAACCATTAAGCGCTATGGTGAAACTGGCTCTCATGAGGACCGCCACAGAAAGGAAGACCCCAGAGTTACCTCTCCTGCAGAGGATAAGTTCATTAGATTTACCAGCCTCAAAAATTGCAGCCTAAATAAATGCTTCACAGAGTTCAAGTAGCAGACACATCTCAACATCAACTGTTCAGAGGAGACTGCGTGAATTGCTGCAAAGAAACCACTACTAAAGGACACCAATATTAAGAAGAGACTTGATTAGGCCAAGAAACATGAGCAATGGACATTAGACCGGTGGAAATGTGTCCTTTGGTCTGATGAGTCCAAATTAGAGATTTTTGGTTCCAACCGCTGTGTCTTTGTGAGAAGCAGAGTAGGTGAACGGATGATCTCCGGGAACCACACATGCGGAGATCATCCGTTCACCTACTCTGCTTCTCACAAAGACACAGCGGTTTGGACTCATCAGACCAAAGGACACATTTCCACCGGTCATGTTTCTTGGCCTAATCAAGTCTCTTCTTAATATTGGTGTCCTTTAGTAGTGGTTTCTTTGAGTTAAAGTAAAGATAGCTTAATGGAAAATGACTCAAGTGAAATTGAAGGTCACCCAGTAAAATACTACTTGAGTGAAAGTCTAAAAGTATTTAGTTTTAAATATTCTTAAGTATTTAAAGTAAACATAATTGCTAAAATATACTTAAATATCAAAAGTAAAAATATGAATAATTTCAAATTCCTTATATTGTTAGGTTTTTTTTGTCACCAAAGCCCCATATACTACCCACCACTGCGACCTGTACGCTCTCGTTGGCTGGCCCTCGCTTCATACTCATCGCCAAACCCACTGGCTCCAGGTCATCTACAAGACCCTGCAGGCAGCGATCGGTTGAATAGCATGTATTTCGTTTTACTTGTATTTAAGAGCAGTTGGAGGCCACGGAAGGAGAGTTGTATGGCATTGAAGCTCGTCTGGAGGGTTGTTAACACAGTGTCCAAAGAAGGGCCAGAAGTATACAGAATGGTGTCGTCTGCGTAGAGGTGGATCAGAGACTCACCAGCGGCAAGAGCGACATCATTGATGTATACAGAGAAGAGAGTCGGCCCAAGAATTGAACCCTGTGGCACCCCCATAGAAACTGCCAAAGGCCCGGACAACAGGCCCTCCAATTTGACACACTGAACTCTGTCAGAGAAGTAGTTGGTGAACCAGGCGAGGCAATCATTTGAGAAACCAAGGCTATCGAGTCTGCCGATGAGGATGTGGTGATTGACAGAGTCGAAGCCTTGGCCAGGTCAATGAATACGGCTGCACAGTATTGTTTCTTATCGATGGCGGTTAAGATATCGTTTAGGACCTTGAGCGGGGCTGAGGTGCACCCATGACCAGCTCTGAAACCAGATAGCATAGCGGAGAAGGTGCGGTGGGATTCGAAATGGTCGGTAATCTGTTTGTTGACTTGGCTTTCGAAGACCTTAGATTGGCAGGGTAGGATAGATATAGGTCTGTAGCAGTTTGGGTGAAGAGTGTCTCCCGCTTTGAAAGGGGGATGACCACAGCTGGTTTCCAATCTTCGGGACTCAGACGACACGCAAGAGAGGTTGAACAGGCTAGTAATAGGGGTTGCAACAATTTCGGCAGCTAAATTTAGAAGGAAAGGGTCCAGATTGTCTAGCCCGGCTGATTTGTAGGGGTCCAGATTTTACAGCTCTTTCAGAACATCAGCTGACTGGATTTGGGAGAAGGAGAAATGGGGAAGGCTTGGGCGAGTTGCTATGGGGGGTGCAGTGCTGTTGACCGGGTTAGGGGTAGCCAGGTGGAAAGCATGGCCAGCCGTAGAAAAATGCTTACTGAAATTCTCAATTATAGTGGATTTATCAGTGGTGATAGTTTCCTATCCCCAGTGCAGTGGGCAGCTGGGAGGAGGTGTTCTTATTCTCCATGAACTTTTTTGAGTTTGTGTTGCAGGAAGCAATTTTCTGCTTGAAAAAGCTAGCCTTGGCTTTTCTAACTGAAAGTGCAAAGCTTTCATCAAGGCAAAGGGTGGCTACTTAGAAGTATCTAAAATGTTAAATATATTTAGATTTTTTTAACCCTTTCTTTGGTTTATACATAATTCCATATGTGTTATTTCATAGTGTTGATGTCTTCACTACTATTCTACAATGTAGAAAATTGTAAAATAAACAAAAACCCTTGAATGAGTAGGTGTGTCTAAACTTTTGACAGGTACTGTATGTGACAGGGACTCCAAACAATAATGGGTTATAAAGGGAAAACCACCCTCTTTGCCTGCTTCGAGGAAAACACAGTGCTGTCGAAGCAGGCCACCACTGCACATGAGGACGGTAACTGAACAAAATGACTATCGCCCCGTAGCACTCACTTCTGTCATCATGAAGGGCGTTGAGAGGTTAATTAAGGATCATATCACCTCCACCTTACCCGACACCCTAGACCAACTTGCATACCTCCCCAATAGATCCACCATGACGCAATCACCATCACACTGCCCTATCCCATCTGGACAAGAGGAATACTTATGTAAGAATGCTGTTCATTGACTACAACTCAGCCTTCAACATTATAGTACCCTCCAAGCTCATTAACAAGCTCAAGGCCCTGGGTCAGAACACCGCCCTGAGCAACAGGGTCCTGGACTTCCTGACGGGACGCCCCCAGGTGGTGAAGGTAGGCAACAACACCTCTGTTACGCTGATACTCAACACAGAGGTCCCACAAGGGTGCGTGCTCAGCCCTTTCCTGTACACCCTGTTCAACGATGACTGCGTGGCCATGCACATTTCCAACTCAATCATCAAGTTTGCAGAAGACACGACAGTGGTAGGCCTGATTACCAACAACGACTAGACAGCCTACAGGGAGGAGGTGAGAGCCCTGGAGTAGTGGTGCCAGGTAAATAACCTCTCCCTCAACATCAACAAAACAATGGAGCTGATCATGGACTTCAGGAGACAGTAGAGAGAGCACGCCCCCATCCACATCGACGGAGCCGCAGTGGAGAAGGTGAAAAAACTGTGGGGGGAAGTACCCAATTGTCATACTTGAGTTAAAGTAAAGATAGCTTAATGGAAAATGACTCAAGTGAAATTGAAGGTCACCCAGTAAAATACTACTTGAGTGAAAGTCTAAAAGTATTTAGTTTTAAATATTCTTAAGTATTGAAAGTAAACATAATTGCTAAAATATACTTAAATATCTGTCACGCCCTGGCCTTAGTATTCTTTGTTTTCTTTATTATTTTAGTTAGGTCAGGGTGTGACATGGGGAATGTTTGTGTTTTGTTGGTTTTGGGTGTTTCTATGGTAAAGGGGTTGTTGGGTGTAGTATATGGGTTTGTGTTGAGTACATGTGTCTAGCGTTGTCTATGTATGTTTAGTTGTCTAGGAGAGTCTATGGTTACCTGAATGAGTTCCCAATTAGAGACAGCTGATTTCGGTTGTCTCTGATTGGGAGCCTTATTTAGGGTAGCCATAGGCTTTCATTTGTTGTGAGTAGTTGTCTATGTGATATGTTTGTAGCCAGTGTGTGCACATCGTTGTTTAGCTTCACGATCGTTTTGTTTAGTGTTTAAGTGTTTTTGTTTCGTTTGCCTTCTTCGTTAATAAAAAGGAGATGGCTTATTTTCCTAAAACTGCGTTTTGGTCCGTCAATCCTCCACACGATCGTGACAGAACTACTCACCAATACAGGACCAAGCGGCATGGAAAGCGGCAACAGGACCCACCTACACAGGATTCGTGGACATGGGAGGAGATACTGGATGGTAAGGGGCCGTGGGCACAACCGGGAGAATATCGCCTTCCTCGTGAAGAGCTGGAGGCAGCTAAAGCCGAGAGGAGGCGATATGAGGAGGCAGCACGGAGACAAGGCTGGAAGCCCGTGAGTACAACCCAAAAATTTCTTGGGGGGGGCCTTAAAGGGAGTGTGGCGAAGTCAGGTAGGAAACCTGCGCCTACTCCCTGTACTTACCGTGGAGAGCGAGAGTACGGGCAGACACCGTGTTACGCAGTAGAGCGCACGGTGTCTCCTGTACGCGTGCATAGCCCGGTTCGGTACATTTCAGCTCCACGTATCGGCCGGGCTAGACTGAGCGTTGAGCCGTATGTCATGAAGCCGGCCCAACGCATCTGGTCACCAGTGCGTCTCCTCGGGCCGGCGTACATGGCACCAGCCTTACGCATGGTGTCCCCGGTTCGCCTACATAGGCCGGTGCGGGTTATTCCACCTCCCCGCACTGGTCAGGCGACGGGGAGCATACAACCAGGTAAGGTTGGGCAGGCTCGGCGCTCAAGGGAGCCAGTACGCCTGCACGGTCCGGTATTTCCGGCGCCACCTCCCCGCCCCAACCCAGTACCACCAGTGCCTCCTCCACGCACTAGCTATATGGTGCGTGTCTCCAGCCCTTTACCACCAGTGCCTAAACCACGCACCAAGCCTCCTGTGTGTCCCCAGAGTCCTGTGCGTCCTGTTGCTGCTCCCCGCACTAGCCCTGAGATGCGTGTCCCCAGCCCGGTGCCACCAGTCCCGGCACCACGCCCCAGGCCTACAGTGCGCCTCAGCCGGCAGGAGTCTGCCGTCTGCACAGCGATGCCTGAACTGCCCGTCTGCCAAGCGCCATCTGAGCCATCCGTCTCCCCAGCGCCATCTGAGCCATCCGTCTCCTCAGCGCCATCTGAGCCATCCGTCTCCCCAGCGCCGTCTGAGCCATCCGTCTGCCATGAGCCTGCAAAGCCGCCCGTCTGCCATGAGCCTGCAAAGCCGCCCGTCTGCCATGAGCCTACAGAGCCGTCCGCCAGACAGGAGCCGCTAGAGCCGCCCGCCAGACAGGAGCCGCTAGAGCCGCCCGCCAGACAGGATCTGCCAGAGCCGCCCGCCAGACAGGATCTGCCAGAGCCGCCCGCCAGACAGGATCTGCCAGAGCCGCCCGCCAGACAGGATCTGCCAGAGCCGCCCGCCAGACAGGATCTGCCAGAGCTGCCAACCAGACAGGATCTGCCAGAGCCGCCAACCAGACAGGATCTGCCAGAGCCGCCAACCAGACAGGATCTGCCAGAGCCGCCAACCAGACAGGATCTGCCAGAGCCGCCAACCAGACAGGATCTGCCAGAGCCGCCAACCAGACAGGATCTGCCAGAGCCGCCAACCAGACAGGATCTGCCAGAGCCGCCAGCTAGCCATGAGCAGCCAGATCCGTCAGCTAGCCATGAGCAGCCAGATCCGTCAGCTAGCCATGAGCAGCCAGATCCGTCAGCCAGCCATGAGCAGCCAGATCCGTCAGCCAGCCATGAGCAGCCAGATCCGTCAGCCAGCCATGAGCAGCCAGACCCGTCAGCCAGCCATGAGCAGCCAGATCCGTCAGCCAGCCATGAGCAGCCAGATCCGTCAGCCAGCCATGAGCAGCCAGATCCGTCAGCCAGCCATGAGCAGCCAGATCCGTCAGCCAGCCATGAGCAGCCAGATCCGTCAGCCAGCCATGAGCAGCCAGATCCGTCAGCCAGCCATGAGCAGCCAGATCCGTCAGCCAGCCATGAGCAGCCAGATCCGTCAGCCAGCCATGAGCAGCCAGATCCGTCAGCCAGCCATGAGCAGCCAGATCCGTCAGCCAGCCATGAGCAGCCAGATCCGTCAGCCAGCCATGAGCAGCCAGATCTGTCAGCCAGCCATGGGCCGTCCCTCAGTCCGGAGCTGCAGTCCCTCAGTCCGGAGCTGCCGTTCCTCAGTCCGGAGCTGCCGTTCCTCAGTCCGGAGCTGCCCCTTATCCTGGTGCTGCCCCTTATCCTGGTGCTGCCCCTTATCCTGGTGCTGTCCCTTACCCTGGTACTGCCCCTTAGTTCGGAGCTGCCCCTGACCCTGGTACTGCCCCTTACCCTGGTACTGCCCCTTAGTCCGGAGTTGCCCCTTAGTCCGGAACTGCCCCTTAATGCAGTGGGGTTAATGTGGAGGGGGGTCATTTGGAGGAAGCAAGGAGGCGGTTAGGGACTGTGGTGACGTGGGGACCACGACCAGAGCCGGAGCCGCCACCGTGGATGGAAGCCCACCCAGACCCTCCCCTAGACTGTGTAATGGTGCGCCCGGAGTTCGCACCTTAAGGGGGGGGTTATGTCACGCCCTGGCCTTAGTATTCTTTGTTTTCTTTATTATTTTAGTTAGGTCAGGGTGTGACATGGGGAATGTTTGTGTTTTGTTGGTTTTGGGTGTTTCTATGGTAAAGGGGTTGTTGGGTGTAGTATATGGGTTTGTGTTGAGTACATGTGTCTAGCGTTGTCTATGTATGTTTAGTTGTCTAGGAGAGTCTATGGTTACCTGAATGAGTTCCCAATTAGAGACAGCTGATTTCGGTTGTCTCTGATTGGGAGCCTTATTTAGGGTAGCCATAGGCTTTCATTTGTTGTGAGTAGTTGTCTATGTGATACGTTTGTAGCCAGTGTGTGCACATCGTTGTTTAGCTTCACGATCGTTTTGTTTAGTGTTTAAGTGTTTTTGTTTCGTTTGCCTTCTTCGTTAATAAAAAGGAGATGGCTTATTTTCCTAAAGCTGCGTTTTGGTCCGTCAATCCTCCACACGATCGTGACAATATCAAAAGTAAAAAATATGAATAATTTCAAATTCCTTATATTGTTAGTTTTTTTAATTTACGGATAGCCATTGGCACTCTCCAACACTCAGACATAATTTACAAAGGAAGCATGTGTTTAGTGAATCCACCAGATCAGAGACAATAGGGATGACCAGGGATTTTCTCTCGATAAGTGCATGAATTTGAGAATTTTCCTGTCTTTGTGTGTCAGGGAAAATGTATGGAGTAAAAAGTGTATTATTTTCATTATGAATGTAGTGAAGTAAAAGTAAAAGTAGTCAAAAATATAAATAGGAAAGTCAAGTACAAAAGACAACTAAGTAGTACACCACTGGTGAAAAGCTTCAAGTTCCTTGACGTACACATCACTGACAATCTGAAATGGTCCATCCACACATACAGTGTGGTGAAGAAGGCGCTACAGCGCCTCTTCAACCTCAGGAGGCTGAATACATTTGTCTTGGCCCCTAAGACCCTCACAAACTTTTACAGATGCACCATTGAGAGCATCCTGTAGGGCTGTATCACCGCCTGGTACAGTAACTGCACCTTCCGCAACCGCAGGGATCCCCAGAGGGTGTTGTGGTCTGCCCAACGTATCACCGTGGGAACACTGCCTGCCGTCCAGGACATCGACAGCACCCTGTGTCACAGAAAGGCCGAGAAGACCATCAAGTAACTCAGCCACCCGAGCTACGGCCTGTACACCCCGCTACCATCTACAAGGTGGGGTCAGTGCAGGTGCATCAAAGCTGGGACCGAGAGATTGAAAAACAGCAGCTATCTCAAGGCCATCAGACTATTAAATAGTCACCACTAGTCATCCTCTGCCCAGTACCCTTGCCTGAACTTTAGTCACTGTCACTAATTGGCTGCCACCCGGTACTCAACCCTGCAACTTAGAGACTGCTGCCCTATGTACATAGAGGCATTGAACACTGATCTTTTTAATAATGTTTACATACTGTTTTACCCATTTCATATGTACTGTATATACTGTATTCTAGTCAAGGCCTATCCTATTTAACTATTGCTGTACAAACAGTGGTGTAAAGTACTTTAAAATACATTAAAGTACTGCTTAAGAAGTGTTTTGGAGTATCTGTACTTTACTATTTATATTTTTGACAACATTTACTTTTGCTTCATTACATTCCTAAAGAAAATTCTTTCATTTTTACTCCGTACATTTTCCCTGACACCCAAAAGTACTCGTACTTAAGCAACTACATTGACTTTTGATACTTAAGTGTATTTAAAACCAAATACTTTTAGACTTTTAGTCAAGTAGTATTTAACTGGGTGACTTTCACTTTTACTTGAGTCATTTTCTATTAAGGTATCTTTACTTTTACTCAAGTACGAGAATTGAGTACTTTTTCCACCACTGTGTACATTTTCTATTCAAACTCACATATTCTACAGATATACTACATATTATATCCATATACCGTCCATAATGTCTACACATCCCATCATATACATATACATTTATATTCCGGACTCTGATATTGCCAGTTCTAATATTTCTCTATTTCTTAATTTGAAAAAATGTATTTGTAGATGTACGTGTATTGTTTTGTATTGTTAGATATTACTGCACTGTCAGAGCTAGGAGCATACGCATTTCCCTACACCCACAGTAACATCTGCTAAATATGTGTATGTGATGCGACCAATAAAATTTGATTTGATTTAGATTTTCACCCATTGTCTCTGAATCATTATGCTAGCACACTGTATTAATTTACAATAATATATTTGGTGGGAATTTAATACCACCAACATTTCTAATGTATCAAAACTTGTTTAACAAACTCTTTTGTCAATAGTGATTTTGATGCGCAAAATGTCTTGACAGTGGAATCCTGAGTGACCTACAAAGTCATGATGGTGTTTTTGGCATAACGAAGATTCCACAGGACTATTTCCATAATAAACATATTGATTCTAGATATAAGACCATTGGACACTGTGCTCATTTAATTATTTATTTCTAATTTAGGAACGAATATAATGGCCTACTTACACTCTTAGAAAAAAAGTTGCTAAGTAGAACCATGTAGGGTTCTTTGGTTTGTCCCCATATGAGATCCCTTTTTGGTGCTAGGTAGAAACCTTTGCAGAGAGTTCTACCTAGAACCATCTATGTAGGGTTCTTCATAGAACCCCCTGTAAATGGTTCCAGGACATCTACAGGGTTCTCATATGTGTTCTCATATGGTTCTACAGAGAACCACTTTATTATCTAAAGGTTCTTCCTAGAACCCTCTATGAAGGGATATACCGAGAACCCTTTTATCTTTGGAGGGTTCTTCCTAGAACCCTCCAAAGGTTCCACCAGCCTTATTATCCTTAAAAATTCAATTATTTATGACAAAACATTACATATATCATAAGGCCTTTCTTTGAAGGCCTAGTTATACCCTAACTCAGTGGTGTTGGGAAACTCCTGGTTTACAGGCCTGTAAGTCACATTGTGCTGGCTTGCAATGTGATTTTTAATTCCTATTGGAATCCAGACAGAGTTAGGTAGTGATGTTACGTTTGATACTGGAGCTCCAAGGCATGCATCGAAATTGCTAAGCAGCTAACTTCGAAACAGTGTGCCAATGCGTGTATCAATTTATCAGAAGTCCGTCATCAAGGACGTCTGAAGGTCAGTTTGATCACATGCTTTTTGAAACCGTGTGTTGCAAAATGCGACATCCCACTGATCTCGCCGTGGTTCCAGTGCTCTCTTCAATTAAGCTGCTTTCAAACACCAACCTCTACTGGATATCGTACCTATAAATATAGCTGGGATTTTGTACATGTCATATCACCTGACTGATAGCTTAGCAGGTTGAGTAGGGAACTATGGACAATTCAGGGATGTGAGGGTATTAAGTCGAATCATGTTGAAGGCACACTATTTTGAAAATAGTTTTATGTGGAACCGCACTTTCTGCACTGCTATAGATTCAATTTTTGAAAAATAGTCGATGTGAAGGCAAAACAGGGAAACATGATGTAAGATGGAATCCAACTGATTGTAGGCTATTAAAGCAAACGACTTTACGGACGCGCCATGAAGTTTTGATAAATCAGTGGAGAAAAAAGAAACTGATACTCACACTTTGTTTTTTACTGCTGATCAGCAGATGTCATTAATGTGCATTGTGAACTGATAATGAAGCTCTGAATGTACCTATTTTCTACACGATTGCCTGGAAAGCTTCATGCTTCAGGAAATGTAGTTTCCCATCAATAAAGTTATGATTTTCAAACAAGAGGAATGTTTTATTACCCACAGCCTGAATTCCAAATGACTGCCAGGGTTGAAACAGATAATTACTGAGACTGCCTCAATCATATAAACCGGGACAACCATCTCTGTAAGGGGTGCAATCAGTCCGCCTACTAACAGATTGGATTAGTTTAGAAACATTTACGCTATGTATCTTTGTGTAGCATAACATGAATCAACCAATCAATATACATGCAAAAAACACAGATATTAAAACAAACAATTATGAAAATCACCCTGAAATAGAGCATGCTGGGAAATATGATAAATGTTCAATGTAGAACCTGTTAATAATTCGTTTTACTTGAGACAGGAGACCAAGTGGAGACATAGGACGAGGTGGATAATTTTATAATAAGGCAGGTTTATTCAAGTGTAAAAATATTATGCAAAGCGTGCAGCACGGCTCCTTCTATCTGATCCGTATCGGGTCGTCAGGAAAAGAGAGCGTTTCCAGAATTGTTCAGTACTATACAGACAACAAGCAAAGTAGGTAGATCTGCGAGTCCGGCCTTCCGATTGGTCGATCTGGGTCTTGGGTAGTCCTGATCAGGCCTGGTGTCCACGTTCCATTGGTTCCTGAGAGTTCTTTGTCCTGAGGTCCAACCATGGGTTGGGTGTGTCTGTGGTTATTATGGGGGAGGGGAATTATGTGTGTCTATAGTTGGTGTCTTAAGTCCAGCATATGTCCAAGAGAAATGAGGAGTATGTGTGTTTTTGTATAATATATGGCTTATGTTGAAGTGTAGTTATTGCTAGTTTCCAGTCTCTATTTCAATTTCTTACAAACCCTTCTTGCCTTCCAAAGAATCATCAAAAAAAGACTTACTTCCAAAAACAGTCTTTATGATGTTATAGGTTCTGAGTAGAACCTTTTGCCTTACACATAATGTCACACCCTGATCTGTTTCACCTGTCTTGTGCTTGTTTCCACCCCCCACCAGGTGTCTCCTATTTTTCTACATTATCCCCTGTGTATTTATACCTACGTTTTCTGTTTATCTGTTGCCAGTTCGTCTTGTCTCGTCAAGTCGTCCCAGCGTGTTTTCCGTGTGTTAGCTTCTCTCTAGTTTTATTTTCTAGTCTTCCCGGTTCTGACCTTTCTGCCTGCCCTGAGCCTGCCTGCCGTTCTGTCCCTCGTTGACTCTGCCTTGGATTACGAACCTCTACTTGCCCACAACCTGCCCTTTTGCCTGACCCTTTGTGATAGTAAATATTCTGAGAACCGAAACATCTTTCTCCTGTGTCTGCATCTGGGTCAAATCTTGAGTTGTGATAGGACAAACTGGCCATGAGTGACCCAGAAGACTCAGACCAGCTCCACAATGCTGTCTCCCTGCAAGGAGCCACCATTGGAAGACACGAGGAGCTACTTCAGAACCTCATGGAGGGACTCCATACCTTGGAGGAATGCCATGACCATATAGTCAAGTACTGGAGCAAGCCACAACAGAAACCTCCCGGGCGCTCAGTAACCTTGCTACTAGTGATGCTTCTCCACAGCCTACCCCACTTCCCTGAGAACCCTGCTTACCTCCTCCGGAGCACTATGCAGGAGATCCTGGAACCTGCCAGGTGTTTCTCTCCTAGTGCTCCCTCATCTTTGAGCTGCAGCCCTCTTAATTTCCTTCGGATCAGTCGAAGATTGCGTATCTTATAACGCTGATGTCGGGAAGGACGCTCGCCTGGGCTATGGCGGTGTGGTATTAACAATCAGCCATTTTCCTTAGTCTGGATGATGTCGTGGCGAAGGTAAGGAAGTTGCTCAATTTCCCGGAGAGAGGCGGCTCAGAAGCCACTTCGTCAAGACTCCCGCAGTATGGCAGACTACATGCTAGACTTTTGCACGCTGGCCGCCGAGAGTGCCTGGAACCTGGAGTCCCTGTTTGACACCTTCCTTCGTGGATTATCGGAGGAAATCAAAGACGAACTCACAGCCCAGGAGTTACCCTTCAGTTACCCTTGAATATAAGGATTGATCAGTAGGTACGGGTACGCTGATGGGCCATACAGGGAGACTCCAATTACTCGTACTCCTGTCCACGCTATCCTGCTGTGGGGTGACCAGTCAGAATCTCTCAGAGTACTCTGGGTCTGACAAGAGCTTCATGGACGCTAGCCTGGTATCTGAGCTGGGTATCTCTCCTCAACTCCTCTTCATTCCCATGGACGCCAGAGCTTTGAACGGACGCTTCGTTGGCAGGGTCACTCACAGTATGGTTCCCATTAACCTGCAAGTGTCGGGTAATCACAGTGAGTCCATACAGTTTATACTAATTTAATCTCCTCATACACCTGTGCTTTTGGGATTTCCATGGCTCCAGAGGCACAACCCCCTGATCGATTGGGCTACTGGTTCTATCCTGGGTTGGAGCCAGTTCTGCCACGCACATCGCCTTAAGGCGGCGCAGCCTGCCCTGGGATGTCCTTTTGTGGGCTTGGGTAAAGCCTCGGATCTCTCCGCCGTTCTCGCAGAGTACCAGGACCTCCGGGAGGTTTTCAACAAGGCTCGCGCCACATCCCTTCCTCCGCATCGACACTACGATTGCGCTATTGACCTCCTCCTGGGCACCACACCAACTCGGGGGTGGCTTTATTCCCTGTCTGGTCAGGAGACCAAAACCATGGAGGTATACATTGAAGACTCTCTATTGGCCGGAATCATGCGTCCTTCAGTCTCCTCTGCCTAAGGGAGCTTTCTTTGTGGAAAAGAAGTACAAAACCCTGCGCCCATGTTTCAACTTCTGGGGCCACAATGATATCATTGTATAAAATTGTTACCCGCTACCACTTCTCTCCTTGGCTTTCGAGCCTATCTAGGGTGCGACCATCTTTTCGAAGTTGGACCTTCGGAACGCCTACCACCTGGTTTGGATACGGAAAGGAGACGAGTGGAAGACAGCCTTCAACACGGCTAGCGGATACTACAAGTACCTGGTTATGCAGTTTGGTCTGACCAAACGCAGTGTTCCAGGCTCTGTGACATGTTGAACCGGTTTGTGTTTGTCTATCTTGATGACATCCTTGTCTTTTCCCGGTTGACTCAAGAGCATGTTCTCCATGTCCGAGCCTGCCTGCCGTTCTGTCCCTCGTTGACTCTGTCTTGGATTACGAACCTCTGCTTGCCCTCGACCTGCCCTTTTGCCTGACCCTTTGTGATAATAAATGTTCTGAGAACCGAACCATCCGCCTCCTGTGTCTGCATCTGGGTCATATCGTGAGTCGCGATACAGAATCCATGTCTTCCAAAAAGGGTTCTTCAGATCAAAACGGTTCTTGGTATAACCCTATCCCTCCATAAAGAACCCTTTTGGAACCCTTTTTTCTAAGAGTGTATCATTACAGCCATGGCAATTTATCTTTTGTGTAAATGTCTTAGGCTTTCTTTTGGCATAATGCACTTCAACGGGTTGGGTAGAAAGTTATTGAATGTAAACATTTGCCCCCAACCAAGTTTCAGTTTTTGGAAATAAGATCTTAAAATATAATCTGTAGATAGAATATAGCCTATAGAATGCCATCTGATTGAGCATGAAATCAACTCACACATTTCTATTTAACGTAAGCATGTTTTTCTACATGCTATAATGTCTTTAGTGAAACATTACTGTTTAAATAATATAGCGTATAATAAACCTTTTATAGTTAATATTGCACGGTTGAAAGCATACATTTATAAATGCAGTCCTTCGATAAAGTGTTTCAGCCTAGGATAAAATAGGTTTGTTACAAGAAACAAATACAATCAAATTGAGTGGAAGTTTAAAATCCCAAAATATTGATATTGGCTTATTTAATGAGGGCACAGCATTTTTGCCATCTGATTAATTTGTACCACTCATAAACCAATGACGGAAATGGGCGGTCCAACAACGCGTGTAAAGCTTCTCCAATGTTGTCATTTTGAGATTGCAGCGCGGTTGTAGACTATTGTTGATGTCAAAGACGCATGTAGAACAAAGTATCGCTGTCTTTTCATTCTTTTATTGGTCGTATTAGAGACGGATTTACAGAATCTCTGGAATCATGAGTAAAGTGCAAGGTGTGATGAAATGCGTGAAATATCTCCTTTTTGTTTTCAACTTCATATTCTGGGTAAGTGTTGATCCTACTACCGATACATTTATTCGATCATAAACATGGTTGCATGTGTGCAGAATAGTTTGTGATTTATAGTGATTCCTCATAAATTGCAGATGCTTTTTGCAGCAAATCCATCTCTCACGCTGCTGTAGCTGATGCATTTATATTCTTCTGCCGGTCCGGAGGGAAAGTACATTTCCTCTGTTGTTGTCGGATTTTTATCAATGTAACTCATTTTCACGGAAGCATGTTGTTACCAAATATAATCATATTCTCTTATTTGATGGTTGAGATAGAAAGCGCGCGTGTACGCGCTCTCTCACACGCACACGTTATATGAAATGTTTACAGCAGTATTTCTTCAAAGACATGTTCTCATGGTAACTCCTTTAACCACGATTCACCTCCCTCCAGATACAGTTGAAGGATCTTAGTTTGTTCACTCTTTTGTTGTTGAGAATTTGCGCATGAGCTTCATGATTTACATACATTTACTGAAAACCCGCACTAACACTTGGTTAAAACAGTATTGCACTTCTCATGTAGCCCACTTTTGTTCAGTTTATAGTCTTACCACTGACCAAGCAACTGTACTAATGGACTAAATGTTCAAATCCCGTTGCAACAGCTCGGTATACTAGGTGGTGCCACACATCGACTAACCCCTACCCCCTTTATATAGCCTCGTTATTGGTATTTTATTGTGTTATATTTATTGTATGTTTTACTTTAAGTTTATTTGCTAAATATTTACTTAACCCAATTTCTTGAACTGCATTGATGGTTAAAGGCTTGTAAGTAGGCATTTCACCTTGTTGTATGCGGTGCATGTGACTAATACATTTGGATTTTATTTGTTTATTACATCTGGACCTGATCTTCTGAGGTCACAGTTCTTCACAGGACTGACTGAACTTCATGTTTAGTGCCAACTCAAGTGTGAATGAACCTCCACATAAAATGTTATTTAAATACTAATGAAATGGTTTATGTAATCGCACTATTACGACATCTATTACAGCAGTATGCATAGTTTGCTCTAGACTGTTGTGATTTACACTGTAAGACGTTTCTCTAATTTCAACAGTGAAACACTGTAGAATGCACAGCAAAATACTGCAAATGTGTTTTACAGCACTGTAATTTCAACACCAAGACACTGTAGAATGCACATTTTACAAAACATTTTACTGTTGAAATTGTATAAAAACTCGGTGGCACAGCGGTAAGTTTTTGGCTTTAATAGCCTACAATCAGTTGAATTGCATCTTACGTCATGCTTCCCTTTTTTGCCTTCAAGTTGACTATTTTTCAAAAACGGAATATATGGCATTATTTAGGATGCTTAACACAGAAGCTTATACTATACTAAATAAAAAGAATATTTGAACAACAGTGCAGAATGTGTGGTTTCACATAAAATTATTTTCAAACTAATGTGCTTTTAACAGGATTCAACCTCATACCCTGATGTCCCTGCATAGTTCCCTACTCAACCTTCTAATCTACCATTCAGGTGAAATGACATGTACAAAATCCTAACTATATGTTTTTAAGTACGTTATACAGTAAAGGTTGGTGTTTGAAAGCCGCTTAATCGAAGAAAGCACTGGAACCACAGAAACATGATTGTGATCTTGCGTTTTGCAACGCATGGTTTGAAAAAGCACGTGATCAAACGAAGCTGATGACTTACTTCTGATAAAGTGATACACACATCGGAACACTGCTTTGAAGTTACGCCTCGATCACACCAACAGTGATTTGAAATTGGGTACACCAGAAGTACATTCATTTCCAATGAAATGCTATGTGTGCCATGCAGCGTTGCAGAGGCAGTTGCAGTGCGTTCTGTTGTTGCACACATATCAAGATGATGCTGTGTAAGATTTTGCGGCAAGCTGTAAGTGTGTTCGAGGCGTTAGCAACTTCGATGCATATTTCAGAGCTCCAGTATTACACGTGACATCACTACTAGTGAGTGCATGGTATTGATGTTTCTGACCCGTTAACATATTTTGAGGTGTGTCTTGTAAGAGGCTATACTTGTTGCACCCGTTAGTAAGAATGCTGTATGAATTTAACTGATATATTGTAGTGGTTCCCTAACAGTTACATGTATATAGGGGACAGATCAGAGTAGCAGCAGGTCTTAAACTTTTAATGGTTGAATATTTAACCACGTCCATTTGATCTGTTTTACCCTGTAATCACAGCCAGTTTGGAAGCCTTTGTTTTGGCCTCTAAAATTGTAAGTGATTTAAAACACATAGTATTCATTAATATGCTGAACTTTACAAATGCCTAGCAGCCAACCTGCTTGCTCCAATCCCTTGTAAAATACTGTGAAAAAATTACGCTCTTACAGTTTACTAGTCACTTTTACAGTATTGTAGTGTGTTTCATTACTTTGGCATTATATTAACTTACAGCAAGCTGGCATCAAGTTCTCGTCGATATCTCAGTAATGTATTGGCACTATCCAGAGATCATAAGATATCTTGTAATTATAACTATTTTGAAGACCAGTGTATCCTCAACTACAACAACATTTTCAGTAACTGTTACAGAAACGTTTAACTTTCTATGACTATGATAGACCTGTTTTATTTTTATTTTATCAACCTTGGTTGAATGCACCAAATGTAAGTCGCTAAGGGACAAGAGTGCCCGCTAAATGACCAAAATCTACAAATTAAAACTTGTAAACAATACTGGATAATACAGTATAGCATAAGCCTACTGAACTTCTTGCAGAACTGCAGTTTGTTGGTACATTTCCAACATACTGTAGCTACGATGGCCAACCATATTTCCTATCCCCCTCCCTCATACAAGTTGGCACTGTGATGTGACTTTCTTTTTGCTGGGAAGAGTGATGTCACTTTGTCAGACGGCAACCATTTGTGCCCAGTTAAGAGACAAAAAGCAGTGGCGTTGTGAGACGAGCCAAAGAGGGCGGGTCATAGTGGACAGGAGAAAGCGTACAGCGTCAGTTTGGGGTACAGTGCCAACGGGCAGCCAATGCCAGTGTGTGTTACGTCACCCATCTATAGGCTGTAGGCCTGTGAGGCTGGGACACCATGGGCTGTCCAGCTCTGAGTTTTAGCTGTAGGCACAGGTCTAGGATCAGCTTACTCTCCGCCTATCCTTGCCATTATCATTAGGGGGTTCAAATGCAACACTGACCGTAAGGCAGTGTCTACTCTGGCTGCCCTGCTACATGGTACTCTGAAGGACAAAGTCCCCAGAGGTTAAAGACAGACTAGATATGTATTTTTTTTTATTACAACATAACACCATTAGATGTCTACTTGTAATACTTATGGGGGGTGGGGGGTTGTAGTAAGCTAACATATGGAATTGTCTGAAGATGGTTATATCAAGGATCACTTACTAATTTTTTGGGAATTTTAAGACCCCTTTAATCATAAAAAAAGTGTATACATTTTTTATTGATGAAACATTGAATTTGGCCTCACTTCTATTAGCCCATAGAAACACATTGAATACCAGATTCATACAGTTGAAGTCGGACGTTTAAGTACACCTTAGCCAAATACATTTAAACTCAGTTTTTCACAATTCCTGACATTTAATCCTAGTAAAAATTCCCTGTATTAGGTCAGTTAGGATTACCACTTTATTTTAAGAATGTGAAATGTCAGAATAATAGAAGAGAGTGATTTATTTCTACTTTTATTTCTTTCATCACATTCCCAGTGGGTCAGAAGTTTACATACACTCAATTAGTATTTGGTAGCATTGCCTTTAAATTGTTTTACTTGGGTCAAACGTTTCGGGTAGCCTTCCTTAAGCTTCCCACAATAAAAAGCACGATCAGTGTCAGTGTTTGTCGCACCATACGGGACTGTTCGGTTTATTTGTACATCGTTCTTTTGTGTAGTCTATTTTCCCTGTTCGTGCGTTCTTCGTGTTTTATGTAAGTTTGTATAATTCAGGTCTGTCTACACATTCGTTTTGTTATTTTGTTAGTTTATTCAAGTATAGTTCGTTTTCTGTCTTGGTTGTTTTGTCGTGTCTTTATTAAATTATGTATTCACAACCCGCTGCGCCTTGGTTCAATCACTACTCCTCCTTTTCGGTTGAAGAGGAGGAGGACTACCGTTACACGATCTTTGTCCCCATGTGCAGTTGCAAACCATAGTCTGGCTTTTTATGGCGGTTTTGGGGCAGTGGTTTCTTCCTTGCTGAGTGGCCTTTCAGGTTATGTCGATATAGGACTCGTTTTACTGTGGATATAGATACTTTTGTACCTGTTTCCTCCAGCATCTTCACAAGGTCCTTTGCTGTTGTTCTGGTATTGATTTGCACTTTTTGCACCAAAGTACATTCATCTCTAGGAGACAAAACATGTCTCCTTCCTGAGCAGTATGACGGCTGCGTGTTCCCATGGTGTTTATACTTGCGTACTATTGTTTGTTCAGATGAACGTGGTACCTTCAGGCGTTTGGAAATTGCTCCCAAGGATGAACCAGACTTGTGGAGGTCTACAATTTTTTGCTTCTGAGGTCTTAGCTGATTTCTTTTGATTTTCCCATGATGTCAAGCAAAGAGTCACTGAGTTTGAAGGTAGGCCTTGAAATGCATCCACAGGTACACCTCCAATTCACTCAAATGATGTCGCCTAACCTATCAGAAGCTTCTAACGCCATGACATCAATTTCTTTAATTGTATGTAAACTTCTGACCCACTGGAATTGTAATACTGTGAATTATAAATGAAATAATCTGTCTGTAAACAATTGTTGGAAAAATTACTTGCGTCATGCATAAAGTAGATGTCCTAACCGACTTGCCAAAACTATAGTTAACAAGAAATTTGTGGAGTGGTTGAAAAACGAGTTTTAATCACTCCAACTTAAGTGTGTGTAAACTTCCGACTTCAACTGTACATGGAAAACCAGATAATCAAAAGGAAGTTTGTTTTAAAGTACCTGTCTTATTTCTGAGAGATCAGGAAATTATTCATATATTTTTACCCATATTTAACTCCTTTTTTTTGGCACTAATCTATTTTCAATGATTGCTACTTCCAAGCATTATTTTAGCTGGTACCGAGCTATCTTCAGACGAGTCTTGTGAGGCTTGTGGGTGTCCTAGAGCAAAACAAAGAGAGGTCATATTAGTGTGTAGCCCAAACTGTTTGTATGCTACAGACAGAAGTTGCCAGATCGGCGGTCCCGTGCCGCTTGTGGGGGTCGTAGAGCATAACAGAGAATACCCTCGTGAGAGTCTCGTCTTTCCATATAGTGGTCATACTAGTTCGTTCGCATTGCTACAGACAGATTTTCGGGATGTATCATGGCCTGACAAACACCACTGTAGCTTAGCCACCTTCCACTGCAGATGCGGAAGGCCGCCATTGGCGGAAGCGGTGGATTGAGACGCAGCCCATGCAAAAAAAATGTTATCTCTAGCTTAAACTGACGGGTTTTGATGGGGATGTTTTTATTATGCTAATTAGGTTTCAGCATTGGCGCCGACATCGACACTAGGACACCTCGGACACAAGGGCTAGTTAGTTGTGAAGTCAATTATTTGGTACTGAATGTTCATTGAAACAGCCTTTTTGACAGTCATTGTTGTTTTCAGAGTAAAACGTTTTACTGAACAGTATCTGCCCAAGAGCATCTGCCCAGGCCTCTACAAGAGGCCAGATGGTACATGTGACGAAGTCACATGGAGTCATGGGTGACACCACCTTGTGTTACTGGGTTTCAATCAATGGGTTATTCTATTTAAGCTCAACATGGGGACCAATGCTGTGCTGTGTCCTGATCTGCTCTCAAGGTCAGGTCAAGACTAGACAACGTTCATAGACACTAGTCGGTCTGTACAGTATCTCACATCTATAGTATGCAACATGATGCTTTAAAAAAGGTCAAGGTTTATGGTGACAAAATACACATTTGTGTAAACTAAGCAATAGTGTGCAAGATGTGTTAATTGTTTACTGTGTTGCGTTGTTATTCAGTGAATACTCCCTGAATGTTGAGGATTTATTTATTTCAAGGTATGTGCATGCTTGATCTTTTCTGCTCCCCAGCTGTGTGGCTCGTTGGTGTTGGCAGTGGGGTTATGGCTGATGTTTGACCCAAAGACAGTCCAGCTCCTGAATGGAGAGGGAGCCCCCGAGACCTTCTTCATAGGTGAGTCCACAGTCAGACCAGGACCCTAGACCGGCTGAACACCTTCCCCACTGGTTCTATTGGAATGATTGTACTGTACTTAGTTACCATGGTCAGTATTTACACAACGTAGCCATAGCAAAGTGTTACATTCCTTCTGTTTCAAAAAGGTTTAGCACATATCCTAGTACTGAACATGGCCCAGCTACCTACAACGTTTACTTAGGTAGGAATATGTTTGAAGTACAGTATTTAATGGGTGGGTATCTCTGTGTTTGTTGGAGCATTTCCCATCAATCTAACCTGTTCTTGTTTCTGTCCCATAGGAACATATACGCTATGACAGGAACCTTGCATTTAAAAAAAAATGATTATTCTAAAATTAAAGTTACACTAAATCGCCTGCGGTCATACCCTTGTAGGACATAATAAAAGGTTGATTTCTGCAACAACAGACACACATTCCCCACAAAAGCTTGTTGAAGAGAAAGTGCATGGAGGGGCATTTTCCTGAGCATCCGGTTAAATGCAAACTACACTTGAAATAACATTTTATTCACACGTTGCCCCATGTCATGTCACAATCTATATTAGCCATTGTATACTGTATGTATTCAAAGACACTGTCTTGTGTTTCAAGTGGCCTCTCAACGTTCAGTTTTAAGTATCGTTGTTCCCTATAATATCCTCTCTCTCAATTGGTCTCATGAGTAGAATGCAGCCTATTCTTGTTACTTCCATTTAGAGCGTAACCTAAAATGGTGACTCACTTTATCAACTCTTCACCATGCCTTCACCCAGTTGGCTGCTGCCCTCAGGTTGCTGTAGCTCATTGGGTGGCCTCTGAGGCGACTGTCTCCTAGCGACCACCACTCCCATCAGCCAGAGAGTCATGATCTCATCAAAAATGGCATAATTCATTGCACACTGTGATACCGACATCTGATGCCAGCTTTTCTATTAAATCCTAGTTAAATGCAGTAAAAGAAGAGCTGGGTACATGCCCAAGCCTTTTGGGTTGGTGTGTCATCACTGATGGGACGATGTATGCAATGTAGCTGGCTATGATAACACTGTAAGTTCATTTTGGCTTTCAATGCAAATGCCATACCAGGTCTTGCCTGGGCATCCAAACCATGTGGTACAAAGAGAGCTACCCCCAACATAGGGATTTCTGAGTGTGGTAATGTCTAGGCAATGCATAACAATCACCTGTCCTGAACAGATGTGCTATATAAAACAAGGCTTGGGAATCGTGTTACATATAACTTGACACCTAGACTTTTCTGCAGAAAAGCGAGCAGTATGCAGATAGGAAGTGTTTCGACCAGCTCACAGTAAAAACCAAAGCACATAAAGCTTCAGATGACAGCTTTGATTAGTAATGAAATGGTAGCAATAGAACAGCAGCAACAGGAATCATAAACCAAACTCCAAATCGTATCCAATAAGGCTTTCTGTATTTGTTGTAGCCAACAATACATGCATAACCTCGTATTCGGATCCATTTGAGTTCACATTTAAATGTGGAGACGTTACAAATGTCTGGGAAAAAACATAGCACTAAGATTGATCATGTCTTGTCATAGTCCAAGGGAGCCTTGGATACAAGATAAATATTATATTGGGCAGCATGAGAACAATATGTGAGGGAAAGGTTACCTTTTTGCAGTTGTACTGAAGACGAGACTAATTAGACAGGGATATCATAGAGGGACAAGGAGGCAGCATTCCCTATGGATGATTCACTTTCCATTCTGTCACCTCTGTGCCTCTGTGTCTGTGTAAGCTGAGGCAAGCCAATGGGGAGCAGTGTACTTACAGTGCTAGTCAATTTGCACACTAAACACTCAAAGATTTGCGTTGCCTATTGATAACCTCCACCAATGTTGGGGCAGCACAGAAATGCAAATGCTTAGATATCGCAGACACTGAAAAGGAGCTGTACATGTGTTTGGACTGGAGGGCTGTCTTATCAACATCGCCGGCTTTGCTTGTGTAAAGCAAGGCGCCTGTCTCGCCTCATGATGTTTTCCATCGCTAAGCAGGAGATCAGCTATGAGCTTAGCCAGCCCTCTTCTTTCCAGTTTCCTCCCCCAGCCAGAGTGCAGCCACAGCGGACCGCTGCGCTTCACCTCCTGTCTATTGTTCTTGAACAACGAAAACAACCTCAGCGCACCACGGGCCCCCATGTGGTCCAATTAGGCAGCCGTAGCAGTTCCTGCCTGTGTCGTCGATTAAGCCAAACACTGAGCATGGGGACTTCCCAGGTGTACCATTACTCTACCGTATCATCGTCTAAGTGTCGCACTGTTTCACTGTCTCAGGGAAGGGCTGGTAGTGAGGGCTGGGCTGAGGGGGCATGGGGGAGCATCACAGGGGAGATGAGATGACACCATCCCAGCCGCAGTGCTGTGGTGACCGTGACACTAGTCTCAGAGCAGATGCTACCCCGGCAGAGTCTTTGTTAGGCCTGCCCTGCGATGATGGTCTCTCTTCCTGCTCCTTGTATGGAGAGGGTTATTGTTGCTCAGGCAGGGGTGGAGGAGCTAATGAGGACATCCACAGGCCTCTGAATATATGAGCGTTGTGTTGATGAGACAGATTACAGAGACATATACTGCTGCAAATTCAGCAAAGTGGAACATTGGATTACCTTAGCAACACATTGCTATCCAGGGTGTGCAAAATATATTCAAATCAACCGAGAGTAACTTTGAATAATGTGCAATGAGCACTTTGAAGTGGGAAAGTACTTTGTTTTAATGATGAGACTTTTCACCACTTTTCCCTCTGTGACTCACTTGAACTTACAGTTCATAAAGTCAGCATGAAGATAGTATTACATACTGGATACTCCAACACTTTACTTTGTAGTTAGATTGTGGTGCTGCATGGTAGAATCCATGTCTTACACTCTTTCCTAATGCTGCCACCCTCTGTTGATTCACTGCTCTCTCTCTCTCTCTCTCTCTCTCTCTCTCTCTCTCTCTCTCTCTCTCTCTCTCTCTCTCTCTCCTCTCTCTCTCTCTCTCTCTCTCTCTCTCTCCTCAGCCGTGTACATCCTGATTGGTGCAGGCGGGGTCATGATGCTGGTGGGATTCTTTGGTTGCTGTGGAGCTGTGAAGGAGTCACAGTGTCTCCTTGCGTCGGTGGGTAATTGGTGGGAGATTTACCTTAGGTGCCTAGCCTCAGGTTGTGTCTTTAGCCTCTTCATGGTCTTTCATGTACTGTACATGTTAGATCATAACCTGTTCCACCTGTTGTGCCATCATCATGATTTGTAATTACATAGTATGCATTTTGTAGTTCACTGTTAAGTGTTTTTTTTTATTTTTTATCCTACCGATCTACACAACCAACTCACTTTTTTTTTTAAGTGAATGGCAGCTATAGAACATTTAAAAAATGGAAATGTCTTGATATGTCTTCACACCCCAGAGGTAATACTTGGTGGAAGCACCTTTGGCAGCCATCACAGCTGTGAATTATTTTGAATAAGATTCTACCAACGTTGCACAACTCTTAGAGCAACAGTATCCATTGTTTTTGTCAAAATTGCTCAAGATCAGTACATTTGGTTGGGAATCATTGTCTCTGATTTTTAAGCAAATTTCAGTCAGAACTGAGACCAGACCACTCAAGAACAATCAACACCTATTGGAAAGCCATTCTGGTGTGTCTTTGGCCTTCACATTTTGTGTAATTGTTCTGCTGAAAAATACAACTTTATCCAGAGTTAGGTTTTTTGTTGTTGTACCTTTTACCTGGGCTTTGATCCTTTGATATTTCTTTTGACCCTGACACTCCCCAGTTCCTGCCAATAACATGATGCTGCCACCACAAGACTTTTATTTTGAATTCACTTTGAACATTTGGAGTCGGTTGTGGAGATCAGTTAAAATATATATATATTTTTTTTTATATTTAATTTTAAGGCAACAAAATGCTAGGGGTGTGTAGACTTTCACTAGCGACCTTATTAGCATACTGTAGGCCCTGAGTTTTAATTGACCATATGTCCTGACCAGGGAAATCTCCTGGCCAAATGTACAGGATACTCTGTGAATTAATATACCACTGCCCTCTCTGTTTTGCAGTTCTTTGCCTGCCTTCTTGTCATCTTTGGTGCAGAGGTTGCTGCAGGTGTGTTTGGATTCATGAGCAAAGACAAGGTATATCCACTTGAATCAATGTTCCGACATTTAATTAAACGTGAATTAAAGACAGCCACTTGTTTGTACTGCAATCTCGATCTCTTACTTATTTGATTTACTGATTTCATCCTTAATCTATGTTTTAGATCATCGAAGACATTCAACAATTCTATAGTGAATCTATTTCAGAGAATTCAGAAAATTCCAACCGCACTGCTGTAGCTGAAATGTACCACGATGTTGTGAGTTAAAGTACATTTTATTTTTTGCTCTCATATGTACATGAGCATGTCACACAATCAATGTTGTCCATTTCTATGTGTTGATATACAATATTTATTTTTGATATCCTATGTTTTTTTTTGCCGTAGTTGAATTGCTGTGGTGTCTACATGCCTTCGCCTTTGTGTCCTGATGCTGATGAAGACACAAAGGTACAACTCTGATAGAGGCCTCTAGTGGCCAAAAGGCCATATTAGTATGGGCAGCGACATTGAGGGCTGCCACCATTTTTAATTTAGTCAACTGGGTGGGATTTCCAACTTCATTGGCTAATCCCTCCTGGTGACCCTGTTGGAGTCGTGTCCAATCGGGTCATCAGGAGGGATCAGCCAATCGTGAAGAAAACTGACTACAGTACATCAAAATGGAGGTTGCCTCAATGGCGCTGCCGGGTCATTCATAATATGCAGTGGCTTTTGGACCTCATAACTTTAGGGGACTTTTTAAAATTATTCTATCAGAAAAGGGACATGTTTGACTTTCAGAAAAACATATTGGTCAAGCTCAGGCACTTCATTTTTATTTTTGTGGATTTTCCAACCTGTTAGATGCATACATTTGGATCCTAAATTAGCCAAAGCTCTGTCAGTGAGCAAGATTGAGCTAGCATAATGGAAATACCTAGTCAGTTGTACAACTGACTGCCTTCAACTGAAATGTGTCTTCCGCATTTAACCGAACCTCTGAATCGGAGAGGTGCGGGGGGCTGCCTTAATCGACATCCACGTCTTCGGCACCTGGGGAACAGTGGCTTAACTGCCTTGCTCAGGGGCAGAATGACAGATTTGTACCTTGTCAGCTCGGGGATTCAGTCCAGCAACCTTTTGGTTACTGGCCCAACGCTCTAACCACTAGGCTACCTGCTGAGCACTTGAACAGGATTTTAATTTCTCTACCAAACATACAGTGTTTTAGAAATTTGGTACATTTTCAAAAAAATGTAGCCTAATAGGGTGGAAATGTATGAGTGGGACATACAGACTAACAACATGAAACATGGAAAAATCGATGAAACAGAGTTTTATATTTAATTTAGCTTTTCACCATTGTTTTACCACCAAAGAAATTATGACACTTCCTGAATGTGGTGTCATTGTAGGTTGTTTTCTTAAACTGAGAATTTCAACAAATTAACAGGATAAAAAGTGATATCAGGAACACAAAGAAAATCTTAAATAAAATAATAATAAATACAATAATCATGAAAAAAAACGTTATCGATAAGAGAGAATTTAACTAGAACTATAAAATAATGAAGGATTTTACATTTCTTTTATTTATGGCTTATATGTCCCGTGGAAGTTGATGAATAACAACCGGGGACATGGCAAAAACGCCTACATCCATTGAATAAAAGTATACAAAGGTTATTAAATTCCCTTTCAAGATCCATATTTTTGTGTATTTAAAGTAAAGGACACTTGACCTTATATTTAAAGCCTTTTGGAATCCACATTTTACACTAAATAAGAAGTGATATTTCCTTAGGACAGTAAAGACACTGCATTTCCTGGGGACAGAAAAGGCACCCTTCCCACGCTGTCACGCTATAATGGCAGATGCAAAGATGAATCCTCTATGTTGAAAACGAAAATTGTTTTACCATAGGCCTACTGCTTGTCCCCTACTGAGCGCCATTACTGTAGATCTACAGTTGTGTTTGTCACATTACAAAATAAAAAAAATCTAGTTTTATAAGCTAGTTAAAGTACAGTGGTGCCGTTAACTGTGCTTAGAGCACAGGGTTAATTTACCCTTAATGTGCTCTTATTATTTTGTAAGAAATAGTGAATAAAGGTATTGTAAGTGACATTATCCTATATCTTTATGTTTTCCAGGACTGTCTGAATGCAATAATGGGCTTTTTCAATGAAAAGCTCTACATTATCGGATATGTTGGGATTGGTGTAGCGGGAGTAATGGTAAGGATCTTACTGACACTCGGGCACAAATTACATTATGTTACATATGATTATTTACAAAATGTTACACATCATACTGCAAAAAAAACTGTATTACAAGCTCATAGCCTACTAAAATAGATGTTTTTTTGCTCTTGCCTCAGGTCATTGGTATGATCTTCAGTATGGTCCTCTGCTGTGCAATTCGGAACAACAGGGAGGTGATATAGAAAGACCCAGTATCTCTACCCCTCCCACCCTGCAGACCCACCAGCCCTTTGTAATCGCCATGCCTGATGGAGGAGGTGACATCACATCTGGGCTGGATGACAGGGGAGCCCTTTTTTTTTTTTAAACACAAACATACAAGTCCATGGGGTCAATTTGGTGGTGTGGGTGTGATATCACACCCAAAATATCACCAGGATTTCCCCATCCCCTAGACAGAGGCCTGCACTGTGTGGAGCCAGTGGGACCAGGCCATCACTCTTTCCTCTGGCATCTCTGTTAACTAAATATCTGGTCCCTCTCGCGCTTCTCTCCAAGCACAACATGGCTCAGGATTTGGCAGTACACTGAGACATTCCCCATCTTTCGCAACCTCTTCTAACACTGATAGCATTCCATGTACGTGTAACGTCTCCCTTTTTTTGATGAAAGAATGTGATGGCGGAGGAGCATTGGCGTAAATACAAACTCCTTTTTTTGTGTGCTTTTTTAACATTATTGATTCAATGTCTTTGGTAACCTCAACTTAAAAGGGCAATCAGCAGTTGAAACAAAGTGTGTTACCAAACCGTTTTGGTAAAAATCTGAGGGATGGGGCTGTAACCACTCTCAAATGAATAGACAGAGCAATGGATGCAAGGACTGACCATCCATGATATAAAAATGAGTTTTAACCATGTCTTAAGGCCATATGTTTGTTTACATTTACTATGTTTACAAACATGGGAGTAAAACAAGCATATCTGGGGCTTCTGGTGGGGTACAACAGTTGAACTAAGCCCACAAGGCGCTAATACGTTATATTCTTCAAGAATCAATGGGTAGATATTAATTTATAAGTCCAAGAATGGATGTAGCAAATGCAGATTTCCCATTTAAGGGTTAATTGCATGTACAGGGATACTGTAGTCACCCATCATCTGCTTGTTAAAGTTGTATGTAGGTCAGTAACCTTAACTCCAGTCTTGGGAGTTTTACATAACTGTTGTTGGGACTTGCACCTTTGCAGCATACATTTCATTACTCACTACATGCCTACATTTTGCATTTTTGTACAGACAAGCCCAAGCGACCCACCCTCACGCAACTGCATATTTCACTTGAACAACCTGTATGGTTTTTGCCCTCACTTGCCTCCATTAGCAAAGTGGTGCTCTGCTAGAAGTATCCCCTGCATCTTTATGAGCTGGGAGTGTGGGCCTACAATCCAAAAAGAGCCTGTTTCAACTTGACTGATATTCTGAATAACTACTGTCATCAGTGTTCTGGGTCAGGGAAGCAGCTACATTTATGAAGTACTGTCATTCTGTAAATGTCTAACCTTCTGAAGTCTAGATGATAAATGTATTTTGCATTGTCCTGAGTGATCTCTATTAGAGCATGCAATGTGTGAACTGTTACAGTGAGTTAGTGTATTTTGTGTGAATTCTTGTTGGCGTTGTAGGCTATTCACAGTAAGCTCTTGGAGAATCCAGTTTATGCTAATAATGTCAAACAAAAAAAGGAAACCAATGAATGCTTTTATCACCATGTCCATTTAGTAGCGGTTTAATTGCCTGTAAAATAAAACAGTAATGGGAACAAGTTTCTATTCTTTTAAAATGTTTGGGATATCCTGAGAGAAAGCGCAAATAAATGAGACTATTCAACCCAGTTAAGAGCAGACAGCTGTTAGATGTTTATTTGATAAACATATATGCAAACAAAACTAGAAATACAACATACAAACCAATGTAACAGTCATTTCCTGTGTTAGATTACCTGGGTGCAGATCGTATCAGTGATGCCATTTGGCAGGCTCAGTCAGTCTGGATAAAGTATTGCTTCCTTACAGTGTGGAGAAATACCAATCCACTCATAAGGAAAATACAAAACTATTTGCATGAAATTTAGGGGCATGTTATTAATACAACCCCCCCCCCCTAAATAATGGCCATTAATGAATCTAAGTCCCGACCTATATATATATATATATATATATATATATATATATATATATATATATATATATATATATATATATATATATATATATATATATATATATATATATATATATATATATATATATATATATATATATATATATATATATATATATATATATATATATATATATATATATATATATATATATATATATATATATATATCCCTGAAGTAACATGGACAATAACAGAACACTCCACAACTCTAATGTATATACTACATTATATGAATTAATCTCACAAGTATATAGAATATAAAAACAATACAAAAAAAGATTAACAGTGCTGACAATTCATTAAACCATGATGGGGTCATCTGTCTGGCAACAAGCCATGAGTTGTTGCTGAGGAATAGCCATTAAGTGCTTGGTCCATCGATCTCAAACTAAACCTTGGTGAAATGGTGCCAGTTAAAAATGTGTTTCTTAAAACAAAAAAAATGATAAAAAGCTACTTCTAGAATATTTTGTGATTTTTGGCCTCAGTTGACCACAGTGAATTTAACAATTCAGACATGTAAATCAGATTAATTGAAGGCTTGAAGAAGTCACATGATTGCAAATACAGTACATGATTGAGGCTTTGAAATACCCACACAAAATCTCTTGACTCCACACTATTGCATTCAAGCAACAGCACAAAAGTGGAATCTTAAATTATCCCCCCAAAAAATTCAGACAAACAATGAATTACTAAAAAAAAAAAAAAGGTGTGAAATGGCCTTCAGTCATTGGTTGTGGTGAAGTGGTCCCCACGTCCTGTACCTCACAGAGAAAGAGGAATCAGAGGGGCTCCCCAGGCAGAGCCACTGCTGCAGTTCTCGGTCCCCAGTTCAGCAAACTGGCGAAAACATTGGTCACAGCCCATTAAATAAGCCAGGAAAACATTTGGAGGACGTGCAGTACAGCCATTAGACCATACAGGAGGTTTTCCTGTCTTTTCCAGGCTCCAAAGCTCTGACACCTCAACAATCTTACGTGGGTTTATTTTCTGTAATATATACTGAAGGTGTATAGCTGCCAGTCTTTTGCTGAGATACTTTTCAGCCGACGTGTGAGAGTCCCATGCACAGCCAGGCAGGGTTGCTCATCTCATGCAGACAGGTAGTTAGTTGAAAGGGGACAGGTCCAGGATGAACTCTCCGATGCCAATAAAGTACATGACCTGTGCGATGCCGAAGAGAGGAGCGATGACCAGCGCCCTGCAGCCTGCTCCCTTCAGGAAGGCAGAGGGACCCTCCTTACGCATGATCTTACTGCCATGAGACAGAGAGTAAATAAATCACTGCTTGAACTGCAGGAATGTGTGTAAATCAATTATTATAGACCTCACTGGTTGTGAAGTTGCAAAAAGATCAAAGGCAGGAAAATACAAGTATTAAAAGAGTGATAAGACTGACTCCGTACCTGACACAGTCAACCACACCGTTGTAGCTCTCCTCACTGGCGCCTTTGTTTAGAGATTGCAATCTCGTTTTCACAACTGGAATAAAGTGCGAGAACTTCTTATAGCAGGAACTACAGCAGTAAATCAAACCCACATTCCACTAGCTTAATAAAAAAGTGGGTCAACACACCGAGACAGAGATTACGAACTCACCATCACAAGGATTGACTGCCACAGCTGCGGTAGAGCCAGCCAGACAGCCAGAGAAGAAGGCCCAGTAGAAGGGTGCCGATTGATCTTGAGAGGGCTGGCCCAGCCGGTTGAGGTGGGCGAACAGTGGGAAGTAGACCATGGAGAAGGGAACATCTCTGAAACACAAAACAAGTATTTTACTGGTTGGTAAATAAACTCAGCAAAAAAAGGAAACGGTCCTCTCACTGTCAACTGCATGTGTTTTCAGCAAACTTAACGTGTAAATATTTGTATGAACATAAGATTCAACCACTGAGACAAACTGAACAAGTTCCACAGACATGTGAATAAAATACATTTGGGGGGGGGGGGGGGTCAAAATCAAAAGTCAGTCAGTATCTGGTGTGGCCACCAGCTGCATTAAGTACTGCAGTGCATTTCCTCCTCATGGACTTTGCCAGTGCTTGCTGTGAGATGTTATCCCACTCTTCCAAGACACCTGCAAGTTCCCAGACATTTCTGGGGGGGAATGGCGCTAGCCCTCACCCTCCGATCCAACAGGTCCCAGACGTGCTCAATGGGATTGAGAGCCGGGCTCTTCGCTGGCCATCCAGAACACTAACATTCCTGTCTTGCAGGAAATCATACACAGAATGAGCAGTATGACTGGTGGCATTGTCATGCTGGAGGGTCATGTCGGGATGAGCCTGCAGGAAGGGTACCACGAGGGAGGAGGATGTCTTCACTGTAACGCACAGTGTTGAGATTGCCTGCAATGACAACAAGCTCAGTCCGATGATGCTGCGACACACCGCCCCAGACCATGACGGACCCTCCACCTCCAAATCGATCCCGATCCAGAGTACAGGCCTCGGTGTAACGCTCATTCCTTCGACGATAAACGCGAATCCGACCATCACCCCTGGTGAGACACAACCACGACTCGTCAGTGAAGAGCACTTTTTACCAGTCCTGTCTGGTCCAGCGACGGTGGGATTGTGCCCATAGGCAACGTTGTTGCCGGTGATGTCTGGTGAGGCCCTGCCTTAAAACAAGCTTGCAAGCGCTCAGTCCAGCCTCTCTCAGCCTATTGCGGACAGTGTGAGCACTAATGGAGGGATTGTGCGTTCCTGGTGTAACTCGGGCAGTTGTTGCCATCCTGTACCTGTCCCGCAGGTGTGATGTTCCGATGTACCGATCCTATGCAGTTGTTGTTACACGTGATGTATCACTGCAGAATGCTGTGAAGGCTATGCTGGTTAAGTGTGCCTTGAATTCTAAATAAATCACAATGTGTCACCAGCAAAGCACCCCCACACTATAACACCACCTCCATGCTTTACGGTGGAAAATACACATGCAGAGATCATCCGTCCACCCACACCGTCTCACAAAGACACAGCGGTTGGAACCAAAAACCAAAATTGGACTCAGACGAAAGGACAAAATTTCCACTGGTCTAATGACCATTGCTCGTGTTTCTTTGCCCAAGCAAGTCTCTTCTTATTGGTGACCTTTCGTAGTCGTTTCTTTGCAGCAATTTAACCATGAAGGCTTGACTCACACAGTCTCTTCTGAAAAGTTGATGTTGAGATGTGTCTGTTACTTAAACACCCAACGCATTTATTTGGGCTGCAATTTCCGAGGCTGGTAACTAACGAACTTATCCTCTGAGGCAGAGGTAACTCTGGGTCTTCCATTCCTTTGGCGGTCCTCATGAGAGCCAGTTTTATCATAGCGCTTGAAAGGTTTTTGCTATTGCATTTGAGGAAACTTTCAAAGTTCTTGAAATCTTATTGATTGACTGACCTTCATGTCTTAAAACCGCTTTGGGCTAGGGGGCAGTATTTTGACGTCCGGATGAAAAGCGTGCCCAAAGTAAACTGCCTGTTACTCATGCCCAGAAGCTAGGATATGCATGGGTAGAAAACACAAAAGTTTCTAAAACTATTAAAATAATGTATGTGAGTATAACAGAACTGATATGGCAGGCGAAACCCCGAGGACAAACCATCCAACAAAAATAATAATTTCAGCCTACCACTGTTTCCAATGGCTGTCATGTTTATTATGACACGAAATCCTCTCAGATTGCCGTTCCCAGGGCTTCGACTAGACGTCAACAGTCTTTAGAAAGAGTTTTAGGCTTGTTTTTGGAAAAATTAGATAGAATTTGTAGTTTTTCTAAGTGGCTCCCATTTTGTCTATAGTGTTTTCATACGTGTGGATGAGAGCGCTTTTTGTTGTTTATCTCCGGTAAAGACAATAACGATTTTCAGTCTTACATTTTATTGTTTATTTACGTAGTAGGGTACCTGAGGTTTGATTATAAACATTGTTTGACTTGTTTGGATAAGTTTATCGGTAACGTTTGAGATTCATTTTGTATGCATTTTGAAGGAGGGAAACCAGTCGATTATTGAATGAAGCGCACCAGCTAAACTGAGTTTTTGGGGTTATAAAGAAGGACTTCAAACAAAAATACCATTTGTGATGTAGCTGGGACCTTTTGGAGTGCCAACAGAAGATCTTCAAAGGTAAGGGATTTATTATAATCGCTATTTCTGACTTTTGTGGCACACCTGCCTGGTTGAAAAATGTTTTTCATGCTTTTGTATGTGGGGCGCTGCCCTCAGATAATCGCATGGTGTGCCTTCGCCGTAAGGTCTTTTTGAAATCTGACACAGCGGCTGGATTAACAAGCTTTATTTTGATGTATGACACTTGTATTTTCATGAATGTTAAATATTTCTATTTCTGTAATTTGAATTTTGCGCTCTGGAATTTCACCGGATGCTGTCGAGGTGGGTCGCTAGCGGAACGCCTGTGCCAGAAAGGTTAAAGTAACGATGGACTGTTATTTCTCTTTGCTTATTTGAGTTGTTCTTGCCATAATATGGACATGGTCTTTTACCAAATAGGGCTATCTTCTGTTGACCACCCCTATCTTGTCACAACTGATTGGCTCAAACGCATTAAGGAGGAAAGAAATTCCACAAATTGACTTAAGGCACACCTGTTAATTGAAATGCATTCCAGGTGACTACCTCATGAAGCTAGTTGAGAGAATGCCAAGAGCGTGCAAAGCTATCAAGGCAAAGGGTGGCTATTTGAAGGATCTCAAATATATTTTGATTTGTTTAACACCATTTTGGTTACTACATGATTCCATGTGTTATTTCACAGTTTTGATGTCTTCACTATTATTCTACAATGTAGAAAATAGTAAAAATAAAGTAAAACCCTTGAATGAGTAGGTGTTCTTAAACTATATATATATATATATATATATATATATATATATATTGTTTTCTAGCCCAGCGCCCCATAAAACAAATTACTTCACATGAGTCACATTCATGTGTAACAATCCCTTACCTCATGAGGGTGGCCCAGAGGCCTTTGTAGAGGCCCTGGATGCCTTGTGTGCTGAGAAGTTCCCGGGCGATCTGGGTAGCAGACAACGCACTGGCTGCAGCGCTGGGCCCCGCGTTGTAGGACCTGCTCAGCACCCTGGTGGAAGCCAACTTAGTGGGTGACATCGAGGCTGTCTTTATCTGCTGAGGCGCTGGTATGAAAAACAACAAAAACACATTCATATATTTGCATAAACTTCCACCATCAATCAAATCAGGAAAATACCGTGACCTTGCTTACCTAGCCTTCCTGCATCCTGAAGTTGAATCTTGAGCATTTCCATAGGAGTAGTAATGACAACCTGGCACATGCCTGCACCACATCCTGCCAACATCTCCTTAAACACTGTCAAGCCCTTCCTGCAACAAAGAATCAGATTAGCAAGCATGCATGGGATTGGTCTCATCAATGACTAGTTGGACACGTTATTATACATCTATTACACTACATCAGTCTTCCTCTTAATCTACTGTCTTTAAAATGGCAGAAATGTAAACTGTCACGTACTCATTGTTGCTAAGATACTGCCGGAAGAAGTCATTTGCGGCTAGTTTGATGGCCTTCTCAGGAGTGACCAGGGTCAGATTCACAGCAGCACCTGAAGACAAAACAATTGACCATTAGTCAAACCTTAAAAATCACCACAAACAAGTCAAGACAATGAGTTACATTAAAACATGAGAAACATGATGAAAGCAGAACATGAATGAGAGAAGAGACCAGAAAAGGGCATGCAGAGAGGATGGGGAATGAAAATTGAGAATGTGAAAAGCTAGTCTAAAGTAAGAAAGACCAACATTTATTTAGAAAACTATGTGGGAAGAAGACTTTAGATTAAGGTGTAGGCTAGTCTACGTGCCAGTGGGGAATGGATAGACGAGAATGAAGGTAGCCTTAGCAACTACTACGATATACATTTTCCCAAGAACACTGAATGTCAATGATCACAAGTGTTGGTGAACGAACAGAGAGAGTCAAGAGAGTCGACAGGAGAGGTGAGAATAAGTTGTATAAAGACACGAAGGAGCAAATATTTCACAGATAGCACATAAAAAAACAACAATGTTTGCCTAGTTGAAATAGAGCAGTGTAGTAAGAACCATTAAATGATTTGCCTCCAGCGTGGCTGCGCCATATCGGCTAGCCTCTCAATATCCCAGGGGGATCCATGTCTGTAATATGAAAAACACAGATGCAAAAAAAACAAGCATTCCTCACACAAATGGAGCTCCAGAAAACGGGCTCCAACCTCCTCTCCACAATAGACACTGTTGCCCACCATAAATGTGCTACATACAATATTCAGTTTCAGTAAGGCTATAGTAATGCATTTCACTGAACACTGATCATGTGATCAATTGAAAATGTGGCAATTTCCTTTTATAAAGGACCGACGGAGAATATTCTACCATTTGTCATTCAATTAAAATTCTAATGAGCATGAAGTAACAAACAATTTGCACAATGAAGGATGCATGTAAACATCACTACATTGTGGTGACAATCAAAGGTCACATGTGAATATTGTTTTTTTTCTATCAGTAATGAGCAACTACTGCATTAATTATGAACAGCAACTTGACAGCTTATACTTTAAGTCAATATATCATTCAATTCTGATCAGTTTGTTGCAATTTCACTAATAACCCCCCTGTTGACTAGGTATAGAACCACTACTATAAAACATAGACTAGAAATGAAATTACTCTTACCTCTATACATGCCAAAGTATCCTTCTGATCTAACGGTTTTGACAAGGCAGTCCACCCTGAGAGAGAAAAGACATGTCAGAATGAGGGACATTTCTCATGTCAGAATGAGGGACATTTCTCATGTCAGAATGAGGGACATTTCTCACAACAACCAATTACTACTAATTATTTCATTAATAGCTGCATTCATGGCAAAGTTTTAAAGAAACATCATCCAACAAATAATATGTAAATACAAAAGTACAGCCATTTCTACCCATGTAGGTAAAACACAACTAAGGAACATCAAGGGGCTTAAGGCTTGGAGTGGAGATGACAGCTGAATGGGTGCACAGAGCAGAGGGAAATTTCATCTCCCCTCGCACATTCCTCAGGATTACTCAACGGGAAAGAATAGGACAATGGCGGGAGTCAGTCGTTACAGACACCGGATTCAAAACCTGGCATTAGTCTATGCTTTCACAATGGCAACCGGAGTCTTTGAAGTACTGACCAAGATACCCCATCCTATATATTTAGTGCAGACCTGCTAACCTTGAAGAATTTACCAGTTGAGCACCTTTTAAGCCTAATAATGATGTTGGCAAAAAGAATGCCTCAATAAGAATGGTGGGCTATAGACTTATGGGTACTTGGTAATTCCCTGCTCTTCAGTAGCCAACGAGAAATATGTTTAAATGTTCAAATCAGGGTTCTCCCTAGGATTTTCCGACAAGGTGGTGCTAATGTAGGCCTACGGTCAGGAAGGGAAAACTCCAACGGCCATTTCCTGAAACCTTGAGTCTGAAACTACATCAAACATTGTATCTAAGTCTTGTATGATCCTAAATAAAATTGTAGTCCAAATGACAATTTTTCTAGGTAAAATTTTGGGGTAGTGATTATTCTAAATAATAGGTGTCGATGTGGATAGCCTAGTGAAATTGTAAACTGGAAAATTCGGAATAATTTAATTACTGGATGCAATGTCGTACTCTAGTTTACTGTAAGCTATTTGGAATATGAAACAACTGAACTAGGCCTATATGAGCTTGTTGCAGATCTTTATCCCTGACCTCATCCATCAAGTTTGGTCGCCTAGTAATCAGACCTTTCATTCAGGATGCCTTGTTGTCATTGGTGAACTGACTATTATCACATCATTAGCAGCCTACTGTTGACATACAGCCATATCAAGAGGACAGATCAAGTACTGATTAATGAACATAGACTGTTCAGATTAGTAGGCCTAACAACTTTCTCTGAAGGACAGTATTAGCGGAACAGCTCTCTCTGCCTTGTCTTTTTCCACCCATGCAGCGACGCACACTAAACTACCGCAAACCTGCACGTTTCCTTGCTCGTCAATGCCCTCACACCCACTACCTTTGCGGAGATCAAAGCATGTGCGGGCAAGAAAGTATTCTCACTTAGTTAACTAAACTCTGTAGCTAACTACCTTCATCGTAATGGTTGTGCTTGACTAACACCAACATTTACATTTGAATAATTTAGCAGGCGCTCTTATCCAGCGCAACTTACAGGAGGCGCAATTAGGGTTAACTGTCTTGCTCAAGTGCAGATTTTTCACCTAGTTGGCTTGGGGATTCGAACCAGCAACCCGTTGGTTACTGGCTCAGCGCTCTTAACCGCTAAGCTACCTGCCGCCACCTGTACAAATGTTATATATTTGGTTAACAGTTCGTTCTCTATTTTTCCCCTCACACATAAGTGGTATCAATGGACGAAGTGGGGAGCTGCCATCCAGTTGGCGGAAGGACAATAGTACTACGACCACGGAACCGAGCGCTAGAGATTTTTCCAACTCGCCCAAGTCGTTTGACTGGCTCAGCTCCAACTTGAAGACGGTTGAGTACCAGCTACTTTGAACTGTAATTGTGTGCATGGAATGCAAAATGCATGCATGTTGGCAGGTATGTTAGTGTCATCCTTCCATGCCTTTGAGTTTAAAAAAAATGTATTATTATTATCATCATCATCATTATTATCATCCAATAAACGATCAAGATTTAGCTATGCAGTGACACGGGATGACATGAGAAGGGAGGACAGAGTAAAGGACTCACATGTTTTTGTAGGTCTGTTGGCCTTGCCTCTGGTTCTGTAGCCTGGTCTTTACCAGGTCGATGGGAAACACACAGGTAACCCCCACAATGCCAGCAATACCACCATTAATCAGTTTAGCGGGAAGGCTGGAAAAAAACAGTTTGAGTTTATGTTCAGATTGGCATATCACAGAACTTCAACGCACTTGAAATAGATAAAATATAATGGATGCATGCCCTTATGAAAACTGTACTGATGATTCATTTTCTGGGGTTAGTAACATCTAGACATCTATTGCACATACAGTATGAGATAGAGAAACCTACAGTGACAGTACCTGATCTGCTGCTTGGCCATGGTATATTTCAGATAGGTAGCAGATGTAGAACGGAGCTGTGAGATCTTAGCTAGTTGTAAGTAGATTGTAGTGGTCAGTAGATCAAGTGCTGATGAGCAGCTGAGTAGAGTTCTGGAGGGGAAGAGCCAGGGAGATTATATATAGATTTTTAGTCTAGAGGACGAGGTACACAAAAGCAACATTACCTCCTAAGAGAATTCTCTTCGGTTAGTCACAGTCGTGTATATTCCCCCTCAAGATGATACCACGACGGCCCTCAAAGAACTACACTGGAGTTGATGCAAACTGGAAACCACATATCCTGAGGCCACAATTATAGTAGCTGGGGATTTTAACAAAGCAAAACAAATTTTAGGAAAACACTACCAAAGTTCTACCAGCACATTGACTGCTGTACTCACGCTGGTAAAACATTGGATCACTGCTACTCAACTTTTCAAAATGCCTACAAGGCCCTCCCCCGCCCCCCATTTGGCAAATCTGATCACGACTCCATGTTGCTCCTCCCTTCCTATAGGCAGAAAATCAAACAGGAAGTACCCATGCTAAAGTCTATTCAATACTGGTCTGACCAATCGGAATCCATGCTTCAAGATTGTTTTGATCACGTGAACTGGGATATGTTCCAGGTAGCCTCAGAATAATATCGACAAATACAGATACGGTGACTGAGTTCATCAGGAAGTATATAGGAGATGCTGTACCCACTGTGACTATTAAAATGTACCCAAACCAGAAACCGTGGATAGATGGCAGCATTCGCGCAAAACTGAAAGCGCGAACACATGCATTTAACCATGGCAAGGTGATTGAGAATATGTCCGAATACAAATAGTGTAGTTATTCCCTCCGTAAGGTAATCAAACAGGCAAAATGTCCCAATAGCCCCAACAGATCCAGAGGATGCAATCACCCTATCCCATCTGGACAAGAGGAATACCTATGTAAGAATGCAGTTCATTGACTAAAACTCAGCATTCAACACCATAGTACCCTCTATTCTCATCATTAAGCTCAGGGCCCTGGGTCTGAACCCCGCCCTGTGCAACTGGGTCCTGGATATCCTGACGGGCCGTCCCCAGGTGGTGAAAGTAGGAAACAACACCTCCACTTCGCTGATCCTCAACACAGAAGCCAGAAGGAGGCATGGTCAACAACAACGACACAGCCTACAGGGAGGAGGTAGATGTCGTTTTCCCACAATATTTGGATTTTATTTTTTATCCTAAATCCAAGTGTCGAGTTTCTCTTTGGCATGTGATGAAACGACTGACGTAACAAATACTGCCCAATTTGCCATTTTTGTGTGTGGGATTACCACTGAGTTTGACACAAGGGAGGAATTGCTGTCTTTGGAAGCCATGCATGGCACCACCTGAGGTGAGGGCTTGTTTGAGAAACGTGTCTCGGCTATGAGCAAATTTGAGCTACAGTTAGAAAAATTAAGTGGCCTTACTATAGATGGAGGGCAAGCCATGGTTGGCTCGAAAAAGAGGTTAACCACATCAGTGAAAAAATTAGTTGTCTCAGTCTTAATCCAAGTGATTTAATTGTATGCAACAGCATCATACATCAAGGAAGTCTGTGTGCACAGTCCCTGAAGCCGAACAATGTAATGGCAACTGTAGTGTCGACCATCAATTTTTCAAAAGCAAAGGGCTGAATAACCGCCAATTTAAGGAGCTATTGAGTGATCTTGAATCGGAGTATGGTGATCTGGTTTACCGGTGTGATGGTTGAGCCGTGGAAATATGCTCGTGCGGTTTTACGGCCTGAAGGATGATGTAAATAATTCATGGAGATGAAGGAGAACCCTGTCGCGGAACTGAGTGATGACAAGTGGATGTTTGATTTGGCCTTCATGGTGGACATAACCAAGTATCTGTCTGACTTGAACGTCAAGTTCCAAAGGGCCGAACCAGCTTCTCAGCGATCTCCTGTAAAACGTGACATCGTACGAAATGAAAGCTGTGGCAAGTCCAACTAGAAAGGGGTAACACAGTGCATTTTCCTACTACGCAAGGACAAGAGCCTGAGATGATGTGGGAATATGCCGGTGAGTGTGGAAAGCTCGCAAAAGCATTTTGTGAGCAGTTTAGGGATGTGAAAAGTAAACAACTGGAGCTGAACATATTTGCAACCCCGTTTAACGTCGAACCAGCGGATGTGCCGGATGGCCTACAACACAAAAGTCATTGAGCTGCAAAGCAATGATGAGTTCAAAGCCAGGTAGAACAACCTCCCTCACCTTGAGTTATACAAAATGTACATTAGTGCTGAGCATTTTCCTGTTCTGAGGAGACATGCACCTAAATTTGCATCTGTGTTCGGGACGACCTACTGCCATGAGCAGTTCTTTTCCAAACTGACTCTTGCAAAGACTCGATTCCGCTCAAGACTGACTGACACAAACCTGGAAAACCAGCTGCGAGTAGCGTCATCTTCACTGCCAGCTGACATCAAACGCCACGTCAAAGATAAACTGTTTCAGCCATCGCATTAGAGGTGAATTTGAACAAGTAATCATAATAACATTATTTACAATACTAATATTTATTTAAATAGGACTAGCACTTTTCTAAATACTCAAGGAGAAATACTCAAAGAAACATAAGTCATATTTAAACAATGAAACCAATGTCAGTGATTAAAGTCACATTAACACATGAATAAAGTAGAAAATAGCCAATTGTAATAATATAGCCCCCAAATTATTTTATAAATATCCAAATGGCCCTTGATTGCAAAAAGGTTCCCCACCCCTGGGTTAGAGCGTTAGGCCAGTTACCGAAATTTGCTAGTTCGAATCCCTGAGTTGACAAGGAAAAAAATCTGTCGTTCTACCCCGGAACAAGGCAGTTAACCCACTGTTCCCCAGTAGGCCGTCATTGTAAATAAGAATTTGTTCTTATCTGACTTGCCCTGTTAAATAAAAATTTAATAAATAAAGAGCACAACACGTTGCTCCCAGTTCAAGTAGTACTGTCCACGTTTCCCACTTATTACGAACGCATTATTACAACCTGCTTGCTACTCTTGAGTAAAATGTGCGTGTAGCTAGTAACGTTAAAAGGTTAGTGCTAATCAGTGTCCTTTGGGTGTACCTACCTCAAAGGCATCCGTTTGCATGAATTGAAAGTGTTCTTGGCCCCGAGGCATCAGCTCAGTTGCTAAGTTAGCTAAGACACATTCCGTGTCAGCATGTGAACAAGATTCAACTCCAGTCCAACTTGCGTATTCATCTATGATATTTTTTATAAGCAACCTTATTCAATAACATTCATATGTGTTATTACCATTGCCTCATTTACTGACTTAGCTAATGTTAACATTACCAAGACCATGGTAACGTATAATGACTAACTTATAGCTTGCTAGCTACCGTTAGTTAGCTTGTATTTATCTGGAAATTGCCAATTTAATAACTTCGCTAGCTATAGCTAACGTTGCTGAAACATTAATCATCAAGTGTATCTATAGCAACAACTCGTACTCAAATCTCTGACATGTATTTTAGTTGCACTAGCGTGAGCTATTTGGTTACGGACGAGCTCGTTGGCTAACTTCTAACTAGCCGCTGCATTTCCTCTTCCAATAATGCATTGCTAGGAAAAAGATCACCGATGACATTGCAATTGTCAATACAATGGTGAGACATTAATATTGATATTTGCCAACGTTCGATAATGATACTCACCTAGAATAAATGTGAAATGAGATCTTTCGTTCCTGTACTTGAAAGTATCGTCAGTCTCGCAGTCGTGTAATTTACTGAACGCGAGATAATGGAAAATTCCATTCATTCATGTAAAGGAGGGGCCAAATCGTCAAACCTGGAGTTCCAATCCATCCAATTGTGGTTTGTTGATTTACATATTGACGGTTCATTGGTCCTTTTAGTTGTAGAAGAGCGTGTGGTGGGCGGTAGCATGCGCTCCACAGTAGAATATGGTCAAATCCAACCCAGTATCTCATTAATTAGTACGTAAAAACATTGTTCTTATTTGTACATAGTTAATGAGAGGCTGGGTTGCAACCAATAAACCGAATAAAAAGCATTTTAATTCGATATTTGATGGCGTAGCTAGTTTATTTATGGCCCGTGTGTGCCATAGAAATATGATTACATCGCTACACTGGTGGCTGCACATTTTAAACTAAACTGTAATTCTCATTTTGCTGTCTGTATACAAATTGTGTCAATGTCAATATACAAATCTAGTTAATAAAGTTGAGTTAAAGCAGATAAATAACAAAAACATGTTAACTGTGGAGGCTTGGCCTTTGGCTTTTACACAATATAAGGCAGTTCCCACGATAATGAAAATCAACCATGTATACCAATTTCCTTCTGTTGTGTGAATCTACTATGTATTTGACTGTGTCTCACAGTATATGATAACACATTTTAGTACTTGCTTTTCTATGTCAACATACAATAATGCTTATGTTCCACCAAATAGAGAAAAAAGCTTGAGCAAAGAGCGTGAGGCGGCAAAGGTGGCATTTGAGGAGGCACTACAAGAAAGCTAACACACAGCAATATCATTTCAACACGTAGCTAGCTGTAAGTGACATTTCTTCCCAATTCCACTGTATATTTTTAATGCAGTTGAATTCTGGGTACATACCGCACCGTTGAAATTTTAATCACACACAGATTCCCATTCTATGTTTGATTTTAATAAATACTTTAGGATCAGAAGGAGCGAGCTGCAAAGCGAGTCACCTGCTCCTTCCATTAGCCTTGCCCCTGTCCAATGGATAGAGTGGGACAGCCGCAGCAACATCATTCACCAAAGACCTGGACAAAAAAGGTTTAAGAAGGCCTCAAGACATGGTGAATGTTATGTACTTATTTAGTTTTGTTTCTAAATAGAGAGCATATTGTGACAGCCCTGAATTTGTCCGAAACCGTCTCAGTGCTTCTCCTTCCAATAGGGTGCTTCCCCTTTAATTCCCAATTAAATAGCCAGCATCAGCTGCACAAAAGTGAGGTTGTGATGGAGACGCGAATGAGGATGTGTTCAACCCTCAGTTACGAAGCGCTCTATTCCGTTTGTTTTGTTGCCTTTAAAAGTGTGCTTTTGTAGCCTAATAACAAGTTTTACCCAGGATCGGCTCCACTCTTTGCTTCTGTTGGACTACAACCTCACCAGTCCTGGCTGCCTCATGTTAATTGTATATTATTGTCATCAGAAGTCACAGCAGAGGACATAGACCTTACCGGAACAGGTGACCATATTGCAGCTAATGATGGGGGAGTATCTCCCTAAATAGAGCGTTACCCTGGGGCATCTGACCCTAACACAGCGTTTCTCCACCTGCCCTCCCAGAAGTTTCACATTTTGTTTTAACCCTAAACTGCCAAACCTGATTTAATTCATCAAAGGCTTGATGAATAGTTCACTAATTGAACCATGTGTGCCAGTTAAGGTTTAAAACAAAAATGTGAAACTTCTGGATGGGCCCAAGGAGAGGTTTGGGAAACCCTGCCCTAAGGGAACACCAAGGGAGATGCCAAGAGCGATATCTCCCTAGGGGGATTTCTTAACAGATTTATCAAAGCTAGGATCTTAATTAACACTACTCCCTCGGTTCAGAAAACACAACATGTGCTTCTTTATCACAAATCCCTCATGGCTTAACAGGACGTGCTTTTGATCCTCATACACTATCCTACTTCTGCCTATCAGAGCAGCAAATGGTAGAAGGGGGTATTGACCTGAGGTAGGCTTGAAGCCAGATTGCGTGACCCTAAGGAAATCACGCTACATACAACAACCACAAGAGAGTAAGGGCTTCATCAAGGCTAGCATTGTTCAACTTGTCAGGCAGCATGATTACCCTGTTAGGACATTTCTATCTAGTACTAAATACAGGTGTAATATACTGCCAAATTTTAGCTGTCTCATTGGCTTTCATTTCAATGTGGGATTAAATAAAAAGTAGGTCCTTAAAACTTTCAAACCCTCAGACCGATTGACTGTAACCTAAGCCTCTGTCTTGCAGGCATGAACTCTTAGGTTGCATGTATTGAAAATAGATCATGTTATATTACTCCCAAAATAAGAGGAACCACAGCTATTGTACATTAAAACCACATAGTTAAGCACATGTCATTTAATGACATACAGTACCAGTCAAAAGTTTGGACACACCTACTCATTCCATAGTTCTTTTTTTTACAATTTTTATCATTGCAGAATAATAGGGAAGATGTCACAAATATGAAAGAACACATATGGAATCATGTAGTAACCAAAAAAGTGTTGAACAGATCAACATTTTATATTTGAGATTCTTCAAAGTAGCCAGCCTTTACCTTGATGACAGCTTTGCACACTCTTGGCATTCTCTCAACCAGATTCATGAGGTAGTCACCTGGAATGCATTTCAATTTACAGGTGTGTTTTGTTAAAAGTACATTTGTGGAATTTCTTTCCTTCTTAAAATGCATTTGAGCCAATCAGTTGTGTTGTGACAAGGTAGGGGTGGTATACAGAATATAGCCCTATTTGATAAAAGACCAAGTCCATATTATGGCAAGAACAGCTCAAATAAGCAAAGACAAATGACAGTCCATCATTAGTTTAAGACATGAAGGTCAGTCAATCCGGAAAGTTCAAGAACTTTGAGAATTCCTTCAACTGCATTTCCAAAAGCCGTAAAGCACTATGTTGAAACTTGCTCTCACGCCACAGGAAAGGAAGACCCAGAGTTACCTCTGGTGCAGAGGATAAGTTCAATAGAGTTACTATCCTCAGAAATCGGCAATTAACTGCACCTAAGATTTTACCTCACAGAGTTCAAGTAACAGACATATTTCAACATCAACTGTTCAGACGAGACTACGTGAATCAGGCCTTCATGGTAAATTTTTTACAAAGAAACCACTACAAAAGGACACCGATAAGAAGTAGAGACTTTCTTGGGCCAAGAAACACGAGCAATGGACATTAGGCCGGTGGAAATCTGTCCTGTGGTCTGATAAGTGCAAATATGAGATTTTTGGTTCCAACCGCCACGTCTTTGTGAGGCGCAGAGTAGGTGAATGGATAATCTCCACATGTGTGGTTCCCACCGTGAAGCATGGAGGAAGATGGTGTGATGGTGTGGGGGTGTTATGCCTGTGACACTGTCTGTGATTGATTTAGAATTTGAGGCACACTTAACCAACATGGCTACCAGCTATTACAGCCAAGCTATTATTTTCATGTCACATTTGAGCAAATTAATACAAAAATAAGAAATATTACATTTACGTAAGTATTCAGACCCTTTAATCAGTACTTTGTTGAAGCACCTTTGGCAGTGATTACAGCCTTGAGTCTTTTCAGGTATGACACTATAGCCTTGGCACACGTGTATTTGGGGAGTTTCTCCCATTCTTCTCTGCAGATCCTCTGAAGCTCTGTCAGGTTGGATGGGGAGCATCGCTGTACAGCTTCTTTCAGGTCTTTTCAGAGATGTTCGATCAGGTTGAAGTCCGGGTTCTGCCTGGGCCACTCAAGAACATTCAGAGAGTTGTCCCGAAGTCACTCATGCATGGACTTGGTTGTGTGCTTAGGGTCGTTGTCTTGTTGGAAGGTGAACCTTCGCCTCAGTCTCAGGTTCTGAGCGCTCTGGAGCAGGTTTTCGTCAAGGACCTCTCTGTACTTTTCTCCGTTCATCTTTCCCTTGATTCTGACTGGTCTCCCAGTCCATGCCGCTGAAAACATGATTCATCATTCCCCACACCATGATTCTGCCACCACCATGCTTCACCGTACGGATGGTGTCAGGTTTTCTTCAGATGTAACGCTTGGCATTTAGGCCAAAGAGTTCAATATTGGTTTCATCAGACCAGAGAATCTTGTTTCTCATGGTCAGAGTCCTTTAGGTGCCTTTTGGCAAAATCCAAGCGGGCTGTCATGAGCCTTTTACGAAGGAGTGCCTTCGGTCTGGCCACTCTATCATAAAGGCCTGATTGTTGGAGTGCTGCAGAGATGTTTGTCCTTCTGTAAGATTCTCCCATCTCCACAGAGGACCTCTGGAGCTCTGTCAGAGTGACCATCAGGTTTTTGGTCACCTCCCTGACCAAGGCCCTTCTCCCCCCGATTGCTCAGTTTGGCCAGCTCTCGAAAGAGTCTTCGTGGTTCCTAACTTCTTCCATATGAAAATGAATGATGGTGGCCACTGTGTTCTTGGGGACCTTCATGAAGTCCGCGTTCCAATTCACCCTAATGGTGTTCAATGGAGTTGGCCAGTTAAGTTCTTCCCCACCAATCTCAAAAAGAAATGTGTACGGACCTCGCTTTGTAGACAGTGGCATTGTCATTCTGAAACAGGAAAGGGCCTTCCCCAAACTGTTGCCACAAAGTTGGAAGCACAGAATCGTCTAGAATGTCATTGTATGCTGTAACGTTAAGATTTCCCTTCACTGGAACTAAGGGGCCTAGCTCGAACCATGAAAAACAGCCCCAGACCATTATTCCTCCTGCACCAAACTTTACAGTTGGCACAATGCATTATGGGAAGGTAGCGTTCTCCTGGCATCCGCCAATCCCGGATTAGTCCGTCAGACTGCCAGATGGTGAAGCGTGATTCATCACTCCAGAGACCGCGTTTCCACTGCTCGTTTCCACTGCTCTGCACTAGTCCAATGGGGGCGAGCTTTACACCACTCCAGCCGACACTTGGCATTGAGCATGGTAATCATAGGCTTGTGTGTGGCTGCTCGGCCATGGAAACCCATTTCATGAAGCTCCCGACGAACAATTATTGCGATGACGTTGCTTCCAGAGGCAGTTTAGAACTCGATAGTGAGTGCTGCAATTGAGGATAGACGTGCTACTTGCTTTAGCACTCGACAGTCCAGTTCTGTGAGCTTGTGTGGCCTACCACTTCGTGGCTGAGCCATTGTTGCGCCTAAACATTTCCACTTCACAATTCAGCACTTACAGTTGACCAGGGCAGCTCTAGCAGGGTAGAAATTTGATGAACTGACTTGTTGGAAAGGTGGCATCCTGTGACAGTGCACATTGAAAGTCACTGAGCTCTTCGGGAAGGACATTCTTCTTCCAATGTTTCTCTATGGAGATTGCATGGCTGTGTGCTCGATTTTATACAACTGTCAACAACGGTGTTGCTGTAATAGCCGAATCCACTCATTTGAAGCGATGTTCACATATCTTTGTATTATACAGTGTATGTACATAGCTACCTCGATTACATAGCTACCTTGATTACCTCATACCCTTGAGTCAATACTGGTACTCCCTGTTATTTTTACTCATTATTGTTATCCACTGTGTAATTATTCTGCGTGTCACTATTTATATTTTATATTTTTTAAATCTTTATCTGTAACTCTGCATTGTTGGAAAAGGACCCATAAATAGTTATTACACTGTTAGTCTACAAGTGTTGTTTTACGAAGCATGAACAATTAGCATTTGATTTGTGATGTGTGAGGAGTGTGACAGCGTGCTGTGTTCCTACACAGGATGTGATGAATTCAGATGAGTTACAACTATTTACAGACTTCAGCTTTAATAACGTCCCGTTCATGATGTTGGTTCACCGTAAACAAAATAGCTCAGTGAGTCAGTGGACAGGAAAGACATGAGGCAGACAGAAATACCAGGATCAGCCTCCATGGCAAGCAAAGTGGCAAACAAAAAGGCATATTCACATACCAAACACAACAGCAACAATACATGTCACGATGAATAGGATACACCACCCTGTAGCTCACTGTATCCACCACAAACACATGAATACAACAATGCTGCTCTGTTATCATAATGATTATGGCTAGTGACCATAAACTTGAGTTGAACTGACCATTCTCCTTGCCTTATTGGTCATTATGGTCATTACAGCCAAACTATCCAGGGAAGGGAGAGCGTTATCAGTTGGGGGGGATGTAGTTGTTCAGGCCAGGGTATGGGTAGATTTGTCTGAGTGGCTTGGAACACCTGGCGCCGTCTCCACTGCTGGCCTTGTGGGCACACTCATCACTGTCTGTGTTGCAGGTGCCACAGTGGCAGCTGAGGGCCACGGGGTAGGTGAAGAGAGGGTTGGCATGGAGCGGGCAGCCAGGTAGCATGACTGTTCGGTACTCCACCTGGTCATAGGTACAGCCTCTCTGGATAAGGAAACGCGGTCCGGCCAACTCCTTCATGTTACTGTCCTGGTAATCACACGCACACAAACACACATGCTTAACATACACTAAGTGTACCAAACATTAGGAACACCTTCCTAATATTGAGTTGCACCTCATTTTTGCCTCAGAACAGCCATAATTCATTGGGGCATGGACTCTACAAAGTGTTGAAACTGTTCCACAGGAATGCTGGCCCATGTTAACTCCAATGCTTCCCACAGTTGTGTCCTTTGGGTGGTGGACCATTCTTTATACACACTGTTGAGCGTAGAAAACCCAGCAGCGTTGCAGTTCTTGACACACTCAAACCGGTGCGCCTGGCACCTGCTAACATACCCCGTTCTAAGGCACTTAAATCTTTTGTCTTGCCCATTCACCCTCTGAATGGCACACACACACAATCTCAATTGTCTCAAGGCTTAAAAGTCCATCTTTAACCTGTCTCCTCCCGATCATCTACACTGATTGAAGTGGATTTAACAAGTGACATCAATAAGGGATCATAACTTTCACCTGGATTCGTGGAAAGAGCAGGTGTTCTTAATGTTTTGTACACAGTGTACTGTATATACAGTACATTACATACTGTACATGCGATGTAGGTCAAATGTGCCTCACGATCGGCCTGCGATTGGAATTTGTTGTAGTTGAAGTTTCAAGTTATACTTATATTTTAGCGTCTCTTCTGCAATGCAAAACGTGTGACAGGATATATAATGTATACATTGTATTTTGTATATTGACCTTGTCTCTATCTACTAGTCTGCTGCTATCATGGCCAGGTCGGTCTTATAAAATATTATGCAAAATCTCGATGAGATTACTCTGATAAAATAAAGGTAAAACATAAAATGTTTTATGGGGGGATAAAAGTTTATAAGTGAGTGAATTTTACAGATCCATTAAAGAACTAAGAATGTCTGGTTGAGGTTATAGGCTACTTACCCTTGAGTAGCAGAAGCCCATGCAAATGGTCGTATTGATGGCCACGCAGAAGTCACATTCACGTCTCTCCTCATACAGAGTGTAGTCCGTGGGCACACACATGGGCACAGCTTGGCTGAAGAGCAGGCAAAGGAGACCACACATGGCCACGGACAATTCCATTTGGCAAACAGCGAAGATGTTCCGTCACACAATCAAGAACCTGCATAGAAGTAGAGCAAATGACAAGAATAAAATATGAACAAATCTAAAGTTTTTTAGTTGGAAATATGAAAAAATTAAGGTTGATGCATTTGAGAAGCCATTTTAATAAAACACAACTCAGTCATGCACCAATAGCATGACAAAGAAGCTGTACCAGTGTTCCTGTCAGGTCAGCTCTGCTCATTCACCTGGTAGAGCTGGGCACCTGCAGGTCTGATGATGCTGTCTGATGGAGCCTGATAGTCTTTATACAGTCATCCTAATCCACCTTGATCCTACTGGACCATTATCTCCCATCTCTGACAGTGTGGACGTAGGAATCTCCTGGCCCATTATGAGGATGACATGCATTAATAAAAGGCATCCTCTGTAACTACAAACTTCCATTACCAGTACAGCAATGTATGGTTAACCTGTAATAACCTCATAATAACCCTGCTCTTTGGCAGTATGTAATGCAGTATCTGGCAATTCCACTTGGTGGCACAATAGAAAACTAAGTGGTAAATTCAGAGATTGGTTCGGTCCAGTAACAACCCTGTGTCCAACTCCTAGATGAGCAACTCCTAGAAGTGTCTGCTAAATAACAAAAATGTAAATGTTCTTCAAATCTAGGAACAGGATCTGCTAAGCATATAGGGCCTACAACAGGTTTCGCCAACTGGCGGCCCGCGGGCCTAATTTGGCTCGTGGGTGGTTTTATTTGCCCCCCAAAGTTTACTGAGCCCCAAAAATATGTAATAATATATATATATATATAAAAAATGTGTTTAATTTTCATTGTTGAACATAAAAGCACCAGGAAATCAGTGTTTTTAATTTGGGAAATCTGTTCACAAGTATTTCCACGCATAATAGAGAGAAATGTGATCATATACAAATGAAAGCAAGGTTTGAAATGATAATTTTCGTCAAATATTATATATGTTTGGGCTTCTTGTGGTCAATTTGCAGTCTACAAATTATATATAATTATGTTCCGGGCCTTCCGACCATCGCGGAAGAAAAACCTGCCCGCGACTGAATCTACTTGCTGATCCCTGGCCTACAATATGGTTAATATCACAGGGCAAAATGGAGATGCAACCATAAGCTTACATATCCAATTCTTTCAGATCTACATGTTCCTATAGATCATTTGTCTAGGCGTCAGGGGTTAGAGGTCATTTCTGGACATAGGCCTACTTTTGTTGTTTTGTTACACTTTCAATTGGTTGGAAAAAGATGTGATAGTGTGTTTAAAAATATCAAGCTTTGCAAGCAATCATGCGTTCTGAAATATGGTCAAAGTTCATACAATGCCATAAAGATGTGTATCATCCTGAAATACCTTGTCTATTAAACTCTGATGAGCTCTATAACAAAGTCATACAGGATTCCATGTAGGCCTATAACTGCAACCTACCCCCATTTAACTATTTGCTGTTACATAAGACGTTTTTTTGTTTTTACATCACCTATAAGTTTGGGTTTTGTAAGGAATTTGATACTTCCTCTTTAGGTCGCTGTGGTGAAGTGAGCGTGAGGCTCCTCTCACCACGCATGTGCTTATCAAGGCCTTCAGCCACCAGAGCCATGGCCTTTTCACCCCACTACCATCTAGAAGGCGGAGACAGTACAGGTGCATCAAAGCTGGGACCGAGAGACTGGTAAACAGCTTCTATCTCCAGGCCATCAGACTGTTAAATAGTCACCAGTACCCGGCCTTCGCCCAGTACCCACCCCTGAACCTTAGCCACTGGTCTAGCCGGCTACCACCAGGACTCTAGTCAGCACCTTAGATACTGCTGCCCTATGTACACTGCCTTCAGAAAGCATTCACACCCCTTGATTTTGTTCCACATTTGGTTGTGTTAGAACCTGAATTTAAAATGGATTAAAATTAGATTTTTTTTGTCACTGGCCTACACACAATACCACATAATGTCAAAGTGGACTTGTGTTCTTAGAATATTTTACAAGCCAAAATAAGTTCAGGAGTAAAAATGTGCTTGACAAGTCACAGAATAACTTGTGTGAGATAATTTAACATGATTTTTTTTAATCATCGCTGTACCCCACACATACAATTGTCTCTAAGCTTACTCAGTCGAGCAGTGAATTTCAAACAGATTCAACCACAAAGACCAGGGAGATTTTCCAATGCTTTGCAAAGAAGAGCGCCTATTGGTAGATGGGTAACAAATATATCTTTGAACATGGTGAAGTTATTAATGACACTTTGGCTGGCGTATCAATACACCTAGGCACTACAAAGATATAGGAGTCCTCCCTAACTTAGTTGCCGGAGACGAAGGAAACGGCTTAGGGATTTCACCATGAGGCCAATGGTGACTTTAAAACAGTACTGAGTTTAATGGCTGCGATAGGATAAAACTGAGGATGGATCAACAACATTGTAGTTATTGCACAATACTAACATAAATTACAGAGTGAAAAGAAGGAAGCTTGTGCAGAAAATTTTAATATTCCAAAACATACATCCTGTTTGCAACAAAGCATTAAAGTAATACTGAAAAAAATGTGGCAAAGCAATTAACTTTTTGTCCTGAATACAAAGTGTTATGTTTGGGGCAAATCCAATACAATGTCACGCCCTGATCTGTTTCACCTGTCTTTGTGATTGTCTCCACCCACCTCCAGGTGTCTCCTGTTTTCCCCATTAGTCCCCGGTATATTTATCCCTCTGTTTCCTGTATTTCTGTTCCAGTTTGTCTTGTTTTGCCAAGTCAACCAGCGGTTCTACTAGCTCCTATTTTTCACCAGTCTCTGTTTTTTCTTAGCTCTCCTCGTTTTAACCCTTGACTGCCCTGATGCCGACTCCGCTTGCCTGACCACTCTGCCTGTTCTGAACCTCGAGCCTGCCTATCCCCTGGTACTGTTTGGACTCTGACCTGGTTTATGAACTCTCACCTGTCCCTGACCTGCCTTTTGCCTAGCCCTTTGGGTATAATACATATCGGAGCTCAACCATCTGCCTCCTGTGTCTGCATTTGGGTCTTGCCTTTTGCCCTTATATTCAACACATCACTGAGTACCACTCTCAATATTTTCAAGCATATTGATGGCAGCGTCATGTAATGGGTATGCTTTTAGTCAGGAATGGGGAGTTTTTCAGGATAAAAAGGATACAAAATGGAGCTAAGCACAGGCAAAATCCTAGAGGAAAACCTGTTTCAGTCTGCTTTCCACCTGACACTGGGAGATTAATTCACCTTTCAGCAGGACAATAACCTAAAACACAAGTACAAATCTACACTGGAGTTTCTTACCAAGAAGACAGTGCTCAAGTTGTTTAGATTGAAATCTACTTGGAAATCTATGGCAAGACCTGAAAATGGTTCTCTAGCAATGATCAACTACCCAATCTGACAGAGCTTGAAGACTTTTTTAAACAATAATGGGCAAATGTTGCACAATCTAGGTGTGGAAAGCTCTTAGAGACTTACCCAGAAAGACTCACAGCTTTAATCGCTTCCAAAGGTGCTTCTATAAAGTATTGACTCAGGGGTGTGAATACTTATGTAAATAGAATATTTCTGTATTTCATTTTCAAACTATTTGCAAAAATCACTCAAAACATGTTTTCACTTTGCCAATGTGGGTTATTTTGTGTAGACTATATTTTTGATCCATTTTGAATTCAGGCTGTAACACAACAAAATGTGGACTAAGTCAAGGGGTATGAATACTTTATGAAGGCACTGTACATAGAGTTCTTGAACACTGGTCAATTTAATAATGTTTACATACTGTTTTAGTCCCACTTTATATGTGTATAATGTATTGTAGTCATGGCTCAGCCAATATAACTACTGCTGTAAACATGTTTTCTATTCATATGCTGTCCATACTATCTATACAAACCATTATTTGAATATACACTATATATACAGAAGTATGTGGACACCCCTTCAAATGAGTGGATTCTGCTATTTTAGCCACACCCATTGCCGACAGAAGTATAAAATTGAGCACACGCCATGCAATCTCCATTGACAAACATTGGCAGTAGAATGGTCTTACTGAAGAGCTAAGTAACTTTCAACATGGCACCGTCATGGGATGCCACCTTTCCAACAAGTCAGTCTGTCAAATTTCTGCCCTGCTAGAGCTGCCCTGGATAACGGTAATTTCTGTTATTGTGAAGTGGAAAGTCTAGGAGCAACAACGTCTCAACCGCAAAGTGGTAGGCCATACAAGCACACAGAAAGGGACTGCCAAGTGCTGAAACACGTAACGTGTAAAAATCGTCTGACCTCGTTTGCAATATTCACTACCGAGTTCCAAACTGCCTCTGGAAGCAACGTCAGCACAAGAACTGTTAATCGGGAGCGTCGTTAAATGGGTTTCAATGCCCGAGCAGCCGCACACAAGCCTAAGATCACCATGCTCAATGCCAAGCGTTGGCTGGAGTGATGAATCACGCTTCACGATCTAACAGTCCGACGGACAAATCTGGGTTTGGCGGATGCCAGGGGAAAGCTACCTGCCTCGAATACATAGTGCCAACTGTAAAGTTTGGTAGAGGAATAATGGTCTGGGGCTGTTTTTCATGGTTTGGGCTAGGCCCCTTAGCTCCAGTGAAAGGAAATCTTAACGCTTCAGCATACAATGATATTCTAGACGATTCTGTGCTTCCAAGTTTGTGGCAACAGTTTGGGGAAGGCCCTTTCCTGTTTCAGCATGACAATGCCCATACACAAAGCAAGGTCCATACAGAAATGTTTTGTCAAGATCGGTGTGGAAGAACTTGACTGTCCTGCACAGAGCCCTGATTGCAACCCCATCAAACACCATTGGGATGAATTGGAACACCCACTGCGAGGCAGGCCTAATCGCCAAACATCAGTGCACGACCTCACTAATGCTCTTGTGGCTGAATGGAATCAAGTCCCACAGCAATGTTGCAACATCTTTTGGAAAGCCTTCCTAGGCTGTTATAGCAGCAAAGGGGGGACCAACCCCATATTAAGGCCCATGATTTTGGAATGAGATGTTTGACGAGCAGGTGTCCACATACTTTTGGCCATGTATATATATTTATATTCCGAACTCTGACGTTGCTCTTTCGGATACATCTTAATTTATTCGTTATTTGCATGGACTCTAAATACTTTTTTTTCTCTGCCCTCGATAGATTTAGTAACGCTAATTCTGTCTATAATAGAAGGGGAAAAACTCCAATAACTTTTGAATGGACTGTGAAAGAGACATGATGTCTCCTTTGAGGAGTGTCTACACAATTCAAATATATATTATTTTACCCATTGGTCAAAATAAGATGTTTTGATTGGACACCGTACATGGAGTAATGGAAACATTTTGCAGCTAATGCCCATTTCCCTCAATTTTACACATGTTCATGTCTTATGAAACCAGGATACGAATCCAAATAAAAAATGTCATAATAATACTTTAAAAAATATTAAGAGAGGTCCATCTGGGTCCGGATTCGGCCACGATCTGCCTATTGAGTGTGTCTGGTGTAGAGATAGCCTGTGGCACAGAACAATCACAGCCTGACCGGATAACCAAGGCAACCTGACATTCAACTAATTGAAACACTAGTGGCAATGAAAAAATAGCAGAACAAATTATTCAGTGTTCCTCAGCAGTAGGCTCAAAGCCAATGAATGTTCAGTTCCTGGTCACAGTACATATTCCTGTCAACAAGTACTGATAACAGGGACTTGAAATCTGAAAAATATCAGGCTATGGCAGGTTTATTTTCATCTGAAATCTCATATTATACCCCACAATCTTAAACAAACTTAACCCAATTGTAAAATCAACGTGCTTGATTGGCATATAGTAAGCCCTCGATACACCTTGTTTATGAGGTACTGCCTTCCAGGAAATGTAATAATCTACTGCATTGTTGGGAACAGATAACCAACGGAAGGCACACAATGCAGAAATTGCTCAGCCATTTCCTGGTTTCTAAAATTCTAATTTGCCTAATTTCAGTGTATGTGACAAAATAAGCAAGAGAATCATTGTACCATCTAAACTGCTGTGAAATATATTTTCCCTATCCCAAAATATTGTATTTTCAAAAAATTGCAAAAACTAAACTTAACCCTCCTGTTGTCGAATTGGACCAATTTACAAGTTTTCTCTGTGAAAAATGCAGTTAATTTAATCTGATTGTCATAAGTTTCCATGACTTAGTCCACCAAGGGCATCTGAACACACAAATGACATTTTGATGATTTTCATTCAATTTTGGGTGTTTTATTTAACTTTTGTACACCTCTGGTGTTCCTGTTAAAAAATGATCCGTCTTTAGAAATTAATGGGTGAGACTACAATTAGTCTATAAAATTGAGTTCAGGTCGGTAGCCCAAAAAGTTACATATTGCAGTTTAAGTGTTTTAATTTGATGTTCATGATTTTATAGAGAATTATCCCTGTATCTCATGGTCATGTAAGGTTGTAACTGAGTCCTTGAGTGATTCAGTATCCTTATTTTCCCCAAAACCTGGACATTGTCTTCTATTTCAAAAAGTAGACACACATCAGCTGGACACACTTCTTTTCCCAGACCCCCACACGCACGAACTCTCTCTCACACACACACACACACACACACACACACACACACACACACACACACACACACACACACACACACACACACACACACACACACACACACACACACACACTCTTGTGTCTGCCCGAAGAAAAAGAAGAATGTGCTCCTGATGACAACTCTGCACAGGGATACCGCTGTGAGTACCAAGGAGGACAAGAAGCCCAACGCTGTCCTGGATTACAACAGAGGGCGAGTTAACAACCTTGATAAGGTATGTTCTTTGTTATCTTTCAAGTTTCATGCACTTTTTTAAATATGACCGGATTGTTTTACCTGCACCATAAAAATAAGATGCTGTTATTTGTGGAAATGCTCATTGAATTTGTGAACAATATGGAGTCAACTCTATTTCAGTGTTTTTGTTATTGTTAGTAATACTGTTATTGTTACTGTTGTTCTTTAATGTGTTCAGACATTCATTTTGTAATATGGTAAAGTTTTCATGTGTAGTTTTGGGCCTATGTCCTTTCTTTAATAATAAAATCATACCGGTCTGTTTTGACCAGGAACACAACAGATGTTATTTTGGGCCTACTATTTAAAAATTTGAAATGGTTTCAAAACAAATGTCCTTGTTAAACTTTGACACAAGATAGTCTGTGATATTTGTTATAGTCAAAATAATCCATACATTATGCTTTTTTTACTCAAAAACAAGTTGTTTGCACTCAGGTTAATGAGGCCTACAGGCCATAAATAGCAAATAGAAGCTCAAAACTTGTAATGTTCACAATAACTTAAGTTGATAAAAAGATCTAACGTGACATTAGGTGATAATATATGTATTATTATGGATTTATAATCAGCTATAATGGGGGGGTAATTTTGGACCGAGAACACAGAATGAATTAACATGAAGCGAACACAACATGAGGGTTAAGAAGGGAAGCATAGAAAAAATGCACATAGAACAGATATACCGCTTCTTAGACTTGCTTTCATTGAGAATGACAGATCTATAACTCACATTTCTATGTGAATTTGGTCAGTAGCCCAAAAAGTTACATATTGCAGTTTAAGTGTTTTAATTTGATGTTCATGATTGTATAGAGGATTATTATATAGTATCTCATGGTCATGTAAGGTTGTAACTGAGTCCTTGAGTGATTCAGTATCCTTATTTTCCCCAAAAACTGGACATTGTCTTCTATTTCAAAAAGAGCTCGCATCTAAAATAACTTTTCCAATATAGTGACTCATGCAATGGGATGGAATGACTCATCAATGGCTGATCAATGACTGCGTGTGTTCTATCTCACTGCTGACTTTGCTTGTCTGGAAAGTCTAATCAGTGAAGTTTTAATGTCATGTTCACTAGTACAGGGTTGTACTGCATTGTAACTGACTTCCTTGCAAGCTCTAAACCCAACAATGCAGTAATTCATATAATTGTAGTACTAAAAATAACATAAGGTAGAACAAAAACACACGATACAAATGATACAACATTTAATAAAAAGTTTGGTCTTAGAGTCCATAAATACTGCAGGAGTTCTTGCTGCGGATCCCATGCTTCGACAGTTACAACCGTGTCAGGCTGACAATGCATGGTGTTTTACCTCAATAATAAAACCAACAGTATATTTCTATTGAATGGTAGAGCAGCCGGCAGGCCAAACACACTTTATGAAATCAGATATAAAGATCATTCCGTTTTACAATCTTAGAAGGCGGTGCGGTGAATTCTGTATCTGTTGTCCTTGGGTGATGATTAATTAAAGTTGTATTTATGGTTAACCAGCACCAATAGTGTGTTCTTCCATGCTTTTGTCAGGACAAGGGGAGCACACATGGAAGTCTTGCTAAACTGGAGGATGCTTTGCTAGTAGTTTTCAGCGTTGTTCAACCTCAACAAGTAAGGAAGACTTATCACATAGGAATATTGGACATTAGTTCTTGGGATTCTATGATGTTTGTCGAAGGACATTTCTTTCCATTGTGGATGTCTATTTTAAGTGTCAAATAACTGCAATAATTTCAAAACTTAATCTGTATTGATACTGAGGTGCATATCTAGTTGACTGAGAATTTATGTGCTATTGGTTTGTTCTCTTAGAAGACTGAAGAATGGTTGGCCTCAATTTTAGTAAAAGTGTTTTATTTTGACATTCTTGATAAAAATAAAATAAGAATTCTACTTTGTGAAAGTTAAATAATTCTGTAATTCATATAACATTCATTTGATCGAATTTTAAATAGGAAAAATTGTGTGCATTGGAAAGAAAGGAAATTAAATATTAGCAACATTGCCTAACAATCAACCTGTAAGATCTAAGTTACGAGCAGTGGGTGAAGGTGTTTAGATAGTAAAGGTGAGATAAGTGTTGATCCCTGCCTGAGAGATCTCTTCTGGGCTCATTAACCATGACGATGGGCACAGGGGGCCCCGTGGCCTCGTTCTCGGTGTGGGACTATGTGGTGTTTGTGGGCACAGTCCTGGGGGCAGCTGGCATTGGCCTGTTCCAAGCCATCCGGGGCCGCAAGAACAACAACAGCGGTGAGTTCCTGCTGGGGGGCCGTCAGATGACAGCGGTGCCCGTTGCCATGTCCCTCACTGCCAGCTTCATGTCTGGCATCACCGTGATCGGCACGCCAGTCGAAGCCTATCGGTTTGGGACGGACTACTGGATCTTTGCCATCTCCTATGCCATCATGTCCATCATCACCGCCGAGATTTTTGTCCCTCTCTTCTACCGCCTGGGCATCACCAGCACCTATGAGGTAAGGAGATATACCAGACAGTGTCAGACCCACCTGGGTCAAATACATTGTACTTTTGTGACTATTCCACTGGGTCTATTGTACCAGTCAAACAGCAAGTGCAACCAAGTGGATGGAGATACAGTGAAGAGGAATAGGGGAGCTTGGGTAAGAGGTTGGGTGTAGGAATTAAGATGAATCAGCAGTGAGAGGTGTAGATGAGAGGGTGTGCTCTAACATGTCTATCCGTTGTAATTGAACTAATGATTCATCACTGATCCATGAAAGCAATCTAATCCAGGAGGCGTGTCTTCCTGTTACATCTGTTACATTCAGCATCTATGAGGACTAAATATGTGACTAATTGCATTAAAAGTCCATACAATTATTTCCTTTGTTTTGACAAAGAAACCATTGGTGACATAATCAAAATAATGTTGAGGCTTTAGACTTGCAGATAATAATGATGATTCTAATTTGCGAAGCGCTTTTCTCAGACCCAAGGTGCAAACATTTTATAATAAATAATAATAAAAACAATCCAGAACATAGAACACAGACAACAATCAAAGCTATATACATGTGTCGCCAGATCCAGAGGACACGAGAACAGAATTAGCAGAGGTCCTTGACAGCATTTCTGAACAGCACAGTCTTGAGCTATGCCTTAAAGTAGGAACGAGACTCTGCAGCCCTAACAGTGTCTGAAAGCCCTGTCACCCATAGTTTGTAGTCTGCTGCGGGGGTGCTGAAGGTAGACGGACCTGGAGGAGCGAGAGGTGCATGTGGGGCAGGAGGGTAGAATGAGGTACAAGAGATACTTGGGTCCAGAGTTGTGGATAGCTTGGTAGGTGTGAACCAGGATATACTTATGAAAAGTCTATGCATCTTTCATTATCATCACTTCCTGATTACCCAGATAACAATTCTAGGGAGAAAGAACATTTTTGTAATGTTACCCGTAATGTTTGAGTGTCCAGTTTTCCATTAGTTAGGGGAACAATCTATGTTAACAAAGACCTTCTGAGAACCCTTTTAGCAGATTTTGATGTCAGAGTTAGGAGGAACATTCCCTTAATTTGAAACAGAACATACTCAGAACATGGTTACCATGTTCCCAGAATATACAATATTAATGTTCTAGAAACATTTCATGGGGCATTGCAATAAAATTAATGTGTTCAGTTTTCTGAGGGTTAGTGACCTAGTGAGACACTTACAGGAACGTTCTCAAACAATTTGGGAACATATTGTTGTTAGCTGGGTAGGAACAAATATTTACAAGTGTAAAAAGCCAATGAAATCAGGTCAGGTTTGACTAAAATTTTTATTTTCTCTGCAGTATCTGGAGATGCGCTTTAATAAGTTGATTCGGGTGATCGGGACATCCATGTACATCGCACAAACGGTAAATATTCAGTTAACATCATGAAGATGGGATGAAAGGATAGGCAATACTTCCCTAAGGATTTGGTGGAAACAATAATATCTGTAATATTTTAAAGACAAAAAATGGCCCTTCTTTTTTCCATTGCCTGTTTTTCTGAAGCCATCTGGCCATCTCAGGTAAACATTCCACCTTTATGAATGTGCATCAAGTATATGTTTACATCAATCAACTAATTGCTGTGTTTCTTTCAGGCCCTGTACACTGGTATGGTCATCTATGCGCCTGCTCTCGCACTCAATCAAAGTAAGTCATATGCAAAGTACCTCTGTAATGTCCCTTATCCTAACCACAATAATATTATATGTGCGTTGATCGAGGGTATGACTGATTATACATCTTTAGCTAATTAAATTGGTCTATGATCTGATGATTGTGTTGTCTAATTATTAATAAATTGATGCTATCAGCAGCTCAAAAGAGAACATGCAGATATTGTTAGGTTAAGTGATATCATACACGATTCATATGTATATAGTTTAATCTCAAGGAAACAGTTGAAGAGTATTATTTAGACAAGTCATGTAAACAGGTCTGTACCTCTGGGTGTTTCAGTCACAGGAATGAACCTCTGGGGAGTGCTGGTGGCCACTGGGGTGGTGTGCATCATCTACTGTACCCTGGTCAGTGGCTCATCTCACACACTCCCAATCAGCAATCAACACCTTCCTGCTGTGACAATACACATGACCAAGGCCAGGAGTTTTTCCTGACCCCCATGACATGACCATGCAGGGAAAACTCTGTGCCCCAGTTATGGGCAATTACTAGGGTCCAGGAAACACAACAGAACCTACACTTGAACATACCACTTTTGTGTACATGAGGTTACGGCATACTGTACATTCCTTCCCCTGACTCCATGTTGTATTATGGTTCTCAGGGAGGTCTGAAGGCGGTCATATGGACAGACGTGTTTCAGATGGTGATCATGTTAGCAGGTTTCGTGGCTGTCATCGCCAGGGGGGCTGTCATCCAGGGGGGCCTGGGGAAGATCTGGGACGACTGCTACCAGGGAGGCAGGCTCACCGCGTTTGAGTAAGTATAATGTCCACAAATGTCATGCAGGGATTGAATAGCTACAATGATAAAAATGAATTACCAGCACCATACTGTGCTACTCCTCATAGTTTCCTGAGCGTTTTCCATTTTATACCTTCTAATGCAGTTTTGATCCAGACCCTTTGAAGCGTCACACGTTCTGGACGATCGTGGTTGGTGGCAGTGTGATGTGGGTGTCCATTTACTCCATCAACCAGTCACAGGTGCAGCGTTACATCTCTTGCAAAACCCTAACCCAAGCCAAACTGTAAGGTGCACTCCTACTTTCCACAATTTAGAACAACCATACAGGAAAAGCTGTGAAAGAAGAATAGCAATATGAGTGTTTGTTCCATGTTTGCTTTCTTTAAAACCCTCAGGTCACTGTATGGGAATATAATTGGTCTCTGGTTGACTGTGAGCTTAGCAGTGTTCTGCGGCCTCACCATGTACTCCATTTACAAAGACTGTGATCCATTCACTAACGGTGATGTAGGGGCTGTTGATCAGGTAAGTAAGTGTAAGACAGCTATGGTTAATATAGGCATGGACGGTATATAAATTGCTGCACTCATATTAATTAAGGAAGTCTCAAGGTTCTGCTCGCCTGAGTTCGAATATCTCATGATAAATTGTAGACCATACTTTTTACCAATTTTTTGTGGCTGTCTATTTACCACCACAAACCGATGCTGGCACTAAGACCGCACTCAACAAGCTGTAAGGCCATAAGCCAACAAGAAAATGCTCTTCCAGAGGCGGAGCTCCGAGTGGCTGGTGATTTCAATGCAGAGAAACTGAAATCCGTTTTACATCATTTCTACCAGCATGTCAACTGTGCGACTATAGGGGGGAAAAAAACCTCTAGATGATCTTTATTCACACAGACATGCATACAAAGCGCATACAAAGCTCTCCTTCGTCTTCACTGACATTTTCAACCTCTCTCTGACCCAGTTTGTAATACCTACATGTTTCTAGCAGACCACCATTGTCCCTGTGCTTAAGAACGCCAAGGTAACACATCTAAATGACTATCGCCCCTTAGCACACACATCTGTAGCCATGAAATGCTTTGAAAGGCTGGCTTTGAAATGACTCACATCAACACCGTCACCCAGACACCTTGGACCCTCCAATTCGCATACTTACCCAACAGATCCAAAGATGACGCAATCTCTATTGCACTCCACACTGCCTTTTCCCACTTGGGCAAAATAACACCTATGTGAGAATGCTGTTCATTGACTACAGCTCAGCGTTCAACACCCTAGTACCCTCAAAGCTCATCACTAAGCTAAGGTCCCTGGGACTGAACTCTCCCTCTGCAACTGGATCCTGAACTTCCTGATGGGCTGCCCCCAGGTGGTGAGAGTAGGCAATAACATATCCACCACGCTGACCCTCAACACGGGGGCCCCTCAGGGGTGCGCGCTTAGTCCCCTTCTGTACTCCCTGTTCACCCAGGACTGCGTGGCTTTGCATGACTGTAACACCAACATTAAGTTTGCCGATGACACAACGGTGGTGGGCCTGATAGCCAACGATGAGGAGACAGCCTATAGGGATGAGGTTAGAGATGTGGCAGTGTGGTGCCAGGACAACAACCTCTCCCTCAACGTCAGCAAGACAAAAAAGCTGATTGTGGACTACAGGGAAAGGAGGGCCCAAGCACGCCCCCATTCACATCTATGGGGCTGTTGTGGAGCATGTCAGAGCTTCAAGTTCCTCAGTCTATCATGGTCCAAAAACACCAACGCAGTCTTGAAGAGGGCATGGCAATGCCTCTTCCCCGTCGGGAGGCTGAAAAGATTTGGCATGGGCCCTCAGATCCTCAAAAAGTTAAATGGCTGCACCATCGAGAGCATCTTGACTGGCTGCATTTATAAAGGCACAAGGCGAGACCCAGATGCAGCCCTTCCAAAAGGCCCTGTACCAACTCCTCATGTCTCCTAATGGTGGCTCCCTGCGGGGAGACAGCGTGGCAGAGCTGGTCCAAGTCTGCTGGGTCTGTCATGGCCAGTTTGTACTATCAAGGCACAAGGCAAGACCCAGATGCAGATGGTTGGAGTCTTACAATTTTAATAATCCAAAGGGGTAGGCAAGAGAATGGTCATGGACAGGCAAAAAGGTCAAAACCAGATCAGAGTCCAGGAGGTACCGAGTGGCAGATAGGCTCGTGGTCAAGGCAGGCAGAATGGTCAGGTAGGCGGGTACAGAGTCCAGAAACAGGCAAGGGTCAAAACCGAGAGGACTAGAAAAAGAAGAATAGCAAAAAGGAGTATGGAAAAAACACGCTGGTTGACTTGACTAAACATACAAGAAGAGCTGGCAGAGAGAGACAGGAAGCACAGGGATAAATACACTAAGGAAAATAAGCGACACCTGGAGGAGGTGGAGACAATCACAGGAACAGGTGAAACAGATCAGGGTGTGACAGCATCACCACTTCGTATGGCAACTGTTTGGCGTCCAACCGCCAGGCGCTACATAGGGTAGTGCCTATGGCCCAGTATATCACTGGGGCCGAGCTCCCTGTCATCCAGGACTTTTATACCATATGGTTTCAGAGGATGGCCCAAAAAATTGTCCAAGACTCCAGCCACCCAAGCCCCAGACTGCTCTCTCTGACACTGAATAGATCTACCCCAAGCCATAAGACTAAACAAGACTGCTAAATAGATAATCAAATGGCTACCCTTTTGACCTTCTCTTTCACTGACTCTATGCATGCACACTGGACTCTACCCACACTCACACATACTTCCACTGACACCCCAACACACACATTCACACTCACCCCATACGCAGCTGCTAGTCACTTTACCCCTACCTATATGTACAGTACACAACTACCTTAATTACCTCATACCCCTGCACATCGACTCAGTACTGGTACTCCCTGTATATATGCATGTTATTTTCTACTCCCTATATATAGAAATGTTATTTTCTACTCCATATATATAGCCATGTTATTCACTGTGTCACAATTTGTTTTTCTTCTTATCTTTAACTCTGCATTGTTGGAAAAGGACCCATAAGTAAACATTTCATTGTTAGTCTACACCTGTTGTCCACAAAGCATGTGACAAATAAAATGTGGTTTGATTTGAATTTGATTTGACTACGGCAGTGTTATCAAATGTTGAAACTGACCGGTGTGTGTGTGTGTGTGTGTGTGTGTGTGTGTGTGTGTGTGTGTGTAAACAAGCTGCTTCCTTACCTGGTGATGGACACTCTGGCAGCCTATCCTGGAGTCCCTGGATTGTTTGTGTCTGCAGCATACAGTGGTACCCTAAGGTGAGAATACTCCAAGGGGAACCCAAATAGCGAAGGTTTGGTCACACAAATGTTCTAGGTGGAAAAGGTCTAGATGGATATTTAAATTGATTGGCATAGTAGCAAAACCCCACCTCACGACCCCCTACCCCGTCCTGGGTCCAAACACAAGCGGTACTCCACTACTAACCTATGAATGAATGTGTTTAACTATGAATTCCCTGCAGACAAAGGACATTCTTTCTCTTCTCCTCATCTATTGTCATTGTGTCTGTTTCAGTACTGTGTCCTCCAGCATCAATGCGCTGGTGGCTGTCACTGTGGAGGACTTTGTCAGGCCAGTGTGCAAAAACCTGACAGAGAAACAGGTGTCCTGGATCAACATGGGCCTCAGTGAGTTTCACACAAAACAATAACCGTCTGACAAAATGTCATGACCGCCACAGCCCTATGTAAGACGAACAAAATGATATGTGGGTTCATTCAAATAATACTGTGATACAAATATAGAAGGTCAGTTAGACTTTTTCTTTGGTATGTACATTATATGTTGTTACTTTACATGTAAATATATTCTTAATCATCATATGTTCATGGGATATTTAATTATCTTTGGACATATTCCAGGTGTTTTCTTCGGGTTTTTGTGCATTGGGATGGCTGCAATAGCTTCCCTGATGGGAAGCATTTTGCAGGTAGGAAAACAATCAGATGTGGCTCTGTAGCACCACCTGCTGTCTGGTAGTCATCCCCTCCACTTTATGTTTCTAACAGTTATCTCTTTTCAGGCAGCACTGTCCATATTTGGAATGATAAGTGGACCTCTTCTTGGACTTTACGTACTAGGCATGTTCTGGCGCACAGCCAACTCAACAGTAGGCATCCCCAATCGTATTCATATCAATGTCATCATTCATACTTAAAGACTGATTAACTCATTACTCAAAGAGAAATGAACATCTGTAAACACTATAAAAGTCCTGACATACAAATCAAAATTTTGTTGTTAAATATTTTGTTGATCAATATTTTGTTGGTATCTCTATAGGTAAGACAGTACTGAGACTGCTTACTTATGCCTTGCAGGGGGGACTCACAGGACTGATTGTGGGCCTTGTTATTACCCTGTGGGTAGGGATTGGAGCGCAGATATACCCACCCTTAGCTGATAAGACCAACCCCCTGCCAATCAGTGTGGCAGGCTGTAACCGCACACAGGACCTGAACTACACCACCCTGACCCCATGGACCAGTGCAGTAACACTGACCCCTCTGCCTGAGTGAGTTACTCACAATCACTTTAGAACCACCGTCTCCAAAGTCACCGTATTCCCCATATAGTGTACAACCTTTGACCAGTCCTATGGTGCTTATAGCTATGGTTTAGCAGCCTTGTTAAACCAGCCTGATCTTGCTACAGCTTACATTCTGTTTCACTGGAAGGAATCTGATTTCACGAGGCTAGTGTGTTAGGGGGGATGAGATAAAGTTGCTCAGGTATAACTCTTTCTCTTGTAGTTACAGTGACCGGCCAGCTCTGGCAGACTCATGGTACTCCCTGTCCTACTTGTACTTCTGTCTCCTGGGCTCTCTGGTGACTGTGATCGTGGGCCTGGTGGTAAGCGCTATCACAGGTGAGGACACCTCCTTTAGCGCTAACACTAACAGCATAGTGCATGTATTGAGTTATGTTTGACATCATGACCTGACGAGGAGTTTGGTTTCGGAAAAACTCCTAGCCCTAAGTATAATGACTTAGGCTCGTTCAAATTGATATGGTATGCATTTAGTTAGGCCAGACATCTCCCTGTGTTGTGTCTTTCCAGGTGGCTGCAAGCAGGAGAATCTACGCTTGGATCTCTTTGTAAGGAGAAGTGATCTATTCTGCGCTGGCTGTGGCAAGGACTCAGAGGTAAAGCCTCTTCCTCCAACCCTCTCTCTCTCATACTGTAGACCTACATCTGTATTGAATGTTCTGTGGCTGTGTCTATCTGTGTGTGTGTTAACTGGCTCCTGGTGTGGTCTTTTTGTGTCTTCCACAGGCATTAGACTCTGAGATTAATGAAAAGGCTGGATCAGAGCTGAAGAATGGACCAAACAACACTGGATTCAAAGACTCCCAGTTTAACATTGTGGAGAAGGTCACTAAAATGTGATGCTGCCACCAAACTAAATGCACCCTGTCAACTGGAGTGCTCCAAGAGAACGATTTGTCCGCTCACATTTCCATTCTAGTTTTATTGTAAGGAAATGCATTGCTAAGAAAAGGAAGCCCAAGTGTGTAATTACGCAGATGAAGTCTCTAATCAGCAAATGTGTGTGAAGAACAAGAACAAAGGACTAGCATTACTAACCTCATATTCAACAGGGTCAATATGAACCGTGGGTCCGACAAAACATACATGTTATTTTCAATTTATTGCTGTCGAGAGTTGCAATAGTAGAGAATGCACAAGGCACCAATTCAAAATGTGTTAGTGTACGGGCAGTTTTCCTCTTGCTATGTCACTCACTGACAGACTTTAAAGAGCTATTTATAACCTGTCAAAAATGTCCAGTTGATCAACTAGGTAGCCTATGGTAGCTAGGTAGGTATGTTAGGCTAACCAGCTATCTAAATCTTGTAGTTATCATGGCCAGATTAATTGACCAGGGGCTTCAACCCCAAAGCGACCTCCTTTGTTTTTGTTGAGTCACTAAAGTATCATGTGAACACACATATGACATGGCAAAATGTCTATAATTGGAAGAAATTAGCTTTAAAACTGCAACAACCAAAATAAATCGCTCACAAGAGGGGTGTGAACAGTTTGGGGTCAATGGGTTGTCAGGTAGGGGTTTATGACTTTTCAACATTGTGTTAAGATTATAGATAAAATAGGTTTAATTAAAAATATATAAATTAAAATGTACATCTAACCTACTTGTCACTACAAACAATGGACTTGTAATATGAGCACATGCAGTTGATATGTAATCATGTTTATTTTGTGTTTTACAGCCCTTTAGGCTGATACAATACATTTGACTGTATATTCATTTTGTGGCCATAAAGATTGTGCTGACATGTATACCGAGTTAGCTTGCTGTGATTGTTCTTTCTGGGATTTCTTTCATTGTCAAGTTGTTTTCACAAACATGCTTGGTTCAGGGCAATGAGCCTAGACACAAATGCATGCTTATTTCTAAACAGGTTAGGAGCGCAACAGTTATACTGTATCTTGTATGCATCACATGCATCTTTACCGAGGTGACCATATTCAGTAACCACAAACAACTGTACGCTACTAACATACTACTTCAATGTTGTTTTCCTGGGGCAAATACCCAGGGTCACATACAGTTAACATGCAGTAGACAAAGCGATTTGTGCAGCCTACCATACACAAACATCCAAAAAAAGGTAGAGAAATCACATCCTTCCATTCTTGCCTCTCCGGAACACTGGTTTAAATAATAACTTAAAGATAACGTATCTGCAAAAAGTTCTGTTTTGTTGACTGTAAGCCTACATGTAAAGAGTTTGTCTGACTAATGACCAGGTCTCCTTGCCAACCAGCAGACAATAAAGGAAGTGAACACAGAAGAGGACCGCCCACTTCACATTTCACTGGGCCATGAAAGCAAGCCTTCTGCTCTCTGCGGTCTGTAGGGAGTGGATAACAAAGCAATAAACCAAGTTCCTGGTTTCACTCTCATGGGTGCTGGCTGTGTAAGGTGAGCTAAAACTATTTTCTGAATGTTGACTGTGAAAATAAAATGGTAGGGTTATAATGAAGGCCAGAAACACAGTCGAAAGATAGCATGTTAATTAAACACCATATGTGCTTAATATTTCAGTTGCCCTCTACTTAGTTTCAGAATGCAGGTGCATTGGTATTGTTCCGGTTCCAACCACATTTTGTCGTGTACACATACTGTATTTTGCAGATGTTCTCGCAGGTGCAGCGAAATGCTTATGTTTCTAGCTTCGACAGTGCAGTAATACATAACACTAATTTAAATGAAGAAATATCAGAACGAGCAATGTCAGAGACCGGAATATATATATATATATATATATATATATATATATATATATATATATATATATATACACTACTGTTTATAATATATATACACTACCGTTCAAAAGTTTGGGGTCACTAAGAAATGACCTTGTTTAATAAAGAAAAGCTCATTTTTTGTCCATTAAAATAACATAAAATTGATCAGAAATACAGTATAGACATTGTTAATGTTGTAAATGACTATTGTAGCAGGAAACAGCTGATTTTTAATGGAATATCTACATAGGCGTACAGAGGCCCATTATCAGCAACCATCCCTCCTGTGTTCCAATGACAGACGCCTCACAAGTCCTCAACTGGCAGCTTCATTAAATAGTACCCGCAAAACTTTGCAGAGTTGCAAAGAAAAAGCCATATCTCTGTCCAGTGTCTGTGTTATTTTGCCCATTTTATTATTTTCTTTTTATTGGCCAATCTGAGATATGTCTTTTTCTTTACATCTCTGCCTAGAAGGCCAGCATCCCGGAGTCGCCTCTTCACTGTTGATGTTGAGACTGGTATATATATATATATATATATATATATATATATATATATATATATATATATATATATATATATATATATATATATGTATATATATGTATATAATGGTGTGTATGGGCAGTATATGAATAGGAAAGGTGTGTGCATCAGTAGTTATATAGGATGAGCCTTGACTGGAATACAGTATATACATATGAAGTAGGTAAAACGGTATGTAGACATTATTAAAGTACCCAGTGTTCAATGACTATGTACATAGGGCAACAGTCTCGAAGGAGAAGGGTTGGTGATAGCCAGCTAGTAACAGTGACTAAGTTCAGGGCAGGGTACTGGGCAGAGGCCGGCTAGTGGTGATAGAAGCTGTTTTTTTAGTCTCTATGTCCCAGCTTTGATGCACCTGTACTGTCTCCGTCTTCTAGATGGTAGGGTTTTTTGATACTGTAGGCTCTCGTTTAGTTATTATGATGTTAATTCTTTAGTGGGCTGAAAGAGGTGCGATTCTGCCTACCTCGGTCAAATACACGTGCTGTAACATTTTGCTAATACAAAGGCTACTATACACAGCAGGCCTACCTGAATACAACGACAAAACATGCGCCGTGATCAACGTTTCCTCTAAACGACGTGCGTGCAGTTACCCGTGACTGCTACGCAGCTCCCCTGTGACTACTGCGCAGAAGAAACACTCTCATCAGTCCACCGAGAGAAGAACGAGATTGAACTTCGCTCAACTTTCTAGAGTCTTCCATGTTAGTTAACACTATCAGCGTTTGCGTTACTGCGGAATTGTGATCGAATCAACGCAATATTAGCCACTTTCAATGCAACATACCGAAACAAAACGAACAATGCAAGAGATTGCATTGTAGGCAGAACGCATCAGAGTAGGATTCTATTGCGTTGACAGGCATGGTCTCATCCCGTAAACTATACAGACCGGTGCGGCATAACCAATCAGAGCTGTAGTAAGCCTATATGCAAATAGACCATTGTCATAAATGGATCCATGTTATTTGTTTTGATCTGGACTTTACAGCTGTGGTCGTGAGTAGATGTGCTTCTTTTGCGATTAAAGCAAGAGCTGCATGTGGCCACCTGTGCACATTTTGTTCATATCTTTTGCTAGTTTGTTATTAGCCCAGTTATAGATCATTTGTAGTCAGCAATAGGGGAGTGATTGCTTCCTACAAGATCCCAACAAGTGTACCTTTCTAGACATTTTTGAAAAGCGAGTCAGGTAAAGAGCTTTTTTTTATGTGTTAAAGGGGCAGTGTTGTATTTTGAGACATGCTTGAATAAGCTAAGTAGCTAGTAGGCAGATGGTAGGATAATTTGTCTGATTCTCTGTAATAATGGTATGGGTATAATAATGCATTATTTTGTAAAATGGTTTCTTGCATCAAACAACCCCATTGTCAGTCACCTCCTTATCTGAAGGACAAGTGGATAAACAGGTTAATGTCGAGCCCTGCTGGTTTGTTTTTTTCAAAAGTCTCATGGAATGTAGGCCTACATTGAAAACCACACATTGGCTGCTACTGTAGGCTGAATGATAGAACAGCTATTTCCATGTTAAAATGTTATGGGATGCATTTTGTCCATTGTTTTTGATGGTAGGTCACTCTGGTAGGCTCACATTATGATCAAATAGCCACAGTAGCCTATTTGGCCACTGTTTAAACTGTAACTTAAAGCGGGTACAGCCTCAGTGGTCACAGTAATCTCACTCTGGAAGTTGCACAGAATTTTCACAACATTCAAGTTTGCGCTCAGCAGACCAGAAATTTGCTCAGTGCCAAAAACATGTTTAGGAGACCATTGGTTGTGACTCATATGTATGTTATCCTTTGGGACTGTGAAAAAATAGGACAAGTACAGGCTTGTGTTGTTTCTATATAAGAACACACAGCCTGAGGGACTTTAAGATATGGTTGGTCAACACTGTATACACAGCTGGTTTAAGAAAAATTGGGATCCATATAATACATGTTTTTATTATGTTGTTCACTATAGGACCAAAGAGAACACGATGGCCATTGATCACAGACTTTCTCTACCCCTGGCAAGTTTTATTTTGGCCATTTCCTTGACTACAACTACAACTCTGACAAGCTCTTCTGAGAGAGGAACTAATGCCACTGCCACAAATATCCGTTTGGTTACTGCAATCACAGAGACAATGGCTCCAAACCAGACCTACACCACTGCCATGCCAACTCCTTCAAATGTCACTGTTGACGGTGCTCTCTCTACTACAAGTTACCATAACTCAAGTCAGAACAGCACTGGAACAACAACTCACAGTGCTGTGCAGGACAACTCAACAACCACAACAGCACCGGCTGAGAGCTCAAACACAACCACTGAGTCAACACCATCAGCTTTGGCCCCTACAGCTAATGCTACATCTGCAGCCATTACAGTCCCGGGTATAGTCCCCTCCACTCCACCAACCACCCAAGCAGCCAAGACCACTGAAAACCAAAGCAGTACATCAAATATCCCGCCACAACAATCCACTAAGAATCTTCCTCAAACCACCAATGCCGCCACGTCGATGACAACAGCCACACATAATGTGACACAAGGTAACTGCTGCTAGTTGATATGTCTGTCTTTAAAGATGATTATTTATTATGCAACATAAATGTAAGTGAATTTCAATTATTCACATCTTTCATGGTTTATTCAACAGGTTTTGGACTAGACAATTCAGAAAAAGGCATGACGGTTTTCTTCAGTGTTGTGCTCGGGGTGTTTGTTCTGGGAATATTTATGTACACGTTGAATAGATGGAACCATATGAGGCAATACTCACATCGGCCTCTCTATAACAACTCTGAGGCCGAAGGTAAGAGAATTCATATATCATGTTCTCATAAAATCTTTTGTCAATATCTCAAATGTATTTTGTCATTCTCACTAAGATGTAGACACATTGACAGTGCATGCAGGCTCCAATTGAATATTATATTAATTTCATTCTTGTGTAATACATAAATATATAATGTATTATAGCTGACACATTTGTGCTACTGTAGTGAATGTTACATTAGTTCTCACAACTCCACTCAATGCATTTTCAGTGGGTGGATCCCTGGCAGCAGACGACACACTTGTAATTTCAGGAGGACTCTACGATGGTTCACAAATCTACAATCCAACTATGACAACTACTGATATGACGGAGGATGAGTTCAATTTGGATAACCGTCTACATGTGTCCCAGCCATCACAGTTCCGCCTGGAGTTCTTAACTGAAGAACGAGAGAGCTCCCCAGGCTATGAGGCCTCGACCTTTCATGCTTTTCAGCCAATTGATGATGATTATTAATGTCAAATCTAGCTTCTTCTTTTTTTAAAACATCACTTTAACAGTTGCATTGTTTATACAGTTGAAGTCGGAGGTTTACATACACTTAGGTTGGAGTCATTAAAACTTGTTTTTCAACCACTCCACACATTTTTTGTTAACAAACTATAGTTTTGGCAAGTCGGTTAGGACATCTACTTTGTGCATGACACAAGTCATTTTTCCAACAATTGTTTACAGACAGATTATTTCACTATTCACTGTATCACAATTCCAGTGGGTCAAAAGTTTACATACAGTAAGTTGACTGTGCCTTTAATTAAACAGCTTGGAAAATTCCAGAAAATTATGTCATGGCTTTAGAAGCTTCTGATAGGCTAATTGACATCATTTGAGTCAATTGGAGGTGTACCTCTGGATGTATTTCAAGGCCTACCATCAAAATCGATGCCTCTTTGCTTGACACAATGGGAAATTTAAAAGAAATCAGCCAAGACCTCAATTGTAGATCTCCACAAGTCTGGTTCATCTTTGGGAGCAATTTCCAAATGCCTGAAGGTACCACGTTCATCTGTTCAAACAATAGTACGCAAGTATAAACACCATGGGACCACACAGCCGTCATACCGCTCAAGAAGGAGACGTGTTCTGTCTCCTAGAGATGAACGTACTTTGGTGCAAAAAGTGGAAATCAATTCCAGAACAACAGCAAAGGACCTTGAGAAGATGCTGTAGGAAACAGGCACAAAAATATCTATATCCACAGTAAAAAGAGTCCTATATCAACATAACCTGAAAGGCCACTCAGCAAGGAAGAAGCCACTGCTCCGAAACCAAACGCAATAAACAAACAAAACAAAATAACAAAAATAGAAATGTTTGGCCATAAAGACCATCATTATGTTTGGAGGAAAAAGGGGGACGCTTGCAAGCCGACGAACACCATCCCAACCATGAAGCACGGGGGTGGCAGCATCATGTTGTAGGGGTGCTTTGCTGCAGGAGGGACTGGTACACTTCACAAAATAGATGGCATCATGAGGGAGGAAATGTATGTGGATATATTGAAGCAACATCTCAAGACATCAGTGAGGAAGTTAAAGCTTGGTCGCAAATGGGTCTTCCAAATGGACAATGACCCCAAGCATACTTCCAAAGTTGTGGAAACATGGCTTAAGGACAACAAAGTCAAGGTATTGGAGTGGCCATCACAAAGCCCTGACCTCAATCCTATAGAACATTTGTGGGCAGAACTGAAAAAGTGTGTGTGAGCAAGGAGGCCTACAGACCTGACTCGGTTACACTAGCTCTGTCAGGAGGAATGGGCCAAAATTCACCCAACTTATTGTGGGAAGCTTGTGGAAGGCTACCCGAAACGTTTGGCCGAAGTTAAACAATTTAAAGGCAATGCTACCAAATACTAATTGAGTGTATGTAAACTTCTGACCCACTGGGAATGTGATGAAAGAAATAAACGCTGAAATAAATCCTTCTCTCTACTATTATTCTGACATTTCACATTCTTAAAATAAAGTGGTGGTCCTAAGTGACCTAAGACGGGGACCTTTTACTCGGATTAAATGTCAGGAATTGTGAAAAACTGAGTTTAAATGTATTTGGCTAAGGTGTATGTAAACTTCCGACTTCAACTGTATAATTTTTTTTTTATGTATATTATTTTTATTTTTTCTTCTTAGTACTTTCTTCACCCTACCATTCCATCCCTAATTGGATTCAGCTAATGGACAACAATACTTATACCGCTACTTACAGTTATTTCGCTCTATGATACCTGTAGTTAAATAATTATACATGTATTCTTAACTTCCTCTTTCTTCAAGTGTTGGATTTTCACCCATAGCGGCCAATCCATTATTCATTCTGATCTTAACTCCAACCCTCCGATGTCCACAGATTAACCCATCTTTCCCAGTGTAATGCCATTGTTCCATTTCCTTTTACAATACATCCCTTCATTTTACTATGATGTCTTACGAGGGTCCTGAACTTCCCTAATTGTAAGATTTCTACCGATATTGCCCTAAAAATGTATACTTTACCTAGGCGTATAATGATATTTCGCATTGACTGATTGTGGTTTTTCAGATCCCCTAACAAGAACCCTTAATTAAGACTGAACAACCATTCCTGGACCTGACTCCAAAACCGAGCCACCAATGGACTGTACCATGAAATATGTTCTATTGATTCTGTTTCCTCATGACAGTCTGCACAAGGCTGACTGTTCAATGCCCAATATACTGAGCATTCATTTTGTAGCAAGTATTTTATATTATAGCTTAAATTTAAAAGAATTGATTGAAGTGTCAATTCATAGACCCGATGCCAAGGTAACGAGACATCAAAAGCCTGTTGTCAACTGACTTTAATTTGATACGTATTGCTGTCAAACACTTTGACGGATACATTTTTTGATTTAGACTACTCATTTTAAGCCATTTATGATTTTTAATGGGTGGCAGAGATGAATTCTTTAATTTCTTCAAAAAGTAATGGTCTCTTCCAATTTTGTGGCAGTGCTGCAATGAGTTGGCTATAATTTTGGATTGAGCATATACCTCCATACACTGTTGTTAGTATGCTTGTTTGACATAAGTTTACAATCTTTTTCACGATTTTTTCTGTATAAGTATATTGGAGTTTAGCCATATTATTTGCTGTAAAATTAGATCTTCCTTTTCTGGAGAATGAAATTGAAATTGTTGCCAACTCTGTAAAAAGGAGGATACTTGAAACGGATTGTACACTAAGTGTACAAAACATTAGGAACATTTGCTTTCTCCTTGACATAGACTGACCAGGTGAATCCAGGTTAAAGTTATGATCCCTTATTAGTGTCACCTGTTAAATCCACTTCAATCAGTGTAGATAAACGCGAGGGCACTGGTTAAAGAAGGATTGTTAAGACTTGACACAATTGAGACATGGATTGTGTATGTGTGCCATTTAGAGGGTGAATGGGCAAGACAAAAGATTTAAATGCCTTTGAACGGAGTATGGTAGTAGGTGCCAGGCCAACTAGTTCGAGTGTGTCAAGAACTGCAACGCTGCTGGGTTTTTCATGCTCAACAGTTTCCCGTGTGTAACAAGAATGGTCCACAACCCAAAGGACATCTATCCAAGTTGACACAACTGTTGGAAGCATTGGAGTAAACATGGGCCAGCATCCCTATGGAATGCTTTTGACCACCTTGTAGAGTCCATGCCCCGACGAATTGAGACTTTTCTTAGGACAAAAGGGGTGAAACTCAATATTATGAAGGTGTTCCTTATGTTTTCTACACTCAGTGTATATACAGTGCATTCGGAAAGTATTCAGACCCTTTCACTTTTTACACATTTTGTTACGTTACAGCCTAAAATCGATTAAATATGTTTTTTTTCCTCATCAATCTACACACCATACCCCATAATGACAAAGTGAAAAAAGGTTTTTAGAAATGTTTTCAAAATAAAAAACAGAAGTACCTTAAGTATTCAGCCTCTTTGCTACGAGACTCCAAATTGAGCTCAGGTGCATCCTGTTTCCATTCATCATCCTTGAGATGTTTCTACAACTTGACTGGAGTCCACCTGTGGTATGTGAAATTGATTGGACATGATTTGGAAAGGCACAAACCTGTCTATTTTAGGTCCCACAGTTGACAGTGCATGCAAGAGCAAAAACCAAGCCATGATGTCGAAAGGAATTGTCCGCCGAGCCCCTAGACAGGATTGTTTCCAGGCACAGATCTGCAGCATTGAAGGTGCCCAAGAACACAGTGGCCTCCATCATTTTTAAATGGAAGAAGTTTGGAACCACCAAGGCTCTTCCTAGAGCTGGCCGCCTGGCAAAACTAAGCAATCAGGGGAGAAGGGCCTAGAAGGACAACCATCTATGCAGCACTTCACCAATCAGGCCAATTATTGGCCAGACGGAAGCCACGCCTCACTAAAAGGCACATGACAGCACACTTTGAGTTTGCCAAAAAAGCACCTAAAGGAATCTCAGACTATGAGAAATAAGATTATCTGGTCAGATGAAACCAAGATTGAACTCTTAGGCCTGAATGCAAGCGTCATGTCTGGAGGAAACCAGCCACCGCTCATCACATGACCAATACTATCCCTACGGTGAAGCATGGTGGTGGCAGCATCATGTTGTGGGGATATTTTTCAGCAGCAGGGAGACTAGTCAGGTTCGAGGGAAAGATGAACAAATGAATGATGGCCTCCACAATCACCCGACCTCAACCCAATTGAGATGGTTTTTGATGAGTTGGACCACAGAATGAAAGAAAAGCAGCAAACAAGTGCTCAGCATGTGTGGTAACTCCTTCAAGACTGTTGGAAAAGCTGTCATCAAGGCAAAGGGTGGCTACTTCGAAGAATCTCAAATATAAAATATATTTTGAATTGTTTAACACTTTTTTGGTTACTACATGATTCCATATGTGGTATTTCAGTGTTGATGTCTTCAATGTTGTTCTACAACTTAGAAAATAGTAAAAACAATGATGTATGACAATTACATGATTAATTACAATTGTATGACAATTGATGTAGACAATTACATTGATGGAAGCCACAATCTATCTGCAATATTAAAGCTGATCTACCCCCTACATTTTTTAAATAAATTGGCACCTCAGGGGTTTGTGGTATATGGCCAAGGGCTGTATCCAGGCACACCTCATTGTGTTGTGCATAAGAACAGCCCTTAGCCGTGGTATATTGGCAGTGGTGTAAAGTAAAGATACTTGAAAGTGCTACTTAAGTCGTTTTTTGGGGGTATCTGTACTTTACTTTACTTTTCATATTTTTGACTACATTACATTACCAAAATAAAGTATGTACTTTTTACTTCATACATTACCCTGACACCCAAAAGGACAGGAAAATGGTCTAAATCACACACTTATCAAGAGAACATCCCTGGTCATCCCTACTGCCTCTGACACTGGTGAGTGTTAGAGTGGTGATCCAGAAAAAGTTAAATAATAAAGGTGCCATCTGGTTTGCTTAATTTATTTTATTTAACTAGGCAAGTTAGGGGCAGAACAACAGATTTTTACCTTGTTAGCTTGGGGATTTGATCTAGCAACCTTTCAGTTACTGGCCCAACACTCTAACCACTAGGCTACCTGTCACCCCAGGAATCTGAAATGATTTATACTTTTACTTTTGATACTTATGTATATTTTAGCAATTACATTTACTTTTGATACTTAAGTATATATAAAACCAAATATATATATTTTTAAAGTGGGATTTTAGTGGGTGACTCACTTTTACTTGAGTCATTTTTTATTAAGATTTCTTTGATTTTGTTTAAGCATAACAATTGGGTACTTTTTCCACCACCATATATTTACCATATACCACACCTCCTCGGGCCGTATTGCTTAATTATTCTATACATACAGCAATACGTGTTCAATTCATACAGACCTTAAGTTGTGCTACAATAATAGTTGCCTCTGAGGATTCATTCTGCATCTACTCCAGAATAGTCTTCTCATGTTGCAGCTGATTGAAACTTGCTGATACCTCCTCATACTTCACCCTGGGGAAGAATTCACATTCAGCATTATTTAAATGGAGACATGGAGGAAAACTGTCCCTCAGGTTATTGTATAAGTGATATTTGAACATCAAAGGACTCACTCATGCTGTGCAATATCTGTCGTGAGATTCTTTTTCACATTCAGCATTTTTAAAATATAATCTTTACATATGATCTTTACCAGTTCATCTTCAAGGATTTGTAGCAGGCTGTCTTCATTTTCTTTCTGTTCTTTGATCTCTCTTCGAAGAAAAAAAACGGATATGTAATCTCTGGCTGCATACAAGATAAAAACAAATGTCAATGTTTGAGAAGTAAAGCAATTGTACACAAGAGGGCGTGATTACTTTTTTTTAGCACGGCTGTGCTGCGGTCGTAGGTACGAGGCGAAGGCGAGCAATAGTCTCTTTTGTCAAGGTCCTCTGTGACTGAAGTAAGCATCAGTTCAATGTGTTTTGCCATGGTAAGCAAGTCAAAATGAAAGGTAATATATGTATGTGTGTTACCAATCTGACTATTTGGGTTCACCAAACATGAAAATAGGAACTTTCTATATGTCCCACCTATGTATCTCAACTGTTAATGTTTGAAATTCCTGGGCTGTGGCCTGAATCTCTACATGCTTGTTTGCTTGTTGATCTTCTATGTTGTTCGAGTTCTTCCAAGGCTGAGTATTTCTTGGCAATGACCTTTGCATTCTCCTATTTGTTGCGCTCTAATGCTGTCGCAATAGCTTTTCTGCTTTCCCAAAGAGATATTGAACGTAACAATGCATGTTTCCCATTGTCTCATTACGTAGCCACAGAAAGCTAAATAACATTATAGAATGTAAAATGACCAACATATGCCCCATTGGAATAGGCATGATGAATGACATAACCTGTGTTTTGAATATTCTCTTCATCAGCATATTGAAGTAATACACACCATACTAACCTTGCAGTCTTGATTGAGCTGTTCTGCACTTTGCAGACGTTCTAACAGGGATTTATGTTCTTGTTTGAAACATCGCAGGGCTTCCTGATGTTGCTCTGTCCAAAGAAATACGATGCTCTTGTCATAAATCATGCTTTTATACAGGAGTAAAGCAGTTACAGTATGATGCAGCTTCCGTGCTTAAAGTTTCACTTCCAGTAAAATGCATGAAATGGATATAAAAGTTCACTAAGACCTACGGGATTCGTTTTTACTGGGTAATGTATGTGCACGAGAACGAAACACCACATCCATCATTTTAGTCCCGTGTGAATCTGACATGTCAGTAATGTTTACGTGGCAGGAGAGCAACACTTCCAGCCTGATTAACCTACTGTTTTTCTGCATACTCCAAGGGCTGCTGACACTTCTAGTCCCAATTGACATCCCTGTGTTTTCCATGACATTACAGAGTTTGACAGTTTGACAAGAGAACATATAACTGATTTGATCAATTGATGTTTAAAACACAGTGGTGCACATATACATTATTTTATATGAATGGCCTGCATTTATCAACTTTTATATTGCATACTTTGTTTATACTGTAATGACCTGACTAGATCATAAAAGAACGACTGTCCAGACAGAGGATTGAGTTTACGAATGGACGGTTTATTAAACCAACTTTACACAGGCTACTGTTTGGCCGTAGCCCACGCCAAATAAATGAAAGATAACCCACAAGCCAATCGTGACCTTCTCTTGTGAAACCCAGACGTAAGAGAGAGAACAAAGGCAAAACCCGGTCTTAACTTCCAATGCTCCATCCCCCTGCCCAACCCCCCTCCACGCCACTCCGCCAACCGCCAGGATGCCCGGCATCAGAACATTCCAGGCATTCCCGTGATTGGCAGATAGCAGGTTGATTGACATGTCGGACCCCGCGAACACAACCACCTACTAGCCTAACACATAACACACAGCTGTCTGTGCGGGTCGCTACACAGCCCCCCCACCACAAAGTCCCTCGTCCCCGAGGGAACAAACAAAGTCTCTGAAGCGACCCGGAGGTCTCCTTTGCCTGCGTGGCCGTGATGGTCGCAGAGTGCCCCTCTGGGAACCAGGGGATGAAGGCAGGGATATGGGGGACAAGGAAGCGGGAACGGGTAATACAGTCCGTGGCTCTGGGGAACCACGCGGTGACACAGGGGGGGAGACAGGGGGAGTGGGCTGTCTGGAGCCTTGTCTGCGGCACCTGGGGGTGGGTGCCTGGAGAATGGCATTGCCAGTGGGGGGTTCCTGGGGTTTGGGGAGAAGAGGCCCCTCTGTATGGGGCTAACCTGTCCCGGTGCAGTGCCACCTTTCTCCCCCTGGGAGGAAGCTGCACCCGGTAAACAACCTCCCCTACCCTCTCCAGGACCCTGCAGGGTCCCACCCAGTGACTGTCCAACTTGGGGCATCTGCCTTTTTTCCTTAGCGGGCTGTAGACCCAGACCAGCTCCCCAGCCACAAAGTGCCTTCCCCGGGTGTGCACGTCATAGTTCCTCTTCTGCCTCACACCTGCATTCACTAGCTGCTCTCTGGCGAAGGTGTGGGCTGTCTCCAGGCGGTCCTGGAGTCTCCGGGCATACTCCGGCCCCGGGGGAACATGAGGGCTATCCAGGGGCCGACCAAACGCCATCTCCGCAGGGGTGCGGATCTCTCTCCCCAGCATGAGGAGGGCAGGTGTGCAGGAGGTGGAGTCTTGGACAGCGGAGCGGCATGCCATGAGGACCATAGGCAGGTGCTTGTCCCAGTCACGCTGGTGTTTGGAAGAGACGATGGCCAGCTGCTGTCCAAGCGTTTTATTGAAGCGCTCTACAAGGCCATCACTTTGAGGATGGAGAGGAGTAGTGCGGGTCTTGTGCATACCCAGCCTCTCACACATGGTGGCGAACACACGGGACTCAAGGTTTCTGCCCTGGTCGCTGTGGATGGACTCTGCAGCTCCAAACCTGCTGAACATCCCCGCTGTCAGGGCGTCGACGATGGTCTCTGCCTCCTGGTCAGGCAGAGCATAGGCCTCGGGCCATTTTGTGAAATAGTCCATGGCCGTGAGCACCCAGCGGTTTCCACTGTCTGTGGTGGGGAACGGCCCAACTACATCCACTCCCACCCTCTCCATGGGAGCCCCCACTGGGAACTGTTGGAGCTGAGCATGAGAGCGGCCTGGGGGGCCCTTTCTCGCTGTGCAGTTGTCACAGCGGCGACAAAAGTCCTCCACATCCCTCTTGTGCTGCCCCCAGTAGAAGCCCTGACGGAGACGGCGCAGTGTTTTTGTGACCCCAAAGTGTCCAGTCCCCACCCCCCCATGAGTACTCTGGAGCACAGCCTCCCGCAATGCTTTTGGGACCACCACCTGCCACCTCTCCTCTCCCGTAGCTGACTCCTTCCATGCCCGCTGTAGCACGCCATCAGCCAGCCGCAGTCTCTCAAACTTTGACCACAACCCTTTGGTCGCGAGTGAGAGCGCTGTCACCTCTTCCCATGGTGGCCTCACCTGCGCCTCTACCCACTGTAGCACTGGCTGTAGGTCTGTGTCCCGTCCCTGCTGCTGCCGCCATTCAGCCACGTCGACAGTCTGCAGCTCACAGCAGACAGGCCCGCTCGCCCGACACACTGTGGCACAGACCCCCTCTGCACACAGCTCTCTCTCTCGTCCCTCTCTCCGTTCACAGTGGCGGCAGCCGTCTGCAGTACAGGGCCGACGGGACATAGCGTCGGCGTTGGAGTGGCGTGCCCCTGCCCTGTGCACCACCGTGAAGTCATACGGCTGAAGCTCCTCCAACCAGCGTGCCACCTGCCCCTCTGGCTCTCTGAAAGACATGAGCCACTGGAGAGCAGAGTGGTCAGTCCTTACAGTAAAGGGCAGACCACCCAGGTAGTACTTGAAGTGTTTGACGGAAGCCACAACAGCCAAGAGCTCCCGCCGGGTGACACAGTAGCGGCGCTCATGTTTGTCAAATGTTTTGCTGAAGTACGCCACCACTCTCTCCCCCTCTGGCCCCACCTGGGCCAGCACCCCACCCATGCCCACATTGCTCGCGTCTGTGTCCAGGATAAAGGGCAAGGTGAGGTCAGGGGGGGCGAGCACGGGGGCCTCGATCAGTGCATGTTTGAGGGTGTTGAACGCTTCCTCACACTCCACTGTCCAAGTGAAAGCCTTGTCCTTCGGCAGCAGGCGGTTCAGTGGAGCAGCAACGCTTGAGAAGCCCCGTACAAACCTCCTGTAGTACGAGGCCAGGCCCAGGAAGCTCTTCAGCTGACGCTGGTCGGTGGGGGTGGGCCAGTCTCTGACAGCCGCTACCTTGTCCTCCATGGTGCTGATCCCCTCCTTCCCCACTCGGTGGCCTAAGAAGGACACTTCTCTCCTCATGAAGTGGCACTTCTCGGGGTGGAGCTTCAGACCTGCGGCAGCCACCCTCTCCAGCACACGCCGTAGCGCCCCCAGGGCTGACTGGAAGGAGCTGCCATGGGCCAGGATGTCATCGAGGTATACCAGACACTGCTGTCGGGGGATGCCATCCAGCACCCTGTCCATCAAACGCTCAAAAGTAGCTGGAGCGTTGCACAGGCCAAAGCACAGGACCTTGAACTGCCAGTGTCCTCTGTTAGTGGAGAATGCAGTTTTGGCTCTGGCCTCTGGGGAGAGGGGCACCTGCCAGTAGCCACTGCGGAGGTCTAGTGAGGAGAACCAGGAGGACCCCCTAACCAGGTCCAGCGACTCATCGATACGTGGTATGGGGTATGAGTCCTTCCTGGTTACCTCATTCAGCCGCCTGTAGTCCGCACAGAACCTCAGCTTGCCCCCCTTCTTCGGAACCATGACGACTGGCGCCGCCCAGGGGCTGTCTGAGGGCTCAATGAAGTCTGCCCGCTGCATCTCCAATACAGCCTTGTCTGCCGCCTCCTGGCGTGCCAGCGGGATACGGCGGGGACGCATCTTGATGGGTCGAGCATCACCTGTGTCGATCTCATGCTGCACCAGATGAGTCTGACCCACCTCTTCCTCACTCAGCGCAAAGCTGTCTCTGAATTCAAACAGCAACTGCCACAACTGTTCCTGCTGCTCGGGGTCAAGACCAACACAGTTCCTCCCCCATATCTCCCTCACTGCAGACAGTGTCCTCTCCTCTCCCATCTGGGGCAGCTGGGCTGGGGGGGCGCGGCCTGGGCTCACAGAGGGCTGTGTCATGGAGGTAGCTGGGGGAATGTAACACACCGCAGTAGGTGACAGGGGGGCTGGGGAAAAGTCACACACATCTGTGGGGGAGGGGGGGCAGCCATGAGTCTCTGCTGCTTTAACTGTTGGAGTAAAGGGTTTGTTGGGTTGAGTGATTGTGACATTAGGGGGGGCCATGGTGACTTCCGGCCCTCCCTGGAAGCTCAGTGTGCCCCTATTTAGGTCTAACTGGCAGCCTGTGCTCCTAAGAAGTCCAACCCCAGGATACAAGGGTCCTGCACAGCCGCCACCCACACAGGATGACGCACAGTCCTGCCCCCTACTGTCAGAGTCATTATTCCCTTCCCTTTCATGGGTGCCAGCTCACCTGTGACTGTGCGGAGCTGCACAGTTGTGGGCTCACACTGAGTCCAACCTGGCACAATATCCGGCCTCACCAGGGTTACTGTGGACCCAGTGTCCACCAGGGCGGAGCAGGGCACCCCCTCCACAGTGACAGGGACATGACAAAAGTCCCCAACACAGGTCCGGCCTACCACAACAACAGGCTCCATCCGCTTGCTCTCCTCTGCTTCTGGGGGAAGTGGAGCCTTGCTTCCCCGTCTGTGCCGGTGGGCTCCTCCTGAAGATGATGGTGGTTGGGATAGAAAGCCAGGGGTCCGCACTACCCGGTCTATGCGGACCCCGAGCCGTTTCCCTGAGCTCTGGGGGACATGGGGCAATTTCGGCGCAGATGGCCTGGCTGGCCACAACCCCAGCAGACCCTGGGACCAGGGTGTGTGTTTTGTGCCGCCTGTAGCGACACAGCACGAATGAGTTCTGTCATTTCAGCCACCCATGCAGGCTTTTCCGGCTCCGGGCTGCTCTGCCCCCCAGCTCGCACAGAGGGTGTGTCTCCCTGCACCCCCACCAAAGCCCCAGCTGAAGTCCCAGCCCACACCAGCTCCCTCTCCAAAGCCATCTCCAAGGCTATCTGCAATGACTCAGGATGAGCCAGCTGGGTCTGTATGCGCAGCTCCGTAGGAGAGAGCGCCTGTATGAACTGGTCCCGTGCTAGCTCGCTCTGCACGGAGGGGGGCATGTGAGCATATGCCCGCCGAGAGAGGCTCTCAATGTCATTAGCTAACACCCGTAGAGGCTCTCCTGGCTGCCTGCGTCTATTACTCAGTTCGGAGCGCAGTAGCCCGGGCTGTACACACTGTCCATAGCGCCTCCTCAGTGCTCCCACTAAAGCGCCATAATCATGTCTGTCCTCGGGGCTAATCAATATCAAACAGGACAGAGCTTCATCCGTGAGGCATAAAGCCAACTGCAGTGCCCTTTCTTCATCTGACCACCCCCTAAAATGAGCTAACAGTTCAAACTGAGCATGAAAAGCTTCCCAATCCGCCTTACTGGAATACTTCGGGGTCTTAACAGACACGGACCCAGCCGGGAACTGGGCGCCTCCATGTTTGTTTACATCCTGAGCCCCAGATTCCTCGTCCCGCCGCGTCGACGTCACCACTTCGGCCCGCCCACCAGAATCCGCGCGAAACACAGTCGAAGAGGCGCTCATGCCCGCTTCAGTCGCCATCACTCTAGCGTCCTCCCTCAAGCGGCCTCTGCGCTCCGACGCCCTGGCGATCTCCTCAGCCAGAACCTCCGACGTCCATTCACACGTATCTCCTTGGCCATAATCTTCCCCTACCTCCACCTTCACTTTCGGATTCCCTCGAAGCATTTTCAACCCCCGTTCTCACCTACGGTAGCTAGCCACAGAAGTCAGCTAGCTAGCTGGCTAACTTTTATCAACGTTTTTACTTCTGACACCAATGTAATGACCTGACTAGATCATAAAAGAACGACTGTCCAGACAGAGGAGTGAGTTTACGAATGGACGGTTTATTAAACCAACTTTACACAGGCTACTGTTTGGCCGTAACCCACGCCAAATAAATGAAAGATAACCCACAAGCCAATCGTGACCTTCTCTTGTGAAACCCAGACGTAAGAGAGAGAACAAAGGCAAAACCCGGTCTTAACTTCCAATGCTCCATCCCCCTGCCCAACCCCCCTCCACGCCACTCCGCCAACCGCCAGGATGCCCGGCATCAGAACATTCCAGGCATTCCCGTGATTGGCAGATAGCAGGTTGATTGACATGTCGGACCCCGCGAACACAACCACCTACTAGCCTAACACATAACACACAGCTGTCTGTGCGGGTCGCTACAATACGTTTTGTGCCAGTGAATCAAAGTTGAACATCGTCAAATGCATCAGCTTAATTAGGCCTAAATGTGCAATGAAAAAGTATTGTGGCTATAGACTTATTTAATGAAACCCTGTCTGGTGATGTAGTAGGCAAAATATTCCTAGATCGCAAAGCAGGGCATCCCTGATTCCCCACTGTGCTAAACTTTTTTGGAAATGGCCAATACAATTTCTCTTCCATTAACGCATCTCAAGTGTAAATAAGCTTGCTGTTCAGCAGCTCAAATCAGCGGGATGGGGGCATTTTTTATTAGAAGGGACGTCTACTGTGGATAGCTAAATCAATTATTATGTTCACACTTCCTCATTTGAAATATTATGGGGACACCTATGAATTTGGCTGCCAAGCACAAGTTAACAGTGTAGCCTACACTCTAAAAAAGTGCTGGTTGAGCCAACTGCTTGGTTGCAGGCGTTGGGTCACTTAGTTGGGTTGTTTTTATTTTCTATAAAAACTGCTGAGTTATTGATGTTGGGTTATTGAGATATGAATCCAGTGGGTCAGATCAGAAGACTGGTGGCGTAGTAAGGTTGTGGTATTCAGCGAGTTCTTTTTAGCCACTCATTCGAGTAAATGTTATTCCTGTTCATCTGTTCTGTTGCATAGATATCACATGTTAAGGTTGAACATTGACATGTTGTAGCTTTAATGACATTTACAGAAGTGTATAAAGGTTCCTCAAAGCCTACGGTGCCTTCGGAAAGTATTCGGACCCCTTGACTTTTCCACATTTTGATACGTTACAGCCTTATTCTTAAATGGATTAAATAAAAAACATTCCTCAGCAATCAATAAATAATACCCCATAATGACATAGCCCCAAACATTTTTTTGAAATTTGAGACCCTTTGCTATGAGACTCGAAATTGAGCTTAGGTGCATGTAGTTTCCATTGATCATTCTTGAGATGTTTTTACAACTTGATTGGAGTCCACCTGTGGTAAATTCAACTGGACATGATTTGGAAAGGCACACACCTGTCTATAAAAGGTCCCAGAGTTGAAAGTGCATTTCAGAGCAAAATCAAGCCATGAGGTCAAAGGAATTGTCCATAGAGCTCCGAGACAGGATTGTGTCGAGGCACAGATCTGGGGAAGTGTACCAAAACATTTCTGCAGCATTGAATGTCCCCAAGAACACAGTGGCCTCCATAATTCTTAAATGGAAGAAGTTTGGAAAATCCAAGACTCTTCCTAGAGCTGGCCACCTGGCCAAACTGAGCCATCGAGGGAGAAGGGCCTTGATCAGGGATGTGACCAAGAACCTGATGGTCACTCTGACAGAGCTCTAGACTTCCTCTATGGAGATGGGAGAACCTTCCAGAAGCATAACAATCTCTGCAGCACTCCACCAATCAGGCCTTTATGGTAGAGTGGCCAGACGGAAGCCACTCCTCAGCAAAAGGAACATGACAGAACGATTGGAGTTTGCCAAAAGGCACCTTAAGACTCTGAGACCATGAGAAACAAGATTCTCTGGTATGATGAAACCAAGATTAAACTATTTGGCCTGAATGCCAAGCGTCACATCTGGAGGAAACCTGGCACCATCCCTATGGTGAAGCATGGTTGTGGCAGCTTCATGCTGTGGGGAAATGTTTCAGCAGCAGGGACTGGGAGACTAGTCAAGATTGAGGCAAAGATGAACGGAGCAAAGAATAGAGATTTCCTTGATGAAAACCTGTTCCAGAGCGCGCAGGAACTCAGACTGAGGTGAAGGTTCACCTATCAACAGGACAACAACCCTAAGCACACAGCCAAGACAACGCAGGAGTGGCTTCGGGACAAGTCTCTGAATGTCTTTGAGTGGCCCAGCCAGAGCCTGGACTTGAACTCGATCAAAAATCTCTGAAGAGACCTGAAAATAGCTGTTAAGCAATGCTCTCCTTCCAGAGCTTGTGAGGATTTGCAGAGAACAATGGGAGAAACTCCCCAAATACAGGTGTGCTAATCTTGTAGTGTTATACCCAAGAAGAATCGAGGCTGTAATCGCTGCCAACCGTGTGGGTCTGAATACTTATGTAAATTTATTTTTTTCTAAAAAACAGTTTTGATTTGTCATTATGGGGTATTGTGTGTAGATTGATGAGGGGCATTTTTTAAAATCAATTTTAGAATAAGGCTATAACCTAACAAAATGTGGAAAAAGTCAAGGGGTCTGAATACTTTCCGAAGGCAGTGTATGTAATTTCCATTGTTGGCATGCAATAAGGTTAGTTAAAATAAATAAAATAATAAATAATAAATAATAATAAATAAATAAAATAAAAAGTTGGTATACCCTATTATAATATGTAATAAATAAACTAAATACTATAGAAGAATGTGTAAAAAAAAGAGTAAAATTTGTGTTTGCAGTATGAACAGAAATGACATTTACTCTCATAGGTGGCCAATAAAACTCACCAGCTTGTAGTCCTAAAACCCGGAAATTAGTTACCTCTGGTTCATTCAGCCATCCCTATGGGGAAAATGAGGGTTTTGTGATGAACACCAACAATAAGGTATGAGGTTAACACAGGCTTAGTAGAGCTTGTACATTTTGTTCTATGAGATAATACCAGTCAGTTTACATGACTTTTATGGATTATGAAGCCTTTATGTGATTTATGTACTTTTTTTAAATTACATACATGCTTCAAAATTCACCAAAAAAAATTACATTAGCTGATGAAGATTATCTCAAAGACCAAAACATATAAGATCTCCTTAACCTGTGTTTAGAACAAACCTTATTTTCGGTGTTTATCTCCCAAAAACATAATTTTCCCTATATGCTTTGTCCAAAAAGACGCCAATACTATATCTCTCTATAAGAACTAGCTGAAAGCCATGCCCCTAATAAGCAACGTCTCCTGAAAATAATCTAAGGATTACAATTGAAAAAAGACCCAGTTGCTAGGTCAACCCAGCATGAGAGTAAAAAATACACAACTGATGGTTAAATTAACCCATGTTCGGGTAATCCCATCATCCCGACATGTTGTGTTATTCACGCAACCCACCTGGCTGGGTCAAAATAATCATTCATGTGTTTTGTCCATTATATAACCAGCGCTGGGTTACCAAATAACCCAAATTGGGTTGTTTTTAGCCCATAATCTTTTCAAGTGTATTATTGTCTAGACACGACGTTGAAATATCTTCAAGCCTAGAATAAAAACCTCCAGGCTTCCGTCAATAGAGTCAATTGAATGAAAAAATAATAATTATAGAATAAACTAATCCTGTGCGAAACGTCCTCTGAAATAACGCACATGATGGGATAATAATTGCATAACCAACGTCTCTAGTACAGGGTTCATACATTACTTTCCCATGATTTCTCCATGACTTTGAACCAAATTTCCATTAACAACAATTGCCGGCGTCTCTATGCACGTATAAAAAAGTATCGACACTGGGAGGATCCTCTCTGATCCCTGTCGTTTTTATAAGGAACTCAACCCCCCAACCAATACCTGTTAGGAAACTGCATAAAACCTTCAGTCTGGATCGCTACTGGGTGTGCAGGCTTTTGATCCAGCCCTGCTCGAGCAGATCATAGTCAGTTTATCAAGGTCCGGTTGAGCAGGTTATTTGTAAAATGTGGTTTGTTAGAGGGGGACTGGAATAAAAGCCTCCACAAACAGTACACTCTTAGAAAGAAAGGTGCTATATAGAACCGTATAGGTTTCTTTGGTTTGTCCCCATAGGTGAACCCTAAAACCCTTTATGTAGGGTTCTTTATAGAACCCCCTGTATATGCGTCTACCTAGAACCCTCTATGAAGGGTTTTAACAAGAAGCATTTTATCATATAAATGTTCTTCCTGGAACCCTCTATGAATGTTTCCAAAAGCCTTATTTGCCTTTAGAATTAAATAATTTATGACAATACATTATACAGTATACTGTGTAAACTGAACCCCCTCTGGGGGTAAGACTTTTTTTTCTATAAGGGATACAGCTTTTCTCCCCTCAAAAAGAAGTTGGAACAAGGTTAAGGCTAATTAACGTAGTAGGTTAGGAGAACTAGGTTAAGGTAGGGAAAAGGGTTAGGATTAGCCAAAATGCCAAAAAATGCTATTTTTCACATCAGTTTGAAGAAAGCTGCATCCCATTTAGACATGACTGCTTAAGACCTAGGCCTAATCAATGAAGAATATCAATTAAATGTCCTTTTCTTCAAGTGCCAATCTTACTTGCTGCCTCTTGTAATGTTAACCGTTTTCAACTCTTTTTGGTTTCATAGAGGTTGAGCAGGATTTCCTGAAGTTATTTTTCTTTGCCCTTACTTTTCATCGGAAGTATCACATCCTGTAAGATATATTTTCAGTTTGCATATAACATATGCAAAGTAAAATACTGTTCATGTTGTTTGTGACAACAAGAGGTTTCCAAATATGTGTGTTTTGGGATAGAGAGGGTTCCCATTAATCTACTCATGTTGATTGAGTGCAGTTATTGAGCTAGCTCTTCTTGTTCCATGCTGAATTCTTTCTCAAACTTCTCCTTTTAAATCCTCAAATTCTTGAAACCCTCTTTGACTGTTTAAAATGGTCACATCAGATGAGGTATTGATCTCTTTTCATTTACTGTGTACAGTTCCTAGTGTTAGGTTCACAACAATAAGTGCATTGAGGATTATATATTTCAAGTGTTCATACCTGTCAGCATTTCATGGCAGTCAGTTTCTGCTTGAAGACGTAGACTCTCAAAGGCAGCATTCATCTATTATAACAATGACATAATGTAACTGACGCCAAACATTCTTTATTCATGAAGTTAACAAATAATTATTTGAATTACAAAAACAAGTGATGGGCTTCCTCTCTTAGAAAGTCAACTAAGAGAACGTATGTTAGTTTGAGGACAAAGTAGACCACAAAATGTCAGAATTTCGCATTTAGGTACTGGCATGTACACTTAGCCTGAGTAGACTGCATGTTTTACTCGCACAGATGGATTTTCTCTTCTGACCTTTTAAAACATATCCTTCAGTATATTACATGAGTTCCTTGTTGCATTGATTCTGTTCGAGAAATAAACATGACAGATGATATACTCTAGTCACTGTATCATGTTATAATCAAATACTGATCTGATGCACTAATATTAGGCTTTCATTTCCGAACTGAAGCATAAAGGAAAGGAAAAATAGGATAACAATAATAGTACCGCTTTTTAAATTTTTTTAAAGGACTATACCCAATGGACACACACTGTTGAATCAACATTGTTTCCACGTCGTCTCAATGACATTACGTTGAACCAATGTGGAATAGACGTTGAGTTAATGTCCGTGCCCAGTAGGATTTTACTCTGTCGTTTCAACATAGGCCTATGCCTGAACATTTACCAGTACATACCTGCAATTATTGAATGGCTAAGCGTTGAGAATCAATTGTTTTCTTGCAGCTTCCGATCTTTTTGCACAGCCTCTGAATCCACTTGGACTTTCTGACATTTTACGTTCTGGACTTTGAATACAGCTGACTGGGTTTGCAATTGGTCTAGGAACAAGATTCAGAAATAACATGTCAGAACTCAGCATAATCTATGCATAATCACGTTTATTTAAAATGAATGCTCCTGATAATTGAGATACATTGAATTGAGGCTCATTTGATCACACTTGACCAATAGTGGCTTGCTGGTCAGTTGAAAAATCAATTGTGGCATGCCAATGTTCATGTGACCATTGTGGTTTACAGAAGCTAATGTTTGGAACATGTTAATGGTTTTGTAAAGAACCGTTGGCCATCACACCCCTCTTTTGATTGATACTCATTGGGGTAATAAGAACAGGTGAACGTAAAGGGTAACTTAAGGAAATCGAGCGCAAGGCAAAAGAAACATCTGCCTCGGCTCTCTATAGAAGTTTTATTCCCCCATTTTCCCACCCCAATATCACCAGATCCATGTCATATCACCACACTATTATGTTTTTATCTGTGTTCACACCAAACTAAGTTTACTCATGTCTTCATTTTTCATTGCTGGCACAACTTTCATCTTGAATACATCTTTGGAGGGGTGAGAAAATATATGAAGAAAGAATTCTACCTCGAGATGCATGTGTAACTCATTTTGCACTAAACAGTAGAGGCCGGTTTGGCCTAATGTTAAACCTATTTCCTTAACTAAAAAGCACCTTCAATGGAGTATCTGGGTCTGATAAACCAGCCCTAGACGTTTAAAGGTTTTTGCCCTAGCACTACACAGCTGATTCAAATAATCAATCAAAGCTTAAAGATGAGTTGGTTATTTTAATAAAAATAATTAAAAATAAAGTAAAATGTATTTGTCACATACGGCAAATACAATAGGTGTAGACCTTACATTGAAATAATTACTTACGAGTCCTTAATAAGGATCCGCCCCTTTTTTAAATTTTTTGCCTAAAATGATATACCAAAATCTAACTGCCTGTAAACTCAGGCCCTGAATCAAGGATATGCATAGTCTTGGTACCATTTGAAAGGAAACACTTTGAAGTTTGTGGAAATGTGAAAGGAATGTAGGAGAATATAACACAATTGATCTGGTAAAAGATAATACAAAGAAAACCAATCGTTCTTTGTTATTTTCCTTGTACCATCATCTTTGAAATGAAAGAGAAAGGCCATAATATATTATTCCAGTCCAGGTGCCATTTAGATTGCACTTTTTTTGCCACTAGATGGCAGCAGTGTATGTGCAAAGTTTTAGACTGATCCAATGAACCTTTGAATATCTGTTCAAAATGTTGTATCAAGATTGCCCAAATGTGCCTAATTTATTAATTAATAACTTTTCATGTACAAAATTGTGCACTCTCCTCAAACAATAGCATGGTATTCATTCAGTGTAATAGCTACTGTAAATTGGACAGTGCAGTTACATTAACAAGAATTTAAGCTTTCTGCCAATATCAGATATGTCTATGTCCTGGGAAATGTTCTTGTTTCTTACAACCTCATGCTAATCGCATTAGCCTATGTTAACGCAATCGTCCCGTGGACGGGACACCGATCTTAACCAACAATGCAGAGTTTTCAAAAAGTAAACAAGAAAAATGTGCTAAATAAACAAAAGGAAAAATTCTAACACAATAAAATAACAAAAACGAGGGGTACCGGTACCTAGCCAATGTGCAGGGGTATGGGTTAGTCGAGGTAGTTGAAGAAATACATGTATGTACATATAGGTAGAGGTAAAGTGACGAGGCATAGACAATAAATAGAGTAGCAGCAGCGTATGTGAAGAGTGTGTGTGTGTGTGTGTGTGTGTGTGTGTGTGTGTGTGTGTGTGTGTGTGTGTGTGTGTGTGTGTGTGTGTGTGTGTGTGTGTGTGTGTGTGGAGTCAATATGCATGTGTGTGAGTGTGCGTGTGTGTTTGTGTTGGAGTGTCAGTCTAGTCTAGAGTCCAGTGAGTGTACATCGATCCTGTGCAAGAGAGTCAGTGCAAAAAGTAAGAATAAAATAAGGGGCTCAGTGCAAATAGCCCGGTTAGACATTTGATTAACTGTTCAGCAGTCTTATAGCTTGGGGGTAGATGCTGCTAAGGAGCTTTTGGTCCCAGTCTTGGCTCTCCGGTACCGCTTGCCATGCGATACCGGAGAGAACAGTCTATGACTTGGGAAGCTGGAGTCTTTGACAATTTTTAGGGCCTTCCTCTGATCGCCGGGCATAGAGGTTCTGGATGGCAGGAAGCTGGATAGATGCCGAGAAGTTGCCATACCAAGTGTTGATAAAGCCAGTCAGGATGCTCTCGATGGTGCAACTGTAGATCGTTTTGAGGATCAGTGGGCCCTTGCCAAAACTTTTCAACCTCCTGAGGGTGAATAGGTGTTGCCATGCCCTCTTCACGACAGTCTTCGTGTGTTTGGACCATGATAGGCCCTTAGTGATGTGGACACCAAGGAAATTGACCTGCTCCACTATAGCTCTGTTGATCTGAATGGAGGCGTGCGCGGCACTCCGTTTCCTGTAGCCCACGATCAGCTCCTTTATCTTGCTCACATTGTTGGCCTGGCAGCACCGCACTGCCAGATCTCTGACCTCCTCCCTGTAGGCTTTCTCATCATCGTCAGTGATCAGCCGACCACCGTCGTGTCGTCTGCAAACTTAATGACGGTGTTGGCGTTGTGCATGGCCATGCAATCGTGGGTGAACAGGGAGCACAGGAGGGGACTAAGCATGCACCTTTGAGGGGCCCTTGTGTTATTGGTCAGTGTGGCAGATATGTTGTTGCCTACGCTCACCACCTAGGGGTATTCTGACAGGATAACCATGGTCCAGTTGCAGAGGGAGGTGTTCAGTCCCAGGGACATTAGCTTCACGATGAGCTTGGAGGGCACAATGGTGTTGAACGCTGAGCTGTAATCAATTAACAGCATTCTCACATAGGTGTGTGTTCCTTTTGTCCAGGTGGGAAAGGGCAGTGTGGAGCGCAATAGATATTGCGTCATCTGTGGATCTGTTGGGGAGCTATGCGAATTCGAGTCAGTCTAAGGTTTCTGGGATGATGGTGTTGATGTGTTAACCTGTTTAAAGGTCTTACTCACATAGACTATGGTGAATATGATCACACAGTTGTCTGGAACAGCTGGTGCTCTCATGCATGCTTCAGTGTTGCTTGCTCCATGAAAACAACCCCAGACCATTATTCCTCCTCCACCTAACTTTACAGTTGGCACTGTGCATTGGGGCAGGTAGCATGGCATCCGCCAAACCCATATTTGTCCATCGAACTGCCAGATCGCGAAGCGTGATTCATCACTCAGCGAACGCACTTCCACTGCTCCAGAGCCCAATGGCAGCGAGCTTTACACTACTCCAGCCGACGCTTGGCACTGCGTATGGTGATCTTAGGCTTGTGTGCAGCTGCTCAGCCATGGAAACCAATTTCCTGAACCTCCCAACTAACAGGTATTGTGCTGACATTGCTTCCAGAGGCAGTTTGGAACTCAGTAGAGAGTGTTGCAACCAAGGTCCCATTCAGTGAGCTTGTATGGCCTACCACTTCATGGCTGAGCCGTTGTTGCTCCTAGACATTTCCACTTCACAATAACAGCACTTACAGTTGACCGGGGCAGCTCTAGCAGGGCAGAAATTTGACGAACTGACTTGTTGGAAAGGTGGCATCCTATGACGGTGCATGTTGAAAGTCACTGAGCTCTTCAGTATGTGCCATTCTATTGTCTGTGGAGATTGCATGGCTGTGTGCTCAAATTTATATAGCTGTTAGCAATGGGTGTGGCTGATATAGCAGAATCCACTAATTTGAAGGGTCCACATGTTAACGGGGAAATTGAAAGTTCCATCACACCATAGTTATATATTTATTTTCTTAATATATGGCTCGGCATTATACTAATCGATGGAAACATTGTAGCTTCGGTTAGCCAATTCATTCAAGCAATCCAATAACTGTGAATGGGGATATTTGTTTTATAATTAGGCTGTAATAAATAAATACAGACCTGATCCAGATAAAATGACAGCTCGTGTTCAGTTGTTTTATTTGTTTGTTATTACATTTTCTTTCTCTTGAATATATGTCTTTAGTTATATCATAATATCTCTCCTTTGCTATATGAACACAATATCCCGTATCTGGTCATCATCCAATATTCACATCATGGTCATCATCCATGTATGAAACACATGATTGAAAGTGTGTCTTTGTGTAATTATGTCAAAATACCTCCTTCCAAGTCCCTTGAGCATATGGAAATGAGGAGGATGACTAAAATATGTTCCCTCAGAGTACCGTCACAGGACAGCAAATAATTCATATCAATTTTCATTGGGTCAAACAATTGATTCCTGCGTTAACAATGACAGGTCTTTGATCTCATCAAGTACATCAGTTTATGTCTGAAAGTTTTTTTTAAATGACTTGAAAAAGAAGTAAAACTCTAGCAGTAAGTGATATACTATGTCATTTTGCAATATAACGCGCAATTCCTTCCAGGATAAGGATAAACCTTCAGAACTTAAGAACCAATTGATGCTTTATATGCAATGTGGTCGGAGACTCCGGTATGGCGGGTGTGAGGAAATAGCGGGGCCTCCGGAGGCATGCAGAGGGCAAATTGAGCCCTGTACCTCCCAAATTTTGTAACATTGCGGAGGGCTCTGCACAGACGTGATTGGTTGATGGTAATTGGGGGGCGGGAAGTCCTGTATAAACACAAACTCACTTCCTTGACAACTTCCTTCACACCAGCTCTGCGCTGCTCTGTGAAGCGCAATAAGTATGAATGCCCTGACTTCTGCAGAGTCCATATCACTGTAAATGCTGCACAGCCAATGCAGACTGCAGATTGACCATGTAAGGGTCTTTAACTGTCATTAATGTAAGAGTCAATACTGCCACCTAGTGGAAAGAAATAGATAATGGGTTAAGACGAATGATGTATTGAATTGAATTGTATATAAACCCTGGGTTGAGGATGCTATGTATTGGCCATTGTGAGGCTTTGAAGCCACAGGTCCGCCATTTTTACACTCCCCGGTAGGAGCAGTCCTCCATGGGAATGAATGGAATTCCACAGTGTTTCAAGGACAAAATTACATATATTTAGGTATTTATTTGCATAGCTCACAAATATCATTTCAAAGTATGCATTAAGGAGGCAAAAACGATTGTAGACATTAACAAATGCATTTCTATAGCTTCCATTTTTTTTTTTACAACGGTGGGGGAGTGCCAAGATGGAGGCACGGTGGCCTCAACACAGCACCCCATATCAGTCATCTCTTGAACATACACTATATATACAAAAGTATGTGAACACACCTTCAAATGAGTGAATTCGGCTATTTCAGCCACACCCGTTGCTGACAGGTGTATAAAATTGAGCACACAGCCATGCAATCTCCATAGAGAAACATTGGCAGTAGAATGGCCGTAAAAATCATCTGTCCTCGGTTGCAACACTCACTACTGAGTTCCAAACTGCCTCTGGAAGTAACGTCAGCACAAGAACTGTTCGTCAAGGGAGCTTCATGAAATAGGTTTCCATGGCTGAGCACCCACACCCAAGATCACCATGCGCAATGCCAAGCGTCAGCTGGAGTGGTGTAAAGCTCGCTGCCATTTGACTCTAGAGCAGTGGAAACGCGGTCTCTGGAGTGATGAATCACACTTCACCATCTGGCAGTCAGAATCTGGGTTTGGAGGATGCCAGGAGAACGATACCTGCCCCAATGCATAGTGCCAACTGTAAAGTTCGGTGGTGGAGGAATAATGGTCTGGGGCTATTTTTCATTGTTCAGGCTAGGTCCCTTAGTTCCAGTGAAGGGAAATCTTAACGCTACAGCATACAATGACATTCTAGACGATTCTGTGCTTCTAACTTTGTGGCAACAGTTTGGGGAAGGCCCTTTCCTGTTTCAGCATGACAATGCCCCAGTGCACAAAGCAAGGTCCATACAGAAATATTTTGTCCAGATCGGTGTGGAAGAACTTGACTGACCTGCACAGAGCCCTGACCTCAACCTCATCGAACACCTTTGGGATGAATTGGAATGCCTAACTGCGAGTCAGGCTTAATCACCCAACAGTAGTGTCCAACCTCACTAATGCTCTTGTGGCTGAATGGAAGCAAGTCCCCACAGCAATGTTCCAACATCTAGTGCAAAGCCTTCCCATAATAGTGCAGGCTGTTATGGCAGAAAAGGGGGGAACCAACTTCATATTAATGCCCATGATTTTGGAATGAGATGTTCGACGAGCAGGTGTCCAAATACTTTTCGTCATAAAGTGTACAAATCATTTGTTAAAGCAGGAGTAATTGCTGTTAAGTTGTATTGAATAACATTGTGAATACATGTCATATCAAGAGACTACACCTGATTATTCATGTAACTCACTAACAGTGTTACTTTAATTAAGACCAGGTTTTTAGAAATGCTTTCAGAGAGAAAGAAACCTGACATGACAGTGTGAACAAAATATTATAGTGATTTATTAAAGCTTCTAAAAGTTCTATAGCCATTCCATTTTTTCACAGAATAATAAATTGCAGCTATATAAAGTGCATTTATGAAATTCCAAACACAGTATAAACAAATGACCTGTATGTAATAATATTCAAAAATATATCACAACACTTATGCAGAAAATGGACCATCTGGCGGCAGTACATTTCAGTAGAGATTGCATGCCTATATCATACATAAGTGTATCTTGCTCCAGTCATATTATACGAAAAATACATTATTCAAGGACAGAAGCGGAAATGGGGCTGAGAATTATCTTTACATGAAATCTGCTATATGGCAAGGACTTGAACTGAATGAATTTGAAGTCTACATTATCTAATTGACTGTATTGCGATGACATCAAATTCACACATTCACATGGTAATGAGAGTTAGACTGTGTCTTCTGCAGTTTTTGCCTCATCAAATGCTCTCAACCTGTTGTTGCTGGCTTCTTTGGCAGCATTGTCCTTGTTGGACTCTTCTTCTTTTTCCTCCAGATTAGCCTTCCTTTCCTCCTCCTTTTTCTCTTTGTGCAACAACCGGTAGTTGATACCCATCCCCACAAACAGGAACACACTGGCAATAATAAGGATCACCCCACAGCTCTGGTAGGTGTATTGGTAGTCATTGTAAATGTCTTTGAATTTACCTGTGGAAAAAAAAAGATTCATTCTAAATTGTACCATATGTTAATAGTCTTTACTTTATATAGAAACAAGGTGCGTAACGAAACCACAAATACGTGTGCACATACTCACCTAGCAAAGGGGGTCCTAACAAGACAGGCCCGCACTCCACGATGGTGACCAGTCCCACTGCACTGGAGAAGCGCTGGGTTCCCACCAGGTCCATGAGTGTCTCAAACAGTACCGCACTCAGCCAGCCGAAGGCAAAGCCAAAGAAGATGGCGTAGATAACGAAGCCTGTGTAGTCCACGGAGATGGGGGCCAGGATGTGGCACACGCCGTTCAACAGCACAGAGCAGGCAAAGAAGTACTGCACCCTGGGTCGTATCCACTTGGTATTGGCCACAATGCCCATGGAGGGTCGTGCCACCATGTCCACAAAGGCCAGGACAGACAGCAGGAAGGCTGCTTTCTCTTTGGGGATGTCCCTGCTCTTGGCGAAGTTACTAAGGAACACCAGTGGGGAGAAGAGGCCAAAGAACATGATGACGTTACCCATAAGGTAGAGCACGAAGCCCCGGTGTTTGAACAGCGAGAGGTCAATAAAACTGTTGCACTTCTGCCCACACGTCATACTTTCTTTGGCAACATCTTCACTTTTCAAGGAAGACTGTGGTTTTGGTTCGATGGGTCTCATGAGAGAGCCAGCCACGCAGCAGTTGAACAGCAGGCCTCCCAGGATCAGGAAGCTGCCCCTCCAGCCAAACTGGTCAAAGAGCCAACTGTTGAGAGGGGCCAGGGTGGACAGGAACACCGGGCTACCTGCCATGGCGATTCCATTGGCGATGGGCCGCTTATGGTAGAAGTACTTCCCAATCATAGTAAGGGCTGGGTTCAGATTGAATGCCAGTCCCAAGCCTGTTGAAATAAATTCATAACAGTTCAAAAAATATTTATGTTTCGTGAATTCCCATTGGTTTTAGTCTAGACACAGGATACTAGAGTGGTGATAGAGTTCCTAAAGAGTTCCCTAGAGGGCAATAAAGGTCCTTAACATAAAAAACAAATTGTGATCATAAATGAAAGAGGCCTACCTCTGACAAATGTTGAAACAGTACTCATACTTAAGTAAAAGTAAAGATAACTTAACCTCGGATCTGACCCTTTTTTCAATTTTCACCTAAAATGACATGCCCAAATCTAACTGCCTGTAGCTCAGGACATGCATATTCTTGATACCATTTGAAAGAAAACACATTGAAGTTTGTGGAAATGTGAAATTAATGTAGGAGAATATAACACATTAGATCTGGTAAAAGATAATACAAAGAAAAAAACATGAGTTTTTGAAATGAAAGAGAAAGGCCATAATGTATTATTCCAGGCCAGGCGCAATTTAGACTTTGAGCACTAGATGGCAGCAGTGTATGTGCAACGTTTTAGATTGATCCAATGAACCTTTGAATATCTGTTCAAAATGTTGTATCAAGACCACCCAAATGTGCCTAATTGGTTTATTCATGCATTTTCAAGTTCATAATTTTGCACTCTCCTCAAGCAATAGCATAGTATTCTTTCACTGTAATAGCTACTGTAAATTGGACAGTGCAGTTAGATGTATCTAGAAAGCTTTCTGCCAATATCAAATATGTTTATGTCCTGGGATTTTTTGGTTTTGTTTCAATCTCATGCTAATCACATTAGCTCAACCGTCCCGTGGGGATGGGGGGGGGGGGGGGGGACCGATCCTGTAGAGGTTAGAAAATTACTCCCAGCAAAACACAACTTGAGTAAAAGACTCAAATATCTGGTTTTAAATGTACTTAAGTACGGTGGTGGAAAAAGTACTCAATTGTCATAAAAGTAAAACGTAAAATGAAATGCTTATACATCAAGTTCCTTATATTACGCAAACTAGACCGCACAATTTTTTCTTTCTTTTTTCTTTCTTTTATTTACGGACAGCCAGTGGCACACTCCAACACTCAGACATAAAAATGTATTTATGTTTAGTGAGTCCGCCAGATCAGAAGCAGTAGGGATGACAACGCGTTATATTGATAATTGTGTGAATTGGACCATATTGTTGTCCTGCCTGAGCAAGTATTTTTGGGTGTGAGGGAAAATGTATGGGAGTAAAAAGTACATATTGTCTTTGGGAATGTAGTTGTCAAAAATATAAATAGTAAAGTACAGATACCCCACAAATCTAGCTAAGTAGTACTTTAAAGTATTTTTCTTAGTTACTTAAGATCACTGACCTCCGACCACTCCCACACAGAAGTACAGTCCTTCCACTGAGTTGCAGAAGGAGGCAGAAATCAGTCCACACCCAGACAGGAATCCTCCACACATCATGACTGGACGACTCCCATACTTATTAACCAGGATACTGCTGATAGGACCTGAGACAAACACACACGTCACAAATTACAAATGAAATACCAAACAGTCAAGATGGTTCACGTGTTGGGAAAAGTCACATTAGGCAACTATGCCCAAGCAAAACTGACTATACCATTATGACTATTGAAATCACATTTTGACAACCTCTATAGGATGGCAGAATCACATTTTGAATCCCTTTCTCTTTATTAACATGGTTTTAAATATGTTCATAGGGAAGATTCCTTTCTTTATTCAAAACGTGAAAAAGGGAAATAGTGTATAATAAGAAAAGCCAGAGAACTTGAGAGAGAGATGTTATATTTGGCCACTAGAGTTCCCCAAAGCCACAGTTCTGAGAAACACCGGTGCAGCCAGAGAATCAACACAACTTGTGCAATGATTTCTCTCACTGCAGCACTGCAGCAATTTCTCTGGTCTAGCAACTGTTCGCAATGCAATCTCACACAAAACAAGACAATCACAATGAAATGATGAGGTGTCGCTACGGTTTGTGTATTCCTAACATATGTGCAATGACAAAAGAAGAAGTCTCTAAAGATCACTTCAAGACAAGGCTACTGTAAAATCCTGCTTCATTCTGCTCTGTGGGTGATAGCGTGTGTGCAGGACGATGTGTGTGTGTGTGTAAGAGAGAGGTTTTGTTTAGAAAAAGAAAGTACTTGGACACAGGATACAATTAGGACTGAAACTATAAAGTACATTGCATTTTATGTCCACTGTCTCCAAGCAGCATACTTAGCACAACATAAGAACAGTAGAGTAGGCTACACTTAATGCATCCGCATCCTTCCCAGCCAAAACAGTTTGTGCATATATTATGATGACATTTGGTGATGTTTTCGTTCGTTTTGGACTTTGGTAAGGGTTTTGTTGGCTGTTGGGGAACACAATTGTTTTTCTAAAGGCCAGTCGAAGTTCGGGAGCCAAAGTCTACACCCCTTCATCGGTGACTGGTCAACATTAGGGGTTCTTCAATAAAGTCTTTGTTGTCATTCAACGAGAGACAACTGGTTTTCATAAAAAATACTGCATCAAACATCGTGTTAGTCATTTAGCAGACGCTCTTATCCAGAGCGACTTACAGTAGTACTAATGAGTGCATACATTTATCGTATTTTTTAGTACTGTTCCCAAGTGGGAATCAAACCAACAACCATGAGGTTGCAAGAGCTATGCTCTACCTACATCTTAATTAGATGTAAAAATGCACAACTAAGATCTCCTTGGCCAAAAAAACGTAAAAATGTATGACAGATTTCTTGAGTTATCTTCGATTAATTGTGACTATTTTGAGGACTGTCTATCGCGTCTCAAAATGGACAAACAGTACTATTGCCGATTTCTTCCTTTTTTTCAATCAAAGGTCTTTTAAGGGGATATGCGAGCACACTTTTCGGTTTGCCTAGCCGACATCAGCTAGCCACCAGCCGCACTAAAGCATGATGACTCCTTTAGGCAGACTCATTCCCTATGGGTATCCTACCATAAGTCCCATATGATGGTAAATACTATCCCTTCATTTTGAAAGATGGGAACAATACACTGAAAGGGAAATTACCTTTGTCCCACCCATTGTACCACCGATGTCTGAATATACAGTTTATTGTCAAGTGATGTGACTTGATAAACATACTCCACATTTTTCTAATCAATGATGGCCTCAGGTTCACCCCACAGTCTACTCCTACAGTACATGCCCTATTATCTTCCCTACTGGAAACATCGGAGGCTGTTCAGGATATCATCATTTTGTTATTTTCTTGGACTGCAACATACTCATTCCTTTAAGGTGTGGCTGAATCTGAGGTTTTAGCAACACCAAATTCAAGGTAACTACGGATTATAAACTGAGCCTAACCACAGCTAGCTCACTACACTATGTGAACATATGCCTACTCTCTGTCTGCATGCCCACCCTCTGTCTGGCTTACAACAACAGGGCCTAAATGGGAGCGAAGATCGACGTGGAAGATGCTTCAGCCTCCCTGCCAAATCTCGGCACCACTGAAGGAACCTAAATAGAATGTGACAGTTTTTATTTAGAGGTTGTCCAGACTCATTTGCCAGCTCGGAACACGACAAAGGCTTCTTAGATTCTAATGCAGGCGAGGCTAAACTCCAACAAAGAGCCTGTCCCCTACCTTTACAAAGATGAGCTGGTGAGGGGGGGGAAAGTCTGAGGAGGTAGCTTATGACCAAACCTGACAATGTAAGACATTATGAGAAGGATAGGTAAGGGGACAAGAGGACTACGTCCCATTATTCAGTGACTGTTTTGATTTTCCATAACATTATTTTTTTCATAGCATTCATGGATGACACACAAATACTATTCAATAAATTGTTATGGCAACTTACAGTTAAATAGGGCAAGCAACACAAGCCATTTTCTGTTGCGCGAGAACGCCTACCTATCAACAATGTTACATGTATGGATTGCCACTGTGCTGCTGCTTGGTCTTTGGGAGTCTAGGCAGGTTACTGTTAAAGTACTTCAAGACAACAGTAAAAAAAGGTAATTCTAAAGACAATTGATTCCAATGGCTCATTGAACTACAATCTAGAAGAACACATATTGTGTGCTGTGTACCGTTGGCCATCACCCCCATTTTAAGGCTTGCCAGGATTGGGTCAGAGACGTCATTAGGGTCTGAGTCTGACAGGGCCTGTGTATTCTGGTCCTGTAGAGGGGTTAGAGGTAAGCCCACACAGTAATGTGTTCCTCATCATGCACAGGCAGTGATGTGTCCATTATGCACAGGCAGTGATGTGTCCATTATGCACAGGCAGTGATGTGTCCATTATGCACAGGCAGTGATGTGTCCATCATGTACAGGCAGTGATGTGTCCAGAACCTAGCTAACAGGCAACCTAGTCAGAGCTCAGAGAAGGAGAACTGGAATCTACTGGGAACCATCTGAGACAATCTTACTGCATGACCCGGTGACCTGGCTTTCACCCATGCAGCTCCTGAATGTGTGCCTGAGCTAGGTGTTATCTTTTGAAGGAATGTACTGCTGAACAATAAATAGCAGTGATTCTCTGATCTGGTGGGGGGCAGCCACGGCAGCTTTGTACTTCAGTAGGTTAATGACTGCTTATCCGTCTGAGTGGACTAAACTTACACACATGATGCCGGTCGCGTATATACTAAATTAGGAATATGGTTCCGAAATCATTCAAGAATTCATAAAGTGCTGCTATTGCTGAAGCTTGACTTACTATACTGCGTATATAGTTTGTGCTACTACACGTGAAACATACCGGCACTAATCCTCTCATGAGTTCAGTGTTTTGGTAATTACTCATAGAGTTTTTTTTCTTACACATTATTGAAAACAGGCACTACTACTAAGCCGGCTGAAAACGCTGGCAATTTGTGCAGTTAATAACAATGTTTAGTTACTTTTATGAGACAACACCGCGCCAGTTTATTACGTTCATCTCCCCTCCTGGAGAGAAAACAGACAATGCCGACAACGCTTTGTTGTCTGACGCCAGACCTCGTCTTGAGGGACAAGGAGCATGAGAAGGAAAGTCCCTCTGATTACTGTTCTGTGTGTGTGTGTTGAATGTCATGCAGATGAAAAGAGGTGTATCACCGGTTCACTGGGCAGACCTGTTTAACATCACCCAGCATTTGATTCACCCTAGTCCCCGCTGGTACAGGAAGCCAGACCAACCGACACACTCACATTGGTCCTGCCTGACTTTCATGTTGGCCATTTCATCTCCTCAGCCTCAGATGTCACCTGGGACAACATTGACGTGATCAGAGCAGTAACAAGCACACTGGAAAGAGAGGAACCACATCCACAGAGACTCAGGAGACAGATACCGTTGCACTGTTGAAGACGATGCTTCTGAAGAGTAAAAGCATTCCCATTTCGTTTAATTTCAAAGACAGTGGTTTGATTCAGGCCTCGCCGTCTCGTTTTGGACAATACACTTCATCTTGATGTGGTGCCCAGTGACCTCACTCCACATAGTCAATGGGTGGGAAACTATGGGAGCTCTGTGTGACTGAAGAAAAGAAGGTGCATGAACGGTCCACTGAGCAAAAGGTAGAGTGTATTCTTCAATCGCATTCGCACTGAAAGGTATACCGAGAATACGGAGGCCTAACATAGGCTTCCAGATCCATTCATGTCAAAAGGAGCAGTCTGAGCATGAAGGGTGACGGTAGATATTTTCTAAGCTGTTCTCGTATCTATCATTCACATTTTTTTTTGCATCAAATGAAACATCTAAAAAAAAGCCAAGTTGAAGTTTCAAAAGTCTCAAACGTCATCTTGAGAGCTGTAGGAGGATATGGTGCGACACGATTTGGGACACGTGCTTAATGATCTACAGTAGCTAAAAAGTGTCAGTAGCACTTTAAAAGGGATCTTCACCATTCCCTTCATGGGATTACCAAGCTTTAGTAGGACACTATTGAGGTGTTCAGCAGCTGTTATTACTGGTGACAATATCAATGTAGCTAATGTGCTCTTAGGCAGCGGTTACACGCTGCCAACAACAGGTCTGGGTTGAAGTAGCGTTTTTTTCCTATAAAATATTTTAGCTGTGCTTGATTGAGTTTGCCTGGTGCAATGGAACCAATTCAATGGTGGCTTGGTCCGTTCCCTGCCAAGGCTCAATCAAAAGCTCAATGCATTGGAAAGAAAGCAAATACCCTTTGAACCCAGGTCTGTTACACAATGCTAGTCACTCTGGCTGTGCATCTTACAGCTCACTTCTGCTACACACTGTCTCATCAGACTAGCTCTCCCTACTGGGAAATTAACACATTCCGTTTGCAATTCTAATATGTTCCATGGCATGTAAAATTTGTAATGTATTTAGGAACAGAAAATACACGCCATTCTTGCTTTTCAGGCGTTTGCGAAAGCAAAGATGGTTGGAGTACACTTGGAACATGTTAGAATTTAATTTGTGTGAAACAATATGTTATTGTGTTATTACTGTATATCGGAAAACGTTTTTAACATGTACATTTCTGGGAGTGGTGTACTATTCCATCTTCCAGCTCACCTCCAGCGTACATGACCGCCAGCATGATGGAGGAGATCCAGGACACCTGGCTGCTGGAGCAGTTGAATATCACCTCGATCTCCTTGAAGAAGACGGTGATGGACTTGGGAAAGGCAAAGGAGAAACCGATGGAGATGAAGGCTCCCACCACCACCGCCCAGCCCCAGCCCCCCTCTGGAGGGGTGTACCCCTGGGGTCCTCCGGTTGTAGGCGGCATGGCTGCTGCTCACCAAGCTCCTCTGCACAGGACCCTACACAGCAATGGGCACCTGTTGGAGAAAGACGAATAAAGTTTTCAGAAACATATCATCATTTAAACAAAGCTAGAACTGTATGTTTTTTTTTAATGAATCAAACTATGTTTAACAATGTTTCACGAAGTGAACATGAACATTAATCACAAAAGTAAATATGTATGTTCAAGGAAGGCTTTTTCTTTACTGTTAAGGTCAGATCAATTAAAATATAATTTCATTTGTCACATGCTTCGGAAAGAACAGGTGTAGACTAAAGGTGAAATGCTTACTTACGGGCCCTTCTCAACAATGCAGAGAGAAAGAAAGTAGAGAAATAATAGAAAAGTAAAAAACATGTCAATTTCTTTTGGCCCGTGTTAATGACATCTATATAGGTCCACTAATTCAGGACTAGTAAATGCCCAGTCCACTACTTTTGTGATAAAAAAAAAACTACATGTATTTGAGTGTTTACTAGCATGTGTAACGTGAGTCTGATAATTATCTGTACAAAACAGTTAATCTGATAATAGTTGTGGAATATAAACAATTCTTGCTTGGTCTAACTGAAATGGTCTATTCATTTATTTTCCATAGATGCTTTTATTCAGAGCAGCTTACCATAGTGAGTGCTTACATGTTCATACTTTTTTGTACTGGTCCCCCATGGGAATTGAACCCACATGTTAGAGCTGTCGCTCTCCTCATCCTCAGATGAGGTGAGGAGAGAAGGATCTTCGGACCAAAATGCGGAGTTAGGGAAATAAGCCATTTTTATTACACATACGACGTATACTAAACAAAACAAAAACACTTTCAAAAACTACAAAATAAGAAAACGACGTACAACGGAACCTGAACATAAACTTACATGGACAAACGTAAACTTACGAACAGGAACGGACATCAAAACGAACGAACAGCCAAACAGCTCCATAAGTGAAAAAACATCGACAACACGATAAACATCACAGGAGACAACCACCCACCAACAAACAGTGTGAATGCCCTACCTAAATATGACTCCTGATTAGAGGAAAATGCAAACCACCTGCCTCTAATCAAGAGCCATACCAGGCAAACCAAAACCAACATAGAAACGAATAACATAGACTGCCCACCCAAAACACATGCCCTGACCAAAAACACATAAAAACTAACATAAATAGGTCAGGACTGTTACAGTACCCCCCCCCCAAGGTGCGAACGCCGGGCGCACCAGCACAAAGTCCAGGGGAGGGTCCGGGTGGGCAGTTGACCACGGTGGTGGCTCCGGTTCAGGACGCTGTCCCCGCACCACCATAGTCACTCCCCTCTTCTTTCTACCCCTTCCACTGACCACCCAAACATTAGCTTCCCCTAAATAAACAGCTAGCAACGGGACAAAGGGCAGCACCGGGACAAGGGGTAGCACCGGGACAAGGGGCAGCACCAGAACAAGGGGCAGCACCAGGATAAGGACCATCACTGGAATAAGGGGCAGCACCGGGACAAGGGGCAGCACCGGGACAAGGGGCAGCACCGGGACAAGGGGCAGCACCGGGACAAGGGGCAGCACCGGGACAAGGGGCAGCACCGGGACAAGGGGCAGCACCGGGACAAGGGGCAACACCGGGACAAGGGGCAGATCCCGGCTGAAGGACTCTGGCAGGTCCTGTTTGGACGGCTCTGGCAGGTCCATGCTGGCTGACGGCTCTCGACGCTCATGGCAGACTGACGGCTCTCGACGCTCATGGCAGGCTGACGGCTCTCGACGCTCATGGCAGGCTGACGGCTCTCGACGCTCATGGCAGGCTGACGGCTCTCGACGCTCATGGCAGGCTGACGGCTCTCGACGCTCATGGCAGGCTGACGGCTCTCGACGCTCATGGCGCTCTGACGGCTCTGGCTGCTCATGGCTCACTGACGGCTCTGGCTGCTCATGGCTCACTGACGGCTCTGGCTGCTCATGGCTCACTGACGGCTCTGGCTGCTCATGGCTCGCTGGCGGCTCTGGCAGATCCTGTCTGGTTGGCGGCTCTGGCAGATCCTGTCTGGTTGGCGGCTCTGGCAGATCCTGTCTGGTTGGCGGCTCTGGCAGATCCTGTCTGGTTGGCGGCTCTGGCAGATCCTGTCTGGTTGGCGGCTCTGGCAGATCCTGTCTGTCTGACGGCTCTAGCGGCTCCTGTCTGGCTGATGGCTCTAGCGGCTCCTGTCTGGCTGACGGCTCTGTAGGCACATGGCAGACGGGCGGCTTTGCAGGCTCATGGCAGACGGGCGGCTTTGCAGGCTCCTGGCAGACGGATGGCTCAGATGGCGCTGGGGAGACGGATGGCTCAGATGGCGCTGGGGAGACGGATGGCTCAGATGGCGCTGGGGCGACGGATGGCTCAGATGGCGCTGGAGAGACGGATGGCTCAGATGGCGCTGGGGAGACGGATGGCTCTGGCCGGATATGGCGCACTGTAGACCTGGTGCGTGGTGCCGGAACTGGAGGCACCGTGCTAATGACAAGCACCTTCCTACTAGTGCGGGGAGCAGGGACAGGGCACACTGTATTCTCAGAGCCTACTCTATCCCTGATGCGTGGTACCGGCACTGGTGACGCCGGCCTGAGGACAAGCACATCAGGATTAGTAGGGGGAGAATATACAGTGTGTACAGGGCTCTGGAGACGCACTGGTAGCTTAGTGCGTGGGGCCGGAACTGGAGGCACCGGGCTAAATACACGCACCACAGGGAGAGTGCGTGGAGGAGGAACAGGGCTCAGGATACGCACTGGTAGCCTAGTGCATAGTGTAGACACTGTAGGTACTAGGCTGGGGCGGGGAGGTGGTGCCGGAAATACCGGACCGTGGAGGCGTACTGGCACTCTTGAGCATTGAGCTTGCCCAACCTTACCTGGTTGAATGCTCCCGGTTGCCCGACCAGTGCGGGGAGGTGGAATAACCCGCACCGGCCTATGTAGGCGAACCGGAGAAACCATGCGTAAGGCCGGTGCCATGTATGCCGGCCCGAGGAGACGCACTGGAGACCAGACGCGTTGAGCCGGCCTCATGACACCTGGCTCAATACCCAATCTAGCCCTCCCAGTGCGGGGAGGTGGAATAACCCGCACCGGGCTATGCACTCGTACAGGAGACACCGTGCGCTCTACTGCGTAACACGGCGCCTGCCCGTACTCCCGCTCTCCACGGTAAGCCTGGGAAGTGGGCGCAGGTCTCCTACCTGCCCTTGGCCCACTATCTCCTAGCCCCCCCCCAAGAAATTTTTGGGAATTACTTACGGGCTTCTTCGGCTTCCGTGCCAGACGCGTTCCCTCATAGCTCCGGTTCCTCTCTCCGGTAGCCTCCGCTCTCCTCAGTGCCTCCAGCTGTTCCCATGGGAGGCGATCTCTACCAGCTAGGATCTCCTCCCATGTGTAGACACCCTTTCCGTCCAAAACATCGTCCCATGTCCATTGCTCCATCTTATCCTGTCCCTTTCTCCGTTGACTCCGTCGAGCATTCCCATACCGCTTGGTCACTGTTTGTTGGTGGGTGATTCTGTTAGAGCTGTCGCTCTCCTCATCCTCAGATGAGGTGAGGAGAGAAGGATCTTCGGACCAAAATGCGGAGTTAGGGAAATAAGCCATTTTTATTACACATACGACGTATACTAAACAAAACAAAAACACTTTCAAAAACTACAAAATAAGAAAACGACGTACAACGGAACCTGAACATAAACTTACATGGACAAACGTAAACTTACGAACAGGAACGGACATCAAAACGAACGAACAGCCAAACAGCTCCATAAGTGAAAAAACATCGACAACACGATAAACATCACAGGAGACAACCACCCACCAACAAACAGTGTGAATGCCCTACCTAAATATGACTCCTGATTAGAGGAAAATGCAAACCACCTGCCTCTAATCAAGAGCCATACCAGGCAAACCAAAACCAACATAGAAACGAATAACATAGACTGCCCACCCAAAACACATGCCCTGACCAAAAACACATAAAAACTAACATAAATAGGTCAGGACTGTTACACCACAACCATAGCATTGCAAGCAGAATGCTCTACCAACTGAGCCACATCCTCACATCACAGCATTACAAACCACTTGATGTCTCAATTACTGTCTTGTAACAACTCTCACAATTCCAACTATTGAATCCCGCAGGATACTGTTCTTAATTATAAAACTACCTTTTTTTTTGACAAAGTGGAGATGATTTTTTAGGCCCAGTGCACTACTTTTGGGAACAATTTTTTTTCTTCCAAAAAGTATATATTTTTGATTCCGATTTTTCAGGGGGTCCTGCAGCACCGTCAGCACCCCTACTTCCCGCGGCTATGTTTGGTAGATATCACAGGTGTGTCATGGTAATTTGCTTCAGTGAATTAATGTTAATTAATGTTAATGTTGCAACAAGAACTGAATATCAAACAGCGAGAGGGGTAAGGCATGCATAAAAATGTCCTGTTAACATCAATGGCTTGATCATGTAAATGTTGACTTAAACGGGCAATCAGCAGTTGCTTATTAACGTACAAACGCTTCATGAGCTTAGTTCAACTGTCGTACCTCCTCAGAGCCCAAAATATAAGCTTGTTTTACTCCATCGTTTGTAAACAAAGTCAATCTAAATGAACAGGCTCCACTGCCTGTTTGTTTACATTTTGGTAAGAAGCCTCAAAACATGGTTAAAACAATCATTTTGAAATCATGGATGGTCAGTCCTTGCATCCATAGTTCCGTCTATGAATTTGATAGAGGTTACATTTCTCCAGCCATACCCTTCAGCTTCTTACCAAAACAGGGTTCGCTTTGTTATTGGTTTAACTGCTGATTGCCGCTTTAGGCCATTTGCATGATTATTTCTTAGCAGTGTATGAAACGCAGAATCCATGACTTCATCCTCCGTATTTCACAAGTAAATGGATGAATTTGATTTGCCAAAAAGATGCATCCTAAAAAGCCCAATATTGACTGTGTGGGTGCCATTTCTGGAGCTGCTTTTTACACCTTCTGTAATTCCAGCCGTCCATTATACTCCCACGGCTCCTCACTTCTGAGCTGATGATTACAGGCCCATCTCCAGAGTCACATGGCTTATTGTATTGTTTACACTGGGGAGCCCATCCACAGTGCAAATTGATCAAACCATGAATATATGTTATATTTAGCTTCCTCCAAATCTAAGGGCTATGCTTTCATAAAGAGGGTAATGATTTAGAGCTTCTGCATGTTCTGTGGATAGGACTCTTGATCTAAACAAAGTGATGGCCCTCTGTGGTGGTGAAAACAATATAGGATTAGCAGTTTGTGTATTGTACAGTGGTGCCTCAGCATGTACTGTATCTTTCCAGAGTTTTGAGAAATTGTGACGACAAGCTGAGAGTTGAGCTGGGGTGATATGATTGCATTGATTAAATACTGAAGTCTGGAGGAAAGTGGGGTGTTTTTTTTTCAAAAGCCCATTCTTTCTTCCTAACACTGTCCAGACAGAGCTTTGATGCAAAGGTGATGTAATGAGTCAATGACCTACAGTGGGCTTATGTATGACAGCCTCTGAGTTTCTCGTTTGAACACAAACATTTTTCAGGATGGACTATGTGTTATACAGAAAACCCATTAATATTGCACAGTGTAACAGGAATTCCCAGGTAAACAAAAAGGAGAGCGGTCGTTGATAATATCAATCAAAGAACTGTCTGTTTTATTACAATTTGCAGCATGGGATTTTAAGGGGGATACCTAGTCAGTTGTACAACTGCATGCATTCAACTGAAAAGGCTGCCATTGGAGTCTCTTAAAGTCATTCACCGTGCCATGCTGGTTTACAATGTTCCTTTGTTAGCGGCTGCAGAGAGAGAAAGGAAAAAGAAGACGGTGTTTCCTATTGACTTCAACTAAACCGGGCCATGCAGTGATATTGCACAGGGGTTTGCACATATCCAAAGTGCACTTATCAGGAGTGGACTGCACTGTTAATAAATGGGTGTGAGCATGCAATGCACGGGGTGTCCTCTTACAGCCGTCACTTCCTGCCCTGGGAACAAAAGTCAGCAAAAAATATATGTCTCTGTCTGAAAATAGTCTTTACACCTTCAACAGGCAGTCTCTTCTCAATCCTTCCATGTTTGTGCTAGAGCACAGGGCACACACGCCGTGTACACTTTGTACATTATGTGCATGGGGTCAGGGAGTTCGTCGAGTCCCGCACGGACAACATTGTGTAATGATATTCTGTTTCAACTCATGAATGGAGGAGAAAATCAGGACAAAGACAATAATGTATATTAACGATTTATAAACACATCAAGGTTATAAATAATGAAATAAACAAGGGTTGCAATTTCCTCCACTCAAGAAGACTGAAAACTTTGCAGACTCTTGAGTTGAAAACTCAATTTGATCCTGCTTTCTAGGTTTACCATGTGCAGCCAGCATGCATGGAGGATGAAATATGAGTCAGGGGAACAGGGGGAATGGAGAATGGCCCCCTCATTGGCTAAAGTTCTGTAATAAGCAGCCAAAGTGGGAGGCCCGACAGTGCCACTTGAGATGGAATATGCTGCTTCAAATGTGCCAGCGGCACATGTGCTCGGCGCTTAAGGATATTAGCTGTGCCACAACAAGGTCTATGTCTTATCTTATACAAGGTTCAATCCCTAGCAGACATCTTGTCGCTTCGTAGAGGCGCACAAGCCCGGTGATCAGAAGCCCCAGGACTTTAAGCGAACATGGCCCCCCAAGTGGATGTGTGACTAACAGAAACTAATGTGGATCAGGTCAGGACAAAAGTTGGGTTGTTGGACCAATATGCTCTTCTAAAGCCTACGATATAAGCAGTGGAATTTAGGTGTAGAAGGCTTGTTAGGAATGAGTTGGAGAGTTCAGGTCCTGGCCTATGGTTTTGTAGTAGGTGATCCCCATTGATTTCCATTGCAGCCATGCCTCAAACATCCTCCTCAATACCATAATGACCCCAAAGTGAGCCATCATGATCATGGCCATCTGTCAATGCTTTTCAGGGCATGAACAATGAAAGAAATTGCCATGTTTTTTCTTCTTCTCCCCCGTCACTCACATAACAACCTGACATACTGTATGTGTCACATCAAACGTATAAGTGAGATGCCCCTTTCTTTTCCCACGTCTACAAATCGACATCTCAGAGCTAATGCAGATGGATGTATGGGTTGCATCTTACCTTGCCAGCCGCTCTTTCTAAATCCAGATGAGCTCTGCAGGCTGAGATGGGGAGCTCTCACTGAGGCACTTCAGCGCAGGACAGACTGCATACTATACTATATCCTAAGTGGATCTGTGGAAGAAGCAGAGACCTCTGCAGAAGTCTGGTCCAGAAAGTCTGAGAGACAGTCCCAAACTAGAATTAATACTTCAGAGTCAGCATAAGGGCTAGCCTGTGAAGTGGAAGTGAAGTGGACAAAAGTTTAGTTCATTCAGTGGCCAGATCAAACAGCTGGGCCGGCCAAGGCACTAGAGTGCTAACGGGTGAGGTCAGTCCAGCCAGCCTCTTATTGGTTGTTTGAAGATTAGAGCCATGCCCCTGAAATGTTTACCCCTCCTCCTTGTCATGTGTCTCCACTCCAGCCCACACCAACTGCCCTATACTGACCCTACAGGAGACATCAAACAGTGGGATACACACTAAAGTCTGGGCTTCAAAATCGAATTCAATGTATTGGTCACATCCACACATATTTAAACAGATGTTATTGCAGTTGTAGCAAAATGCTTGTGTTCCTAGCTCCAACAGTGCAACCGTTTCTAACAATTCACAACAACACACACACATCTAAAAGTATAAGAATGGAATTAAGAAATATATAAATATTAGGAGGATCAATGTCGGATAGGCATGAACTAAATACAGTAGAATAGGATACAGTATATACATATGAGATGAGTAAAGCAGTATGTAAACATCATTAGTGGTCAGTGATTCCACGTCTATCTATATAGGGCAGCAGCCTCTAAGGTGCAGTGTTGAGTAGCCGGGTGGGAGCCGGCTAGTGATGACGCTTTAACAGTCTGATGGCCTTAAGATAGAGGGGCCAAGCCAATTTTTTTCAGGCTCCTGAGGTTGAAGAGGCGCTGTAGCGCCTTCTTCACCACACATACTGTGTGGGTGGAACAATTCAGATTGTCAGTGATGTGTACGCTGAGGAACCTGAAGATTTCCACCTTCTCCACTGCGGTCCTGTCGATGTGGATAGGGGCGTGCTCCCTCTGCTGTATCCTGAAGTCCACGATCAGCTCCACTGTTTTCTTGATGTTAAGGGCGCAAAGGCGGAGGTAGCGGTCCTGCTAATGGGTTGTTGCCCTCCTACGGCCTCCTCCACGTCTCCTGATGTGCTGGCCTGTCTCCTGGTAGCGCCTCCATGCTCTGGACACTACGCTGACAGACACAGCAAACCTTCTTGCCACAGCTCGCATTGATGTGCCATCCTGGATGAGCTGCACTACCTGAGCCACTTGTGTGGGTTGTTGACTCCGTCTCATGTTACCACTAGAGTGAGAGCACCGCCAGCATTCCAAAAGTGACCAAAACATCAGCCAGGAAGCATAGGAACTGAGAAGTGGTCTGTGGTCACCACCTGCAGAATCACTCCTTTATTGGGGGTGTCTTGCTAATTGCCTATAATTTCCACCTTTTGTCTATTCCATTTGCACAACAGCATGTGCAATTTATTGTCAATCAGTGTTGCTTCCTAAGTGGACAGTTTGATTTCACAGAAGTGTGATTGACTTGGAGTTACATTGTGTTGTTTAAGTGTTCCCTTTATTTTTTTTGAGCAGTGTATATATATAAAACTCAGCAATAAAAGGAACATCCTCTCACTGTCAACTGCATTCATTTTCAGCAAACTTAACCTTAATATGTAAATACTTGTATGAACATAGCAAGATTCAACAACTGAGACATAAACTGACATAACAAGAGACATAAACAAGTTCCACAGACATTTGACTAACAGAAATTGAATAATGTGTCCATGAACAAATGGGGGGAGTCAAAGGGGGGTCTCTTTAGTGTCCTAAGTTTTCATAACTGTGACTTTAATTGCCTACCGCCTGTAAGCTGTTAGTGTCTTAATGACCGTTCCACAGGTGCATGCTCATTAATTATTTATGGTTCATTGAACACGCATGGGAAACAGTGTTTAAACCCTTTTCAATGAAGATCTGTGAAGTTATTTGGATTTTTACGAATTATCTTTGGAGGACAGGGTCCTGAGAAAGGGACGTTTCTTTTTTTTATATATATAACGTGTATATTTATATTGTATTATACAGGGCATATTGGAAAAGAGACCTAGGCCTATATATGTTTTCCCTGTTAAATTAAAGGTTAAATAAAAATAAATGTATAGGATATCGAGAGTCAGAGCAGTCAGACAACTTTCTCCTTCACAAGCAACTTGCATTGCTCACTTCTGGCCTCATAGAAAATGTTGGCAGAAATCATTCTGATCACTTCCGAGATTAGCTTTAGGCGAGGCCTTAGTCCAACTCCCTCAGGTGTTATTTTGTTTTCTATGCTCAGGGCCTGGGAAAGGAAACATCTCCGAGCACTGCAGGAGGTTAAACAAACACAGAGCACTACTGTATTGTAATCAGCACTGATTGCTTGTAGGAAACCACCAAGTGACATCATAGCACTGACGGCTATTGAACAGCAACCTTTGGTCCTAGGTTTATTTCGTTGTCCCTCCCCTCATTAGAATCGAATGAGGACTTCTGAGGCATTCCATAGGGAGGATGGAGGATGTGACTCTGTCTGCTCCACCCACTACACAACAGTTGCACAACTACCAGCCAGGTTATCAGCTATATGACATGTCCACAAAAAAATATGTCCTCCTGTACATTTCAGTGAACGGTAGTTTTGCATATCATGGCTTTGGGGCAATTCTTTCTACTAAATCATTCAGGTAATATCGGATTGCATAATTAATCCTTCCCGTAATCTTTTTCTTCACTTCCAATCAGGGCCATTTCTTTCTATCTGCTCTGCTCTCTTTTTGAAAATAAATATTTTACCATTGCCAATGTGGTATAATAGATTAAACCACCACATCATCACAGGGTGCTCTCCTCTTGCTCGCTCTCTGAGAAGATACATTGTTTCAGGCTGTTATCATGCATGCAGCACCTGTTGTACGTGCAGTGTGGATCCCAATGAGCCATGCCTTGTTGGCCCTGCTTATCAGTCTAATCATACAATCACAATATCCACCACTAACCTGTACCCCTGCACACTGACTTGGTACCGGTGCCCCCTGTATATAGCCTCGTTACTGTTATTCTTATTATGTTACTTTTTATTCTTATATTTTACTTTAGTCTATTTGGTAAATATTTTCTTAACTGTTCTTGAACTGCACTGTTGGTTAAGGACTTGTAAGTAAGCATTGTATTCGGCGCATGTGACAAATAGAGTTGGATTTGATTTGATTTAGTCAGCTACCGGCTCCCACTGACCACATTAAATCACGTTTATTTGTTAAGCCCTTTTTACATCAGCAGATGTTTCAAAGTGCTCATACAGAAACCCATCCTAAAACCCCAAGCAGCAAGCAATGCAAATGTACTGTAGAAGCACGGTGGCTAGGAGAAACTCATGAACCTAGGATGAAATCGAGAGAGGAACCAGGCTCTGAGTGGTGGCCAGTCCTCTTCTGGTTGTGCCTGGGTGGAGATTAAAAGAGTACATGTGAGTGTAAAACTCTCCAAACTAATCATTATAATCATAGTCTGTCCAATCAAAGGTGGATCTACACTCAGAGACCATGACATCATCCCTTCCCAGTTCAAGACGCAGTTGGCTATGTAGTATTTTTCCTTGCCAAAGCGGTTAATACTTTTTTAATTTTATCTTTATTTAACTAGGCAAGTCAGTTAAGAACAAATTCTTATTTATAATGATGGCCTACCCCGGCCAAACCTTAACACAGACGACTCTGGACCAGTTGCGCGCCGCCCTATGGGACTCCCATTCACGGCCAGTTGTGATACAGCCTGGAATCGAACCAAGGTCTGTAGTGACGTCTCAGGATACTCGGGAGCCCACCGAGTGATTATTAATTAATAAGAATAAAGAAGTTGACTACTAAATGTCACCTGGCTGCGGTAACCAAGGCTGTATTGTTTTTTATCTCTAACAACAGGCAGTATCTAATAGTATCTGGCAAAGGGGAGTTGTATACACACAACCCAAATTGACAAAGAAGCAGTACTCACACAAAATATACAAGCAGAAACTGGGAGGTTTATATGAGGGGTATCTTTACAATTCCACCGTAAAACATGAGAATATATTGAATGTAGTATATAGACTCTGGATCACATTTAGTGGGGTGTTCCTTATGTTAAAAAGTGCATTAGTCTACTCGGGCAGTGTTTCCCAAGCCTGGTCCTCGAGTACCCCCAACAGCACATATGTTAATTGTAGTACTGGGCAAGGACACCTGATTCAACTTGTCAACTGATTGTCAAGCCCTCAATGAGTTGAATGAGGTGAGTTGGTCCAGGGCTTCAACGAAAATGTGTACTGTTGGAGGTACTCGAGGACCAGGGTTGGGAAACACTGTTAGTGGTGTTCCTTACTAAATTGTGTTCCTTACACCTGATTCTAGAGTGTTTGCTGCGAAGTTCATTACTTTTAGAGGGGTGTTCCTTAACTTATGAAGTCCATTACTTTTAGAGGGGTGTTCCTTAACTTATGAAGTGCATTACTTTTCAACTTTCGATCACAATACTGTACATTTGAAATTGCCCCATAATTATTTAAGTAGGCTTGCTGTACACTTTAGTGGGATGCTTCTTATGTTCTAAAGTGCATTACCCTTAGAGGGGTGTTATTAAATCTTCCTCTTTCCAAAAATGTCAGTACTTGACATCCTGAAATGCAGACTATTCATCCTAGCCCAGACCTGGCTCTCTAATTGATGTGTGTGAGAGAAGGAATTAGGACCCTCTACCAAACACTAATAATAGTGCGCATGGTTTTATCTGTAGGATTACATCTGATTAACACAGCTATGTGAAAATAAGACCCTGCATTAGCCATTGACTTCCCAGGTCTGGATTTGCTAAGTTTCTCTATAGAATGATAAGCTTCATGATAATAGGCTCTGGGGTTATTACCACTGCATGTCACGGCCGTTTAAAGGAGAGGACCAAGGTGCAGCGTGGTGGGCGTACATTTTCTTTATTCATTCAAAATGACGCCAAACAAAACAATAAACATTACAAAAACAAACCGTGAAGCTCAAAGGCTATGTGCCCTAAAACAAAGTCAACTTCCCACAAAAACAGGTGTGAAAAAAGGATACCTAAGTATGGTTCCCAATCAGAGACAACAATAGACAGCTGTCCCTGATTGAGAACCATACCCGGCCAAAACATAGAAATAGAAAATCATAGAAACACAAAACATAGAATGCCCACCCCAACTCACGCCCTGACCAAACCAAAATAGAGACGTAAAAAGGATCTCCAAGGTCAGGGCGTGACACTGCAGTTGACTTACTCCACCATCCTGCTGCTGCACTAAATGATTAAAAGTGATTGTTGATTAAAAAGCCTCTGTCTGAACCACGGTGACAGGTCTCGCTAAACATTTCAGTCCCTGGACAGGAGCATGACCACCCGTATGGCAGCTATGGAGCAAAGATGATAACACTTAATGATATTTCATGAATAACCATGCAACAAGCGGGACTTGTTTACTATAGCAGTTACTGCTTGTCGAACATCTCATTACCAAATCATGGGCATTAATATGGAGTTGGTCAACCCTTTGCTGCTATAACAGCCTCCACTTTTCAGTTGGTGTTGGATCTTGGAACATTGCTGCAGGGACTTGCTTCCGTTCAGCAACAAGCATCAGTGAGGTCGGGCACTGATATTGGGCGATTAGGCCTGGCTCGCAGTCAGCATTCCAATTCATCCTGTCACGCCCTGATCTGTTTCACCTGTCCTTGTGCTTGTCTCTAACCCATCCAGGTGTCGCCCATCTTCCCCATTATCCCCGGTGTACTTACACCTGTGTTTTCTGTTTGTCTGTTGCCAGTTCGTCTTGTTTGTCAAGCTTACTAGCGTTTGTCCTGTCAGCTCCTGGTTTTTCCCAGCCTCTCTTTTGATGTCCTCCGTGACATGTTGAACTGGTTCGTCTTCGTCTTCGTCTACATTGATGACATCCTCATCTTCTGCAACTCCCCTCAAGAATACGTGCTCCATGTCTGGCAGGTCCTTCAACGCCATTTGGAGAATCAGCTGTTTATAAAGGCAGAGAAATGCGAGTTCCATCGCTCCACCATCCCCTTTCTGGGTTACATCATCTCTGTGGGTGTGTCCAGATGGATCCCGGGAAGGTGAGAGCAGTGATGGATTAGCCTCAGCCCACGTCCAGGGTACAGCTGCAACGTTTCCTGGGGTTCGCCAACTTCTATCGCCGCTTTATCCGGGGTTACAGCGCATTGGCTTCCCCACTCTCAGCACTCACCTCGCCCAAGGTTCCGTTCATGTGGTCCCCAGCTGCTGACCGGGCGTTCCCGGGACCTCATAACGCTTCACCACAGCGTTCAGCACCCTCATTGGGTTGTCGGCCAGCCTGTCCTCCGGGTTCCACCCCCAGTCCAACGGCCAGTCGGAGCGAGCCAACCAGGACCTCAAAACTACCCTGCTCTGCCCGGTCGCCGCCAACCCCACCAACTGGAGTCAGTAGCTTGTGTGGGTCGACCTATGCCCACAACACCCTTCCCTGCTCTGCCATGGTCCTATCTCCCATCGAGTGTCCCCTGGGGTATCAGCACCCACTCTTCCCTGAGCAGGAAGAGGTCGGCATACCTTCTGCCCCTGGAGGGGGGGTACTGTCACACCTGATCTGTTACACTTGTCTTTGTGATTGTCTCCACCCCCCTCCAGGTGTCACCAATCTTCCCCATTATCCCCTGTGTATTTATACCTTTGTTCTGTTTGGCAAGCCAACCAGCATTTGTGTCAGCTCCTGCTTTTTCCCCAGTCTTTCTTTTCTCATCCTCCTGGTTTTTGACCCTTGCCTGTCCTGACCCTGTACCCACCCGCCTGACCACTCTGTACCCACCCGCCTTAATACCTGATAAGAATACAATCTAATTTTATTGGTCACATACACATGGTTAGCAGATGTTAATGCAAGTGTAGCGAAATGCTTGTGCTTCTAGTTCCGACAATGCAGTAATATCTAACAAATTCACAACTACCTTTATACACACAAATGTAAAGGGATGAATATGTACATGTATGGATGAGCGATTGCTGTGCTGCATAGGTAAGATGCAGTATATGGTATAGAATACAGTATTATAATATGAGTAATTTAGGAAATGTACACCTTACTAAAGTGGTGTTATTTAAAGTGACTAGTGATAACTTTTATTCAGTCAATTTCTTGAAGTGGCCAGAGATTTGAGTCTGTTGGCAGCAGCCTCTCTATGTTAGTGATGGCTGTTTGACAGTCTGATGGCCTTGAGATAGAAGCTGTTTTTCAGTCACTCAGTCCCAGCTTTGATGCACCTGTACTGACCTCGCCTTCTGGATGACAGCGGGGTGAAAGGCAGTGGCTCGGGTGTTTGTTGTCCTTGATGATCTTTTTGGCCTTCCTGTGACATCGGGTGTTGTTAGGTGTCCTGGAGGGCAGTTGCACCTTCACCACACTGTCTGTGTGGACCATTTCAGTTTGTCCGTGATGTGTACGCCGAGGAACTTAACTTTCCACCTTCTCCACTACTGTCCCGTCGATGTGAAGGATGGTGCTTCCTCGGCTGTTTCCTGAAGTCCATGATCACCTGTTTTGTTGACGTTGAGTGAGGTTATTTACCTGACACCACACTCGAGGGCCCGCACCTCCCTGTAGGCCGTCTCGCAGTTGTTGGTAAAACAACTTTAATGTCTTCTGCAAATTTGATGATTGATTTGGAATAGTGCATGGCCACGCAGTCATGTTGACCAGGGAGTACAGGAGAGGGCTGAGAAAGGACCCTTGTGGGGCCCCAGTGTTGCGGATCAGCGAGTTGGAGATGTTTCCTACCTTCACCACCTGGGGGCGGCTGTCAGGTCCAGGACACAGTTGCACAGGGCGGGGTCAAGACCCAGGGTCTCGAGTTTAATGACGAGTTTGGAGGGTACTATGGTGTTAAATAATGAATTGTAGTGAATGAACAGCATTCTTACATAGGAATTCCTCTTGTCCAGATGGGATAGGGCAGTGTGATGGCGATTGCATCATCAGTGAACCTATTGAGGCGGTAAGCAAATTGGAGTGGGTCTAGGGTCAGGTAGGGTAGAGGTGACATGATCCTTGACTAGTCTCTCAAAGCACTTCATGATGACAAAAGTGAGTGCCAGGGGGCAATAGCCATTTAGTTCAGTTACCTTGGCTTTCTTGGGAACAGGAACATTGGTGACCATCTTGAAGCATATGGGGACAGCAGACTGGGATAGGGATTGATTGAATTTGTCCGTAAACACACCAGCTAGCTGGTCTGCGCATGCTCTGAGGAAGCAGCTAGGGATGCCGTCAAGGCCGGCAGCCTTGCAAGGGTTAACAATTTTAAATCTTTTACTCACGTTGGCCACGGAGAAGGAGAGCCCACAGGCTTTGGTAGCGGGCCGTGTCAGTGGCAATGTATTGTCCTCAAAGCGAGCAAAGAAGTTGTTTAATTTGTCTGGGAGCAAGTCCGCGATGGGGCTGGCGACGGGGCTGGTGTCCGCGACGGGGCTGGTTTTGTTTTTGTAATACGTGACTGAATGTAGACCCTGCCACATCCGTCTCATGTTTGAGCCATTGAATTGCGACTTTACTTTGTCTCTATACTGACGCTTTGCTTTGCTTGTTTGTTTGCCTTGTGGAGGGAACAGCTGCACTGTTTGTATTTGGTCATGATTCCAGTCGCCTTGCCATGATTAAAAGCGGTTGTTCTCTCTTTCAGTTTTGCGCAAATGCTGCCATCAATCCACGGATTCTGGTTAGGAAAGGTTTTAATAGTCACAGCGGGCGCGACATCTCCGATGCACTTGCTAATAAACTCGCTCACCGAGTCAGAGTATGTACATCAATGTTGTTGTCTGGGCTATCCGGAACATATCCCAGTCCACATGATCGAAGGAATCTTGAAGCGTGGAATCCGATTGATCAGACCACCGTTGGATAGACCTGAGCACGGGCGTTTCCTGTTTTAGTTTCTGTCTATAGGCCGGGAGCAACAAAATGGAGTCATGATCAGATTTGCTGATCGCAGGGAGGGAGAGGGCTTTGTATACATTGCGGAAGTTAGAGTAGCAATGATCTAGAATGCAACTAGCTCGTGTCATGCATTCAATATGCTGATAGGATTTAGGAAGTCTTGTTCTCAGGTTAGCTTTGTGAAAATCCCCAGCTACAATACATGCAGCCTCAGGATGTATGGTTTCCAGTTTACAAAGAGTCCAGTGAAGTTCGTTCAGGGCCGACAAGGTATCTGCTTGGGGTGGATATACACAGCTGTGACTATAATCAAAGATAATTCTCTTGGAAGATAATGTGGTCCGCATTTGATTGTAAGGAATTCTAGGTCAGGTGAACAAAAGGACTTGAGTTCCTGTATGTTGTTATGAGT